>NC_133400.1:37439342-38859178 GCF_047511655.1 Castor canadensis
AGCAGCCAGTACTTAGGCCAGTGATGAGTGTGAATGTGTTCCAGTGAAACTCCCTACAGTCATAAGCAACAGACCTCTGCTCTAAACTTTCTCATGCTTTCCTTCTTTCTTTATTTGGAAGCTTACTTTAGTTTTCGGAATATGGTTTTGGGGGTTTTGTTTTGTTTTAGAATATCTTTTTTGTTGTTTTATTTTTTTCCCTTTATTGTTGTGTTAAGTAGAATATCTTTATTCTTGTTTTATGAAAACAAGACAGTCTCTCAGGAGATTAAAGGAAGGTTTTTGTTTTGTTATGGTTTGGTTTGATTTGTTTCTTTTGTGGTACTGGTGATAAAACCAAAATCTTCTTGTGAGATCGGGGCCGCCACACTGGCTAGAATCACAGCTCTGTTAGCTCAGTGGCAGAGTTCCCCATTCACCCCGAGTTCTTTGTCTCATGAGTGCAATTAATGCAGTTCACAGACAACAGAGGGTCAGAATACAGAGTTTATTAAGAGAAAGGACAAAGTTCCCACATGAGGCAGGGCGTGGGTCCCAGCCAGGTGTCAGCAAATTTGGGGGTAAGAGGGATTTTTTAACCATTTGCTCCTGGAAGTAGCCCACTCTCTATGATAATTAGGTATACAGAAAGCAGCATTCTAATTGGCTGTGCCTGCAGCCTTCAGATGAGACCATGGTCTCACCTGTTCTCATTTTGGGCCTTCCACCTTTCCCACCCTCTTAAGTTCTGAGGGGAAGAGGGTGCTAGAGAAGTGGGCTGTTAAGGGGGGATGGTGTCATCTCTCCTGTTTGTTAGCAGATCAGGTTATAATGGAAGTTTCCTGGGGGCCCTAGATCCTAACTACACCTTCCTGATTTCAGCTAACTACCTAGCCTGTTCTCTCACTGGGGTTTGAACTCAGGACCTTGAGTTTTCTCAGCAGATGCTCTACCACTTGAGCCATGCCTCCAGGCCCAAAAAAAAGGTTTTATTCTATGTTGTTACTGGGTTTTTAAAATATTTTTCTGACATCATTTCCCTAGAGTTGGTTTTTTTTTTTTTTTTCTGTTTGTTTTGATCTGTTTTTCATAGTAGAGGCTTTCCTCAAATGTCTGGTGATCCTTGTATGTCTGCTCACATTTTATGAAGGGCACAGGAAAGCTGATCATTAGTTGTCTACAGGCATAGTAAAGATTGTTCACTGTGGTCCTCACTGACCACTGGCCTGGCATCAGGAGTCCCTGAGTCTGTAGTTGAGTCTCTGGGAATGTGGATTAGTCTCCCCAAGAAGAGTCTTTCCTTTTCCTGAGTGGAAGTTGTGTCACTCCCTATGAGGCCCTTGGTGAGTTCAGTGGGAGAAGCCTAGGAGTACCATTCAGTATGTAAACACTCACTCATCTCCCTGTTTTCAGGTTGGTGTGTTCACCCTCAGCTGCACCTGTGTCCCATAGTCCACTAATCTAATTCTACCTTCTCGAAAGAAATTACCTTCAGTTTTCTTAGGTGATAGAGCAGCAACTGCCTATGTGAAGAATGAAGGGTATATGAATCCAAACTGATTATAGGACTTTTAGCCAATCTTACAGTTTTGTTTTGGGTTTTGTTTTGTTTTGGGGAGGTTTTTTGGGGTTTTTTTGGTTTTTGGGGGGGTTTTTTGATACTGGGGTTTAAACTCAGCTTCAAAGCAGGCACTGTACCACTTGAGCACACCTCTAGTCCTTGTTTTTTCTCTTTTATAAGCATTTTTATTAGTATGTGATATCTGTAAGGGGGTTTCATTGCAACATTTCCATATACACACACATTGTGCCCTGGTTTGGTTTATCCCCTCCATTATTCTCCTTCTTTCCACACTCCCCTTCTTAAAATAACTTCGACAGGTTTCAATGTTCCATATTCATACATGTGAAGAAAGTACCTCAGCCATATTCATCCACTTTTACCCTCTGCATTTGCCCTCCTCCTCCTGCAAATACAATGCCTTGTTTTTAAAAAGCCCAGTTCACATGCAGCCACTCACTCCACTTCCTACAACTGCCAGTTGTTACCGTTTTATCTACCTATTTATACTAATGGATTTATACCCATAAAAATCCTTTTACTATCGTTTAAGTGGAATTTAAGAAGGGAGCAAAACTAAATGTATTATCCAAGAACATTTTTTAACTAAAATTCTTCTCTAGCCTTTGAATCTTATTTGACTTTTGTGTTAAGATAAATACAAAGATACCATATCAGCAATAACTCCAGAGATCTTTGTATTATTATGTCAGACTGAATTTTATTAAGTTTTACTCATTTATCAAATTCTCCTTTGCCTTGTAAGATACAAGCATTTTATTTCCTATTCTCTTACATGGCAGACTTATCCTCTAGCAGCAAGTGCTGGAAAAGCAAGCAAATATACAGAATCTTACCTTTCTCTCAATTCTGTACTCAATTTGTTGTGCTAAATTTGGCACTGGTTCTTATGTAGTTATATATATGCAACAGAGTGGCAATTGTTTGAAAGTTGAGGAGGAAAGAGAAGAATGCTATTCTCTTTTACTGTACTGAAGTCTAAGATTCTGTTTTTCTCTAAGATGGACAAAATATTGGAATGAAACATATTCCTTCAACCCAGTGTGGTATTTGGGTTCGAACCAGCAATGGAGGTCATTTTGCTTCACCAAATTATCCTGACTCCTATCCACCAAACAAGGAGTGTATCTACATTTTGGAAGGTATTTGACCAGTTTGTCTTTTATTAGATGAATTTATTATTCATCTTTGTTGGAAAATTAATTCCATTGTTAAAATGACTTGTTTAAACCAATGTGATCTAAGTTTATATATTTGAGTTAAACTCTAGAATGATAAATATTTCTAAATATTGAGTACATTAACAAAAAGATAGTTCAAATTGTATGGGAAATTAGAATTACCTAACATATAATTTAACTAGGTGCATCAGTATATATGAGAAATTTCTCTGATAAGAAATTTAAACTCACCAGGTGCCAGTGGCTCACAACTAATCCTAAGTACCTGGGAGGCTGAGATTGGGAAGATCACAGTTAAGGCCAGCCAGGGCAAATAGTTCCTATCTGGAAATTACCCAACCCAATAAAGGACTTGCAGAGTGGCTCAGGTGGTAGAGCACCTGCCTAGTAAGTGTGAGGCCTTGAGTTCAAACCCCAGTACCACCAAAAGCAGGGGGCACAATAGTTTCAATTGTGTGCATGCCACTAACAATAAACTAAAGGTTAATTTTCATTAGTATATATACAAAACAACAGGTTTACCATTTGAGGCCAGCCTTGGCAAATAGTTTGCGAGACCCCCATCTCCAAAATTACCAGAGCAAAAGTGGACTGGAGGTGTGACCCAAGTGGTAGAGCACCTGCTTTGCAAATATGGAGCCCTGAGTTCAAACCCCAGTCCCACAAAAAAGAATTTAAACTCACTGGCATTCCTTATTAGGAATTACATAAATTCCTAATTACATAAATTAGGTATTACATAAATTAGGTATTACATAAATTTATGTCCATGTCCACAATAGTGAGTTGTTTTGTTTATTTTTCTGTGTGTCATACAGATCATGAACTAAGTAAGCTTAGCTTTTCAATTCTTCTATTGTAGTCAATCAAGTATATTTCACTAATAAACAGCATATACCAAAGAGAATGTTACTCTAGTCCCACAGTGGCATTATTACTAATGTAAAACATGACATTCGTTATGGCTATATATACAATAATTCTTGTCACAGTCCTTATCTGTGAAGCAGTAAACAGTGATTTGCTTTCCTTGTTTATGTTCGTACATGTAAATCTTTCTTGTTCATACTGCTCTGATTTGCTTACTCTTATTTTATAGCTGCTCCACGACAAAGAATAGAGTTGACCTTTGATGAACATTATTACATAGAACCATCATTTGAATGTCGGTTTGATCACTTGGAAGTTCGAGATGGACCATTTGGTTTCTCTCCTCTTATAGATCGTTACTGTGGCATGAAAAGCCCTCCATTAATTAGGTCAACAGGGAGATTCATGTGGATTAAATTTAGTTCTGATGAAGAACTTGAAGGACTGGGATTTCGAGCAAAATACTCATTTATTCCAGGTAAAGAATAAGTTTTCTTTTCAGTGGTTGAGCATTTCACTCAGATTTTGGAATCTGAGGGTTAGAAAAGGAGTAATTTAATCAAACCAAAACTTTAAAGAAATCATCAAGGTCAAAAGGAAGCCAGTCTTTGAACAAATAAAAATAGAACTATACCATCAAAATTTTAAGGCATATCATAGATGAGATCACATTTTCTTCTTAGATTGTCTTGTTTTATAGCACATAAGGAAGATCAACATCAAAATAAATACGTTTCTCTTTAAATAATTCAGCACATTGTCTTATTTTCACAATCCTCACAAAACTTATTTTAGCAGTGAGTTTTTTCCATTGGATTGATTGAATTAATGACTCATTTGATTACATAAATACTCTAGAAATGGAGTGGGCTTAAGTGGTAGAGCACCTGCCTAGCAAGCGTGAGACCCTGAGTTCAAACCATCACCACACACACACACAAAAACTGAGCAATAGAATGAATTCTGCGCTGCAGCTAGAGGTGAAAATTCTGGTTTGAATCCTTTCTGTGCCATCCAACAACTGTAAGACTTAAGTCTGGAGCCTGAGACTTGCCATTGGTAAGATGTTAATACCTGTTATGTTGGTTTCCTGGAGCTAACATAACTAATTATGACAAATCTGGAGACTTAAAGCAACAGAAATACATTATCTTACGGTTCTGGAGGTCAGAAGTCCCCCAGCAAGGCCTCACATCACTCCTGTGGGAACTTTAGGGGAGAACCTACTCTTTGTCTTTTCTAGCTTCTGTTGATTACCCCAGCATGTCCGGATTTGTGGCCATATTGCTGCAATCTTGGCCTCCATCTTTACCTCTCTTTCTTCTCTTCTCAAAATTCTTAACTTAATGGTACCTTTTTCCTTGTAATGTAATATTCGCTTTTTTATACCACATCACTGATTATAGGGATTGAGAGATGTAATATTTGGAGAGGGATACTGTTCAGCACACCGTCTTACCTACCTGGTAGGTAAGAACACTGTGAGGATGCTCTAACAACTATAAAGCTCTGTGCAGCGTAAAAGTATGTACATCCCTGATTGTAGAAACAAAATTCACAAGCTATTCTTTCCTGTCTCCAAAGAGCTCACAAACTTAACAGGATGAAAAAAAGAAAGAAGCCTCGCACCTAGCTAGTCAGGAGGCAGAGATCTGGAGGATCAGAGTTTGAAGCAACCCTATCTCGAAATACCCAGCACAAAAAAGGGTTGGTGGAGTGGCTCAAGTGGTAGAGCACCTGCCTAACAAGCATGAAGTCCTGAGTTCAAAACCCCAGTAACCACCAAAAAACAAAAACAAAAAAACTAAATGTAACAATTATGTGATTTTTTTTGCTTTTATTTATTTTTTCATGGAAGAAATTTTTAATTAAAAAAAATCTAAATGAAAATAAAATATTCATAATCCCTACCACCCTATGTAAAACCAGGATTATCTTTCCAGGTGGTTTTCTTTATTTATTTACATGTGTTTTACAAAACTGGGATGATGCTACACACACAACTGTTATTACTTGCTTATTGTACTTAAAAAGATAAACAACTTTGTTCTCCCATCAGTTAAATACTGTATTTTTCAGCTGGCCACTGAGGCATTGGTTCCTTCTTGTGTTCTGCCCTATACTTTTTAATCATTCTCTTCATGCTAGGACTAAGTGCTTGACTTCTCTTTAAGATCATTTTTAACAGATATCTACAAAAGACTCCCACCAAAATCATGTTAAGTAAAATTAAGCAGAAAGTGTAGTTATCATATACCTCCTGCCTCCCCTGCCATCAAAATCTTGCCCATTAGAATGGTGCATTTTTTTAGAGTTTATGAGCCAAAACTGACACATCATTATCACCCAAGATCCATGGTTTACCATTAAAGGTCACTCTTGCTATTACATGGTCTATGGACTTAACAAATGTATTGGGGACATGTGTCATATTATAGTATTACACAGAACCATTTGACTACCTTAAAAATCCCCTGTGCTATTCCCTTCTCCCTCCCACTAAACCCCTAGTATCACTGATCTATTTACTGTCTCCATAGTTTTACCCTTTCCAAGATGTCATGTATAGTTATAGTCATATAGTTTTTAGCCTTTTCAGATTGACTTCTTTCATTTCGTGGCTAGATAGCTCTTTTTCTTCTAGCATTAAATGATGCTTCATTATCTAGATGTTCCACAATTTCTTTATCAAGTCTATTAATAGATATCCTGGTTGCTTCTGAGATTTATCAATTATGAATAAAGCTGCTGTAAACATCCATGTGCAGGTTTTTGTTAGGATATGTATAAGTTTTAATTTATAATACATGCTACAGCATGGTGGAAACTTGATACATGATAAGTAAAATTATTAACCAGAAACAAAAGGACAGATACCGTGAGTCCATTTACATAAGCTATCTAAAGCAGTAAAAATCATAGAAACAAAAGTAGCATGGATATCAGGGACTGAGAGAGGAGATAATGGGGAATTAATGTTTAATGGGTACAATCTTGTAGTTTTGGATGAGAAAAATAAAAAGTTCTGGAAACAAAAAGTGGTGATGGTTGCACAACAGTGTGAATGTACTTCTGTTCACAGAAGTTTGGGAACTAATGTTTATAACAAAATAACTGGTTTGATTAGGTCAGTCAGGTATTTTGTTTTTATTAATTAAGTCAATAAGCAGAAGTAATTGACCATTTTTGTGTCATAATGACACTACCATAAAAATCTTACACGTGAATCAGATCTTTACAGATAAGTTTAGTGTATTTGAAACAACAAATAGAAAATAAAAACAGTGCTGTAATTCAAATGATGTTTTTAAATATTTAAAAAATCAGCCAACTTGATGTGTAAAGATGCTTACTTTGTACAAAAGTAGCTCTTTTTCCTCTTATATATCATGAGAGAAAGCCTATTTTATAGTTAAAATATAGCCAAATTCTGAAATATTTAGGATTTGTACACCTCTTTACCTTTCATTTGTACTTTATAATGCTTCAGTTTCTATACACATATTTAATTTTATGCTAGTAACAGTAATATCAGGAGGATTATATAATAACCTATTTTATAGATGAGAGAGCTTAGAGATTAAGTGATTTACTTATAAAATGGTAAATCCAGGACTACAGTCCAGTTCTGTAGGCAACTTTTTCTACTGTCATTGTTGCCCTTAAATTGTAGGTTAGTATTCCATAGTTTTATCACTAAAAGAAATAAAAATAACTCATCAAAAATAAATAAGCAATGAAAAATTAGCTAAAATATGGATGTATCCACTATTATTTACAGTCATATTCCTAAAACATATTTTTTTCTGGGAAGTGGTAAATCTGCAAGAAACCTATTAATAATGGTGAAAATTTAGTATTTTTTAAAATGAAATTCTCTAAGCTATTGGTGATGGTTGTTGAGATAGAAGCTGTTAATGAGAGTTACTTCCTGGAAGTGACTTTGGTTAATTAGGGAAATTTTAATGAAATGATATCTTAAAATTCTTGCCTACATATGAAAATTTTCTTACTAATTTGCCAGACAGTTCTCTGACTTTCCCTCAATGCTGTTGAAGATGTAAATTTCTTTTTGACATTTCTCTGCAAAAGAGCTGAAGTGTTTACTGGTTGTCCCTTTTTAGCAAAGATGAGTTTAGTTTAAGTTTTAAAAACTAGAGTTTCTGAGGTGTATTAAGCTAATAATTTATTTCTACTTTTTTCCAATTCATAGTTTGATAACTTTCTAAACTTTAATTAAGGACAATTTTAAGGGCTGTGGAGTGGCTCAAATGGTAGAGGGCCTGCCTAGCAAGCATGAGTCCCTAAATTCAAACCCCAGACCACCAAAACAAGAAGGAAAAAAAAGACAGTTTTAATAAGAATTTAGTATGAAATAGGTTTTTCAGGCTAAATACACTATCTGGTATATACATGTTCTGTTTGAACTTGTAGATCATTTTTTGAGACAGCTGTGTTTGTAATTTTTACATTTTTTATTATGTCAAACATGCGTAACATAAAATTTACCCCTTAGCCATTGTTAAGTGTTCAGTTCAGTGGCAGCATGTGCACACTTGTGTTTTGCAACCATCACCACTACCATTCAAGCAAGGGTTTTTAAAGTTCCTAATATGATTGGACAAAAAAGAATTTCATTCCTTTTTAAAAAGCTGAGTAATATTCCATTGTATTGTATATGCCACATTTTGTTTGTATGTTTGCCTGTCAATGTAAGTTTTCAAGTAGGATAAACAAATTAGTAAGTCATGATGGATCCAAAGTGTACACATTGTTATGGAACAAGCATTAATCCCATAAGCGAGCTTGTAAGAGACTAGTGATGTGTATTCCATGTCAGTGATAGCTTTTCTTACCTTGCTGTTAAATGGAACTTTAGACATGACTTAAAACATTAATCCCTAAAGTAACTCAGTACCAATGACCTTCTTTTTTCTGTTACAGATCCAGACTTTACTTACCTTGGAGGTATTTTAAATCCCATTCCAGGTTTAGTATATCCCCTCTGTTTCCCCATGGCATTTTTGACTGGTCTTACCTTCCTTTGAACATCATTCATTTACTCTTTCTAGATTGCCAGTTTGAGCTCTCGGGAGCTGATGGAATAGTACGTTCTAGTCAGGTGGAACAAGAAGATAAAACAAAACCGGGCCAAGCAGTTGATTGCATATGGACAATTAAAGCTACTCCAAAGGCTAAGGTATTATTATGTATTGAATCACTTCATAGAAGAACATAATAATAAGATATAATTTGTATAATGAGTTTTTTAACTTCATATAAATATTTGATTATACAAACTGATATTACATCTTATTTTTTTTGTTGTTTGGTTTGGTTGCTTTTTTTTTTTTAATTTTATTATTCATATGTGCATACAAGGCTTGGGTCATTTCTCCCCCCTGCCCCTACCCCCTCCCTTACCACCACTCCGCCCCCTCCCTCTCCCCCCCAGCCCCTCAATACCCAGCAGAAACTATTTTGCCCTTATTTCTAATTTTGTTGTAGAGAGAATATAAGCAATAATAGGAAGGAACGAGGGTTTTTGCTGGTTGAGATAAGGATAGCTATACAGGGCATTGACTCACATTGATTTCCTGTGCGTGTGTGTTACCTTCTAGGTTAATTCTTTTTGATCTAACCTTTTCTGTAGTTCCTGTGGGTTTTTTGTTTTTTTTTTTTTTTTTGTGGGACTGGGGTTTCACCCTTGCTAGGGGCATTCTTCCACTTGAGCCGAACCTCCAGTCCATTTTGCTTTGGTTATTTTGGAGATGGGTTCTCTCCAAGTATTTGCCAGGGCTAGCCTTGAACTGAAATCCTCCTGTTCTCAGCCTCCCAAGTAGCTAGGATTACAGGCATAAGCCATTGGTGCCTGGCCTTGTTTAGTTTCTTGAGGCAGGGTCTTGCTCTGTAGCCTAGACTGGCCTCAAACTCGAAGTTGTCCTTTCTCAGCTTTCTGAGTGCTGAAATTTTATAGTTGTGTCCCTGCCCCCACACGTGCCCATCAACTACTTTTGGTGGGGGTGGTACTGGGATTTGAACTCAGGGCCTCACACTTGCTGGGCAGGCACTCGACCATTTGAGCCCCTCCACTAGTAATTTTGTGTGGTTATTTTTGAGATGGGGTCTCTTGAACTATTTGCCTGGGATGGCTTTGAACCACGATCCTCCTGCTCTCTTCCTCCTGAGTGGCTAGACTTACAGGTGTGCACCACCAACACCCAGCTTCTACCAACAATTTTTTAAAAATTAATTTTATTTCATTCACTTTACAGGCAACTGCCAAGACCCTACCATTGTTTTACTTAAACTGAAATATACATTTCAGGATCATTACATATTTATTATGATTCTTAATTTTAAAAGGTTAAGATTCTTAAAATGTGTGGATTCTTAAAATGTGTGGATTCCTAATTGGTAAGTACAAGTACTGATGATCAAAAAATCAAGAAAACCTTTTGATGGGGAGGAAAATTAGGCTGCAAGAGATTAGCATGTCTTGAAGGTTGCAGGGTTGGTTATTGATGACAGCCTGTAGCCTCACTGATTATTTTGGATTAATTTTTGCCAGGTGCTTTAAAGGTTTTTATGAGCTCAGGGCACTTTTGTTAATTTTTGTGCTAAGTGGCTCCTGGCTTGAGCAGGAAACGTAAATTCGTACCTGAATCCAAAGGATAACTAGGTATGAAATATTGGTAAGCTAAGACTCAGAGTCTTAGCTCTGAATTCTCACTGTGCTGTCCTCTGCTGATCACATAGTGCTTTCATTGAAAGCTTTGCAAGAAAGTACTTTCTGTATATATACTTCCCACAGATTGAGATGGCTTGCCAACTCTTTCACTTTTTGCTTTTAAGTTATCCTTTCAGAAATATCAACAGACTTAAAATTAGACTTAATGTGCATATATATATATATATATATACGGATACATGTACATATATAAACATATATATGTGTGTATACGTGTATATATGAAAAGAGGGAAAAAAGGAGGGGTGAGAGAATGTACCTTTAAAGCATCATGAAGCTGGACATGGTGGAGCACACCTGTGATCCCAGCACTGAGGAGTCTGAGGTAGGAGGATCATGAGATCAAAACCAGCCTTGGCTATATGGCAAGACCATGTCTCTTTAAAAAAACCTCAAGAAAGTAAGATTTATAATTATGGTAATATGGTAGATAAGATAACCTGTAAAACATTTTAAGCAGATCAATTATCACTTGGAAACACTGGGTAACATTTACCAAATATCCTTTTAAAAAAACATACATAAGTTTCAGAAAACCCAGGAATTCTTGTGAACTAAAAGTGAAGTGTGATAACTATAAATTTGTGTCATAACTGAAATTGGTGTTACAGGTGCCCTAGCATTTGTCACTGACAAACATGGTTTTCTGGGCTTATTCTCGGGACGTGGTGGCAATTAAGCTGGGGTCTCCACAATATTTCATACCTAGATATTTACCTTTGGATTCGGGTACGAATTTACGTTTCCTGCTCAAGCCAGGAGCCACTTAGCACAAAAATTAACAAAAGTGCCCTGAGCTCATAAAACCTTTAAAGCACCTGGCAAAAATTAATCCAAAATAATCAATGAGACTACAGGCTGTCATCAATAAAATACCACAGAAGGTAATGTTACAGCCCAAATTAGAAAACACCTGTGTGGGGTAAGAGTTGCAGACAACACAAGCAATAAGAAGTTTAGTCTCTTAGACTAAACTTAAACTCTTAAAGCTCCTAGAACTCAAGTGTTTTAGAACTCCTACAAGAACGATCAAAAAGATGAGAAAGAAAAATGACTAGATATACATATTTTTAAATAACCAAATAGAACTGTACTAAAAGGAATGGTTATTCAAAGATCTGAGGAAATGTGCTCAGATGGTGCAGCCATCTATTGAGAAAAATTTCAAAAATTACTGAGGAACATGAGAGAGTGGCTCCCAATCAGGGAAACACATCCTTTAAATGAGGCTTTACATTGGCCCCACAGACAAAGAGAAAAACTTTGAAAACAACTAGAGGAAAAAAGAGATTGCCTCCAAAGGGATGCTCTTAAGGTTATCACCAGAGCCACCAATACCAAGATAGAAGCTCACAGTGTAATGTCTTCAAAGTGTGGAGAGAGAAATAAATAAAGACTGGTAACCTACATTTCCATATCTAAACTTTGATTCAAGAATGAGGGCAAAATAAGATATTTTTGGGCAAAAAGAATAGATGAATCAAATGTTAAAATCCAAATAAATCCTGTTTACAGGATAATTGCAGGAAAATTTGAAACTACAAAGTAAGAAAGAAATGCCAGCCAAATGCCAAATTAGAACAAAGTAGCTATGAAAGTACAAATCAAAAATGTCAATAATTTTACAAGGAAAATACAATATTTCAAAACCTTAATGATTGCCAGGAAAAATCCTGATACAATAAATAAGTTTCTTACCTCTCAACAATTAATAGATCAAGCTTACAAAAAATTACTGAGGCTCATAAGATTTAAGCAACATGGTATGCCTAATAAACATGCTGTGCAGCTCACAACATCCAGAGAATATGCATTCTCTACATTTACCAAAACTGACCCGTATACCAGCTAGCAGAGGAAGTGAATGTTTCCCAAAGCTTGGGATCATGGAGCGCTCACCCTGACAAAACATAGCTAAACTAGGACTCCCTAATCAAAAAATGACTTTTAGCTAAAATTTAATTCAAAAAGTTAAAAACTGTCAAATGTATAGAAACAAAAGGGTAATTTTAAAAGCAGTAATAAATTTAAAACAAAAATATTCTGGGTGTGGTGATATCTACCTGGTATTCCAGCCACTTAGAAGGAGCTGGAAGATCTCAAGTTCAAGGCCAGTCTGGGCTACTTAGTGAGACTTTATGTCAAAGAAAAATGAACCAAACCAAAAGCTGGTTCTGTGCAAAAGGTTACAGTAGGCAAACCTCCAGCAAGATTGATCCGGGGGGGGGGGGGGGAAACACACTCACACATAATATTAGAGATGGAAAAGGTCATAAATCAATTATGACCTTTTTAATTATGACCTATTTAAAAACACCAAATAGCCAAATTTAAAATGGGCATATGCCCTAATTGTGCCCAGAAAGAGGACAAACAACCTGAATAGCTGATTTTCAAAAGAAGACATACAAATGGTCAAAAGGTATATGGGGAAAAAGCTCAGCATCACTAATTATAAGAAAAATGCAAGTCAAAACAACATGAGATGCCATCCAACCCCAGCTAGAATGGCTGTCTCAAAAAGACAAGACACAGCAAATGCTGAGGAGGCTGTGGAGAAAGGGGAGCTTGTAGACATGGTTGGTGGGGATGTAAGTTACTTACTGGCACTATTGAAAGCAGTGTGGAACATCTTCAAAAAGCTAGAACTAGAACTACCAGATAGCCAGCACATATTGAAAGGAAAAAAATATTCTTTTAATTTTTTTGGTGGTACTGGGGTTTGAACTCAGGACTTCACACTGGCTAGACAGGTGTTCTACCATTTGAACCACACCTCTAAAAATAGAAACCTATACTTTTATGTTTATTGCAGTACTATTCACAATAGCCAAATTGTCACAATAGCCAAATGAGTCAGACATGAAAGACAGTTCTCTCACTTAGATGTGGAAGCTTAAATTTAAAAATCTGATCTCACAGTTGAGAGTAGTCTAGTGACTACAGGAGTTTGGGAAACAGGGAAGAGAATGGTAAACAGGTACAAGGGTAGAGTTGCAGAAGAAGAATAACTTATATAACATACTAATATTCTATAGTACAGTAAAATTACTATGACTGACAGTAATTAACTATATTTCAGCTTAGGTGATAGAGAGGGTTTTTTTTTAATATTCCCAACACAATGATACATGTTTGAAGTGACCGATAGGCTAATCATCATGATCTGATCATTACACATTGTATACATATATTGAACTATCACACTGTACCCAGTAAATATGTACTATTACTATGTGTCAATTAAAATTTAAAAAGTAGCCAGGCATAGTGGTTCCTGCTGAAACCCCAGCTACTTGGGAGATGGAGATAGGAGGATCAGAATTGGAATCCATGTTAATAACAAGCTAAAAGCAAAAGGACCTGGGCATGACTTAAGTGATAGTGCCACCAAAAGAATTCATGAAAAAGTTAAATAGTAGAAATAAAGATCTCTTTTAAAACTATTATAAAACTGTGAAGTAGACCTGATGAACAAAGGGAAAAGGACTAATGGGAATCAAAGATGAAAATGAATGTAAAAGTCAAATGAAGTTACTGATTGACACAGTTTGTGAAAGGAAAGGACCAATGATTCAAGAGCTTATGAGAGTCTAATGCTGGTACCTGACGTGAGCCAGCCATCACTCATCTGCCTTTAGTGGGAGGTGTGTGACTGACAGCTGAAGTTACTTCATGTCTTGTATGTGAGGAGGAAGTAAGGAAAGACATAGATAAAACAGGATTGGCTAAATTGATCATTGAACTTGGGGATGGGTATATAGATATACTTTGTCTTCTTTTACATATTTGAAGTTTTGCATAATAAAGTTTTAGATTATCATAAGAATATGAGCAATTCTTTGTTAATAAATTGGTAGGAAATCTCTCTCTCTCTCTCTCTCTCTCTCTCTCTCTCTGTGTCTCTCTTTCTCTCAACACGAACAGGCTAGGAGACTAAAACTCTGGGGAAAACTTGTATTTCTGGCCAAAGATGCTGGGGTATTGCCACCTACAGGACACTCCACACAGAGGTAGAGGAGAAGAAATACTAGTCTGCTCACTCCCAAGCTGCCTATGCATACAGTAGATCCAAAGAAACATGGCAGAGGATGGAGAACCAGTTCACAGTGTAAGCTACCATCTCTGAATGGGGTGCCTAAGCAAGTCTACACTGCCCAGCAAAGCCTTTGAAGCTGGACCTGCAGAGAGAGGCAGGACTTGCAGTCTGAAACTAACTGGGTTGACTGCCTGTTCACACAATAAAAAACAACGAAAATCATTGACCTCCAGGGATTTTTTTTCTTTATTATTGTTGTACTGGGGGTTCATTATGACATTTACAAATGAATGTATCATAGTTGAATTTACCCCCTCCATCATTCTCCTTTATATTCCCTTCCCCCATTCCTGGAACAGTTTCAACAGGTCTCATTCATCCATTTAAATACGTGTGTTTCAGGGATTTTTTTAAACATAATTCAACCTCAACATGATTTTCAAAAGGTGTGTGACAAGATTTTTAAATTACACACAAAGAACCAGGAAAATCTGATCAATTCTGAAGCAAAAGACATTCCAACAAATCCCAACCCTAACAGGATCCAGATATCAAATTACCAAAAACTTCAAAACAACATACAACCATACTCCACAAGGCAAGGTAAGTCTGAAAAAAAGTGGAAAAATAGTTCTGAACTCAGCAGAAAAATGAAAGTATATTTTAAAAGGTGGAAATTTTAGGACTGAAAATGAAAAATACCTCCACTGAAGTTTGTAGAGGTAGTCACTGCATATCATTTCTGTAAGAATGGAGAGATAGTAACTTAGAGATGAATCAATAGAAATTCAACCTGAAGTACAAAACAAGATTGAAAACAGAGCCTTGGAGCCTGAAGGACAATCGCAGATGGACCAGCATTTGTACCATTGAAGCCAAAGAGGGAAAAGAAGAGCTTGGTACAATACCTGAAGAAATAATTGCAAAAAAAAATCCCAGATTTAGTAAAAGACGTAAATGTTCAGATTTAAGGAGCCCAGCAAACACCAACCAGGATAAACAACAAAAAAGGCAAAAAGGCCTGCACACATCAAAATCAGATTGCTCGACAGCAAAGATTGAGATCTTAAGATGTGCCAGAGAAAAATGGGTGCTTTTTGTATAAGGGAGCAATAATTTTAGCTGAGGGTTTCTCCTCAGAAATTATGGAAACCAAAGATCAAAATCCTTTAAATACTGGAGAGAAAAAAATCTTTGAACTTAGATTGTTTCATCTGTCCACGAGACTCAGGAATGAGAGCAAACTGAAGACATCTGGTGAAGATGGAATAAGAATTTATTGCCTGCAGCCTGCTGTAAGAAAAATTATGAAGGAAGTTTTTTACCTAAGAGAAATAAGTGCCTGCCTCGTGAGCACAAGATCCTGAGTTCAGACCTCAGTACCACCCAAAAGAGAGAAGTGAATCATAGAACCTGATGAATGAAACTAAATATCTGGGTGATCCACATCAAGAATGAGAGAAGGGACAGCTATCCGTGGAGAGGACCGGGAGGAAATCAGGCAATGCTGTCCGAGACCCTGCCCGAGATCTTGGTGATGGCCCTTCAGACGCGGTTCTGGAAATCGTGGTGGATTTGCAGGAACGTGGAGTGTGGGTTTGCGGGCCTGTCTACCAGTTTCACTCCGGTGGCAAAGCCCGAAGTGAAACCTTAGGAAAATGAAGCTGTTGCCTGCGAGTTCACCCAAGTCGAACCCTCGAAATCTGGAGCTCGTAGCTTAGCCAGGAAACAATTGGTCTGGGGACTGAGGGGCCCTCGCGGACCTTCTGGCACAGGCTGCGAGTTACAAGGACTCATCTTCACGTTAGAAGCGCTTGTGCAGCAGCGAAACGATCAGGTTGTGGTTCCAGCATGCACTTGTGAATGGGCTACTAAAAAGCACCTGTACAGTACCAAAAAACGTGGTGGCTTGGAAGAGTACAGGGAGAGTGTTGCACATCGCTGCTTAGAGGCAGGAATCAACTTCATGGTCTACCAACCCACCCCTTGGGAGGCAGCCTCAGATTCAATGAGACACATACAAAGTGCCATGACAGAAGGTGACGTGGTGCTTGCTGCAGGAGCCTCGGAGGATCTATGAATGAGATGGAAGTATTAAAACTTCTTAACTACTACAGCCATCACAAGAAAGCATCTGGAAGAACAATAGTGTGGACGTTTTATAGCAATAATGTAACAGTACCAGATACTTGCAGTTAAGGTCATCCTCTTCCAGCTTATGTATATGTGTGTGTGGCTTTGTTACTGTTTTAATCAACTGCTAAATTCTTTCCCTTTCTTGGACATGAGCAAAGTACTAAGGAAAGCAGTCAACAATTGCAATTTAACTTTTAAAATGTTGTTTGTAAGTTACATAACAAAGGCATAAACTCAAAAAAAAAAAAGAGAAGATATCACTCTGCCAGTAAACAGCTTTGAACCCCAAAATTAGATGGCTTAGATGAAGTGGACAAGCTCCTTAAAAGCTGCACACTGCCCAGACACATCCAAGAAGAACTGAGTAACCTGAAGAATCCTACACTTGTTTCTAAATTGAATTCGTAGTTAAAAACCTCCTAACCAAAAAGTTGAAGTCCTACATGGATTCACTGGCAAATTGTACCAAACATTTAAGAAAGATATAATGCCCGTTCCCAATCTCTTCTAAGAAGTGAAAGAGGTGGATGTGACTCTCTTATTGGAAGACTTAGAATTTAATGGAAGGGATAAATAATTATAGTATTAGTGGTACTTCCTACCATAGAACCATGAGCAGTGTGTTTTGGTTACATAACTAATGGAGAAAGTAATGAGAACTAATGATGTATTTTAGAAAACATGCTTTTTGTTGTTGTTTCCTGTACTGGTGGTTGAACCTGGGGTCTCACTAAGTTGCCTGGGCTGGTCTTGATCTTGTCAACCTCCTGCCTCAGCCTCCAAAGTAGCTGGGTTTACAGGCATGAACTACTTATACCTGACTGAAACATTAGTTTATGTTAAAATACATGCATGATGAAATTTGTAAAACTTTGGAATGGAAGACTGAGCTCATGACTGCCTACCATCCTCATGGAAATGGCAAACTAATGATTTCAAATAAACCAAAACTTTTTTGTCAAATTTTGAACTATATTTTAACATGTTTGCTCTCAACTTCATGCCATCAAGGTATTCAACAGAGGAAAAATATGTGACATGACTTTTTTGTTTTATTAAGCTCTTTAAATTAAAGGGTTTGAGTGATACACCACTATCTCAAGAGTAGTGGCTAGAACATGAGTACTCATGATATGTCTTCAGCAACAATTCAAAGAATCTTTATTCACATACTAAAATTGTATTTTAATTGCAGTCACATGTGGAGTAAAGCCAAAAAAGTGAGAGAGAGAGGGAGAGAGTGTGTGTATGTGCATGCATGCAGGACATCCGTGGACTGACAAGGACACACACATACTAGATCAACCTGGGTTCACATCCTTGCCCTGAATAACCCTGGGCAAGTTCCAGAATCTCTACCGTTTATAAACAATGGTTCCCACTTCATCAGATTCTTTTTTGAGATTAATTCATAAGTTCTTTCTATGCCTTCCATAAAGGAAATCTTCACAAGAATGAGCCAACTATATTTTAAGAAATAACTTAGTGCCAGGTAGTAAACTGCCAATAAAACTTGAATGAAGCAAATGCTGATGACAGTGCTGACTTTGATAATAAGTTCCTGTCATCCCATCTGAAAATGCAGACAATATTGTTTAAGGAGTGGGATCTTAAAACTATTTACTGTGCAAGTATAGAACCACTTACAGGGCATTGTCGGAATGAATGGCTCTGTAGGAATTATAAGAATCATGGTTACAAAGAGTGTACATAAGATAAAATTTTTAGATGTGTTCCTACAAAAGTAGGATATGGGTATATTATGTACCTAAGGATAAAATTTAGGTTTTGCATGTTTTTTTATGAAGCCTGTTTTTTCTCAATACATTTTTAAAGTTTTTTTTAATTGTTTCTTATCTGGTCAAGTTAAAATTGTTAAGAACTTCATTTCTAATTTATAATAAAAGTTTACAACTTGATTTTTTTCAAAAAAGTCAACAAACTGCAAGCAGATGTTAATAAAGGTCTTAATTGTCAAAAATAAAAAAGTTGTTTTAAAATGTACACACAAGAGCTGGTGGAGTGGCTCAGGTAGTAGAGTGCCTGCCTAGCCAGCATTAAGCCCTAAGTTCAAACCCTAGTAATACCAAGAAAAATAATAAAATAAAATGTACAAACTGAAAAATTCACCAATAATCATGCTGATTGTTATAATGATAAAATTATGAATGATTCATTTATTTCCTCTGTCCATTAGGACTATGATACTGCCTTTATAGTGAGGAAATGATGTAATACAGTCAATACCTCATGTTGCACAAAACTTCTCTTTGTAGATTCCTTAATACTTTGCTTCCATTTTTAAGACAACCAAAGAAACAAACCATTAGGCTTAGGTCTCTTAATTATTTAGGCATCAGCCTATTATCTGTTCTGTTTTTCTGTCAGCTATCATGATTTAGTCTTACCATGTTGACTGTGAATAATAGAAATAGAGAAATTAAAATTAATGTGTCTTTTTTAAGCAGTCCTTTTCCTTGTTTCAATGTTACAGATTTATTTGAGGTTCTTAGACTATCAAATGGAGCACTCAAATGAATGCAAGAGAAACTTTGTTGCAGTCTATGATGGAAGCAGTGCCATTGAAAATCTAAAAGCCAAGTTCTGCAGCACTGTGGCCAATGATGTAATGCTTAAGACAGGAGTTGGAGTGATACGCATGTGGGCAGATGAAGGAAGCCGTCTCAGCAGGTTCAGAATGCTCTTCACTTCCTTTGTGGAACGTAAGTGAATAATTCCTGTGCCATTGAGAAATTTTACAGAATTTTCATTAATTCACAATACACTTATGAGCATTTACTTTTGGCAAAAACTATAAGTCAAAGAGCATGTAGAAATGACTAAGTGTTCGTTCCTGTTCTTAACTGTGGTGGGTGAAAAAAAAAAACATGTTAACTTATAATTTGCAGTTCTCCCTCCCTATGAAGGTATAAATAAGTGACAGGGATTGCAAAAAGCAAAGGGTTAAACTTTCTCTTAAGATTTTCTAACTTTAAAATAATTATTAGTAGTAGTAATCCAGTTTGATGAGTAAATAAGAATCCACCAAACCATGGTCACCAAATATTTAGATACTCTGATGAGGCTTTCTTTTTTTAATTTTTTTCTTTTTTACACTATTTTTATTTAGCATACATTAATAGTACAAAGGAGTTTCATTGGAATAATTCCATAGTTGCATACAGTGTACTTGGATCAAGTTCACCCCTCTATTAAATTCGTTAGCCTCCTTCCTTCCTCCCTACCCCACTTTCAAACAGTGTTTGGGGAGGGGAGGTTTTGATTATACTATCTTTGTGTGTGTGTGTGTGTGTGTGTGTGTGTGTGTGTGTGTACAGATATACTTCAGTTCTCTTCTACCCACTACTATTCCCTTCTTTCCCCCTCCACCTCCCACTAATCCCCCCAGACATCCCCATTTTATACTCAAGTTCCATTATCATCATCATTTCAGGTCTAGAGTCCACATATAAGCGAAAACATGCAATATTGAGCTTGGGCTTTATCTCATTCAACATGATGATCTCCAGTTCCATCTGTTTTCCTGAAAATTATGTAATTTCATTCTTTACAGCTGAATAATACTCCCTGATACATATGTGCCACATTTTCTTTATCCATTCAAAGACTGTTGGGTACCTAGGCTAGGCTGATTCCACAACTTGGCTACTATGAACAGTGCTGCAGTAAACATGGGTGTGTGGATAGATATCCATGTTCATTTATACTCCTTCAGAAATATGCCCAGTGGTGTAACAGGGTCATAAGGTAGATCTGTTTTCACTTTTTTGATGAAGTTCCATACTAATTTCCATAGTGGTTGCACCAGTTTATATTCCTACCCCCAGTTTATGTTGCTCCTTTTTCTTTGCATCCTCACCAGCACTTGTTAACTGTTTGTTTTCTTGATAATTGCCATTCTGATTGGGGTGAGATGGAATCTCAGTGTGGTTTTGATTGTCATTTCCTTTATGGCGAAGATTGTTAAACATTTCTGCAGATATTTATTAGCCATTTGTACTTCTGAATTAAACTGTTTAATTCATTTTCCCATTTATTAATTTTATTATTTGTCTTTTACTGTTTTAATTTTTGAATTCTTTGTATGTTCTCAATATTATCCTTTATCTGTTAAATAACTGATGAAGATTTTCCATTCTGTGAATTGTCTATTGATTCTAGTAATTGCTCCCTTGATGTAAAGAAGTTTTGGGGTTTTTTTTAATCATTTTTACATTTACTCACTTGTGTATACATTGTTTGGGCCACCTCCCCCACCCCCATTTCCAGGCAGAACCTGTTCTCAGATTTTGTTGAAGAAAAAATGTGAGCGATAATAGCGGTTTTGCTAGTTTGAGATAAAAATAGCTATATGGAGAGAGTCTTGGTGTTGCTTCCATGCACATGTGTATTCCATGTCTAGCAGACTGCTTTACTACTTCATAGTCCCTTTCCCATAGCGGCCTCTGCCAGTTGAAGATTACTATATTCATTCCTCTACAGTGAGCACATCAACAACATTCAAGTTTTAGGTTCCCATAAAGAAGCTTTTTAATTTGATGCAAGCCCATTTGGGCAACTGAAGTCCTAGTCAGAAAATAATTGCCTATGCCTGTGTCTTCCAGTATTTTCTTGTAGTAATTTCAAAGTTTCAGACCTTACATTACAATCTTTGATCCAGCCAGGCATCAGTGGCTCACGCCTATATTCCTAGCTACTCAAGAGGCAGTGATCAGGAAGATAGTGGTTTGAAGCCAGCCTGGGCAACTAGTTCATGAGACTCTATCTCAAAAAAAATGCTTCACAAAAAAGGGGCTGGGGGAGTGGCTGAAGGTGTAGACCCTGAGTTCAAATTTCAATACTCCCCCAAAAAAAAAAAAAAAGATCTTTGATCCATTTTGAATTAATTTTTATGCAGAGTGAGAGAGGGGGGTCTAGTTTCAGTCTTTTGCATGTAGATAACCAGTTTTCCAACGCCATTTGCTGATGAGGCTGTATTTCTCCAATGTATGTTTTTGGCTCCTTTATCAAAAATCCGAGAGCTGTAGGTTGTGTGGGTTTATTTCTGAATCTTCTGTTCTGTTCTATTCTATTGGCCTATTGGTCTACATGTATGTTTTTGTGCCAGTACCATGCTGGTTTTGTTACTTTGGCTTTGTAGTATAATTTGAAGTTCAATATTGTGATACCTCTAGCATTGTTCTTTTTACTCACAATTCCTTTTTATTAGGGGTCTTTTATGTTTCCATGTAAATTTTAAAACTGATTTCACCATTTCTGTGAAGAATGACATTGGAACTTCATTGAAGCTGTAGATTGCTATTTTCTCAATATTAATTCTGCCAAGCCGTGAACATGGATCCATGTCCATCTTCATGTGTCTTCTTCAGTTTCTTTCTTCAAGGTTTTATAATTTTCATTGTAGAGGTCTTTCACCTCCTTATCTAAATTTATTCCCAGGGTTTTGTTGTTGTTGCTTTGTTTTGTTTTTGACACTATTGTGGATGGAATTAGTTTCCTGATTTCTTTCTCAGCCTATGCATGGTTAGTATATAGAAGAGCTATTCATTTTTTATATGTTAAATATATATCCTGCTACACTACCAAAAGTGTTTATCAGATCTAGAAGTTTTTGGTGGGATCTTTAGGGTGTTTTAAGTGTAGGATCATATCATGTACAAATAAGGATGATTTGACTTCCCTCTTCCCTATTTGAATCCCTTTTATTTCCTTCTCTTGTCTTATTGTTCTGGCTACAAATTCCAGTACTATATTGAATAAGAATGAAAAGAGTGAACATCCTTGTCTCATTCCTGACTTCAGAGGAAATGACTTGAGTTTTTCTTGATTAGCATAATGGTGGGTATAGGTTTGTCATATGAAGTATAGCCTTTATTAAGCTAAGGTACATTCTGTTCCTCCTGTTCTCAGTTTGTTCTTTCTTTCTTTCTTTCTTTCTTTCTTTCTTTCTTTTGTGGGGGAGGGGTAGTAGTACAGGAGTTTTGACCTGCAGTCCATTCTGTTCTGGTTATTTTGGAGATTGGGGTCTCACAAACTATTTGCTCAGGCTGGCCTCAAACCACAATCCTCCTGATCTAAGCCTCCCAAGTAGCTAGGATTTTAGGCATGAGCCACTGGTACCTGGCTCATCAGAACTTTTATCATGAAAGAGCATTGAATTTTGTCAAAGGCTTTCTCTGCATTTATTGAGATTCTTATTTGAGTTTGCTTATGTGCTCTGTTTATTGATTTGCATACATTGACCCATCCTTGCATCCTTGGAATGAAACCAATTTGATCATGGTACATGATTTTTCAATGTGTTAATAAATTCAGTTTGCAAATATTGTTCTATAATTTTCTTTTTGTTGTTGTTGTGGTTTTGTCCAGTTTTGCAATGTTTCTTCCTTTTCTATTTCATTAAATAGTTTGAGCGTATTAGTGTTAGTTCCTCTGTGAAGGACTGGTAGAATTTGGCAGGGAATCTATCCAGTCCTGACCTCTTCTTTGTTAAGAAACTTTTTATTACTACTTCAACCTCATTGCTTATTATAGATCTGTTTAAGTGGTTTATATCTTCTTGGTTCAATTTTGGTAGGTCAAACACATCTAGAAATTTATCCATTTCTTCTAGATTTTCCCTAATGATCCTCTGGATTTCATTGATGTTTGTCGTGATACTCCTTTTTCATCTCTAATTTTATTAATTCAGGTCTTTTCCCTCCTGCTTTTGGTCAGGTTGGCTAAGGGCTTATCAATCTTGTTTGATTCTTTGTGTTTTTCTTTTAGTCTCCATTAATTTCTGGCCTAACTTTTATTATTACTTTCTACCTTCTAATTTTGGGTTTGCCTTATTCTTATTTTTCTAGGAGTTTGAGGTCCCTTTCCAGGCTATTTTTTTGAGATCTTTCTGTTTTGTTGGTGTAGACAGACATAGCTTAAACTTTCCCCTTAGAACTGCCTTTGATGTATCTTGGAGGTTCTGATATGTTGTGTTTTCATTTTCATTGGACTTTAGGAATTTTTTATTTCCCATCTTATTTCTTTGATGACCTACTAATTGTTTAACAATGTATTGTTCAGACTCCATGTGTCTGAAATTTTTCTGTAGTTTCTTTTTTTGTTGATTTCTTGTTTTATTCTGTTGTGGTCTGATAGGATAGAGGGATTATTTCAGTTTTCTTATATTTATTAAGACTTTCTTCATATCCTTAAATATGATCTATTTTGGAGAAAATTCCACGGGCTGCTGAGAATGTATATTGGGCAGCCATTGGATGAAATATTTTGTAAATGTCACTTAAATCCATTTGGTCCATAGTGTAGGTTCATTCTGAAGTTTCTTTGTTGATTTTTTTGTGGGGGGTTCTGGATAGCCTATTAGTGAAACTGGAGTGTTAAAGTTTCTCACTATTTTGTTTTATGACTATCTGTTCTTATAACTCCAGTAGTATTTGTTAAATGAGATCAAATATGCTAATGTTTGGTATATATATTTAATAAATGCTGTGTCCTCTTGATGAATTTTTCTATTTATTAATACGAAGTGACCTTTGTCTCTTATGACTAATTTTGATTTGAAGTCTGTTTTATCAGATATGACTATAGCTATTCCTGCCTGCTTTCAGGGTCCAGTTGCTTAGAAAATCTTTTTCTATCCTTTCACTTTAAGCAAATGCTTGTCTTTGTCACTGAGATAAATTTTTGTAGGCAACAATTGGTTGGGTCTTGCTTTTTAATTCAAACTGCCAGTCTGTGTCTTTTGGTTGTAGAATTGAGATCATTAACATTCAGTATTAAAACTGAAAGTATATGGTTTTTCCTGTCATTTTGCTGGGGGAGGGGGGGCTGATGTTTGCTTTTCTTTGAGGCATTTGTTAATCTACTCATCTAGTGGGATTTATTATTTCCTGTAACTTCCGGGTTATATTGTCTGTGTAGGATTCCTTAAAGTATCTTTTGCAGCACTGGTTAAATGGTCGTGAGTTCCTTTAGTTTCTGTTTATTATGGAAGATTTTATTTCTCTTTCAATTATGAAGGATAGCTTTGCTGGATATACTAACATTGTTTGACAGTTGTTTTCTCTTAGGGCTTGGAATATATCATTACCTCCTTGCTTTCAAAGTTCTGTTGAGAAACTGCTGTTGTTCTGATGTGTTTGCCATTATACGTGACTTGTTACTTCTCTATCCACATTCACTATTCTTTATTCTGTACCTTTGTGTTTTAACTATAATATGTCTGGGGGTTTCTGATATTGCCTGTATGGTATTCTGAAAGCCTCCTATACCTCAATAAATCTCTGTTTATCAAGAATGGGGAAGTTTTTTCTATTACTTTGTTGAATATGTTTTCCATACCATTAGCTTCTATCTCTTCTCCTTCTGTACCCATGATTTTGATATTTTGATGGTGTTCCAGAAGTCTTGCATGTTTCATTCTTATTTTCTTAGTTCTTTTTCTTTGTCTGATTAATATAATTCCTCTACTTAATCTTTAATCCCTGATACTCTATTTTCAACTATTCTATTTGTAATGCTTTCAGTTGAGTTTTTTATTTGGGTTATTGAGCTTTTCATTTCCAGGATTTCAATTTGATTTTTTTTTCAGGATTTTTATATCTTTATTGAATTCCTCCTTCAGATCCCACATTGTCTTCCTTATTTCATTCATCAGTTTATTTGGGTTCTTGAGTTTCTTCAGCTTGTTTATTTAAATCCTCTGAATTTTTTTCAGGGGCTTATACATGTCCTCTTTAATTTCATTAACTATTCTTATTATTGTTCTTTTGAGTTCATCTATTTTGCTTTTGTTGAAGTTCTTTACTATGGAATTGTTGACTTTTGGAGGAGACATTTACCTTGTTTTTTCATATTACTCATATTTCTACTTTGGGATTTATGCATCTGGAACCAAATCCTAGGTTGGAAGTTTTAGTCACCTGTAGTCTTTCAGTTGAAATAGACTCAGTGATCAGGCAACACAGTGTAGTAGCTGGGTTGAGATGCTACCATCGTACTGGGGGACTGTGGCTCAGTAGCCAAGTATTTGCCTGTACTCTGGGACTCGGTTCCCAGAACTGCTCAGATCAAGATAAACTAGCTGAAGTCTCTTGTAGAAGGGTCACTTGTCCACTTTTGAACTGCTTTTACTATTGAGGCTTCCCTACTTTGTATACTAGGAGCCACTGTTGGCTGCAGGGAGCTTTACAGCTTGTGGGCTGGGCATGTTCCCACTTATTCCACACATACCCCTGGTTTGTGTCTCCAGGGGCAGCAAGTGTCCAAGCCTCATGGAATGTTGGAGTTTGGGGAGCAAACAGTACACTGAGTTCTGCATTCTATGGGGAAAAGCTGAGTGACCTATTTGGTCTACCTGCTGGTCTCAATGCTGACAGACCCCATCTAGCAGTTCACCTCCCTTTGTGGAGGAAGAGGCTGTGGATGTTTTGTGATTCAGAAGGTCTGTGCCTGGGCCCTCAGTCTTGACTGTCAGCAAACACACCATCAGGATGCTGTACCCAGAGGCAGGTCTCAGTGCTTTCAGGCCCTGCCTGACCATTCACCTCCTTTGGGGCGGAGGAGGGTTGCTGTGGGATTCCTGTGATTTGGCTGGGCTCTGACCCATCCAGCAGTTAACAGCACTGGCAGGAGACAGGCCCCCAAGGCTGAATACTAAGCCAGTCATGCTGAAAGCTTTGTTTCTACCATAGCCTCAGTCAATGGGACTCAGTCCTGACCAGGGAAAGTGAGGCCTCCACTCCTGCACTGCCTCTCTTGGGCAGTGTCCCACTCAGACTCTAAGGCAAGATGTCCCCAGACTCCCTGAGCAATGAGTGTTCCTTGTTTTCAGATCCCAGAGTATCTCAGTCTCAAAACAATAGGCCCCATCTCAAGATGATGCCTCGCTTCAGAGGCTAGCCTTCCAGCCCTGAGCAGTCACTGTCACAAATCCCTGCAATGAGTTTAAGGATTTCCAGAGTTTTGGGCTTACTTGTAACAGCAATTTCAGCTTCCCCTTTCCCTACTGGGAAACCAGGGACAGGCTTGGAACTGTTTGCTGCTGTTTTGTTGCCTGGGTTTCCCTATGCTTTTCTGCTGTCCTGCTACATCTTTGATGATTCTCTCAATGTTATTCCTCTCTCTTCAAAATATAGTCCTTCTCTCCTGTGTTACCTGACTTCTCATTCACAGATTCAAAATGGTAGGTGCTTCTAATCCACCGTCTTACCCTCCCCTCTGGTTATTAAATAATTTTAATCTGAGAGAAAGTTGTAAAAATATGGCAGAGTTCCCATATTCCCTTTACTCAAATTCTCCTAACGTTGACATCTTACAAAATACTTTTTAACAGTATTAACTAATCTTTTAGGATTTCTATATTTTTATTGACTTTCTCCACTCTTTCTTGGTCTTTTATATTGACATGTGACATTCCATTTAGAATTCTGCTGTGAGGAAGAAGTAGTCCTTTCACTTTTTCATTTTGATGTAAATGTGTTTTGGAAAACTTTTTGTTCTGTTTTGTTTTTTGTTTTGGTCAGTGTGAGGATTGAACTCAGAGCGCTGGCAATTGCTGGGCAAGCACTCTACCAGTTGAGCCCCACCCGCAGTCCTTTTGCTTTCAGTTTGTCTTTCAGATGGGGACTTCTGCTTTTTCCTGGCCTGACTCCTATCTCTGCTTTCTGAGTAGCTCATTACAGGTATGCACCAGCAGGTCTGCTGTCTTTTTTTTTTCTTTACTTGGTTTTGTTTTTATTTGGGGTTTATTTGTTTTTGGTTTTTGTTTTGCTTTGTTTTAAGACAGGGTCTCTCTGTATGACCCAGGCTGTGCTTGAACTAGCAATCCTTCTTCCTCTACCACTTCCTCCTAAGTACTGTAATTACTTGGGTTTTCTTTCTCTTTTTTTGCCACAGGAGGGGGGAGGTGAGGGAGTACTAGTGTTTAAACTTAAGGCCTTGCACTTGCTAGGCACACACTTTTCCACTTGAGTCACTCTCTCAGTCCTTTTTTGTTTTTACCTATTTTCTGGATAGGGTCTCATTCTTTTGCCTAAGGCCAGACCATAATCCTCTTACTTATGCCTCCCATGTAGTTGGGATTACAGGAGTGTACCATCATGCCTGGCTTGCTTTTTTGAGATAAGGTCTTGCTGACTTTTTACCTGGATTGGCCTTACACTTCATTCCTCCCAATTGCTTCCTCCCAAGTAGCTGGGATTAATGTGCCACCATGCTTAGCAAACTAATCAGCCTCTCTGATTCATCTCCTATATGAAGAAAACTACCATTTAAAGACCCATTCCAACTGCCCAGATATAGTTTAATGCATGTTCATATCACATATGTTCCAAAAAGCAGTAGTATGTCATATCTACTGTGCTCATGAAAGAAACAGAACTGTAGCTTTTGCATCCTATTTGATGAGTATGATATAATGATAAGCTACTTCATTTTTACAAATCCAAAATCTGTAAGTATAAAGATGTAACAGTAAAATATTATCAGATATTTCTCTTCAGAAATTTGAAAATTAATAGTTCTTCCTTTACTTACAATTTCAGGATATTAAATTAGCATTCCATGGCTTCTGTATTAAAATCATTATTCTTTGTAACCAAATGCAGACCATATTATAGTTGAACTGTTACATCTATACTTTTAAAGAACTTTGAGTTGCCAGATGGTCAATTGAGTTATGAAGCCAATTTGGCCAATTAGCCTTCCTACCTACCTACCTTTAACTTATTTAACGTATATCACACAAGATATTATGTTTGATTCTATGAATGCAAAAGTGAATGTAGCATTCTGCCCTAAAGGATTTTCCAGTCCCTTAGGTAAGGTGACCTATATGCAAATAATGACAGCATAGCATTGACTCTGACAAAAACCTTTCAAGACTAAGACAAAGTGCCTACCTGTAAATATCCCAGTTACTTCTAGCAGGCAACATCAATTATGGATAATCTTTTGAGATTATCCTTGAGAACAGATGTACTTGAGAAGATAGAAATGTCGGCTGGGGGCACGGTTCAAGTAGTAGCGCACCTAACAAGCACAAGGCCCTGAGTTCAAACCTCAATACTGTAAAAAAAACAGAGAGAGGGAGGGAGGGAGAACTGGAAGTTAGAAACATTAATTGAGGTTTTTGTCCTAAACCAAAGCCATAGAATGAAGAAAGACACTACAACAGAGAAAAATGAACCAGAAAAGGTCAGTTACAGCTCAAATACAAAGGCCTTTACAGACTAAAATTAGACTTTGTCTCACAAGCTTCCAGAAGTTGTGCACTACACAAAGACATAGGCGGAGCTGTGCTTTCGATAAGGCATAGAGGCCAGTTAAAAGGTTACTTCCATAGTCAAGGTGTGAATATGGTCTTAACCAAAGCAGTGACAGGATAAAGAAAAGTTATGGAGACAGACTCAGCAAGACTTGCTAGCTAATCCAGAAAACGTAAGCAAGAATGAGTCAAAGACCTATGATTTTGAGTCAGACTGACTTGGAAAATAAAAATTAAGCAAACAAGAATGGGAAAGTTTCAACTGGTTTGGGTATAGTGAGTCCCTCAGGAAGTTGCAAGTGTCAAGAGCTCAGCACTGGTTTTGCCAGTAGTAGACTATGAGTAGACCATGCTGCTGCTTCTTGTGTGAAGGATAAGGCCTGAACTTGTTCCTGAATCATTTCTAAATTTTTAATTTGAGAACTTTTTTGTTTTTTGACAATACTTATTTGAACTTATGCTTGCTAGACAGGCACTCTACCACTTGAGTCACTCCATCAACCCTAATTTGAAAACTTTTTAATCTAAAAAACTATACAGAGGCTATTTTACTATTTCACATAACTATAAATCAGTGCTTTATGCAGACACAGCTAACCAGGAAACCTCATGGTCTTCTCACTCTTCCCAGTTCTTTACTTCTGACATCTCCTGTGCAGTGTAGTGCAGTGTGCTTCAGCCCCATGCAACTGCTCAACTCTTGTAAGGTGGCCAGGTTCAATGGGTTATGCTATAATTATAAAAATACATTCAGGTGTCAGAGACTTGGCATGAAATAAAGAATGTATTAATTACATATTAAAATGGGAATATTTTGGACATTGTTTCAGGGCTCCCCAATATCACCCACGTGGTACGGGGTTTGCAAGGACTCACCAAACCCAGCATGTACTTGTACCCACAACTAAGAATGAGTCCAGCAAAAGGATGTGTAGTCTGATCAGCAAGAGTCTGCAGACAGCTTCCTTATGGCCTGTCCCTTTCACCAGGATCACTCTGATCTTCCCATGCCTTCAGTGCTTGTATTGCATTGCTTCTGCCCAGAACAGCCCACTATAGAGACTCAGCACCCACACTTTTCATTGATACCTAGTATATAGGCATCCTTTGTTATGCATGTACCAAGATTCTGCCAGAAGTAAAGCAGCAGTTTGGCATAAATGACATTGTTTACTCAAACTGTCGGCACCTTTATCTGTTAAAGAATGTAGGAAAGCCAAATTGACCAATGCCAGCCAAGGGACAACCTTCTCCATCTTGAACCTTCTTAAACCAGCAGCTTCAGGCCTGCCGTATTACCCTTTTCTGCACAGATATGCTAGTTAAATAGGTTATATTAGGAAAATTAATTTCATCTTTTTTACTTCTTAGTGTGGCTACTTGCCCACATTTTTGGATCACATCATATTTTGGGCAACACTAATCTAAATGTTGGATGAGAAATTCTTTTCTAATGTGCTGTAGTGTTAATATTTTCTACACATACATTGATGATTTCCCCACTAGTACAAATCTGATCATTAAACAGGGGAAAGTCTCCCTCAAGTGATATCTTTGTATTAACTAAAGCTGTAGTAGATACAGCTCCATATCCCAATTTACCTTTATTGCCCCAAAAGAAATCTGCCTCTCCAAAAAAGGATTTCACAGAATTTCATAAAACAAACTCCAGTTTAAAAATCTCCATTTAATAAGCATATTTCAGAGCTCAAGATAATAGATTAATTCAGATTGTTGAAGTTTTTTCTTCTCTAAGATGTTCATTCATAACTGATAGGAATTCATCCATGAAAACAATATTTAAAAAGTTTCTTTAAATGGGATAATTCTGCCTGAGAGATTGGCCTCATGGTTAACCATTGCAGATTGGAGTTGTGACTAAAACAGATGATATAAAATAGCAATCAAAATATGTTTAACTTCTTCACAGGCACTGAGTACTGATATATACATCACTCTTTAAGAAAGGATATAGTTGTAGTAAAACAATTTGTAGGACTAGAACAATAAAAGCAGAAATGTTTTTGTTAGAGTAAATCCATATGTGATTTTCGGTGATGTATTGCCCACAGATCCCCTGCAGGCTCAACCATCTTTCAGCATCATCAAAAGTAGAGTACAGCTAAAATCCTAATCCTCCTTTGTACAACCCAGCTGTGAGTGAAAGCCAGACGTGGAGTCCTCAAGCTATCAGTAGAAGACAGTTCATAACTGGCACTACTTTTATTATTTGTCTCTCGCTCAGAAAGATTTACAGCTCAGCCATTTTAATACGGTTTTGAACTGAAGCAGTTCATTAGCATTCCATATCAAATCTGTGCCTTATTTTTTTTTATTTTATACAGCTGTGCTGGTCCAATGCGAAGCAATAAGTTAATATATTTATAATTATAAATAAAACATTTCTGCAAAGCAAAATCTATCAATGCTATTTTCTAATTGTTTTAAATAATATAAAGAACAGTTCTAAAGAATCTATAATAAAAACTAAGGATATATTCCTCTCAGTGTTCAATTGATGAAGCGCATGGAGCAGAAGTCCCATGTTGTAGGCCACCTTTTCGGTTATAAGGAATCATCAAAGTGTGACCACAGAATGTTGGCAGGAGGTCAGAATGCCAGGGAGCACAGTACTGTTTCTAACCTCATTCACCTTGCTTTAAAAATGGCTTACCTATTTCACCCCTAATTGTGAACTAGATAAAATAAAGTAGTGGAGTTAGAATATAATACCTAGCTGCTCAGGAGGCAGGAAAATTGTGAGTTTGAGGCCAGCCTAGGCAAAGTTAGTGAATCCCTGTCTCAAAAACAAACATAAAACCCAAAAGAGCTGGGTGTATGGCTCAAGTGGTAGAGCCTTGGCCTTAGCATGCACGAGGCCCTGAGTTCAATCCCCAGTACTGCAAAAAGCAATAAAATAATAATAATTATTATGTATTTTTATATATGTATTTATATTACTATACCTCATATATAATAGAGTTGCAGTATGACATATAAACAAAAACAGAAAACTACACTTTGTGGAAATTGCTATGTGTTACGTTTTTAAAGTAGACTCATTTGTATAATATAGTTCTTTTATTTTTTATTTACCATACATGAATAATGCAAGGAGATTTCATTGGAATAATTTCATACGTGTGTACAGTGTACTTTGAACAAGTTCATCCCCTCCATTATACTCCCACTCCACCTCTACCCTCTACCTTTAGTCAGTGTTTGGTGGGTTTCAATTATGCTTTCAATATAATATAGTTTTATGATCTGACACAACTGAAGTAGGTAGACTAGCAAATTTTACAAAATAAACAAATACCACTATACCTCTTCTTTGGCTTTCCTGTCCTTAATCTACTGGCTTAATTATGCAACTAATATCTGTTATCCTTGTGATGAGCCTTGAGAGCATCAAGCATCTTCTAAGAATCATGAAATTCCTGTTTTACTAGTTTCAGTGATACCATTTTGACAAGTTAACAGTATTTGAGCAAATTATTTATTATATACTTTTTTGCTCTTAGATTAAGAACAAAAGGATCCATATGACTTTGACCACTGATTTCATTGCCTCATCAAATCTTAGAACTGGAGTCTGAGATGACCCTGTATTCCATCCCATTCATTTTAAAAGGGGAAACTGTAGGGCTGGAGGCGTGGCTCAAGCAAAGCACCAGCCTAATAAGCTTGAAGCTCTAAGTTCAAACCCCAGTACTACTATGGAGGGAAAAAGAGGACACTGAAGTGCAGGGAGGTTAAATATTTAAAGTTTCACAGACCGATGACAGAAACAATGTGTATTGATACAGGTTCATTTTTTTCCACTTCCTGCTTCACATCACTGTCTCCTAAAATGTTCAGTCTTTAGCTATTTTAGACTACAGTCATGCAAGTCACCTCAGGGTTATTATAGTTGAACTGTAGTGATTTGTTACTTAGCAAATAAGCATAAAAGTTTAGTATGAAGACTGTTTAATCATGTGTAGATACAGAAGTCATGCCTAAACTCAAGGTAGCTTCTAGTGAGGAGGGAGAAGGAATAAACAAATCCTAGTTCATGACTCACTATCAGTTGATAACCTGCTGCTATAGAACTTGGGAAATAATGCATCATAGGGGATTCTGCCTTAAGGAGAGATATGTTTACACTCTAACAGTAAAGCAATTTTGAATATTCTCTGTTGACTTATACTTATCAGATTACATTTGGGGTTTTCTGAGGACCCAATAAATTCTTGTTTTTCCAGCCCATATTCAGAGTTAGTTGGGAAAGAGACAAAAGTATGGCAGGTGAATACCAAAATGCCAGTTTTATTACCTACAACCACATTAAAAGGACAACCCACTTAATTATTAGTCCAGTAAAATTTTAGATACTTCTTTCAAATTAAAAAAACCTTTAAATATGTCTGTAAAAAATATTTGAGCATGTCAGAATAATATAGAACAATATTCATTTCTCCTTCCTTGATAAAACATATATTTTCTGAAAATCCAAAATACAGACTTTTAGGCAGGAAAAGCATTCTGTCCAATTATAATTTTAGAAGCCAAGCCAGGCACAGGTGTCTCACACCTATAATCCTAGCTACTCAGGAGGCAGAGATTAGAAGGATCACGGTTCAAAGCCAGTCCGGACTAATAGTTTGCAAGACCCTATCTCAAAAATACCTAAATACAAAAAGGGCTGGTGGAGTGGCTCAAGGTGTAGGCCCGGAGTTCAAGCCCCAGTACCACAAAAAAAAAAAAAATTTTTAGAAGCCAAAATGGTTAGTTGACTTTTTGGGGGCTTCTATCATACTTCTGCAATCTTACTTAATGGGGAGGGGAGTATTAAGCTGCCTTACTTACTGATTTTCAGATTTTCTTTGTGTGTCTCTACACTGAAATGCTTTATACTACCATGTTAGATTTTTGTCTTCAGTCTAGAGCTTTATTCCATATCAGAAACAAGCACACTGAATTACAGCCCACTGTGAAAATGTTTACCTATACAAGGAGAAGTACCAAATAGAGGAGAACATGGAGGATGGCAGAAACACACAGGAGGTACTAGCCACCTAGGAGAAGGAAGGAGACTTTCCACATCCTGACATCTGAAATTATTTTGAAAGATGAGTGGTCACCACAAAGGGAAGGAGGCATTATTCCAGGCTAAAAGCACAATTTATACAAAATGTAAAATTATATGGTCCATGCTATATACCTTTATAGACTTTCTTTTTTAAAAGAAAACACATTTTTAACTTAAAAGAGTAGATTTTTCTTTCCCTTTTTTTACCATGGTAAAATTCTCAGAACTTTAATGTCCTTTTTTTTTTTTTTTTTTTTAGTGTCGGGGATCAAACCCAAGGCCTCACATATGCTAAGTAGTTCTCTACCATTGAGCTACACACCTAGCCCTCAAATTTACCATTTTTATATAGTTCACTTGTATTAAGTATATTCACGTGGTTGTAGTATTATCACCACTGTCTGCCTCCTGAACTTTTTCATCATCTCAAACTGAAAGTCTGTTCTCATTAAATACTAACTTCCTATCCCTTTTCCCCCAGCCCCTGGTGGCCTCTGTCCAAATTCTACAAGTGTTTTCTACCTCATATAAGTAGAATCATTTATATCTGTCATACAGTAGTGAATACATAATCCTACAATAATTACACTAAGTGAAATATTTGGCTTATTTTACTTAGCATGTTTTCAAGAAGCTTCAGCCATGTTGTAGTTTGTAACGGAATTCTATTTCCCTTTATGACTGAATAGTATTCCATTGCCTTATATGTAATATGTTTTGTTTGTCCATTCTACCTTTGATGAACATTTGGCTTGTTTCTGTCTGTTGGCTTTTGTAAATAACACTGCTGTGAACACTGGCATGTAGGATCTGTTTGAGGTGGTACTTTCAATACTTTGCTGGATCATCAGATTTAGGAGAATATATATATATAAACTTTTTGAGGTCCCACCCGACAGTTTTCCACAGTGGATGCACCATTTTTCATTCACACCAAAACACAAAGATTCCAACGTCACTACATCCTTGTCAACATTGTCTTTAAAGTTAAAATTTTGAAAAATTGACCAAACTATATAGAAGTTTCATAAGAACTATGGGAAATGCATTCATATTGTCATTATATTGAAAATGACCTTTTAGTCCCCAACATTAGAAAAAGTTATATGAGCTAACATCAGAGAATATTGACCTTTGTCAATATTATTGACAATATTTGTCAACAATAGTGTGTTCGTGGAAAGACCTTTGAGGTAAGAAATTACTCCTGTAAAAAGTTAAATTCTTAAGTTGAGTTTGTAATCTGTATGTCTCTGTTTTCAGCAACATCTTTCTATTTCCCAACAGCTCCCTGCACAAGCAGCACTTTCTTTTGCCACAGCAACATGTGCATCAACAATTCTTTAGTCTGTAATGGAGTTCAGAACTGTGCATACCCTTGGGATGAAAATCACTGTAAAGGTGAGTCCAGTGAGGTCACCTTTTTGAGCAGAGTGGCTCTTGCCTTTCATTAAGAAAGGCTTAAGATATCCTTTTTTTACAACTGTGTTTAGCATAGCTGCTTTAGCAGAAATGAAGACATATGACAAATGGTTTTTAAAATGGATAATAGACCTCTGGGATGTAGAACAAGCAAAGAAAAATACTCTCAACAAAAGCAATTTTTTTTGTTTATGTATGTTTTTTATCTTAAGTTCAAAAGTGCATCATGGTATTTCCTGTTCTTATTTTCTTATTGTTATTGAAACATCATTTGTATTATAAAAATACCTTATCTAGTTGTCAAAATTATTCAGGGGATAGCCTAGAATATTTTTCTTTTTAAAATTATATGGAAGCCGGTGCCAGTGGCTTATGCCAATAATCCTAGCTACTTGGCAGGCAAACATTAGGAGGATCCCAGTTCGAAGCCAGCCCAGGCAAATAGTTCGCAAGACCCTATCTCAAAACACCCTTAACAAAAATAGGGCTGGTGGAGTGACTCAAAGTGAAGGCCCTGAGTTTAAGGCCCAGTACTACAAAAATAAATAAATAATAAAATTATATGGGAATACTATTTAATTAAAAAATAAACTAAAAGATTCAGTCTTATAACATAAAAGCAGACATTCCAAGAATTGCCTTTTTATTTCATCAAATTTCCTATGCTATATTTCCAGTGTATACTCTGAAAGATAAATATGGCTGTGAGAATAATTGGATATCTACAAGTTGGTTAGATATCCAAGTTGGTTAGTGTATGTAGCTTTCATCCTCCCAAGAGTTGAATAGTGTCTTACTGTGAAGAAGTGTTATAATCTAATGACTGTATTAAGTACTTGACATAATATTTTCAGGTAATCATTCAGAAACAGTAGACCATGATAGCATACCTGAGAGAGTTAGTCTGATCATTTTATTCTCTTCCTGGTGGCCATGAGTAGAAACTTTGTTTGGCAGTTTACCGACCAGCAAACCTACCGTGCAGTAGAAGGCTAAACCTGATAGGCCAAGAGCATTTCCTTCAGCATTTTCTGTATGTGTACCTTTTGAGTAAGGAAACCAAATACGTTACCTTTTCTGAAATCTGTCTAGCTATATTGTGATTACTTTACCCAGAAATCATAGTAATAGTATTGTTGAATTTGTTTAAAAATCTTATTTTCAATTGCATTGTCTGTGATTTATTTGACCCACATTTTCTGGTTTACCCTAAAAATATCTTATGGATTTGTGCTGGATCTCCTATTAGTGAATTCTGAAAACCTCAACATTTTCTCTTTCTACAGAAAAGAAAAAAGCCGGATTATTTGAACAAATCACTAAAACTCATGGAACAATCATTGGCATTACATCAGGGATTGTCTTGGTTCTTCTCATTATTTCTATTTTAGTACAAGTGAAACAACCCCGAAAAAAGGTCATGGCTTGCAAAACTGCTTTTAATAAAACTGGGTTCCAAGAAGTGTTTGATCCTCCTCATTATGAGCTATTTTCACTACGGGACAAAGAAATTTCTGCAGACCTGGCAGACTTGTCAGAAGAACTGGACAACTACCAGAAGTTGCGGCGCTCCCCAACAGCCTCCCGGTGCATCCATGACCATCACTGTGGGTCTCAAGCATCCAGTGCCAAACAGAGCAGGACCAACCTCAGTTCCATGGAACTTCCCTTCCGAAATGATTTTGCACAGCCACAGCCAATGAAGACATTTAATAGCACCTTCAAAAAAAGTAGCTACACTTTCAAACAGGCACATGAGTGTCCTGAACAGGCCCTAGAAGACAGAGTCATGGAAGAGATTCCCTGTGAAATTTATGTCAGAGGGAGAGAGGATTCTGCACAAGCATCCATATCCATAGACTTTTAATCTTCTACTAACAGTGGCTAATGAGTAAATATGTGTGTATGCAGCCTACAGAGCACCCATTCTGTCTCAGCAGCCAATTATGCTCTCCTGTCAAAACTAGGAAGACCTTCATTTGCTATTAACCTATTGTATTGGTGACTTTTTATTATCTCAGGCAGTCTATATGTGTTAAACCAACAAGGAACTTAATATATTCAGTGGAAAAAATAATCATCATCTGTTACTTGGTGTCATAAACAAGGTACTACCAGCTAAACAGCAGCTGAGGAGGGAGCTGTTGTGTCAAGCCAGACTTAGGCTCAGTCCTTTACTGATACAACTCTGTCAGTACTTCAGTCCCACAGTAAACTTAAGTAAGATTTTTCTTTATATTTCACTCTTTTTTTTTCTAAATTTAAGTTGTTTTGTACCCTACAGTTTTGCCATGTCTGTCTCCAACATAAGTCTATGTGGTTAATGTACCACATACTTCAACATAGGCATTTTTCTTAAATTTGTCTAAATACAGCTAGTTACTATGATAAGTGCCAATTAAGATTCAGTGTTATATTTCATTTCTTGTTGACTACTTTCTGTACTACTGCATTTTAATTACTGGATCTTTAGTCCTTGTTTTCTGTGAGAAGTAGTAGATGATAGGATTTATCACCCTTAAGTCATATTTTGTCTCAATTATACAAGAAAGTTTTATAAGCCTGGGTTTTATGCACCAATTGCCAGTCATAACTAAGTATTTGAGAAAGATAAAAACTCATAGCAGGCCTTGCAAATTTCATGTATTTGGTCACATCCAGTGGCAGCCATTCATTCCAGTGACCAGGGTCACTGAAACATACAACTATGTTTATTTCCAGTTCTCATCTCTGTGTTTCTATTGTTTTCACTCCTTTTGTATTGGCTTATCTTTGCTGCATGGTAACCAAGGTTTATGAAAGTTAAAGAGAAATTCCCTAAGAAAACTGCAAGCCTTTAGATTGCTTTTCTTGGGAAAATACGTTTTTCTAGCTCTTATCAAGAATAACAATTTCAACTTTTTTTTAAACTGCACTTTTGACCTTATGATTTTTTATGGTCTATACAACAATAATTTATAAACATGATATATAAATTCATTGTTTTTTTAGACTTTTGATATTATTTGATACTGTGCAAACTTTATTAAATCAAGATTAAAAACCTGCAAGACAGATTTCTTTGAGTGCTCACATTAGCAGCACTGTGTACAAGCATGCCATAATGGGACTGTGTGCTATAATTTATTATGACGACCTTGATAATGTCTGCAAACACCTTCCTTCTGTTACCGTATTTGGTTTGTGAGAAACTTTTCACTGTGTGATATTTATTGCCCTAAATCACTGCACAAGTCTTACATTAAACTGTACATAGTTACGTGATTCTTCAATCATGTTACTTGTGGCACTGAGATTTGAGATCTTAACACATGTATGGAAAGGAATCTGTTTACTGAGTTGTATTTAATATAGACATGCCACTTAGAAGAGGGAAATTCTCATTTTCTACTATTTTTGTAGAAAATACTATGTGAAATGAAAAATTGAAGTTTTCATTGAATTTCATTATTTATTTTAGATGTTTTTTGGAGCTTTTCATTTGGCTTTTTTGTTTGGAGACAGTGTCACCCTATGTAGCCCAGGCTGATTTTGAACTTAGGATTCTCCTGCCTCAGCCTCCCATGTATCTGGGATTACAGGTATGTGCCACCACACTCAATTCATTAGTTCTTTTAAACATTACATAAATATGTTCTCTCAGTTTAGTGAAAACTGTGACCCTAAATATGACACACTTACAGAATACTGCCTCAAAGTTTGTTTCCTATATCACATTTTTTTATTATTTAAGAAGTAGATTGTGTACAGGAGATAGGAAAATCTACATATAGTATATCCGTGATTTAGTTTTTTCAAGTCACCATGAAATTTCCTGTTTTAAAAATGTAATTTGAAAGTGTTAAAAAGACTTCATTAATACTCAAGGGACTAATACCAGAGGCAGATTGAATAACAGTTCTTTCAGTAGCTAAATTGAATAGTCATTGAATGGGTAAGTTAGGCCAGCCAACATTTGAACAGCATTGTAAATAATATATTACCAATTATAATGATGAAGGGAAATTAACATACTTCCAGATGGCATTATATCCATTATATAACCTCTAGATTATAGTAGAAAATAATACAGTGTGCTTAATTACATTATCAATAATTGCTTATAACTATATTTTCAGTTTTGAAATTTTTGTCCTATTTTAAAAGTGCATAGAGAGGCCTACAAAATAGTCTTTTAAGAAATTAAGCATGAGAACAGCACAGAAATACATGATTTCATGTAGTTCAGTAATATATATTGGACAGTAATTTGGTTCTAAATTTTCTGCCTGCTAAAATGAAAGAGATTTTCCTTTTTACAGTAGAAAACAAAAAACTTACCCAAAAAGGCTCATTTTCTCTAAGATTCATGGGTCTTTAGGACATTTCCTCAGAATTTAAAAAAGGTACAAAATGTGGAAGAGTTTCTAATGATACATTTTAACCAAGGGATCTTAACTTAGGGTAGTCTAGGTGCATTGACTTGTGATGAGTCTATTCGCAGGGATAGAACTAAAGAGCTGTTGATCATTTGATCAACAGCTTGGTCTGACATATTCCATGTCTTTGTTGATCTAATTTCTCAGACACTTTCTCTCTGTATTCAGAAAGAAGAGAATGGACTAATAAAATTTAGGTATTATTAACAGATCAATGCTAATGTTGTATATGTAATCTTTATTCTTTCAGGTCAGTGAGAAAACTGACAAATTATTTACTAAAGTGAAAGTCATAAATTTTAGCAATGAAATTTAGCCATCTTGTAAACTTACTATACCCTACAGAGTACCCCAATGTTAAATATATCTCCTAATAGGAAATGCTTATCTGAAAGGGGGAATGTGTTCACTTGAGGAACAGTATGAAGTACAACTGTATGATATTGTCACTGTTACCTTCCATCCCGAGTTTAACACAAGATATCAATTCCAGGTAGCCACAACTTGCTGGAAATCTCTTCCCAACATCTCAAGGATATAAGAAAAAAGAGAGCAGTATTCCTTTTGTGTGAGGGGTAACATTCATTGTAAGGTTTAACAAAAAGAAAAGGGATTTCACATTTCATATCACAAAAATAAAAATCTCCTTTAATTTTGACTTAACAGGTCTATGCCTTTGTTATGTTTCATATAATTATTAGGCATTAAAAGAGCCTCCTAAATGTGTGCCAATGAACACTTTTATAGTTCTGTTACTGTCTGCTGAGAGGGTACTTCCTTATTTCAGGAGGATATCAACTGATGAAACAGGATGGGAAAAGCCTGGTTGTGAATCCATTGTAGAGTGGTGTCTGCTCTTTTGTTCATGTTACTTTATTGCAAGCACTAAAAACAATACACCTGAATCACACTGATCAGACCTAGGAAGAACTTTGGGTTTTGGTGTTTTTAAAGATCCAAAGGAGATTATCTGGTCCAGCTTTAATGAACCTTGAGAGCTTAGTGGAGATTCTAGCGGGTGAGTACATCTACTCGTTGAAGACCAGTCCTCCTCTATCAGGGAAGGTCCTCTTCAACCAAGCACACAGTTTCGGGAAGCACATGGAGCTGTCAGGGAGGAAGAGGACACCCACCAAATCAGCCAAATCAGCCCTATGACAGATGCCACACATCTTCAACTTTGTTAAAGAGAAGACTGAAGCCCAAAAAGGCCAACTGAGGCCCCATGTCTCAGAACTCCTAGCCCAGTGCCCTTGAGGTGTTTCTTGCTCTCCCTGCTTTTGCTGGCTGTAACTTTTTTAAAAGCCAAGCCATTCTAAACAGCAGTGCAGATGTTCTGTGTTAAGCTTGTCAATCATTCTGATTTGAAATTAATTCTGTAAGTTTTTTCAGATGATTCTATTTCCCCCTTTTTTGTGTAATGCGGAGTTATTCTACAGTTTTTGTTACCATGAATCCTTGGCCTGCAAACTGCAAGCAGTTACTGTGAATTCTTAATAAACAATGTTTGCTAACAATATATCTGCTTGATACTACACTGAAAGAACCTCTTGTGTTTTTGCTTTTGTGGTCTTTTTTAAAGCTAAGGAAACAATGTATACTGAAGAAATTAAACATCATGTACTGCATCTCTTAAGTTTGGGAGAATTGATTTGAGTCTGAGCCACTATAAGACAAGTTGACCTTGGAGATCATTTTTAGCTTCCTGCAAAATCAGTTATATATGTTTTGTATGCCTTACTAGCGATTCACTCTCCTTTACTAGCTTTTGCCATGTACTTATGTTTGCAACTGCTTTACTGGCTACAAAAGCCCATGAAGCTAATGAGGGTCCATGTTTAGTATGTGCCGTCTAGAGTAAACGTGTTTGAAGCAGACTTTTTTTGGGGATGAACTCCCAGGCCATATATGAAAATTATCTTATGTGTATTTATAGTAAAAAAAATTTAATCTTGAATTAGGAATGAAAAACTTGTGTTTTGATTTTCTTGCCTCAATTTCTAAATTCTAGAAGTAGTAAAGAATTTAGGTCACTTTAGACAACAAAATTCATTTCTAGGGCAAGTTGGAATTTCCTGTCTACCCCACTTTCAAAATAATCATAATTATGATTTTTTTAAAAAGCAGCCTTGGATTACTACAACCATTTTATGTTTTCAAATTAATTTTCATGAAAAAGTAGACTTAAAAATATGTTTTGTCCTTAGTTGCCCAAGGACCTGTGTTCAGTCCCTTAAGTGACAGAACTTAAAAAGCAGTGTCCTGAGCATGCCACCCTTTTTGAGATGTGGAATGCATCATGGACATTGCTTAGGTGAGAGTATACCTCAGGAAATTGTGTGCACTGAGGGCACAGCAAGGGAAGGCGAAAGCTCCCCTACTTAGAATCATCCAACAGCCCAGGAGCAAAGGAAGATGAAAGAAAGGCGACTACTGCTAGTCTGTCTGCAAGTGGTCACAGCAATTTTACTTACTGCATTGTTTGGGATCAAGAAATAGGCTTTACGTAAGTGGTGTCATCTTCCAGACTTTGTCATACCCCAGCATATCTGCTGCCATTGGGCTTCTGAAGCAGCAAGTGCTTTACTGAACCATTTTCAGTATCTGCTGATGACTCAAGAAGTTTCCATCAGAAATCCAGGTATCAAGCCATGCACTTCAAATCTTTTATTATTTCATCAATAACATTGTCCTGTTGTTAAGTAGTGTTTCAGAAAAGTATTCACAGATTTTGAGCCAAAAAAAAAATAGTCATGTGAAGAGTAAGGGATCCCCTGAGTTATTTTGTTACTGTTATGTGTACACCTCATTAGACAATTTAGCTCTGAAAATGAGCACAAGAAATCAACAGTGAACTTGTTGCAAATGGCTCAAATATATAGTCTATTCCTTTCAAATTTATCATTAAAGCAGTCTTCCTTTAGCCATTACCATTTTTTTTAAGTACTGGGATTTGAACTCAGGACCTTGCAGGCACTCTATCACCTGAGCCATGCCCCCACCCCTTTTTTGCTTTAGGTACTTTTCAGGTAGGGTCTCACCATTTTTGCCTGGGGCCAATCTCAGACCACAGTCCTACCACCTCACATCTCCCCACATGCCAAAGGTGATGGGCATGCCATTATGCCAGGCCTAGCCAGTAACTTTTCTTATAAACCACTTGTAGGCAGCTTGTAAATGGCCTCCAGTGATCCCTGCCTGCTGGTATTCACTCTTTTGTGTTCCCCACCCTGTATGAACTGGACCTAGCACCTGCCTCTAATGAGCATCATATAGCAAAAGTCACAAATATGACTTCTGAGATTAAAGTGACAGAGGTTTGTCTGCTTTGCCAGTTTTACTCTGAGGCTCTCCAGCTCATGGTTGGTAGCAATCGGCTTCCAACCAGCTGCCAACACCAAACTGAGGCCTTCCCATCAGCAACCTGCAAAAAATTGAGTTTGGCAGATGACTCAATACCTTGCTTGCAGTCCTTTAAGAGACCTTGAGCCACACTCAGGTTACTGATTCAAGATAATGTTGGTTTAAGCTGCTAAGCTTGGGGGTAATTTTTTTTAATGCAGCCATAGATAACTGATACAAAGCTAAAAAGGAAGAAAATGGCAACCATACTCCAGGAGTAAAACCTAACACAATGGTTTCAATGTTTGCAGAAAAACTCAAAGCAATGGTCACATCTTGATGAATGTGACAGCCTTGGGAGAGCTGTGATACAAAGCTGGTCTTCCTCCTGCCACATCACCTGTCCATCCTCTTAGCTTCCCTAGCCACAGTGAAAACACCTAACCAAATGATTCTTTCCCTCAGGGCAGCAACAGATAGTAAAATTTGATGATTCTGGATTTGAAATGTAAATTAGATTATAATTAACCCTGAATTGTGTCCCTTTTAAGTCACTTACCAATTCTCCTTTGATTATGATGAAATTATCTTAAAGCAAATAAAAGATAAAATTCTATTCATACTCTATAAAGGTATTCCCATGATTCAGTTAACATTTCATATTTCTAATCACAGTAACACTCTGCTTCTGAGACAGACTTAGATGATTCTTGGGACAACTGATTTAGGAAACAGTGGGATGACACAGAAACAAGGGTGGAGACTGCATTACTGAAAAAGAAATGCAAGTCCTCCTTTCTGTCCTGTCTCCAAAGAAAGAAGTGTAGCTAACACTTCTTTTCTTTTTTTTTTTTTTTTTGGTGGAACTGGGATTTGAACTTACGTTTACCACTTCAGCCACACCTCCAGTCCATTTTGTTCTGGTTATTTTGGAAATGGGATCTTGGGAACTATTTGTCTGAGCTGTCCTTGAACTGTGAGCCTTCTGATCTCAGCCTCCCAACTAGGTAGGATTACAGGTATGAGCCACCGGCACCCAGTACCAACACATTTCTATACAGAGATTTTTCTGTTGTGATGAAAAATAGATTTCATGGGAAAGAATCCTTTACTCTGGCCAAAATGATCAAATAGACCAATTCAGGAAAGTTTTTTTCTTTCTGAAATTGTTTTCAATAGCTGGCTGACAGCCACAGCTCCTTGTTTTAAAAGATAAAATTGTACCCTAATTGTAAGAGTTTTTCCTTTAAATTTGAAGCTACGCTGACACAGTTTTGCCCTGTGGGTATAATTGTGTCCTAAATCCTTTTCCCATGTGACTTTTATCAGATCTTACCCTCTATAAACAGGATAGTGCCTCTTGCTTTGGAATCTCTACATATGAAAGCAACAAATAAAGGTCTAGCCTTTGGCATCTGCCTTTTGTTTTGTTTTGTTTTTTCTTGAAGGGTTAGCCATGGAAAGTAAGACCTGCATGCTAGGCAAACTACCACTGAGCCACGTTTGCAGCCTCATCCTGCCATTTTTAACGGCTTGGCGGCGTGGGCCTGCTTCTTGAAGTACTTAGGCAAGGTGGGAGAAGCGCTTGTCTTTCCAGGAGAAGTCAGTTTTAAATACAGACATCCCACACACACTTAGCCCTTCCTGCCCTGACAGCACCACCTCCTTTCTTGAGGCTTTGGTTTAGGTTCCCCCCATTACAAGTTCTCATCAAACAGATTTGCTGATAAAAGTCCCAGGTGTGTTGATAAAAACCAAAGAGACTTCCCTGTGCCCTGAGGTTGGCAGTAGGCTGGAGCCGTACAGACAAACTGCCGCTACCAAAACTGCCTCTTCAAGGTTGTGCCCAGGCATGCTTCTATTCTAAGCCAGTGTTCTCACTTCTCCACCCTGGAAAAAAAAAAATAGCTTGTTTCTCCTCCTCTCATCAGATGTACAAAGGAAGTGATTGCATACTTAACTGCATGTTTACCTGAACCCACAACTTGAGAATATTGATTCCTTGGACTGTAATCTACACCCTCACACACTGAGCTGCATTTAGGCAGCATGCCAAATGTGTAAACTTGGAATTTAATGACGACATTGCAGTAGCAGCCCCAAAATTTAGTCCTTGACCACTGTAGAATACTAATGTGCACTAGCAAGAAAACAAGCAGCTTCTCTCCTCTGCCTATCTTGTCCCTTTCCTGAAGATGGGGAGACAGAAAGCGTTAGTGATCTCCTGCAATTGTCATCTCACAGCGAGACTCCAATCAACCACAGGCCGGGCGCTGGTGGCTCACACCTGTAATCCTAGCTATGTGGGAGGCAGAGATCAAGAAGATCTCAGCAAATAGTTCTTAAGACCCTATCTTGAAAAATCCCATCACTAAAAAAGGGCTGACAGAACAATTGCCTAGCAAGCACGAGGCCCTGAATTCAAGCACCAATACTGCCAAAAAAAGCAACCAGAGTAGTTTCATTAGTGCATGCCACTTAGCAATAAACTAAAGGTTAGTTTTCATTAGCATATATTAATAATATGAAACAGTGAATTTCATTATGACATTCCATACATGCACATAATGTACTTGGGTCACATTCACCACTCTATCACTCTCTCTTTTCCCTGTTCTTCTTTTTGCCCCTTCCACACCCCTTTTATCAAATAGCCCCCCTTATCAAAGGTTAACTTTTAACTCTTTAAAATAATTCTGCTACCTGTTTATAAAGGTTGTGTTTTCCTGATAAGCAATAGTCTCACTTTCTAAAGATGACCTGCAAAATGTTGTGAACAAAGTCACCATGCAGGAGACTGAGGGGCTGAGGCAGGAGATCATGAGTTAAAGGTCAGCCTCGGTTACATAGTAAGATCTATCCAAAAAAAGAGGTTATTTGTTGACACTCTGCCTGGTGAATATGTTCAGTTGTTGCTTTTCTGGAAATCCCTCATCCTGGGTGAGAAGACTGCATTGCTCCCAGCGCTTGTTTCATGATCATCTGGCTTCTTGTCTCTCTCTCTCTCTCTCTCTCTCTCTCTCTCTCTCTCTCTCAGTGCATAGTAATTGTACAAGGGGGTTTCCTTTTGATATTTCATAAATGCATATAGTGTACTTTTTTATAAATCTAAATCCCTCACTAAGATCTGGCTTTCCCTCTTAGCTGATTTTACAATACTCTGTTTTTACCATTTTACTACAATACTTCTAAATGTTCTTTTGATTTCATCTTTCTTAAATCTGAATCTATAGTATTTTTATCAATTCTGAAAAAATCTTTCATACCTTAATCTTCATTAGTTTTTTGCGGTATTAGGATTTAAACTCAGGGCCTTCAGCTTGCTAGGCATGTGCTCTACCCCTTGAGCCACTCCCCCAGCCCTTATTACTTTAGTTATTTTTCAAATAAGGTCTCACATTTATGCTAGGGCCAGCACGAACCTCAATCCCATTTATGCTTCCTGCATAGCTGGGATGACAGGTGCACACAACCACACCCAGCTTTTATTGGTTAAGATGAGGTCCTTTCAAACTTTTTGCCTGGGCTGGCCTGGGGCCATGATCCTCCTATCTGCCTCCCAAGTAGCATGAGCCCTTCCCCCAGCATAGGCAACATTGTTTCAGTTTGCACTTTCTGGATGGCTAGTGGTGTTGTGCATCTTTATATGTACTTAATGTATCTTCTTTGATCAAGCTTTTGTGCAGATATTTTACAATTTTTAATTGGGTTGTGTATTTATTATTGAGTAATAATATTTATATATTCTGAATAAGATTTTCCTGGTTTTCATTCTTTAAACATCTTTAGAATATTTTATATTCTATAATAATTCCATTATTTAAAATTGAGATCTATTCTGTTAGGCATTATTTCTGTTGACTCTTGCTTATGTTAGCTGCTTTTCTTGGATGTGGCTTGTCTTTCTGTTTCCTTACCAGTGACTTTCAAATAGCAGATGAGGTCCTATTCATCAATTTTTTCTCTCACAGTTGGCACTTTTTGACTCCTTTTTAAGAAATTGTTGCCCATCCAAAGAATGAAAAGACTTTTCCTCCACTTTTTCTATACAAGTTTTATGGTTTAGCCTTTATATTTAGGCCTACGATCCATTTCAAAGTAAGTTTTATGTATGCTATGAAGCAGGGTCTAGCTTCATATTCTCCTTAGGGATGACCACTTTTTTTTTTAAATACTTTGTTGAAACGACCCTGTTTTCCCTCATCAAATTATTTTGGCACCTTTGTCAAAAATTAGTCAGGCTGAGGGCATAGCCCCAATGCTAGTAATACCTAGTATTCATGAGGTCCTGGGTTTGAGACCATCACCTACAGAAAAAAAATCAATTGATCACATATGTGCGGGTATATTTAGAGACTCCACTACTCTAGTTTTTTTATTAAGTGTTGAGCTCAGATCAAGTCAGTCCTCCAAATTTATTCTTTTTTAAAATTGGCTTGGCTATTTGAAGTCTTTTGCATTGCCATAGACGTTTTAGAAGCAGTTTGTCACTGTCTAAAAAAATGTACAAATTCTGCTTGGAATTACATTGAAAAATTTGAAGAGGAAAAACCTGTAGTCCCTTGCCATCTAGTATTGCGAGATTTTTTTTTTTTTTTAGCTACACCTTTTATCAGTTGAGGAAGTTTCCTTTTATTCTTCGATGGCTAAGAGGTTTTATTATGTAGGTGTTGAATTTTATCAAATGCCTTCTCAGCATCTATTGAGGTGATCATATAGTTTTCTTCTTTTAAACTAATTTGATTAGTTCTTCAAATGTTAAACTTTTTTTTTTCCAACACTGGGGTTTGAACTCAGGACCTCACACTTGCTAGGCAGACACTCTACCACTTGAGCCACTCCACCAGCCCCCACCCCCGTTTTTTTTCTGGTGTATGTGTGTATGTGTGTGTGTGTGTTGGGTATTTTTGAGAGGGGGTCTTGCAGACTGTTTGCCCAGGGCTGACTTTGAACTGCGATCCTCCTGATCTGTGCCTCCTGAGTAGCTAGGATTACAAGCATGAGCCACCAATACCCAACTGTTAAATTATCCTCCCACTTGGTCATGGTCTATTGTACTTTGTACGTACTGCAAGATTTAATTCCTTATATTTTGTCAAGAATTCTTTGCATCTCTGTTCATGAGGCATGTTGATTTGTAAGGCAGTGCTAGCCTCATTGGGTCAGCTGGGTGTTTTTTTACTTTCTCCTTCATTTTCTGATCAGCATCATTAAGTGTTTCATAGAATTCAACAGTCAGGCTCTCTAAGCCTACAATTTTGCTCATGTAAAGGTTATAAATGGAAATTTAATTTTTAAGAATTGTAGGGCTATTTCATTTTTCTGGTTCTTCTTGAGTCACTCTGATAATACGCCTTTAAAGGAATTTTTGCAGTGCATTTAGGTTGGTGAGTTTATTGGCAATTAATCACAATATTCCCTTATTATCCTTTAAATATCTAGAGACTCTATTGTGATGTCTCCTCTTTCATTCCTGATATTAGTAATTTGTATCTTCTCTCCTGTTTTGTTTCAATCCATCGAGAAGTTTGCAAGTTTATTGATCTTTATCAGGCAGCAACTTAAACCATTTATTCCCTTCCTGTTTTATTGATTCCTACTCTTCTGGGTTTTTTCCTCTTTCTATGTGATTTGGGTTTAATTTGGAAGCTTAGATTGTTGGCTTCAGGCTTTCCTATTATTAACAATGATTTTGTTAATGATTTCTAATTTAGTTCTTTTGTAGCAAGAAAATATTTCTGTCCTTTTAGTTTATGAGGACTCATTTTATGGCCTAGCAGATGGTCTTTCTTCTAAACATTTGATGCACAATTTAGAAGAATGTGTTTTGTATGACCATCTCAATAGATGCTGAGAAGGCACTTGATAAGATTCAACACCTCTATGTAATAAAACCTTTTAGCAATCAAAGAATAGAAAGAAATTCTTAACCTAATAAAAGGCATCTATAAAAAATGTAAGTATCTCTGGGCACCGGTGGCTCAGCCTGTAATCCTAGCTACTCAGGAGGCAGAGATCAGGAGGATCGCAGTTTGAATTCAGCCCAGGCAAATAGTTCTCAAGACCCTATATCAAAAAACCCTATCACAAAAAAAAAAAAAGAAAAAAAAATTGGGCTGGTGGAGTGGCTCAAGGTGAAGGTCCTGAATTCAAGCCCCAGCACTACAAAAAAAAAAGTTGTTCATAGTGTTCCTTTCATTGGGTTGTCTAAGTTTCCAGTGAACCCATTGCTATTTTTTTTTTCTTGCTGTCCTGGACACAGCAAGTGATATGAGCTTCATCTCCAGCACTTTTTTTTTCTGAGACAAGGTCTATGTAGCCCAGGCTGATCTCAAACTCGGGATCCTTCTGCCTCTGCCTTCTGAGTGTTGAGATTAGACATGTGTGCCACCATGGCCAGCTTTCTGATCAACTATATTGAGAAGTATTTTCAAATCTCAAACTATAACTATAGGCTTGGCTATTTCTCCTGTCACTTTTTACATGTCAGTTTTTAAATGTTTTGAAGCTTTGTCATAGGCATACACATTTAAGATTGCTCTGTTTTCTTTTCGAATTAATGCCTTTATCGTTACAAAATTACCCACTTTATCCTGACAATGTTCTTTTCTGTGGGGGCAGAACTGGGGTTTGAACCCAGGGCCTCACACTTGCTAAGCAGGTGCTCTACTACTTGAGCCACTCTGCCAGCAACCCCACACACCCCGACAATAATCCCTACTCTGCTCTGGAATTTTCTTTGTCTAATGTTAATGTAGTCACTCCAATTTCCCAAATTTGTTATTTTCATGATATATATTTTCACCTTTGTACTTTTAGCCTCCCTGTGTTTTTTTTTACATTTAAAGAAATCTTTAATTCCTCTAATTCATTAGATTGTTAAAATGTCATTTTTGCCTATCTTTTTTGTTTTGTTTGATGGTTTTGATTGTTGAAATGGGGTCTTGTTATGTTGCCCAAGTGGACTAAACTCAGGCTCAAGAGGATCACGTGATACTCCTGCCTCAGCCTCTCAAGCAGCTAGGTGCACCACCATGCCTGGCCATTTTACCTATCTGGATTTTGTAACCTCAAATTATTTTGTAACCTATAATATATTTTAAAATAATTTATAGACTCACAAAAAAATTTCAAAAGCAGCCAGGTGCTGATAGCTCACACCCGTAATCCTAGCTACTCAGGAGGCAGAGATCAGGAGGATTGTGGTTCAAAGCCAGCCCCGGGCAAATAGTTTGTGAGCCCCTATCTCAAAAAAAAAAAAAAAATCACACACACAAAAAAAAAAACTGGTAGAGTGGCTCAAGGTGCAGGCCCTGAGTTCAAACCACAGTACTGCCAAAAAAAAAAAAGAAAAGAAAGTTTCAAAAGCAGTTTGGCAATGTGCCAGATGTCCCTCCTCCAGCACACACTTGAAGTTACTCAGGAATCTCCATTAATACATTGCTATTAACTTCAGTCACCATATGTTCTGAGTCCTACTTTTATGTTGCCTCGACACCTATTTTTAAATGTTTAACTTTCTTATACCAGAATCAAAGCTCGGGCATCCTTGACACAGCTTCCAACACCATATCCCACCCAAAGGACTCCAGCCAGTAGCCAGAGATAAGAACTTCGAGACATTTTTCCTGACTACCTGGCTGAGCTCCTGGGTTTCCTGCCACTTGCTTTAAATGGACCATTCAGACATTTGCGTGGGCACATACAATGGCCGTCAGTCACACTGTGAAGTCTACCAAGTAAAGCTCCTTGTGGGAAAACTGGACATATTAAGCACTGTGACCCACAAGTGCCTCTTTCTTTTCCTGCCTGGGTTCCCTGACCCGTGTTCACGTGTGTCTTCCAGGTGTGCCAAGTGCCCTCCAGTATCTGAAGTACTAAAAAGGAACTTTCTTACTTTGGTTGTTGTCCTGAAAGCCATTCCTACAGTCTGATGCCTGAAATCTGACCCCTGATGATGAGGCCACCACAAGGACATACATTCCCTGCTGATGTTCTCTCTGGGCCTCTGGTGGCTACCATTTCCGGTAGCTGAGTCAATGGTGAGTCAATGGTGAAACACAGAGTTATTCAAAACACCACAGCCCTACAACACATCTCTTGAACTTATTATTCCTTTCTTACTAACATTTTGTATCCTTTAATCAACATATTCCAACCCCACTTTCTCTCATGCCCTACCATCCTGCCCTCTGCTTCTGAATTCTAATTTTTAGATTCCACATGTAAGTGAGAATCATGCAATATTTGTCTTTCTGTGTCTGGCTTATTTGGCTTAGCATAATGTCCTTCCCATTCATCCATGTGGTCTCAAGTGACAGGACTTCCATTCTTTCTATGGCTGAATAATATTCCACTTTATATATATATATACCACATTTTCTTTACCCATGTGTCTGTTAATAGATTCTTAGATTGATTCTGTATCTTGGTTATTGATGAATGTTGCAATGAACAGGGAGTACACATCTTTTCAAGATACTGATTTCACATCTTTTAGTTTGTACCCCAAGGTGGGAAGCTTAATTTTTTTAGAAACCTCCATACTGTTTTCCACAATGGCTGTCCCAATTTACATTCCTGCCAACAGTGTGTAAAGGCTCCATATCTTCATGACAGCACTTGTCATCTTTTTGATAATAGCCATTCTGGCAGGTGCGAGGCATTCTCATTGTGGTTTTAATTTGCACTCCTTTGATTATTAGTTATTGTGAGCATTCTTTCACATACCTGTTGGCCATTTGTATGTCTTCTTTGAGTATTCAGACTCGCTTCTGAAATCTTTTTTAAGTGTTTTTGTTTTTGTTGTTGTTTGATAAAGCAAGAATCAATCAAGAAGTCGCTTGGTTTGCAGGAGGCCATTTCAAGCCAGGAGTATGGGAGAGAGGCTGTCAGGAACATCAGTTCCATCCTGCCTCCTGGAGGGATTCAAGTTGACCCCTTAGAGCTCTAGAAAGTCCCCAAGGGCATTGACTGGAAGTCAATGCTTTTTTGTTCAAATAAGACTGGCTGACCAGTTTTTAGTTAAATTATAGAGTAGCAAATGCCACAAATGAAACCAGAATCTGTGTTTGGTTGCACATTTACATGTGTCTTGTGAATATTCATAAAATAGCTTCCCAATTTTAAAGAATACCAGAGCCTGACAGAAGTTAAAGCAGAAAAACCAGATTTTATTCTGTAACTGTTAAAACAGTGGAAAGAAGATTTCAGTGTAAAGCTGGGCTCAATGGTTGATGGAGTAGCTCAAGGGGTTGAAGGCTTGCCTAGCTCACAGCCCTGAGTTCAAACTCCAATACCACCAAAAAAGCCCACAAAAACAAACAAAAAACTGGGCTAAATTCCAATTACAGCATAGACAAGTCCCCACCTTACAGCCAAGGAGCAAGGTGGGAACCAATGGATGGAAAGTTACAAAGTTACAAAGAATTTTAAGTGGTAGGGAAGGAATCTGGATAAGCAGACCTAAGGATCTCACTGAAGGCAAGCCAAGCCACCAATTTTACCTGGGGGATGGTGAGGGATGAGGACTGTGATCAAATACCAAAGGTAGAAGTGGGGAGAGGGCAAGTGAAGCACACATTCCTCTGAACTGACTCAGAAAGACTCTTGCTACAATTGAGTGATGTAGACCCAGTACGAACAGACACTAAGATAGAGGCCTAGAAAGAGCCTGACTGAAATTTAGCCCAGAAGAATCTTTGTTACCAACAACAGCAGAACACAGATACTTTTCAAGTATGCAAAGAGGTCTGGCATTCTCTAGGCTAGACTGCATGTTAGGCTGTTAGAATTAAAGACCCTCCAGTGCCAAAAATAGACACGAAAAAGACAGAAAATCTTGACAAGGCAATTTCTTTTGATCAAAAATGTGCAAGCTTGTACTTAACTCCAGCTGAGCAGACATGCGAGCACAAAATAGGTGACAATGGCTTCTCCTTATATTCCTGATGCAGTTGTATTGATAAGGAAACCCAGGGAAAGATCAAAGCTGGGAGAAAGAATCAAAGACAAGTAAATCCCTTCCCCCTTGCCAGGGCCCCTGTATCCAGCTATCCCACCAGAAACTGCAGACAGCCTTCATCCACAGGTGCGCTAACATGACATATTGTAACCTTGAAAAGCTAACTGGCACATCTGCTCTGTACTCCCTGCTTGCTTGCTGTTGCTTTTCTAGATATAAAAACCCCAACCACCCTGAGCTCAGGACTGGTACCATTTTGGAGATATCCAGGTGCTGGTCCTCTAGTGTAATAAACTTCCTTTCCTCCATCTACCTGGGTTTGAGTCTTGTTATTGCTGGTTTGGTGATTTTCCCACAACATTTTGGAGGCCCCAGCAGGATATAGACCACCACGTCCTGTTGGGCAGCAGGTCCCCACTCCCTGACCCTGTAGCCTATGGAGGTTGCTGGAACTGGGAAGTATGCACCCCCGATGTGATTCCAGGGCCTCCTTCCAGATGACTTAAGGAAGCTTTGGAGCCAAGGACCGGGCCCTCAGACTGGTGGAGTGAAACAGAGACCTGCACCAGACATCTGGACCAGGTAGGAACCCCAGGGTAGTCAGTGTGGGAGCTGGCATGGATTGATCCCCACAGAGGACCAGCTGAACCCTGACGTGATTCCAGGGTGACACATCCCCTTCCTCTGGGACCGATATGATTCCAGTCAACTGGAATCTGTGTCTCCACAGCGGGGCACCCTTAATGTCCCCTGAAGGCTATGGAGTCCAAGTGAGCTTGTCCTGCTCTTTACAGTGATTGACATATGGTCTATGGTGGGATTGGACTGAACCCACTATGGCGAAGTCACACCCAACCTCATTGTTTGGGGTTGCGACCAGGCAAGCAACTGTGTGGCCTCACTGAGAGGTACCCCCCCTCCTTTGTCTGTCTTGCACCATCAGCAATTATCAGGCACATATAAAATGGGCTCCTCTGGGTCAAAGCGCCCAACAGTGCTCCCGACTATGCTTGCTAACTTTAGGGAAGGCTTTTCTGGTGACTATGGGGTTAAAATGAAATCAGCTAAGGTTTGGAGATTGTGTGAATTGGAATGGCCCTCCTTTAACACAGGATGGCCAGCAGAGGGCACTCTAGACTTGGCTATTATCGCCCACATCAGGAACATAGTTGTCGGAGACCCAGGCCATCCAGACCAGTTTCCTTACATTGACTCCTGGTACATCCTGGCTGCCCACCTGCCTGACTGGCTCCGTTTTCATGCCCCCCAGAGGCACACAGCCATTTTGGTTAATGGCAAAGTAAAAAGAAATTTGAGGTCCACCACACCTCAGAACCTGAGTCATCAGATCTGCCACCATATGTCCTTCCAGTGTGCTCAGCCACTCTGGCCTCTCCGAGGTCTGAGTCCAATGCAGGGGACCCCAATGGAAAGGAGGAAACATCAGGCCCAGACCCGCTCCCATGTTATCCAGCAGTTCCCTCATTATACCCTCCTTTGCCTCCAACAACCCCAAAGGAAGAGATGAACCATTGGGAAAGGTCACCGAATTCTGGGAGGTTAACAAGTAAGGACAGAGGGGCCCCAGCAGCAGCCCCATGCCCCCTCCATCAGGCTCCTGGGCCACCACTACCCCAGGCAGATGGGTCATACGCACTGGACCTGTGCAATACGTGTATCAGCCATTCACTACTGCCGACCTTCTGAACTGGTGACAACACACCCCAGCATACTCAGAGGAGCCACAAGCTGTGATAGAGCTCCTAACCAACATCATGCACAGCCACCAGCCCAACTGGGATGATTGTTGTCAACTTATGTCCACCTTCTTCACTTCTGATGAGCACTGGCAAGTATACCAGGCAGCCAGAGCCTGGCTAGTCACACAAGCACCACCACAGACTGCAAATCCAGAGCAGTGGGCAGATGAGAGAATCCCAGACACCAGACCAGACTGGGACCCCAACACTCCAGATGGGCTTCAATCCTTCTAGTGTATGAGACAAGCTGTCCTGGAGGGAGCCCACCAAAGGCCAAGAGGGGCAACTAACCTTGCCAAGATCAGTGAAGTCACACAGAAGCCTGATAAGCTGCCTAGCCAGTTCTATGACTGGTTATGTGATGCCTACTGTCTGTACACCCCATTTGACCCTGAGGCCCTCACAAACCAATCCATGATTAACACCACTTTCATCCAGCAGTCTGCCTTGATGTTCGCTGAAAGCTGCAAAAGATGGAGGACTTTGCAGGTGCCAACACTGACCAGCTCATTAGCATAGCAGCCAAGGTGGTGGCAAACTGAGAAGAAATGGCTAAAAGAGAAAAGGAAAAATATTTGGAAAAAAAGGCAAAGATCCTGGCAATGCCCTCAAAGAGGGAGGAAGAAAGACTGAAGTCCAGAAAGGGGGCCCCAACAGGAAAGAACAGAAAAACCTTCTTGGGAAGAATGAATGTGCATACTGTAAGGAAGAATGACATTGGAAAAATGAATGCCCTAAGAAGGGAAAAAAAGGAAAGGTGACTCCAAGGAAGTCTGCAACCTAGAGACAAACGCAGCCTGGGGAAACCAGTCTGACTGAGGCCGACTGGGCTCCCTTTTGATTGGCTCTCAGGAGTCCATGGTCAAGATTGACATTGAGGGCCACAAATAGACTTCATTCTGGACACTGGGGTGGCCATTTCCACCATGACCACCCCAATCAGTCGGCTCACTAATGACTCAATCACCATTATAGGGACCACCAGTTCTGTGAACCCCAAGAATGCACAGTTGGTGGACACTGGTTCAGACACCAATTTCTGTATGTGCCAGAGGTTCCAGGCCCCCTTCTGGGAAGAGACTTACTTTCTAAACTGGGCACCACAGTATCTATGGACCTGGGACCACCTGACATGAGCACCTTGCCAGTGCTAACTTTGGAAGTTAGTCTTGAAGAAGAGTGGTGCACACACACCCCAAAGGACAATAAACTTGCTGGTCCTCAACTATCCCTAACTCATCTCATGGAGCGGTTCCCATGCATTTGGGACCAAGACAGGCAAATCAGGCTGGCAGCGGGACACGCTCCAATATTTGTCACATCAACAGGAGCCAACCCAGTGCGCCAAAGGCAATATCCGATACCCCTAGATGCCCGGAAGGGAATTGCACCACACATCCAATGCCTGCAAGACCAGGGAATCCTGAGAGAAGTACAATCAGCCTGGAACAGCCCCTTACTTCCTGTCAAGAAGCCCCGAGTCATTGCAGTCATCCACTGTCTGGCCCATACTAACTGACCAGACAAGATCAGCTAGGGAAATGGACTAGCAGATAGAACAGCAAAGGAAGCAGCCCTCCTAAAAGAAGTCCAAGAAGAAGATGCTACTTCAGCCAAAGTATGCTTTGCCCTCCCTATCCTCCTGGACTGGCCAGAGTACAGCCCACAAGAAAGAGAACAGGCCCATAAAACAGGCTAAAGAAAACTCAGAAGGTGGTTCATCACCCCAGAGGGAAGGATCCGACTACCAGAAAAGGCAGTTGCAGGCCTGGTAAGGCTAGTACATGACATCATCCATTTGGGCAGAACCTCCCTACAGGGACTGTTACAAAAATATCTGTTCATTCTTCGATTGGTGACTCTAACTCAGTTGGCCAGCAAGGCTTGCTTATACTGCACCCAACAAAACCCAGGACAGGCCCCAAGCCCCTGCTACTCATCCAAAAGAGGGGAGTCTACCCATTCCAACACCTGGAGATGGACTTCACTGAGATCTAACCAAGCAAAACTTATGGGTTCCTTCTGGTGGTGGTCTGCACTTTTACAGGCTGGGTGAGAGCATACCCCACCTGTACGGAAAAGACTGCAGAGGTATCAAAAACACTAGCCAAGGAAATCATTCCCCAGTTTGGGGTACCTAGCAGCATCGGGTCAGACAGTGGGCCTGTTTTTGTCAGTCAGGTGATCAAAGGAATATCTCATGCAGTTGGCCTGACCTGGGACTTGCATACCCGGTATCACCTCCAATCATCAGGCCAAGTAGAAAGGATAAACAAAACTATTAAAACAACATTGGCAAGACAAGGTCAAGAAACAGGGCTGCCCTGGCCAGATGTATTGCCCTTGGGCCTGTTCAAGATCAGATGCATGCCCAGAAAATGCAGCCTCTCCCCTTTTGAAGTCCTGTATGGACAGCCACCACCACTAATACCTGGGCAGGCTGGAGACCTTCAAGAGTTTGGACAGATCGGCCTCCACAGGTTCCTAAGAGGCTTAGTACACGCTTCTAGGGAGACTGCTCAACACCTAGGGCATCCAGAGCCGGCCTCCATGGCCCTCAAGCCTTTACACCTGTGGAGCCCAGGGGACTGGGTTTGGGTCAAAACCCCAGTTAGAGGGAGTCTAGACACCAAGCCAGCAGAGGATCCAGGCCAGGGATGGAGATCTTGAGCCAACCCAGACCAGCCATTAAAACTGACCTTGACCTGAGGAAGCTCCAATGAAGCGTCAGACAGACCTACTGATCCTACTGATAACTGTGATCATAATGACTGAATCACAAGTGAGGCCTCCAGGCCCTACTGGGATCCTCCATAAGCTAGTATGGGAGGTCAGACTCTTAGAAGGACAAGAGGGAACAACATTAATTAACTGCACCACTTGTGCTTTGTTGGGCCCTTGTGTTGTCTCCTTTAGCTACTGCCTAGGCTCAGAAGTCACAGCAATAGCTCACATAGGGCCAACCACCCTAGCCTGCTCTGGCTAATTCAAAGATTGCTTATCCAATATTTATGTCCCGATACCACAGACCTGGAATGACTGTGGGGGGCCCTCATGGTCCTTTTTATAATACTGGTCATATGTTGTTGGTCATATGTTTTGCCTCTCTGGGAGCTTGGGAAGGGGCCCTCACCAAAGGCCAGGGTATCAGTATTCAGAGGCTGTCATCAAATAACTACAACAAAGAGGAGTGAGCCAGGGAACAAGGCAAAGGAAAAGGAGACCTTTTCCAGTTAACAATAGATGAACCCCAACAGTGGGGAGTTAGGGTCATTGGTCTGGGATAGTTCCTCGAACATAATTGGGAAAGTCAAGCGGTCTTAAAGACCCTTAGACTTGAGATTAAAACAGCAAATCACTCTCTCCCAGTCAGTAAAGCTAACTCTTCAGACCCCTGGGCACAGGGGCAGATCCTCCCTCCCTCCTTAGCTGGGACTAATCTGCCCCTGTTACACTCTGACACCCCTCTCATCAAGATGATGGCCTTAGCAAACAGCAGTCATCAACTAATACAGCAAGCAGACCCTGAACTAGGTAGAGACTGTTGGATTTGTCTAAGGGCCAGCCAAGTGTCATATGCCAGGGTGGGCTAGGCCTGGACAACTCTACTCAGCATGACAATACCTGCCTCACGGGCCGAGCTGTCCAAATAATTGGAGAAATTAAATGCTTTGGCAAAGGGAAAAGCTGCACTAATTTGGTAAAAGGAGCCAAGGTGAACAACAGAACTTACTTTGCCTGCCAGAGTCCAGGGTGGGGGAGTGGGGGTAGGACGACTGTGCCTTAGTTTTCCTAGTCCCGGACCTGGACATACTTCTCAGTCAGTTGCTCAGTACCTGAACCAGCAGACTGATGGTCGGACCTGCTTCTGGTGGGACCCATCCTCCTCCCGGTACTTCTGGGAGTTGCCCTGGCAGGAGCAACAGCTGCAGGGGCTACTGCCATTGGCCTCCAACAAGTCCAGCATAGCCAGCTATCTGAACAAATCTGTGAGGATTTAGGATTAGTACAACAGAGCATTATCATCCTACAAAATCAGTTAGACTCACTAGCAGCCGTGGTCTTGCAAAACTGTTGGAAAAGGGGGAATTTGTGCATTTCTAGGGGAAGAATGTTGCTTCAATGCAAACCAGTTGGGGATAGTGAGAGAAAATGCTTGCCAGTTGCTAGAAAGAATCAAAGCAAAAAACCAGGAAACATTTTGGGGTGTGGGGTTGAGGAGCTGAGCCCCATGGGTAGCCCCTGTGTTGGGCCCACTCACTGTGTTACTATTCCTACTGCTTCTAGGATAAACCTCACCAGGTTCATTCACAACAGGATGGACGCTGTTAAATTACAGTTAGTGAGACAGTACCAAAGATTGCCTCTAGATGACTTCCCCAAAACAGTCATAAGGGATTATGATGGAGAAAAGGAGGGAATGATAAGGAAACCCAGAGAAAGGATCAAAGATGAGTAAAGCCCTTCCCCCTTGCTAGGGCCCCTGTATACAGCTATCCCACCAGAAACTGCAGATGGCCTTCATCCACAGGTGCGCTAACATGATATATTGTAATCTTGAAAAGCTAATTGGCACATCTGCTTCTGTACTCCCTGCTTGCTTGCTGTCACTTTTCTAGATATAAAAACCCCAACCACCCCAAGCTCAGGGCTGGTGCCATGTTGGAGATATCCAGGTGCCTCTAGCATAATAAACTACCTTCCCTCCATCTACCTGGGTTTGAGTCTTGTTCTCGCTGGTTTGGTGACTTTCTCACAACAGTACCTGCCCCTAACTCAGGATTTGCCCAGGTCAAAGGTTCACAATCTCCCTTGATTGGCTAAAAGGCTTGGGGGATGGGTTAGGGCATGCAGTTTGGTGGGCAATGGAGTTATACAGAAATCCGGAAGAAGAAGCAAGGACCCTTTAAACATGCAAGTCATCTAAGATGGCAACCTGAGGAATTTTTAAGTAATCTAAGAGGGTAGCAAATATTTTGATAGAAAAGATCATTTTTCTTACAGCCCAAAACAAATCATAGCAAATAAGAGAAGATGGAAATCATACAAAGTATCTTCTCCAATGATAATGGAATGAAACTAAATGGAGAACTAGAAAATAAACAAATACAGTGGTCTGCCTTGTCTGCAGGGTTATATTCCAAGACCCCCAGTGGGAGGCTGAAACCACAGGCAGTTTGAAGTCGTGTATGCAGCATTGCTGCACAGTGTTGGAGCTCACCTGTCCTCCCACTTTTATGTATTTGTGCCCCTTTTGTACCACCGCTCTTGCACTTTGGGGGCATTTTTAAGTATGATGGGTTACTTGAACACAAGTACTGTGATTCTGTAACAGTCAATTTGATAATGAAGGACAGACTGCAGGAGGTCAAGGAGACACTTCTTCTCCCTAGGAAATTCCTGTTTGCATCTGAAAGGCATCTTCACCCTCAGGCAATGCAAAAATAGGCTATAAAACCCACTCCCCACCCTGGCCCACGGGATCACCAATTTCTGGGTCCCCCTGCATTCCCCAATATGCAGTCTTTCTCTTCTCTTTTCTTCAACTAAATTCGCTACAAATAAAATCTTTCCGACCTCTGCTGTTAGAGTCTGTCTGTGCTTTCATTCTCAGAGCGGGCTCAAGAACCCTGAGCACCTGAAATTCCTGCACGTGTCATCCGTGCATCATATTTGGCAATGCACGAAGGGACCAACCATCACCTGAGGTTGGTATAGGTTGTGCCAAACTGGAAAAGGCTGACTAGGAATGTGACCATGAGCGTCCGGCACTCTGGTGGAGTCTATTTTCCAGGAGAGATTCCCCCCCTCAATGGCCTAGCTACGGTGGAACTCTCAGATCAACCTTTTTTTCTCTCTCTCTCTGTCTTGTTAAGGAGGGTTTCTCCATTGGGAAACTGAGGAAAAGTTCTAAGCCCACTATAGCTGTATGGCAAGCAATCTGAGGAAACTCAGAGGCCAGGTGGGGATTTATACCACACTGCCAATGCTACGTGGGCGGAACTTGACTTCAGTGCACCAAGGCTTTTTCTCTTATCCTCTCCTTAAATGCTAACTCTCTCTTTCAAGATCTGACCAGCTTAAGGGGAGGTCTGAAAACAGCCGGTGAAAAGGAAAGTTTGTCTTCAAGCCACAAAAGGTGTTCTGGCTGGGGCATTCCCCAGTGTCACCCAAAGACTGAAGACACAACTTCCTGACACGCCCTGAGGCTCCAAAGGTGGCTAAGTCTCGGACCCCTCCAGCCATGTCTGTGGCAAACAGACAATCAAATCTCTTATGCTTCCTTTATGGTTTCCATGGCCTGAGAGTGGAGGTCACCTCTTGCTTCCAGTGCTCCAGTACTGCCTTTGGGCAGGATTGACCTGGACAGCAGGGATGATCAATAATACCTCATGCATTGAGCCTGGAAACTCTCTTTTTCCCCAACCCTCAGCCTTTCCTTCCCCTTTCCCAGGCAGTTCAGGATGAGTGTCTGCCTTCCTGCTTTTGCTCTAATAGCAGTGAGCTTCTTTCTTTAGGGAGTTTGGGAAAAATCCTTACAGGCACCAGAAAGTGCTAGTCTCCAATTTAGGCTTAACTGTCTTTGTCAAGCATCAGGTTAACTGGTTAAACAGGTTCCACAGCCTGCCCTCAGGGAAAGAAAAAAAAAAACAGTTAAAAGGCAAAAACCTCAGGTCTCTGTTTTTTGCCCCTTACTGAAGCAAAAGCCTCCAGATGCTCTCATTCTCTCTCTTTTCATAGAACGCATATATGCCTCACAGAATATATAGCGGAACAAAAGTCTACTTCATCAGGAGTCCCCATCCATGCCTCTACAGGGGTCCTCCTTCTGGCCATGCAAGCCCTCTTGGTTACTTTGATAGAGTTGTGTTTTTTTTTTTAATTACAAGTGTTCACCTGATAGAGGAGAACTAGGCCTACCTGAGTCACAGGGCAAACAGACAAGTCAAAATAGATGAGAGATTGGTCAAAGATCATCTCAGCGGGGTGGGTGCAACTGAGATATCTATCTGTAAATCCTCTACAGCTTTACCCATAAGCAGCAGTGGAAGGAGTAAGGGAGAGCGGGACACCCTCTCCCCCTAGAGTTTCTCCTCATCTGGGAATGCCTAGATAAAAGGAGAAACCTCTGTTAAGGTGACCAGTTTTCCCTTGTTTCCCTTTTTAGATGGGAAATCAAGCCTCAAGGATCCAGGAAGGATCCCCCCTTGCCTGCTTATTAAAACATTGGAAGATCTTTATCCAGAAAGTCTTCAGCAAAAGCAACTCAAGTTTTTACTACACCCAGGCTTGGCCACAGTATCCTCTGGGAGATGAGGAAAGATGGCCAGAAGGAGGGAGCATTAATTATAACACCATTCTTCAATTAGATATGTTCTGTAAAAAAGGAGGGAAAGTGGACCAAAGTTCCATACTTTCAATTGTTCTTTTTCCTAAGAGACCACCCAGAATGGCTAAACAAATGCAGGCTAGATACCCAGACCATGGTAACCTTTTGCAAAAAGCCCCCAAACTCCCTTGAACCAAAAAACCCATCTAATGCTCCATCAGCTCCCCACTTCCCCCTTATCCAGCTACCTCACACACTAGACGTCATCCCACAGGACTCTACCCCTCCAGTTAATTCCTGGAGGGGACAGAGCTCATGTTCCTTTTAGAGTGAGTGAACTTAAAGAAATAAAAAAAGATTTAGGAAATTGCACAGAAAATCCAGATCAGTACATCCAGGCATTTAGAGAAGTCAGCCAAAACTTTGAACTGAGCGGGAAAGATGTAAAGCTATTGCTATCTCAGACTCTCACTTTGCTGGAGAAACAGTGGGTTCTAGATCAGGCAGTCACAGCTGGAGACAATTATCACTTAGATAAAAGCAGCCCTACAGCCCTGTCTTGGACTGAGCCCTCACTGGAAGAGGAGGGGAAGGAAGAGAGAAGAAAGACAAAGACACTGGATACCTAAAAGGGAACCTTGATTCCCAATTCCAACAGGAGATCAGGCAGTACCTAGGTATGACCCTAACTGGGATCCTGAAAATGACAAGGATGAATGGAGTCATAACCATTTCATCCACTGCATTCTTGAGGGTCTAAGGAGAGCCAAGGCAAAACCTCTTAATTACTCCCAAGTCACAGCTGTAAAGCAAGGACCCTTAGAAACTCCAGTAGCTTTCCTACAGAGACTTAAGGATGCTTTACAAAAGCATACAAACATTATACCAGAGTCACAGGAAGAGGAAATCGTTCTAAAAGATAAATTTCTAACATAGTCACCACCAGATATCTGTAAAAAGCTTCAGAAATTGGTGGCTGAAGAGAGCAGAGATCTGGACCAATTGGTCCATGTAGCCACATCTCTATACTATAACAGGGACTTAGGAAAAGAAAGGAAGGACCTGGAAAAGGAAAAGAAAAAGGATAAATGACAGGAGGCTGTGATCGCAGTGCTCAGAGAAGCTCCCCCGGAGCAAAGTCCAAACCCGAGGACATGCTTTTAATGTGGACAGGCAGGCCATTTTAGGAGGGAGTGCCCCCAGAGAAAGCTACCTCTGGGATCCTGCCCCATTTGTCAGGGAACACATTGGAAGGCACACTGTCCCTGGTTCCCCTGGGAACTGAGGCCAGAGCCTCCCACCCAATAACGGGTCCCTGGGCCTCCCATCCAGGCTCTGTAACCACCATAAAAGCAGAGGAGCCCTGGGTTAAGCACAAGGTCAGCCTTCTTATCAATACTGGAGCCAGCATCTCAGCTATTCCTTTCTCTCCCAGACCCAGGTCCTCCAAGAAAATTACTGTTTGAGGCATATCAGGCCAGCCTCTAGAGCGTTATTTCACTCAGCCGTTAGCCTGCTCCTGGGGAGATTTCCATTTCTGTCACTCCTTTTTAATTGTCCCAGAAACCCCTACTCCTCTGCTAGGGTGAGACCTTCTATCTAAATGGGGGTACAGCTACTTTTACCCCCAGGAAAGTACTTTTGCTTGCCCCTAATAGAGAAACAAGTAGACCCCACAGTGTGGACAGATGGGCTGATGACAGTTCCTTTGTCAAGAATGGTGTCAGACATGCAGGGTTTGCAGTTGTGACAGAACTTGGCACCCTCAAATCAGGTCCTCTTCCTCCTAATACAAGTGCTCAATTGGCAAAATGAGTGACCCTAATAGAAGCCCTAAGACTGTCAAAAGAACAGAAAGTAAACATCTATATAGATTCTAAGTATGCCTTCCTGATCCTGCATGCTCATGAAGCCATTTGGAAGAAAAGAGAAATGCTAAATACAACAGGAACAGCTTCCCATAGGCATAAAAGGGAGGGTACTTTAATAGTTTTAGGGATAACAGCATTAGTTGCAGCCCTTGCTGGAATCAGCTATGGGATAATTGCCAATCATGTAACTGCAAAAAACCTAACCAAAGTGGTAGAAGACACCTCAGACCAGGTAGGCCTTGCCATTAAGGACATGCAAAGGTCTTTGTCTTCCCTTGCCTGTATGGTAATAGACCACCACCTGGCCCTAGATTTTCTTTTGGCCAAACAAGGGGGGGTATGTGCCATCGCCAATACCTCTTGTTGCACATATATAAACACGTCAGGCATTGTAGAGGAACGTGCAGATTACATTCTCCAACAGGCTAAGTGGCTCCAGGAGCAATCTCTTAAAAACTCAGGTTTCTACACAGGTGTGAGACCAAATAAAATCCTGGCTCCCCTCCAGGACTTGGTTCCTACCCTTTCTGGGGCCTATAGTTGCCATTATTCTCTTGCTTGTGTTAGGGCCTTGCATTTTAAACTTACTTGTCAAGTTTGTTTCTTCTTGCCTAGAATCCATCGAACTACAAATGCCTCTGGTGGAGATGAAAATGACCTACTACTGCAGTCCCCTTGACAACCCCTCTCATGGTCAGCCCTGATGCTGTGGGCCCCTTCATCACCCCCTGTCAACAGGAAGCAGTTATTGAACAGACTTCGTCATCCCTATCCCTAACAGCAGTTAGGGCGATCACTGAGAGGGGGGACTTGAAGGACAGACTGAAGGATGTCAAGGAGACACTTCTCCTCCCTAGGAAATGCCTGTTTGCATCTGAAAGGCATCTCCACCCTCAGGCAATGCAAAAATAGGCTATAAAACCCACTCCCCACCCTGGCCCATGGGATCACCGGTTTCCGGGTCCCTGCATTCCCCAATATGCCCATGGAATCACCAGTTTCCGGGTCCCTGCATTCCCCAATATGCAGTCCTTCTCTTCGCTTTTCTCCAACTAAATTCTCTACAAATAAAATCATTCTGACCTCTGCTGTTAGAGTCTGTCTGTGCTTTCATTCTCAGAGCAGGCTCAAGAACCCTGAGCACCTGAAATTCCTGCACGTGTCATCCATGCATCAGTAACTAAGATGGCTGCTAAATGTCTACAGAAAAGTGTCATATAGAGCTGGGACAGTGGGAGTCTGCTGCTGGACAGTGGGATGATTTGTGTCCTGGGCAAACACTACTCAGAATGATGCACAACTTAAAACTTGGGGATTGTTTATTTCTGGAACTTTTCACTTAGCATCCTCAGTCTGCTGTTGGCTACAGGTAACTGCAAATGCAGAAACTGAAACATAGGAAAGGGGTGCTTTTACATGAAACAGTACACTCTTAACCAATGGATCAAAGAAGAAAGCACAAGGGAACTGGAAAATATCTTGAGACATTGAAAGGAATAGGAGGTCTCAGCGGGCCCCAACCCCCTTGTTGGAGAAACCAGTACCAAACATCCCATGTAGATAAGATAAGCAATGCGGCAGGGCTCAGTTAGGGCATATAGAATGTGGGGAATGTGAGCGGGGGGTACATGCAAGATGTGAAGTACGTGCAAGATGTGAGGTACGCACAAGATGTGCTCTGCCTGCTTGCCCAATGTTGATAACGAAAATATGCATGCCACCGCAGTCTATATAAGATTTCCCCTAAAGAGGCTCAGGGTCGTGTTTTCCTAACCGGTCCTGCGTGTCCGTGTGGGAGCTCGACCCTGGCTAGCCAGCCCAATAAACTCTGCTTTGTTGATTGCATTCTCGCCTGGCTCTCTGTCTCTCGGGGGAATAGGATTCCGGGTCCTAACATTTGGAGGCCCCAGCGAGATTTCATTTTCTCGAGAGACAGAACCTGCCTGCGAGAAAGCAGGGGCGATCCCAAGTCCTAGGCGTTGGGAGGGGATCCCAGACCCTCATTTGGAGGAACTTGAGTGTTCCATTTGGGCCGCGGCGGGGATTCGGCCAATCCCCAGGGAGATTCATTCTGGGAATCTCGCAAGGAGGACCACAGGGTCCTATTGGGAGAGGCTTTCCTCTCATTTGGGCTCGAGCATTTTAGGAACCCTGGCGCCAGGTGAAGAACTAATTGAGCTAGTCGACCGACCACCCGTCAAGTGGACGCCTTTCGGCCTGATATCCCAGTTGGACGGTGAGGAGGTTGAATGGGGTGCGCACCAGTGTGAGAGAAGGACCGGTCCGAGCGAGTGCTGGAGAGTGTTGTGTGTGTGTGGAATTATTGTTGCCTTTACCCTTTTTGTTCTATCTCTCTTGGTGTTTGAGTCTCCTTCCACAATGGGACAGGGACAAACAACCCCAAAGTCTCTGATCCTTTCTCACTTTCCAGAAGTTAAAGAAAGGGCCTTAAATGCGGGTCTGGTCATCAAGAAAGGTAAGTTCGACACCTTTTGTTCTGCAGAGTGGCCCACCTTTGGAGTCGGGTGGCCCATTCAAGGTTCCCTCTCCCTAGACCTGATCACTAAGGTTAAAGCAGTCATTTTTCAGCCAGACAATCGAGGCCATCCAGACCAAGTTCCTTACATTTTGGTTTGGGAGGATCTGGTGAGGAACCCTCCCCCTTGGTTAACAGTTTTTCTGACCCACCCCTCCAGTTCGGCCCCCGGGGCTAAAACCCCAGTCACGCCCGCCTTGGTCATAAAGGAGGAGGAAAAACTTCCTCTTCCCACCTTGACCGGTCCTCAAATTAGGGCATCTCCTTCACCATCTCCGGTCTTACCAGAGAGTTCCCCCCTTTACCTATCCCTCGCAGGGGCAGAAGAAGATCGGCCGCCTCCATACGTGACTCCCCCTGGCCAAGCCAGTGCCCCGGAGGAGGAAATTTCCTCATCCTCCTCAACAGGACTGGCAGCAGGAGGAGGAATGGGTCGAAGACTTCACCCCCCGAGGCATCCGGGAAAGGGAGGGGGAAGACGGGCCCCCCTCATCAACACAGGGGGAGGAAACTGTCCCTACACTTCCAGTCCGGATGGTGGGCCAAGGGGGACCGGGAGGAGGGCAACAGTTTCAGTACTGGCCCTTCTCCTCCAGTGATCTATATAACTGGAGGACGCAGAACCCGCCCTTTTCTGAAGACCCCAAGTGTCTCATAGATCTCCTGGAGTCCATCATGCATACACACCGTCCCACTTGGGATGACTGTCATCAGCTGCTCAATACTCTTTTTACGACGGAGGAACGAGAGCGCATCCTCAACGAAGCGAGGAAGAACGTCTTGGGGGATAATGGGAGACCCACAACTCTCCAACTGGCCATAGACGAGGCTTTTCCCCTACGCCGCCCTAATTGGGATTTCGGGACCGCAGAAGGTAGGGAGCGTCTTCGGATCTACCGCCAGACTCTTATGGCCGGTCTCCGAGCGGCCGCCAGAAGGCCCACCAATTTTGCAAAAGTGAAAGCAGTCGTTCAAAGGGAAAACGAAAGCCCAGCCGGTTTCTTAGAGCTCCTCTATGAGGCATACCGTCAGTACACCCCTATTGACCCTGAGGCGGACCTCCACCGGTCTGCTGTGGTACTCTCATTCATTAATCAGGCAGCTCCAGACATTAGGAGAAAACTCAATAAACAGGAAAACTTAGGGGAGATGACTATAAGGGAAATGCTGCAGGTAGCAGAAAAGGTCTTTACCGCTAGGGAAACTCCAGAAGAAAGGGAGGAAAGACAGAGAAAGGAAGACAGGGAGGCCCAGGAGAAATTGAGAAAGGAGGACCGGGAGTTCCAGGCTAAGGAAAACCGAAAGCAACAGAGAGAAATGGCTCGTATTTTCCTAGCGGGTGTCCGGGACCAACCCAGGGGAGGGGGCCACGCCAGGACCCCGGATAAGGAACACTGTTTTTACTGTAAGGAAACGGGGCATTGGAAGAGAGAATGTCCTAAGTTAAAGGGAAGAAGAGGGTTTGGAAGGAGACCGGGGGAAAACAGGGAAAGGGAACGAGCAGTAGAGCAGGCCAGAGTCCTCCTAGCCGGAGAAGAGGACTGAAGGAGACGGGGCTCAGACCCCCTCCCCGAGTCCTGGGTAACAATGCATGTGGAGGGGAAGCCGATGGGGTTCATGGTGGATACCGGCGCCCAATATTCGGTTTTAAACAAGGCACATGGACCTTTGAACAAGGCACGAACAAGTGTTGTTCAGGGGGCCACCGGTACGCAGTTATGTACATGGACTACCAAAAGAAAGGTGAATTTAGGAAAACACCAGGTCACACACTCCTTCTTGGTCGTCCCTGAGAGCCCCGCTCCCCTGCTCGGATGGGACCTACTCACCAAAATAGGGGCCCATATCCATTTTGAACCAGATGGAATAATTGTGACTGATCGAGAAGGGAGCCCGATTCATGTCTTGTCCCTATCATTGGCTGACGAGCATCGTCTGTTTGAGAGTCAACAGGAACCAGGAGGGGACATGACTCATTGGGTAAAAAGATTTCCCACGGCCTGGGCGGAGACTGCGGGAACCGGCCTCGCCAAACACCTCCCGCCCGTAGTTATACAATTGAAGGCTTCTGCTCTCCCCATTCGGGTGAAACAGTATCCTATGCCTGAGGAGGCCCGAAGAGGCATAGCCCCTCATATCCACAGGCTAATAAAGGAAGGAGTACTGCGACCTTGTCAGTCTGCCTGGAATACTCCTCTGCTCCCCGTCCGAAAGCCGGGAAGCGGGGACTATAGGCCTGTGCAAGACCTACGAAAGGTAAACAAGCGGACGGAGGACATTCATCCCACCATTCCGAATCCCTATACCTTGCTCAGCCACCTACCCCCCTCGCAAGTATGGTATACAACCCTTGATTTGAAAGATGCTTTCTTCAGCATTCCATTGTCAGAAATTAGTCAGCCGCTATTTGCTTTCGAATGGCAAGAAGATGGGGGCCAATCCGGACAGCTCACTTGGACCAGACTGCCGCAAGGATTTAAAAACTCTCCCACCCTGTTTAATGAGGCCCTGAGCCAGGACCTGGAACCTTTTCGTCGGAGCCACCCACGAGTCACTCTATTACAGTATGTTGATGACTTACTGTTAGCGGCAGAAACCCGAGAGGAGTGCATCAAGGCTACTGAACACCTGCTAACGGAATTAGGTGAGCTGGGGTATCGGGCAAGTGCCAAGAAAACTCACATCTGTAAAAGGTCAGTGACATATTTGGGTTATCGGATTGCAGATGGGGCAAGATGGCTGACTGATGCCATGAAACAGACTATTCTGGCTATCCCATCCCCGACATCCACTAGGGGGGTGAGAGAATTCCTGGGCTCCGCGGGGTTCTGTAGACTCTGGATTCCAGGATTTGCGGAAATAGCCAGACCCCTATATGAGGCCACCAAAGAAGCTCCAGATTGGAGTTGGGGAGAGAGAGAACAACAGGCCTTTGATCAGCTAAAAGACGCTCTTTTGCAGGCTCCTGCCTTAGCCTTGCCAGATCCTACAAGACCATTCACTCTGTTTGTAGATGAGAAAAAGGGGGTAGCCAAAGGAGTCTTGACCCAACAGCTAGGTCCCTGGAAGAGACCAGTGGCATACTTTTCCAAGAAATTAGACGCAGTAGCGGCAGGATGGCCCCCCTGCCTCCGCATCATAGCGGCCATTGCCGTGCTGGTGAGAGAAGCCGATAAACTAACCTTTGGACAGGCCCTCTGGGTAACGGCCCCTCACCCGGTGGAGGGAATCCTTAAACAACCCCCTGGGAAATGGATGACGAATGCCAGGCTCACCCACTACCAGGGGCTCTTGTTGGATTCCCCTCGGATCACATTCACAGATCCCGTAATCCTGAACCCTGCCACCTTGTTGCCTAACCCGGAACTGCAGACACCTGTCCATAACTGCAAAGAATTCCTCTCCGAAGTTACACAGGTACAGGCTGACCTAAAGGATACCCCCCTGTCCGGCTGCAAATTAAACTGGTACACGGATGGAAGCAGTTTTTTCCAAGATGGAGCCCGAAGGGCAGGGAAAGAAGGAAATACGGTATGGAGCAGCGCCCTCCCACCCGGAACATCAGCCCAAAAAGCGGAATTAATTGCCTTGGCAGAGGCCCTGGAGAGGGCAAAAGGAAAGCGAGTCAATATCTACACCGATAGCCGCTATGCTTTCGGTACCATCCATGTCCACGGGGCCATCTATCGCGAAAGAGGATTCCGCACAGCAGAAGGAAAACATCTAAAGAACCTAGCCGAAGTCCAGCGTCTATTAATGGCAGTGGAAAAACCGAAGGCAGTGGCAGTGATGTATGTCCCAGGCCACCAGTCTGCCAAGACGCCGGAAGCTGTCGGTAACAACAGAGCAGATCAAGAAGCAAAGAGAGTAGCAATGGTGAGTCCTCCCATGGAGACAGGGCAACCTTCCACGGTTGCGGCGATAGACGTGCCGGTCCCAGAGCTCCCTCCGCTACCCCCCCGACCAGAGTACTCCACAGAGGATTTCACTTGGATGAGAGCCCACTCCCCCTTTAGAGAAGGGGAAGACGGATGGAAAAGCGACTTGGAAGGCAAGTTAATTCTGCCTGAAAAACTCGGACGATTCCTGTTGGCTAACTTACATAAGTCCACCCATTTGGGGCAGAGAAAATTACTAGACTTGTTGACATCTGCGCAGCTCCGATTTCCGAACCAGACCATAGCAGTCCACCAAATTGTGGAAGATTGTGCCAGCTGCACAATCATGAAACCAGGACGAAGGGAGGGGCACCATACAGGTACTCGGGAACGGGGGAGGGCTCCGGGAAGAAGTTGGGAAGTGGATTTTACTGAGGTAAAACCGGGAAAGTTTGGGTACAAATATTTGCTGGTATTCATAGATACCTTTTCAGGCTGGGTGGAGGCTTTTCCTACAAAGAAGGAGATGAGTCAGGTAGTGGCAAAGGCTTTGCTAGAGGAAATCATACCCAGATATGGGGTGCCCGAGGCAATTGGGTCAGATAACGGTCCGGCTTTTGTTAGTAAAGTCCTGCAGGGACTAGCCCAGACTATGGGGGCCAATTGGAAGCTACATTGTGAATATAACCCCCAGAGCTCAGGGCAAGTAGAAAGGATGAATAGGACACTAAAGGAGACTTTAGCCAAATTGGCCCTAGAGACTGGCGGTGATTGGGTGACACTCCTTCCCTTGGCCATCTTCCGAGTCCGGAACTCCCCCTATGTCCATGGGCTAACTCCCTTTGAGATCCTGTATGGGGCTCCACCCCCCATCATTCAGAGGACCTTAAGCCCAGAACTAGGTGATCTGGCCCCAAATTACCTGACCATGTTGCAGGCTTTAGCTAAAGTGCAACAACGGATTTGGCCCTTAATTCAAGCATACCACGCTGTTAAGAGGGACCTGGCTCCGGAACATGGCATAGTCCCGGGTGACATGGTATGGGTTAAAAGGCATCAGTCCAAAACCCTAGAGCCTAGATGGAAAGGACCTTATGTTGTACTGTTTACTACCCCTACCGCCCTCAAGGTCGACGGGATTGCAGCATGGGTACACCATTCCCATGTAAGACGGGCTCACCCTCCAGAGAAAAAACAGGAAAATTGGTCCGCACAGAAGCATCCAACAAACCCACTCAAGCTCCGGCTGATACGGGATGCTCCGAAAAACGAGAACACTCCAGATGCTCCGCAGCCCTCCTAGAATGGGATTATCACCTGGGTCCACTACACCCACATCAGACCAGCAGATCCGGTAGCTATGAAGAAAGGCTTCCTGCCAACAAGAAGGGTGTCCCACCACAAGGAAAATTTTTTCAAACTCAAACTTCATACTGGACCTCGGTAACTTTATTCCTTTTTCTAACCCTGTCCACCACTTGCTGGGGGCATACAAATCCACATCAACCTTTTAACCTGACCTGGATGATTGTAGATGTGTCCACAGGAGACATTCTTAACCAGACCTCCAAGGTGACCCCTCCCAGCACCTGGTTCCCAGAATTATACTTTGACTTAAGGGCCTTATTCACTGGCAGGGGACAATGGGATTTGCGCCAAAGTTACTTCTATGTCTGCCCCGCTCCCCAACCCAACCACAGAAAAAAATGTGGAGGAATCGCAGACTATTATTGTAAGTCATGGGGTTGTGAGAGCTCAGGGGATATATGGTGGCCACCCCCCGAACAGGGGGACCTTATTCAATTAAGTAGAGTCTCTCAATCTGGCATTACATACCACCAACCTAGACCTATAAATAAGGGATGCCCAACTCCCCCCAATTGTAATCCCATTATGATAAATTTCACTGATTTAGGAAAAAAGGCAACGAATTGGGAATTGGGTAAATCCTGGGGAGTCAGACTCTACAAAACAAATCATCCAGGAGCCCTTTTTACTTTGCGGCGTGTGCAACAACCAGTCTCTACTCTAACAATAGGCCCTAATAAGGTACTTAGGCCACCCTTTGTAAAGCCACCTCCCCAACCTCCCACAGCTCATCACCTTCCCTCAACCATAGCCCGGGCTAATGTTACAACTCCAAGACCATCAGAAACCAGCCCTCCCCTGGTGAGGCCCAGTCTCATGACCGCATCTAAAGACCCCCTCTGGGAGCTAGTGGGTGCTGCCTTCCTGACGTTAAACCACACCAACCCTAACATGACTAACTCCTGTTGGTTATGTTATGATGTGAGGCCCCCATTCTATGAGGCAATAGGGCTAAACACCACTCACGATACCTCATCTGAGGAAAACCCTACTCAATGTTCCTGGGGAGACCGTAAGAGAGGTCTGACCATACAGCAGGTAAGCGGACAAGGAACCTGCTTAGGAAAAGTGCCAAAGAACAGATGGGACTTATGTACTGTTATTAACGCCAGTTCTACCTGGGAAAATGCTATTAAATGAGTAATTCCAAAGGACAATGGGTGGTGGCTATGCTCGCGGTCTGGACTCACCCCGTGCCTATCAACTAAGGTGTTTAACAGCTCTAAAGAATTCTGTGTTATAGTGACTGTGCTGCCCCGCATCCTCTATCATTCGGAAGAGAGTCTATATTCATACTGGAATACAAAAATGGTTGAAAAAAGGAAAAAGAGAGAACCTATTTCCACAGTAACTATTGCTACCCTACTCAGCCTAGGGTTAGCGGGAGCAGGAACCGGCATAGCTTCTTTGGCCACCCAGCAGAAAGGGATGTCTTCGCTGCGTGCAGCCATAGACGAAGATATAGAGAGAATAGAAACCTCCATTAGCCACCTAGAAAAATCCCTCACTTCCCTGTCTGAGGTAGTACTTCAAAACCGACGAGGTCTGGACTTGTTGTTCCTCCAAAAGGGGGGACTATGTGTTGCTCTAGGGGAAGAATGTTGTTTTTACGCTGACCATACCGGAGTTGTTCGTGACTCCATGTCTAAACTTCGAAAGAGCCTGGAACAAAGAAAACGAGAAAGAGAGGCCGGGGAAAGCTGGTTCGAGTCTTGGTTTAACCAGTCCCCATGGTTGGCTACCCTTTTATCTGCATTGGCAGGGCCAATAATAATCATCCTATTACTTGTTACCATAGGACCCTGGATTCTAAACCGACTTATGACTTTTGTCAAAAGTCGAATTAATACTATCCAACTTCTGGTCCTCCGCCAACAATATCAGGCTCTTCATCCCCTTGAGAATGATTCCTCAATTTAGGCCGTAAGAAAAGGGGGGAATGAAAGGAATAGGAGGTCTCAGCGGGCCCCAACCCCCTTGTTGGAGAAACCAGTACCAAACATCCCATGTAGATAAGATAAGCAATGCGGCAGGGCTCAGTTAGGGCATATAGAATGTGGGGAATGTGAACGGGGGGTACATGCAAGATGTGAAGTACATGCAAGATGTGAGGTACGCGCAAGATGTGCTCTGCCTGCTTGCCCAATGTTGATAACGAAAATATGCATGCCACCGCAGTCTATATAAGATTTCCCCTAAAGAGGCTCAGGGTCGTGTTTTCCTAACCGGTCCTGCGTGTCCGTGTGGGAGCTCGACCCTGGCTAGCCAGCCCAATAAACTCTGCTTTGTTGATTGCATTCTCGCCTGGCTCTCTGTCTCTCGGGGGAATAGGATTCCGGGTCCTAACAACATGAAAATGAAAACACAACATACCAAAAGTTATGGGAAGCAGCAAGATCAGTACTAAGTTTATAACCACCAACACTTAACAGTAAAAAGAACAAAGAGGGCTGGAGGTGTGGCTCAGCAGAGGAGCACCTGTTTTGCAAATGGGAAGCCCTGAGTTCAAAACCCAGTCCTGCCAAAAAAGAAGAAAGATCTCAAATCAGCTACCTAACTTTATACCTATTTAAATGCACAAGAAAGAGAACAAACTAAACCCAAAATCAGCAGAAGATGAAAGTAATATTCTAACAGAGATAAACTATAGGGGTAAAAAAACTTTCATTTTTTCTTATGAATTTTGTGAAATAAAAACTCCAATGGGTCACAGCCACTCTATCTTAGAAATACACAGCACAGTTGGTCATGATGGCACATGCTGGTAATCAACAAGACAAAGAGGATGAAGCAGGAGGATCACGAGTCCGAGGCCAGCCTGGAATAAAAGCAAAAAAGAAATACATAGCACAAAGCAAAGGACATCCTTTCCAGTTCTGTTTTCTCAAATGGACTGGAGGTGTGGCTCAAGCAGTATAGTGCCTGCTTGGCAAGCATGACGTCCTGAGTTCAAACCCCAGTCCCATCAAAAGAAAAAAGCCAAAAAACTATAAGTGGTCAGTTGGACATTTCCTCCCATATTCTGCCCCTAACTGATCCTAGTGCCCACTTTGTGATCAGTAGCATCTGCGTGGTGGTTAGCTATTTCCTCTAGAGAGGGAGATCAAGGGATCAGCTTTCACATGGACTGTAGATCATGCATAGAAATAGCACTAAATGTCCTTAATTAAACTTTTCAGTCATTTTCCTTACTTAAGATGGCATGAATATTACTTGCATATCATTAAAAACCCGAAATCAGTGTAAGTTCATGTGCAGAATATCCTGTTATGTAACAAGATCTTGTCAGTCAAACCTGCCAACTACCAGGCCCCCTCCTGCAAACACCACCCAGATTTTTCCTGCAAACCTGACCCTAATAACCACATAAAAGACAGATAAACCCCTGATGGTGGGGCTCTTGAGCCACTCCCTGCTCAGAGCCCACCATCCCCCCGACAGTATACTATAGCTTTCTTATCACTTTAATAAACTTCGGCTTTGCTCAACACTGTCTCCTACTTCAATTCATTCCTCAAGGCATTCAACCAGGACCTGGTAACTATCTGAGGATCATCAGAGCCCACCAGTAACAGTTTCCCAATCCACTTTGTTCAGTCAACGGTTTCTCTTTCATTTTAATAAGTATTCATATTATATGATACCCAACTGACTATCAGGTTTTCCTGAGTACAGCTACTTTGTCCAAGCCAGTGTTCTCCTTCAATGATTACGTTGTATTTGTTGATAAACAGAAAATCCAGATTCTTTCTATCCCATGAAAGCATCAAGGCAGAACACATGGATGTAGTAAGGGAGGTAATGGAGTTTACTAAAGGCAAGAGGAAAAATTACAAACAGACTTGATGGGGCAGGTATGAGGCAGAGAGACAGCTCCTCCTATTTCCAGGTATTTTAAAACTTGTGCTAACCTATGGGAGGGGGGAAAACCAGAGCAATTCTTGATCACCAATAATTGAGTAGGGAGGGTTTTGGGTCGTCCCTGGGCTAGGGTGATAGTTTAAGCCATCCCCCAATCTGCACATATTTACAATTGAAAAGAAGGCTTAGAGAGAGAGAGAGAGTATAATATTAAGTCATATATGTTTTAAGAATCCTGATTTTTTTCTATGCCCTGGTCTGCCTCAACTTCTCCCTGAGAGACAATGTCCCCCCAAAAATTGGGGGGGGTTTGCTGAGGGAGGAAGTTCTGTGTTCAGAATCTATTTCAGAGCTGGCAAGGGGCTGCAGAACATCCTCACAGGGATACTGCCCTCCTCCCACTATCCCTGAGGACTCATTTACTCATCAGGTGACGTCCATTGTCTAGATCTTTGTCCATCCAGCCCAGTCAAAGCTGTTCACGGGAATCTCGTCCATCTGCAGAGGTCAACAGCACTAGTGCATCACGATTTGGACCCTAAAGGCTTTTATCCTGGAAGAGAGAAATCTGGTTAACAAGTTTAGCATGCATAACCTGAACATGAGTACCAACAAGAGCTTCAGAAGGGGCCCTGCTACGTGCAATAACCAGAATGCACAATTTTAAGTTTTATGCTATGTAATGAAAATGACACTTTTTTTCTAAAAAGATAAAGCCCATTTTTTAGCTGTCAGAGGACCTAATTTTTCATTTTAAATAATGACAACTGCCAGAGAGTCTACTGGTTACTTCTCTTATAGATGTCTATACCTGTAACTATAATGAACCCAATTAGAAAGGGGATGACTCCTCTTTGTCCAGACTGCCACTTCAGTGGGGCAGTTAAGGACTGATTGGGGCAATATCTACATTAGGGGCCAGGTGTACCAGGGAGCCAATACAATTAGAGGATAAACATAAGTACAAGTCAGTCTAATACAGAAATAAGACTCACAGTATCTCTAAATAGAAGTTAAACGACATTACAAGGTAGAATACAAGAGGGAGTAAACAAATCTATGAATATAAATTATGAAAGGACATACATGGATCCAGTAGAAACAGTCATATTGCTGCTCCTTAAACAGAAGACTCTGGCCAAAGACATGCATTTACCTTTTGCCAGAAGCCTGGAAGGCTTTAATACCAGATAGCACATGCATATGAACCTCCTTTTTAAACCTCTTGGCTTTGGTTACTTTTAGAGGTCTGGCATAATCAACTCCATCTAAATCCAGACAAAGTCCCCTTGTTTGTGCAGTTCTTTTAAACTGTAGTTCTTTTAAACTGTTTCTGTGAACAGTTGCTTTTTTTTTTTATTTCTTTTATTCATATGTGCATACAATGTTTGGGTCATTTCTCCCCCCTTCCCCTGCCCCTTTCCTTTCCCTCACCCCCTCCCTCTCCCCCACCCCCTCACTACCAGACAGAAACTATTTTGCCCTTATTTCTAATTTTGTTGAAGAGAGAGTATAAGCAATAATAGGAAGAACCAAGGGTTTTTGCTAGTTGAGATAAGGATAGCTGTACAGGGAGTTGACTCACATTGATTTCCTGTCCATATGTGTTACATTCTAAATTAATTCCTCTTGAACTAACCTTTTCTCTAGCTCCTGGTCCCTTTCTCTTATTGGCCTCTGTCACTTTAAAGTTTCTGCATTAGGTCCTTTGTATTGAGGATATCAAATGTTATCTTGTTTTTTGGGGGTTTCTTGCCTATCCTCATACCTCCCTTCTGTGCTCTCATCTCATCATGTGATCAAAGTCCAATCCCCTTGTTGTGTTTGCCCTTGATCAAATGTTCGCATATGAGGCTGAACATACAATTTTTGGTCTTCTGGGCCTGGCTAACCTCACTCAGGATGATTGAACAGTTGCTTTTTTTTTTTTTTTTTTTTTTCCTCTCCTTCTCGCCCCTTTCCTTCCTTTAATTTTTACCTCTTATTGGTCTCACTGGCATAAGGGAAGACTGCTTCATACAATTCTGGTTTATCTGTGTTATTCATCAGTTAGCTATTCCTTCTTTGTTTTTTGGGATAATAGATGGGTTCCAGTCTGTGTAAGCTATGTCTTCTGTTTTTTGACAGTGAATTGAGTTTTATATTTTATTATGTGTCTATGGTGGTTAATTTTATTTGTTCACTTGAGAGGGTCATGGGCTACCCAGATATTTGTTTTTGGATGAGATTATCATTTAAATAGGTAGACTAAGGGAAGCAGATTGCTCTTCCTAATGTAATGTGCTCACTGTAACTAAGAGAATTCTCCCTGCCTGAATACCTTTCGACTTGAACTGAAATATCAGTTTTTCCTGAGTCTAAAGGCTAATCCTTGCTTGGGAACTACATCATCAGCTTTCCTGGTTCTCAGTCCTTTACTTTAGACTGGAGCTAAACTACCAGTTCTCCTGAGTCACCAATTGGCCAATTCACCCTGTAGATCTTAGGACTTGCCTGCCTCTATAATCTTGTGAGTCAGTTTCTTATAATTAATCTCTTTGTGTGTGTACATGTGTGTGTGCAATATGTATAAGCAGAACCAATGGGAGATTAATATATATATGTAGAGAGAGAATATATGAAGAATTGCATACTAATACATAAATTTAATAATATATATGGATGTGTATAATACTATGTGCTTATATATGTGTCCCATTAAGAACAGTTGCTTTTGAAGATTTTGCCAGGTAGGTATTTTGGTTCCTCATTACCAGGAGTGACTTTCTTCAGGAAAGTCTGATCTGACCCAATTAGGGGAAGTAGCACCACAGAGAGGTCAGCGCCAATGAGACCTTTTTGGCCAAAAAAGATTTAAAAGAAGTGGCTCTTAGACCAGGCTTAATTAATTCAAACTGTCTGTCCTATAGATAATGTCCTGACATCTTTAAAATGCTTTAAAATGTCAACAAAAAACAGTTATTAAGTATTACAAGTACAAAATGATACCAGTACTTAAAATTGTCTGACTCAGTTGACAGATAAGTACTTGTCAGAGTCATTTTCCATAGTCTTGTTTGTAAATGCTCCAGAAGGATCAGAACTGCAATGACAAACTTAAAATAACCATGGTTAAAATTCTAAAGAACAGCTTAGCAATCAACAGAACAGTCTAATTACTTTCATTGTATATAGCATTAGTAAGCTTTTTTATTACAATTAAGAATACATGTACAAACTTGCAAAAGACTAGCATTACTAACAGTTTTAATTTGGAAACAGGAGGTTGGTACAATACCTTTTTACAACTCGATATTTTAGAAGGCTTGTAATACTTGAAGAACATAAACACATCTAGCATATAAAGGAGCCAATAATAGCATCACAGTTTAAACCTTGAATTTTGGTTAGGTAAAGCTGTTAGGAAAAACGCCACTCACAAAGAAAGCTCACAAGAAAAGTCTCACGTCCATAGAGCAAAGGTTAATGGCAGGCCCAAACTGCCAGGCTGGCTGGGAAAAAGATGGCACAGCCCAGAGTCTGGGTAAGGAGTGGCTTTTATAAGAGGGGGAGGTTAAGGAAGTTAGCGCATGCGCGGTAGTCTCTGGCAGGGGTGGGGCTGTCTTACAGCATGGGAGTTTCTGTTAAGGGGCAGGTATGCCATTTTGGCCGATTCACAAAATGGCGACATTATTACTCTATCAAAAGCAACAGGTGGACAGTACTGACAAAATAAAAATCCCTACATTTCTCACCACTTAGGGGAATGCAGTGTCAATAATTTCAAATATCCCCTACCTTTAATGCTCAGTTATATATCATATGTATAACAATGTTTATATAGCCAAGACAAATAGGTGTAGTCCAGGTTCCAAATAGCAGGGATGTCCAAATGGTATTTCCCATCTAAATGACATTGATCATAAATAACAGAAATGGCAAAAATCCTATTGGTCATTTTTATAAATAAGAGGTTCAGATGCAGTGCATCTTAGATAAAAGAGGGCTATGTTTTTTACATTTAGTAAACTTATATACTTTCAACTCTGTAATTGTTTATACAACATTTAGATACACACACAAGGCACTAGCTATATTAGAAACATTTAAAAGAATTTTTACTTAGTTTAAACTCAGTTTCCTCAGTAGTTAAAACCTGATAAAAATCAAGAGAACACAAGAAGTTATTGGTAAGGAAGAAACCTGATGGCTGGGAGTTATGGCTTGGATGTTGATAAGAAATCACACTGTAAACTGCTGATGTTAATTAACAGAATGGCTTGGGACATATTGCAGGGTTCTGCTGACATGCATGTAGATCCATGAGCCCAAACATAACAGGCTTAATTGCTGAGGGTTAATGACATACAACCCAGTATTTTAGGATTAGTCCTCCTTTTTTTACACATCACAATAAAAGCTTGAGACCTCATAGTGTTTCTTTAGTTTTCCCTTCATCCCATCTGGAGGGTGCTTTGCTTTTACTTTGCTTTACATGTATAACTTGGTCCAAACCCTCATATCAGAGCAGCAGCACTCCCTGTGCTCATTTTCCCACTCTGTCCTAATAAATTTTTGCCTCTTTTACTTGTTTCTCTTGGCAAATTCTTATGCCAACTCAATCACACACACATAAACTTGTAAGTAAGTTTTAAGACCTTAATTTGCTCTTGAAAAAACCTCTACAAAATTCCAAATTTAGATAAAATTGCTTTTAACAAAATATCATACTCTTAGTAACCTTATACTTTAAAAGAAGACCCAGGGAAAAAAGCAATCCTAAATTACTCTTTTTTTCTATACAATCACAATCTATAAAAACATATTAGTTAATAAACACAATTATAAAAGAGGGCGGAATGTAAATTACACTTCTGACAGTATGAAACAGATTAAGACTATAAATTTTTCTTTATTCCTAAGGCAGAGGATAGTTAGAACTGGTTGGGAAAAGAATTTAGATAACTTTTGAGACAACAATTTTACATATTAACTTTTTAATAGTGGTTTGAAAATTATCCTAAAGACATTTACATACATGCACAGATTGTTTTAACATAGGCATGTCAAAAAAAATGTCTATTTAAGTATGCATATATGAATTTTTAAAAATGTAACAATTTATTGGCCAAAAGTACATTGATAGGAAAGAGACTAATAGACACACATAAAATACAGACAATGGCACACAAAACCATTACTTAATTCAGAGTGCACCCTTAAACTATCTATTTGCCATTATTCTTAGTAGCAGATCAGTTGGCTAAATTTTGGGGCAAAATAGACTTAGCAGTTTTTTTATTCTTAAGTAGTTTACAACAGATCTTTAACACAAACACTCTAGTCTTTATCTAATTCTTGACACATTAATGCAATGAAAACAACACATATAAAAACTATATTAATTTAGAGTACTCCAACCACAGTTTAACTACAACTTTCCCTAGCGATTGGCAAGATGGAACTGACCATATGGCTGCCATCCCTACATAATTGCAGACTGCTACCACGGGGTAGGAACCACTTGAAGAAGGCATGGTGACTCCATTATGGTGGCAGCATTTCTTATGACCCATGGACTTTCCAAAAGGGTTTCAAATGGAGCATAAAGCCATGTTCATGCAATATGAAGGGTCAAAATAGCAATCTGTTATAGGAATAAAAGACATTCCCCCTGAGAGACAGATATTACTATCCATATAAGCTGGTCATGGACATTAAGGCACCTGGGATATCTTTCTTATCTTGCCAGTCAGGTTTACTTGTTACCATAGACTGAGAAGGGTAAAGAGAAGAGGACATTTTCCTGGAGGTGGACTTTCCAAAGATCCTCAGGGCATCTAGATATCTCCAGAACCGGCTACAGGTACCCTTCCTTCTGTTTGACTTTCTCCAGGAGACCATATCTCTGCCCCTGAATGAGGGGTTTGGGAGTAAGGCACTGGATTCAGATTCCAGAGTGCTAATGAATGTTCAGAACAAACTGAGGTGAGATAGGCCTTTATCAGAGTCATTTACTTGGACTAGGAGAGGTGTCTGGCAACCAAAGGGGTGGTGGAATCATGAGGTGAACAGGTATGAGGTAGAAGCAGAGAGAGAGCTCTTCCTGTTTTCAGATGCTTTTAAATCCTGTGCTAACCTATAGGAGGGAAAAAACCTGGGCAATTATTGATTACCAATAATCAATGAGTGGGATGGGGTTTGGGTGGTCCCTGGGCTAGGGTGATGGTTTGAGCTGTCTCTTGGTTAAAGTGTGAGTATTCTGCTCATATTTCCAATTGAAAAGAAGGCAGAGAAAGAGAGAGAGAAATATTCAATCTGAAATACAATATTAAGTCATATATGCTTTAAGAGTTCCAGTTTTTTTCTATGTACTGGCCTGCCTCAATTAGACTTGGTGGAGAGATTGAACACATCCTGAAAAGGGCTCCATCTTCTAGTTGCTTTCCTGTGGTGTCACTTAATTGAGTCCTCCACTTGATGTATTCAGGTGGAGCACTCTTAACTGAAGAACATCACAGATGGTGGCGCACAGCCTGTGAAACACACATGATGGAACTCATTTACACTGTATGTCTTGAAACATAGTTACAGTGTCCACTGATCCCTTCTCATGCCTTCCCAGCTCACAAGGGAGTGTGTCTAATCATAGCAAATGTTCCCAGCAGGGGAACATCAGAAGTGTATGGGATGCTTAGGGCAGAACAAGGAGTAAAGGAAAGCAAGCAAAACTACAGGAGCCAGGAGTCCTATGTTCTCCCAACCCTATCCCCACCTTTCTATGTGACTTTTAGTGGCCTTTGACCTCTCCTGTTTTGCCTAAAACACAAGTAGTTCATGTCTTGTCCTGCCTACACTTGGAGCAAGAAACAGGATCTCACTCACAATGAGGTGTGAGGGATGCCTCATACTGGAAGGGCAGGGCAGGGGCCTGAGCAGCCCCATCAAGTGATGGTTAGAGCCAGCTAGATCATGTGGGAATAACTGGCCTTCAACAGCCAAGTTGAGGGAAGCAACATGTACTCATGTGTGCCAACCTGACGCTCCTGACTTCCATTGTGCCAAGAAGATGAGCATCTCACTCATTCCTCCCAGAAATCCTAGGATGAGGGAAGCCAAGTCTCAAAGAAGGTGGCACTAACATCTCTTCTGCCCACTTGACCTCCCTTCAGTCATAGGCATGAGCTCAAAGGACAGAAATAAAGTCTGCTTATCCCTAGGACTGAGCTCCAGAACCTGAGTTGGAAACTGCCATTGGCAGAGTGGCCTATTCTGAGGTCACACCAGGCACTTTGGGTTGGATAGAGTTCCCCAGAGTCAGAGGGAGCAACTCACATAAGCCAAAGATCCCACATCCTGGAAGCAACAATTGCCAGCTGCTCTGCCTCAAGGAAGGGGACCCAAAAAGAAGCACAGCCAGAGTCCTACTGGCAAGTGATTGCCTAGAGACTGTGACAGAATGACTGCCAGAAGTAGGCCTTGGGACCCAGAAGAAAGCTCATTCTTCAGCTCACCAGAGTTTCAGGTGGTGGACAGGATTGAAGGTGACTCACTGGTGTCTCCAGCCAGGCCTTCTGGGGATGAAATAGTGCGAACATCACTGCTGTCTGCAGCAGCACTCAGGGATACATACAGGGCCCTGGCCTGCTCAAACAGGTTTCATTTATTCATGTTTGAAGCAATAGAAGTGCTTATTACTGGGATTGGATTATACATGTATTGAATTATCATACTGTACCCCATAAAGATGTACACATATTATCTCTCAGTTTTTTAAAAAATAAAGAAATATGAAGCTAAAAGTTAAGTGAATTTTCTGAAGCCACACCAGGAGTAAGTAGGGTTTTAAACCCAGGTCTGGGTGCCAAAAAAGATTGTGCTTTTTCCAGTATAACAGGAGAAAAAAATGTTTGTAGGTTGACTGAATGTAATTAAAAGAAAAAAGTCAAAAAGTTGTGTGGAAGTAACATGGAGAAAGAATTCATGTGCTGATTTTAGTTCCCCTTAGTGATAAATTGTGAGTCAAAAGACTAGGGGATATTACCTGCATTCTTGATGATGTAATAAAATAAATTTTAAAGTTTTGGATAACAATTGAAGTGGAATTATGTAAAAATCAGAGTCAAAAGAAAATGTGAAATCTATATTTGAGTGTATATTGTATATTTGGGTGTATATTCATGTTACCATAGAAAATGTTTTTAAAATTTAGAGTTAACTGGCTGTAGTAACTTTGAATACACTAAGTGATATTAAAATAGCATCATTGTGCTGGGTTCCAGTGACTAACGCTTGTAATCCTAGCTACTCAGGAAGCAGAGATCAGGAGGATCACAGTTCAAAGCCAGCTTGGGCAAATAGTTCATGAGACCCTATCTTGAAAATACCTAACACAGAAAAGGGGCTGGTGGAATGCCTTGAGGTATAGGCCCTGAGTTCAAGCCAAAAGAAAAAAAAAAAAGCAACCATCATTTTTGTAAAGGTACTGCTGAATAAAGACCATGCCATATGTGGAAAAGAAAGATTTATTGGAACCAGACCACAGGGCTGTCACTCTTTTTGGGTTCAGAGTGAAGTGGCTTGGCTGGAATGAGTAGTGGGCTTTATAGGAGGGGTCAAGCCATGGAAGAGGGAGAGAGTTTCTGGTCTCTGATTATCCGTGATCATCAGATGGAACAGGTCAACATGCCTGGCTAGTTGAGTAACTGGAAGTTCCTGAGGTGTTTTTCACGCAGAGAAACATGCAGGAAAACAGGCAGGGAAGAAACAAGCAGTCATAAATCAGGGGGTCTGGTTCTGGTGTTAGCCTCAGGACCTTCCACCTACCCTAAGAATGCCAGGGACCTAACATTCCAGCCTTTTGTTGCTATTATGGGTGTCGATCAATCTAGCTACTTCATGCTGAGTGGGAGCATTGTTAAGGTGGTTCGGCTGGAATTTGGAAATTTGTGAGGTCCCCAGGAGTGGAGGCTGATGGTTTTTCCCAGGCTTCATTTGCAGACAAGGCCAATTGTTGGTAAGTTCACCTATGGCAGAAAATTGAGAGCCAGATGAGGACTGAGAACTTACATAGAAGAGGAAGAGGGAGAGAGTTTGTGGGAGAGGCATAGCCACGTGGGGCCCAGAGGTACACATGAGTACTCATCCTTTGCTGTAGTGGAAGAGTCTGAGGTTGGTGGGCAATGTTTTATCCTTGAAAGGTGCTGCCACTAGGGGATCACGTTGAGCTTGACAGTGGTGGACATTGTGAGGACGACCAGATGAGGGCCAGTCCACCAAGGTCCCAGCAGAGAGGGTTGAAGATCCTTGAGGAGAACAAGATCCCCTGGTTTAACAGAAGTTGCTATGGGGCCCTTTAAGGGGTGGGGCAGGATCTGGCCCACATGCTCTCTGAGAGGTTCCCTGAGAAGGTTAAGGTAAGGCAGATAGTCAGCCAAAAGAGCAGAGTCTGTTGGAGGTAAGTTTCCTAAGAGAAATGGGTGGCCATACATTATTTCAAAGGGGCTCAAGAAGGAAGGGCTTCAGGAGGTGGCCCTGATGCAGGCAAAAGCTAGGAGCAAGAGCTGGGTCCAGGGTAAATGGAGCTCAATGGAGAGCTTTTTAAAATGGTTTTTTATTACTGTGTTTACTTTCTCCATTTTTCCAATTAGTAAGTACCATTAGGAAAAGGACATGGGACTGGTCTTGAGTATTGAGTGGGGTTGTAAAGGAGAAGGTGAAATGAAGTTTGGAGAGAAGATCCCTTCCCAACAATGGAGTAGGGCAAGAGGACAGAATAAGGAATGAATGTGTAAAGGGGACACCTGATAAGTAAGAAGAGAGTGGGCTGGTAGTTTTTGGCCAGTGGAGGACACCGTCTACTTCCACCACAGAGATCTGTGAGGGATAAAGCTTACCCAAAAAGTTGGGTAGCACTGAATAACTGGCCTCTGTGTCCAGCAGGAATGAGATTGGCCTACTTGCTACTTGGACGGTTACCCTGGGCTCCTCTGAAGTGATCTTCAAGGGGGCTGAGGTCCCAGGGCCACATTGGCCTTCTGCCACCAGGCCCAAGAGGTCCGTGAGGCCTTTACTCTGTTGAAAGTGGGAATGGGAGACTGATCTACCTTGCAGAGACAAAGAGGAGCAGGAGGGGCAGTCGATTCCCCAGTATCATTCTGGCCACCTTGCGGACAGGGTCCTGGCAGCAGGTGAGATGAAGGGCAGTTTCTTGCCCAGTGTCCCATCTGGTTGCACTTGAAGCAGGCCCCTGGAGGTGTGAGTTGCTGTCTGGCCAGTCTTGAAGTTGGAGGAGGTGGCCTCAGAGCAGCCGCCAAGAGCTGGGCCTTTCGCTGGTATTGGGCCTCATCTCTGCTATTAAATACCTTAAATGCCATTTTCACAAGATCTCCCTGGGGGGTTTGAGGGCCATCCTCTGCCTGTTCAAGTTTTTTTCAAATATCAGGGAAGGATTGGGAAATAAAATGAGAGTTGAGAATAATTATTCCATCCTTGGAAGATGGGTCTAGCTTAGTATAGCGGGTTAAGGCTTCAGTAAGGCACCCTAAGAAGTCAGCGGGGTTTTCAGTTGGGTGTTGGATAATCTAAGTTTGTCAAAATTGACTGCCCTATAGGAAGCAGTCTGTAGCCCCTCAAGGAGGCAGGTGAGCATATAATTTCAAGTGGCTAGCATGGCAGGGTCCTGATAGTCCCAGTGTGGGTCGTTATGTGGCACAGCATTGGATCTCACTGGGAGAGTGAGATCTGTGGGGTGGACATCATTGGCATGTGGCTGGATCTCACTGGGAGAGTGAGATCTGTGGGGTGGACATCATTGGCATGTGGCTGGGCTGCTAAACAAACTCTTTCCTTTTCATCTGGAGTTAAAGTGGAGGAAAGAATAACATATATATCATGCTAAGTCATGTCATATGCTTGGGCTAGGTATTTAAATTCTTTAATAGGAGGCTGCCATTTGAGAAGGAACCAAGTCTCTTTTCAATTTGGGAAAGTTCAGCCATGGAAAAGGGCACATGAACTCTGATAATGCTGTCAGCTCCTGCCACCTCCCGGAGTGGGTAGAAATTGGCTGGACGTGCTTGGGAGGAGGTATGGGAGCAGGTATGGGACGTGGGTGGGGAGGAGAAGGGTAAGGGTGTAGCAGGGGCTGAGGGTAAGGCTGGCGGTGTTGGTTCCTGAGGAGCCAATGGCTCAGGGTCAATAATGACTACTGTAGAATGAGAATAGGGTGGCGGATGTTTGGGAGAGCCAGAAGGGGTGGAAGGAGGGGGGTCTGAGTCATGGGAGGATGGGGTGGGAGAAGAGATTGAAGTAGAGGATTGGTGGGAGGAGTTGGGAGGTGGGCAGATGGAACCCGTGAGGTCACAAGTAAGAGAAGAGTCTTCAGAAGAGGGGTCAGAAGGAGTTTTGGACTTTGAGAGGGGTTTGTCACTGGCAAAGAGGATTTGAACAGTGTTACAGGATTAGAGCAGGGAGGGTCAAGCATGGAAAGAAAGAAAAGCTTAGATGTATGGAATCTCGGACCACTTGCCATCATGATGGCAGAAATTGTCAAGATCTGGAAGTGTGTGAAAATCAAAAGTACCATTTTCAGGCCATTGTGATTGATTTTCTAGCTTGTACTGAGGCCAAACGGTGTTGCAATAATAGATCAGTCACTTAGGTTTTATATTGTCTTGGAGACTGACGTTCCTGAGGGAGCAGAGAAGGCATCCCAGGGGTGTGGATGCATCTAATTTAGAGTGTGTGGTCCCCATAATGTAGAAAAAAAGGAGAGAGAGAGGGAGAGAAAGAGAGAGAGAGAGAGACAAGTGCCTTGGTGAGTTTACCCTTCAGGCCAATATAGATCTAGGTCAAGATCTAGCCTCCCTTACGTGACTCAGGCAAGGAGAGCAGAATCATCCAGTTGCCATTTGGTCAAAGTAAGCTGGAGGGACTGTTGAACTCTCACCCTAGATGGAGGAAAGGAAAACAGAGAGGGAGAGCAAGAGAGAGAGAGTGAGTGAGTGAGTGAGAGGGAGGGGGAAGTGTCACCTGAACTGGTTCCCAAGGACAGGCATCCCCAGCCTGGGTTGCTGTTCGTACAGAATGCCCAACTGGTTAGCCAGGCGTCCCCGTGCTAAGTGGAGGGGCAACCCAGCAGGCATAGGAGGTGTACCTGTTGCAGCACCATGACTACCAGACTAGACAGAGCAGGCAGCCCCAAGGAGGGTGACACTTACCGAGTCTGAGGAGAGGAGTAGGTCAGGTGGAGAGCAGTGGAAGAGAGAGAGAGGCTAATGATGGATGGGAAAGCCAGCAAGGCAGTAAGTTCAGAAATCCACAGTCCAGAGGCACGTGGGGTCAACTCAGCAGCCTGGGTTTGGGAGAGGCCAGGACATGAAGGTCAAGGGACCAGCCCCAGGCTGGAGCGTCCTGTTAACCTATTCCAGGTTTCAGCACCAGATGTAAGGTACTGCCAAATAAAGACCATGCCACGTGTGGAAAAGAAAAATTTATTGGAACCAGACCACAGGGCTGTCACTCTTTTTGGGTTCAGAGTGAAGCGGCTTGGCTGGAATGAGTAGTGGGCTTTATAGGAGGGGTCAAGCCATGGGGGAGGGAGAGAGTTTCTGGTCTGATTATCTGTGATCATCAGATGGAACAGGTCGACATGCCTGGCTAGTTGAGTAACTGGAAGTTCCTAAGGTGTTTTTCACGCAGAGAAACATGTAGGAAAACAGGTAGGGGAGAAACAAGCAGTCATAAATCAGGGGGTCTGGTTTTGGTGCTAGCCTCAAGACTTTCCACCTGCCCTAAGAATGCCAGGCACCTAACAATTGTGCTATAACTCTTGTAAAATTAAGGAAATTCTCTAGTCCTGGGGGGAAACTATTTAATTTAGCCCATTTGTAGTAATGTTATCACTTTCTTCTGTGGACCGGAATGCTTTAGGCCAGCTCCAGTTTGCCAAGATCAAGATACTCCCTGTTGTCTCAATTCAGTCAGTTTTATTACCTGACAGCTTGCACTACTGAAATGGAAGATTTGTGTAGTACTGAAAGCCTCCACCCAACCTTGTTGGCTTAGGTGTTTATCCAGAGGGAGAGGTTGGCGTTCTGGGTTCTTACTTCACAAAGCTGAAGAATGAACTTTGTGAACAATGAAGGGTGAACAGAGTTAGGGAAGTTTATTAAGCAAAAGAATGAAAGCTCCAGCAGGAAGGGAAGGGTCCCGAGTGGGTTGCAATGACTCTGCAGTGTCCAGAGGTTTTAATTCACCAGGATAAGGTGTTATCCAATTTCATATGCTGACTGGGTATTAAGCTAGGTTTATTGGCTTCTTTTATGGCCATGTCCTGAATGAACAATGGGGTTTGGAGGGGTTCAGTTCTCAAATTCCAGGAATAGTCCTCATATGCTTCTCCTCCTGCCCCCACCTCCCTTCTGCACAGGTGAGTCTTAGACTGTTCTGTTTTGCTTCTCCATTCTGGAATAGTTGCTTTATGGTGAAACAGGAGTGAAAAACATTCTGTGACTAACTTTCTTCCTTTGTATTACTGTGTGACTCTCAATTAGTTGTGGACCCTTTCCCTACCTTCCTGGCTTGTTCCTAATCTCTCATTACCTGCCCAGCCCCAGGAGAAATTGAGCTGCCATCCAGAGACAGTCAGTCCCTATCTGACTCCTGCCTCTCAGGCCAGCAGGAGTCATGGCCTTAGGATGAGAACCATGAACATGGAGATCATGGTCCCCAGCAGGGGGCTGACTCTGACTCAGGATTAGAGCTGCATCCTTGGTTCAATGCAAATTTCTCTGAAAAAGGAGGAGGCCTAGCACCTCACTAAAAGCTGGGTGAAAACTGGTTAATCAAATACCAGAACAGAGAAAGAAAGGAAACTGGCATGGCATCTGTGGTAAGTATTGGATATACCATTCTATTTAGTCTCCCCAATACCACTGTTAGTTAAATGGTGTCCCCATTGTACAGACTAGAAAACGCAGGCTAGTTTTCTAGGCCAGATCTGACTGTGAGGCTGTGCTCTTTGCCCATATCATGTCACTCTGAACACTCTCTATGTGTTCAGACCAAGCTCCAGACCAGGCTTTGCTCTTTTTTTTTTTTCTTTTATTATTCATATGTGCATACAAGGCTTGGGTCATTTCTCCCCCCTGCTCCCACCCCCTCCCTTACCACCCACTCCGCCCCCTCAATACCCCACCCCCTCAATACCCAGCAGAAACTATTTTGCCCTTATTTCTAATTTTGTTGTAGAGCGAGTATAAGCAATAATAGGAAGGAACAAGGGTTTTTGCTGGTTGAGATAAGGATAGCTATACAGGGCATTGACTCACATTGATTTCCTCTGCATGTGTGTTATTCACCTCTAATCTAGCAGAGTCAGCCTGTGCACAGGAGTGCACCCTTGCCCCTTCTCCCTCTTCTAAGGATTTCAAAGAGTGGGAGCTACTAATGGAACATTGGATGATTTGGGGTGAAATCCAATGTGAACTATTTTGTTTCATTTTTAACATAAAAATTATAGCTCATTCATCAAACACATTTGTTTTGTTTCGGCTGGGGCGGTATTGGTGATACTGGGGATTGAATTCAGGACTTTGTGCTTGCAAAGCAGGTGCTCTACCACTTGAGCCACACCTCCAGTTACTTTACTCTAGTTATTTTGGAGATGGGGGTCTTCCAAACTATTTGCCTAGGCTGGCCTTGAACTGTGATCTTCCCAATCTCAGCCTCCCAAGTAGCTAGGATTATAGGTGAGAGCCACTGTGCCCAGCTAAACACATGATTTTGAAGCAGGATAGATAGGTGAGATGACAGGAGAATTTAAAATAATAATAAATATTAAAAGGGCCAGACTCAGACTATAAAGCTGAACAAGGAAGTAAAAACTGACGACTCAGAGCAGCAAGCTCCCTCCCATCACCTCCTCTTCAAAGTTAAGTTACAAGAATGGGGGAAACATACGGGACTTCTCCTTTGAGATGCTAAGCTGCTGCAAACTCTTTGAATAGGTAGACAGATAGAAAGCTGAAGGGCATGCCTGGCAAATGGAAGTCCTGAAACTCTCAGATCCTGTGTTTGGGGTAGACCATGTTTTTGAGCAATCACAAGACCCTTCTTCGTCAGGTTTAGGATAATAAACCTACCCTAAACCTGTTATCTCCATGCTTGCAAACTCAGCAAAATGATGCGGGGTTTCAAGGTGAAGTGACCATTGGCCTAGTCAGCAATTCATCATAAAATCCCCCAGATAAATACTGGGAGGCAAGAGCCACCATTTTGAATCTTTTCCACCCCCATTTCCTCTTGTGAAGTATAGGAGATGTTTTTGTCTTCCTTTCCTATTTCTCCCTACTTGGTCCCTACTTGGTACCCTGTCTTACTAAAGTAAATCCTTGGAAAAACAAAAAAATACTTTCACCTTATGAGGCTTTCTCTCTCTCTCTTTTTTTTTTTGTAAGACCTCTCAAAATGTTTTTTCATCATGGATCTCAAGTTCCTATGAATTGTGAATTGGAAAGATCAGGGACTCCTTGTTCCTTCCCTCCTCCGATAGGTGGTATTTTGATATAATGACAAAATTTATTTCGTTCTTTGTCTCAATTTCCTTACCTTCTGGAATTTCCTGAGTGATAAGAATGTCTTTTGTTCTAACAAGGTAATTCTGGTCATCTGAAAGATCAAGCCAGGATTAGAACCTTGAAACTTTCAGGGCTTCCCCCATCCTCTGGGGAGGTAAGAGAGGCTGGGGGTGAGTTAGTAGTCGGTCATGGATAGGCAATGGGACACGAAATTAAAAAGCTTCTGCACAACAAAAGAAATGGTCTTTAAACTGAACAGACCACCTGCAGAGTGGAAGAAAATATTCGCTGGCTACACATCAAACAAAGGACTGATCACCAGAATATACAGGAAGCTCAAAAAACCAAACTCCCCCAAAATCAATGAACTGATAGAGTGGGCAACTGAACTACACAGAACTTTTTCAAAGGAAGAAGTTCAAATGGCCAAAAAACACTTGAAAAAAATGCTCACCATCCCTGGCCATAAAGTAAATGCAAATCAAAACCATCCTAAGATTCCATCTCACTCCTGTTACAATAGCTATCATCAAAAATACCAATAACAACAAATGTTGGAGAGGATGTGGGGGAAAGGAATCCTCATACACTGCTGGTGGGAATGTAAACTAGTTCAACCACTTTGGAAAACAATATGGATGCTTGTTAAAAATCTAAACATAGATCTGCCATATGATCCATCAGTCCCACTCCTGGGGATATACCCAAAGGAATGAGACTCAGGTTATTCCAACATGCACACCCATGTTTATTGCAGTGCTATTCACAATAGCCTGTTAGGGTACAAATGTTAGGGTACCTTTGAGGCTTGCAGCCCACTCAGCCTGAAACCGGCCATGGCTAACATGACCCAAGTCGCCACTTACTGGAACAAAGGGAGGTGGGATGGTTTCTGGGAACAGGGACTGTTTCTGGTTAATCTTGCTACAACGGTATGTGAGTCAATGAGTTAAGACACCTGGTGTTTACCAAATTCCTGATAAATAATCTTCAAGTAATCTTGCCCCACCACCAGGATGTGGGTGATATCAGAAATATGTGACCCCAGGGACCATAAAAATTTCTGTGTGACCGTGACTAATGTCTAAAAAAATATAAAAGCAGCCTGAACTTTGTATTCAGGGTCCTCGTTGAAACCTGCTGCGTCGGGCGGATATCCGGACTCCAGCTGGCTGGAAATAAACCTCGCTTTGTGGCTTACATTATCGTGAGTGTCTTTTGTTCCTCTGAGGGGTGGTCAACTTCGGACCCCAACAAGCCAAGTTATGGAAACAATCAAGATTCCCCAGTACCAATGAATGGATTAAGAAAATGTGGTATTTATACACAATGGAATTTTACTCAGCCATAAAGAAGAATGAAATTTTGTTATTCGCAAGTGAATGGATGAAACTGAAGAACGTCATCTTAAGTGAAGTTAGCCAGGCTCAGAAGGCCAAAAATCGTATGTTCTCCCTCATGTGCAGACTTCAGACCTGAAACAAATGTAGTAATATTATTGGACATGGATCACAAGCTAAGGGGAGAATGCATACAGGAGGAATAGGGAAAGGTAGGAAACTCAAAACTTGAAAGTGTTTGATGTGCCCACTGTAGAGGAGCGAATAAAGTAATAATAATAATAATAAACTGACAGAGGCCACTATGGGAAGGTGACCAGGAAGTAGTGAAGAGGTCAGGTAGAGACGATCCAATTTGGGTTATAATACTCATGTACGTGGAAGCAATGCTAGGAATCTCTCTTTATAGCTATCCTTATCTCAAACTAGCAAAAACACTATGTCTTTCTTATTATCTCTTATATTTTCTCTTCAACAAAATTGGAGAAGGGAGAGGGAGAGGGAGGTGGGGGGAGAGATGGCCCAAACAAGGTATGCACATATGAATAAATTACTAAACAATAAAAAAATAGTTGATCATGGCTACATGATGAAGCCTCCATCTTCATACCAGAAGAGTGACACACCCCAGCTCCCTGGGCACAGAAGTTCCTGAGCTCAGGACCCTTCCAGACCTCACCTTACAGTATCCTTTATAATAAGCAAGTGTAAATTGTGTTTCCTGAGTTCTGTGAACCATTCTAGCAAATGACCAAACCTGAGGAGGGTGTCATGGGAACCTCCATTTGTGTTAGAAGTTAGTCAGAGGACAGGAGATGTGGGCAACCTGAGGATTCATCTAAAGTGGGGAGCAGCCAGACATGGTAGCGCCAGTCTATATTCCTGTAATCCCAGCACTCAGGAGGTGGAGGCAGAAGGATCACAGTTCCAGGCCAACCTGAGCTACATAGTGAGGTCCTGTCTCAAAAATTCAAGGGGTAGGGGTGTAGTTCAGTGGTAGAATGTTATGTTTTCCTAGCTTGAACAAGGCCTTGGGTTCCAGCTCCATCACTACAAAAAATTAATTTAAATACATTTGGTATCTGCACTAACTCCAGTAATATCAGGGAATTGGAGAACTGCTTGATGTAGAAAAAAACAAAAACAACAACAACAACAAAAAAAAAACACCTGTATTTGGTGGTCAGAAGTTCTGTGTGAGTGGCAGAGGAAAAATGGAGATTTTCTACACACAGTCATTACTTCAGATGAGATATAGTAGCTGGCATGTGAGACCTGAGTCAGGGCCAGGAGATGGGAAGAAATTACTCTGTGTCACCCAGCTAGGCCACTGTAGACTTTCTTTTCTATACCTGAGCCCACCCCATTCATCACCCCCCCGCCACCCTACCCAGCCCCTGCTGCCAACATTCTTGCCCCTCCAGCTGATGCTGAAAATATGACCTCCAGCTGCCCTTCTTCAAATTCAGGACACCTGTGGCTCACTCCTAGCCAAACCTGGTGACCTTGCCCTTTCCCCAGGCCATTTCCCAAGCCAGCATCTGAGGCCAGCAGTTAGGCTGATCTATGTTGTGGGTTGATAAAGAATTTACCAAGATGAGTAAGTGGGAAAAGTAAGAGGCCTATTAAGACGCTGTGTGTGTGTGTTGGGGGTGGGGGGTGGGGGGTGGGGGGGTGATTGGGAGCAGGCAGCTGAGCAGCCAGGAAGCACTGCTGCTGGATTTTACTAATTGGCCATCTCTTTTTTGTGGGCCTTGTTGATTGGTTGTTTCTTCCTCAGATTGTGGTTTGAATTTCGCTTGACCCTTGCTTCTTCATTTTGGAGGGCTACTGACCCCTGCCATGCCTATGTGAGAGAGTCCTTTCCTCCACATTACCAGCAAGGAGGCCAGGGTCTCCTGGACACCATCTCAGACACAGTACAGAAGCTGAGGCAGAATGAGACAGGGAAAGATTCATTCCTTCTCTGCAGCCTGTCCAGTGAAATGCAGGCTTTAGGAAGAAGTCATCCACTCCCAGTCCTGGGACCCTCATTCAGCAAACACACACATAAGACACCAGCCAGCACTGTCACTGCCTTCTCAGAAGCCACAATACAATTAGGGCAGCATTCTGGAAATTAGACACTCATTAGAAAGGAAAATCACTATAAGTGATTGACAGCAATTTTCTTGACAAGAACTCATCAGGAGGCAGAGATTTCAGTTAATTAAAAAGAAGAAACTGGAGCTTCTCTGAGCTGGGGCATAACTGCTCAAACCAACCCCAGTGCCCATAGTCAGATGCCCCATACCCTTTGTAGTTATTGCTTCCTTCCTGGAAGAAAGCAATAACTGGGCTCCCAAGGACTGTGGCAGGAGGAGGAAAGATAGTCAGATAGAGAGATAGAGGCAGAGAGATGCCCCTTAAAAAGTCAGCTCAGGGGGTTGGGGATTAGCTCAGAGGTAGAGCATTTGCCTAGCAAGTTAAGGCCCTGGATTTGCTCAGCTCAGAGAAGAGACAAATAGTAAGAATAAGAAGAGTGGATAGAGCTGGGCTCAGTGGCTCAAGTCTATAATCCTCGCTACTTGGGAGGCCAAGATCTGGAGGACCTAGGTTCATGGCCAGCCCAAGTATAAAGGTGAGACTCTATCTTAGAACTAACCAAGACAAAAAGGGATGGAGACATGCCTCAGGTGGTACTGCACCTTCCTAGTAAGCGCAAAGTCCTGAGTTCAAACCCCAGTACTTCAAAAAAAAAAAAAAATGAGAGAGAGAGATGAGAGTGGAGTTGTAGCTCAGTGGTAAAATGTGTGCTTAGCATTCATGAGACCCTGTGTTCACCACCAATCACCCCTCTTCCCCAAAAGGAACACTTGCCTCTCAAGCACCAGGCCCTATATTAAGCCATATTCTATGACCCTCCAGAGTAGTGAGTGATAGATGCTTGTTAAGATTTTTTTCTGGGCATGGATGTACATGTCTGTAATGCTGGCTACTCAGGGGGAAGAGATTGAGATCAAGAGTACTTCATTTTGAAGACAGCCCTGACAAAAAAAGTTATAGAGCCAGGCACAGTGGGTCATGCCTATAATCCTAGCTACTTGAGAAGCAGAGATCAGGAAGATTGCAGTTCAAGACCAGCCTGGGCAAATCATTCACAAGACCCTATCTCAAAAATATACCCAACACCAAAAAAGGGCTGGCAGAGTGGTTCAAGTGGTAGAGTGCCACTCAGGGCAAGCATGAAGCCCTGAGTTCAAACCCCAGTACTGCCAAAAAAAAATTAGCAAGACCCCACCTCAAAAAACAAGGCAGGCATGTTGATTCAGGTCTGTAATCCCAGTTATTCAGGAGGCTGTAGGTAGGAAAATCGTGGTCTGAGGCCAGCCCTGGACAAAAAATGGGAGGCCCTATCTAAAAAACAACTAAAGCAAAAAAGCACTGGAGTGGCTCAAGTGATAAAGCACCTACCTAGCAAGCACCTGCATAACTCAGGGAGGACCTGAGTTCAAACCCCAGTACTGCCAGAGAAAGAGAGAGAGAGAGTATAACTTGGGGGAAAGCAAGAATCCTGGACCTTAGGCTGCCCAGGGAGGACACCAAAGATGAGCCACACCAGGGAGGTGAGCCCAGGATGCCACAGCTGTCACTGCAGCAATATCCCTCAGCACTGGCAGAAGTCCTCCAGGTGCAGTTCCAGCTTCCTCTGGAGGTCTGTGTCAGAGTAAGCAAAGCATGTGCAGTATGGACACAGGCCAGGAGACCTCAAAGCATAGTCTGTTACCCAGCAACAGGCTCACTGTTCCCTTCAACTGTAGGAAGCCAGTGACTGTGTGCTTTTAGTCTCTGAATTCCTTGTGCCAAGTAGGGGAGGGGTGTTGGGGTGACACAGGGTCCCTCAAAGACTTGTGAGCAAAAAGGAAGGTCACCTTCTGAAAGTCAAACTATGAAATTAGCTCGGAGCAAAGACAGTCCTGCATTGTCACCCTGTCAGACAGACTCTCAAGCAGCAAGCACAATGAACAGGTCTGAAGACAGAAGGACCTGTCAGTGGGGTTGGCCAGTCCCTCCATGCATAGGAAAGGGAGAAGTACCAGCAGAGACAGATCATGCCCTGCAGAGCAGGGAAGATGGGCCAGGCCTAAGGGGGTCTGGAGGATGCAGGGCCACACTGGAGTTAAAGGGCTGCCTGACTTTCCAGTGCACAACCCAAAGGAATCCCTAAGGGCCCTTGCCTTGTTCCTACCACCACGCCTTCTGACACCAGGCCTGTCATATGACTGGCCAGCATGGAGGGAGGTGCTGGTCAGAACACAAATCCGGGTTTTCCTGGCAATTGCCATTCTCACTGCCCATGGTCAGGGAATCTATCATCCCGCCTCAGTCTCCCAGGACTTTGTAGATGTGAGTTGATTTCCCTAAGTCCCATGGGCCCTGAGACCCAGCCCAGGTGGAGACTGTGAGCCCAGGGATGGAGTTTGGACCAGGTCTGTGGCAAGTCCACCAAGGGCAGAACCTCTTACGGATCCAGCCTCTCCTCTGAATGTTTGCATGCACTTACCTCTAGAAAATTCTACCCAAAGTGGGTGGCTGGTGCTGGATGCATAATGAATGGACAGATGGGTAGACAGGTGAACAGAAGTGCTATCTGCAAGACTGAGCCGAATCTTCCAGCCTCTATAGCTGAAGCTTGCCCACAGCGTTGGACCAGCTCTTTGGCTGTACCTTCATTTTATTTTTCCTCTCCCTGCTATGCATGGCCCACGACCGGCAGCCTGGGCCTGCTCACCATGTTTTACTAATCATCTAAACTGGAGTATAATGAACTTCACATGGTGGAGGAGAAGTTCCTGTCCTCCTTGTTGATAGAGGGAAGCTGGCCTTCCAGTCTTAGTAATGAGAGAACAAGGCAAGTGACATTGTCATATGACAATAGCAAAACCACTGGGGTTCTCCTGTGTCCAGACCATTCCATGCCAATTGGTGTGTGCTCTGCCTCTCTGAGCCTTCATTTCCTTGCCAAGGAATTAAGGTGATACTGGAGCCTGCTTTCTGATAGGCTGTGTTACTGATGTGTTTGTATAAGCTGGCAGAATGACTCAAGTGGTAGAGCGCCTGCCTAGCAAACATGAGGCCTTGAGTTCAAACCCCAGCCCTGCTAAAAAAAAAAAAAAAGGTGACTGGAAGGACTCCACAAATATTAGCATATTAGTTTTATTATTGTTGTTAGTACAAGGATTTTCCCTAGGACCCAGGTGCCCACTGAGGTGGCTATGGATAGAGCAGGGTCTTGCCTGCTGGCGCTGCCTGAACCTTGGTTCTTACAACACACGCAGCTCAACTAGCTTATCAGCTGAAGAAGGAGCTCACAGGACAGCCCCCACCATCCACTCCTCCCTGGGACTTAGCTCCTTTGTCCATTGACGGGAAAATAATCCAGGCTCACTTCCTCCTCCTATGATGATGAACAAGCAAGAAAATGTGAAGGGAAGGAAAAACTGTATAGTCGTATTAGCAGTTTATTGTTAGTGGCATTAATTATCATTTCAGATAACGGCTGGGATCGCGAGTCTGTTTCCTCACCTTTTCTCTAATGGCCATTACAATGAGGGAAGTCCAGACTTAATTTGCTAATGCCAACAACTAAATTATGTGAAGTCAGATCTGCTAATGAATTTCTCCCAATCTGGCTGCTGGCTCTGATTAGTTTTGCAGGTAACCTTTGTTGAAGAGAAAGAGAAGGCAGGGCTGGGTGCTGGCTGTCCCTCGTCCTCACCCGGAAGCCACCCATTGGCAAACACACTCCGAGAAAAGGCAACCAAGATATGAATCATCAGCTCTGAGAGGCATCAAGATGGCAGAATAGATTTGGTTTTTAGTTTCTGGGTTTTGGTTTTTTTTTTTTAGTCTGAATAAAATCAAATAGTTTGTCTTAGAAGGAAGAAAAACACCACTTGTGAATTAAATGAAAGCCTACAAATGACTTCTCTTCCTCTCGTTCTCTCTCTCTGCGCTCTATTTCTGATGGCTATTTATAGATTGGAGTCTCTCACTGCAAATGTGGTACATTTCCATCTTCCCATCCCTCATGACTCCTGCCCCAGCTCCTGAGCCAGACTTTGGACACCAGGTAGCCCATGCTCCTCCATGGCCTCCCCTCACCCTCTTACCAGTTTTCCTCTGAGGGTGGTGGCTCCCTCCTTCCTCTCCAACTCAGCTCCTCCAGCAAAGGGACTGTGGCTGCTGCCCAAGATCAGAGCACAGGTAGGCCTCATCCACATCTTGGCTGGGGTACTACAGGGAAGCCGTAAGGAACCTCCCCAGGCTTGCTAAGGACGAAAAAAGAAATTTACTAGTATGATCTAGACAGCTCCGCAGATGAAGAGATAGGGTGAAACAAACTTTCCTAGTAGGGGAGGGCAGAAGCCAGGGCAACCTGGGGATCTAGGGGGCAGGAACCGACCTTTTGGGGCAGAAATCCTCTACAGGTGTTTTTAGGCCATACGGGTCAAATCCCACTACTATAGCCACTGCATGACCTCAGTCAGGTTGCTTAACCTCTCTGATTAATTTACTTGTGTAATGAGAACCACAAAGTGGTCCTCCCTGGCTAGCTACAATCATGCTGCTCTTTAAAAGTAAAATGGAATTGGCTGGGACCCCAGATCTCCTGCCAATGGAAATCTAATATTCTTCCTGAGATTTCTGTGACTTCCTGGTGTGGTTGTAATTAGGGGCACCTCCTGTCCTTCCAGCTTGTTCATATCTCACATGCTCGGCTCTTCTTGGGTCTCTGCTCAGAGCTGACACAAACATGCAACTCAGCCCCCGTTACTGACTTATAAGTATTCATGTTAGACACGTGACCTGGAGTAAGTTACTTCACATCACTTCCCTGAAAAATAGTGGGTTGATTTTGTATGGGTGTATGTGCATTGGTGCTTCCACACAGGCCAGAGCTCCCCATAGGGTAAGTCCATAAAGGAAGCTTACTGTAGTTAAGAAAGTAGCCTGCAATTATGACCAGCACTGTCCACTCCATATCCTCGCTTTTTTCTTTCCTTCCTCTACCCAAAATCTTCTTGCACTTGTTATGATGAACAATTGGATGATCTCTTTGCTTTACTATGGCCTTCCAAAACAGGATATTACCCTCCACTGACAAATTGGCTTTTCAAAAAATTTCCTAAAGTTGGTGCTATTCTTTAGAATCAACATCCATTAAAATAATAAATTTTCCATACACAATGCATGAAGATCAATTAAGTGTGCAAGTGCTTTAAAAACCACAAAAAACAACTCACATATGAAAGGTTACTAAACCTGCTCCTCTTTGTCACTGGACATGAGGCCAAGACATTAAAAAAATCGGGTGACTTAAAAAAATACATACTTAATATGTATTTCAGATTGAACATTTCTTTTTCTGACCCTTTTGTCTTTGTTAAGCTTGAAAGAGTGGAAAATTTCTCCCACATGAATGTAGGGTACCTGAAAGTTAGCGTACATATATGGCGAGTACACCCAGATCCTCTCCCTAGTTTGAAGGCCACTGGAGACACAGAGTGACACAGGTTTCTCCCCACCTACAAGTTAAAACGTCTTAAAACAAAACAAAAAAAACTCTCTCTGCTTTAACCTCATACCTGGCCTATCATGGCTGTTTGTAATGTTTCCCCTAACTTTTAATAAACTTTTATGTACATACCCTGCCTGGATGCATTCATGTGGGACACAGAATCTGGATTTTCTGTTTATCAGCAACTATGATACACAAAACTGCCTACAATGTAGCTAAACTCTCTTTGCTTATGTTGTGAATGGGGTTTCCCTTTTGAAAACTAAGACCTTCTGGATTTTTTCTGAAACGACCCTTTTCAGACTCCAAAGGAACCTGGTCTTATTATCTTGAATTAAACTAACCCCAGTCATCCTTTTCCACTATTTAAACTTTTTTTGTGTGGACCTGGGGTTTTTAACTCAGGGCTTGGTACTTTGCAAAGCAGATGCTCTACCATGTGAGCCATGCCTCCAGTCCCCACTTTTTAAACTTCTTATTAGAAAATAATTTACATATGGAAAGACAAATCAGTAATTTCCACACTGATATAACCAGCACTCAGCTCAAGACCCAAAACATGACCAACTCCCAGAAGCTCCCCTGTGTTTCCTTCTTGTCACTGCTCCCAAAGTTGAGCTTTAACAACATGTGTTGTGTTTATAGCTTGTTCTAGGCCATATGCTATCAGTGGTAGAGCTGGGATTTGAGCTTATGCAGGCTGCCTCTTGCAGTCTGACCTCAGCCTAAGGCTCCACTGCCTTGCTGTCTCTGAGAACACAATCTAACATGCCGTAGAAAGCATGCACAGTGTAAGTCTCTAGACCCAGAAGCTCAAGGGTACAGGATGTTTTATAATAGGCAGTAGGCATGACTGCTCTTTTTGCAGGAGAGAAAACTATCACTCACTTCTAAGGCCTTTTGCTGTACAAACATCCTAGGCAAGGTCACCTGGAGCAAAGGCAGTCAGTGACTCTGCTCACCAGTTGTGCAGCAACTCGAGAAACCCATGGAGCACTGAAGCCAACAGTTGCTTTAGCTGGGCCCCTTTCAACATCAGCTGCATCATTCCTAGCAGAGATGCTGGGACTGCTAACAGAGCCAGAAGACTTGACAGGGTGCCTTCTGAACTAGTCTGTGAGCAGCTCTGAGGCCAATTCATGCCAAGTCTGCTAGCTTTGGTGAGACTGTGGATTCTTAGGACATCAGTTTCTGCTCACTTTGTAGATCATACCCAGGTCTCAGTCCAGGCCTCCTGGGACACACTACCACTCCTCTGCCCACTGCCTTCTCCTTTTCATTTTCTGCCTCCCCTATACCTTCTCTTTCTCATTTGATGTTATTCCCTCTTCATTGAATCTTCTCCTTTCTTGCTTGCTTTTTTATGTCTCTCTTTCTTTTCCTTTCTCTCTCTCTTTTTCATCCTTTCTCTCCTCTCGGTTATTTTTATGAATGGGACTATAGACAAACTTTAAAGAAAAATGAAGCGAATATAAACTACAAATGTGAGAAAAGATGGAAGCAAGGCTCAGCCACAATCTCTTCACTCAGAGATAATCACATATGGAACAACATATCCCAAGTTTTTCTCTACACATGTCCACATATATCAAAATGCTTACTACCAAATCAGGATCCCACCTAGAAAACACACATTTGTGCTAAGTTACTCCAGAGAAAGGAGAACCTGTGGTAGAATCAGGACAAGAAAACCTTCTTCCCCTGCCTTCCCCTTGAGAAAAGCAATGAGACAGAACCTGGGATCATGGCTGGCTGAGTAGGACCTTGGTCTTCCAGAACAGCAGACAAATAAGTCCCTTTTCCTCACCCATTCTATCAGCAGAGCCAAGTGTAGGGGTAAGTCCAATGGAAAGTTTAGTGGTATAGGTCCTCAGGAACAGTGGCAAAAACAGGAAACAAATCAGCTGCCTCATCCCTGAGCAGGTTTCCTTCCAGGAGGAAATGAGCCCTCCATGCACAGAGGAGCTTCTATGGATTGGGGTGTAAAGACCAGATTGAGAGAGGGGTGACTTGTGTCTGAGTTTGAGTGTGCTCAAATCCCACACAGACTTTCAGATCCAGTACCAGCAAACATTGGCCCCAACAAGCCATCCTGCCATGGCCACTCAACTGTTTACCTTGATTCAAATCTAGACTGATTCCCACTCTTAGATGTACCTGAGTCCTTCACTCCACCACAGATGAGCTGGCCAGGTGGACAAGAAGGTCCTGTGGGGTTGACTGCAGGGCACTAAGGTGACTTATATATTTTCATTCTGGCACACAATGCCCTTCCAAGGTCTTTAAAGTATCAAGCAGGTTACAAGAAATTCAGATACAGCCAAGATTGTAGAATAATGTCAAGGGTCCCCCCCCCCACTGAAAATTGGAGAGCATCTTCCCAGAGTTCATCTTGTACATAGACAAAAAACCAAGCTCATATGAAATTTTGGTTTTTTGCACACACAGAACTTTCCTTGCTTTCTCAACAATACCTCCCAGGCTTTTCTTTCCTCAGGTCAGTACAAACATTGCTGGAGCCCTCTGTAACAGCGCTCAGAAGGGACAACCATGTCAATGCAGGATGCCCGGCAGGATCATCAGTCTTTCTATAAGCATTCTACACCTGCCTGTGCTGAACAGGAGCTGGAGAAAGGGAGCCCTGGGGCTCAGAGCCCACCCCACATTCCCTAGCTGTGGGAGCGGCTAGGGGTGTGTGGCCAGCTAGAACCATATGAATGACTATGCATGTAGCTCCCTCAGTGTCCTCCTAATTGTGCTATTACAAGGATGAAGTGATAATCTGTATAGCAGAGTACCTGACACACAGAGGGACTGAAACTATGACTATTTATCTCAAAAAGTGAGCAAGAACTGGGTGCTGGTGGCTCACACCTGTAATCCTAGCTACTTGGGAGTCTGAAATCTAGAGGATCATGGTATAAGGCCAGCCCAGGCAAGTAGTTCTCAAGACTCCCCCATCTCCAAAATAATCAGAGCAAAATGTCCTGGAGGTGTAGCTCAAGCAGTAGAGTACCTGCTTTGCAAGCACAAAGCCCTGAGTTCAAACCCTAGTCCCACTTAAAAAAAAAAAAGAGGAAGAAGAAGCAAGTTGGCTCAGTGGCAGAGTGCTTGCCTAGCATACATGAGGTCCTGGGTTCAATCCCAAGCAACACACACACACCACAAAGACATCTGCATGGCCACAGGTATGTTGAGCCTTCTCATCCCACTGAAGAACATGAAGCTTGTCTCTAATACTCAGTTCATTCATTTATTCTCCAAGTAAGATCATTTCCTCCGACATCAATTTTCAAATCCCAACATGCAAAGAGGCCATGATGAACCCTCACAGCTAAGTTGCAGTTGTTAGCACTTGGTGTCTGTGTACCTCCCTTCCTGTCTCTAAAAGAAAGAAAAATTAAATTAATCCTGTCTCTGCACCTGTTTAGGTCAACTACAGGACAAGTTAGAAAACTGCTGTAAAAAGGTTTTGTCTCTGGAGCAGGGAACACATGTGAGGGAATTTCAAGGTGTTCAGAACAGTGGCCCTGTTCGAATCCTCCATTCTGGGAAGGCAGACATTGAGACTGCACATGTTGCTGAATGATGAATAGATCTTCTCATCTGAAAAATAAAATCAAAGCCCCAGGTTTTAGAATGTTTAACAAGGGAGAAGAGGGAGAAGAAGGCATATCATACTTGAATGAGTTCTCTCCTCCCTCCCTTTCAGGCTTCTTCCCTTCTTTTTTCCTTCAACAAGTATTTGCTCCCTGAATTTTTAAAGGGAAGAAGGGTATGAGCATGACACTGAGTCAGCTCCTCCTTCTGCATACACTTACTTCCCAGTTTATAGAGCACTGTCATGGGATCACATCTGTTTATCCCACTGACCATTGAAGTAGATAAAGGGTACCCCTACTTTACAGATGTAGAAATGAGGCTCCACAAAAGTCATGCAATCTCTTCAAAGTCACACAGCATGCATGAAATCCTCCATTGCCTTCACCATCCCACTCTCTTCTGAATTGTCTCCCTTCTTTCCTGCCCCTCCCACCACTTCCCCTTCTGAGCCATAAACTAATACTGCAAATGTGTGGGAGTGTTACCGAAAAGGAAAAAAGTCATGGAGGAATTTCCCCCATAAGGAAGGAAGGGAAAAATTTCTGGACTTAGCTTCCCAATTTCTGTAACTGGAGGAGGGAAGGGACAAGGAAGTCCCACAGTTTCCAGTTTCCACAAAAATCACAGGAACTTGAGGCTCACAAGGTGAAAGTTTAGCAAGGGTTTATTTTAATAAAACAGGATAATGTTGGGAGAAATACAAAAGGGGGGGACATTTCTTATAGATCACATGCAGGAAATAGTGGCTCTTGTCTAGGAAATTTTTCTGGGGAATTTCATGTTGAATTTCTGTCTAGACACATGGTCACTGTTACATAGCAACCCCTAATCATTAGAAACGATGGGCTCTGAGTGGGTCTGTTACCCAAAACATGACCAAGATGGGTCTTGTGGTTACTCAAAAACATGGAGATATGATCGAGGCTTACCCCAAATACAGAAACTAAAGCTGACAGTTTCAGGACTTCCATTTGTCAGACATGCCCTTCAGTTTTCTATCTGTCTACCTTACTCAAAGAGTTTGTAGCAGCTTAACATCTCCAAGAAGCCCCTGTTTTTGTAACTTAACTTTGAAAAGGAGGTGATAGGAGGTGAGCTTGCTGCTCTGATTCTTTATTTTTACTTTCTGGTTCTGATTTACTATCTGAGCCCGGCCCTTTTGATATTTATTATTTTTAACTTCTCTGTTGCCTCATCTATCTATCCTGCCTCAGAAGGAAAGGACTCTTAAGTACTTCTGGTCCTAGGAGCCACACAATCTTTCTTCAACCAGTATTTGGCCAAGTGACTTTTGTGAGTTGAGCCTGGGTGGGGCAACTCCCACCCAGGCAACTGCCTGGACCCCTGCCAGTAGATGTTAGGGAGGCAGCTCTGATCCAAAAAGGTGCAGACTTTGCTTTTGTGAGTTTCCTAAAGACCTCCAACTGTTAGAGAGGAGGAGACATTCCTGCAGATATCTTTCTTCTTTGCCTTGGCTCCAACGGAACCTCTGTCCAGCAGGAAACTTAGTTTTCCTCCTGGTGATGGAGGAAAATCATTTCACAAGCCAGCCTGCCCTCTGGTGGCCATAGTTAAGGACTGTTAATTTCTGCTGGGAAACCCCTCTTGGAACTAGGATCAGCAAGGCTGTTTCTGTAATCTGCACAAGAGACACAGTTCACCTGATCCCAGCCCAAAGCATCCTTCTGCCCTGGCTCTCCTGACCCCCATGTACAATCCCTCTTTCAAGGTCCCCTCTATGACCACTGCTTCCTGGAAACTCCCTAGCCTCCATCAACCCAGTGCCCTTGGCAGTACCTGGCTCCTTTCCACTATAAATGGCACTGCTAAGGATATGTTCTCTCTCTCCCCCTGCAATTAAAGAAGAGGATATATTGCAACCCCAAAAAGACAGCCTGTGACGTTTTCAAGCTGTGTAATGTTGAGCCAGTTCTCCAATCTTCCTAAGTTTCAGTTTCCTTATCGCTAACATGGGAATAATAACCAGGCCTACTTTATAAGGGATCTAATAGATGTAAAGTACCTATTCGACAAATATTAGCTCTAACCTTTATTATTATGGCTTGCACAGTGCTTACTGAGATAGATATCACCACTGATTTTTCTCCTGTTTTGTTTTGGTGCTGGGGATGAAACCCAAGTCCTCATGCATATCAGGCAAGCTGTGTCCCTGAGCTAAATTTGATGGCTTCTGTAACAACCAAAGGCATTTGGGGGAGACTTCCTTCATCCTGAGCAAAGTGAAGCTGTAAAGGCCTGTGGTACCGCATTCTCTCAGTGAACCAGTCTTTTGGCACTGTTTCCCCCATGACTATGACCATGCATCTATGTTCTCAGCAATATTCGAACCCATTTATAATGATTTATGGTAATTACACTGGACAAGACTTTGATGGCTATTAGGCCTCTTTATTTGGCTGGGAAACATTTGAAGCATGAAGCTGTGTGAGACAATCAGTGCCAGCACTGTTACAAAACATTCTTGTATTTGGAACCAATTTGGACTGTCATTTTTAATATCACAGATTATCCATCCTCTGATTCCAAGTCCTTGGTTTCTGTGTTCTCCTGCTCCATGTCCAGAGGATGGCTAGTGGCAGTGGACCTGCCCTGGGAGTGTTGCCAGGTGGGCACCTCCAGGAACTGAACTCCCAGCAGCTGCCAAGCTTACCCAACACTCAACCTTCTGTGGCATCATTTTACCTCCCTTTCACAGAAGACACCACTACAAATGAACATGCCATCTGATGTCTAGCCTCAATGTCCCTCTTCTCTGCATTAGGTAGTAGTTAGCTATGAAATGATGGGGATACGCAAAGGAAACCTAAAATTAAGGATTCATCAAGGTCTCTGAGAGAACACTTAATATCCCCTGTTAGGATCATAATAGCCTACCAAGGTCATGGGATATCACAGATGTTTTTGAAGCTGGGCACAGGTAGCTCACACCTGTAATCCTAGCTACTCAGGAGGCAGAGATCAGGAGGATCATGATTCAAAGCCAGCCCCACAAAAAGGAATGTCGAAGTGACTCAAGTTGTAGAGTGCCTACCTAGCAAGCATGAAGCCCTGAGTTCAAACCCTAGTACCACCAAAAAAAAAGTTTTTGAATCACCCACGTGAGTCAACATCAGTTCCTGAAACAAAATAAAGACCTAGGCCTGTAAACCATATCTTAGGGGTCAGGTAGACCCATTAATATTTTGTACTTTGTAAATCTGTAGGCCTATTCTAGCCTTGTGACCTTAACTATGACTTCACCTGGACTTCAGCCTCATGAGCTGGTCCTAGCAAGGGACTTAATGCTCCACCTTAATAAAAATTGGTGTTAGTTATGTAAAAATACATAACTGACATTTTCATTCTTACTGTAGGAGACAACCCACTTTCAGTGTATTGAAAGTGTATTTCTTTTCTAAAAATCTTTACTGTCACTTTCACTACATTTTTCAGGTCTTACCTGAATTCTCTCATGGGACTCAATCACCAAGATAAATAACTGCACTGACTTTCTAGTAATATCTGGAGGGAGCAGGACAACTGTGGCTGTCATTTGGCCAGCACACAGCACTACTACATATTGGCTGATTTTGGCTGACATTCATACTGAACCTGATGTTTAATACTATCACCCTTGTGTAAAAGACATGAAATTACAATAAATAAGAGTATCTCAAGCTGTGCCTTTTCCTTGCTAAAATAACTGGAATAAAAAGTTTTAAAAAATGAATTAACAGGCCAGATGTTTAATTTTCCACAAGGATGTGCAACACGTTCATCTTCATTTCTTAAATTTTTCATGTTAATGTTTTACTTTTATTTTTTGGTGGGACTGTTTTTGGTTTTGGGGTTTTTTGGTTTTGGTGGTTTTTTTTTTTTTAAGTACTGAGGTTTGAACTCAGGGCCTACACCTTGAGCCCTTTTTTTGTGATGAGCTTTTTCAAAAGTGTCTCACAAACTATTTACCCAGGCTGGCTTTGAACCTCCATCCTCCTGGTTCTCTGCCTCTTGATTAGCTAGGATTATAGGCATGAACCAGCAGGACTGGGGTTTGAACAAAGGGCTTCAAGCTTGCAAAGCTGGTGATCTACTTACCGCTTGAGCCACACCTCCAGTCCTCCATTAAATGTTTTAGAATTAGGTAGAAATAGACTCTGGCTCTATTTTGAATTCCTGCAACCCAAAACCTGGGATATAGTTTCATGTATGGACATTCTTTACAAGCACAAGAAAACTCAAATAAGGCTGTGAAAGTGCAAGGATGACCCATGGTGTGAGCCTAAGCCTGGATACCACTGTAATGTGCTCATGGTCCTTCCATTGTCTCTAGGAAGAGTTCTCTTTTTAAGAGTGATGTACCATTTGACCTTCATTTTAATTTAAAAAAAAAAAAAAAAAGAACAGTAAGGAAGCAATTACTGGGCTAGGGAGCCCAGGACTGCCTAAGCCTGGCAGGTTCGTTTCATTTATCCTCCTCTTTTGTTTGGAAACTCACATTGACTTTAATGATGAGAAACGCAGCGGCTTTCAGGGCCAACTCTCGACACTAATGGGCCTGGGCACCCTTCTTTAAATAGACATTGAAATGTGCAGGAACACTCCTGTGATTGGACACTACTTATACTTACTAAGTTTTGGCTACTCTAGTGGCTGCTGGTAATTAAACTCTGTAAAATTCAGCTATCCCATTTGTCTCCATGGAGAACTCATTGTTTTAATAGCCACTGGTGAGCAGAGAGTTTTATTTGCACAGTGAAAATTTAGGAAACAGAAACTGGAGATAAGGATGGAGAAAGTACTTCAATCTTTGCCCAGGTGACTTTACAGCATCCCTCTCCTCTCCTTCTGCCTCTGCCCCTGGTGTGGGGTGTAGGGAGGTGGGGAGGACACTGATGGGTTTGGACATCTGCTCTGTGCTCCTACCAAGGCAAGGCAGGGTTGCAGCAGCTCTGCACCAGGAGATCATTCCAGGAGAACCATAGGAGGAGGAAGATGCCAGCCTGCCTCCCTCTGATGGTGTCACAAACCCAGGTGTGCATCTGAGCCTCCAGGCCTGAGGATTCCTTCTGTCAATGACAGGTGCTCTTGAGGCAGGCTAAATAGTGCAAAAGTTAGTGGAACACAGGCGCCATGTGACCTTTCCTAGTGGCAGAGCTCTTTTCAGTTGCAAAACTGAAAACATGAATATTGATCATACCCCACGTATGTAATTAAAATACATAAGATCTAGCTTAAGTATATGCACAGAGTAAATCAAAATTGTGAATCACCCTTGCCCAACCCCCAGCAACCGCCCAAATATCTTACCATGGCAGGTTATTGGTTGTTTAAAAACGTCTTTTTTTTAGTGTCATAAGAAAAATTTTATTTATTTATTTATTTACTTTTGTAGCTTCCTTACCTAGTTAGTATATTTTATTTTATTTTTTTTTTCTTTTATTAGTCATATGTGCATACAAGGCTTGGTTCATTTCTCCCCCTTGCCCCCACCCCCTCCCTTACCACCCACTCCGCCCCCTCCCTATCCCCCCCACCCCCTCAATACCCAGCAGAAACTATTTTGCCCTTATTTCTAATTTTGTTGTAGAGAGAGTATAAGCAATAATAGGAAGGAACAAGGGGTTTTGCTGGTTGAGATAAGGATAGCTATACAGGGCATTGACTCACAATGATTTCCTGTGCGTGGGTGTTACCTTCTAGGTTAATTCTTTTTGATCTAACCTTTTCTCTAGTACCTGTTCCCCTTTTCCTATTAGCCTCACTTGTTTTTAAGGTATGTGCTTTAGTTTCTCTGCGTTAAGGGCAACAAATGCTAGCTAATTTTTTTTAGGTGTCTTACCTATCCTCACCCCTCCCTTGTGTGCTCTCGCTTTTATCATGTGCTCATAGTCTAATCCCATTGTTGTGTTTGCCCTTGATCTAATGTCCACATATGAGGGAGAACATACGATTTTTGGTCTTTTGGGCCAGGCTAACCTCACTCAGAATCATGTTCTCCAATTCCATCCATTTACCAGCGAATGATAACATTTTGTTCTTCTTCATGGCTGCATAAAATTCCATTGTGTATAGATACCACATTTTCTTAATCCATTCGTCAGTGGTGGGGCATCTTGGCTGTTTCCATAAGTTGGCTATTGTGAATAGTGCCGCAATAAACATGGGAGTGCAGGTGCCTCTGGAGTAACCTGTGTCACAGTCTTTTGGGTATATCCCCAAGAGTGGTATTGCTGGATCAAATGGTAGATCGATGTCTAGCTTTTTAAGTAGCCTCGAGATTTTTTTCCAGAGTGGTTGTACTAGTCTACATTCCCACCAACAGTGTAAGAGGGTTCCTTTTTCCCCGCATCCTCGCCAACACCTGTTGTTGGTGGTGTTGCTGATGATGGCTATACTAACAGGGGTGAGGTGGAATCTTAGCGTGGTTTTAATTTGCATTTCCTTTATTGCTAGAGATGGTGAGCATTTTTTCATATGTTTTCTGGCCATTTGAATTTCTTCTTTTGAGAAAGTTCTGTTTAGTTCACTTGCCCATTTCTTTATTGGTTCATTAGTTTTGGAAGAATTTAGTTTTTTAAGTTCCCTATATATTCTGGTTATCAGTCCTTTGTCTGATGTATAGTTGGCAAATATTTTCTCCCACTCTGTGGGTGTTCTCTTCAGTTTAGAGACCATTTCTTTTGATGAACAGAAGCTTTTTAGCTTTATGAGGTCCCATTTACCTATGCTATCTCTTAGTTGCTGTGCTGCTGGGGTTTCATTGAGAAAGTTCTTACCTATACCTACTAACTCCAGAGTATTTCCTACTCTTTCCTGTATCAACTTAAGAGTTTGGGGTCTGATATTAAGATCCTTTATTCACTTTGAGTTGATCTTGGTATAGGGTGATATACATGGATCTAGTTTCAGTTTTTTGCAGACTGCTAACCAGTTTTCCAGGCAGTTTTTGTTGAACAGGCTGCTATTTCTCCATCATATATTTTTAGCTCCTTTGTCAAAGATAAGTTGGTTATAGTTGTGTGGCTTCATATCTGGGTCCTCTATTCTGTTCCACTGGTCTTCATGTCTGTTTTTGTGCCAGTACCATGCTGTTTTTATTGTTATTGCTTTGTAATATAGTTTGAAGTCAAGTATTGTGATACCTCCTGCATTGTTCTTTTGACTGAGTATTGCCTTGGCTATTCGTGGCCTCTTGTATTTCCATACAAATTTAACAGTAGATTTTTCAATCTCTTTAATGAATGTCATTGGAATTTTGATGGGAATTGCATTAAACATGTAGATTACTTTGGGGAGTATCGACATTTTTACTATGTTCATTCTACCAATCCATGAGCATGGGAGATCTCTCCACTTTCTATAGTCTTCCTCAATCTCTTTTTTCAGAAGTGTATAGTTTTCCTTGTAGAGGTCTTTCACATCTTTTGTTAGGTTTACACCTAGGTATTTGATTTTTTTTGAGGCTATTGTAAATGGAATTGTTTTCATACATTCTTTTCTGTTTGCTCATTGTTAGTGTATAGAAATGCTAATGATTTTTCTATGTTGATTTTATATCCTGCTACCTTGCTATAGCTATTGATGATGTCTAGAAGCTTCTGAGTAGAGTTTTTTGGGTCTTTAAGGTATAGGATCATGTCGTCTGCAAATAGGGATATTTTGACAGTTTCTTTACCTATTTGTATTCCTTTTATTCCTTCTTCTTGCCTAATTGCTCTGGCTAGGAATTCCAGTACCATGTTGAATAGGAGTGGGGATAGTGGGCATCCTTGTCTGGTTCCTGATTTTAGAGGGAATGGTTTTAGTTTTTCTCCATTAAGTATAATGCTGGCTGTAGGTTTGTCATATATAGCTTTTATAATGTTGAGGAACTTTCCTTCTATTCCTAGTTTTCTTAGAGCTTTTATCATTAAATGATGTTGGATCTTATCAAAGGCTTTTTCTGCATCTATTGAGATGATCAAATGGTTTTTGTCTTTGCTTCTGTTAATGTGGTTTATTACGTTTATTGATTTTCGTATGTTGAACCACCCCTGCATCCCTGGGATGAAGCTTACTTGGTCGTGGTGAATAATCTTTTTGATGTGTTGCTGAATTCGGTTTGCCATTATTTTGTTGAGGATTTTTGCATCAATGTTCATTAAGGAGATTGGCCTATAGTTCTCCTTTTTGGAGGTGTCTTTGCCTGGTTTTGGGATAAGTGTAATACTGGCTTCATAAAATGTGTTTGGCAGTTTCCCTTCCCTTTCTATTTCGTGGAACAGTTTAAGGAGGGTTGGTATCAGTTCTTCTTTAAAGGTGTGATAGAATTCAGCAGAGAATCCATCAGGTCCTGGACTTTTCTTTTTGGGGAGACTCTTGATTGCTGCTTCAATTTCATTTTGTGTTATAAGTCTATTCAGGTGATTAATTTCCTCTTGGTTCAGTTTTGCATGATCATATGTATCTAGAAATGTGTCCATTTCTTTTAGATTTTCAAATTTATTTGAATATAGGTTCTCAAAGTAGTCTCTGATGATTTCCTGGACTTCCATGGTGTTTGTTGTTATCTCCTCTTTTGCATTCCTAATTCTACTAATTTGGGTTTTTTCTCTCCTCATTTTAGTCAGGTTTGCCAGAGGTCTATCGATCCTGTTTATTTTTTCAAAGAACCAACTTTTTGTTTCATTAATTCTTTGTATGGTTTTTTTGGTTTCTATTTCATTGATTTCAGCTCTTATTTTTATTATTTCTCTCCTTCTATTTGTTTTGGGATTTACTTGTTCTTGTTTTTCTTGGAGTTTGAGATGTATCATTAGGTCATTGATTTGGGATCTTTCAATCTTTTTAATATATGCACTCATGGCTATAAACTTTCCTCTCAAGACTGCCTTAGCTGTGTCCCATAAGTTCCGGTAGGTTGTTTTTTCATTTTCATTGACTTCCAGGAACTTTTTAATTTCCTCTTTTATTGCATCGATGATCCATTCTTCATTAAGTAATGAGTTATTTAGTTTCCAGCTGTTTGCATGTTTTTTGTCTTTACTTTTGTTGTTGAGTTCTACTTTTACTGCATTGTGGTCAGATAGTATGCACGGTATTTTTTCTATTTTCTTATATTTGCTGAGGCTTGCTTTGTGCCCTAGGATATGATCTATTTTGGAGAAGGTCCCATGGGCTGCTGAGAAGAATGTATATTGTGTAGAGGTTGGATGAAATGTTCTGTAGACATCTACTAGGTCCATTTGATCTATTGCATATTTTAGATCTTGGATTTCTTTATTGAGTTTTTGTTTGGATGACCTATCTATTGATGATAATGGGGTGTTAAAGTCTCCCACAACCACTGTGTTGGCGTTTATATATGCTTTTAGGTCTTTCAGGGTATGTTTGATGAAATTGGGTGCGTTGACTTTGGGTGCATACAGATTGATGATTATTATTTCCTTTTGGTCTATTTCCCCTTTTATTAGTATGGAATGTCCTTCTTTATCTTGTTTGATCAATGTAGGTTTGAAGTCTACTTTGTCAGAGATAAGTATTGTTACTCCTGCCTGTTTTGGGGGGCCATTGGCTTGGTAAATCTTCTTCCAGCCTTTCATCCTAAGCATACGCTTATTTCTGTCGGTAAGATGAGTCTCCTGTAAGCAACAAATTGTTGGATCTTCTTTTTTAATCCATTTTGTCAAATGGTGTCTTTTGATGGGTGAATTAAGTCCATTAACATTAAGCGTTAGTACTGATAGGTATGTGGTGATTCCTGCCATTTAGTTGTCTTAGTTGTTTGAAGGTTTGATTGTGTGTACCTAACTTGATGTTACTCTCTACTGTCTTGCTTTTTCTTATTCTGTGGTTTGGTGCTGCCTGCCTTTTCATGGTTAAGTTGGGTGTCACTTTCTGTGTGCAGGATCCCTTGCAGAATCTTTTGTAATGTTGGCTTTGTGGTCACATATTGTTTTAGTTTCTGCTTATCATGGAAGACTTTTATTGCTCCATCTATTTTGAATGATAGCTTTGCTGGGTAGAGTATCCTGGGATTGAAGTTATTTTCTTTCAATGCCTGGAAGATCTCACCCCACTCTCTTCTTGCTTTTAATGTTTCTGTTGAGAAGTCTGCTGTGATTTTGATGGGTTTGCCTTTGTATGTTACTTGTTTTTTCTCTCTTACAGCCTTCAATATTCTTTCCCTAGTTTCTGAACTTGTTGTTTTAATGATGATATGTCATGGAGTAGTTCTATTTTGATCTGGTCTGTTTGGTGTCCTGGAGGCCTCTTGCATATCTGTATGGGAATATCTTTCTCTAGATTTGGGAAATTTTCCGTTATTATTTTGTTGAATATATTACGCATTCCCTTCGCTTGTACCTCTTCTCCTTCTTCGATGCCCATGATTCTCAAGTTTGGTCTTTTGATGGAGTCAGTGAGTTCTTGCATTTTCTTTTCACAGGTCTTGAGTTGTTTAATTAACAGTTCTTCGGTTTTTCCTTTAATTACCATTTCATCTTCAAGTTCTGAGATTCTGTCTTCTGTTTGTTCTATTCTGCTGGATTGGCCTTCCGTTTTGTTTTGCAGTTCTGTTTCGTTCTTTTTTCTGAGGTTTTCCATATCCTGGCAGTTTTCCTCTTTAATGTTGTCTATTTTTGTCCTGAGTTCATTTATCCATTTATTCATTGTGTTCTCTCTTTCACTTTGGTGTTTATACAGTGCTTCTATGGTTTCCTTTATTTCTTCTTTTGCTTTTTCAAATTCTCTATTTTTGTTGTCTTGGAATTTTTTGAGTGTCTCCTGTACATTTTGGTTGACCCTATCCAGTATCATCTCTATAAAATTCTCATTGAGTACTTGTAGTATGTCTTCTTTTAAATTATTCTTGTGGGCTTCATTGGGTCCTTTGGCATAGTTTATGTTCATTTTGTTGGAGTCTGGATCTGAGTTTCTTTTCTCTTCATTCCCCTCTGGTTCCTGTACTAACTTTTTGCTGAGGGGAAACTGGTTTCCCTGTTTTTTCTGTCTTCCCGTCATTGTCTTTGGTGTTGTTACTGTCCCTGTACTGTCTGCAATTAAGTATTTTCTAGCTTGTAATAATAACAATGGTAATATTTAGAATGGAAGGGTGAGCTGAGATGGAAAGCGAGAAGTTAAAGAAAAGGAGAAAACAAATACACAGACAAGAGGGAGAAAGCAGAACAAGGTTTCAGACAAGAAAGTTTCAAAGGTATAAACAGGGAGTGTTAGTGTACTAATCGAAAGTAAGCTGAACAGACATTAGAGAGACAGAGAGAAGATTGAAAATCAAAACTAAAAAAACAATTAAGATAGAAATAAAAATAAAAAATAAGTAAATGAAAGAAATATCTATATATAAAAATGAATTAAAATAAAATGGAAAATAGAAAATTAAAAAAAAAAAAAAACCAAAAAACTTCCAAGTTTATATGCAATGCAGTTTCAGTCTTAATAATTTGGGTGTCTGTCTCAGTCTCCAGTCCTGGAGATGGTGCCTCAGATGTTGTTCTGTAGTTGTCTCATCAAAGGGGACACATAAAGTAGATCAAAACTACACACACACACACACACACACACACACACACACACACTCAAAAGCCCCACCAAGTGTCCCAAGTTCAAATGCAATACAGTTTCAGCAAGTTTTTGGCTTGCAGGTGTAATTCAGTTGTTCTCTCATCAAAAGTAAGGAGAAAAAGAAAAAAAAAAAAAGAGTCTGGAGACAGTTCTGAGAGTGGTATCTGCAACTGTGGCTTGCCTGCCCACTGCTCTCAGCCTGCTGTAGCTGGCAGCGTTATTTATGCAGATCTCTGGGGTGAACTGAGCACTCACCTGGTCCCACAGGCTTTGTTTGTTCAGAGTTCTCCTGTGTGGGAGCCTCTGCTACAGGCCTTCCCCTTTCCAAGCACTGGGAAAGGTGACACTGCCCCCACATTGTCAGGCCTGCGTGTTTATTTACAGTTCATGTGGGAGGTGGGTCTTCCCTCCTCTCCTGTGGAGTTTTCCTCCCTCTGCCACTCTGACAAACTTCCCTGCTCCTGGTTGCTGGGCACGCGCCCCGCTCCCTCCAGAGGCTCTCCTGCCCACCTGGCTTGTTTATTTACAGTTCCAGGCAGGATTCCCTTTCCCCAATCTTCAGCGCTCAGGGCGCCCCACCCTCTTTCCTGCGTGCCTTAATTGTTCTTATTGCTTATTAGTCAGTTTCTCTTTTTTCCCCAGGTGGAGGTCAGTCTGTCCAGGGGGCTATGTTGCTCTGGCCCAGGCTTGTCTGTGGGAGTACCGCGGTACCGCGAAGCTCACCTGGTCCATGTCTTCCCAAGCCGTCTGGGTGCCGGCCACTGGCAGCCCCAGGGGCCCTCCTCATTTCTCCATTTAACGTGAAGTGGAGATTCTCTGCGCCGGCTGGAGATGTGGAGGGGTCAAAGTTATGCCTTTTCTCAGTGATTATGCCTGCAAAGTGTGTCTCTAGCGTCTCTCCAAGATTTCACTATAGGAGGCTTGCTTTCTGCTTCCTACCTCTAGCTGCCATCTTGGAATCCCCCCTAAAAACATCTTGAAACAAAGAGTTCACTTTCCCTCACAGCGTCTCCATCCCATGTGGCAGAGACCACTTCGCTCATATGGTGCCTTCCCTTATGTACTATAAACTTCATTGTCTCGCTTACTCATCTACGTGTCCTGCCTGGATTCTTTTCACACAGATGCAAGAATCTAGGTGTCTTCTGAATAGAGTTTCCAGCGATTACACAATCTGACAATACTCTGTTCCCAGCCTGTGTATGACAGACACTGGGCATCCCTCCCTGGCCACTTTCACCTGTGCCCACAGCCAGGTAATTTCCTCTGAGTCTAAGACTCAAACCTCCAACTACCATCTTGACATCTCCATGACGACGCACCAAGCTTGACACCTTTCAACCACACTTAGGTGCTTACCTGGCTTGCCTCCCACTGACCCCACTCCCAGGCTCCCTGTCTCAGGAAGGACCCTCCAATGCTTGGCCCATTCCCATGGAATCAACTGTGTCAGTGGCACATGCCATGAGGAAGCAGGGAAAGCCATTCCTCCTCAGAAGGCAGATGTCCCAAAGCAGGATCCACATTAGGGTTCTGGGACGTGCATCTGCAGGGGACCCCAAGCTTAGAAAAGCCCTGCGTCCCTCTCTGCTGCCATCTTTTAAAACTCTGAACTTCTGAGCCAAGAGGCCTACAATTTTTATTTTGCATTGCAAATTATGTAGCTGGTCTTGAGAAGGCCCTGACTGCCTTCTTTCTTCTTTCCTATCTCTGTTCTCCACTTCCCTGTTAACATTTACTATCCTATCCATAAACTGCTACTACTCAAATCCTTGCCCAGAGTCTGTTGCTGAGAAAAGCCAGGCCAACACCTCTCCATCTCCATCTCCATCTCCATCTCCATCTCTTGGGCATCTGCCCGCTCCCTGCTGTCTTATCTGTGCCTGGCCATGTGCTTGCTCTTGCTCACACCACTGCAGCAACCTTCAACGGCAGCCTCCATATCCACTCCACTCCAATTCCCCATCCTCAGAAGTTGCAGGGTTTGCTTGTGTTTCTAACAGAAAGCTAACCATGTCCCTTTCCTGCTTGGATCATTGCAGTAGCTAACTGTTGAAGCTTGGTGATGGCCCATAGAGACCAATTGTCTTCTTTCTATTTTTTGTATATTTTTAAAATTCCATAACAAAAGTTAAATTTAAAACAAAAACTCAAATTACTTCCCATTGCTCATAAGAGCCTGCATGATCTGGAAGCCCTTGATTTCTTTCTCTCTTTACACCAGCTACCTGGTGGCCTTTCTTTTCTTCAAATTCAGTGTTTCTCTCTGCCTCAGGGAATTTGCATGTGCTATGCCTTCTGCCAGAAATGCTTTCTCTCTTATACTTCTCACTCTTCTCCAATACTGCTTTGCCTAGTAACTTTGTTTGTTTCTTGAGTTTTCCTCATCTGTAAAACAAGGATTATCTTGCATAAGACCTTAGGTTGAGTCTCCAGCACCCAAAAAGAAAAATTATCTTGTTCTCATAGCCCAGGATTTTTAAATAAGATTATTAGGATAAAATTGCCCATCACAAAGGAAACACTTCATAAACACCAGCTATTATTAGCATAAAAAATAATTCTGGTCCCTCCAGGCTCCAAATAAAATTGTCAGTCCAAAAAGCTCAGTTGTGTTTATCCTGTGGCTTCAAACACCACAGCATTCCCTCAGTTTCTATATACAGAAGAAAATGGAAGAGCATTAATGCCAAAAACCAGGTACTGTCTGGGCACATAGCCTGCAGGCCATTCCTCTATCATACTGAGAATCAAATGAACCCTAAGACATTGAGAACCTGTCAGTACAAAAGGTGATTATCACATGAAGGGCCCAGGAGAAGGGCTGTCCATCAATGAATCAGTAGCCTCATATCTGATTATGGTTTAATTGGCTATGGTCACATCCACAGAAATTCCAAGGGCAGTGGTTTTTAGGGACATCATCTTCTGGAGTTAGGAAGGGGAGTGCAGCCTACAACTACAGAATGCCAAATAGAGACCAGTCTCTGTGCCAACCCTTGGAGGCACTTGGCATGTACCATCTCATAGAGTCACTCCAAAGTTACTCTTTTTTAAGGTTCTGAAGCTTCAAAGAGCAAAAAAACCTGCTAAAGGGTACACAAGCAATTCAAAGTCTGATCTGTTTGGCCCCAGGTCTGAACTGTTTCTCCAACACCCACATAGTTCCCAAATCCAAGATCCCTGTATCCCATCACCTACTCTAATTGAGTATGTAGAATGGGCCTGAGAATTTGTTTGAAAGTTTTCTAGACAACTCCAAAGATCAGCTAAGTTGATACCCACTTATAGGAAGCCACTCTCCCCAAACCCAAACAAAATGGCCCCATGAGTTTAGTTTGTGACCTTGGCCCAGTGTAACTACTGGCTTTAAACAATGAGCTAACCAGTCTGAGTTTATTGTAAATCATGCCTGATCTCATTTCAAATCAGCCTTAGCATCTCAATACATAAAGTCTTTCATTTACTAATTAAAATCTATGTTCCAAAACAGCATTTATTCCAAAATGTGACTGTGCACACTATTGGCCCTCCAGTTCTGTGCCCCTCACATTATCACCTCCTTAGGGGTAGAAATTTGAGTGTCTACCACTTCACTGTACATTTGTTTCTTAGCCCAGCTCACGTGGCCTGATAGCACAGGCATTTTCCTTAACATCCTCTAATTTTACAGCAACAATTTTGGCTCTTGGAGTTCTGAAGTCTCCTTTTTGTCAGGAGGATTAGATCAAGAGTACATTAAAGATACAGTTCTATGCCCTTCAAGGCAATAATAGCCTGGAATTGTGTCAGAGATTTCCAGAGGGGAACCATCTCTGGAATTCTAAGTCCAAACCAGTGCAGGAGAGAAGTTGCTGCTCACAAAGAGGACTCGCTGAGCTTATAAATAGATTTTTATGAACTTCTTACCCTGCTTCTGACTTCAGCACTGACACATGCTAGATTATGCTTTTAACAAATGCCTTTCCCAATTCAAAAACTGGGTTTCTGATAGGAAGCACTTTCACTGAGTCCCACAATCTATCTTAATAGCAACTTATTTCATATGGACTGTATTTCTATTAAAACAGGATAACCCTCTGGTGTTCCATTACCAATCACAGGAAGCCTCAAGGAGTAATAACTAACTTAACAGTTAAAATAAATGTTTAAATTCTTTGTAAAAGAGAAAAAAGGTAGTAAGAATAATATAGCTGTACTTAAGCTTTTAAAAAAGAGAGTGCTAGCTCTCCCAATGAGACACTTTCCTGCAGAGTTGGCCAGAAAAGATTTTTTTTTTAAATAGAATCTTTTTAATCTAAGGGAAAGCAGATAAAATGACAGTACAAATGATGCCACAACATTTGAATGAAGAGCATAACTTTCAGACAATTAACTTATCTTCTCTATCTAAACCTGATCATTTCCTACTGAACTGTGTGGTTTTTCTTTAAAAATTGGTTTGCTTTGCCAGACTGTATTGCATCATCTTCTGTTGGTACAATCGTCATGAAAGTTGCAGAGATGGCACTGTATAACATGTAGGTGGGGAGGCCTTGTTCCTTTCCACATCACCTTCCTGACCACCCTCCCTGCACCCTGCCTTCTTTTGGCACTATGGGCCAAAGAAGGGTCACTCCCAAAGACTGGGTCCTCTAGGCTTTCGTTGATGCAGACACTATAAGGACACCCAAAGGCACATGAGGAAAGGACACTCCTGTGTGAGGGAGGGGGGCAACAGAGGTTTCACAAAGGGGGAACTGTGCAACTGAATAGTGAAAAATGAATAAGAGAACAGCGGAGACCACACAGTTGCCAGGGATGGAATTAACCTACTAATTTTTGCACAGCTATTGTACTGTATACTCCAAGTCGTGTACAGTATTGCACCCTTTCTCTCTGCAAATATTGCCTCCTTGAGGAAAATTTTCCTGCTAGATTTCCCCCAGGCACACATCCGCTTTTCAAATTCGGAGACTGTTGTGTAGCTTGTGATGGCAGTGGCAGGGATGACAGAGCATGCTTCCCACCCCTCCTCATTATGGTGATCCATCAGTTGTCAGCCAGGACCTTGTGGGCGACTGTCTTGTCATGTTGTCAGTTCAGACATGTCATTCTGCTGAGTACTCATTTTCAGCTCCTTTAATCTTTCCTCCTGTGTTAGCTTACCAACCTCCCAATCCAGCACCTTGTGCAGAACAGAGGGAGAAGACATGCAGTGGGCCACCAAGCCATGGGAGACAGGGTCCATTGGGGAATTCTTCAGGGTAAAAAGAGTTTCAGTGCTGGGCACCGGTGGCTCACACCTATAATCCTACCTACTCAGGAGGCAGCGATCAGGAAGATTGAGGTTCAAAGCCAGCCTGGGCAAATAGTTCTTGAGACCTATCTCGAAAAAAACAAAAAAGTGCTGGTGGAGTGGCTCAAGGTGTAGTCCCTGAGTTCAAGCACCAGTACTGCCAAAATTAAAAAAAAAAAAAGTTTCAGTGGCCTGAGTCCTTGTTCAGGCATTTAGAAAATGTTGACCTCTTTTGTCAGGCTGCTTAAAGGCATTCCCAAATCTTTCCAGAAAGCACTTTTTATGGTGGGTCTCCCTTTAAAAACACTCAATTTATGAAAATTTGAATTGACAAAACAAATACCTCCAGGGCACAAGAAGTTTTACTGATCCTGTTACTGGTGTAGGTGCAGTCTGTGATCAGAAGATCCTTATTTTTGTACTCTAAATGGAAAAATCCAAGCAGAGCACATGGATGGGGTGAAGTAGGATAGCTTTGAGAGAAGGGAGTCAACTGTTCTGCCAGGTGGAAAAGGGAAGAAGAAAAAAAGGGCCAGGGTTTCTTGGTATGGTATTTTCATACCACCTTGAACTTGGAGGTGGGGAGACATTATGCCATTACTTGGCTTCTCACACCTATGGGCTCAGGGAAGGAGACCTTGAGCCAAGAGGGGGAGCAGTCCCAGACTATCCCCAGTCTAGCCCACCTCAAACTCCCCCTGAGGGACAATATTCCAAAAATTCCTTTCAAGGTTACTGAGGGGGGATGGTTCATCTTCAGTAGCTGCTTTGAGCTGACAAGGGGCTGTAGATCCTGTCTATCAGGAATATTGCCCCTTTCCTATCTCGCTGTCCCTGGGGACTTGAACAGTGACATTTGTTGTATGAATCTTCAATCCAGCCTAATCAAGATTGTTTATGGGTGTCCCATCCTCCTCCAGGAGTTGATGGCCCTGTCATGTCGTGGTTTGGTCCTAAAGACCTTAATTCTGGAAGAGATAAATCCAGTTAGCAAGTCAAAGAGGCATGACCCAAGTGTAAACACTGACAGGAGAACGAAAAGGGGTCCTGTTAGGTGTATTACCCAGGGGAACAGATCCCAAGACTCAAATAACATTTTCCAGAGATTAAAGGATTAAAGAAGCTTCCAGATTTGGGAAGTTTCTTTGGCTGTTAGAAGATCTAGTTTTTCTTTATTTCAAAAAGTGACAACTGTTAGAGAGTTTATTTCATTTTGGAGTGTGAATATGGGTTTTAATAATTGTTTTTTGGTTATTGGTAAAGTTTTAAAATAACTTTTGGTAATATAAGAGAGAATAATTTGGACTTATTTCTTTTGTGTTTGTTTTGGTAGCTATTTTTGGCCCAATTAAAAGGGAGGTAAGTTAAATGGCCCTCTTGGTTTGAACTACCGTTGTAATTGAGGCAATAAAAGATTGATGGCTTAGGACAATGTCTCTGTCATGGGCTGTGCATACCGGAGCATATGTGTTAGTCCACTTCAGGGGTATACATTGATAGAAACTACTTTTGCACAAGGTTAAATGCTTTTGGTGGTTTTGGATAGAAGTTGAGTCTTACGGAAAGCATATAGGTGAATCTATTATTTTTATTCATCCATTTGGGTAAGGTTGTGGCTAACATGACCTCAGTGGTTTTAATTAGAGGTAGGGGCATGAAGCTTGGGATAGTTCATGGACAGGTATGATTTGATAAATCCTCTTGGGGCTGGCCATAGCCAGGTATCAGTTCTAAGATGAGAATAAGACAGAATGCCCAAAAGAAATATCCCAAGATTCTGCATTAAGCAGAATGGTGGCACTGGAGAGATGGGACTGAGAGGGTTACAAGTATAGTAGTAGTCCATATTAGAGCTTATACTTATTGCTTAAGTTGAAGTCTTTTAGTTCCTCCAGAAAATGAGCTTTAAATCTTCTATTGGCTCACAGGAGTAAGTATCCCCAGGCAGTGTTTGGTCAGAGGTAGATTCCTCTGTTGCACACTTTACCCTAGAAAGGTAAATGCAACTGTCTATTTCCTGTCTATACCTTTTGACATCCATGGGTGTGGCCAAGATCACTTGGATAAGGGCCCTTCCTTTCGGCTGGAGCTGGTCAGCTGGGGCTCCTTCTTTCCAGGATTTAATTAAAACCTGTTCTCCCAGTTCTATTTTATTGGGTCAGGTAGGAACTTGTTTCCCAGCTTTTTGGAATGCTTGTTAAAATGTCCCTGGGTCCATTATATACCTTAAAAGACTGTCAGTCCTTAGGGTTGGTCACTAAGTTATTGGAGAGAAATGGCCTTCCATATAGCATTTCAAAAAGCTAAGATGAATCTTAGCCCTTGGAGCATTACTAATTCTTAATAAGGGTATAGGCAAAAGCTGGGTCCATTTTCCAGAGGTCTCTTGGCAAAGAGAACCTTGGTTTAGCCATGGTTCATTTGTTTGTTTGGCCTTTTTCCACGTTACTGGAAGACTGAGGTCTCCAAGCTATTTAATCCCTAAGGCCTGGGTGACTCCCTGGGTGACCTGTGAGATAAAAGCTGGCTCATTCTCACTTTGGAGTGTTTGAAGCAGGCCAAACCTAGGAATAATTTCTTTTAGGAGGGCCTTTGCCACTTCAGAGGCTCTTTCCATTTGAGTGGGAAAGACCTCAATCCACCCCATGAAGGTCTCTATAAAGACTAATAACTGTTTATAACCTTGGCAGAGTGACATGGGATGAAATCCACCTTCCAATCCTCTCCTAGGTAAGAGCCTCACCTCTGGATTGGCTCAACCAGTAGGGGAAGCTTAGGACCAGGGCTATTATGGGAGCAGCCCCAGCAGACTTATTTTACTGTAGATCTTATTCCAGTTCCCACAAACAGCCTGTTTATCAGCTCTTGGGTTGCATCTCGGCCCAAATGGAAAATATCATGCATAGACTTTATTACTTTCCACTGGGTTGTTTGGGGCAAGACTAGTTTTCCATCCACACACCACCAGGCTCCCTCTTTATGTCTTCCCCTCTGTGTAGCCTCTTTTTCTTCATCAGGAGTATATTTAGGATATACAGGCTCCTGTGGGGGAATGAGAGCCAGGATGGAGGCTGGCAGGGCATCCAGAGGCTGTAGAGATGCTTGTTTAGCCTTTTGGTCTGCCCAGTTTTTCCCTGTGTTATCAGAATTAGGTCTCTTTGATGTTCTTGGCAGTGTATCACTAATACTTCTCTTAGTAGGTAGATAGCCTCTAAAATGTTTTATTGGGAATCCCCTCCCAGAGAGGAGTCCCCTTTCCTTCCATATGGCTACATAAACATGTAATGCTAGGAAGGCATACTTGAAATTGGTATACATATTGAGCCTTTTTCCCTTTCCCAGAGTTAGAGCCCTGATTAAAGCTATTATTTCAGCCTTTTGGGCAGAAATCCCAGTTGGCAAGGGCTGTACCTCTATGACTTCCTTGTGATCACCATTGTAGATTCTGCCTTTCTTTCTCCATTTAGTACAAAACTACTCCCATCAGTAAACCATTCAGTCTCAGGTTTGGGGAGTGGCTGATCTATCAAGTCCAGCCTGCTAGCATAGGTGGGCACAATCACCTGCTCACAGGTGTGTTTAGTCATTAGTTCAGAAGGCAGCAAAGATGCAGAATTTAAGACATTACAAGTCTTTATGGTCACTTCTGGGGATTCCAAAAGAATGGCTTGGTATTTGGTCAGCCTTTCCCTTGACATCCACAGGTGAGTTTTTAGTTCTAGGGTGACTCTACCCTTTTTGGGAGTTAGAACTTCTAGTTGTTGGCCCAGAGTTATCTTCATCATTTTCTCCACTAACAGGGCAGTAGCAGCTATCTCCCTTAGACATCCTAGCCAACCTAAGGCTGTTCCATCTAGTTTTTTTGAGAGGTAGGCTACTGGACATTTTTCTGTTCCTAATTTTTGAGTTAAGATTCCCGCAGCAATTCCTTTTTCTTTGACATGTACAGAACAAAGGGTTTTACTAAATTGGGAATCCCTAAAGCTGGGGCCTCAATGAGGGCCTTTTTAAGTGTTTTTTAAGCATGGCTTGTTTCCCTAGTCCATTTTAAAGGCTCATTATCTGGTCCCTTTGTGGCCTCATATAGAGGCTTTGCTATGACTACAAAGTTTGGTACCCAGATGTGTCAGAACCCTGCCATTCCAAAAAATGAACAGAGTTGGTGTTTAGTTAATGGTACCCCTAGGATACAAATGGCCTCTATTCTTTCAGCAGACAGCCTCCAGGCCTCAGGGGTAAGGATGTAGCCTAGATAGTGGACTTCCTGTAAAGAGATTTGGGCCTTACTCTTTGAGATTTTATATCCCCTATCAGCTAAGAAATTAAAAACCAAAACAGTGTTGGCATTGGAAATATCCTGGGTTGCACTACAGATCAGGAGGTCATCTACATATTGGAGAAATCCCCCTTTTTTAATCTGAAGTTCTCGCAAATCCTTTCCCAATACCCTGGCAAATAGGTGCAGGCCATCTCAGAGTCCCTGGGTCAGTACTGTCCACGTATATTGTTGCCTTTCCTTCATATAGGGATCCCCCACTTAAAGGCAAAAAGGTATAGGGAGTCTTGGCACAAGTGGATAGTAAAGAAGGCATCCTTTAAGTCTAAGATTGTGAACCATTTACTGTCTTCAGGTATTTGGGATAGGATAGCATATGGATCAGCCACTAGAGGGTGAATGGGAACCAATAGGAGACCTTATACCATCCTATATTCTCCTGTTTGCTTTACTACAGGTAAGATAGGAGTGTTACAGGGAGATTGGCAAAGTTTTAACAGTCCATGTTTTAGAACCTTTTTAATAAGTGGTTGTAGTCCCTCTTTAGCCTCTTGCCTAACAGGATATTGCCAAAAACTGGAATAGTGGTTGGAGTCTTTGAGCTGTATCTTATCAGGGATAGCTGTTTTTGCCCTTCTGGGTATCCCATCATACCATGCAGGGGGGCTTACTTGTTGGTCCACTTCTAAGGGAATTTTATGGACCCTCTTGGATCCCTTTTGAAGCACTAGGAGTCTTGGCAAATGGCCCATTATCAGGACTATACCAAACTTTTCCATTATGTCCCAGCCCAACAAGGGACTATAAGAAATCTATGCATAAAAAATTGAGTTTTGATACAGCAAGGGAGGGGAGGAGTGATGTTTTTTCCCATCAACTCCTACCACAATCACGGTCTGAGAGGAAGACTTTCCTGCAAAACCAGGGAGAAGAGTAATGCACCACTGCATCAATAAGGAATAGAACTTGTTTACCCAAGACTTCCAAGGCCACCCAAGGTTCCTCATAAGTGATGATGAGCTTATGTGGGGGCTGTTGAGAGCACCCCAGGCCTCCTCAGTCATATGTGGCTTCAGCTGATACACCCAGAGTTTTGGCTAGCCATGCCCCTCTCTGGGAGTGGGGACAGTCCATCCTCCAGTGCCATTGGTAACCTCCTATTTTGGAGAACTCATGACAGGGTCCCAGGGCTGGCTTTGTGCAATTCCTTACCATGTGCCCCAGCTTCTTGCATTTGAAGCAGGGTAGCTTTCCAGCCTTTCTGTCTGAGGATGTCTTTTAGGCATTGGGGGAGACCCCAATTGTAGCAGCCATAAGTTTGGTTTGCCTTCTTTCTTTACTCTGTTCCCTCCTTTCTTCTGCCAGGTCATGATTGTTAAAGACCTGAAAGGTAATATCTACCAACTGAATTTTGTTGGTTAGGGATTCCAGATTTAACTTTTGAAGGTTTCATCTAACATATGAGGCTGACTGATTGACAAAATGGTGATTTAGGAGAGCAGTCCCTTCAATAGACTCAGGATCAAGAGTAGTATGTTTTCTAAAGACTTTCTCCAGTCTATCACAAAGGGCTACAGGGTTTTCCTCTCATTTTTGGATAATTCTAAAACTTTGACCTTGTTATAATTTACAGGCTTTGTGGCTCCTGTTTTCATTCCACAAAGGATGGTTTCTAACATCTGGGCCTTCCTCTGCATTCCCCCTGGGGTATTATAATCCCAGTGAGGTTAAGACATTGGAACAGTGATATCCCCTGGATATCGGCCTATGGGATCCCTAGCAAAGGCCTCATCTGCCTTCCTACAGGCAGTAGCAAGTATTTTTTCCCTTTCTGTAGGAGTACAGCAGTTGGCCAGGAGGAACTGAATGTCCCTCCAAGTAAGATCAAACCCTAATGCCAGGGTCTGGAACTCAACCATAAATTTATCTGGGTCTTCATTATACCTCCCCAACTCTTCCTTACACTGTTGGACATAATTTATGGTGAAGGGCACATGAACATGAATTAATCCCTCAGCCCTGACACTTCTCATAATGGGAGCACTGTTTAAGGAGTTTCTGAGTAAAATTTCCAATTTCGAGTGTGTGGAGGGCTCACTGGCATTGGGGGGTGCTAAGGGAAGAAGAATTGGAGCAGGAGTTGATGTTGGCTCAGCGTTAGGGGCACAAGGGAGAAGTAATGAGGGTTCCCTTCATGAGACATGTGATGTTCTTTGTAGCAAAGGATCATCAAGGATATCTACATCTCTTTCCTTAAGTTTCCATTGGAGTCTGGCAAGTTCCTTACAGAGGGTTGGGTTTTGATATAGGGCCATAAAGGCCTGCATGTATGGTATCTCCGACCATTTTTTTCATTTTTTATAATATTGATCTAACTGTAAGATGGTGTCATAATCAAGATTTTCACATCACCTTTAAGTCCCCAGTTAATATTGGGACCAAACCTCATTACAGTAATGACTCAAACATTCTTTTTTTAGGTTAGCAGGGTAAAAGCATTCCCAATATTTAAGGATACAGTCAAGTGGGGAATCCACTGGAACTGAGTTGGCTAACCCCATGTCTGCCTGTGGAGAGAGAGAGAAATGGAAAGGGGGAAACTTATCCTTTAGGAGAGAGACATATGAGAACTTCTAGATTCTTGAGGTGTCCCCCAAGACTCTAGGAAGCCTCAATACAGGTTCCCTTGAACTATTTCTTTCACATGTCTGTGGAGCAAGTGAGTAGCAGGGTACCCTGTCTTTTGAGTCAACTGGTCCCCTAAAGGGTCAGTCTCTCCACCCCTGCATAAGGGTTCCTGTGTGCTAACCCAATTATTATCCTAGTGAGGAGAAATAACAAAGATCACAGAAGTATGCCAGATAATAGAAATGAACTAGGATGGAACTTGAACCCATGGCCCTGCTCTTGTTAGGCTGATGTTCCACTGTAAGAATTTTATCGTCAGTCCCTATTAGCTTCCCTAAAGAAAGGAAACTAAGGGACCACCTCTAGAATGTAGGATTTAATCTCATTAACCCATCTTTAAAGGGTGCCAACTACTTGTAGGTAAGTCCCTTATGTGAGCCTCTGTAGCAAGGAGATCTGATCTCTGGATGAGTGTTTCTTCAATTCCTTATAGTCTATGGGGGTAAAGTGAGCATGGGTGAGAATTGGGATGGGGTGGTTAGGGCAGACAGGTGTGGCAGGTAGGCAGGTAAGAGAGTGGGTTAGAGGAGGGAAACAAAGAAGGTTGCAGATGGGAAGAAGTTGGTTTGGTAAGGCACAGGACCTTGGTCACCAGAGGTGTTGCTCCTCCCTCCCCCACTTTTATTTTTTGGGAACAGGAGCTATAGTCTCAAGTCTTAGGGGAATGTAGTCCCTCCTGTCACCACTGTTGTCATGGAGCTAGGGGGCTGTGCAAGGCATGAGTGGGGAGAGCAAAAGCCTGCCAGGCCATTACCTGCCCTGTCTCCAGTGCCTCAAGCTTTCCTGGCCTTTTTACTGGCAGCAGAGCTGCCATGTCTATGCATTTCCCCTCTCAGCCAGCTCAGGCATTGGGAGCCTTATAGCTGGAGGCTGCTGGACAGAGTCTGCCAGCCTGTACAGTACCCAAGCATGTTAAGAGTCGAGGCTGCATCTATTGAAGCACATACACCACTGCTACTGTTGCTCCCAGGGTCATGGTCACTGCACTTTACCACCACGTTTGTCAGTGCCCTGTAGCTGGCTAGGCAGGGCTTCCAGCCCATGCTGAGAAGCAGGTCAGGGCCTGTGCCACATGTAGGCTTGAGGGGAGAGGCTGGAGGTTTGCACCAAGCAGTTGTGAGCCCAGAGGCCCCACCGAGTGGCACCGAGTGTCCTGGGGGTACCACGCCAGTGGAAGATTGCAGGACAGGCCTGAAGGCCCCGCCAAATAGCGCTAAGCATCCTGGGGTCCCACACCAGTGGTTCCCATTCTGGAACCTCCACCCTCCAAAGGCAGAATTTCTGTGCTCCAGAGGCATGACTTCCGCCCTTCAGAAGTCAGGACTTCTGCCTTTGGTAGGTGGGACTTCCATTTGCCTTGAGGGCTGGGTGGAGAAAAATGCATGTGTGCACAGAACCACGTGCATGCACATTAAACCCATGCGTGTGGGCGCCATCACACATGCAGGGCTGCCCACATGGTTGTCCCAATTGGCCAACCAGGAAGCCATTCATGTACATTGTGAACTGCGGGTGTAGCTGTCTGAGTGTCCAACTGGGAAGCCATGTGCTTGTGTTGCAAAATGCGTCCTTGGTCCTTCTAGTGGATGGCCCAGAAACCATGCAGCCCACGTCATGCCGAGTGCTCACCTAAAGCAGTGGCCCAGGAAGCCATGTGTGCATGCCCATCCCCAGTTGCCAGTTGGGCTGGGACGCTAAACTCAGGAGGGGACAGCAAAGCTCCTTTCCCTTTCCCACTATTGCCTTCCATGACAAGTGTGAAACTTGTCATTTTATGTCCCCTCTTCCACTCCAGGCGTGGGGGGGGGAGGGGGTGACTGCAAAGAGCACGCAAACCTCTCATCCCACAGGTAGCAGTTTATTTGCTCCCTGTCCTGGGAACTCCCTCCCCTATTTATGAGCAGCTATGCTTTCCCAGGGCAGATGTCATCCCCTCTGGAGCCAGTCCTTTTTGTTTTTGTTCCTGTTTAATAATAATTAAAAAAAAAAAAAAAGGCGTCACCAGATGGGCTGACGGACTTGCATCCTGACAATCAGGGTGAGGTCTGTCTGCACCAGGACTCCCAAGGAGTCCCGAGCATCAGGTGAATGACCCAGCATGAGGATCCCCTACCACCCAAGCCATAAATGGTGTTTGGTTCTGAAGCATCAAGTGGTGAGGTGTGGCACCAGAAAGATGGATTAAAATAAAGACTGGCAGAGACAGCATATTGGGATCTTACTGGTCATTTTCTCCTGGCTGGCTCACCACAAATGTTACCTGCACTGGTGCAGTCTGTGATCAGAATATCCTGGTTTTTGCACTCCAAATGGAAAAATCCAAGCAGAGCACATGGATGGGGTGAAGTAGGATATCTTCATTGAGAGAAGGGAGTCACCCATTCTGCCAGGTGGAAAAGGGAAGAAGAAATGAAGAGCTGGAGCCTCTTGGTATGGTGTTTTTATACCACCTTGAACTTGGAGGTGGGGAGACATTACCTCATTACCTGGTTCCTCTTACCTATGGGCTAGGGGGAAAAGCCCTTGAACCAAGAGGGGGAGCAGTCCCAGGTTACCCCTAACCTAGCCTGCCTCAATCCTGCTCCTCATTCAGGAGTGTCTTCAACTTGGAGACTTATGTGCTTCATCCCATCTACCCATTCTTTTTCTGCAGGGTGGTTTTTCTCAGTATTCATTATCTCCAGTTTCCAGGAAAGTGCTCATTCTTCTGATGCTTTGCCTACTGATATTCTCTAATGGCACATCCACTTCTCATGTGAATTTTGAGTGTGTGTGAGCATGCACTTGTGTGTGTCCTGTGAGCTCTGGTATGTGGAAACAACCCACATAAGAGCTCTAACTTTGTATTTTGTCTGGCTGTGTTTAGTTCTTATGTTTATTGTCCCTACCTTACCACAAGCAGGAAGAGTAATTTTGGATTCCACAGACTTGTGTGGTGCAGGTTTAGGGTTTCAACTTCTCAAGGAGGCCTTTTTTTTTTTTTTTCACTCAAGAGTCCTGTCAGACAAAACTCTCATGCTTGGGGAGATGGACAATGGTTTTTGGACCCCTGGACACCAGGGTGAAGCCATTCTGGACCCCAGGTTTATACAGGAATCAGTTCCGACTCCCTACCCCTACAGAGTGAGAGGCTATGTTTCCCATTCCACTGGGGCCAATACACTGGACTGACACCTAAGTCCACTATCTCTCTGGGCCATTGTGGCACCTACCTGCATGGGCACCACTGTGGTGTAAGCTCCCCTTGATGACTGGCACCTGGGAAACTCTCTTCCTTTATTTGGAGATGGATTTAACTTTTCTTTTTCTTCTTTTGGTGGTACTCAGAGTTTGAACTCAGGGTCTCATGCTTGCTAGGCAGGTTCCATACCACTTGAGCTGCTCCACCAGCCCCCTTTTCTTTTTTCTTGAAGCAGAATCTTGCTCTGATGCCAGGCTGGTCCTGGAGTGAGTTTCCTTCCTCAGTCTCCTCAGTAGCTAGGATCAGAAGTGTACACCACCATGCTCAGCATCAACTTTTTTTTTTTTCAGCTGTACCGAGGTTTGAACTCAGAGCTTTGTGCTTGCTAGGCAAACATGCTACTACTTGAGCCACACTCCCAGCCTTTTTAAAACTTTTTTATAGGGTCTTGAAGGGTTTTTTTTTTCCAGAGGTGGCCTTGGACCATGATCCTCCTGATCTCTGCCTTTGAACAGCTGAGATTATAGGCACGAGCCACCATACCTGGCCCCAGCTTCAACTTAAAAAAAAATTTAATCTACAGTTTGTAGTAAAAGGATGGTCCACATAAGTTCATTATATCATATACTAAAACCCAATTTTTTCAAAACTAGGGTTTTGAACTGAGGGCCTTGTACTTACTAGGCAGGCACTCTACAGCACAGCCCCTAGGGGACCTGTGCAATTACCATATTGAGCTTCCTGACAGCCAAAAGGAAATATATATATATATATATATATATATATATATATATATGCTTTTTTCATATAAAAAATAAAATATTATCAAGTATAATTTAAAGTAACCTTTTACCTTAATAAAATCAAACTCTGAACCAGACGCCAGTGGTTCATGCCTGTAATCCCAGCTACTTGGGAGTTCAAGATCAGGAGGATCACGCTTGGAGGCGAGGCCAGGCAAAAAGTTAGTGAGACCTCATTTCAACCAACAGCTGGGTGTAGTAGTTGTTATTCCACTGACAGTGGAAAGTGTAAAATAATAGTGCCAGGTCAGCCTGGGCAAGAAGTGAGAGACCCTATCTCCAAAATAACCAGAATAAAAAGGGCTGGAGGTGTGGCTCAACTGGTATTTGCATCTGCCTAGCAAGTGCTAGGCCTTGAGTTCAAACCCCAGTACCACCAATAGAAAAACAAAAATCAACTCCTAATCTTCCAATATTGGAAATGGAGGGACAATCTCTGGGTGTGGAGGAGTAGCCAGCTCCTGCTATTCCAAATGTGTGTATGATGTTTACAGTTTTTTCTGAATGTAAAATTAATAGGGCTAGGGGTGTGCCTAATACTCATGGGGCCCTGGGTTCAATCCCTAGCACTACAAAAAATAAAGTAAAATTAATAAATATCTATTGTAGAAGATGTGGCAACTCCAGATAACCACAAAGAAAGTAAAACTCTCTAGTACTTGATGTTCAATAAATCAAAACCTGGGCTTATGGCCTCTCTATCCCATCCATGCATCTATAGAATACTTAGAATCATACCCCAAATCACAACTGTAGGGTGTCTCCTGAATCCCCCAAAAAAGATGAGAACTTGCTAAGAAGGCACAGTGGAATGGACTCTGGATGCTCTGCCAGTTACCCTGTAACACTGATGGCCTCTCATCATCTCAGTTTCCTCTCCTGTAAAACTGGGATAATAAGAATACGTACTTGAAGATCCAGTGAGTTAAGAAACATAAAGTTCCAGGCATATATTAAGTAATACACAAAGATCTGCTATTCCTCTTAAAAATCATCTTAATGCTGTAGTTTAATTCTTGAACAACTGATAATACACAAAGTCTCATCTGGTGACTTACTCATCTAAGAGAGCTTATTACCCAGGACACTGTCTTCCTTGACCATGTCAGATAGTAGGACATTTATTTTACCTGTTGTTGCAAAAGCACACATCAGAAAGGAAAGTAACCTGACTGTGGACTTCATTTAGCTTAGTATAGACATGGACACATGGACACAGCAGAATTATAGACTCGTGTGCATACATGGATTAGAATACATGTATATTTTTCCTAGCTGTGCCAGCTGAGAAGGCCTCAGCAGCCATAAGTGTATCTGATGCCCAGGTCTTGTTTTCTAAACTCCATTTTCTAACAAATGAACCAGGGCTCCTTACAGAAATGGTTGATTCTGGGTCTAGAGCAAGGAGATGGTGTAATGCCAGAAAGCATGGAAGTGTTAAAAAAAGTTTTGAAATTAAATAAAGAAGGATGGGAACATGCCAAAGGGACATAGGAGCCAACCTGAAAGGGCTCCAATGGCCAAGACTAGAACAACTAAGCAACAAAATAAACAATGACAGTTGTGGATTATAGTATAAAACATACAATAAATGTATTTGAGCAATACTGATAAAAGTAATGATTGAAAAATAAATGAACAGGTAGATGAAACAAATCTTCCCTGCTTCCCCATTAGGAAGCAGAGCTTAACCTCAGCCCAACCCACACAGTGTCCTGCACCAAAGAACAGAGTGTGGCTGGAGTTAAGGGCAGTCTTAACGCCAATGAAGAAGCCTGCATACACTATATGAACCAGGTATCAAGGTGATCATCATCAGTGATAAGTCATGCTAATGGCATATTCCTTGATAGGATATGATGATTATTTACTTCTGTGATGATCTTCCTAAAAACCTATCACTCTATAATTGAGAAAAACATTAGATAAATTCAAATTGAAGGACAGCCTACAAAGTATCTGTCCACTACTTCTCAAAACTGTCTTGGTCAGAAAAAACAGGGAAAGACTAAAAAACTACCATAAGCCAAAGAAGAGTAAGGAGGAATCAGGCATGACTGATGAATTTAACATGGCATGGATGTTACCCCTAGAACGGACATCAGCAGAAAAACAAGTGGAATCAAAATAAAGTCTACTCTTTATGTAAGTAGCCAGAGGTGACCTGTGAATTTGGTTCACTACTCTCGACTCAGAAATACCACAAAATCATGAAAGTCAAGAGGTTCAAATCTTCATGTTCATTTTAAGAACACTCGAGAAACTGACCAGGCCATCAAGGGTATGTATATTCAAAAAGCCACCAAGTATCGGAAAGATGTCACTTTGAAGAAGAAGTGTGTGCCATTCCAGCATTACAATGGTAGAGTTGGTAGGTGTGCCAGGCCAAACATTGAGGCTGGACACAAGGTTGGTGACCCAAAAAGAGTGCTGAATTTTTGCTGTAAATACTTAAAAATGTAGAGAGTAATGGTGAACTTAAAGGTTTAGATGTAGATTCTCTGGTCATTGAACATATCCAGGTGAACAAAACCCCAGAATGTGCCACTGTACTTCCAGAACTAATGGTTGAATCAACCTGTACATGAGCTCCCCATGCCACACTGAGATGACCCTCACTGAAAAGGAACAAATTGTTCCTAAACCAAAAGAAACTGAACAAACAAAAACTTATGGCACAGAAATAAATTTAGCATAAAATAAATGCAAATAAAAGTCTAGAGACTGGTTATGATGTTTGCAGGTTGGTTTCTTAGTTGTGACACATGTTCCATGACAATGTCAGACGTTAACAGCAAGGAAGGCTAGGGAGTAGGGGCACATGAAATCTCTCTGTACATCTTTACAATGTTTCTATAAATCTACAATAAAGTTTATTAACCTCATCCTACTCCCACTAAAAGATGGTCAAATATTTGTTTCCTTGCTCAGACACAACACAGTCTGCTCCTTATTTGAGTGTCTGAGTCTTTAACAAAGTCTGTGGTAGGATTAATCAGTCCTGAATGTGCCTGGTTTCCCACCACTTTATCAGTATTTTTCCACTTATGCCTTTTCAGCTATTTTTCAATTCCCATACGCATTTTTAACTTATATTAAAATAATTTTTAGACATCACATGCATAGGTATAGTTAACACCTTATTTCCATCTTGAATTTATTTTGTAACACTAATGAAAAGAACTATATTGAAATTTTTCACCACAAAGAATTGATAAATGTTTGAGGACTAAATGCTGAACCTGATTTAAACATTACACAATGTGTACATGCATCAAGTATTACATGGTGCCCCATTAATAAATGAAACTCATTTTTTGTATCAGTTAAAATTAAAATTAAAACTTAAAAAAGCAATAACCATATTATTCTTCTCATGTAGCCCAAGACCATTAGTCCTAATGTTCACTACTTACAATCCCATTGTTTTCTAGACTCTGGCACATGATTATTTCATTTTTCCAAAACAGAAAATGGAAACTAGAATACCTTGTCAGTTCTTGAAAAACAATAAAAATGATGGTGAAGCAACTACAGGCATACCATATGACAGAAAGACTAATAATAAATCAATACAACATTTGCTAATTTGCCAAGATTTAGGGGTGTTTTTTTTTTTTAATTCAGTGGAAATTATAAATGGGAAAATGTAAAACTCCCTTCAGCATCCTCTATGCTCAGTGGTTTGTGATGCTTTCAGATTTTTCCCAGGGCTCCTTAGCAGCTTTTGTTGTGCATGTCCTTTGTTAAAAGGCATCTTCCCTGTGTGCACATTCTTTCAGTGCAAAGTTTTGCTATGTCCATAATCTCTAAAGAAAGGTGTCAACAGTGCCACTGTTTGGAAGGAATTTTAATTTCTCACTTTCTTTTCCAAATTAAAAACAATTCTTAGCTGGGTGCCAATGGCTCATGCTACTTGGGAGGCAGAGATCAGGAGAACTGAGGTTCAAAGTCAGCGCAGGCAAATAGTTCTTGAGATCCTATCTCAAAAATTCCCAACAAAAGAAAAGGCTAGTGGAGTGGCTCAAATGGAAGAGCACCTGCCTAGCAAGCATGAAGCCCTAAGTTCAAAACCCAGTACTGCCAAAAAAATTAATAATTTCTTGTACTGCCAAAAAAATTAATAATTTCTTAGACTGGTAATGTAGCTCAGTAGTAGAGCTCTTGCCTAGCATGTACAAAATTTGGGATTCTTGGTACCATGGCAAGAGTCACTTCTAACCAGTCCCCACCTTCCCAGTTGCAATGAGAGTCTATGCTGTCCTAGTGACTTTAAATTACATGGCAAATGTTTTCCCAAATTCGAAATTTGTGATAGTAATTTGAAATATCAACCTGACTGGATCGAGGAATGCCCCCCAAACCCAAGAAAGCATTATTTGGGCATGTCTGTGTGGTGTTTGCAGAGGAGGCCAGCATGTGAATATGAGATGACTAGGCAGGGAAGACCCATCTTCAGTATGGACAAGAACATCCAATCTGCAGAGGAGTGGGGGACTAATAAAGAGATGAACTGATCTCACCTCTCAGAGCTTCTCTTCTCATTCTCCTGAACAGGGAACAGAATTCATTCCCTTCAGAACTGAAACCAGAGTAGGCTTGTGACCCCATGTGGTAGAGTCAAAATCCCCCAGAGAGGAAATGACTACATAATCCTAGCGACTTGGGAGGCTGCGACTGGATTGCTGTTCCATGTCAGCCCTAGCAAATAGTTTGCAAGATCCCATCTCCAAAATAAGGTAAAATGAACTGGAGGTGTGGCTCAAGCAGCAGAGCTTCTGCTTTGCAAGTGTGAAATCCTGAGTTCAAACCCCAATCCCACCACAGGGAAAAAAAAAAGTGCATTGAACTGGTTTTAGTCAAAAACACAGCACTTTGAATCTGAAGTCATAAAACATTCCCAGCACACACAGCCATGGTCAGTGTGAAATGAACAATGTATGTTGTTGTACTACTTATTAGGAATGATTTATTTTATGATCTAAATTTAAAATTCTTTAAATTGCCTCCTAAGGGCTCATCTGATTTGGAAAATGAAAAAAGAAAACAAAAGAATGAACAAGACTGCAGAGAAAATAGAAACCGTGTTGCGGAATTTTTCTAACATGAACTCTGCTTTAGCTAAAGGACATAAATTAGCAAACCAATCTGTTTCTGGGAAAAATTTTTATTAAAACTTGGTGAAAATGCAAAGCTGTGCACTGAATACCATTACCTGTGTGTAGAATGGGAAGATATGTGATTAGAAATGCATAGAAAATGTCTGAGATAGTGCTAAGAGACTAGTATCAGCAGAAATTGCTTCCTGGGGAAGAGATCTGGGGGATGTGAAGGGGAGATTTACAAAGCCCTTTGTAAATCAAAGCAATCAGAAGCTCAGAGGAAGCAGATGGGCAAAAGACTAGGACAGAGTGGAATGCCCCAAGGGGGGCATGCAGCTCCCACACTCTGGCTCCAGATTCCTGGTCTTAGTCTGTTTAGGCTGCTCTAACAAAGTATCATAAACTGGGTGGCTTATAAACAACAAAAATTTGTTTCTCACAGTCCTCAGGGCTAGCAGATTTGGAGTTTGGTGAGAGCCTGTTTCTGATTGGCACATGGCACCTGTCTCCTTACATGGTGGAAGGGGTGAATGACTCCTTTGGGCCTATTTTCTAAGACCACTAATCATCTCCTGAAAGTCCCCATCTCCCAATACCTTTGCCTTAGGAGTGAGAATTTCAGCATATGAATTTTGAGAAGATGTCACATTTAAGCCATAGCATGGATCCCTGGTCTTGGATCCTAAGGATAGAACCCTGGAAATTTTTTGTAAAAAAATCTTCTTAAGTATGCTCAAGGGAATCTCTGTTCCTGGCCACCTGTATTAATTAGTTCTCTCATCACAGTGCCAAAATACCTGAGAGAAGCAACTTTGACCTAATCAGTGGATTAATCCCTTGATGGATTCATAATCTGAAGGCATTATTTGGTCAAAAGTAGGAATGGGGCCAGCTGAAGGAAGTAGATGCCTGAGGGTGTAGCCTGGAAAGATATACTTGGTCCCTGGCTCCTTCTCTTTCTGCCTCCAAAAGGTAAGAGGCGAGCCTCTTTACCCCACCATGTTCTCTCTGCCATGATGCACTATCTCACCACAGACCCAAAGCAATGCAGCAAGATGACCATAAACTGAACCATGATTTGAAATAAGTCCTTCCTTTCTATACAAGAGTGAATGTAGAATTTTTAAACCTGTTGAAATCACCACAAGAAGGGGACGAAAGTAGAGAGGAGAAAAATAGAGGGGATGAACCAATTCAGATTATCATACATACATACATGGAAATGTCACAAAGGAAACTTCCTGTATAGCTATCTTAAATAAACAAAATATCTCTTTTCAAAAACGGAGAACAGGAAGGTAAAACAGGTCCTGTCTGGGGGTGGCACCAGTGACAGGGGGAGGATAAAAGGAAAGCGTGTAGGAGGGTGAATATAGTGGAAATATTATATACTCAAGTATGAAAATAGAAAAATGAGACCTGTTGAAACTATTCCAGGAATGAAGGAAAAGAGAATAAAGAAGAATGATAGAGGGGGTAAATTCAACTATGATATATTGTAAGAACCTTTGTAAACGTCATAATAACCCCCCAACTATAACAATAAATAAACATTAAAAAAAAGTATTTCCTTCTTTAAGTTGTTTCCTCTGGTGTTTATCAAATAAATGAAAATTCTAACACAGAGGGCCTGGCTTAATCAGGTGACCCTTTAAAAATACTGGACCCTTCTGAGGTCAGAGATTTAAAATGAGAGTAGGGGCTATATTGCAATTACTTCATAGGGACCTCTGGGAGCTGAGAATAGTTTCCTAGCAAGACTAGGGGGACCTCAGTCCTACAGTTGCAAGGATATGACTTCTGCCAAGAACCTGAAGGACCCTGGGAATAGAGTTTTCCCTAGTCAAGCCTTCAGCAGAAGATGGCTGGCTGACACTTTTATTTCAGCCTTGTGAGACCATGAGCAGAAAACTCAGCTACACTTCGCCTAGACTTCTGACCTACAGAATAAGCTGCTAATTTGTGATAATTTGTTATTTAGCAATTTAAAAAAATTTAACACATTAAATTCACAAAAAGATAACATAGAAGTTTTAGATATAAGTTTAAAAAGATTAATTTTTTTATTTTAAAGAAATGACTCCCTCAGAAATACATACTTTAACAGAAAATCACTGGGAGCTGGGAGTTGGTAGCTCACACCTGTAGTCCCAGCTTCTTGGGAAGCTGAGATCAGGAGGATCAAAATGTGGGCAAACAGTTTGGGAGACCCCCATCTGCAAACACCAGAGCAAAAAGGACTGGAGGTATGGCTCAAGCAGTAGAATAGCTGCTTTGCAAGCACAAATTCCAGAGTTCAAACTCCAGTCCCAGAGTTCAAACTCCAGTCCCAGCCAAAAATAAAATAAAAAAAAAAAATTCACTGAGAGATGAGCACAGGAAGCCATATGCTAGTCAAAGACCTTAGAGGACAGTAACTATTGGTAGTGGAGGAAGTAGGAGACAGAAGGGTAGAAATACAGAGGTATGACTTACAGTATCAACAATTACAAAATAACTGTTTTCATGGGCTCACTGGATGAAATTATGGTGAATGGGCCTGACCTAATCAGGTGAGCCTATTAAAGGGAACTTGGAGAAACTTACACACCCTTTCCTTTCTTTCTCTCCTTCCTTCCTTCTTTTCTTCCTTTCCCTCTTTTTCTGTACTGGGGTTTGAACTCAGGGCCTATACCTTGAGCCACTCCACCAGCCTTTTTTTATGATGGGTTTTTTGAGACAGGGTCTCGAAAACTATTTGCCCTGGTTGGCTTCAAACCTTGATCCTCCTCATCTCTACCTCCTGAGTAGCTAGGATTACAGGCACGAACCTCCAGTGCCCAGCTTATATACATCTTTTCACATAAAGATGTCGTTGACTCTTATTTCAGGGTTGAGCACCCTGCATATGTCTAGATCCTTTTCTATACCTGTTATCCCCTGATGTCTTAGCAACATGTTGTACTCCATCCCCTCCCTGCCTTTATTCTTTTACTATGTTTCCATCCATCAAACACACAGTAGGTATTTATTAAATAATTATAAGGAACTGGAATTGAACCAGAAACTTAAAAAGTCTCAGGGAAATTCCTTTGTGGAAAGTCAGACAGGAGTTCCCTGCAGTGTTAGATGGCTTTTAGACAATGTTCTAAGATTTCTTTAAATTAAAACATCCTGAAGCGTCACAAATAAAAGCAAAACTCATGTCTTGACAGCTTCTCTGTTTCAGTCAAATCACACACACTGGGATCTCAAGTTCATTTTACCAGGACTGAAGGTATGGCTCAGGCAGTAGAGTGCCTGCTTTGTAAGCACAAAGCTCTGAGTTCAAACCCAAGTCCTAACAAAAAAAAAAGAAAGAAAATCCTACTTGGAATCATTTTACCAATGTCCCTAAAATTCACATAGTGTAAATAAGCAAGACTGCAGAGGTAAAAACCATAAAGGAAGAAAGGAAAAGATTTGCCTACGTACAATTTCTGAATGTGAAAAAAACCTTAGAGAGGCTCGGGGTATAGCTCAGGAGTAGAGCACTTGTCTAACATGCACAAGGCTCAGGTGTGATGCTCAGCACCATAAATAAATAATATTAATAAGTAAAAAAAAATAAACAAAATGAAAATGCAATAAACTGAGAAAGGAATTGAACATACAGGACAGCGCTAGTACGTTTAATTACACATAGTGATTCTTTAAGAAGATAAATAACCAAATAGGAAATATGGGTAAAAAACATAAATAAATAATAAAAATAGCAAATAAAATAATGAGCTGGCAGAGTGGCTCAAGTGTTAAGAGTGCCTGGCCTAGCAAGTGCGAGATCCTGAGTTCAAACCTGAGTGCTGCCAAAAAAAAAGGCTGAGGAAAGAGAATAGCAGGTTTAAAACCAACCTGGGCTACAGAGCGAGTTCCAGGCCACCTGGGCCACACAGCCTGTCTCGAAATACATTAATTAACAATTTAAAAGCAGAAGCACTAGTTATACTAGCAAAATAGACACAAAAGCAATAAAGAATTTGTTAAATAAATTATGGGTTATCCATACAATGAAACATAATGAAGCTATAGAAAGCAAAAATGAGGGTTAGTGGAGTGGCTCAAGTGGTAGAGTATCTGCCTAGCAAGCATAAGTCCCTGAGTTTAAACTGCGGTACCACAAATAAATAAATAAATAAATAAATAAATAAAAAAGAGGGGTGGGGTGTGGTTTAGTGGTAAAGTACTTGCTTAGTACACACAATACCCAGAGTTGGGTCCCCAGCTCTGATATGGGAATAGCTCCACTGTTAAGTTCAAAAAAGAACAAGGCATATGACATTTACCTTTCATACCAAAAAAAAGGAAAAAAACAGAATATATATATATATTTAAAATATGCATAAAGAAACTCAGAAGTAATACAGTCTTTCTGAAGTGGAGTGGAATGGGGAATCGGTAAGACAGTGATGCCTTGCTGTATCTGTGTATCCTTTCAAATAGTTCAAATTCTGAAATGTATAAATATATTGCCTATGCAAATTAATAGAAGTATATTTACAAGCCAGGTGCTGGTGGCTCATGTCTGCAATCCTAGCTATTCAAGAGGCAGAGATCATGAGGATCGAGGTTGAAAGACAGCCTGGGCAAATAGTTTGTGAGACGCTATCTCGAAAAACCCATCACACAAAAGGGCTGGTGGAGTGGCTCAAAGAGTAGGACCTGAGTTCAAACTCTGGTTCTGCAAAAAAAAAAAAAAAAAGAAGTAATTTACCAATATAGAGAAATATTCACTACACATTCAGCAAAATTTCAAGTTACAAAATACAAGAGTGTGACAATGTTGTTTATTTATTTATTTAAGCAGTACTGGGGTTTGAACTCAGGGTCTCATGCTTGCTAGAAAGGTGCTGTACCACATGAGCCACTCCATCAGCTATTTTTGGTTTCTGGAAGCCTATTTGTAGTCATCAATACCTTAAAAATATGTACATATATAGATACATAAATGGGTTTTTACATCAGACTTATAAGAAGCTAATTTTTATCACCCTGTGAGGAAAAAAGGGCAACTCTTTTTGCTCTACAGTGAAAAAGAGCAAACAGAAGCTAAGAGCTTGACTGGAGGTTTCAAATTACATTACCAACTGCCATGGTCCAAAAGGACCCTGCAGAATTCATGTGCTGAAGTTTAATGGCCAGTGTGATAATACCAAGTGGTGGGTTTTGAGGAGTGATCACATCATGAGGGTGCTGCCTATCCAAAACAATAGAAGATGGGCTTGAGACCCTTAAAATAGAGCTTGAGAGGGAAGGTTTGCTCTCTTCTGCACTTCTGCCATGGAAGGACACAATGTTCACTTTTCTTTGCCCTTGTATCCTTTCCATCATGAGAAGATGCAGCAAAAAAGGCCCTTACCAGGCTGCAAATGCTGGCACCTGGTATTGGACTTGCTAGCCTCCCGAATTGCAAGAAATAAATTTCCGTTCTTTTTACATTATGCAGTGGTGTTACAGCAGCAAAAACAGACTGAGACATCTCCCTTCTCCTTGCAGGAGGCCCCACCATCAGACCCAAAGATGCCTAGAGAGTGAGCTGTCTGTAAAGGAAGCAGGGTGAAAGTGATGCAGGACAGAAAAGGGGCACCCAGCTGGGTTGTGAGTGATTCTGCCAACACCAGCGACATTCCCAGAGCCTCCATTCCATTCAGCAGAGGCCAACAATTTCATGGAAGCACAAGGTATGCCCACGAAGCAGTGCAATGCAAGTATATTTTAACATACAGCAATGTAAACATATCATTAATCCCCTCCCCCCCCACTAAAATAATCATAGTAATAATTTTGGGACGCTTAATTCAAACAATGTTCTCCTTGTACAGAATTATTTGTAAGTTCCACCTTTAGATTGCCTTCAGGACCTGTAACTTTATTTATTTATTTATCTTAAATATCTCTAGTGATGATAAATCTTCATCCTTCAAAGACAGCATGATTTAAATAGCCAAGTTATGGAAACAGCCAAGATGCCCCACTACTGACGAATGGATCAAGAAAATATGGTATCTATACACAATGGAATTTTATGCAGCCATGAAGAAGAACGAAATGTTATCATTCGCTGGTAAGTGGATGGAATTGGAGAACATCATTCTGAGTGAGGTTAGCCTGGCCCAAAAGACCAAAAATCGTATGTTCTCCCTCATATGCGGATATTAGATCAAGGGGACTGAACTTTGATCACAAGATAAAAGCGAGTGCACACAAGGGAGATATGAGGATAGGTAAGACACCTAAAAATTAGCTAGCATTTGTTGCCCTCAATGCAGAGAAACTAAAGCAGATACCTTAAAAGCAACTGAGGCCAATAGGAGAAGGGGACCAGAAACTAGAGAAAAGGTTAGATCAAAAAGAATTAACCTAGAAGGTAACACACATGCACAGGAAATCAATGCAAGTCAACTCCCTGTATAGCTATCCTTATCTCAACTAGCAAAAACCCTTGTTCCTTCCTATTATTGCTTATACTCTCTCTTCAACAAAATTAGAGGTAAGGACAAAATAGTTTCTGCTGGGTATCAAGGGGGTTGGGGGAGAGGGAGGGGGTGTAGTGGGTGGTAAGGGAGGGGGTGGGAGCAGGGGGGAGAAATGACCCAAGCATTGTATGCACATATGAATAAAAAAAAAAAAGACAGGGTGATTTAAAAAAAAAAAAAAAAAGCTGAAAGCCAGTGACTCACATCTGCAATCCTAGCTACTCAGGAGGCAGAGATCAAGAGGATGGCAGTTCAAGCTAGCCTGGGCAAATAGTTCATGAGATCCTATCTCAAAAAACCCTTCACAAAAAAAGGGTTGGTGGAATGTCTCAAGGTTTGAACCTTGAGTTCAAACCCTGGCAATACAAAAAAAAAAAAAAGAAATTATTTCTGACAAATTTGGGTGCATTGGTTATCTATTGATGCATACCACCCCAGAACAATAGCTACACATTTATTGTATGATTCTGAGCTGGCAATTTGGGCTAGGCTGAACTGGATAGTTATTCTGGTTCTGTCAGGGCTCACCCATAAATCTGTAGAAGCTGCTAATCTGTTGACAAGTAGGCTGAGGGCAGGCCTCATTGACATGCCTAGCAATTGAGTCAGTCTTTGAGATGACAGGGGTGACAGGCCATGTGTCTCTAATGGTTTAGTAAGCTAGCCTGGAGTATTTACATGGCAGCTCAGCAGGTTCCAAATGAAGCTGCCAAGCTTCTTGAGGTTCATACTCAGAACTGGAACATCACCCTGCCATATTCTGTTGGCCAAAGCAAAACACAAGATAAGCCCAGACTCTAAGGATGAAAAAATAGACCTTATGTTTTGATCAGGGGGAACTGCAAAGTCATGAATTGCAAAGGGGCATGAATATAGAAAGGGGTGGGAAATTGCGGCTATTTTTTACAAGCTGAAACAAGTAGAATAGCTGATTAATGCTGCTTTGGATTTTTGAACACCCTGAGTCAGTGGTAGAGCACTTGCCTCACATTTAGCAGGACCAGCACTGTGAAAATGAAAAAGGCCATAACCAGTCTTGGCAATAATGGTGCCGATAGGTTTCAGTTTTTACTGTACCCTTAAGCTTCTGTTTTCCAGGGTCACAGTCCTGCCTCAAGTCTAGCTTGAATCCTCCTTCTGCAGCATGAACCATAAGATCCCAACCAATTAGATCATGCCAAGTCCCATTGAGGGATATTTAAGACCCCCCCCCCCCCCCGTCCCGTCTCGTTCCCCCCCCCCACCCCGACAATAAAGAATCTCTTGGCCAGATCACTCCTCTCCACGGGGTCATTTTAGGGCCTATATTTACTTACAACCAGGGTCTCACAAATGCTAAACATATTCTACCACTGAGCTACACTCCCAGTCTCTGAAATCAAGGTCATGCAGATTTGTAACTTTTTGTGTTGCTTCATTTATTTCCTACTACAGACTTTGACCAGTGGTAGTGAGGGGGTGGGGGTAGGGGGAGGTGCCCTAAATAACGTATACACATGTGAGCAAATATAAAAACAATAAAATTAAAAAAAAAACTACCAAATTACATGAATGTATGAATAAACAAAGAAACCACTCTGTACAATTAAATATGCTAATAAAAATAAAATATTATCAGTCCAAACAAAAAGAAATGCTTAGGGGACTTTATTTGTATTTACTCCCCATAAATTTTTGGCCAAGCAGTTATTGAAATAATAACTATCCCTTTATTGCCTGAAGACTGGCTGACTTTTAATAATACCTCGTTAGCAATTCTGTTTTGTTGTTTCAAGTTATTTGTTTAACAATATAGTTTCTTCAAGGCCTGCTGAACTCTGCTATTTATGATGTTTCTCTTAACTGAATTATCACATGGTTAAAGAAAACATGTTTTGAGAAGTTATAAAAAGTATGCAAAGAAGTACCTTGAAAATAAATGTATTTTGTTTGAACACGGTTGTATTTCTGACAAAATAAAATAAATCTGACCATAGCTAAAAAAACAAAAAGACTGACTGGCTGGAGGTATAGTTCAGTTGTAGAGTGCTTGCCTATCATGCACAGGCATTGAGTTTGAGCCACAGCATGTGGGGGGGGGGGCTGGTGTGTGTGTGTGTGTGTGTGTGTGTGTGTGTCAGAATGGGGGAAGGGGCTTTCTTTAATGTTTGACAACTTTACACTTTCCCCTTTCCTTTCCCCTTTCTGCTCCACATCTGGGTAAGCAGATAAGCAGGAATGCCCTTTTTGTTCAAACTACATTGTGGGTGGGAGGAGAACACCTTCACCCTGGCTCCATTCTCTTAGCATTATAAAAGCCCCAAGTAGGGCTAGTGGAGTGGCTCAATCTTTGGTAGAATGCCTGCTTAGCAAGCACCAAGTAGCTAGGATTATAGGTGTGAGCCACCATCACCCAGTTTACTTGTTACACTCTTTTTGTTTTGTTTTGTAGTACTGGGGCTTGAACTCAGGGCCTACACCTTGAGCCACTCCATCAACCCTTTTTTGTGATGGGTTTGTTCAAGATGGGGTCTCAGCAACTATTTGCCCAGGCTGGCTTGGAGCCTCAATTCTCCTGATCTCTGCCTCCTAAGTAGCTAGATTGTAGGGGTGGGCCACCAGTGCCCCAGCCTTGTTAAGTTTTGAAGGCTCTTTATATATTGAGGTGTAAGTCCTACATTAGAGATTTGGCTTTTTGAAATAGGAAGAAATCTAATATCAAGGATGGTAGGTCCAAAGAAATCTGAGTTATATTCTGATATATTCCTAAAAAAAACCCTGTGACTTCCTATTATCATACATTAGAAGAACCAGTTTATAACACAGGTATTAGAAATCAGTGATTATACTTGAACTACAAGCTTTCAGCATTACCATATGGTAAACAACATAATTTCACCTAAAGTTATTAAGTTCTAATAGTTTAAATGACCAAATTTGCATTGTTTTGACATGAATGTTTGCAGATCTTCCAATGAAAGGCCAAACTTTTAAGAAAATAAAATACAAAAATAAACTCAAAAGCTGGACATGTTGGCACACACCTGTAATCTCAGCACTTGAGACACTGAGGCAGGAGGATCAAAAGTTCGATGTCAGTTTGGGACAGTAAGTTTGAGGCCAGCCTGGTCTACACATAGCAAGATACTGCCTCAAAAAAATTAAAATTAATTAATTATGTCGGTCACTGATGGCTCACATCCGTATCCCTACCTACTTGGGAGGCAGAGATCAGAAGGACTGCAGTTCAAAGCCAGCCTGGGCAAACAATTTGAGAGACCCTGTCGTGAAAAAACAGGGCTGGCAGAATGACTCAAATGGTTCAGCACCTGCCTAGTTAAGTGTGAGGCCCTTAGTTCAAACCCCTAGTGCCAGAAAACAAATAAATAAAATTTTAAAAAATCTTTGAAAGAAAATACATTTTTCAATAGCATCAAGAAAGTTTTAGAACAAAGGTATTGCAACAGAAAGCCATATAGAAAAATTCTATAAACTAAGGAAACAGCAAGTATCTCTGACCTGTACATTCAATAATTTTCACTGTGCATGGGTGAAAATTGAAAGATCTCATTAGAAAAATTGAGCAGAGACCAGAAGAAGGGTGAGGAAACCAGCCATGATGTTCTTTGAGGAAAAATCTTCACGACAGTGTAATCACAAATGCAAAGTTCCTGAGGCAGGAAGGTATTTAGTGGGCTTATTAATATCCTGACTCTGTGGGATTTGAACTCAGAGCTTGCTAAGCAGGCAGGCTGGCTACTGCTAGAGTCACCCATTCAGCCCTCTACAACACTTTTTTTTTTTTGCAGTCCTGGGGCTTGAACTCAGGACCTTCACCTTGAGCCACTCCACCAGCCCTATTTTTGTGAAGGGTTTTTCAAGATAGGGGTCTCGAGAACTATTTGCTCGGGCTGGCTTCGAACCACAATCCTCCTGATCTCTGCCTCCTGAATAGCTAGGATTACAGGCATGATTCACCTGCACGTGGGTCTACAACACTTTCTGATTCAGGCATTTGATTACATTAATACTTCTGAGGACTTTTGATCCACAGGTATGGCTATTTACAAGGAACGTGTTAAAAGTAGATTTTTGTTATCTTAGTGATCCATTTAAATCCTTCTAAAGTTAAAAGAAGGTAGAATGTGTTTAGTAGCTAAAAGGGAATGAACTACTTTTTCTTTTTCAATGAGACTGTCAAAAGAAATTGCTTTGTGGGGGAAGGGAGAGAAGCTCACTAAATGCATTCCTGCCTCAGGGAGTTTGAACCTGCTATTCTCACTGCCTTGGAGAGTTTTCCTCAAACAGTAACATGGTCAGTTTACTCAACCTTCTGATCTCTGCTCAATTTCTTTCTAAAGAGCTCTTCTCAGTCACCCTACTTAAGACAGTGCCTCCCATTCTGAAGCTCACACCTTCCCAGCACTCTCTAGCCCCATTCTCTGGTTTATTTTTCCCTTAGCTTTTTGCACTATCACATTCTTTATTTTTTATGTCTTCTCCAACCCTAACTGGATTGCAAATTCTGTGACAGTAATAATTTGCTGTTTTTCCACTGAAGAAAGAAAGAAAGATGGATATCCCATGCTCATGGACTGGCAGAGTCAATATTGTGAAAATATCTATATTACCAAAAGCAATCTACATGTTCAATGCCATCCCCATCAACTTCCCAATGACATTCATTACAGAGATTGAAAAATCAACCCTAAAATTCATATGGAAGCATCACAAAAGACCGTGAATAGCTAAGGCAATACTGAGCAAAAAGAGCAACACTGGAGATATCACAATACCTGACTTCAAACTATACTAAAGTCATAGCAATAAAAACAGCATGGTACTAGCACAAAAACAGACATAAAGAATGGTGGAACAGAAGACCCAGAGGTTGTAAAGTTTAAATGATATACATAATATTTTATAAATATGTCTGCTCATGAAACCAAATAAGCCAGACTGAGAAGAGTATTTCATGTTTTCTCTCATATATGGCATCTGAGGGAGAAAAACATGAAAGTAGAAAGGGAATTATCAGGAAAGAGGAATGGGGATCAGGGAAGGGTGAGAAGAGAGGGTAGAGGGGAATGAAAATGATCAAAACATGTATTATGTATGTTATGAAAATGTCACAATGAAATTCATTATTTTGCACAAGTAAGATATGCTAATAATTTTTTCCCAAACAACATCCACCCAGAGGTGGGTGCTGGTGGCTCACACCTGTAATTCTAGCTACTCAGGAGGGAGAGATCAGGAGGATTACAGTTCAAAGCCAATCCAGGCAAATAGTTCTCGAGACCTTATCTCGAAAAACCCATCACAAAAATGGGCTGGTGGAGTGGCTCAAGGTGCAGGTCCTGTTTAAACCCCAGTATGGCAAAAAATAAAATAAAGTCCACCCAGAATGACCTGTTTTTTTAAAATATTACACATTTTGTGGGATGACAAATGGTTCAAAAGACTTAGGAATACTTGTACTAGGTAGGGTTTGGTTCTCTAATCTGAGTAACAATCATGGGAAATTAGGAAGAAAATGAGGGAAATGTTCCCACTGCCTTTCTACCTACCTGTAGAATCTGATTTGGTGACTGGTTATTAGAGCTATATCAACTTTGAAGGAAAATAAAATAAATCTTTCTGGATCTTTTGCATTTCCTACTTCTCAAACAACACTGGGCAACAGTGCTTTATGCCTGAAATCCTCAATACTTGGGAGGCTGAAATTAGGAGTATCACAGTTCTAGGCTAGGGTTTGAACTCAGGGCCTGATGCTTATTAGGTAAGTGTTCCATTACTTGAGTCATGCCTCCAGCCCTTTTTTGGTTGTTATTTTTCAGGTAAGGGCCTGTGTTTTTCCTGGGCCTCCTATGCCTCCCAGGATTACAGGTATGTGCCACCATGACCAGCCCTAGACGGACAGTATTTTAAAAAACACAGTGCCTCCTATGCTTTCTGGGATTACAGTATGTACCACTGTGCTGAGGCCTTGATTAGTAATATTTTAAAAAACATAAGCACTCATTTGTCTTTCCAGTACACTTCCAACCCCATTAAGTTAGAGTACATAATAAACGGATGGTTCCTCTTACCTTGCCCAAATGAGTAATGACCTTTGGGACTTAAGATGTGCCTGATACAGCAGTTCTTTTTATCAGAAGAATACCTGATCAGAAGAATACCCATAGAAAGTTACAAGAAACAGACACCCATATCACATTTTTTTTTTTTTTGTATGAGGGGCTGAACTCGAGGCCTTGTGATCTAGGCAAGCACTGCACTGTTTGAACCAGTCAGTCCTTTTGCTTTTAGTTTGTTTTTTGGGTATGTCTCACACTAACTCTGCCCAGGCTGGCCTAAACTATGATCCTCTACCTCCTCTTCTTGAGCAGCAGGCATGTTCCACCATGCCCTGCTTGTTTTTGAGATAGGGTATTCTAGAGTAGCTGAGATTACAGACATGTACCACACCTGGTCCGTAAGACCCTTTGGCAAAATCACCCTGACTCAATGTCTTCAAGCTTGGATGATAAAGTCTGAACACTGCAACAACAGAATGAATGAAAGATGCTGGATGCCTAGAACAAAGAAACCACTTGCCCAGGGAAAGGTTTAAGCTAAATTACCTAACAATAGTATAAATATCCCAAGTGGAAAAGCTGCCCACTGTGTTCCTACCACTCTACTTTTCTTGCTTCTCTCTGCCTAATAAAATCTTTGCTGGCCTTTTACCTTGTGAGTCATCTCTATATTCTTTTCTATAACACATTCAAGAACCACAGACAACAGGGTAATGAGTTCAGGTTCTTCTGTCTATCAAGAACCTCCTCCTGCTCTGGGCTGGTGGTTCATGCCTGTAATACTAGCTACTCAGGAGGCAGAGATCAGGATCATGGTTCAAAGCCACTCCAGGCAAATAGTTTGCAAGACCCTATGTTGAAAAACCTATCACAAAAAAGGGAGTGGGTGAAGTGGCTAAAAGGTGTAGGCCCTAAATTCAAAACCCAGTACTGAAAAAAAAAAAACAAAAAACAACTCCTTAGTCCTCTGTCTAGTGATAATGAAAAAAAAAAAAAAAAAGCACAGCAGATGTTTGAGAACTCTAATATCATTAACAACATTTTTTAACATCAAAAACTTTGTTCTCTGGGGCTACTGCATCCCTATATATAGGCTCAACAGCATCACAGGCTGCAGGCTATTGTTGAAATTATAACTAATGAAACTGCAAGAGCCCTCAATCTGCTGGCAAAACAAAGCACTAAGATGCACAATGCCATCTATCAGAACCGCTTGGCCTTAGACTATTTGCTGGCTTCTGAGGGAGGAGTTTGTGAAAAATTTAACCTAAGCAAATGCTGTTTACAGATTGATGATGAAGGAAAGGTCATAGAAGAGATTACAGACAGAATGAGAAAGATCGCCCATGTCCCCATCCAGACTTGGAGAGGATGGGATACCAATGACCTCTCTGGATGGTGGTATTCTGCCTTAGGTGGATTCAAAACTTTGATAGGGGCAATATGCCTAATCCTAGGAGCATGCTTAATACTGCCCTGTGTGGTCCCCTTGGTACTGCGGTCTATAAGAACTATTATGGAGGCCATTATAGAAAGGAAAATGGCCTCACATATAATGATGCTATGGAAATATAGACTCCCAGATCACGATGATGCTCTTTGACCCTAGGTGGGTCCAAGCATCAAAAGGGGTAATATTGTTGCAGGGAGGAGGATAAGAAGAAAACAAACTGGGCCTAAGTTCTGATAAAGTAGCAGGGGGGAAGGGATGGCATAGTAGAGCGATAAAACCTAAAGAATTCACAGGTGAAGGTCACATAGCACTAGGGATAGAAAGGCACTAAATAACTAGGCTGAAGTAGCCTATAGAATTGCATATAACCATATATGGGTTAAACCTTGTTTTTTAATTTTATTGCCTCTGTAACCTGCTTGCAAGGGTATATAAGGTGAGACCCCTTTGTTCTTGGGGCTGTCTTTTGGACACCAGTCTGCTGGGTCTGTGCTGGCACAATAAAACATTGCTTGCTTCCTGCTAAACTGCCTCAATGTCCCATATCTCAGCCAGCAACTTTCCACAACAGGAATACCATAAGCTACAATTTTCCTTCCACTAAAGAGCAGCACCCTCTGACAAGAATCCATTAGTAATATTCACCTACACTGAAAAATAATATATTCAAATAAAAGTTAGTGATTGTACTGATTACTTTTACAAACCCATTTTATCTCTCTCATACTCAATGCAAAGAAATAAAATATAATCAAGAGGAAAAATCTGTCCCCATTATTATTCCCAATAAGAAGGATCTGCTGCATCTTGCAGGCCTGGAGTACTGTGCAATAAGGAGCACTAAGTGGATCAACACACCTTGATTCTGATCTACCACACAGAATTGCATTTATATATGGTGACTGCACTAACTCCATGGGAGCTGTGATAGACCAGACCATTTTTGTGGTATCTCCAGATCTCACTAAATAAGAAAAGATCTTACAAAGTAAGATAAATTATAAGCTGTTTCTTTAGTATAGGTCGGAAAGGGGGCCTGATAAAAGTATTACTGTGGCCTAAAGATTGCTGGATTGATATTGTGTTGTTATAATGAAAACAAGGTACACATCAAAACCACTGTCAGATTAAAAACCTGAAGAATTTTATCAATTCTTCAAACAATGGAGCAAGTTCCTAGTTTCTAGGCTGACAATTACTCCTGTGTTGGCATTGCTGCTGGCTGTGAAACACTCTACCAGAGATAAATTGAACCACCTGGTAGGTGTTATAGTAACAGATGATGCTTACAAAGCATTTTTAAAGGGGAAGAAATAAAACAAGAAATAATTCCTGCTCCTATGAAACTTACAGGAACAAAAATTCATATTTAAACAATTTTTTTTAGAATTGGGGATGGAACCCAGGGCCTTTGCTTGCTAGGCAAGCACTCTACCACTTGAGTACACCACCAGCCTTTTTTGTGTGTGTGGAATAGGGTCTAACATTGCCCAGGCAGGCCTCGGAACTCTTGATCCTCCTGCCACTGCCTCCTGAGTAGTTGGGGTTACAGGCATGTACCACCATGCCCTGCTCTTCTTTAAACAATTTTCACACTCAGAAAACACTGCACACAGAGCAAGGCAGGGAGGGAAGCAAGGGAGGGAGGGAACAAACTTACTGCACAGCAAGGCATAATAACCATGGTTCTTTGTCTGTTGTATAAATTTACAGATGACATTTCCATTACCCTAACAGAGAATCCTAGGACCTAATAATTTTTGCATTGTTTATCTTCCATCTCCAAAGAGCAAAGGAATCCTTCATATTAGCAATAAGCCACATTCACTTCTCAATATCTGTGGAAAACACAGACAGCATCAAAGTAAGTCTTCTCAGTGCATTGGTTTTTGAAAGAGGCCATACTCATTCTACAGCAGCTGGCAGAGAGGGAGTACTGAGTACATATTAGCTGTTAGCAACAACCACCTCAGGAAGGGAGAACAGCCACAATATGTGGCTTTCTCCAGAGCACCATTCAGAGAAGTGGTCACAACTAACATTTAGAACTCTTGAGCACTTGCTTAGTTAGCATGGAGGAAGCCCTGAGTTTATCCCCAAGCACAAAAAAACTCTTCAGGAATTTTGCAGAACTTGAGGCAGGACACTACCAAATCACGGCTTTCTAAATAAGGAGAGCTGTTCCTCACCCTTCTCAGTCAGTCCACTAATTTGGCAGGAAAAAGACTTATTAAAATGGATTATCTTCGGTTTGCTGACAGAAAATTTCAAAATGGGATCTGCTTTCCAAGGTGAGCCAGACTTAAAACTACAGTCATATGAGGGTATTTCATCCCTCATGAAAAACTCTTGAATAACTTTTATTGTGCTTTCGTTCAGAGAAAAGAGGGTTTCCATCAACAATGCCAACAGTCTTCTGAATTTCTTCAATGTATCTTCCCAGTCATATCTGAGAAACTTGTTTCTTTAGTAGGGAAAATCTGCCAACCTAGCTCACAGGTAAACCACAGCTAAAGTTATGTCCCCATTACTTTGACCTAGACACTGTAATTCAAAGTTACTGTTCTTACAATTTCAAGGTCTCTTTTCCTGAATCAGGAGAACACAAATGACTTTGAGCTCAAATGGCAAATGCTGATGCTGATGGCTACTGGCTCAGATAGTCCACTGGGAACTTTCATTTCAAGATATTTTGAAACCAATTCCTTCTGTTCTAAAGAAAATTTCAAATTTTCTTTTGATTAAAGCAATTTCCATCAAAAATTAAGTATTAAAAATGAATTCAGAACTTGATTCAGCTTTGTAGAATGTCCTCAAAGACTTTCTAAAAGTTGGGAAACAAACAATAGGTTCACGGGTATAGATACATATCATAGTCACCAGATAACAAAGTAAGTATACATCAGTTAAATAAATCATAGCACATCTTACTATACATTGCTATAAAAAAGAATGAGGAAATTCTGTATGTAATGATATAGAAAGATTTTTAGGATTAAGTAAACAAAGCAGTATATAGAATATGCTACTTTTTGTATTGGGGATAAGAATATAAGTTTTATTTGCCCGAACTTGTAAAAAGAAACAATGGAAAGATAAAAAATATAGGGGCTAGAGGGAGATAAACAGGTAAAGAGAGGAATGGGAGCAATTTTTCTGCATCATTTTTATATAGCTCACACTCTAGAATCACATAAATGTATTAATAACTTTAACAATTTCCTTTGTAAGCAAGTTGTCTTGATTTACAGACCAATAAGTCTAAGAATTATCCAAGTTGTTGGGTGCTGGTGGCTCACACCTGTAAACCCAGCTACTTAGGAGGCAGAGATCAGGAGGATCTCGGTTTTGAAGCCAGCCCAGACAAATAGTTCTAGAGATCCTATTGCAATAAAACTCATCACAAGAGAAGGGCTGGTGGAGTGGCTCAAGGTGTAGGCCCTGAGTTCAAATCTCAGTTCTGCAAAAAAAAAAAGTATTCAAGGTGAGCTAGATAAAACTATGAAAAAGTTGATTCTGAAAGTCATTTAGTGATTTTTTTCTAAAGCCTGTGTTTTCTTTTTCATTTAAGAAACTGATCGGGGCTGCTGAAGTGATAGAGTGCCTGTCTAACATGCATGAGGTCCTGAGTTCAAACCCTGATGCCACCAAAAAAAAAAAAAAAAAAAAAGAAAGAAACTGGTCAATCCTTCAGATACAGAAATTGAGAGACAAGGCACTAGAATTGGAAAAAAATTTTTGATATTTGGTATATTTTAAGATAAAGTTCTATAATAAATCATTCTTAGGATTTGTGCAGCCATAGCACACTGGATTTGAAACTGTTTCAAACAGATGCTGGCTGTACTAGCAGAAGCTAAAAGTTAAGAGTCAAATACCTCAGTGCCTTTTGGAATTTCCAGTCCACCAAAATCCAGGTAACTTCAAATTCTCTGACCATTTCTTCTGCTTTCTTGTTCAAATGGGAGCTCATGGCTATTTTCCTTTGAAGGATAGTTACTTCAACCTGTCCCCAGGCTTTGAAGGCCATTGTGTGACTGCTGCAGAACTCTCCTAGCTCCAACCTCCTCCCCAAGGGCCAATTCCATAGTCCACATCTCTGCTTACATATTGGAATTTCAAACTTAACTCTGCCAAAATAGAATTCTTAATTCACACAACTACCAAGTATGCTTCTCTCCAAGTCAATTTCATCTGTGTAAATGACTCTATCACTGGCTTAGTGCCTCACACCAAAAATCCAGAGGCCATCTTCATTTTTTCTCTTCTTTCCAACACCCACTCAAATCCATGAGGGAGTCCTAGGTCCAAGAACCTAACTCATCAGTTGTACCACATTCTCACCAAAATCCTACTGTTGAATATTATCATCTCTCTGGGCTGGTGGAGTGGCTCAAGTGTTAGAGTGCCCCCTAGCAAGTGTGAGGCCCTGAGTTTAAACTCCAGAACTACCAAAAAACAAAAAGAAACAAACAAAAAACCAAATATTATCATCTCTCTACTACATACTCTCAGTCTTTGCGCCATTCTCAACAATGGCCTTCATTATGATAAATCCAATTCTGATATAGTTAAATAATTGTTGGAGTCAGGTATTAGAAAGATAGGAAGGGCAGAGAATAGTGGTCAGACAATGGGATTAATGAAGGTTTCAAAATGGCAAACTCATAGGACCACAGTAGTGAGCAGCTGAGTAGACAAGAGCATTGAATGTGAGTCAAGGAACTGAGGGACCAGGGTGTTAGAAGGACCATTTATACGTGTATTGAAAAAGCTAAGAATTATGACAGAAGAGAAGGTAGAGAAACAATGAACCAGGAGAAAAATAAGCAGTAAGGATCAGGTATCTATCTCATCTCCAGGCTTCACTTCTAAAATATAAACATCCACCCCTCTCCATTTTTAAACATGTTATCCTAGTCCAAACTGTCTACCTTCACCTTTCTCCTAGACCCTTGCAATTGACCTTCTTAATTGGTTTTCTTGATCATTGATTTACCAACATTTTATTTTGTATCTTTGATATTGTAGCTTATTTTAATCTAATGAAATGAGAACATTTAACTGAACCCCAGATGTGACCACTTTTATTTCTAAGAATTGAATGTGTTTTTCTGTTTTCTATGTTTTTTTTTTCTCTTTCTTAGTTATAATTTCTTTTTTCCCTTGATCAAACAACACTGAAACTTCTTAGCATTGGAATCTAGAAGAGTGATTTGGCAATTAAAATATCACTACATATTTTGGATGACTGTTCTAATGATTAAGGAATGGAAATTTTATTAAGCAAATTGATTCTCACTTTAAAACAAACTCTGACTTTTGGAGTTGAGGATGTAGCTCAGTGGTAGAGTACTTATATGTAGCATATGCAAGGCCCGGGTTCAATTCCCCGTACAACAAGAGAACAAATAGTTTTGACTGTATGCTGGAATAAAATTGTATGTCTTTCATGTGTGAAACTGGGAAATAAAAACATTATCCAAAAAAATTAGCAATATTCTAGCAATGTTTTTTGTGGAAGCAACTTAGAATATACACAAAAATTACACTATAACACTTATCAAAGAAACATGGTTTACAATGTTAAAAAGTGAAAACAATCCAAATGTTCAACAACAGAATCACCTTAACCATTTTAAAAAATACAGTGCCTTCACCCTACCTCAGATCAATTTAATCAGGACCTCTTTGAGGAAGACCCAGGCACTGGCATTTTAAAAAAGTTCCACCAGGGACTGCTGGAGTGCCTGCCTAGCAAGCATGAGTCTCTGAGTTCAAACCCTAGTACTGCAAAAACAAAAACCAAAAAGTTCCACCAGGCTTTCTGATATGCAGTCAGAGTGAATTATCCTAAGTTTTATCTCTTTATGTACCATTACTATACTGAAGGGACCCCAAATTTATATCTACAATCTGGACTTGCACCTCTTCCGACTCTATTCTTATAATCCTAACTGCTTAATCAATATTTCTTCAAGAGAAGGGCAAACTGAAACTACAATGAACCATGGTGTGGTAGTCCTCACTTATAATTCCAGCATTGGGAACAGAAAGGTGCTGAGGTAGAAGGATCAAGAATTGAAGGCCAGCCTATTGCTATACAGGAAGATCTGTCTCATAAAAAAGTCAAATTCACAATGAGATGTCACTTCATATGTTAGAATGGCTATTATCAAAATGATAAAAGTTAATAAGGTTGGCCAAGGATATGGAAAAAAGGAATCCTGAATAGTTGATGAGAATGCAAATCAGTATAGCCATTATGAAGAATGGTGTGACAGCTTTTCAAAAAAACTAAAAGCAGACTTACTATATGAACCATCCGTCCCACTCCCAGGTTTATATCCCAAAGAACTGAAATTAGCATTTAAAAGGAGACTACTGCATTCCCGTGTTCACTGTAGCACTTACTCACAACAGCCAAGATAATGAATCAACCTAAACCTCCATCAGTGGATGAATGGCTAAAGAAAATGTGATTACATAGATGAATCCAGAGGACTATATGCTAAGTGAAATAACTAGGCACAAAAAGACAAACACACATGAGCTAGGTGATACATGCCTGTAATCCCAGTACTGGGAGGCAGACTCATGAAGATCATGAGTTCAAGGCCAGCCTGGGCTACCTATGTAGCAATAGTCTGCCTCAAAAAAAAAAAAAAAAAAAGACAAATACTGTGTGTTATCACTTATATGTAAAATCTGAAACAGTTGAATTTATAGAAGAGAGCAAAAGGGTGACTGGTGTTAGGGGGGAATGAGAAGATGTTGATCAAAGGCTACAGTCTACATTAGAAGATCGTTTTTAAGATGTATTATATAACATGGTGACAATACTTGATAATAATGTATTGTAGCTGGGCACTGGAAAACTCATGCCTCTAATTTTAGCTACTCAGGAGACAGAGACCAGGAGAATCGCAGTTCAAAGTCAGCCCCGGGTGAATAGTTCACTAGACCCTATTTCCAAAAAACCCATCAAAAAAAAGGGCTGACAAAGTGGCTCAAATGGTACAGCATCTGTCTAGCAAGTATGAAGCCTTGAGTTCAAACTCCAGTACTGCCCCTCCCCAAAGTATATTGTATATTTCAAAACTGCTAAAAGAATAGATTTATTTTGTGGTGCTGAGACTTGAACCCAGGGCCTCACACATGCCGAGTATGCTCAAGATAGATTTTAAATGTTCTCACTACAAAAAACAAAATATGTGAGGTAATGGATATGTTAATTAGCTTAATATAGTCATTTCACAATGTGTACACGTAACAAAACATTATATCATATCCTGTAAATATATATGATTGTTTTGACAATTAAAATATTTTAAATTTAAACAATATTTCTTGAGAATCTCCTTAAATGTTAATAATTTGACTGAATTTTTATTTTCATCCTGCCCTCATTTCTGTTCACTTAATTCTCTCAGCTCTAAGTTCAAATTTATCTAGACTCTAACCATTCCTTACCAACTTTACCACTGCTTTTTCTTTTCTTTTTCTTTCTTTCTTTCTTTTTTTTTGGCAGTACTGGTGTTTGAACTCAAGGTTTTGTATTTGTTAGGCAGGCAACTCTAGAACCATGCCTCCAGCCCTTTTTGCTCTGGTTATTTTCGAGATAGTCTTGCTTTTTTGCCCAGGCCAGCAGCACAGCAATCCTTCTATTTTAAGCTGGGATGAGAGTTATGTATCCCCACACTCAGCTTTTCTCTATTGAGATGAGGTCTTGGAAACTTTTTTGCCCAGGCTGGCCAGAACTGTGATACTCCTAATTTCAGCCTCCCAAGTAGCGAGGATTTCAGGCATAAAGCACTGTTGCCCAGCTCAACTCTACCATTTCTACTTTGGCTCAAGTCATCAATAACCTGGATTTTACTTATCTTATTAATTTATTTATATTTACTTTTGGTGTTTTTAAACAGTCTTGCTATGTAGCCCAGGCTGACCTAGAACTCCCAATCCTCCTGCCTCAGCCTCCAGAATGCTGGGATTATACTCCTTCACATTCACACCCAGCTCTCTACTCTGGGTTTTATTACAATAGCTTCTGAAACTATCAGAGTGCTGTTCAAAATACAACTTGTAGCCTAGAGATGTAGCTCAGTGGTAGAGAATTTGCCTAGTATGCACATGCCAGACAAGGCCTTGGGTTTGATCCCCAGGTACCATGGACAAATGAACAAAAAAAGAGCAATTTCTATCTCTCTTCTAATCAGAACTCTTTAATGGCTTCCTATCTCACTCAGACTAAATGCGAGTCTTTATTATAACTGACCTAATTAGGTCCCCTACAACTTCTCTGACATAAGCTCTTTCCATAATCTCCCTAAATTGTTTCCCAGCTGTACTGGTCTCCTTTCTGTAACAAGCCAGGCATATTCTGCTTTCGAGCCTTTGCAGGCTCACTGCTTAGAAAATTCTTTTCTCAAATGTCCACATGACTAACTGCTTCACTTCTCTTAGATCACAGTTTATATCTTATCAATGATGTCTATTGCCCTGTTTCTCCAGACCACGTATTATCCTCTACTTTACTACGTATTTACTGTCTGTCATTTCCACTGGGAATAAGTTCTGTAAGGGAGGAATTTTGTTTTGTTTATGGCTATATCCCCTGTACTGAACAATAAATACATACTTGTTGAATGAATATATAGATGGCATCTTCTCTATCGTTTTTCCTCCATACAAATAGTTACATAGTTAAACTTACCCAGTCAGCTTTTCCACTTACTATACCATTGCGATGATACATGAAAACTGAACCAGGCACAGTGGTGTACACCTGTAACTTGAGCATTCAGGAGGCTGAAGCAGGAGAATCCTGAGTTCCAGGCCAGCTTGAACTACATAGCAAATCCTATCTAGAAAAACGAAAAAGAAAGAAAAGCCTATCTTGAAAAAAAAAAAACACAAAAAGGGGCTGATGGAGTGGCTCAAGGTGTAGGCCATGAGTTCAAACCCCAGTACTGAAGGAAAGAAAAAAAAAAAAAAAAAAAAAAGAAAGAAATCCTGCCACCTCAGGATTTGAAAGGTAGTGATGGAGCTGGAATACCATATACAATCCTGCTGCTCCTTTGATAAATAATCTAGCTTAGGTATTGCCAATAATTTAGAGATTATCTAGTGATCCAAACCCCACAAGTTTTTCTTCCCAGAGTACCATCAATCATTAATTTTGTAGTCCTGATAACTCAAAACAAGAACCATTAGCACCTTCTTCTGTACCCCTGAAAAATATTTCTAACTTGCAACTTCTGTTCTATATGTTCAAAACTAGTGCTGAAAGCAAAAGTACTTTCTGAGCTGCCTGAATGATATATACTGGATTGTCTAAAGTAATGGATTATATGTTTTTGTACTCAACTATTTGTGAACAGTAGGTATGCCCTTCAAAAATTCATAATTACTTCCCCACTCTTCCTCACCTCAACCCACCTAGTCTGACAAACACATTGAACCAAAATAAAGGAATTGAGCAACGAAAATCTGGTAGATATATGAAATCATTCCAGGCTCAAACTTTAAATAATTTGCATAGTGAGGAGAACAGCTCAGATGCACTGTGACTCAGCAGTTTATGGTGCCTGAGATATGAAATAAGATAAAGATCTTTTCTCTTTTATGGCATTAGGCTAAATAATGGAGCCAAGATAAATGAGGTACCTCAGTCAGTGGCTGAAATGTCACAATGTGCACACTGACAGATTTAACTCAAGTCTGTGATGACAGGGGGAGGAAAAAGTGTATGTCAACTGAAACACAGAGCTGTTCTGAAATAACCTGTCCAATGCTGACTACAATTAGCACTCAGAAATGTATAAAATATTGGAAATGAAAGCAAAATTTAGAAATAGGAACTATGGTACCAGCTAAGTGTTAGAACTTAGAGCTAAGGAGGGAATTTATCCAGATACTGCGCAGTTCTTTTAAACAAAATGTAAATCCCATTTTACACTAAAGAAATAGCCTCGGAAAAGTTAAGAAACTTGTTAAATGTCACATAAAAAGACATGGCCAGGTTACCAATCTACACCACAACTTTATGCTGCCTCATTTGTGAAAAAGAAGTGGAGAAATAGTATTTCATAGCAGTGCATGGAGAAAGACCATCAGCATTTAAATGGTAATGGAATCCAAGCATTTGAATTATTGGGGTCTTTACTGCATTCAAACCCAGACACTGGCTGCTTTTGAACACCAAATCTCGCCAAAGAAACCTACAGTCTATTAAGAATTCAGACTCACATTACAAGAACAGCATTCAAGCCAACGTCATACTGTCCACAAAAAGCAAAAACCAAGGGTAGTGGAAACTTCAATGAGATAGCAGTGTTTACCAGGTTGTAGAATCAAGGAAAACTTCACAGAGGAAGTAGCATTTCCACTGATGGAAGGAACAACCTAACTTCTCATCAGACTCCCAAGAGGTTTGAAGCTAAATTTCAAAATCCTTGGCATGGCAGTCAAGGCCCTTCACAACTAGGTCAGGGGGAATGTCAAGGAAGAAAGAGTATACCTAGTGACAAGCTTATGCTGAAGTCTTTGCTGCTAGCTCAGGTTTCAACATACCAGAAAGTGTTATTTTACTATCTGTAAACTGAGCATGGTTTGAAGACAAGCTGAACATCTTAGCACGTGGCAGATGCACAGCAAACATTTTCTGAGCTAAACTACTGATGTACACCGACGGGCACCAACCACCAGGTGACCCAGCACGCTGCCAGTGCCCTATGCCATCAAGACCTCTGGGGATTGGCTAATTTTAAAGTTCTCAAGTAAGAGACTTAAATACGTGATCCAAGCGGACCAGGCTGACCTTGGTTTGCATTTGGATGCGGCAAACCAACTGTAAAAGACCACGACTGGGAAAAATCAGAGCATGGAGTGGGAACTAGTTTAGGGAACTGTTAATACACACATCTATCTAGATACCTATATATATTTTAATGGGACTGGGATTTGAAGTAGTAATATCTTCGCAATTGCAAAGCTTGCACTCTATCACTTGAGCCACACACTTCCAGTCCACTTTGCTCTGGTTATTTTGGAGATGGGGTCTCCCGGCTGGCCTCAGCCTCCCAAGTAGCTAGTATTACAGGCGTGAGCCACTCGCGCCGTGCTGGGAATTGTTAACTTTTATTAAATGTGATGTCTGTAAAAGTCGTCTGTTAGAAAGACTTAAGATATTTATAAATGAGATGGTTTCCCTTAGAGCACTACAGCTATGGGGGAGGGGAGTTAAACAGGAAACAAACTGGTAAAAATGTACTGGCTATAGTCGAGGGGTGTAACACACCACATCGGGGAATGTTTGAGAATTCCCGTAATATAAGAACACACACACTCACACACCCCACGTGCTGCTTTTCATCCTAAGCCCCACGGGAACCAGACCCAGAGGGCAGGCGGCGCCTCGGCTTCTGCGAGCTTGGAGCCTCCTGCGGGAGCCCGACTCGAGGATAACCAAGGGTAGGGCGCCGGCCTCTTCACTCCGTCCACGCTCAAGGCGGTGCTAAACGCGCGACCCCGCTAAGTCCTGAAGAACGCGGGCCGAGTTCTTCCTCGTTTCCTCAGTGGGACCCGCCCTGGGGCTTAGAACCTAAGGAGAAGTGACCTCACCTGCTACTCTCCACCACCCAGAACCCAACCGCCGTCCCAGAACGCCCGGGGGAGGGCTCTCCGCGGCGGCGTCACGGCACGCCGTGCGCCGGGTCAAAGTTCAGCCCCGCCCCCGCTTCCCCCTCGCTGTCTCCCTCGGCCTGCGCCGCTGCCGACACCGCTTGTGGCCCCTGCTCTGCTCCGTCAGCTCCGCCGCTTTCCTCCCTGAGCGCTGCTCGGCAGGCCGCCATGGCGAACGTGGCCGACACGAAGCTGTACGATATCCTGGGCGTCCCTCCCGGCGCAAGCGAGAACGAGCTGAAGAAGGTATCCGGAGCTGGCAGGCTGGGCAGGGTGTGTGGGTCGCGGGGCCTGCGCGGCCGGGTCGGCCAGGCCGCGCTACGGGGCGGCCCGCGAGCCAATGCCGGCCACAGTGAGCCCGGTCTGGGGGGTGGCGGCGTTGGCGGGACCGGCCGCTTGGTGGGCCGCGCACTCCGGCCTCGGCTGACCTTGGGCCTTTTGGCCCGCCCGCAGATGCAGCAAATAAAACCCACTTCTGCGCAAACACGATGAAAACCCTTCCTTCCTCCCTCACCCGACAAGCGCCCGAGGTCGGGCGCTCCCGGGAGGCGGCAGCCGGTCCGGCCCTCCTCGCGCCGAGGTCACCACCCCGGAAAAACAGGTTGGACCGTGGTTCCCGGACCTCCCGGTCCCGGAGAGAGGCTGTCCGCGCCGTGGACTCAGGCGCCGGCTCCGGGGCGCCGCGGGAGGGTTGAGGCTGCTCCCGCCAGCTGCCTCCGGACGGCAGGGTCTGTTTCCTGGGAGCCGTGGTCGCCGGCCCCCGGAACTCCTCCCTCTTCCTCCCTCTCCATAGAGCCAGAGGAAGCGTGGGTCTGTGTTTGCATGCATTGTTCTGCGGGCAGGTGATCTAATTCCTGTGCTGGCTTCAGGAATACGCCGTGGGTCCCAGCCAAACACCTTAGCCGGCTAAAAATAAACGGTTTCATTGTCGTCCGAGCAGTGCTACAGAATCTTCCATCGCAGGATTTCAAAGCACTTGAGGCATTTAATTAAGCCCCTCGGGTCTTCCCGGCCCTAGGGGTATGCGACCCGGATTTCTAAGATGAGAAAAATGAGAACGCTCCTAAGTAGTGGGACCGGTAGAGTCGGGAGTAAAATGGACTTCCTGTTACCTTACCGGAAATGCTAGTCGGTGTTATATAATTCATGAGTCTGTGTGAATGAAGACTTAAATGCTGTATGTTCAAACCTCCTAATTGAAAGTGTGTGCAATCTCAATACCTAACATCGAGGTCACTGTATACCACCCCTGTTATTCCACAGAATGCAGGTAAAACACGTCACCACACCACCTAGGATTGTCCTGATACTACAGATAGAGGAAAATCAGAAGCCATCGTGGGCAGAGATTCTGCCCTTAGTTTATAGTAATGCTTGGGTGTCTGTAAAGCTAAACAAATCTTGAGTTCATTAGGTTACTGGTGTCTTCCTGGTCTCGTTACTGGCCAAGGACAATAGTAAAGAGTAGAATAATGTGTCAGTATTTTGTCTTTGTGTCATTGTTGTTTGTTTTTACTTCGTTATATTTTCAACTATTATAAGAGCTACTTTGTTAAAAGTACATGAGAAAGTAAATAGCAAGATGGAAAATGTCAAGCAATCCTGATATTTTTGGAAGGTTATGTATGACTTTAGAACATTCTCAGAAAAGTGGATATTACTGTAAACCTTTGATGTATATATAACCCTTCCTTTAAATTTTTTTTTAAAGGCGTACAGAAAGTTAGCCAAGGAATACCATCCTGATAAGAATCCAAATGCTGGAGACAAAGTAAGTTATTTGAAACTTTTTGTATTCCTGAGATTTTGGTTTTAAACTTATATTACCCCTCCTTGAAAACAGGAAAATTATAGGGAAAAATCTACCTAACGCCCACAGAGCCATACTTTTATGTTAAGAATATTTCAGTTTTGTAATGGGAATCTGAGTACTCTGAGCAGTAATGCGTGGTAAATAGAACCAGAATTAAACCAAACGTAACTTGCATCTTTTATTGGAATTAAGTGATATCCGGGTTCTGTAGTTTTTCTCTATTCTAATATTTGAAAATCCAATTGTCATAACTTGTACTTTTTCTTTATAGTTTAAAGAAATAAGTTTTGCATATGAAGTATTATCAAATCCAGAGAAGCGGGAGTTATATGACAGATATGGAGAACAAGGTCTTCGGGAAGGTAGTGGTGGAAGTGGTGGCATGGATGATATTTTCTCTCACATTTTTGGTGGAGGATTGTTCGGCTTCATGGGCAATCAGAGTAGAAGTCGAAATGGCAGAAGAAGAGGAGAAGACATGATGCATCCACTGAAGTAAATACCGTGTTTTCTTTTTTTAAAAAAATTATTTTTTCCAATATAATACTCAGAAGAACATTATTTAATATTCTGTCTTTCATCAGGAAATAAGAGTCTTGTTTTACTGTGTTCATTAGGTATCTATAAGTGAATTTGGTAATTGGATGTTTGTATTTTGCTTCAAATCTTAAAGAATGGTGATGTTTATGGAGTAGGAAGATGGTTTTTTTCATGTGCTGCTGAGGCTACTTGTTATTATGTAAGATTTCAAGTGTAAAGATTATTTTCTTTCCAGGTGCCAGTGGTTCACACCTGTGATTCTAGCTATTCAGGAGGCAGAGTTCAGGAGGATCATGATTCAGAGCCAGCCCTGGAGAAGACCCTATCTCAAAAAAGGACTGGTGGGAGTGGCTCACAGTGGAGGCTCTGAGTTCAAACCCAGTACCACCAAAAAAAAAAAAAAAAAAAAAACCCACAACTTGTTTTCTTTGAAGTACTTAACTACTTCCAAGTTACTTTTTATTTCAAAACTTATAAAGTAACTGCCTAGTTTTTTTTACATGTTAAGGCCACTCATTACTTGATCCTCAGTGCAAACTTTCCTAAAATGGTTTTCATAGAGCTTACTGGTTCCAGCCTGTCATTAACCTGCCAGCATATGAATGATGTTGACCTTGATCTTAGACTGGGAATCTGCAAACCCTCTGCAACCTGAAAATAGCAATTTCACTTTGCAAAAGTTGTGAGGTCTTTTACCCTGTTAATTTTTTAATGAACTATACAGTTTTACTAGCAAATGCCAGAAACTGAAGTTCAAGTGTTTGTTTAAAATATTTCAGGGCTGAGGATGTGGCTCAGTGGTAGAGCACTTGCCTAGCATGTACAAGGCCTTGGGTTTAATCCCCAGCATCACAAAAAAAAAAAGTTTCTTTAAAAAAATTTTTTCTATTCAGTGTAGCATTTGAGCCAATTGGGGGGGGGGGATTTATGTGTAATCGATTACCTTAGGTCTCATTCTTGTATTTGTGTGTATTTTAGAAGACTTTATTTTCAGAAATCATTTGGATGCCATTCCAAGAGTAATATTTGAGCAATGTTGTGTTTGTTCTTTCATATTTTTCTTTGATACAGAAATGGTCTAAAAAGTAAACAGACCCACCCAAACACCAAAAAAAAGGGTAAATAGACTTAAGATTGCTTAATGTACTCTGGTTCTATGTGGGTTTTTTTTTCATGTTGTTGTTTTGTGGTACTGGGGCTTGAACTTAGAGCCTACAACTTGAGCCACTCCACCAGCCCTTTTTTGTGATGGGGTTTTCAAGACAGGGTCTCGAACTGTTTGCAAGGGACTGGCTTTGAACATCGATCCTTCTGATCTCTGCCTCCTGAATAGTTAGGATTACACACATGAGCCACCAGAGCCCAGCTGTGGTTTTTTGTTTGTTTTTAATTTATACTGCGTGTTAAATGTGTTTCTTCTGCTATTTTATTCTAGCATTATTTAAATTGTACAAACATTTCCTTTTGGGTGGCTTTATAGTACTCCATTTCATGATGTCTTTAATTTACCTTTTATATAGGGTCTTGGCTGTGTGTGTGTGTAAGTGTGTAAGTGTGTAAATAGTGTTGCGGTCTGTCTTTACAGCTTTGTTTCTATTTGGCAGAGATTCCCAGGCAAGCAGCAGTGTTTTGAGGCTGATAGAAAAAGCTAAATTTCCTGGTAGAGGGATTGTGTCAAATGAGGTCCCACTGGAGAGTGCCAGTTTTTTCAGACCATTACTCATAGTTTTCCTTCACTGGCCATATTTGTTTAAATTTTTTGGCTTGTAGAATAGTAGTTTTGCATACTATATGTAATTTGACATATGGGGGGGGAAAGACCTACATGGTCTTTTTGTTACGAGATTCTCACCAGGAGTATAAAAAGATGCATCAAAGTGATTTTTGTCTAAGGTTCGGATGGAGATACATCATTATTTGCAGGTGTTGTTGGTAATGTTTTGTCCATAAGTGTATTAGTTTTATACGAATTACAATATGTAAAGGTTTTAGCTTAAAAATAAGAATTTTGAGAAAAATTTGAATACTACAAAATTGTATAGGTGCCTTGTAAAATAACTATTTCTTGGCTGGTAGAGTGGCTCAAGGGGTAGAGCACCTGCCTAGCAAACATGAGGCCCTGTGTTCAAACCCCAGTGCTATCAAAAAAAATTAAGTAAAATAACTATTTCTTTGTTCTTTTAACTCCCATGATTTCATTCATGTATTGTTTTTGTTTTTTTCTTTTGGTACTAGGAATCAAACCCAGGGCCTATTATGCATGTTAAGCAAACACTTAAAACACTGAGCTACATTCCCAGTCCAACTCCCATGGTTTTAAAATTAAGCCTTCACTATTAAAAAGAGGTTTAGGTAGAGACTAGGGATATAACACAGTGGTACATAGGGCGTAGCATGCATGTGACTCTGGGTTCATCCTCAGCTGTGCAAAAATAAAGGAGATTTAAAAACGAGTAAAATTACTAAATGCACTGTTGGTAATACTTGGAGTTTTTTTGGGTGGGGGTATGGTCCTAGGGTTTGAACTGAGGGTTTCATGCTTGCTTGCTTAAGCAGGCTCTCTGATGCTTGAGCCATACCCCCAGTCTTTTTGTTTTTATTTTATTTTTGAAATAGGGTCTCCTTAACTTTACCTATGATTAGTCTTGAACTCATGATCCTCCTCCTGCCTCCCAAGTAGCTGGGAGTAGCTAGAATTATAGGCATGCACCACCACAAGTTGGTTTGTTGGATTTTGGTTGGTTTGTTTTCTTTTTGACACTGGTTTGGAAATTGGTTCTGTAATTAAAATATGCTATTATGAATAAAAGTGAGTTGAGTTTTATCAGTTACATGTTTTTATCTAGCACTTGATTGAGGTTTGATTGACATACAAAAAGCTGTACACATTTAGTGTATACAACTTGAGTTTGGATAATAGGCTTTTTATTCAGTATTTGGTCGCAGGTTCCTTTGTATATTGGTTATAATTTGGTGGACTCTGTAGAAACTAAAACTTGGAGGGTCTCTGTTGAAAACATGTTTTACATGTTCTTTCCTTCCTTCTGTCACAGTGTAGATGTGGTCACCCTTTTCTTGTTTTGGAGACATGCAATCTAAGTGCCTTCCTTAAGATATAATGTAACTTTGTAGCCTTTCTAATTGTTCAAGGAGAGAGCACAGCCTTGTAGTCTAGCTCCAACTCTGGAGGCAAATGCTTATGTGACTTTGATCTTTCACTGCCTCAATTTTATCATGTCAAATGGGGATAATTGTGATTAGGATTAGGTTTCAGTTAAGTGAAGGGTTTGTTTCCAAGGTCAAAAAAAGATGATGCTATGTAGTCATCAACTGTATCAAAAATTGTGCCACATAGGCTGGTGTAGTGGCTCAAATGGTAGCATGCCTGCCTAGCAAGCACAAGTACCACCAAAAAAAAAAATCTATGCCACAGCAAATTGTTACCAGGTGCTATACATTCTGTCTTTGACCGTCATTTATGTTGTCCTTAGTCATAAAATTGTACTGCAAGTTTGAGCCACGGATGTGAAACTTCAGACAGTTGATTTAATGTGGACTCTTGAATTACTTGTTTTAAAGAGTTACAGTGGTATTTGCTGTATCCACTATTTATACTTTGTATTTAAGAAGTTTGGGAAAATTTGGTTGAACCTGATCCTTTCCTCTCCAGAGTATCTTTAGAAGATCTATACAATGGCAAGACAACCAAACTACAACTTAGCAAGAATGTACTCTGTAGTGCATGCAGTGGGTAAGTATGTGTTCTGGCTTATACAGTATATTTTTGTCTGCCCCTTGGTGTGCACTATTCCAGTTAAAAATTGTGACTTAAAACTTGCTACCCTATAGAACATTTTCTGAAAGCTCTAAAAGTCAGTTTAAATGTTAGTTATGTGGGGATTGAAAATGGAAAGTACAGTTCCATTTGTTGTGGCTTATTAGAATGATCTGTGGGCAAAATGTAATTTGTATTTTTGCTTGCTTTAGCCAAGGTGGAAAGTCTGGAGCTGTTCAGAAGTGTAGTGCTTGTCGGGGTCGAGGTGTACGCATCATGATCAGACAGCTGGCTCCAGGAATGGTACAACAGATGCAGTCTGTGTGCTCTGACTGTAATGGAGAAGGTATGTTAGTTTTGAGGGTTTTTTTTTGTTTTGTGTTTTGGGTTTTTTTGTGGGGGAGGGTGGGGAGGCTGGTGATGGTGGAGATTGAGCCCAGCCTGGCTCATGCTCAGCGTGCGCTGATCTACACTTCCATCCCTGGGTTAGGTTAGTCTTTAATTCCAAAAAAGATGAGCAGGCTGATTATTTATCCCTTTGTATTTTAAAAGACTGTATTTGCTAAGTAATGAGATGTTTAGCTATTCCTAAGTGGAGGATTTTTTTTAAGTGAAGGATTTTACTATAAACTTCGTTAGCTTTTGTTGATAGAGGATTAAAGGTGTTCACAGAAGTAACTATTTCAAGCTTTGTAAGCCAAGTAGTTTCTGTCAGAACTACTCACCTCTGTATAGCTACACAGAGTATATTACAAATGGGCATTGCTGTGCTCTAATAAGATTTTATTTATAAAAATAAGTATCTTTCCCAATTTGGCCTGTGGGATACCTCTTCTAGAACAGTACTGTTCGATAGGTTTGTTTTGGTGGTGCTGGGCCTCACACGTGCTAGACAAACACTTTACCACTGAGCTACAGCTCTAGCTCTGGTGGAATTTCTTTCTGTGGTGATAGAAATATTTTGTATCTGCAATGCCCTATTGTGTGACCACTAGTTATCTGTGCACCCCTCCCCCCAAAATACTTGAGTTTGAACTCAGGGCCTCATACTTGATAGGCAGACATTCTACCACTTGAGCCACTCCACCGGCCCTTTTTTTGGGTACTATGTAATACAGTACTATATAGGCCTACATATAATGAGCTCTCTTTGCAGGAGAGGTAATTAATGAGAAGGACCGCTGTAAAAAATGTGAAGGGAAGAAGGTGATTAAAGAAGTCAAGATTCTTGAAGTTCATGTAGACAAAGGCATGAAACATGGACAGAGAATTACATTCACTGGGGAAGCAGACCAAGCCCCAGGAGTGGAACCAGGAGATATTGTTCTTTTGCTACAGGAGAAAGAACATGAGGTAATTTCCTTTTTATTATTAAGTTATTATTATTTTGCATTTGGTTTTATTCAGAATTTGGTCTTGCTTGTGAGAAATTGATCTATTTGGATATGCTAGAATAGCACTGAACATAGATGAAGTTGTTAAGGGAGCCTGACTGAATTAAGGTTCAGTTCAGTTGCTGATCACGACTTACACACAAGAACTAACTTGTGTAAGACCAACATGACAGGCGCAATCAGAAGCACTGTAGGAATTAGCTTTAGCCTTGCCTTGGCTATAGACTAGTACTTTACCCATAAATAATCCTATAATCTCTGCACCTTGGTTTCCTTTGTGAAAATAAGGACCTTGAGTCACATGTTCTCAGGCAGTTTATTCCACTGTGGACCTCCTTTGATGAATGATAACTAGACAGGGATAAGTCCTCAGTACTGCACTGTTGATTTTTTTTTTTATTGTATTACTGGGTAGCCGGGTGAGTTTTCCTTGAAAAGATTCTGGGATTTTAAAAGGTATTGATTTAAAAGTTTCTGATTGAATATGTATCATATCTGTTTCTTATGTGCAAGACAAAATGAACTTGGCAGCAGTGTGGTCTAGTGTATGCTGTTTTTATTATACACTGCATATGTTTACTTACACTTTTTTTTGTTTCTTTTTCTGAGACAGGGTTTCACTATGCATCACTGGCCTCAATTAATTCTCCCGACTGCTGGGATTATAGCCATGAACCACTATGTCTGGCTCACCTATCATTTTTAATGTCTTACTGTAGGCCTTTATTCCTAAAGAGTATATCTGGAGCTATTTATATATAAAACACCCCTTTAGTAATAACCCAGGTCCCTGTGTGTGAAAGCATTTGACAGGGTTCTGGCCTTGTCCTGATCATATTTATTCAAGAGTTCCTCTGAAAATTTGCATTTACTTTTTGTTTGTGGTACTAGAGACTGACTGAACTCAGGGCCTCAAGTGCTCTACCACTTGAGCCAGCCTCCAGTTCTTTAGTTTTTTTATTGCTGCCTCCCAAGTAGTTGGGGTTTCACTGTGCTTAAAATGTTGTTAATGTTCTCTTCTCTTCCCTCCCCTCCTTTTTTGATGGTATGGGTATCAAACTTTAGGCTGCTTGCTAGGCAGGTGCTCTATCACTTGAGCCATTTGTCCAGTCGTGGTGGTCATTTCTTCAAATAACTTTAATTTTAAAATTAAAAAAAGAAAATTTTAACCACTTTAAGAATCCAGTTGAGTCGGGCACTGGTGGCACATGCCTGTAATCCTAGCTACTCAGGAGGCAGAGATCAGGATTGCAGTTCCAAGCCAGCTGGGGCAAATAGCTTGAGAGATGGCAAATAGTCCAAGTGATCCTATCTTGAAAAAGCCCATCACAAAAGAAATAAAAGAGGCTGGTGGAGTGGCTCAAGGTGTAGGCCCTGAGTTCAAGCCCCAGTACCACCACTCCCCACCCCCCAAAAAAAAGAATTCACTAGAAACAACAAGGGCAATACTGAGAAGCAGAGTGTGGAAATTTGGTTATATTCCCTCACAAGGTTGTGACTTGCTTCCCTGGACTATCCGGGATATACTAGTCAGATGTCATGTTGCAGCAAAACTATAAGGTTACTATGCATTTTGTTTTTTTCTGGATTATTGCCAGATCTACAGATGGCAAGTCTCATAGATGGCTGGAAAATAGAATAGTTCCTAGAATTCTTATAGATTGAGTTATTTCTAGGGTCTTAATAGGTTGAATTTGTCACTCCTATAAGATTCTGTTTGGTAGCATTTTAGCTACTCCCTCGTTTATTCAGTCTTGCTTTTTTTGCACAATACCATACAAGGTGTGAGAGGCAGAAAGCTAGAAAGATAGCCAAGTAATTGAGATGTTTATAGTCACCTTTGGTGAAGATAATGGCACAGACATCACTAGGGTAATTTTTATTGGTAGAATCATTGGAGCAATTTGAGGTTAGTTACCAAATGTCCAGCAGTGCAGCAGCTTAAGGATACATGAGGAAGTTAAGAAGGACACTTATTTGGAGGAGAGGAGAAGATATTTTTTCAGTTTAGGAAATGTCAAACTAATGGTGAAACTTTTTTTACCCTTAAGTTTTAGTCTTTAATATTGTTAAATAATTAAATTGGGATTTGAAGGCAAGGGACTTAAGTTCTTAACTTCCATTTGCTACCTTTGGCCTATGTGAGCTTTGCTTACCAAAGATATTGCCCCCTCAGGAGGATCATTATAAAATCACATGAAGTTATGAATAAGCTGCTTTCATGAAAGTTTGAGGTGTTTAGGAAGTAAATCACTTCTTAGAATGATGTTAGATGTTAGATGTTAGCCATGGAAATTGCATAGAAATGCCAACAGACAGCATGTATAGCCTAGGGTAGAAAGTAGATAGGAAGGTTAGAAAGGAAGTTTCTCTAGTTTCTTCTGATTTCATCATGGCCAGTAATTTAAGCTGAAGATGAGATTTAGGCATCTTAGTTAACTTATATTGCTGAAAATGTTCTGAGTCTTCTGAAGAAAACTAGAATAGTTTGAACTAGAACATAGAGCTATCTGTGTGTGTTCAAGAAAAACCTTATACTTTGTTTTTGGCTCCCCCAACACTTATGCTAAAGTTATTCAGGCTTTACTGAGACTAGGATGGATGCTGTGACTAAGACAGTATAAATATTCTGGTTGTTAAAAAAAAAATTCAGTTTGGAGAAGACTATGCCATATGTATTCACTTGTACTACGTGTGTGTGTGTGTGTGTGTGTGTGTCTGTTTATCTCAGTAGTTTGGGTCTCATAATGCATTTGTATAGAACAGAACCACAGTATCTGATGATGTTAGGCCTTCTGTAATCTGTATTTTTACTTTTCAGAAGTTATTATGAGTTTTAAATGTTTTATTATGTGGTACTTGGTAGTTTCTCATTAATCTTCATTTTCAAAAATTCTCTGACAATAGGGGAAAAAATTGGGCATTTTTGCTTGTTTATGTCTTAAACTTTTAACATCAACTCGTCAAGTCCTCCTCTATCCTCACCAAACAGGAAAAACCCTGATATTTTTTATTGAAATCACTTTAAATTGAACTCTCCTATGCTACAATAGGGATCCCTTTCTTGTCCTTATATCTAATACAGCTTTAGCTAAAGACTATATGGCAAAAGGTCATTCTTGGAATATTTTTGGTATTTTCCAGTATATTAACATTTTAACAGCATTGAAAAGTTACTCTTGAAAGAAGCTTTACTGATCCCACTGTGAGGAATACTTGAGTAAGTGAGCATTGATAATATACATTCATTGATTCTCAAACTTCAGCATGACATTAGAATCCTCTAGAGAGCTTGTTAAAAACTTTAGTTTTATGGCTAGAGGTGGCTGGCACAAGTGGTGGAACACCTCCCTGGCAAGTGCAAAGCTGTGAGTTCAAACCTCAGTACCACCAAAAAACAAACAAACAAAAAAAACAGGGCTTAGGGGTGAGGCTAAAGTGGTAGGGTGCTTGCCTAGAAAGTACAAGGTCCTTGGTTCAAACCCAAACAAACAAAGCAAACAGAAAAAATTCAAAACTATAGTTTGCTGGTTAACAACGCCTCCATTGTTTCTGGCAGTTAAGTATAGAATGGGACCTGAGAACGTGTATTCCTAACACATTTCCTAGTGCTATTGAGGCTGTTAGTACAGACCACACTCAAGAGAATCACTGCTTAAGATGATAAGTTTATGTCATGATAAGTTTAGAATAATTTCAGAAAAGAGCTTTTCTTTCAGATTTTCTTTAATGAACCAGCCAAGATTCTTTTTGGTTTTGGTTTTTGGCAGTATGGGTTTGTTTGTTTGTCCCCCCGCTTTATCAAATTTTTTTGTGTATTACTAGAGTTTGAACTCAGGGCAGGCACTCTACCATTTGAGCTACACCTCCAGTCCATTTTGCCCTGGTTATTTTTTTGAGAGATGGGGGTTTCAAGAACTGTTTGCTCAGGCTCACCTTGAACCTCAGTCCCCAGATCTCAGCCTCCCTAAGTAGCTACGATTACAGGTGTGAGCCACCTGCACTAGTACTAGAGTTTGAACTCAGAGCTTCCTGCTTGCTAAGCAGGTGCTCTACCATCTGAGCCTAGAATAGGAGAAGTGGGAGATAACTGGCCTGTCAACTTCTCAATCCTTAAGGGTTAAAGAGAGAGTAAAAGAAATAAAGGCAAGAGATAGGAATATATATAGATTTTCCACTAATTTGTTTGCCACCTCTTTTTACTATGTGGTTCCAGTTGTCGCCATGGCAATTGTTAACTCATAAGCACTGGGGGGATGTTGTCGTTTAGCATGCAGTGGGATAATGAGGTTAGAGGTCTGTCTGCCTGTCTGGCATCCATCTACAGATTTACCTAGTCTATCTGATTAGGGACTTTTGGCTTTTAGGCCTCCTGTCCTCAGAGATGAGAAGAGGTGAGATAGAATTCAGCTAGGTCACTTAGGCAGGACTCAGGTAACAGAGATACTTGTATTGAGAAAAGTGTAAGTGACCTTCCTCTGTAGTTAATTTTGTTTGAAAAGTTAAGTATAGATATTTGTGTGGGACTGAAGGTGTGTCTCAAGTGGGAAAGCACTTGTCTAGCAAGCACAAAGCCCTGAGTTCAAACCCCAGTGCCTCCAAAAAAGAAAATGTTTGTATAGATGTTTGCTTATTCTTCAAAGTAAAAAGTACAAGTTGAGTATGTGAAATTGGATTTATTTTTTCTATTGAAAGCTCAGAACCATTCTTTGTGCTTATCCTTTGCATTACCTAATTCCCTGGCTTATAGTATGAGATTAAATAAACCAGCTTTTAGCATTTGCTATTTAGTTTACATTCATCTAAGTAAGTTTTGAACTTTAAGTGAGGTAGAACTTGTTTGTATATGTGTGAAGCATAGATTGAAGCCTTTGCTTTCACTGGCTGAGCCTTACTGACTATTTTGACATTGATCTTAGACCTTCTCCTTCCTTTGTAAGAATTATGTCAGGGGAATACTTTCTATGTACCTTTCTGCCCAGGGATAGAATTAGAAAGTAGACCATAATTTAAAGTAAACCTACTGCTGGCTTTTGGAGTCTCAGCTCTGTTCTTAGGCCAGTGTTTTCAAAATGCCAGGGCCTTCCTAATAGAAGTTTGTAATGTACTACTTGGGAATAGCTAACTTTCCTAATATAAATCTAGGAAATTAGGAAAAGTAGCAGTTTGGTTTTTGCAGTTAATGTAGAATTAAGGTTTGTTTTTGTGGTACTGGAGGTTGAACTCGGGGCCTTGCAGGTGCTCTACCATTTGAGCCATTCTATCAGCCTGAGGTTTTGAAATTGATTGAAGGAATATACAACAAGGTATGGCTCCATGATTTTTTTAACATGTGCTTCCTGGTGTGCTTTGTTTATAGGTGTTCCAGAGAGATGGGAATGATTTGCACATGACATATAAGATAGGACTTGTTGAAGCTTTATGTGGCTTTCAGTTCACATTCAAGCACCTTGACGGGCGTCAAATTGTGGTAAAATACCCCCCTGGCAAAGTAATCGAACCAGGTAAATACTGATTTTATTTGATCCAGGTTTCCATGTACTGACAATTTGTAATTTTTTATATTCTTCTCAAATATTATTGAACACCTTTCTTGGGTTAATCTTACACCATTTCCTCTTTACTTAAATAATAGGCTGTGTTCGTGTAGTTAGAGGTGAAGGAATGCCTCAGTATCGTAATCCCTTTGAAAAAGGTGATCTTTACATAAAGTTTGATGTGCAGTTTCCTGAAAACAACTGGATCAACCCAGACAAACTTTCTGTAAGTGTTCTTTGAATTTAAGCAATGTTAACTTTTTGTTTTTGAGTCAGGGTTTCACTGAGTAACCCAGGTTGGCCTTCAGCTTAGCCTTCCAAGTGCTAAACAACTTGAACTTCCTTAATCATGTTACTTTGTCACCTTCAGTTTGGTTTTGGTACTAAGATTAGATCACAAAATTTAAAATTTAAATTCTTTTTGTTTGGTTGGAATTTTTGAGACAGGGTCTTGAATGCAACCTTTCTGCCTATACCTCCCAAGTGCTGGGATTACAGGCATGGGCCACCGTGAGCAAAATTTTACTTTGGGTGGGGGGAGGGGGAGTTATTTTTTGTTTGGTGGGACTGGGGTTTGAACTCAGGGTTTCACACTTGCAAAGCAGGTGCTCTGCTGTTCGAGCCATATCTCCAGTTCATTTTGCTCTGGTTATTTTGGAGAATGGGGTATTACTATTTGCCTGGGCTGACCTCAAACTGTGATCCTCCTGATTGCAGCCTCCTAAGTAGGTAGGATTACAATCTTGAGACACTGGCACCTGGCCTAAGTTATACTTTAATATTTGCATGATCGACAGGTTTTCCTGGTTGGTAGGAAAATGAGGGTTGCTGACATAAATGTTTATGGGGCTAAGCAAAGGAATTGTGAAAGAAGTAAAGCAGGCTGAGAATGTGGTGGTGGGAGTCCTAAAGAGTAGATCCTTTGTGAAGAGGGCAACCTACCCCTAGCCCAATACTCTGCGTCAGAGATGCAGGAAGGCATGTCTGCTGTGAAATTTTCCACTGTTTAAATGTTGGCAATTAATTCCATTTCTTTTGTTTTTAATTAATAAATGGATTGCACAAAATACATCTGCAGATTTGGCCTGTGGGTCATCAGTTTGTGGTCATTAAATTGCAAAGACCAGATCAGTCACTTTCCTGTTTTAACTCTCAAAGAAGCATATGCTTGAACTACATCAAAAGGGAAGTTGATGAAAATATTACAGCTAATCCCAGTTTTGTCTGATTTAATGAAGGAATTAGAAGATCTTCTGCCATCCAGACCAGAAGTTCCTAATGTAATTGGAGAAACAGAGGAGGTAGAGCTTCAAGAATTTGATAACACTCGAGGCTCAGGAGGTGGTCAGCGGCGGGAAGCCTATAATGATAGTTCTGATGAAGAAAGCAGCAGCCATCATGGACCTGGAGTCCAGTGTGCCCATCAGTAAACTGCAGACAAATTGCACAGGTGGATTTTCTTTCCACATTTGCCTGATTTGTTGTCAGCGATCCAGCTGTTGGAGTGTCAGATCAATTCAGATGAACTGATGGACATCTGTTGGTCTAAGTGTAACTTTTAAAATTGGTATAGTATCTACAGAGTGTATAATTTAAAACTAACCACAAAGCTTTACATCTTCATTTTGACTGTTCTGTAGCAGAATAAAGCACTTGAAAGGAAACAAGACTCCCTTTCACCCATGGGTTTTTAAGTTTCAGTCCTAGTATCTGTGCTTGATTTTTATCAGTTTTGTGTAGATTTTATGTTTCATGTTTTAAATTCAGATCCCACATTGTAAAGTTTGTACAATTTGTCCTGAACCTTTGTGTTTGGCTGCACCTGTATAAGCTGCTACAAATAGAATAAAGAATTTCATAGCCTGTGTCTATCATTTAGATGCATGGAAAAATGGGCTTTGCACATGATGGGTTTGGAGCTGACTGGGAACAATGGAAAAAATTACATTAGCAGTGGTTGTAAAGTTTTTTGTTTTTGGTTTTTTTTTTAAACCATCTTGTGAAAGGTTTCTGAAACTTGATAATAAAAAGCAGTTGGTGTAAATTAGTCTGTGTCACATTTCTAGAAGGAAGAACATTTTAAATTGTAAAATGTATCCTTAAGCAAGAATGTATCTTTAGTCCTGTTTTTAAACAGCCCTTAAAAACCCACTGACTTGAAGCTTATTCCTCAGCTCCTACCCATTTTGTAGTTCTAAAAAACAAAGGTTGGTTGGAATAGGTTTTACAGTTGATGTGTGGTAGAGTCAGGGACATCTGTTGTATAACACCTAAGTTAATTAGTTGGGCTAGCCTAGGCCTTTGCATCTTTCACCCCTCTTTTTTAAAATAAGGTAACAGCAAAAACAGTAATAGAACCATGTTTGCATAGAACCTATTAAAATGCTGTTTTAACATTAAATGTTAAGTTAAAGAATGCTCTGTCTCCATTCAGTTGAATATTTAAAATTGGAAGCATTGATTATTTGATTTTCTATAGTGTTTCATAGAATAGCATAACTCTTAGGTTGGCATTGGAAAAAAAATCAGATAAAACTACTATGAAAGGATGTATTCCTTATCTTTCCATCTTCCAATTACTACCTTATCACTCATGGAGTAGATGTTTTTAGAACATGATTACTTGAGGGAAGAGACACCAGATTTATCTTTTACAGGCGTAAAGGGACAAATGGGGAAAACAGAAACTAAGTTTTAAAATGTATTATGCCATCTAGGTCTGTTAACTTAAATGGAGAAAGATCTCCTGACATTAATCAAGGCCTGTGAGGTTTAAATTAACTGCCCTGTGCATTCTACCTCCATTGTACAAAAAATACTTTGCAACAAAGCCTGGGCAAGATTCAACATTATAGTAGTTTTATATTCAAGGTTACTTCTCCCACAACACTTCAAGCATAAGCAATGCAGTGGCAATATAAACTTTGTAGCCTTTCCAATAAAGGTTTATAAAACCGTTGTTCAATGAAGTCTTTCTTTCAGTTCTACCCAGTTTTTTTGACATTAGCAAAGAAAACTTTGGAAAAGGGAGTCTGTTAAACCTATTACTTGACTCAGTCTACTTGTTCTACTTTGAACTAAAAAATACACATAGTATCACCACAGAATTTTCTGTAACAGCTTTAATAATTTAACAAAATTTAACTTTTTAAAAAAGTATACATTTCTGTGGCTTTTCATATATTCGATTTGTGAAACCAGTCACCACTAATTCCAGAACATTTCCATCACTCCAAAAAAATCCTGAATCCGTTAGTCATTCTCTCCCCAAGCCTTTGTGCAGTCACCAAACACTACTTCTATTTCTAAATGCTTACTATTTTGGGCATTTTATATAAGTGAATCACATACCCTTTTGTGAGTAGTTTTTTGAGTTTTATCCTTGTCTTTTATCAGTATTTCATTATTACCAAATACTCCACTGTGTTCATTTGTCATTTCGACATTTGTTTTTCATTCAAGGGGCTATTAGGAACAATGCTGCTATGGACACTGATGTGCAAGTTTTTGACAAATGTTTTCAATCTAGTTAAATACATTACATGATATACATTAAGCATAGGATTGGGTCATGCTATAGCCATTGAACCTATTGCAGAGCTGCCAGACTTGCAATTCTTAGCTGTATCATTTTACAATCCCACCAGCAATGGTGGCAGGTTCCAATTTTTCCATATCATTGCCAGCACTTTTTGACTTAGCCACCTTAGTGGGTCAGAAGAGGTTTTGATTTGTACTTTCTGATGACTAGTGAGTTTTAAGCACATTTCTGTGCTTAAATAAACATTTGTATATCTTTGAAGGAAGTTTTTGACCTAATGCTCTTTCTGTTGCATATATTTAGTCATACCTGTATAGAATCCTCCTGCCTGTCACATCCTGTAGCCTGAGATAGTTCTGACTCAAGTATTTTTGTAGAAAGTCCCTCTTCAAAATCTATCTGATGTACTCATGGATTCATGTAAAAGTTGTTTCTAACAGTAGTAGTTAAGTGAATGAATCAGTGTTATTTTAGTAAAACACTGCTTACACATAGTGCTGCATATAATGAACTTTGTAAATGTGCACACCTGAAAGTCTCTAACAGCACTTCTTGTACAAATGAGTCAGTTTGGTGTTATTTCAGTGTTCCAGAGAATCTTGGCCATCCATTGGCTTGCTTAGTTCCAGTATACAGCTGTTCTTGACTTATAATGGGGTTACATCTTAACAAACCCATCGGAAATGATTTAACTACCTAACCCACCTTACACAAGGTCAGAACACAAGATCATCTAACACATCTTGTGATAAGTTTTGAATATCTCATGTGATTTATTGAATACATTTATCCACAAAATGCTGGCCACTCAATGCTCGGTAGTGTGTCAACTGTTCACCCTCATGATCATTGCTGGCAGGAAGCTGTGGCTTACTGCTATGGGCCAGTATCATGAAGGTTTCATGTGACAGCTAGCCCAGGAAAAGGTCCAAATTCAAAACTAGTTTGCACTGAATGCACTTCACTTTTGCACCATTGTAAAGTCTCCCTAGGTTGGGCAGTTTTAAGTTGGGGACCATCTGAATGTCAGAATTATCCCATACCTACTTGGGCAGCAGATTTTTCAACCAGGGTACAGTGAGTGTTATGTAAAAAAGCTGCATGTTTTCTCTCATATGTGGAAGATAGATCCAAACATAAACATACACACAAAATAAGCATGATTATATACAAACTCAAATATAGAACATGTTTGTAATAGTGGAACTACTCTATGGAACTAAGGGAAAGTGGGAAAGGAAAAGAAAATGATAGAGCATCAGCAATATTGCATACTATAAGATGTGATGGTAGAGGATATAAAGGATATGTATTGAAAGCTGTTGAAAATGGGGTGGGAGGTAAAGGGGTAAGGAGAGTAATGGAAGGGGTTGAATAGACCAAAGTAAAGCACATCCACAGTGGGCATACACTGAGACACCCCTTTGAACATCATCTTAAATATTAATAATGAAAACCAGAACTGTAAAATAGATACAGTGTGTGTGTGGGGGGGGTATTAGTGGGAGAAGGGAGGGTGAAGGAAGGAGATTAAGGTGATGGTATATATCAGATGGACTTCGTATACCTATATGAAACAGAACTAAGAAACCTCTTGCAATTGCTTTATGTAGGATGGGGAGTGGGTTGAGGGGGAGAGACGATGGGGGCAATGTAAATAGTGTACAATATAAGTCTAATCGGAATTGTCACTATGAATCCCCCCACATAATGAATATATCCTAATAAAAATTTTATTTAAAAAAATTACTTCAGATGGGTGCTGGTGGCTCACACTTGTAATCCTAGCTACTAGGGAGGCTGAGATTGGGAGGATCATGTTTCAAGGCAGCCTGGACAAATAGTTTGCAAGACTCCAAAATAACCAGAGCAAAATGGACTGAATGTGTGTCTCAAGAGGTAGAGCACCTGCTTTGCAAGTGTGAAGACTTGAGTTCAAACTCTAGTCCTACAAAAAATAAAAATAAATAAAAATTACTTTGGCCTCTAGAGAACTAGTCTCTGTTTTCAGCTTGATAATCCTTGGAATGGACTTACTGGTCCATCAAAAGACCAGGGGTATAACTCATCCAAGCATAAAGTAGGTACTTTTTTTGAGGGAGGAGAGAAAATTTTACAATTTTTTTTATGAATTTCATTTTGTCCTTTTCACCTGTGCAGCATCATTTAACAAGAGACTCTCCTTTCTCATTGCATTATGTTGGCATGCTTGTCAAAAATTACTTTGTCAAACTGGCCACTGGTGGCTCACACCTATAGTCCTAGCTACTCAGGAGCCAGAGATCAGGAGGATCAAGGTTCAAAGCCAGCCTGGGTAAATAATTCATGTGAGACCCTATCTCGAAAAACCCTTCACAAAAAAGGGCTGGTAGAGTGGCTCAAAGTGCAGTCCCTGAATTCAAACCGCAGTACCAAAAAAAAAAAATTACTTTGTCAATACAAATGTCAAAGTGTGTGTGCATGCACACACAAATGTTCATGTGGCCTATTTTATACCAAAGTAATAAATGAGTCTATTTCTAGACTCTATCCTGTTCCATTGTTTTCTCATCAATGCCAGTCTCTCTTGATTGCTGTACTTTTAGTGTAAGCATATGTACATTCAATGTTGACAGTGCTAAAATGCTATCACACCCTTACCAACAGTGTGTCTGTGTTGGTGTCCTCACTGCTGCCAGCATGGGGCATTGTCAATTTCATATATCATAGGACCATGCCTTGTTCACTGCTGTGTCCCTATCACTTAGCAGTGTGCCTGGCAAAAGGCTGCTCAGCAGTGTTTGCTAAATGCATAAGAGGCTATAGCATAGCTGAATGTTGCCAGCACTTACTAAGACACCCTTATGTTTAGTTTTCTGCCAATAAAATCTGAGATAATCAATTTACACACACACACACACACACACACACACACACACACACACACACAAAGGTTTATTTTGGCTCCCAGTTTTGGAGGTTTCTGTTCATGATCAATTGGCCCTATTGTTTTGGGGCCTCTGGTGAGGCAGCACGTTTTGATAAGAGCAGATGGCAGAGCAAAACCTAACACCTCATGGCCAGGAAGAAAAAGACAGTAAGGAGGGGTCTGGACTTCCATAATCTCCTTCAAGTTCATGTCCCCAGTGGTCTACCTACTTCCCACTACATTCTACTTCTTAAGGCTCCATCACCTCACAATAGCACCACCCTGAGGACCAAGCCTTTAACATATGGGGCTTTGGAGGACATTCAAGATCCAAACTATAGCACCTTACAAAGGGCATCTTATAAAGATGGGACAATAAACACTAGGCAAACATCTCTAAAAACCAAAAAGATTATGTCATTAGGACTAGGATATAATAATAAAAAGTAACAACTAAATCTTACACAGTGTTTCTGTGGGTAAGCTTGTGGTCCTGTTACCATGGTCATTCATTACAGCCACATTCCAAGAAGTAAGAGAATAGGAAAGGACAAGGGATTAAAAGGGATACAAGTTAGCCTTTTTTCAAGGAAAGTTCCCAGCATTTGCCACATAACACTCCTACTTATGTCCCATTAAGTATATGGCCACAAATATCTGCATAAGAAGATGGGAAATGTAGACTTTATTTATCAAGTTCTTGACTTCGTAGGTTTGGCTTTCTGTTGTGTACAACCGAAAAAATCCTAATTTATTTATCTGTTTCCTTGAGTGGGTTTTTGTCATCTATGTGTATCATGACATTGACTCAAAAGATTGGGAACATTTTCTTTCAAAGTTTTAATTTATAAATGATTAATCAGAAGCTCACCTTAATCATAAAGGGACAAAGGCTCACAGAGTTCTTTATGGAGAAGACCTGGCCTCATGTAGCTACCAAGGAGCACAACTGACCCCAGTTCCTAATTACTGGTGCAATATGTCAATATACTCTGGTTAGCAGAATAGATTCAGAAGTGTTGAGAGTGTTGGAAAAATGGTCCTCACTGTAAACATGATCTGCATAATGTATCTGGCATGCTAAAGGCATGTTTTCTCTTCATTTAAATGTGTGTGGGGGGGTACTGAAGTTTGAACTCAGGGCCTACACCTTGAGCCACTCCACTAGTCCTGTTTTGTAATGGGTTTTTTCAAGATAGGGTCTTGAGGAACTATTAGCCTGGGCTGGCTTCAAACTGCAATCCTCCTGATCTCTGCCTCCTGAATAGCTAGGATTACAGGCCTGAGCCACTGACACCCCATGCAATTTCAGTTTTTATCACATATCAACACTTCTTATCTACTTACTAGGAATTCTGCCATCATACACACACATACACACCCAATACATACATTTTCCCCATTTAATGCTCACACCTCTCCTCTTACCCCGAGTGAATATTATTAGTCCCATTTTATAGACAGCAGCACTGAGTGAGCCATAACTGGTAAGTGCTCAGTCAAGGTGCATGCCATGATGTGCCCCACATTGCTTGCTGCCCTTGGGATGAGTTGCTTTGGCCTTCTGCCTCTGGGAAAGAAGAGGTGCTCACTGCCCTGAAGAGTTTGTGAGAAATGACCATTCTTCTGACTGCTCTTAAATATAAAAGGGGAGAGAGAAATACCCTCTCTGTGTAAGGGTACTCCTTATGCAGTATGTTTTTCAAAACCAGGAACTGTACATAACCTAATGCTAATTAAGCATTAATTAAAGTGTGCCATTAACTCAATGCTAGCCACCCACAGAATTGAGAGTAATGGAAACCTCTGATGAGGCATTTGTCATTTTTATCAACACATTCACAAGAGAAAGGTGGGATCTAAAACTACACACAAACATATCTCAATCACATATTCTCAGGAAAAGGATAGTAAGGAAATATTCCCATGTTATGCTTGATTGACTCTGGCTAGAGGATTATAGTGGATTTCATATTTTCCCCTTGACTTTCATTTTCTAAGGTTTCCATAAGAACATATTTACTTTACTAATCTGATTTTTTGGGGGGAGGTGGTACTGGGGTTTAAACTCAGGGCCTCTCATTTGCTAGGCAGATACTCTATCATTTGAGTCATTCTGCCAGCCCTCTTTTTGTGTTAGGTATTTTCAAGGTAGGGTCTCACTGTTTGCCTGGACTGGCCTTGACCTCGAACTTTCTGATCTCTGCCTCCTGAGTACCTAGGATTACAGGAGTGAGACACCAGCACTTGGTTGATAATCTGAATATTACACAAAAAATATTTACATTTTTTGAGTAACATACCCTTTTATGTTCTGACCTCCTTCTAAGCATCACTATGATTCTGGATTCATTTCCTTTTTCTTTATTTAAGAGATAGATGATGCTTTTATCAAGCTATATATGGATATTTTTAAAGTTTTACATTTTAATATCTTCAAGAGGACTTGAAAGCATGCTCCAAATAGTTGGATTGAGAGAAAAGGCAGCTGAAATTGGGGAGGAGACAAAAATATGTCTTTTTCAAGTGGGAAATGAGATCTCAAGAGGAAATAGCATCTGACCTGCCGTCCTGAAGGAAGAGACCTGATTGTGTGACAGCAATAAGTTTCATTTTTTTTGGGGGGGGGTGTGTCCTGGCTTGGAGAGATGGTGAAGATCAAAAGCAGACTTCAGAAAGTACTGAAAGATGAGTAGATGCCCCCAAGTCAGTAGAGAATGGCATCATGCCCCTCGCTCCTATGCTTTATCCAAATTATTTATTTTGGTGGCTCTGGGGTTTGAACTCAGGGCCTCACACTTGCCAGGCAGGCACTTTACCACTTGAGCTATTCCACCAGTCCCACATATTTCTTTTAATTAAGTTCAGCATCACAGAGCATATAGAATTTATACATGAAAGTAACTGGTGGCAATTTATGTTCTCAGGTTTTGGCCACTATGACAAAATAACTGAGATAAACGAGTTAGGGAAGGAAAGCCTTATTTTGGCTCAGGGTTTCAGAGGTTCCAGTTCATAGTTGCTTGGTCCCATGGCTTTGGGCCTGAGGTGAGACTGAACACCATGGTGCTGAAGCAAAAGTGCTCACTTCATGGCAGCTGGGAAGCAGAGAACAAGAGGGCACAGCACAAGCTACACCCTTCACAGGCATGATGGCCATGACCTGCTTCCTCCAGCCAGGCCCCACCAGCTGGTTTCCACCACCTCCCATTTATATCAAATTATGAATCCATCAGTGGATTAAATTAGAATTCTCATTATCCAATGACTTCCCAAAAGCCCACTTCTGAACATTGCTGTGTTAGGGATCAAACTTTTAACACAAAAACCTTTAGGGGACAATCACCTGTCACACTACCATTCCATATTCCATGTCTAGGCCTCCTGAGGACAGTAACCACATCTCCTAAGCTTTTTATTCCCTATTTCTACAAGTTCGTGGTTCCTACATGGGTCCTTGTAGAGCAATTGCTGAAGGCTTTCTAGATGTTATAAAAGAAAACACATTTCTCTTTCCTGCTTAAATTATGTTGACTGGGTTCCTTTTGGCACTACTGTGATTTGAACACAGAGTCTTATGCTTGCTAGGCAGGGGCTCTACCACTTGAGCCACTCCAACAGCCCTTAACTTGGTTCCTAATGATTTCAATTAAGAGTCCCATTTTTTGGGTATATTTTCCAAATTCTGTTTGATAAAGGAATATAAAGTTTATATATATTCCTGGGGGTGGGGGGTGTTAGGAAAAATGCTGCTCACAAAGAAAGCTCTGAGAAAATCTCACATCCAGGAGCAAAGTTTAATGGCAGGCTCGAACTGCCAGGATGGCTGGGGAAAGATGGCGCAGCACAGATTCTGGGCCAGGCGTGGCTTTTATAGAAGGAGGAGGTTAAGGAGGTGAGCACATGCGTGGTAGTCTCTGGTAGGGGTGGGACTGTCTTAGAGTGTGAGAATTTCTGTTAAGGGCAGGGCTGTCCTTGGGAGTTTCTCAAGTGAGGTCTGAGGATAAAATGGCTGCTGACTTACAAATGGTGACATTATTGTTCTATCATTTCCCCATTTTTTCTTTAATAATGATGGGGTAGGGGCTGAGGATTGGGAATTGGGGCAAAGCGTCAGTCTCTTAGCTGCTTCCTGCTGGCAGGGGGTGCTGTATGGGGTGAGATCCTCAGAATCCTGAGTCCTGGTGGGGGCCTTCATAGCAGTCCTCTAGACGGTTTTGGAGAGGTTGATATCCCTGGAGGTACAACTGGTTAAACTTTTGATTAGCAATAGCAGACATGTGGTCTAAAAGAAATTTTTGTACTGTTTTTATGATATAAGGGAAGAAGCTTAAGAATATGAGAGCAAGAAATATAGGCATTAGGATAGGCATTAGCCAGGAGAAACACTGTGAAATGATCCCATTGAGCTTGACAGCAGTGGGTGTCGTGAGAATGACCAGATGAGGGCTGGTCCACTGAAGTCCCAATGGAGAGGATAGAAGATCCTTTAGGAGAATAAGATCCCCTGGTTTAATAGAAATTGTTATAGAGTGGGGCAGGATCTGGTCTGCATGTTCTCTGAGAAGTTCCCTGAGAAGGTTAAGATAAGGTAGGTAGTCAGCCAGAGGAGCAGAGTCTGTTGGAGGCAAGTTTTCTAAGAGAAATGGTGGGTGGGCATACATTATTTAAGACCCAAATAGGAATATTAGGAGGAGCATAAAAAGGTGTCTGCTAAGGGACTGCATACCTAGGGATCTAAATTCTGCAAAATCCTGTAACTCCCAAGCTTGCTGTAAGCTGTCTTATGGTATGGGGGGAGGGAAACAGAAGATTGGGTTGATGCACTCATGACTCAGGGAGTGAGTCTGTCCCTTTAAGGCCCCACCTAGGTAGGTGACCTGTGGGAGTCAGGGGCTGTCAGGATTTAAATGTAACACTCTTCGATAAAAGAGAGCTTTAGCTCATTTTTATAATTTTACATTTTTAACTTTGTAAATGTTTGTACCATATTTAGATAAAGTATAGACACTACACTGTTACAAGGTGATCATTTAAGACACATAAGCAAATATGTAAATGAACTCTGATTTAGTAGTACTTAAAGCTTGACAAGATCAGAAAATACAAATAATTTTTTGATAAAATCTTTCTCTGTAATGGTTTTTTGTAGATGTTACTCACAGCAGAACAATATTAAGATAACCTTGTTATTTTATAGACATAGAGAATTTGATTTTAGTTTGACATGATCCTAAAAATCATTTAGGCAACTCTTAGATTATACTCAACATTAACTTTATTACATACACATCAAAGATTTTTATTATACACTTTTAAAACTTACTCAGACCTTTATATAACATACTAAACCCTTTTATGGTTTGTTCTTATCCTTCCTATTTGAAACAATCTTTAGGACAAACCCTTCTTTACAAAATCCTTTTTCATCCAAAAACATTCCTTTTTCCTTTAACTTCTCAAAAAATACATTCACTACCTATCTATACCCTTTCAGTTGTTTATTTTGTAATTTGTATTTTAAAATTAACTTTTATAAGAATTTTAGATGTATTATAGGGGCCAAAGCAACTAATTAGTAGCCGTGTTGTTTTAAGGAATTTATGATTGGCATGAGGCCTCATGTCCCTCAGGCTTGAGGGGATATTGTTTTGGGTGTGGAAAATGTGAGGGATTTTTGAATTTTATTTGAATAGGGAGGGCCATCCTACCTTGTCCTACAATCATCTCATCAGTCCACACTGTGGGATCTATTTGTTCCTAAAGGAGGGGGCAGCAAAGATAGTTGCCTGGGGAGGAGGAGAATTTGAGCTTTTAATTGAAATAGTAAATCCCATCCCAGTAGAGGCACTGGAGTTTCAGGATCTGTGAGGAAAGGGTGACAGAAGAGGAGGTCTCCCCAAGAGCAGGCCAGAGGCTGGGTAAACTAGTGCTCTAGGGGCTTACCAGATTTGCCCTGAATGATAACTTTTGTCATTGGACTGGGGACCTGGAGAGAAAGGTAAAACAGAGAAATGAACTCCACTGTCTAGTTGGAAAATTATCTTTTGTTTTTCTGCCATTGTGGCCACCCCGAGGCTCCTCAACATCTATGCCAAGAAGTGGAGAGTGGACAGGGGGCTGGGACCCATCAATCCATAGGAGGTGGCACCTCGCCTTCCATCTGGAGGTGGGGGTGATAGGGAATGTGAAATCTCCAGTGAATATTTAAGGCTTGTTCCAATTTTTGGGAAATAGAGGAAACAAACTCAGGCCAGTTGTCTGGATGGAGGCCGGGAGACCAAACCATGGGATGATGTCTGTGACCAAAATCGTTGTCATTGTGGAGGCTTTTTTATTGGTTGTAGGGAAGGCTTCCACCCATCCTGTGAAGGTGTCTACCAATACCAGGAGGTACTTAATCCTCTTTACTGGAGGCATATGTCTGAAGTCCACCTGTCAATCCATGGCAAGGAGGCATCCCCTGGCTTGGTGGGTAGGAAAGGGAGGGGGTCTAATATTGGAGTTGAAGTTTGTGCACTAGCAAATTGAGCAGGATTGGGTAATCTGTGTAAGGTATTGTTTGTCTCCTGGAGATAGGGAAAGGGATTGGTGGAGAAAGGTGTAAAGAGCATGAAGATTAGGATGAAAAAGTATATGTAAATAGGAGAGAAGAGTTTTAACTTCAGAAGGGGGGAGAGAGAGTTTAGTAAGGGGGGGAAGAAGCTGGGGTAAGGGGGTACATGGCCAATTAGGGTGCAGTTTGGAGGGCTGCCTGCTTGGCCTCTGTATCTGCTCAGTTGTTTCCTCTAGTAATTATGGAAGAATCAGTTTGGTGGGCTTTGTAATGGGTAATGCCTACCCGGGAAGGGAGGTGTGAAGCCTCTAAGACCTGGGCTATTAAGGCAACATTGATAATGGGAGTTCCTCTTGTAGTTAGGAATCCCCTTTTTTTCCACGTAGCAGAGTGGGACAATAAAGTGTGAAACGCATATTTAGAGTCAGTGTAAATGTTGACAACTCTGTCTTTTGCCAGAGTTAGAGCTCTGGCCAGGGCAGTCAATTATGCCCTTTGGGAAGTAGTACACAAAGGGAGAGGGTGTGCCTCAATGATGGTGGAATCAGACACGATAGTGTATCCAGCTCTTCGCTGTCCATTGTGAATGAAGAAGCTGCCATCAATGAATGAAGTGTTGTCAGCCTGAGAAAGAGTGCCCTCCTGAATGTGGTCTGGGCAGGGGACAAGCTCCTCAAGGATCTTGGGGCCAGGGCCAGAGTGAACAAGGGGTGTTGAAGAGAGAGGAAGAAGAGAGGTTGGGTTAAGTTGGGGACACAAGACAAAAGTTAGGGTGGGATCCTCGACCAAGGCCACCTGGAGGGATAGGATATGGGAAGGGGGCATAGAGTAAGGTCCCTTATATGTGAGGAGTTCTGAGAGGTTATGGGGAGAGTAAACAGTAAGGTGGGGACCCAAATGTAAGCTTTTTGCTTTCCTGGATCAAGAGAGAGGTGGCTGCCAGGGCCCTAAGGCACGGGGCTCATCCCCTGGTTGTGGGGTCTGTTTGGAGAGGTATGCTACTAGAGTGAAGGAGGGCCCTATGTTGTGTCCCAGAACTCCTAGGGCAAACCCTTGCCTTTCAGAAACGTAAAGGAAAAAGGGGCAAGTGAGGTCTGGCAGGTGAAGTGCCAGGGCTTGTAACAAGGGTTGTAAGAGGGTTTTAAAATGACCTGACACAGGCTGAGAGGGGTCCAGGGGCTCTTGGATGGGGCCCCTGGATGTCTCATATAGAGGCTTGGCCATTAGACTGAAGTTGGGCACCCAGGCTCTGAGATAGCCAGCCAGGCCGAGGAAGGAGAGAATTTTAGCCTTGGTGGTGGGGGCAGAGAGAGAGGCTAACAAGGCCTTATGATCTAGGGTGATAGCCTTATGAGTAAGGGAGATAGATAGGCCCAGGTAAGTCATCTGGGTGAGAGACAGTTGAACCTTGTTAGGGGACACATGGTATTCCTTTTTTCCCAGAAAATTGAGCAGGAGGGCAGTGTGTTGTTGGCTATCCTCAAGTGAGGGGCTGCAGAGCAGGAGGTCATCTACACACCAGAGGAGTTTACTCGGGGAGAGATGGAGGGTAAGGAGGTCCCTAGCCAGAGCTTGACCAAAGAGGTGGGGACTGTCCCGGAACCCCTGAGGCAAAACAGTCCAGGTCAATTGGGAAGTATGAGAATCTGGATCAGTCTAGGTGAAGGCAAAGAGGTTTTGGGACCATGGGTGGACAGGGATAGTGAAGAAAGCATCTTTTAGGTCCAGGACTGTGAAATGGGTGGTGGTACCAGGGATGAGAGACAGGAGAGTGTAGGGCACCACCAGGTGTATAGGAGTTACTGCCGTGTTGACTAAGCGGAGGTCCTGTACCAGTAAGTAGGACCCATTGGGCTTTTTTACAGGCAGAATAGGAGTGTTATAGTGGGAGTGGGTTGGGTGAAGCAGGTCTTTAGCGGGAAGCTCTGAGATGATAGGCTTTAATCCCTGTAAGTGGATTAAAGAAATGTGGTATTGAGGTTGGTTTGGGAAAGGGGAGGGATCCTTGAGTGCAATAACAATTGGCTCATGATGTGTAGTGACTGCAGGGTTCTGGAGGTCCCACACAATGGGGTCCACCAGTGTAGTGGGTAAGGGCAAGGGGTCAGGAGGAGTTTGTGGAAGCAGGGTCTATGAGGATGGAGACAAGGTGTTAATGGGTCACGGCTTAAGAGGGAGTAGGTGTAAGGTGAGTGGCCTGGAATTTTGACAAAATGTCCCTTCCTAGGAGTGGGGTGGGGCAATTAGGGAGGACTAGGAAGGAGTGAGTAAAAAGTGTATCTCCCAGTATGCAGGTTAAAGGAAAAGTCATTAAGGGCTGGGTAGGAGTTCCCTCCACCCTGACTATGGAGGTTAAAGAAGACTTGGTAGGTCCCCAGAACTCCGGCAAGGCAGAAAAAGTGGCGCCAGTGTCTATGAGGAGAGATATAGGTCTACCTTCGATGAGGGCCGTTATCCTGGGCTCCCGTGGAGTTATGGTTGTCGGGCCTGGGAGTCCTGGGCTCTGTCAGTCATCAGCCATAGTCGCCAGTCCTAAAAGATCAGTTAGGGAGGAGGGACAGTCGGGGGGGGGGCTTAGACCCTCTGCCTTGAGGGGTAGAGGGGCAGTCCATTGCATAGTGGTCCTCTCGTTTGCACTTAGGACATGGCCCCGGTGGGCGGCGTGGTTTAGGACATGCACGGGCCTAGTGTCCCTCAAGGCCACACTGAAAACATGGGCCGGGAGGTGCTCAGGATTTTTCCTGGCCTCAGGAGTTAGAGGTCAGAGGACTTTGTTGGAGGGCTGTGTCAACATCTGGAATTTAGTCCTATCTCTCCTGTTCTTATCAGCCCTTTGTTCTTCTCAGTAATTATAGACCTTGAAGACCACATTTAAAATTTCAGCCTGTGGAGTCTGAGGGCCATTTTCCAGCTTTTTAAGTTTTCTTCTTATATCTGGGGCTGACTGGGAGATAAAGTGGGTCATAAGAATGATTGTCCCATCCTGAGTTTTAGGGTCAACTTTTGTATGGTGTTGTAGCACCTCTGTGAGCCAGGACAAGAAACTAGCTGGATTTTCCTCTTTTTTTTTTTTTGTTGAATTTCTCTGAGTTTATTAAAATTGATAACCTTTTGGGCTGCCTTTTTTAGTCCTGCCACTAAACAAGTAACCATCTGATCCCTAAGCATTCTACCACTTTTTTGGTAATCCCAATGAGGCTCCTCAGTAGGGATCGCTGTAGCCTCTACAGGATGGGCAAGGATGGTGTGATGGATCTCATCTGCATGTGCCCTATCTGCATCCCAGACCCTGCATCTGTCCTCTGGAAGGAGGGTGGAGGAAAGAATGAGATAGCTGTCATACCAAGTAAGGTCATAGGATTGAGTATTGGAACTCTTTAACATAAGAATCTGGGTTAGTGGTGAAGGAGCCAAGGTGCTTTTCTATCTGAGAGAGGTCAGCGAGGGAAAAGGGGACATGGACCCTCACAATGCCTTCCATTCCAGCCACTTCCCAGAGAGGGTAGATGGAAACTGGCTGACTGGGGGGGGGGGGGTCTGTGAGAGCAAGTGTGTGGGGGGCTCATGGGATCCTGAGGTTCTGGGTGGGCAGAAGGATGGGTGTAAGGAGGGTCAGAAGGAGGGGCAGGGGCCAACAACTGAACAATGGAAGCTCGTCTCTGATAAGGTGGAAGCTCGTTAGCAGGGTCGAAAGAAGGGAAAGTTTCAGAGTCTGAAGGGGGTTCGGAAGAGGATTTGGCTGGTTTTGAGACTGGTTTAGAGGATAACAGAACCTGTGCAGGGGACCAGGAAGTACAGAGGGAGGGTTTGGTGGGGAGATAAGAAAAGGATTGGATGTAGGGAAGTTCCTTCCATTTACCAGCATGCTCACAGAAATTGTATAAATCTCTTAAAATATTGGGATCAAAAGTGCCATCAAGTGGCCATTTGGAGACATTGTATAATGGGTATTGGGGCCAGACCTGATTAGAGAAAAATGAGCTTTGTGGCTTAAGATCAGGTGTTAGGCGGAGTGGCCCAAGATTAGCCAGAAGACATCCCAATGAGGAGTCTGAAGGAATTTTGGATGGTCCAACTCCCATGGTGAGGCCTGACCTGAGGAGAGATATGGCGGGTGTCCCTGAAATATCAGGTCCTCAGGAGAGAGAGATGTGGAGCACTCAGAGAGAACGTCTTCACCACAGGGGTCCACAGTCCCTAGTGGACTCAGGAGCGAGCTGAGACCTAGCTCTAGGATTTCGAGGAAATGAGAGAGATCACAGCTCTGCATGCGAGGACTCACTGAGGACCTTGAGGGAAGATTGGCAGGTGGTGGATGGTGGTTAGAGGTGAGGTAGGGCAGAGGAATTTCCCTGTGAGCTAGTGAGGGAGAGGCACTTTTTAGGATCGGGGGTTCTGGCAAAGCAGCTCTAGTCCCGGAGGAAGGGAATGGGAGTAGAGAGAGAGAGAGAGTGGGATGGGGTGGGGGAGGCTGGGAGAGCAAGGTCAGTATCAGGAGAGCAACCAATCTGAGTCACAGCACCAAATGTTAGGAAAAATGTCGTTCACAAAGAAAGCTCACGAGAAAATCTCATGTCCAAGAGCAGAGTTTAATGGCAGGCTCAAACTGCCAGGCTGGCCAGGGAAAGATGGCACAGCACAGATTCTGGGCCAGGCATGGCTTTTATAGAAGTGGGGGGTTAAGGAAGTTAGCACATGCATGGTAGTCTCTGGTAGGGGTGGGGCTGTCTTAGAGTGTGGGAATTTCTGTTAAGGGTGGGGCTGTCCTTGGGAGTTTCTCAAGTGAGGTCTGAGGATAAAATGGCCGCTGATTTACAAATGGCAACATTACTGTTCTATCTGGGGCAAGGTTTGAGTTTGAAAACTGCACATCAAAACCAATGTGGATATGGGAAACCAGGGGGAAATAAATTAAATCTCTTTTGAAGAGAACTCCCCCTTGGCCACTGACCTCACAGTGGTGCTTCTCTAGCCACCTCTCACTGCCCCTATGACAACACCGTTAGCTCTTATTTCACTTCCACCAGAAAGCCATGGTTAATATTCATTTTAACATCTTATCTCAAGGAGTCCATGAAGTCTGTGACAAAAAAAGAAAAAGCAGCTCAAGGTTGTTAGGGTCGAACTCTAAGAAGAAATGGAAACTGAGAAACTGTGACTGGAGTTTGCCATGTTTAAGAAAAAAATGCTTGCTATTGTGCTAGGAACATACATTATGAAGAGTGAAGATGTGGACTGAAGGTGAGACTCAACTGGTAAAGTGCTTGCCTAGCAAGTGTGAGGTCGAGTTCAAACTCCACTACCAGCAAAGAGTGAAGATGTAAAATTAGTGGTGTTCATTCAACTTTTAGATTTGAACAATAAAGTTAAACACAGTCACAATTTTTCACACATATTTTATTGTTTAGAAATTTCCAGCAGAGTTACCAGATGCCTGTGAGAACCGAGATTGGAAAATAGCCAAGGACAGACAGGTCTGTGTCTGCTCTTTCTGAAAACTTCACACATCAGAATGGAAGAACCAGCCTGGCCTCAGTTTGAGGTGTGAGGCAATGGACTGCCTGAGGCTCAGTTCTGCATAAGCTTCCCCAGCATTATCCACATGCAGTTCTGGGTGAACAGAAACTGCACAGGCATCAACTCAAAGTGTGACCCCCAAGTGACAAACAGCTTTCTCAGGTGGTACCGGAACAGGAAAGGCATCATAGAAAAGACACTGTACAAAGTCAAATGTACCATTATTGGCATTCCTTACTCTAGTTAATCTAAACTAGTTGACCTTGTTACCCCTTTTATCTTAAAAGCAAACCAAGTGTGTATGGCATCTTTTAAAAAGTCATGTAAACCTTGCAAAGATTTGAGGGATATTTGTAATTGGGGAGACTTATAAAAAATTACCAGACTTGTTAAGACTATAAATACTAACCCTTCCCCCCCATGATAAAAGCAATTGTTATAAAAATATAAAAAATATACTAGCTTCTACTATTTAACCTTCCTTTTAGGAACCTCAAGACTTTGGGACACATCTGGCTTATATGCCATACAGCAAGCACAAGTACAACCTTTTTAACTTTTCAAGGAAGGAAAAGTACCAGAATATTCCCTTTTGTTATTGAGATTGTGGCTACTTACTTTACAGGGATTGCAATGCTAGTAAGTAATGACAGCTTAAAGTTTTCTATTGTATGGTTTTCTATTGTATGTCCTCAACATGGACCCAGTGTGGAAATCAGCATGGGAGGTGGCTTCAAACTTACTCTAACTCCTTCCCATTTCTCTCTCCAGTTCCTTCAGCTCCACTGTGGGACTTGCTGCGTCTCCAGGCTCCTGAGTTGGTGGCCAGGCTCCCTCACTTCCCACTGCAGAAGGCAGATGGTAAGGCAGATCAGCTCTTGGGGAGGGGACTGCGAATACTGAGCCTGCTGCCGCCTGCAGCACCAGCTTCCTTGGCATGAGGTCAGCTCCAACCCAGGTCTGCTGATGCCAAGGAAGCTACATGCTTGGTGGATGAAACCCTGTGGCCTGAGGGATGGCCGATGCTCTAGCACATTATCTGTGGAGCTAGGAAGGGAGGCAGGAGCTAATGTGAAGGCAAAACACTCTGCATTCCATTAAAACACTTCCTTAAACATCAAGTCAGATCACATTCAGTCCTCCATAGCAGCCAGTCTACCTGATACTTTTAGTAGCTATGCAACGATTCAAGAAACTTCAGGGGCTTGACTTGGTTGGTCAAGTCCTTAAGGATCCCTTTTTCTGGCTCAGGGCATTTTCAGGTCTTTTCTTATCCTTACTGTCACCAGCAGGGGGCAATGTATGTAATGCTCAGTCAAGCCCTTGGAAAAAACTGTCACTAGGTAACCAGTAGGATGGATCCACAGGCCACTAGGAAGCATCCCTCCACAGAACTGCTTGTGTCCCTGAAGTTCAGGAGACCTCTTGGACCAGGGCCTCAGCTTAAGTATATTTAAGAGAACCTTTCCCCACAAAGCCCTTGGTGTATGCAGTCTTTATTACTGCTGTGTGGCTCAAAAGAGGAGACCTGGCTGAACTTGGTGGCTGGCTCACATCCATTCCTCCTTTTAGGATCTTTGATCTTGGCCATAGTCCCACTGACTACCACAACTTAGTCTGGCATCCTGTTCTTTCCCTGCACTACTGCTCTCATCATTCTTCTTTGACATGGACTGGCAGCCTCCAGGCCAGAATAATGATCCCTCTCTGAGCTCCTCCTGGACTTCTAGACTCTAATGTTCAAAGGACTATATTTTCATACCACTAAGGGCTTTATTTCATAGATCATGTTGGTAAGCTCTGGATTTTTAGTCCTCACCACGGTGGAGTCATACATTCCCAACATCTGCTTGTTTCTCCAGATCTGAAACATCTCATTCAATACACCTTGGTTGTTTATAACCCCAAAGGAACTTTCCAAAAGCAACAACAGATGATTCAGAGAACCCTAACCATATCTGTTGAGCAAGTCCTCTCTACTTTGGTTGCATCAAAAAATCAGGGCCTTCGAGAAACTGCAAATTTACATTTGCTCAGGAGAGAAGTGCTCCCAACATCAAGGCACAAGAAAGAAGTCTCCTGGGCAAAATGACGATGAACGTGACCATTGACCTGTGCGGTCTGAGGCAGAACAGTGGGGGAGTCCTGGGTGGGTGTTGGGAAGAGACCTGAAGAGGGAATCTCCTTTTAGGGCCTGAAGCATCCTCATGCATACTTCTGCAGGAATTTTATGTGAAAGTCCTTCACCTTCTGGAGCACAGTCTTCAGCTTCTCAACTGGAGGAAGAATGGTCATTCTGTCAGGAAAGAGAATAGCATCAGCCTGACTACTCTGGAAAAGGGGGAGGAATGAATCCAGCACCTCTTCTTGCATTGCCATAAGTGGAGACAGGAGTGAGGGTAAGCCATGTGGGATGGAATAGCTCTGTCTCATCCATTTTGACAACTCAAACCCCGAGACAGTGCCCAGCACTTGTTAAACTTTTTTCCCTAGTTCATTCGTTCATTCATTCATTCTTTTGAGACAGGATCTTGCTATGTTGACCAAGCCAGCCATGAACTCTAAGCTCAAGCAATCCTCCTGCCTCAGTCTCCAGAGTAGCTGGGACTACAGGTGCATACCACTATGCCTGGCTTATACATTTTTACCTAAGAAATACATGTAGGGGATGGAGGAGTGGCCCAAGTGGTAAGAACACCTGCCTAGCAAGCATAAGGCCCTAAGTTCAAACCCCAGTGCCTTCTAAAACAAAACAAAACAAAAAACATGTAAACAAAGGCAATAAACTGTTGTGGCCTTTAGGTTCACTAAGACACATTGGTATATTACTACAGAAGGCCTGTACTACATTTTGACTAGTGTGCAGAACTTTCTACAGCATGACTCTTGGTCTTTCTCTCAGACATAGAGCAAGATTTCACTCCTGCTGCCTGGAACCTTTTTTTGCCTACAGCGGTCAGTCCCTGACATGAGACAACCTCCAGGCATGGCTGTCACTCCAAAGACACTCCCAAGTCACTCAAGTCTATCTCTAGTTCTGATGACAGGCTTCTCAACCATAGAAGCAGTCCTCTTGATTACTGTTTTTTTGGGAGGGTGTTAGGGATAGAATCTAGGCCCTTTCACTTGGCATGGGCTCTATCACTGAGCTATATACCTCAACCCCAGCACATACATGTGTGTGTGAGTGTGAGTGTGTGTGTGTGTGTGTGTGTGGTGCTGCGGATTAAACTGAGGGCCTTGCACATGCTAGGCCAAGTGCTTTACCACTCAGCTACAACCCCAGTGCTCTCAGCACCAGTTTTTGAATGGGCCATGAATTATAACCTGACTAAAGATGAAAAAGTACAACCAGACATGGTTTTTCCTTTGGGGGACATGATCCACAATCTTTTTTTTTTTTTTTTTTTTTGTGGCACTGTTATTAGAACTCCTTTTTTTGCACTTGCAAAGCAGGCACTCTGCCACTTGAACCACATTTCCAGTCCATTTTTCTGTGGTTATTTTGGAGATGGGAACTCATGAACTCTCTGCTAAGGCTGTTCCCAGCTCAATCCTCCTTATCTCAGCCTCCCAAGTAGCTAGGATTATAAGCGTGGACCAACAGCACCCGACACAATCCACAGACTAAGCAGACTTGGCCCTGGGTACCAACGGCTGATGACTTTTCTTTTTTTGGCATCTGCCACAGGAGATATTTGAGAGCAACATGGATGGAGAAGATGCTATTCTGAACAGAATGGACCTCAGCGGGAAACCCTTGCCAAGCAGCTCAGCTCTGGGAATCTGCATTCCCATCCATACAGCGGGCTGAGCCAGGGTACACTGGTCTCACAGCTGGGGGAACTAATTTTGAATGTGGGTGCAGCACTTCAGCAGGTTTTAGGACTCACAGCAATGCCATGGCCCATGGTGCAGCCAAGCAGATATGGAGCACCTACTGTGTGCCATGTACCATCCCAGGCATCCGGACGTTCTGTGCTGCTATCATGATGTTTAAAAGGTTCAGCAAAATAAAGAAGAAAGCACACTTCTGGGGATGTTTCCAATGGTGATGTGATAGATAGAGGCAGCATACTGGGGAGACAGAACAGTCAAGGAAGACCTCTCAGAGGAAATGGTTTTCCTTATCCCTGGGTAGAAGGTCTGAGCTTGACTCTGCAGGACAGGAGTGGTGTGAGGTGGGTGAGGTGTGCTCAAGGAGGACAGGTACCCCACCACCCCTCTGAAGCCAGTCTGCACTTCATGTGAAGGACCACAAGTTTCCCTGAACAAATCCTGGCCAGTTCCCTAGTGCAGATGTGTCTTACCTGAAGTGGTAGGTGCCTTCCCTCTGTCCAAAGCCACTGCCAGGCACAACACAGATGCCTGTCTCCTCCAGGAGTTTCATGCAGTAGAACATGTCTGGAGCCATCTTATGGGCCTGCAAGAGCAGGACAGAACTTAAAAAAGATTCATTCCTGGTTTCATACTGTACCAACACACCATTAAAAACTCAAAACTGAATACAACCTAAGTGGCAGTTATCATTTCTGTGGTGGGGTCCTTGCCCTCCCCAGACTGCAGACCAGAACAGAAGCTGGGTCACAGCTGGTAACTGGTTCAGGGAATTAGACACACTGAGGTTACTGCAGGACAGCCAGCAACTACAGCACTTCTGTTTGCTGTTGGGGAGTGCCAGCCTATTCCCTTTGTACTTATCCCTAGTGGCTACTCAACAGGCACTGATAGCAGCCACTGATGTGCCAAGCCACATAATAATGAAAACAAGGCCCTGTGGTCTGCAGTCAGTGGGGACTCTCAAGGGACAAGCTTCTCTAGGGTCATTGGTGATAGTGCTGCTCAAAGTTGTACCACCAGGGATTCCAATTTTTATGTTCAGGGCAGGGCCTACACTGAGTGCTTAACAAGGCTCTGAGCAGATCCTGGAGTGGGGAGAGAAGAGCATTTTTAGAAACAATACCCTGCACTTGATCCTCAAAGTGGGGTCTGTAGCACCACCTGAGAACTTGGAAATGCATAATCTCAGCATTAGTAAACTAGAACTGGTGTTTTTTTGTTTTGTTTTTTGTGGCACTGGGACTTGAACTCAGGGCCTACACCTTGAGCCACAACGCCAGCCCTTTTTTTTGTGAGGGTTTTTTTTGAGATAGGGTCTCACAGAACTATTTGCCTGGGCTGGATTCAAACCGCGATCCTCTTGATCTCTGCCTCCTGAGTAGTTAGGATTACAGGGGTAAGCCACTGGCACCTGGCTAGAACTGGCGTTTTAATAAGACTCTAGAAGACTGCTATACATAGGGAAGGAGATGGATTCCCCAGCATTGCATCCACACATGGGCACCTCCCTTGGAAGCCAACAGTGTTAAGCTCCCAGATGCTCCTCTTACTTGTGGATGGCCTCACGTTTGCCCCATTGCCACAGCCCACTATTCTGAGAATCTATCATCTTTACACAGTAAACAGCATCTGGTTGAGAGGACCCCAGATTTCAGAGCTCCTAGGATAATTATCTCTACTCCCCAAGGCAGGAAGCCATGATCCAACTGTCTTAAGTGAACCCAGGGAGAGAACCAATCCTGCTGGGCCCCAGACCTGAGCTGCTTCCACAGCTTTGGCGGGAATGAAGATCCGAGGAAAAGCATACATGGCTCCCTGCAAGGGGTTGCAGTGAATTCCAGGAACTTGGTTAAACAGGTCTTCTGTCAGCTTCGCTTTTTTGGCCAGATTACCCAGGACAGACTCCTTTTCCTGAGGAGATACAGAGAAAGTGCAGGAGTCAGTGTCTCTGAGTGAGGAATGGCCCCAGTGTGGGAGGCTGTTCCTTCTGTTCCCGGGCAACTGCACAGATTGATAAAGATGAGCTTGAGTTTGCAAAAATGCTGCAGATCAAGGAGGTGGGTGGAACATGTCTCCCGCAGGGATTCTTTTTCGCCCCATGGGATTCTCAGTCCAAGAGACTGCCATGTGTACTGGGACACATGGGGGTTTCAGGCCACAGGGCAGATTTTGGAAGGTCTGCGTTCTGGATTCTATTCTTTATTTTTTATTCATATGTGCATACATTGTTTGGGCCATTTTTCCGCCCCGCCCTGATCCCTGCCCACACCTTCTCCCCCCTGCTCCCCTGGATTCTATTCTTGTACCAAGATGTCATTTGTGAACAGGAGAAAAAGCAGTCCCTGCCCATCAATTTGAATGGACTTGGTCCTGGGTAGAACCCTATAAATATTCCTAGGGTCATGAGTCCTCTGGAGATAGGTCCCACCACGCCATTTGCGGGTCTGCCCCTCCCCACTCTCAGTACATGTGGTGTGTGTGGAACACAAAGTTAGGCAAAACAAATCAGAGTTAGTGGCTGTTTCAGAGCTGGACATGTGTCCAAACATGGAGCATATCTGTCCAGGACTTCTGCAAATACCGTTGGGAAAGGGGGATGAAAAGATATGAGCCTGAAGATGAGGAAATAAACAAAATGTGGTATATTCACACAATGACATTCAACTCAGCTTTCAGTTCTGAAGGGACTTCCAACCTTCTGTGAAGGCCACCACATAGATGAAACTAGAGGACACTATGCCAAGTGAAATAAAACAGTCACAAAGGAACATTGTATGATTCCGTCTGTGTGAGGTATCTTTTTTTGTTCAGTACTGGGGTTTGAATTCGGGGCTTCGAGCTTGCTTCGTAGGTACTCTACCACTTGAGCCATTCCTCCAGCTCATCTGTAAGGTATCTAGAATAGGTAAATTGACACAGACAGAAAGAATATTGGTTGGGGCTGGGGGAATGAGAAGTTATTATTTAATAGGTATGAATTCCAGATAGGGATGATGGAAAGTTGTGGGTTTTTTTGGTGGTACTGGGGATTGAGCACTCTCTCACTTTAACCATGCCCCAACCCTTATTTTGTTTTTGAGATAGGGTATCACACTAACTTTACTTGGCTGGCCCTGAACTTTATCCTCCTGCCTCCTGCTTCCTGAGTAGCTGGGATTATATACATGCCCACAATACCAGTAAGGAAAAGTTTTTGTTGGACAGTGGTGTTGGATTTATAACAATATGAATGTCCTTAGGGTCACAGAACTATACATTTAAAAAATAGTAAATTTTTCATGTGTATTTTTCCAACTCTTTCTTTCTTTCTTTTTTTGTGGGACAGGAATTTGAACTCAGGGATTCATGCTTGCAAAACAGGTACTCTACTAGTTGAGCCATTCCTCCTGTCCATTTTGCTGTGGTTATTTTGGAGATGGGCTCTTGCAAACTTATTTACCCAGTTGGTCTTGAACTGCAGTCCCACTGATCTCAGTCTCCCAAGTACCTAGGTTTTACAGGTATGAGCCACTGGCACACAGTTTTCTTTTTCTTTTTCTTTTTTTTTGAGACAGGGTCCTGCTATGTCATCAGGTCTCAAACTCCTGGGCTGTAGAGATCAACCTGCCTCACCTTCACTTGGACTACAGACATGTACCACCACACACCCAGCTCTGTCCATTCCTTTTTTGATTCAGCTAGTTTAGAGGTGAATTGTTGTCAGGTATGACTGGATTTGTTGAGCTGTGAGGACGTCTGGTTAGAGCAGAGGCAAGTTCACTGCTTAGAATCAAGCTGTGCCTATCCACCTTCTCCTTCTTTGTAACTTCATAACAGAATCTTCCCAAAGCGTTATCAGGATACGGCCTTTCCCTCCAGATGCCTACACATCTGTGATGGTCACAGGTGAGGAAGAAGGGCCTATTCACTCACATGCAGTCACAATCCTCCCACTTCAAAACATACTCTGCTGGATCCTTGAACTTAAATTTGTTTCTTCTTTTTTTTTTTTTGCAGTGCTGGGGTTTCAACTCAGGGCCTCACACTTGCTAGGCAGGCACTCTACCACTTGAGTCACTCTGCTAGCCCTTGGACTTAATTTCCATCTAAAGGTGGTTCAGTTACCAAGAGCCACAAAGGAGGGTGGACAGGGTGAGACAGACAAATGGATGGCCACCTGGAGACAAGCCAACCACTGGCCATGGTGGAAATTCAGCGGTGACCTTGGCAGTAGTAGTGATGTCACACCGGACTCACCCTGATGAACTGCTCAAAGGACTCCTCTCCTGGCACTGGGGGGTTCACGACGATGTCCATGGCAGCCTGTCCAGATACTGGTGGGCACAGACGCACTGAGAGCAGCTTCACCAGCTGGCCCTTGATCTCAGGGTGCAGGTTGATCACCTCCATATAGCCTCCTCTGTAGCCACACCTAGAGGGATGAGGAGAGGGTACATAACCACTAGTTACAGAAAGACCTCATGAAGTGCAATTCAGACAGCCAGATCTGTAACCATCCCTACCCCCGCCCCACATAGCTGAGTTCTTGCCAACAGAAGGTGAATAGAAGTGATAGGTACAAATTTACCTCTTGTAGGAAAATCATGTACTCTCCTTCCTCTTTTCCTTTCCCCACTACCTAAGAGATGGAGACAGTGGAGTAGCAGCTCACCAGGCTAGAGATGGACATCACATGTTGAGAAGGCAGAGCCATCAGTCTCAGTCCTCAACTGATTTCATGGAGCACAGCGTACCCTGTCTTCCTACTAACTCTGGACCATCATGTCAAAGACAGATACACTTTTCATCTTACTTGAGCTACTGTATTTTGGGACTGTTTTATAGCAACTTTGCATGAAACCTAACTTATATACTAGCCCCTGCCCAAAAGACATACACAGAACTCATTCCTGGCATCCCACTGCACAGGCGTCAGGGCTAAGTATAGATTCACTGCGGACTTTTTCTTTTTTGCCTGAAAACAAAACCAACTCAAAGGAGAGTGGAACTGATGAAGAAAATAAGACAAAGCAGAGATCCTATTGACATCTTTTGTTCATTCATTTTTTGGTGCTGCAGATTGGATCAGAGCCTCCAGCAATGCTAAACATGTACTCTATCATTGAGCTACAGCCCCCAGTCACTGACATTGTTAAGCCCCCTGATTCAACTCTACCTCTGCACTAATTACCAGTATAGGATTTTTTTTTTAATGCCTCTTTCATATAAGCCAGTTCAAGTTGAGTACTGTAACTTATAACAAAAGACTTCTGACTGATACAGAATCAAGTTATATGAAAATAAGCTGAGATCATACAATGAATTAAAAAAAAAACTTTTTCAATCAAATCAGCAACATCAGTTATGTTTTCTGGAGCTGTGCTGCCTTCTCTGTTCTGTGACTGTCAACATTCGGACTAACATACAGAAACCCAGGCTCCTGATTCAGGGACCTGGTCACTATCCTCTGGACACCCCACCCTCAACTTCACAGCAACTAACACGATGAGATGCTCAATAAAACACTTTTAGGATAATGCAGCTGAACTCAACTGGCAAAGGTAGATTCCCATCTGATCCCTGGACTGGACTTTCCAAGACAGGAAGATAAATTGGAAATGTTTCCCATGACAAAGTTGTAAGAATGAACTTTCTGTTTAATCTTTTGCTGATGAGCAGAAAACCAAATTGTGCAACGCAGTCTCATCCTGGGTAATCAGGATCTGAGAAAAATGGGGCATAACTCAGGAAACCGATATCTAGGGGACTGATGGAGAGTTGGATAGGTATGTGCTTGATAAATGAAAGAGAACAGATTTCATTTAAGAAAACAGCTATATGGCTTGCAGAGCAGCTCAAGTGGTAGAGCACCTGCCTAGCAAGTGTGAGGCCCTGAGTTCAAACTCCAGTTCCACCAAAAGAGAGAGAGAGAGAGAGAGAGAGAGAGAGAGAGAGAGAGAGAGAGAGAAGAACCACACAGCACACAAGAGTCTAGCATGGAGCCTGTAATGCTGCCCAGAAAGACCACCACAAATTAACCCCTGTCCAAATCAAACAAAGGTAAGAACAGTCAGGCAACTATTCCAAGGGGACAGCTCCCTGACCTGCCCAAAATACTTCTTCAGACTTCACAGTTAAAACAAGCACCTTCCCCATGTTGACAACTGATACCCAAGAGAACTCCTATCACGGGGAATGATGCCCTTTATGGACTTTCCTTCTCAAGTCTCTGTTGTGGCTTCCTCCTCTTCTCCTGATCTCTAAGCAGAGGGGTCGCAGGCCTGTCTTGGCTCTTCTTCTCTGCACTTACTCCTCTTCACTGCACTCACTCCATGTGAGATGTCCAGGCTTACAGGTTCAACAATCTTGCAACCCAGACACTGATATTTCCCAAATTAAAATCTCTACCTGGTTATCAGTCTTGATCTCCACACTCACATATCCATCTCTACCTGGACACCAATAGGCATTTGCAAGCATAACATGCCCAAAACAAACTCTGGGTCTCTCTCCCCAGACCTTCCTCATCTGTTGCTGGCAACTCCATCCTTCCTGATGTGTGAACAGAAAACTTGGAATTCATTCTTGACTCCTCTCTCACCCATTTTTTTTTTTTTTAAATCTCATCAGCAACTGCTCTCAACTTTACTTTCAAATATATTCTGTATCCTCTCCCCATCTCTACCCTGGTCCATGATATCTCATCTGGGGAACATAACAGCCTCCTGACTTGAGTCCCTGTCTTTACCCTATTCTCCACCAGAGCAACTAGGAGTCTAGTATATAACACAGGTCAGGTAAGGTCAAACCTCTTCTCTGATCCTTGTTTTCCATCTGCCACATGACTTTACTCTTTGTCTTTCGCTTCTCTCCTCCCTAGCACATCTGCTCTGTGAGGACAGGAGTGCTGTAGTGTGTTCAACTGCTGTGTCCTCAGCACTGACATCAGTACTGAAGTCAGAACAAATATTAGTCGAATGAACAAATACAGCACTGAGGCTGACTCTCTGACCCCTGAGGTCATTCAGCACTAAGGCAGCCTTGCACACAAAGGTTGGCTTATCAACCTAATGGCATTTGTTTGTCTACTCAACCTGCCCACCATGACCCCAGATTTTAACCAATGTCAGAGCAACAGTGATAGGTGGCAGAACATTCTAGGTGTTGGAAGTAGCTGTGGGAACCTGTTTTAATTTCCATCATTTATCCATAGTTTGCTTTCTTTTAACCATGGCCTTATTTCAGTTGAGACCCTGTACAAGGGCAGTTCTCACACCTCTTAGATTAACAGAAGCAATGGATAAGAGCTGGCTTCTCTACCCAAGTCGGTGGACACAGGGCAGAGCAGAGGATCAGGCAGAGAGGAAACAGTAGCACTGGTACCAGGGAGGTGAGGAGCAGTGGGAGATGGAGGTCAACATACTCGCCCATGTAGCCCTTGGAGGTGGAATGGAAGGAGGCAAGCTCAACGTTGCTGGAATACTCGGGCCCCATCTCATAAAGCACCTTCTTAAAGGAGTGGAATCTGCAGTCAGGAGAATACACGTTGTCCTGGTATACCTGCAGGCAAAGATGCAACAGGGACATCACTGCAAGTCCTTCAGAGAGGCCTGAGACCATGAAGGTTGCTCAGGGTGCAGAGCCTGAGGAGAGGCACAGATAATCTGGGCTAACCTGGTTGTGAATCATGAGGCCTAGTCCTAAATAGTCCAGCCAGCCCAACCTCCAATGCCACATCCAAGGATCACCCAGAATATGACTGATGGAACATTCCAGAATAAGCAAGGAGGGAGGAAAGGCCTTAGACTGGATGTTGAGCTTGATAACTCAGGAGCTCACCTGACTTCTCCCACATTCATCCCCAGTCTCCAGACTACTTTTCTACCTTGGCAGATCAGTACTGATACTAAGGACTCCTGATTTCCTAAGCAAATTTCCTTCCTAAAGCAGTGTTCACTTATTTCAATAACACAGTGACAACAGTTAATATACCTGTTCTCTGAACTCCCTACTTAAGGAGTTAACCTTGTTGGGCTTCCTGTGACACCCAGTTTGGAATTATTTTGTCCTTTTCTCCACTTTTCACTGCCAGAGCAGAATCAACACCTGCTTTGTTCTCCCCTGTTCCCAGATCTAGTACTCATAGCCCACCAGCACACTCTACCCTTTGTGATTAACGTTCCAAACCCATTTTGGAGATCAAGGAAATAAAGGCTTCCTGGAGCCCCGAGGGTCAGTGGACTCCATCTTCAACCAGACTCAGAGGGGAGGTTAGTGTAACAGATCACAAGGAAAACCACAGGCCTCTCTGCTACCCCTTCCCTCTTTTAGAAATAAAGATTTTAGGTCCAGCTACAATTAATTACAGCAACTTTTGTGGGTATGCTGTATGTATATGTGGGAGTGGTTGGGGATGCTAAGGAACAAAGGAATGAAGATAGGATGCTGGAAGTTACACCTCATCAGAAACCATGCAGAAATAAAGAGGAAATGAAAATTTAATTGGATGGATCCTCAATTCTTCCTTGCAATGTAGGCAGAAGAAGAATGGGCGGGTCTCAGATTCAGAACTGGAGTTCAGGAAGCAGCAGTTATGGAATTAAGATCCTTTCCTCATAGGCTGGAGAATTAAATGAGAAGAAAATCACAGAAGTACTAGAAAACACAGAACTGCAGCTTTATGAGGAGTGGGCACCTGTCACTTCTGCCACAGACAGGCACTTCCTTCCTAGGTTAAGACTCTTGATTTACCCTCAGGTTAGGACCCTCCCTTATTTCCTATTTGGAGGTTGGGGGAGGACAGGGCAGAGATACCATGCCTTGCTCTGGAAGTGTTCAATTTGTATATTGCAACCCCTAGATCAAAGTGATTGGTTCAGCAATTAGGCTATGACCCAAGCTGAACCAATGAGGTACAACTCTGAGACTTTTGCTAGAACTACCAGGATAAAAATCCCATTTTCTAGTCTGGAAAGACAACAGGCCTGTGTATGGGACTAACAGAGAGAAATGAAAGGAAAATCTGGAAGAAATGGTTGGAGTTCCTGAATCTAGCCACACTCCTGTGACTCTACCATCTCTCTTTTTTTCTTGAAGTTTAAAGTAATTTGTGTTTAATTTCTGAAATTTACAACTACAGTTCAAACTAATATAGGTCACAGACTCATAGGTTCTATGAAATGAACATCCTCACCCTTCAGCCAGAGTCAAACACTTAGAAAGTTCTCTTTGGCTGCAGAGCAACAAACATGGATCCTTCCCCTAGAAGACAATGCTTACCCCTCATTGCTCTCAGGGAAAACTGGGATTACTCTTACCTCGTCAGCCAGAAGAAAGAGCTTCTCTTCCCAGGCAAAGTGAATCACATCTTCTATGCACTTTCTGCTTTGTACCTGGCCTATAAAATTCCCAAGAAAACCAAAATGTAGGTCGTAATGGTGTTCAAATTGTATCCAGCTCAGAATCCCACCCAGAATCACTCGGTGTCCTGTGTTTCCTCACCAAGAGACCATGCTTCTAATTGGTATGTATGATGGTATAGTCAACCTCCAGGGACACCCAGAGGGTTGGGTCTATCTGTCTAACTCACTGAAGCTGGGTATGTGGAGGAAGTAGCATTTTATACCTAACTTTCTTATGAGTACAGTGTGTGCGCACACATACGCAATATTTTGTGTGGAAGTTATGGAAATGCCATAAAAAGCAGGAAAATAAAATTGAAGGACTTAAACTCATCAGCTCATTCCCCATATTATATACAAGCAGCAAGTGTTGGGAAGAATAACACTGGCTGATATGGTAACTGGATGAGAGTTACTGGAGAAAAATTACATTGTTTTGTTTTTGTTCCTCAATTTCTGCAAATACCTTCTTCCCAAGGAGGCACACACAAGCTCCATGAGGCAGGGACAGGATCTATCCCAGCACACCATCTATGCTTAGAGCTGAGACTCAGCAGGTGGTCAATGAATATTTGCAGAACAAATGCTAAGTAAATGAATCTGGGCACCAGCATTGATGGTTCCTGTGACTGCTACTGGAGGGAGAGCTGGCATTGCCAAAAACCACAGTGAGATAGGCACACTGCAGTTCTCCTTGGCTCAGGCTCCCCTCCTTCAGCTCTTAACACTAGCAGGGAAGACACCCACCATCCCTTTGAGAGCATGAGTACAAACAGTAAGACAAGAACCCAGCAGCTCATAGGACATGCCATAGGTATAGGAGAGGAAAGGAACAAAGGCAAGAAAGTGGGAATGGGACCTTCTCCAGGATTTTCTGAGACCTGCTTTGAGTGGCACTAGAATGGCTGATGTACTCACAATATCACAATGGAAAAGCATCATTACCATCAGGCTTTAAAAAAAAAGGACTTGTTTATTACCTAGATGTATACTGTATCTATATGTATTACATATATCTAAGTGTGTACATCTGTCAATACATATGCACATATTATTTGTGTATACATTATACCTTAATGAGGAGCAGTATGTAGAATATATTACCTTTTTGTTGAAAATAAAAATGCCTATATTCTTATCTATGAGAAAATATAAAAAATGGGAAAAAGTATACACGTAACTTGTAAGAGCATGGTATCATTCGCCAGTATTTCTGACTTGAACTATCTAAGCAGCAAACTAATTTCTTTATTATGGGATTGACTTTTTTTCTTGATAATCAAGTGCCAGCTGGGCATCCTGTAGCAAGCTCAGAACTCTGGGACTCCAGGGAGGGTGGCAGGCCTGGTTTCTATAGGGAACCAGTTACTGTTCTTACATACAGTGGGGGCAAAACCTGCCTGCAAACTGTCCTGGTCTTGCCTCCCTCAGGCCTATGATCTCATAATTATATCCTGTTAGTATACAAGCACCAGAATATGCAAACATATGTTCACTAAATGCTAAGGGGAACACAAACAGAAGGACCAGAGCCTCAAAAAGCCCTCCATTTAGGCCAGGTGTGGTAGTGCATGCGGGAAATGTCGGCACTTGAGAGGCTGAGGCAGAAGTATTTTGAGTTTGAGGCCAGCCTAGGCTACAGAGTGAGACCCTATCTCAAAAAAAAAAAAAAAAAAAAAGAAAAGAAAAAGAAAAAGCCTTCAGCCTAGTAGAGGAAATGAAATCCAATGGATGCAAACAGCCTCACTTATACACAAGATGCAAAGTTAGGGATTGGGGCAGAGCTTATGTCTCCCAAGGGCCTGGACACAGCAGTCTAGAATATGCCCACCAAGTCAATGAAGGAACAAATACATGAACAGTGAAGGGAAAGTCATACATAGCTTTAGAAGAATCAGGGTACAACTGTGCCCAGCCAGGGGAGACATGGCTTTGGTGACAGGTGCCAAAGGAACTCCCCAGGAACTGGAGGAAATACACATTGTTTATGCCTGCTGAACATCCTTGCTTCTGCGAGTAACAGAGCAGAACTGTCCTATGGAGACCTCCAGCAGGGGGCATGGGGCACAGAACCATGATTTGACTAGTTTAGATCTGGGTACAAACTGGGCCAGTAAGCATCTGGCCTGGGACTTTTCTTGCATTGTGAAACCATGGGAGAAGCTCTCCTCTAAGGCTACTCAGCTAATAAAGGCCACTCTAGGGACAGTTTCTTCCTGAGAAGGAGAGGAGAGCTGAGAAATGGACTGAGGTTCTCCTGATAATGATGCTGGCTTAGGTGAACTGCTTTACCTCTTGACTTCACAATTCCACCATCCCCTTAGTCTTCTTTTTTTTTGGCAGTACTGGGGCTTGAACTCAAGGCCTCATGCTTGCTAGAGCCACTCTGCCAGCCTTTCAGCTGAAAGTCACAATGTGGTTTGGACAAGGCATGTGGTCATCCCAGAGGTATTCTAGCTCCCACAGCCCCTCTTCTAAATAGCTGACTCATTTTTACACATTAAGGCACCAGAACACAAAACGAGATTCTGCCCATTCATAGAAAGTTACCATCTATAAAAATTATTTACATTAATATACATTCACATCACCCCCTTTATTTAAAATAGGAAAGTCTCTGGTGCAGTGATTTCTTCCCAAGGTGAAAAGACTTATGTAAACACTTGGCCAAGAAAGTACTGACTCAAATGTAGACTAGGTATATAGTAAGATGTTATAGGACTTGTTATTTCAAGTGTGATCCTAGGACCAGCTGAAGTATCACCTAGGAACTGGTTAGAAATGCAAATTCTCAAGCCCTACAGTCCAGTTACATCAAAATATGAGGGAACAGTGTCCAAAATCTGTATTTTAACAAGCTTAAGTTTGAGAACCACTGTTCTAAGGAAGTGGTTTTCATTAGCTTTCATTAGTGGTTTCATTAGCTAGGAACATTGACGCCTAGACCTCATTTCCAGGGTGTCTGGGGTGTGGCCCGGCCTTTGAAATTTTTTCAAAGCTCCCTTTGTGATTCTGACACACAGCCCAGTTTGGGAGACCAGTTTTGTCTCATTTCTCCATTCCACCCCTCCCCCCAAGGCACTGGGGAAAATAAGCCAGTGTCACTACCAGCTGCACTCAGGAATTTAAGTGGTGCTTTCAGCTGAATGAAGCATCATTTGATGTTCCAGAGAAGCAGATTCTACAATCAACTCCAACTCATTTTGGCCCAGACCCAATTTATCTCAACAAAGAAGGAGACAGGCGGCCTTGTTCTCTGCATCCAAACAGCACTGGAGGCATATGAAGCCAGCAGCCCAGAAAGAACAAAATAGTTAGGACTGTGCACTTTTTTAAAAGGAAAATATGCAAAATTGGGAACGCTTTTAACTTCTAGAAATAGGCCTTTTGGTTTATTTGCTTTTATTTTGAATATGGCATTTGCTTCTCAGGTCTCAGGGTACACAGCAATGCTGTGTCAAACAGAAACAAAACTGCACACACCAGCATTCGGAAAACTGTTTCAAAAAACAAGTGGGAATAAAGGTAAAATGAGACCTAGGGTTACTGGTGAGTTTGTGCATGAAGAATCTCAAGAAGATGAGTCTTTGGGAATGGAAGGATAACAGAAAGGAAAAAAGAAAAAAACAAAATAAAAAACCTGCTAGAAGCCAGGAGGCAGCAGTTCCAGGCCAAACCCTACAGTCAGTGAGACCCCATCTCCAATTAATCAGAGCAAAATGGACTGGAGGTGTGGCTCAACTGGTACAGCACATTCATTGCAAGTGTGAATCCCTGAGTTCAAACCACAGTCCCACAAAAACAAAAAACAGTTCTTGAAAAGATTTTTTTTTTTTTTTGGTGGTACTGCTAGACAGGCATTCTACCATTTGAGTCACTCTGCCAGACAAACTGGTCTTAATAACAACACAGCCCTCCCCACTCAAGAAAATGCCTGCATTTGCTTACTTCCTGAGGAGGTGAGGCAGATTTTATTGCTTTATGTTAGCAAATCTGTAATTGGATTGGAAAACCAGGAGTTGGGAGGATCTCACATGATTTCTTAATTCTTTAGTGTCCAAACATCCAGAGCACCAGCCATCCCCACTCCCTAGGAAAGTGGCAAGGGAGTTAAATGCAGACCTGTAGGGTTCCCAGGGTTGATGATGCAGAGCACCTTGGGGTCACAGTTGTCTTTGGCCTCCCGCACTGCCCGCCGGAGCTCATTCACATTCAGGGCCCAGCAGTTCTCCTCATCCAGGTAGTAATTCACCTGGATGGCGTCCAGCTCAGAGATGACCGCTGAGTAGAGGGGATATTGTGGGATGGGAATCAACACACCCGTCCGTGACTTGCCGCCCCCGGAGACAAGGATCTTCAGAATTGTCTGTAAGCAAGAAATCACTGCTAGAGGTCCCCACCTCTCCCTACCCCCTTCAGGAGCTGATGAACACACAATCCCTACTCCCAGCAGCCACTACCCGCTTCCAGTATAACCCCTGGCAAGTTGCTTCATGTCCCCGAGTCTCAGTTTCCTAATCTATAACACAAGGGCTGCTGCAAGCAGTAAGCAAAACAGAATGTTTTAAGGTTCTTGGCACCGTGTATATAGCATGTAGTTGAAGACTCAATACGGCCTTGTTAGCATTTTTAATATTTTCAAACAGTAGTCCCCAAACTGACACTGTCTCAGAATTAGTCTAACTCCAGCCTGAAACCCTGATTTAGATTCTGTCTTATCAATAAGCATCAGTTGCCATGGCTGTACAGACCCCTATACAGGGAATGGATGAAATGGGATAAAAATACCCATCCACTGCCACCAGATGGCACTTCAACCTGTTTTCAAAACTGAGCAGGGCACATGTTTTGTAGGATTCCTGAGAAACCAGGCCATGACAATCAATGGGGTGTTGGTGGAGGTGTCAATAATTCACGGAATAAGTTAAACCCTTTTCAGGGAGAGTCTCCACCTTACACATGGGCATATGTACTGTCTCAGGTTCAGTTCCTTGCTGCAAGAACGTCTCTATGTTGGAAGTGCAATGACTCAATTCTGTTCACTGAATCTTGTGGACACCTCCCTATCCTTTTCCTGGCCCAATACTCTGTTTCTCAGGAGATGGAAAGGGTGGTCTTGACAGCAGAAGAAATAGAAGATGGCTGTGTTTTAGGGCTGGAGTGCCAAAAAGACATTTGAAAATCCCAAATATCAAAAGAATGCACTCAAAGCAGGCCAACCACTTACTTATTATCTCTGGGCCTGTTTCTTGATAGCTCCAATAAGAGCTGGGAAAAGAAGTACTCAACATCAAAAACAAGAGCTTCTAAGGTCAAGAGGCAAAGGTAGCCCCAATAACAAAGAAAAGGCCAGATAGCACACCACTCCCTGAATAGGGAGAATAAAAGGGCTAAGCCCTGGAGGAGCATGCCAAAAATGAATGGAGGACCAGGGGAGAAGAAGTGGCTTGGATGGGGGGTTAGCCATGGATTGGGGACTGGGGGACTGGTTGCATCGAGAGATCTGTGGTTGCCTTCTTTTTTTTTCTTTAGTGATGGAGATGGAACCCAGGGCCTCTATATGCTAGGTAGAGCAGTTACCTTTTCTCTCACCTCCTAAACAGCTCCCTCACATATACTAGGCTCTTCTTGGAAAGGTCAAAGTTTAAGCTTAAGAATACTGAGTCATGTGCCCTTCCTACTTCACCCCTTTCAATGGCTCCCTATAGTTCTTAGGACAATGACTAAATCCTGAGTAATGGCTTTTAAGGGCTTCAGGGTTCAGTCATTATCTTCTTCCCAGCTCTGTTTTTGGTACTCCCCTTCACTGTGTGCTCATTTACCTTGGCTCTCCATTTCCAAATGCTAAGCTCCTGAGGTCTCAAGGCCTCTGTACACATTGACCTTTGGCTCAGAACGCACTCCCTCTTCCACCCTCTCCAGTTTACCATGTATTCTTCAGCCTTGCTCAGAAAATCCTTCCTGACCCTATCTGAGCAGGCCAGAGTCCCTGTTGCCCCCTACTATTGCACTTTGTACTTTTCTTCTATAGAAGAGAAACTGAAAACTTGTGATACAACTTTTATTTATATGGTATCAATACTGGTCTGCCCAGCACTAGTGCATAGGCAGAGGCCAAAGGATGTGTTTAATTGCTCAAAGTGTCTTAGCAGAGAAGGAAGGTCAGTATATGCTGAGTAACAGAAAGGCCAATGTGTCCCACAGCTCCTCTCCAGCTGGACTCCTGGATTCTAGAAGGAAACCAAGGCTCCAGTGGTATCCAGGCTCATGAGGAGTATAAGCTACAAGGACAGGGAGACCATGGGTGGCCCACCCTCCCCACTAACCCCATATCCCCGATAGCCAGCACAAACACTTGGCCCTCATATGCAAGGGTGTGAGTCATGTGCGTGAAAACTGGGTAAGAATGGGCCACCCACACACATACAGAAATGCCATCACTAGCTCCAGTGGTCAGATAAATGTTGTCTGGGTCTGCAGGCACACCACCATCTCTCCTGGTGATATAGGCTGCCACATCTTCACGGATGCAGTTGACACCCTGGCTAGCACTGTAAGACCCTGTAAGACAGCAAGAGAACAACTAGAGACAAGATGTCTGGCTTCACAGAATCAGGGTGACAGCCACATAATTAACTGGGGGGGAAGGAGAACAGCAGGGTGTCTAAAGCGGGGCTCAAGGCTCTGGAATTATGGCAAGCTGCTTAACCATTTATCTGGGCTTCATTCACACATTCACATATCCTTTCATCCATCCAGCCAGCCACTCACTATTACTGAACACCTACCAGGTTAAGCATCAGTTAAGCATTATTCCAGGCCCTGGTTTCTAATGAGTCAAATGGTGCTCATATCTGGAATTTATACATGTTCAGCAGAAGCCATTAGATATCGGGATTCTATGCTTTTATTACAGTTACTACACATAGTTCTACATAATTGAGAGAGCTGGGTCAACACTTGTGCTCCAACAGTCTAGAGTCCTGACCAACATCAACTGCAGATCCCCGGGGCTGCTAGTCATGCTCCCCCACCCCACAACCCTACCCTATGTCAAGAATATCTTTAGGCTGCCATTTAGGATTAAGGTCAGGCCACTGTTTACATGACACTTAAAACAGGAAAAATGCCAGTACCAGTGGCTCATGCCTGTTATCCTAGCTACTTGAGAAGCTCAGATAGGGAGAATTATGGTTCAAGGACAACCTGGGTTAAAAGTTTGCAAGACCCCGATCTCAACCAATAGCTGGAGCTATGGTGGGAAGCATAAAATAGGAGAATGCAGTCCAGGTCAGTCAGGGCAAAAAGCAAGACCCTCTCTCAAAAATACCAGAGAAAAAAGGGCTGGAGGTGTGGCTTAAGTGGTAGAACACCTGCTTAATAAGCATGAAGCTCTTGAGTTCAAACCCCAGTGTCACCAGAAAAAAAAAAAAAGGCAAAACCGGTCAATGGTGTGGAAAGTAAGAACAGCAGAAAAGACTCTAGGATAGAGTATTCTGACTGGGAAGGAGTACAAAGGAGCCTTCTGGGGTGCTTCACTGGGGTTCTATATAGGTATGTGTACGTAACTAGAAGTGGTTCAAGCTACACATTAATAATTGTATGTGTGTTGTGGTTTTCTTTCTTCTGTTTTTCTTTGTATATGTTTTAATTCCATAAAAGTGTTTTTTTGTGTGTGGTACTTGGGATGAAACCCAGGGCCTCACACGTTAGGCAAGCACTCACCACTGAGCAACATCCCCAGCCCTCAAATTTTTTAAAAATGTCAAGCCACTATGTGTTTTTGTTTCCTTACAAACTAGGACTTTGCACATGCTAGGTAAGCACTCTATCACTGAGCTACATTCCCAGCCCTTGCCACTGTTTTTAAAATAAGTTGGAAGTTGGTAAGATCCCTCTGGAAGACTCAAACTGGTGAGAATTCTCTGAGTACACCAGGTTGCTGGGAGGAAAAACAGGTTTTTCATTGCATGTGTACTCACATACACACTGACTATATATATTTATTGTATATGAATATTGTATATTCATTACATATGTATACAATACCTTTTGAATGTCATACCATATTTAAAGAAAATCAGTCTACCATATAACTTTGTATGACTACAGCAAAACCACTACCAGGAGACAGGATGAGGCTCTAGGAAGACAAAGACTCTTCTCTGGAACCTCCACACCTATTAGTTCAGGTCTGGAACCCAGGAAAAACAGTTAAACGCTCTGAAATGAAGAAGCGCCTGCTCTGGTTCTGCCTCAGCCTCTCTACATAGCACTGACTGGGCTCACCCCATCTTCTCCTTTCCCTCCCACCAGTTGTAAAATGAGGGGCTGGACCAATACTCTGAGATGCCAAGTAGCAAACATTAACATGTATCAGCACTTTTGTTACACTATCTTTGGTATTCTAATAAACTTGAAGTTTTTCATAAACTAAAAGGAGAGTACCTGTGTGGAAATGCTGTTGTTAGAGAACCCTTTCCCTAGTAGGTAATTTGTTTGATATTTCTGAGTTTCCAAAACCTTCCAGGACTCCCTGTTTCCCTCTGTCCTTATTTTTCCAGCACTGGAGTTTGAACTCATGGTCTCACACTTGCTAGGCAGGTGCTCTTACTGCTTTAGTCACTGTCAGCCCTCCCTCTGCCTTCTTTCAATGCTCCCTCCCCTAAACACCCTCAAGCTATAGGGTCTGGACATCCCATTCCACCCAGGGTTTCTCTTCTTTCTCTCTCCAAGTCCTGCTGCCTCCTTGGATTCCCTGTAAGTTCTTACATTTTCCCAAGGAGGCTCCTAGGCTTCTTTCTGTCTTTTGATATTCTGTTGTGCTCCAACCAACATTGCCCTTCAAGGTTCATTTCTAATGTGTCTTCAGAGAGACTTCCCTGAGGATTCTGCCCCACTCCCAACTTCTCTCCTGAACTGGAAGTTCTCCAATTATTTTATACAGAAGCCTGGCTTTCCCACATTGACGGTAAGTTCCTTGAGGGCTGAGAATTTCTTCTATGCATTGTTTTATTTTTGGCAGTACTGGGGTTTGAACTCATAGAACCTCACACTTGTTAGGCAGGCACGCTACCACTTTTTTGTGTTAGGCATTTTTTGAGTATTACTTGCCCAGGCTGGCAATGAACCATGATCCTCCTGATCTCTGCCTCCTGAGTAGCTAGGATTACAGGTGTGAGCCACTGGATCCCAGCTCCTCTATGCATCTTTGGCACAACCTAGCCCACTGCTGGCTGGGCCCTATCCCTTTTATATCTCTGCTTAGGACTCACTTCCTTGAGTGACCATCAAACTATTTTCCTTCGCAGTCTACAAATGAGTACCATCACCACTGACAAAGTCCCCAGCTTCACCGGGTGAGCATCGCTTCACCCAGTCCCCTTCACTGGGTCACTCTTCCCAAAGCTCACGGATTTTGTACATGCTGCTCCTGCTGTCTGGTGTGCATCTGCAGGTTCTCTCTTACTTATCCTCCACATGAGACAGAATGTCACTTTCTCCTTTTAAGTCTTCCCTCCACATTAACATACATCGATATAGTCCTATAGCTTTCTACTCTTTCTCAAATAAGTCAAAAAAGCTGGGAATGACATACTGATATGAATTATTTTTAATACTAATTTCTTCCAAAGCTTCATGAGCACAGCAACTCCATCTTCCTCGTTCACCAGTGTCCTTCAGTGTTTGGAAGAGGGCCTGGTACATGGTGTGTGCTCAGGGAGGGGCTGGATAAGGACACACAGGTTCCACCTCCCCCAGGTAGTGTGCTAGGTTTTTACTTCAGTCCTATTTAATATCCAGGACATAACCTGAGGACTGAATTACTTGTCAAATTGACTATAAATGAAGTCCTAGTAAGAAATAATTTTAAAGGGCATGAGAACATGTCCTGGGTGAATTTTAAGACTCCATGTACATATTCAATAATTACACTTGGATCAGGGTTGTCCTGGAGCACAGTAACATGTCCCATATCCTTTTACTTCCATGGCAGGAAAGGACACAGGCTATCCAAGACTTAGTTGACAAACTACACCCCCTCCACATTCCTGTCATGGGAAGGGTCACACTGCCTGCCTCTTTGCACTGAGCAAGGCCTGCTTGTGCCCCTTCAAAGGTATGGCTTTTCCACACCTAACTTGGGGTGATAGCACATGTCAACCCTCCATGCAAGCCCAGGTGCAGGGAAAAGCCCTTCTAGTTTAAGGATGAGGAGGGAGGCTCAACACATACCTCCCTTGCCTGTATTCACCAGCTTCTGGGACTCAGTGCTGGTCACAGTAACACTCCTTGGGTACTTCATGGACTCAACCTACCAATCCACTCCCTTGGCTCTGGCTGACACATGTGCAATAACCTGTTTAAACTTAGTACAGTGGAACAAAGATCCTTTCCACTTTCCCTCCCCCTCCCATTCACATCAGACATACCTAAGACAAACTTCCCTTCTCTGCCTCTCCAGTGGGACTCCCAGGAGTCTCAGGACTGTAGGGTCTTTGAGAAGCACCTTTGTCCTCTGGGCTGGGCATAGGGTACTAGAGGAAGAGGATCCCGGTGGACACGTTTCTGGACTATTGGGTTGTTTTCTGCCAGTCTATGGTTTAGGCCTTAGCACACAAGGCCCTGACCCATACCCCATAAAACTGGCAGGCAGGGAGGCAACGAGCACTGGTCCTTCCTGAGAGATACTAGTAGGGCAGTGCCCAGACCCAGAGAGAAGGCTAGAGAGGTGACCATAGCTGGGAAGGTAAGCATGGAGCCCTGGATAAAGGCATAGAGCAGAGAAGGGTGGAGGGAGACACGAGGAGAGACCAAGACTGAGGGGTGGGGGGGAATCCACAAAAATCCCTATCTCACTCCTGGTTTCATGTTTCAGAACATTAGGGCACAAGTCCTAAGAAAGTTTTAAGATAATCTAGTTTACTCAAGGCAAGGGAAACCAGATTCCCTGTGTAAGTGCTATAATAAGAAATGGGGCAAAAATGAACACAAGAAAAAATGAGACGAGAACAAAGAGTCAGAGGCCCAGGGGCCGGAAATCCATCTCAGCAGGAGAGAGAAAGAATATATCATTTTCACATCCACAGGAACCAAACTGCAGACCTCCTCTGTGGAGCCCTCTGGTGCCTGGTGCTGTCAGGAGCCAGATGCTGGCGTGGGCTCTCCAAAAAGGCCAGGATGATAACAGCACAATGACATGAGAGGAGTAAGGGGCACATCAGACTGAAGGAAGCCACAAAAAGGAGGTCAGTGGGATCGTAGACTCCTCCTTGCCCCAGCAAGTAGCAGCCACCACAGTTGGGGGCCACAGATAGGCAGGAAAGGGAAGCAAAGTTAATCACTGCACTTGCACTCAGCCTTCCAATGCTGAGGCCAAGCACTTGGCTAAACCTCTTGCCCAGCTGTAAAGCTCAAATCCAGCAAAACACAGGCACCTGCTCCTAATGGGCCCAATCCAGCAAAAGATGGCATTTACACCAACTTAGTAAACAAGAACTAACAGCACCATGAGAAGAGTGCTTATCTATACACTCTCTGAATGTCAGCCACCCCACACACATTTACATGCTCACTCAAATGCACAGCACTTCATTCAGGGATGGACCAGACCCACCCTGGACACCCAAATCCATGTCACAGCCTTGGGGATGCAGCAAGTTGGAGTCTTACCCAGGCTGTTCCCGCCACAAGCCTGTAGGATCCTCTGAGCTCGTTTCTTAGCATCTTCTGGGAAGCCAGGGCTGTCCAGAAGGTTTGGGTAGGTACAGAGTGCCATTACCTAGGGGAGCAGGTGCAGGATGAGCTCCCTACACCCCAACCCCAGAGCCCCAGGTGCACAAAGGACACTGCACAATGGATAGTGCAACTGTGATAACTCCAAGGGCAGTGCCTCTCCATGAGGTCCGGTCCACAGAATAGGTAAGGAAGAGGATATGGGGCTCTGCAGAAAAGGAGCAATGCCAAGAGCCAGGGTGTATCATGACCTGGGCCTGGGGGTTCAACTGAAACAGGCTAACATGGCTGCCTTTTGTTTGCCCTAACACTCCAGTAATGAGCTGTCAGCAGAGGAGCTAAGAAGACAGTGAGGCTGCCACAAAGTCCCTAGCCTCAATTTGCCCATAAAGGACGGTGGGAGGAGGGACAGATTAAAAAAAAAAAAAAGCCAGGGGGCTCAGACACCCAAGATCACAAGAACCAGATATCTCCCAAGAAGATGTCAGGATTAGGTGGGTAGTGACCTACTTGACAGAAGCAGGGCTGCAAGACCCCTGAAACCCACAGCCTAAGCCTCTTCCACCCTGGCCCCTTCTCTGGATACACCTAAACTTCAGGACAGCTTTCTCATCTCTGTGACAGAAAATCCCCCTAACCTCACAAATTGGGAGGATTAAACAAGGACATGTGTGCCAAGGTGCGGGTTAGGCCTGGCTCACCTGGCAAGTCTAAGCTGCCAGCAGCTAAGCAGCTGAGCAGCTGAGCCAGGTGCACCAAGGAGGGGATCTGGGGACAGTGTTCCTGGGCACACAGCTCTTAAAACCAGCCAGGTGACTTCCAGGCTTTTCCAGTGTACACTGAGCACCAGCCTGGCCTCGCCTCCTCCTAAGGACATTTATGAAGATCAAAGGAGACTTGTGAAGGAAGGCTTGAGGCAGCCAGCATCCTGAAGGAAAGGTTAAGTCTGCTATGGCCTCGGGGCAGGGCTGGATTTGACAGAGAGTAAAGGTTAAGCAGTTCTGGAGTCTGTTTTACAACCTGTAGAACTTCTGCTAACAGGCTAAGCCAGGGCTTTCACAATGAGGGGCCCTTTGCCTTCCCCCTGCCTCCTTTTTCTGACAGGGCCACTGTCTGATCTTCTTCTCCTTCTGCATTAGGTCTGATCCATTTCCCCATCCTGGGCCCTGAGTGCGGACACTGATATCCATGGGTATGCACTGAATGTCAGCAGCCATGGCCACAGTACATTCCTCAGTCCAGTGTCAGCCTTGGGTGTTCTCCCGCATGACTGTGTCAAATCTCTCAGTGGGTACAGGAGGTACCTCTGAAGAGCAGGCAGTGCTCTGGTGAATTCTACTTGTTCAAAGCCACCTTGCTGAACAAGGTGTTCAACACTCAAACCCAGGGTGTCTCACTCTGGAGGCTTCTTTACCCTCACATACCATCTCCCTGACCACTGGGCATTCATGCCTTCACCTAGCTGCCCACCTAACAGATGTCCTCATCAGCCAAGCTCCTAACTCACCATTCCAGATCTTCCTACACCACAGCAATCCCAAAATGCATTTAGGAACCACTGACAACCTTGGAAGAGAAGGAGCTAAGTGAGACAACTAGGGGACATCAGGTACCAGAAAGGACTGCTACCTCACTGGCACCTCCCTGAAGGATTCTGGTGCCTGATGTGTTCCAAAGAGCTAAATAGACAAGGAGGCAGAAAAGCTGGCCCTACAAGCCCATGCTGGCCCCTCCCAGCCTCCAGTTCCCTGCTCTCCCAGCAATCTCTGTTCCCAAGGGCTGGCTCACCTGTCGGAGAAAGGTGATTGGTTGCTGGCCCATAGCCTGGGCATCCCCAATGTTGGCTCGGATGACCTCAGTGAATGGTTTTTTGATACCCTGAGCAGAAAGAATGCAACAGGTGGTTACTTAAAAGAACTCTCAGACCCTGATTCCCGAGGTCAAGTAGTGTTCCCAAGAATGTTAATACTCGGTCTTATTTTGAGCCTTAGCAAGTGTCAAACCCTTGACATGGCTGGTTCCATTTAACCTTCAAGACCACTCCAGAAGGAAGTTGTATTTATCTTGTTCTACAGATAAGGAAACAGTCTGCAAAAGGCTGAGTAACTTGTCCAATGTCACATATTTGATAAATACAAGCAAGCACTGGGATTTGAACTCAGAAAGCAAGATCATTCTTAACCATCATGCTCCACTGCCTCTCTTTCCTGAAAGGCTGGAAGAGCTTTTCTGGCCAGCTGGGATGTCCTGAGACAGCTGCAAGCCCATGGCCTGTCACCTCATGGTATGTCTAAAGAAGGCTCTGGGGGCTGCACATGGTGTTCCACACTTGCTACTTAGGAGGTGGAAATAGGGGGATCGTGGTCAGAGTCCAACCCTACAAAAGATGTGATACCCTATCTGAAAAACAGACTAAAAACAAATGGGATGGGGGGAGGGGGAGGGTAGCTCAAGTGAGTGAGCACTTGCCTAGTAAGCATAAAGCCCTGAGTTCAAAACCCAGTGAAGAAGAAGAAAGAAGGAGGATAAGGAGGAGAGGGCAGCAGCTCTAGGGCAAATGTGGTGGGAGAGCAGCAGGGGTCAACAGAGAAAGAAAGGACCCCAGACTCTGACCCTTGCCCCCAAGCACAGCTCTACTTCAACAGCTTAAGTAAATAGCCAGTGAACAGCGAGTTCCCCATCCTCTCCAGAAAACATCCAGCCACAGGGAAGTCTCAGGGTTATTCTCCAGCAACCCTGATTACAAAATATACAATATGGACTAATTTTCATATTTAAAAAAGAGCAGCAAAACAGAAAAATTAAAGAACAAAATTGTGGCCACTGTCTGAGCAATGTGTGTAACACCAAAAAGAGATCACAGAGAGAGGAGTCACTGGGAGACACCTCAGCTGCTGTAAAGGCAAAACAAAAACAAAAACAGAGGACTGTGGAGACAGGGAAATATGAGAGTTCCATGCAACTCCCAGATAAACCCAGAATTAGCTCCTGGAAGAACTGGAATGACAACAGGTTCAAGGACCTCCCAGGTGGCTGAAATAATCTGAGATAAACAGTGTGAACCAGGAAAAAGGAGGGAGAGGGGGGAGGGCAAGGAGGCTTCAGTGCCAAGAGGTGGCCCAGGTGGGAAAGCCTGGCCACCTTTCCATTTCCAGGTGCCCATTCCCAAAAGGTATCCCAGACACACAATTCTATGATTTTGTGGGGGTTTTTTTTGTGGGCCTGGAGTTTGAACTCAGGGCTTTGTCCTTGCAAAACAGGCACTCTACCACTTGAGCCATGCCTCTAGTCCACTTTGCTCTGGTTATTTTGGAGATGAGATTTCATGAACTATTTGCCTGGGTTGGCCTGGAACTTCAATACTCCTGATCTCAGCCTCCCAAGTAGCTAGGAGACTACTGTTTAAAATATACACCTTAAATAAAAATCAGTGGGCTTGAGAGACAAAAGCAGTTGCCAAACAACTTTCCTGAGCCTAGTTTGCCATTCCTAAGTGAGGAGGCATGGTAGGCTAAGCAAAACAACACAGAAATGGCCTTGAGGCATTTCTTCATACATTGAGATTAAGCCTTTGAAAGTTATGGGGGGGGCAGCAGCAGGAGAGCCCCTAAAAGCCTCCCCCTGCCACTTCAGGCTGGCCAACCTGGAGAGTTTCCTGGGACATCAACAAGCAGCCAAAGCAGGTGGTAGTACTACTCACTGTACCAGCTAGGCTAGGGGTGAGAACAGGCACCCTGGAGAGACTCAGGCTGCAGGCCTGTGGCCCAAGGACTCATCCCATAAGCAGAAGCCAAGAAGCCTAGCAATGGGGTTAATTACTCAAGTCACTGTGTGCAAAGTGACAGGCTTAGCCCACCCTTTGGCACTGGTCTGGGCTCTTGGCTCGGGGCCCTCCATTAATATGACTGAACTGCCACAGGTCTACAGCTAGCTGAACACAGGTGATTTCTCTGGTGTGTGCAGAGCCCATTCTTAGGTAAGCTGTAAATGTGTTCCAGCTGTGAGAGCCAGGAACTAACACACAGCTGCAGGCCCTGGACCCTAGGCCAGCACAATACAGGAAGAGAACAATCTTTGGAACAGAGCCCTGGATGTTCCTTTCCTGCACAGTGTCAGCCAATGCAGGACCTGTCAACACAGAGCCTGGGAACATCGGGCATCTCTTTTCTTAGGTCTTGATGCCTACAGATCCTGGACAATTCGCTATGATGGATGAGCTGGGGGGCAGAAAACTGGCTCCCTTGAATAGGAAAGAGGACCAGCCTACCCAGTCAATAGCAATCGCTAGGAGAAGACTCTTCTGGGCACACCAGGTCTACATAGGCTGAGGAATACCAAAGAGCCCTGGGCAGACTCCTGACTCTAGGGACTGGTCTAGGCTTGGTAGGTACACCCCATGATGACATTGCCCCAGCCCAGTCCAATCCCTGAGGCCAGGTCAAAGGGACTGAAAAGCATATAGTATCTTGGTTTTCTCTAACAGCATTCTAGAACCCACATGTCTAGTGCTCCTGCACATCCCATCCAGAATGGCCTTCCCTCATGGCACTAAGGGAAGGTCCTACCCAAGAAGGGCTCCCTTCCTACTACTTTGGCTCAGGCAGGGGTCAGGGGAGTAAGTCCCCCAAGCTCTGGGGAGTGGATGGCATATTTCAGAGGGTATTAGTGGGGAGAAGAAATTTATCATTGACCTTCCCAGCCCAGAGGCCCAGCATCACTGATAGTCAAGGGACTAATGGATGATTCTAATAGGCATATGGCAAAGCAAAGGAAATAATCAAAAATGAAAAGGCAACCTACTGGGGCTGGTAGAGTAGCTAGAGTGGTAGAGTACCTGCCTAGCAATCATGAAGCACTGAGTTCAAATCCCAGTACTGCCAAAAAAAGAAGAAAAAAAAAAAGGCAACCTACAGAATGGGAACATATGCAAACTATATATCTGAGAAGGGGTTAATATCCAAAATATATTAAAAGACTTAAACTCTATAGAACAAAAATAAACCAATTAAAAAAATGGGCAAACAATCTAAATAGACATTTTTCCAAAGACATAAAAAATGACTAACAGAAGAGGGGCTCAACACCACTAACCTAACGTAATCAAAGCAGATAAGATCACATCTGTTAGGAAGCCTATCGTTAAAAAGTAAAAAAATGCTGTGGGTATGGCTCAAGTGGTAGAGCTCCAGCTAGCAAGCACAAAGCCCTGAGTTCAAACCCCAGTACCGACAAAAAGTCAAAAAGTAATTATTGCCTTGTATGTGGTAAATATAAACCATTTTGGGAAATTGTGTGGAGTTTCCCCAATAAATTAAATAGATAAGCTGGATGTAGTGTCACATACCTATAAGCTTAGCACTGAAGGTGAGGTAGGAGGATCACAAGTTCAAGGCCAGCCTGGGCTACATAGTGAGACCCTGTCAAGAGAGGAGGGGAGGGGAGAGGAGGGGAGGGGAGGGGAGGGGAGGAAAGGAGAGGAAAGAGAGGAGAGAGACAGAACTACTGCAAGATCCAGCAATCCCACTTTTGAGTACATAGCTAAAGGAAATGAAATCAGTATCTCAAAGAGATGTACATTTCTGTGCTGGCAGCATGGCTCAAGTAATAGAATAACTACCTAACAAGCTCAAGGCCCTGAGTTCAAACCATAGCACCACACAAAAAGAAAAATGTACACTGCAGCCATTGTTCATAATATGGAATTTATTTATGTGGAATAAACCTTAGCATCTGTCAACAAATGAATGGAGAAAGAAAATATGGTATTTATATGGATTCAGCAATATAAAGATGGAAATTCTGACATTGGAGACATAAGACAAACCTGGAGGACATTGTGCTAAGTGAAAGTTGGATACAGAAAGACAAATATGTTATGATCTCACATACATATGAAATCTAAACAACTTGAACTGACAGAGGTAGAGAGTAGGTGGTGGGTGCCAGGAATTGGGAGTAATGGGGAAACATGGGTGAAATGGAAATAGACTTTCAGTTATAAGATGAGTAAGTTCTGGAGAGCTAATGTACAGCATAGTAACTACAGCTAATAATACTAAATTGTTTACTTGGAATTTGCTAAGATGATAGATGTCAAATGTTCTCATCCCTTCCCCCACACAAAAGTAACTATGTGTGATGATGGGTGTGTAAATTGTGGTAATCTTCTAATATATATATATATATATATATATATATATATATATATATATATATATATATATATATTATGTTGTACATCTTGAATATACATAATTTCTATTTGTCAACTATACCTTAATAAACTGGGGGAAAAAACAGGAACAAGACAGTTTCCTTGTGCAAGGAGTGTTCTTGTTATTTCATAAGACACATGGACAGGAAGGCCAGGTAGAGTGATTACACCCCCAAAAACCTCCTTTTTGTTCAACAAATACCTCCAATACAGAAAAAGGAAAAAAAAAAAAAAAAAGAAAACCAAAATAAATACTTATTGATAACTCATAATCATGCCGTTGTAACATGAAGACAAGAAGTGAAGAGTACAAGGAAGGGGGTGAACAGGGAGTGAGAAAGACATCATGTCAGGCCCCAGAAACCATCTGTGAAAACTCCAACACCTCCTGACACCAAATGGGCAAAGAATTCGACTAGGGAAGGCAGAAAGTCCTATAAAGTGCTTCTGAAGGAGACTCTAGAGACAAAATCCAATTAGACCTTATAGGCCCTAACAATAAGTACATTTCATAGAGGAGGAAACTGAGGTCTAGCCCTGATATAAGACAGACAAGTCAGAAGAAACCCAAGAGGCAGCTACAGGTTTCCACAATTGAGAGATTAGGTGAGAGCTCAAGGGCTGCGTCTCCCAAGCACTAAAGCAGTGACACAGGCTAGGTGGCCCTTGAACTCTGGGGATCAGTGGGACAACTGTAGAGGCCAAGATTTGTTAGGCAGAAGCAGGGATGAGTGGCGGGTGCCAGTGGATCACCCCTGTAATCCTACTACTCAGAAGGATCACAGTTCAAAGCCAGCCCAGAAAAATAGTTTGTGAGACTCTTATCTCAAAAAAACTCATCACAAAAAAAGGGCTGGTGGAGTGGCTCAAGGTATAGACCCTGAGTTCAAACCCCAGTACTGCCAAAAAAAAAAACCAAAAAAAAAACGCAGGGATGAAAGCTTAATGATACCCAAATTGAATCATTCATGGCAGCAAGGCTGAGGCCCATGCAGAAAAAAGCAAGCCCCACAGTGTATTCCCAGACCCAGAGAGATTCAGGAGAAAGAAAAGAAAAAAGGGACTCTCAGCACTTCTTAAGAAATTCTCATTAGTTTGAAAACAAAGACATGGAGTCTTGTCGTGTTGCCCTGGCTGGTCTGAAATCATGGGCTCATGTGATCCTCCTGCCTCAGCCTACTGAGGAGCTGGGCTAAGACTGTTAACAAATTTAATTGGTTTCTAGCAGTTCAAAGCATTACCATTGCATAGGAAACTAGTTTTTTAAGAAATAAATAGGCTTCACTTTACAGAAGAGTAAACTAAGGCCAATGTACTCTAAATAACTTGCCAGAGGCCCACAGCACCTGAAGGCAGACAGGATGCAGGCCTGCAGCGTGGACAGGGCAAGGGGTCATCCTGTTGGAAGCCTACACTAGTTTTTCTTACTTGTTTTATTATTCCATTTTCCTTATTTTAAAGTAACATGTAAAGCTATGAAAATGACCAGCCATATTCTACCACTTGTGCTTGGCATATCCATGGTCACCAATTTTACTTCTTGGTTAACAATAACAACAGCAGGGTGTTATCCTTACATTCTATTTTACCTGTGTTTACGTGCAAAACATGTTAACAATACCAGTTTCCTGTTGCTAAATGTTTTGCCCTGTGTGTACTTTTGTTTTGTTGAGACAGGGTTTGCTATGTTGCCGAGGCTGGTCTCAAGGAACTCTCCTGCCTTAATCTCCTAAATAGCTGGGATTATAGCATGCACCTCTGGACTTGGCATGTATATGTTTTTACAAATAGAAAAAGTAAAGCCATTCCTCTTCCAAGCCTCAGTCCCCACCCACAATGAGGCAAGCGAGAAAGAAGTAGGTCAAGGAATTGTCAGATCTTTTCAAAACTCCTTTAATTGCAGCTTATTTTTAAATGCTGCTCCCAATGAACACCGGGATCTGAAAAGCTAAGAAAGGTTCTCTACCTTTGAGTTGCTGTCAGGAAGAAAAAGGGCCTCCCTGAGAACAAATAGCCTGGGCTGGGGAAGAAAGGCTCCTTCCACCCTTAGCCTTCTCCCTTTTTCCTTCAGGCTTTTCATCAGTGGAGCAAAAAGGGTGAGCACTCAGTTTTGCTAGCCACCCTAAAGTCAAACACCAGAGCCATATGTCCAGCCAAACAACCTGTAACTGTTTGCAGAACACCTACTAAAACAATTCTATAAAGCAGCATAAAGATCCTAGTACAACCAGGGGTCACCTCAGGTCTCCCAGGATACTTTGAGTTACAAAGCTCAGGACAGAGGGGAACACAGGGCCAGCCAGAATACTTCCCTCCTTCAAACTGGGAAACTGAGGCTCAGAGATGATATGAAATTTTACTTCAAGTCACCCTACTCTCTACAAATTCTAGTCCATCCTCTCTTACCAAATCTAACCCCTCAGAACACTTGTCCAGTTTTGATCACTACAGTTCAAAACAGAAGTAGAAAAACTAAAGCTGTGAAAAGCCAACGATAAGTGAACAAATAAAAAGAAAGACTGACAAAATACAGCTCTTTCAGAAAGGGCAATGTTTAAGTTGGCAAAATGAAGAGGGGGGGGCCTGTCTTCTAAGAATGAAAGGCTTAAGGGAGGCTATGCTGGTTAGGTTGGGGGTATACTCCCAGCACCTTCAGCCAGGCCACCAAGACTCTATGAAGTGAGAAAAGAACAGGAAGGGGACAGAAAACGTCTCAACTAACTCAGGGGTAGGACATGGGTTATGAAGCACATGTCACAGAAACCAGAGGATGCCTCCATCCCAATGACCGAGAGATTTATCTGCGTACGACTGAGCCATACACTCCCGCTGGAAACCTTTCCTGGTTCACCATAGCCAACCAAAATGCACCATAATGTCCTCAGCCAGGCACACTAGACTCCAGTCCACTTTTTCCATCTCATTCGCCTCCCACATCCCTCAGCCACACAAAGTTCTACTGAGGGCTCCAACCCCCTTTCCCAAATGCTCAGAACTTCCCAACCCCCTGCCTTTGCTTTGCTCCAGCACCATTTCCACTTGGAATAATCTCACATTTTCTCTGCGTCCTGAAAAATCCTTAATGGATTGGGGGAGGAGAGGCTGAGGGAATAATATGGCAGTCAGCTCTCTGAAAGCAAAGACAGTACCCTCTCTGTCCTCATCATCCTCATACTTTGTGGAGCCAACAGGGAAGTTGCTATTTAGCAAAAGGTAGAGATAATTTCTGGAACCCCTCCCAGCTCTGAAACTGGGAACACTTTAATCCCAGCTTTGTTTTAACAGGGAGACTGCTGCCTCAAGGAGGGCCAGCTGCAGTCTGCCAGGTATCAACTGATGAGCAGAGCAGCAAAAACACATGCTCTCTGCCCCGGCCCACCTCTGGGCCAGGCAGGCACAGAAATGGGGCCGACCTTCTTCCAGCCAAGCTTTAAACTTAACTTTAAACTGCAAGGAGTCAGCAGTGGACACTGGACTCTGACTTGTCCAGCTCACTGATTGAGTCAGCAGAACTGGGTGTCCCCATAAGGACCCAGCAGGCCATAAGCTCATCAAACTCCTTAAGTCCTCATAGGACCAAGTGTCATATTCTCCCTGGGACCTCCTCTCATGTATTCAAGGATACCAAGTGACCACCTTGCACTGAAGACATTCAATTTTAGTGCCTCTGGGAATAAAATCATGGAACCTTCCCCTCTGTCAACATTCTGGGTCAGAGTTATCTTGAGCAAGCAGCTAAGTGACTATTTCAATGGTTTCTTCTTCTTTTTTTAAAAAAAAAGGTGTTTTCTTTTTTATAAAACCCTTCTTGATGCTGCCTTCAAATTCTATCCAGGTCAGAAGTATCCTAGCTGGACGTGGGCGAGGCATGCCTGTAAGCCTGTGATCTTAGTGCTGGGGAGACTAAGGAAGGAGAATTGCAAGTTCGAGGCCAGCCTAGACACACAGCAACATCTTGCCTCAAAAACAAACAAAAACCCTCAATATCCTAGGAGCGCACGTATCACACCTTCCCCAGCCATCCTTGTTATAAGGACGTGGAAATCGCTCCTGGCTGTGGTCACTTTGACATACAGATATGAACCCAAGTTGAGATCTCAGCCAAGATGAAGTCCCAGGGACACCTTATTAATGTCCAACCCTCTGAGTCCTCACAACTGGTGACTGTACTCAGATAAGTGGCTGATCAGTCAGGGTTCTGGAGAAACATAAAAGACGGAATTCTGTCCGACCCTCCTCCACTCGCCCACTCTTGTCAGGGAACGATGACTGGCAAAGACCCAACATGCTTCAGGCACAAGGAAAAAGCTTCAGGAACAAACCCTCCTCACAGCCTGCCTCCCTCCCTCCCGTCCTACCGAACAGGATTCCCTCTCACCACCCATCCAGAAACCCTGTTCCGCTCTCCTCTTTTACTTTCTTCAAAGCACTTACTATCTGAAACTCTCTCCTTCCTTTATGAATTTGTTTTTCTCCCTCCAGTGGATCTTGGTTCCACGAGGGGTAGGGCACATAGGAACGTGCAGTGCCTGGCAGCACAGGTCACTCAATAATTAAATACAATTCAACAAGTGAACCATTTGAAGGTCTTACTTTGTACCAGGTGCCGGACACTATAGTGGGTGAGGGATTGGAGAAGGACGTTCTCTTGTTTTAGCCAAGCTTGGCAGAAGGAAGGCACTGGCCACGGGGGATGGGAGGAAGTCCAGCAGGAGGACCCCGGAGGGGCTGCCCCGGCTCTACCCTCCATCAGCGCCCCCTCGCCGCCCGCGGCCCCCGCGCCCGCGCTCACCCGCTGCAGCTCCAGCTCGATCTCGCCAGCCTTGAGCACGATAGGTCCCCGTACTGCGTACTCCACCGCCTTCACCTGCGGGTTCATGGACTCCAGCGTGAGGATGCGCTCGCGCGGGCTGCGCTCGGGCCGCACCTTGAGCACGGCCGAGGCCTCGGCAGCCGCGCTGCTCTGACTACGGCCCCAGGGGCCGGGGGACCGGGGACAGCAGCCCCGCCGGACAAGCACCGCCGCCCGCTGCATCGCGCGCCTCCCGAAGGAAACCTTGGCACAAAAAGGAAGAGAACAGCACGTCGCGCACAGCCCAAGGCGGACACCCGCCCCCCTCACAAGCGTAGCCAAGAGCTCTTTTTGCGAGGAGTGCCAGCCTAAATCCGCGTCAGGGTACCCATCCCCCGGTGCCTGGGACCCTCCACCGCACCACTGCTGTGCCGAAGGCTTGCACAATCGGGGTTTCCACAGGCTGGGCCCAAAGCATGTAAGCAACGTGCCTGTCGCTGCTTGACCGCCCCTCACCGCGCGGGAATAAGTAGCCCGCCTGAAGTGCTCCTGGGCCCCGACGCCCGCAACCGCATCCCTGCGCCAGGCTCCCGCACCGCCCGGCGTTCTGAGCTCACACACCCACTGCCGGCGAGTCCGCGCGGCCTGCGCGCTGGCTCCTGGGCCTTGTAGTTCTTCTGGCCGTCCCGGAGCGGAGGCGGAGAGCTGGGCGAACTACAAGTCCCACAAAGCTAAGCGCGGGCCTGGACGGGGATCGGGCTGGAGGCGGGAGAGGTAATCTGGTTCTGCCCCGGGCTGGGCCGGCTCTTTGTAGCTACAGAAGGGACCTAGGGGTTTCGGCTTGGACCAGGGCTGTGCTCTCTGCCGCTTGTGAGAGTTAGAGCTATTTCCCAGGACCCACATTCCGCCTTCCTCCAACCTCACCTTCCAACACCTGCAAAGACAGGCTGCTAGATGGTGCAGTCTTCCCCTGAAGTTTCATCATCCAGGGCCATATGGTGCTACTGGCCACTCATCGCAGGCTGATAGGAAGTTAGGGATTTGAGACTTGATTGTGCCAGTTTGGTGTTAGGGTGAACAAAAGGAAGTCATGTTTGAACTGGACCCCCTCCCCCTTGAAGGTGATTTACTGGAAACTTCACCCGGCCCTAAAGAAAAATAAACATCCACCTTTAACTATTTACTAGAAACAACCCACCTGGCCTAAAAGAAATGACCCGCTATTTTATGCCATTGAGCATTTTCCCACTCAGTGACCTTTTTGGGACTTCTCCACCCATCTCCTGTAAGTCTGTAGGTGGTTAGGGGCTCCAGCTCTCTTGCTGGGGTCCCGTTCCGCAGGGCCACATCTCCAAAATAATTCCTTTGCTGGCAGTGAGCTGACTTCCCGCCTATCTATCCTGCATCTCTTTAACTTGGCCCCTTCCTCAACGTCAGTTTCCTTGTCAGCAAAAACCCCTGAAAGGGTTGTTGTGAGAATTAAAGAACAACATACCAAGTGGTAAGGTTGTTCCTGACTGCTCCATCTGAAACCCTCCCCCACCTCTATTACTCCCGTTTTGTTTCTTTCCTAGTATTTAAATTTATCTTATTTAGTTACTCTTCACTGGCTTATGGTCTACTTTCCCCTTCTGTAAGCTCCAGAAGGGGAGGAAGTCTGTTTTTCTTGTTCATTGCATTCACCTCACCTGTAAAGTTCTGGCACACAGTTAGGCACTCAGTAAATATTGGTTGAATAATGAATACTCAGCAAGGGTGGCCATTCATTATTTTGGCAATGGTATCTCTAACCAGTAGGTTCCCTGGCTCACACAAAGCAAGTGTGGAGCAAGACTAGGTAGTAAAGCTAGAGTGGGAATAGAATACCCAGAGTCTATTGAGATATCAAAAGAACAGGAATAGAAGAGAGAATGGAGAGGAGTCACCTCCCTCTCTCTGCCTCAGACTCTTTATCTGCAAAATAAACTGGACTAAATGGCCTCTCCAGTTCCTTCCTGTTATGGAAATTCTGAGTCTAGGTATTTTCAGACACAAAAATAACCTAGAGCTCCCACACTCCAACAAATACATGCATTCACATTAGGTTTGTAAAAGTTGGGGTCAGAAGGCACATAATAAACCCAACACTGTAGGGGAGAAGGTAAGCAGGAAATCTGGGTTTGAATATGTTGCATGCAAGGCCTGGAGTATAGTATAGTGATAGAGCACTTACCTAGTATGCACAAGGCCCTTACTTGAATATAGTTGCAAATAGTCATTTACTGTTTAGCTCACTTTGAACATGTTACTTAGCCTATGTAAACTTAGTCTCTCCATGTGCAAAATGGGAATAACAACACCTACCTGGTGCAACTGTGGAAAAAGTTCAAGGAGGTACTATGTAAAAATCAAGCTTGGATACTAATGCTATGAGTCACTCTTGTTCGTCCTTGTCAATAGAATGCTCTATACTTTGATTAAATAAATTGGTTACCAATAAAAGGGGAAATGGAGGAGAGGGGAAGAGAACAGAAACCAAAGATATCTCTGACTGTCCCTATGTTAATGAACTGGCTTGACTTAAGGAAGAAACTGAAAAGTTGTTTGAACGTCTCATCTACTAGTTATGCCTCTGGTACCTGTATCTTCATGGTCCCCTTCCCAACTTTTGTCTCAATGGCCAGGTATTCAGTCTTCAGGTTAAAAATTCTCTCACGGTGAACTTAGCTCCTCCAAAGACCCACGGCCTTTACTGTCATGTCCCCAGTTGAGGAGACACACAAACACACCCTCTACTCCGCAGCATGCTTATTTTGACCTATATATGATGTAAATGCATTCCCTTGCTATCCATAGAGTCAGTACACTATGTCCTTTCTGCTATCTTTGCTCCAGCTTGGTAGGAACAGGAGAGCTGGATTTTAAGGAGTGACTCAATTGGTTAAGTACCTGCCTGCCTAGCAAGTGTGAGGCCCTGAGTTGAAGCCTTAGTGTCACCAAAAAAAAAAAAAAAAAAGAAGAAAAAGCCCATTTGCACAACTGAGAAAAACAATACCTAGCAAACAGTCCATTTATTTGGGCTCCCACGTCATCATCGTGAAAAAAAACAAGTAGTTAGTGTCCCTAACTTGTCCTTTGCCTAGTGTCTCTGAGATTGCGTAAGAAAGCTCTAGGGGCTGGGGATGTGGCTCAGTGGTAGAGGCCTGCCAAGCATTCTAGAGGCCTCAGATTAATCCCCAGCATCAAAAAAAAGAAGAAAGGGAGGGAGGAAGCAAGGAAGGAAGGAACGAATGAACGAAGGAAGGGAGAAAGAAGAAAGAGAAAGAAAGGAAAGAAAGAAAGATCCCTTGTGAACCACTTTCTGCCCTTTTGGGCAGAAAGTATTATCTCTAATTTACAGTCTCAGAGAGGTTTAGCCGTTGTTTAGGTGACACAGCTAAATGTAGATTGTAGAGTAGGAATTGTGTTTCCTAATCCAGTGCTATAGCCACCCCCTACCACCACAGAGACCAGTCTTGCATAATTCCCTGAGTGTGGAAATTTGAACTGTCCATTGCAATGCACTAGCCTTTAAAGTTTCTAGATGGTAATTGTGATGATGGTGGTAGTAACAGCATGAACTTTGCTGTTATTTTGCTCTCCAGATCAATTGGGGGTGGAGTAGAAACAGGATCCTAAATACTAAATATAAAACCTGATTGAAATGATCTTAATGCTTTTCCTGTGACCTAGAAGAGAACTTTAAATATGCAGCAAATACTGTCCACCCATACAGTTGGGATAGTTATGTGTTTGCAAGCCATACCTGTCTTTATTCCTTAATTCAACAAGGTTTTATTGGACACTTACCATGTGCAGCGCAGTGGACTAAGTTCCAGGACATCAGTAAATCAGATCATCCCTGCCTGCATAGACCAGCAATTTCTTAGCAAAAGCAGACATCAACCAGCTCATCATACTTATAGACTTGTGATTACAAACTGTGATAACTACTGGGGAGAAAAAGGATGGCATTTGATGAGAAATCAGAGGTCTGAGTGAAGATTTCCCAGATTAAGTAGCTTGGGAGCATCCCAAGGATGATAAAGGATAGCAGTACTGGCAGTGTGGCAGCCACAGAGATGTGCCTTGCCTGAGTTCACAGCCATGTCCTAACTGAAAAGGCTAACACTCCGTCATTGAACAAGGCAAGGTCTAAGAATCTGGGTGACTCCTTTGCTTCAGGGCTTTCCCAGAAGATTGGCTGAGGCTTTGTCAACTGTATCAGTTTTTCTTTCTCTGTCCATCCCACTTCTTCCTGCAGGAGTTGATCCCTAATATACATTTTGCACCTCACACCCCAGTTTAGTGTCAGTGGTGAGATGGACAACTTCCTGGGCCAGGAAGTCTGAGAAATTCCAAGGCCAGGGTGACTGGGGGCCAACAGTGATAGAGGACAGGGCTGCAGACAGGTGGCAGAGATGTAAGTGGTGTCAGGACATGCAAGTCAGATCCTGAATGTAAGAATTTTAGTATTCCCTGAAACTATGAAACTACTAGAAGAAAACATATCAAGACATCAGAATAGGCAATGATAATTTTAGACAAGACCTCAAAAGCACAAACAAGAAAAGAAAAAATAATGATTATACCAGAAAAAATGGGATTATATCAAGTTAGGAAGCTTCTGCAGTTTGGTGGAGTAGCTCAAGCAGTACAGCACCCGCCTAGCAAGTATGAGGCCCTGAGTTCAAAAACCCCAGGGCTGCAAAAAAAAAAAAAAAAAGAAAAGAAAAGAAGAAGAAGAAGAAGCTTCTGCACAACAAAAGAAAGAATCAGCTGAGTGATGAGACAACCTGCAGAATGAAAGAAAATATTTCCATCTAACAAGGAATTAATATCCAGAATATATAAGGAACTTAACAGCAAAAAAGGTACTCTAATTTAAAAATGGGCAAATGATCTGAATAAACGTTTCTCAAAAGAAGACAGGCCAATAGGTGTGTTAATAAATGCTCAATGTCACTAATCATCAGAGAAATCAAAATATAAGGAGATATCATCTTACCCTAAATAGAAGAGCTATTTTAAAAAATACTGGCTAGGATGTGGAAAAAGGGAAACTCACACATTGTTTTGTGGGAATTAAATTAGTATAACCATATAGGAAGCAGTACGGAATTTCCTCAAAAAATGAAATAGAACTATATATGATGGAGTAATCTTACTACTGGATATATAGCCAAAGGAAATTAGCATATCAAAGAGATAGCTACAATCCCATGCTTATTACAGCACTATTCACAATGGCCAAGATGTGGAATCAATTGAGGAGATGTCTATCAATGGACAAATGAACAAAGAAAATGTGGTATATATACAAAATAGGATCTTATTCTGCCACAAAAGGAAAGAAATCTTGTCACTTGTGGCAATATGAATGGAAATGGAAAACATAATGTAAAGTGAAACAAGCGAGGCACAGAAAGACTGAATGTTCTCACTCATATGGAAGCTAAACAAGTTCATTTCATTAAGTAGAGAATAGAATAGTGGTCACTGGAGACCAGGAAAGATAGAGGGGAGGTGAAATAGAGGGAGTTTGGATAATGGGTACCAAAATATAGATAGATAGGAGGAATAATTTCTAGCATTCTACCACCCAGTAGGATAACTATAGTTCACAATAATTTATTATATCTCTCATAAAGAACTAGAGGTGAAGAGTTTGAAAGTCCCCAACACAAAGAAATGGTAAATGTTTAAGGAGATATTAAGGAGAAACTTTGATCTTCATCATAAGGATGATTAGAAGATTTAAAGTAGAGGAGTGATATGATCAGATTTATGTTTTAAATTCTGCTGCAGGGAGATGCCATGGGGGGGTGCAACCAAGAGTATAGGAATATAAACTGTGACATCAAGGTCCAGTGTTGGCTGGTGATAGTGTATGTGTGTGTGATGCCAAGTGAACAGGCTCTTTAGATATTCCCAGCACCTATTGAATGAATAAGAAAATAGATTCTACAAGGTCCATGCTCTCAAGGTATTTGTAATCCAGCAGGAGATGGGTAGTGTGTGCCTTGGGCAGCCTCTAAAAGTGCTGTCCAGTCAGTCCTTGGAGGCAGTGAGGGCCATTCACAAGTAACAACAGAACAGTACAGAGAGAGTGGGTCTTCAGGAAGAGCATATGGACACCATGAGGCTGTAAGGACAACAGATAACTTCCCAGAATGTCAAATCATGTTTGGGCTGGGTGCTTGGGTGACTCTTTGAAAGGTAACTCTTAGTGTCTCATTCCCAAGAGCACTTGAGGAGACCAGTAAAAGTTAGTGTTCTCAGTAATCAAATGCCTTGGTCCAGGGCAGTGGTCCTGGTGTTCTCTAAGGATCACCTACAGATTCCAGAGCATTGCTCCAAATTTGCTAGCTCTGATGTTCCAGAAATTTTCCTCTAACTAAAGGAGTTCCAATCCTTTAACTGATAAATACTAAAGTTTGAGAAAATGGTGCAGGACAAGGTTAGGCATGTCAACAAACCCAGATTAGGGAGGTCTGAATTATATTTCCAAATTTGTCATTAATAATATATTTGTCCTTGTGCTAGTGCTATTCCCCCTTTCCCTGTTTTAGCCTTATTGTCCTTGTCTGCAGGATTTCTTGCATGTCTACCTGACTTCTGAGTTACTTGCCTCTGAGCAACTTAAAACATTACCCTTCCAACCTGAGTGACTCTCTTAGTCACAGCTGCAGCCCCAGCTCACTGAGCCTCTGTCTCTTCCCCTGTCAGTGAGAGGACATCAGCCCCTGCCTCAGGGTGTTACTGAAAGGATTAGAGATGCTATTAAATTTTATTTCCCCTGTGGATACTGGAGTAAATCTGAAAAGATAATCACTCCATTATTAATGGTGCCTATCTTTGATAAGATTATTAGTGATTAGTTTTTCTTTTGGGTTAATGCATTTGCAGTGTTAAGGAATAGTAGATTTTTAAATAATGATTAATAAAAATACATTGAAAATAAGCACAGAATTAACATATGATTCAGCAATTTCATTTCTAGTCACATAAACAGAAGAATTGAAATCTATCTGGCAGAGTGGCTCTAGTGGTAGAGTGCCTGCCTAGCAAGCTTAGCAAGCCTAGCAAGTGTGAGGCTCTGAGTTCAAGCCCCAGTATCACCAAAAATAAAAAAATATAAAAAATTGAAATTGAAAAGATATTTGTATACCAATTTTATAGCAACATTATTTACAATAGCCAAAAGGTAGACACAACCCAAATGTGTTATGGGCAGGTGAATGGATAAACAAAATGTGGTATATGCAAATGAGAGAGTCAGCCTTAAAAAGGAAAGAAATTCTGACACATACAACATAGATGAAACTTAAAAACATGATTTTAAGTGAAATAAACCAGACATAAAAGGAAGAATATTGTATGATTCCTCTTAAATAAGATAACAAGGATAGGCAAATTCCTAGAGACAGAATTGGAGGTTACCAAGAACTCAGGGGAGGCCGGATGAGGACTTATTGTTTAATGGGTATGTTTAATGGGTACATAGTTTCAGTTTGGAACAATGGAAAGTTCTAGAGATGAATGGTGGTGATAGTTATACAATAGTGTGAATATACTTAATGTCACTGAGCTGTACAATTAAAAATGATTAAAATGGTAAATTTAATGTGTTTTTAATCATAGTTAAAAATATTGATTTCCTACATAGTGCAAGGAAAATGGAAATGATGTAAATCTTAGAGTGGTTAAGGCCTGGTTTTAGAGAAGGCTACTAAGCCATTTCTGGGGGGGTGTTAAGAGGTATTGGCTTAGGATTCTCTCTCTCTCTCTCTCTCCCCACATATTAGATCTTCATCCTTGCTACTCATATTTTTCTTTATAAATGAAGTCCTCATTTTGTTTTATAATCAGGAGAAGGTTAGTAGATCTCATTGGGATCCCATGTACTCTGAGTATCTTCAAAGAAAATCATTTCCTTTCTAACAAGCAAATACTAGTTAAGGTGAACTAAAAACCAGGATGTATATATCACTAAGCTTACATGACAAAGTGGGTTAATGATAAAACTTTGATACCAATCTAAACTATACAGAGATAACAGGCACATTCAATATTTATGTAATTTATGGAGATTGAAATTGAGTAAAGACACTTCTTAACAAAAGTGGTATGCAATATTCAGTATTGTATTGATGAGTCTTCAAACAGTAGCAGGAACATTTTGTTCTTAGCTGCCAACTCAACTAAATCCAGGGGTACAGAAGAATGAGAAGAGGAAGGGGGAAAAGAGCAAAGAAGGAACAATTGTATAAGCTTCATGAGCAAGTAAAACCCTTTCATTCAAAGTGTGTTTGTTGTGGGGGAGAGGGTGGAGGTGGAGGGGGGTGGAGAAATACCCAAACAATGTATGCACGTGTGAATAAATGAATAAAAAACAAACAAACAAAAACAAAGTGTGTTTGTTTCACGTTCCTGATTTCTTCCTCATCCTTCAGGGACATGAGGACTCTTGAACTTTTGCTTCTGCCATGAAGAACGTTTGGGGATGATTTCAGAAGCAGCCCAAAGGACTAATAGGAAGAGACCTTAGCAGCAAGCTCATTGACTTCAACTACTGAGGGCCCTAAAACACAGATAAAATACTAAGCAATAATTCAAATCAGTATTTCCAAGTGGTTTACTCATCGTTTCCCCAAATATTTTCTTCATAAAGCCACAAAATCTTTTAGCTACAAAAGCTTACAAAATAGTTTTGGAACTTACATGTGCAATACCATAAGCCCTGATGCTTTGTAATTCTCAAGTCTTCTACTTTTTGGATTCTGTTCAATCTTCACGTAACCGTATTGTATTCAGGACCTGCTCCTCCACCACCCCAAGTTTTATGATTCACTAGAATGACTTACAGAACTCAGGAAAGCCCTATACTCATTATTACAGTCTTCTTATATAGGATACAATTTAGAAACATCAATAGCCCTTAAGTGTAGATACAAACCAAAATTTCAGTAACACAGGTTTTCACATTTATCTATGTATTTACCTTTACTGGAGAGCTTTCATTTCTAGATGGCTTCGATTTACTGTCTAGTGCTGTTCCATTTCAACTTGAAGGACATGTTTTAGCATTTCTTGTAGGGCAAGTGTAGTGATAATGAACTCTCTCTTAGCTTTCATTTATGTGCAAATGTCTTAATTTCTCCCTGGTTTTGGAAGGACAGTTTGCTGGATATAGAATTTTCAACTTACAGGGTTTTTGTTTGTTTTATTTTATTCTTTCAGCACTTTAAATGTACAATCCCATTGCCTTCTCATCTAAAGAAACCTGATAGTCTTACCAAGAATACTTCCTAAGTGGTAAGTTGCTTCTCCCTTGTTTTTAAGATGTTTTCTTTATATTTGCTTTCTAATATTTTGGTTATAATGTATCTTATTGTGGGTCTGTTTGGGTTTATCCTCCTGGGGATTACTGAACTTTCTGAACTGATTATATTAATGTTTCTCCTTGAATCTGGGAAGTTTTCAATCATTATTTCTTCAAATAAACTCTTAAACTTTTCTATTTTTCTTCTTTTTCTAGAACTCACTCTCACAATATGTATACTGATCTATTTAGAGTCCTGGGACCTGTAGGCTTTGTTCACTTTTATTTTTGTTTCTTCCTGTTCTTCATATTCAATCGTTTCAAATGAACAATTTTCAAGTTTGTTGATTCTTCCTTCTGCTTATTTGAGTCCACTATTAAACCCCTCTAGTAAACTTTGCAATTAAGTTATTATAGTTTTGGCTTGGAATTTCTGTTTGCTTTTTGTTTTTGGTTTTGATGGTGCTGGAGACTGAACACAGGGTCTCATGATAGCTAGGTAAATTCTCTACTACTGAACCAGCCCCTGTTTCATTCTTTTCAAATTTCTCTTCATTGATATTCTAATTTTGCTCATATATTGTTTTCCTTTAATTCTTTGTTTAGTTTATCTTTTAGCTCTTTTTTTTTTTTTTTGTAATGGGGATTGAACCCAGGGCCTTGTGCATATTAGGTATATACTTGATCACTTGTGCCACACTCCCAGTCCTTTTGTTTGTATTATTCATTTTTGAGATAGAGTCCTGCTAACTTTGTCCAGGCTGGCCTTGAATTTGAAATCCTGCCTCTACCTACCAAGTAGCTGGGATTATAGACATATACCACCATGCTCAGCATCTTTTTAGCTCTTTGAGCATATTTAAGAAAGTGTTTAAAAGTCTTTTCTTCTAGTAATTCTGTGCCTGTGTTTCTTCAGAGATGGTTTTTGGACATTAATTTTGGTCTTTTGGATGGGGCACATTTTTGTGTTTCTTTGTATGTATTGAGATCTTTGCTGAAAAATTGGCATTAAAAAAAAAGTCACCTTTCTTAGCTTTTACAGATTGGTTCTTTGTAGTGGGAGACCTTCACTAATTGGCTCAACATGAAGGCATAAAGTCTTTGGGGCCTTTTCTAGGTATGAGTGTTTCCTGGGTCTCTGTATGCATGCTTTCCCCCTAAACCCTATGTACTCAGCAGCTCAATCAGTTATTTTGTACTCTTATTCAGTAATCTCCTGCCCCAGGTTTCTGTGAGTGAATAGTTATACTGTTGCTTGAGTTATGCCTGCTGCTTCCTGCAGCTTTTCCTAGTCTGAACTTTGTCACATTTGGCCACGTGAGCTCCAAGTTAGGTCACAGAGGCCAATCAGTTTCCAGACAGCTGAAAACATTGAAAATTAGGTCCATTCTGCTGTGTCAAGTGAACTGTAGACCAGACCATTGGTTTCTCTAAATCACACCATGCCATGCTAGGTGGGAGTAAAGCAAGATCAAGTAAAAATGCCTTGAAACATTCTTCTATTTTGAATGTAGCTTTTCCCCACCTTGGAACTGGGGATTGAACCAAGGGCCTCAAGTACTCTGCCACTTGAACCATCCCTCCAACCCAAATGTGACTTTTTCTTGATCAGGCATTTACTTGGTTGCTGTAGGTCTTTGATGGATTTTCAGAATTCCTATCCAGTTATATTAGCTAATTTCTGGTTGTTTAATTAATTTTTACAGGAGGAAAACAAGAGCCTGGAGCTTCCTAGCCCACCATCTTGCTGAGATGGTACATATGTTTTCTGTCATTTCCATCAGGCAGATGAAATGGAACAAGCCAGGCCTGGTGTCTTTATTTCCCCCATGCTAAGAGAAGGCCAGAGAGGCTTTGCAGTTGTCTAGCCCTACCCCACACTAGAAGGATATGGACCAATAGCCCATTAGCCACTGAGATCTGAAATGAAGTGTTTTTGTTTCTCTCCCATAAATAAAATTAACTGTGCACATTGAAAACAGTTTTCCAGTTTTCCCTTTCATTCTTATTGAATTTTCCAACCATTTTGAGAGGCTGGTTCTACCAACTTGATGCACAGATCAGACTGAGAAGAACTTGAGATTTCCTCTGAGTGACACAGATGATCTGGTGGTAGAGTCAGAACTTCTGAGTGGAAACTCATGTCTGTACTTACAATAATCAGCTATAATTCTGCCCATGGCTGAAGTCACATATTCAGCGTAGATGCAGGAGCATGCTCCTACTGAAGAAACTGGGGAAACCACGTTCTAGACCAGAAAAGAATAGACTTTTCAGGACTGTTTCTGGTAGATGATACAATAGAGATGCAAGCAAGTCCCAGATGGTGAGGGCAGGGGTGCAGTCCATAGGCGCTTCTCTACAAGTACAAAGCCATCTCATAAAGCAAGAGTATCATTTACAAGGATGAACTGGAAGTAGAGATCTAGCACCTTGTTCTTCCAGTTTTTCTTTTTTGCCTCAGAGTTGGGTACTCAGCTTGCCAGATTAGATACTTGATTAGACAGACTTGCTACCAGCACAGAGCTTCTGTTTTTCACTGCTTGAAGACACAGGGAACTCAGGCTCTTGAATTTTAAAGAGTTTGGGGGGATGAGTAGATAAAAATAACACATGCAAGAAAAAGGCAAATCTTAGAAAAACTTGACAGTCTTGTACTATAGTAAACCCAGAACTCTACTATGGTCACAGAGTTCAAGAAATATTCACTGTTTAGGTAAGGGGGAAAAGGCCAGAGCAGGGTACAATTGGGGCACATAATATTTTTGGTATTTAGTAAATTTATCACATGAAAAATTTCAAATTCAAAGAATAGTAGGACACCCACATACTCACTGCTTAGATTAAAAAGTTAACATTTTTGCCATATTTGCTTCATCAAATCAAAGATGCTATTGATTTTAAGATACTCCTTTATTTTATATAATGATAGAAAAGAGAAAATACTGCTATTTGTTAGATACCATTGATTTCTAAGGAACATTCCAATTTCAGGAATATCAAAATGCTTTAAAAAAAATTGTATCTAGGACTGGAGGTATGGCTTAAGCAACATAGCACCTGCTTTGCAAGGGTGAAGATCTGAGTTCAAACCTCAGTTCCACCAAAAAGAAAAAAGTATATCTAAAGAGTATGTGTTGATTCCATTTACATGATGTTCTAGATTATGCAAAACTAATCTCTGATGAAAGAGATCAGAACAGGGGCTCCCTCAGCAAGTGGTAGGAAAGGGCATTGACTAGGAAGAGGTAGAAGGAAATTCTCTGGGGAAAATATTCTGTCATTAAAATGGGAAATGGCATTTGTCAAAACTCATTTAGCTGTAATTCTTTAAAAAATCTGTGCAGAACACATAATATTATATATTTTATACCTCAAGTAAAAATTAAAATAACAAAATATGATTTGAAATAAATATTTTTTGCTAGAGCATTTAAAAGTAAATTATAGTAAATTCCTTAATATGTATCTCCAAAAATAACATTCTACTCCACAACTACAATACCATTGTAACATACCTAAAAATTTAATAGTAGATCCCTAATATCCCTAGTTCATATTTAAATATTCCTAAATGTAATTTTCATATATTTTGCTTTGTTGTTGTTTTAAAACTTTTATTATAAATGAACTACAGCTATAGAAAACTACACCAAATATATGTACCATGGTTATTGCAAGGTGAACACCCTCATAACTGCCATTCAGGACAGAGGGGAAACTTTGCCAGCCACCTCAGAAGCCATCCCCCTGCGTCATCACGATCAGAACCATCCCTACCTCAGAGCGATCATGTTATGAGTAAGAGTTCCTGAGATTTTGCATGTTGGTGACATATTCAGTTAAGTCAGATACAAAATGTTGGCTCATGTTTTCTTTTCTTGAATATCTTAAATTTGTTACTCTATTATCTTCTATCATGAAGCATCCCTGTTGAAAGTCTAATAAAAATTTAATTTTCTTTCCATTGGCCTTTTTGCAGGTAGGTAAATGTATCAAGGACAACATAAATACAGAAATAAAAACCAGAAAAAATATGGCAACCAGGTGATAAATCTCAGGAAAAATTATTGAAAAATTAATAATTTATTTCAGAAATGACACTAACCCAAAAGGAAAACAATATGATACTGCCTTATGAGAAATAGAAGATGGAGCCAGTCACCGGTAGCTCACACCTGTAATCCTAGCTACTCAGGAGGCAGAGATCAGGAGGATTGCTGTTTGAAGCCAGCCTGGGCAACATAGAATAAAAAAGTTTTTAAGACAGAGTCTCACTTTGTAGCCCTCCTGCCTCTACCTCTAGGTGCTGGATTACAGGCTTGTACCACAATTATTGTCTTAACTCTGGTTAATGTTAAAATGACTAGAAATGCTGTTTTAGCAGAGCAGAGGGTCAGGAACCAGAGTGCATGGAACATTAGACAAAGTCAGCCAGCATCAAAAAAATAGGCAGGGGACCTGAGTTGGTGGGGACAGTAACTAAACCAGACATTAGCCTTATCAATGTGTTAATCTGTTATAAAAGAAGGTGTTTGTGAATTATTTATACAATTAAAAGTAAAAAAGTCTGAGTTAGGGCTAGGGATGTAGCTCAGTAACAGAGTGCTTAAGTGCAAGGTCCAGGGTTTGATCTCCAACACCAAAAAATAAAAACTAAACTTCTGTATTTTAAATAAACAAAGAGTCAGTTTCTTTTTGTCTTAAAAAAATTGGCATTAAAGAACAAGTCACATAATTGCACTATTTTAGATGAGTGTTCTTATACTTTTGAGTGAGATTCCTCAAATGAAATACTGGAGTGTTTTTATTTCTTCTGGTATAAAACTAAAAAATATGATCACTTGCTTCTAGGGAACTGCCTTCTATTCACTCCTAACTGTGGTTCAAGGACATGGCACATGGTTCTGGCCTGGCTATGGGAGCAAAAACAGCAATTTTCTTCCAGAAGTCTTCTGGCTCTTTTTCCCTCTGTGATTCTGAGAAGACAGAGCAGAGTTAAAATTCTTTAAATATCCCTGAATCCTCCCCACAGCACAAGATCCTATCTTGAAAAAAACCATCACAAAAAAGGGCTGGTGGAGTGGCGCAAAGTGTAGGCCCTGATTTCAAGCCCCAGTACTGCCAAAAAAAAAAAGAAACAGAAGATGGAAAAAAGTTTTGAAATTAAAAATAAAGAGGGGAAAAGCACAAGATACAGTGACAAAGATTAGCCGGGCACTGGTGGTAAAAGAAAACCAAACCAGAAAACAATAGCAAATAACAAAAACTGTAATTCAAGACAGCTTTTTAAAGATTTGACAGTACCATACTGAAAAGATACACATTATACCTGAAAATATTGACCCAGAATATTCTAATGAATCCCTGAACTTTAAAGTAAAAAACCAAAGCAAAACAAGAATCCACATAAACGAAAACAAAAAACAAAACAAAATAAAAAACAACCCCTCTCCCAGCCTCCCAAAGAAGAGCAAACAACATTAATGGGAGTTAATTCTAATTATGACAGTGGACCACTAATAGCAGCTTTGAGGAAGTATCTATGCTATTGCTTCCTCTACAAAAATGTAAAACTTGAGGCAGTGTGTGGTGGTTCATACCTGTGATCCCAGCTACTCCTACTTGGGAGGCGGAGATCAAGAGAATTCCAGTTTGAGGCCAGCCAGGGCAAAAATTTGAGACACTATTAAAAAAATAATTAAAGCAAGAAAGAGGGATGGGGGTGTGTGACTCAAGTGGTAGTGCCACTGGGGTTCAAACCCTAGTGCCACATACCAACCTCCTGGCAAAATGTAAAACTTGAGAATGAGATTTTAGGAACATATTCCTGGTTTTTTGGGTGCTTCAGTACTGGGATTTGAACTTAGTGTTTCATACTTGCTGGGCAAATGTTCTACTGTTTGATCCACACCTCTAGTCCTTTTTGCTCTGGTTATTTTGGATAGGATCTTATTGTTCATGCCCTTGCCAGCCTGGACCTCGGTCCTTCTATTTTATGCTTCCCACAGTACCTGGATGACAGGCATATGCCATTGTGCCCAGCTATTTTGTTGATATAGGGTCTCTCAGATTTTGCCCCTGCTGGCCTTGAATCATGATACTCTCTATCTCAGCCTCCCACATAGCTGGTATTATAGATGTGACCAGCTCTGACTCCCTGCTTTTTAGTATGGAGATGGCCTTGAGTGCCAATCTCAGTCTTTGATCAGAGCTTGAAACTGGAGTTTTAGATCCCAAGCCCAAGCTTCTGGGACTCTACATGCTAGATCCGGCTACTGGCCCCTAAACACCAAATAAAGATGCACAGCAAAGAGCATTTATTTATTACACGGCTCAGGACATGCCATGGGAAGAGGCACAGTAAGCACTTAGCCCATCTTCAGCCATCTTCCAGGCACAGACATGAGCTACAGGTTTAAATAGACAAAAGAACAGGGAGCAGAGGAGGAGAGAGATAAGGTATGCACAGTTAAACTGTTCAGTCACAGGTGTAGTCTGGTTGACGGTTATCTCTGTCCCAGGGTTCCAAAGAGGTGTTCAGGAGAAGATGTTATCACTGTCATCACTGGAGGGGAGCAATCTGGTTCCCATGAGGTGATTGCTTCTGCTCCAGGGTGCAGCCTCATTATTATAGGTAATTGTCCTTATTTGGAAAGGTGGTCCGGTCCTGCAAGGTTCCATTGTTCCTTAGAGGTAGTTTCAGTTCCTTGTCACAAAGATGGTATCAATCGTTCCTGCCATTCTTTGATACCTTGCAAGAGAGAATGGCTCAAAGGACAACAGGTACAAAATGGAGACAGGGATGCAAAGCTTTTCTCCTGCTTTTAGTTAATTCGTGGGCCCAAGAGGGAGTCAGTGCTTTCCAGTAAAAGCAGTTAAAGAACCTCTTTCAAGCTGACTATTCAATCAAAGCATTGCTAAATAATAACTTTTTAGCTTGACTTTCTCCAGGCTTATTGAGATTGATTTGATTAGAATGCATTGATTCAAGTGGCAGAAAACCCTACTCATATCCGCATTCAAAAAGGTATATATTGCCTCTAATTCTAGCTACTGGGGAAGTTGAGGGAGGAGGACCTCAAATTTCAGACCAGCCCGGGCAACTTACCAAGACACTATCTCAAAATAAAGTAAAAAAGGGCTGGGAATGTTAGCTTAGTGGTAAGGGTGCCTTGCCTAGCACGCACAAGACCCCAGGTTCAAAAACAAAAACAAAAAATGGCAGAATGAATCCTTGCGGAGTTATTTGACACTTCAGAGTGGTGAGATTCATAGCACAAAAGGCAATACTGTCTTGCCCAATGCCAGGGGAGCCCGTTTGTACTGTGTGGCAGAAGCCCACATTTTGTATTTTGGGTGATGCCTCTGCAGTCACGTGCTGTGGCCCTCTTCGTTCTGTTTTCTCTGTACCTTAATTCCTCCTGTGTAGCCTTCTCTCACAGCTGAAGACTCACCTCTTCAGGTCACCAAAACCAAGAGAGCACAGAGGACTTTCTCACCCGCCCCTGCCAGGATACCTCAGAAAAATCCCTTCATCCCTTGCTGGCTCTGATTGGGTCACAGTCCCAGCCTGAGTCAATCGTGGAGCCAGGGGAAGGCTGCTGTGCTGATTGACTCAGGTCTGGGCCAGGGCCAAGCGGTTAGCTGTAGAGACAGAGCTCCTTCAGAACCCTTGAAGGAAGAGAAAGGGAGGATAAACAGGCATGGTTAACAGGGGCTGTGACAAGGAGTAACTTTGCATGAGGTAGATGGCACCTCTTCTGGGGAGTTGCTTAGTGGTAGAGCGGCTGTCTAGCAAGTGGGAGGCCACGGGTTCAAACCTGAGTACTAAGAAAACAAAAATGGCACCACCTCTTTAAGGTCAGTATATCATGGTAGAGAGTGTAGAGCACAGAGCCAAACCATCTTGGTTGTAATTCTGGCTTTACCATTAAAGGTGTGTGACCTTAGGTAAATTACCAAATTACCTCACCTGTGAATTGGCAATAAGAGCCTTCTCCCTCCTAAGATTGTTGTGACACAAAATTGATTTAATATGCTTAGACATTGACTGGCATGGGACAAAAATCCAGAAAAGTCTTTGCCTTACTGAGATTTGGCATCCATAGGAGACATTTAACATTCTCATACAAAGAGGGTTCAATGAAGTGTTAAGCCAAAACTGTGATATGGTGACCAGAAATGCCCCCTTCCATCACTGCATTCATTTTCCTCTGGAATCAGCAGATTCCAGGTTCCACCCATTTGCATGCTGGTTTGTGGCTTGTTTTGAGGTTGGTTTGGGTTTAAGGGCATAGCTGAGGAATATCATTAAGAACAATCCATTGTGAGGGTTAATTCACAACATTGTTCCAGAACTTTGGACTCTGATTCATGGTTTTCCTGCCAGCCTTTGCAGCAGCAAAGCTTCAGTGTGACACACTCACTAATTTATAAACCACTTATAACTCTCTTCTCCTCTTAGCCCAGCTGCTCCACAAACCCAACTGAGGGGAAATTGTGGGTTGTGATTGAACTTTCTCTATAATGAAGTGTAAATTGTCCTTTTAAATAGTACCTTTCTTTATAATTCCCAGGTCTCAAACGTGGTAATTAAGAGAAGCCTGAAAAGCAAGAGGCTTGTGTTCCAGGTCCTCATTTCAAATCCCAAATGTTGAATTATCTGTGCGTGTGTCCTGGCTTGCCATCTTATTTCCTTCAATCCTCCTCCAGTCCCTTTCTTAGTAACAATCTCAAATCCTGGCAGCAAGTGGCATGCGAAGCCAGGCACATTTTTATTCTACACAGATAGGTTATATAAAGCTTCCTGTTTTAAAGTAATTTGTTTTGTCCTTTATTTCTTTTGTGTGCCTTAGGAATCTGCTTGGATTCTTAATGGGCTATATCTCTGGCTAGACTTAGTCCTTGTTTAAGCAATATGTACTGATTTTTATACAGGCATTCACAGTAGTATTTATTGAGGACCTATGTGATATCACCCAACCATGCACTGATAAAATCAGGGAGTTTCTCCATACCCTTTTTTGCTAATTCTTTTCCAAAAAATCCTACTTTTGATATACCATCTTTTGTTTTCTATTTTAAAAAAAACGCATTGGTTTGGCCAGTTAAGGACCTAATTTCTGTATAATGACTTCCTGCTTGGAGAGTTACTGTAATGAAGCTGAGGTTATCAAGTATCTCACCCCCTCCTCCCCCTTCTAACATGCTTCACAGGACACCTTCTTCCTGTTCTTCACTTTGCTAATGTTTTCTCATTTTTCTAGAATTAGGCCAACATCCTGACTGCTGAGAGACTTTCCTGGATCCCTTTGATTCGGATATTCCTTGCCCTGGCTCCCTTGAGTCCATCATTCTTGGAGAAAGAGTTGTAGTTGGATTGTGATCATTGATTTGCGTGTCTGTAGAAACCAGGAAAGGACAATGCCCAACAGAAGTTATTATCTTTGCAGTCTAAAAGATAATTATCAAGGGAATAAATGAAATATATGTACTGAGTACCTACTATGTGCCAATTACTGTAATAGGCTCTGGGACATCAAGACCTTGACCCTTTCAAGATAATAATCTAGTGGAAAGTTACACAGTAGGTTAATAATCACACATGTCACTATGCAATCTCCAACTATGTAATCAGTGTTTTGAAGAAAAAGAACAGGATGTTAGGAGGACCCAGAGACTGGATAAGCAGAAGGGAGAAAAAAAGCAGGAGGGTGAGAAGTATTTTCAGGCAAGAGGTCCTGCAGTGCATTGAATGAATAAACAGATGAGTTAGATGGAAGGGGAAAGAGAACTAGCTGGTCCTAAAGGTGACCTGATTTTATTTTATTACTTAATTTAATTTTTTTGATCTAAGTGTCCCTTAGTCTTATTCTAACCTACCTCTCTTTTTAACAATGGGATTTTGCTTAGTCAAATTGGGTGTGTCATCTCCCAGGCCTTCTCCTCTCATGGAATTAATTTAGTGATGAATTTGGACCTAAAGCAAGTCTGGAACTTTTGGGAAAACTATGAAGACAGGCATTTCTTTCAGCACTTGGGAGGTTGTGCTTGGAAAGAAAGAGTAGAGATAGATGGAGACAAGTAGATTTCTGATTTTTTTTTTTTGAGCACTTGGATCTAGGCATATATCTTAAACTCACATGGATACAACTGTGTCTAAATTCACATAAGTATGTCTTTTAAAATATTAGCTAAATAATTTCCCTCTTTTTTATTTGGCTTAAGCTAGTTTGCGTAGGGCTTCAGTTACTCAAAACTAAAAACGTCTTTACTAATATAATTTTTTTTTTATGGTGCTGGGGTTTGAACTCAGGGCCTACACCTCAAGCCACTCCACCAGCCCTATTTTTGTGATTTTTTTTTTTTGAGATAGGGTCTCATGAACTATTTGCCCAGGCTGCTTGGAACCACAATCCTCCTGATCTCTGCCTCCTGAATAACTAGGATTACAGCTCTAAGCCACTGGCACCTGGCTCTAATATGATGATTTTGACTAATCTCACTCATTTGCTAAATCTAAAAATGGTGGGGAAGGCCAGCTAAGGTTAGTTACCTAGAGTCATCTAGCCAGGGGGGTGGCACAGCCCAAGCACACCAAAATTTCCTACAACAAAATATGCATATTCTGCAGCCTTTTCTCCAGAGACCCAGATCCTTGCATCTGCTTTGTGTGGGTGGGTGTCTAGCAACGATGCCCTGAGGGAGGGCAGCTTGGGGGAGAAATAAATAGGAAATTTCCCAGGACTTGCAAGGCAGGGAGGTCCAGGTACCCAAGGTGCTGAAAAGCCACGAGCTGCTTCTGCATTGAAAGGATGTGGAAAACTCCTGATTTGAGAGTAGAAATCTGGCAGGAGAGGTGGCTTTTCTGGAGCATGAATAGTAAACATGCAGGGCCAGGCAGCTGGGACTACTAATGGGTGTCTGTCAGCACCACACTGGTGGGTCACAGCTGCCTCCTAGTGCCAGATGTCAGCTTTTGCAAGTTGTTTACTGGCAGTTTCCAATTGGTAGGCCTTCTGAGGACCAAATTAGGGAGGAGGATGGGTCATTATCTTTACCTTCACATTTAGGAAGAACTTTAAAATCAGGCTTTCAATATGTTCTCTAAATTAGTTTATTATACATAAAATTCCAGAGACAAATTGACTGGGGAAAGTAGAGAATCACTCCACAACATTCAAGCTTTCATCTCATTCTAATCCTCTAGAGTGCTATGCATTTTATAGATAGGTTAGGTAGATAGACATTTAAAAAAAAATTCTGTGATGGTCATATTTATGATTTGAATTTTTGGCAGGAATTAAGTAGCACATTTCAAATGAATGACTGGGGAGAGTTGAATCAAAGGCCACTAACAAAGGTGTGAAAAGGGATCAAAGGGAACAAGGACCAGGGTTACCTCCCATAGTCTGATGGGGCAAAGAGAGGAGAGGATCCAGCAGGAGTCTCCTGTAGGAGACAGCTGCTTGACAGGTGCTCTGGCCTATGGGTGCTGATTGGTGATGGGTGACTGAGTTCCTGAGCAGCACAGCCTTACAGGTAGATTAATGCGTAAGTGACTTTTTAAGGCAGCACTCTCAGGGAAGATGGGAAATAGAATGGGAGGGAGCAGCAGATAGGAGGAGGAAGCAGGCATGTGCAATTTCAGTGCTGTACTGTTAGGTTTCAGCAGGTCTGACTGGAGGCAAAGAGGCTTGGCACTGAAACTCCTGACTTGTTAGCCATTGATCAAATGGGAGGGGAGGAGGGGAAATGGGGCAGTTACCCCCAGGCACTGTGGACTTTCTACATGTTTGGGTTGGGCAAACTGGTTTCTTATTCTGATCAGACTAACTGAGCAAAAAAATTCTGAGTGTTAGAAGAGCACAGTGAAAAGCAGTATATGGGGGAACCAAAGATAACCAACTCAGGAACTACTTCTGGATAAAGCAAGGATATCTTCTTAAATGGGGGTGGGAGCAAATGAGAGGTGATATGTCCCTTGACTTCTGAAGGAGGAAGAGGCTGAGATGGAGTTTGGAGATTAGGGGAGAGGGTAATGCTACCTGTGAAAGACAAAGAAGGAAGAAGTAGGATTGGGCAGGGAAAGGCTCAGAACACAGTCAGATCTAACATTCTTGTCAAATTCCCCTGGGAAGTCTAGTGCAAAGACTGCCCATTATGAGACTAATGCATTGGTCAATGACCAGACTTTTGTACACTATGTCATGTCTCACCACTGTCTGGTGGTTGACTAAGAAGGGCTGGATCCTGTAAGTGGTACAGCTGGAGGCTTTTAGCTAATGGTGCTCCCTACAGCTAAATGGTAAATTATTTTTGACAGAGGATCCAAGGATGAAGCTCTTTTATGGCTGCCCCACATAATGAAATGTGGGATACTTGGCTATTCTAGTCATCCTCCCAACACCACCATGTTACCTGAAGGAATTCAGAAACAAGGCTCAAAGAGAAATGGGGTTGCTCCTGGCTCACGTGATCCCATAGATAAATCTGTACCAGAAGCTCATCAGATTCTCAGTCTTTTTGGTGATATGAGCCAATAAATACTCTTTTTGCTTAAGCAATTTGAGTTGGATTTTCCATTTCAGCAAGATTTCTGAGTTTTGGTTTATGTACTGCTTGAGCCTTACTTCCGTAACTGTAAAATAGGGTTCATGATACAAGTGGTTTCATAGAATGATAGTTAATATAAAGGCACAGGGTACATGCCCATCAAATAGTATTTGAAAGTATGAAGGGAAGAAGTAATGGAGGCAGAGCAAGATGTGGGACTCCCAGAAGCCCCTCTGGTGCCCAGGAAGGCCAGTGGGCTGAGTTCAGTGCTCAGTGAAGATACTGCCTGGTGTGGACTAACCAGAGTTACTCAGCTAGAAAGGAGGGCTGGCCTGGAGTTGCTTAGAACCTGTGACTTTTCTTCAGTGGAGAGTCCCACCCAGTGCATTACTAGCCATGTAGCAGGAAAAGAAAAGCCCTCCTACAGGACAAAGATGATGCTTTTTGTGTTCTTTTTTTTCATCTGGACAGTTCTTTTTATCTATTTTTGTTATTGTTTGTAGGCCATTCCTTTGTAGAAATACACAAAGTTTGTAACAAAAATAAAAGGAACAAACAAAAGGAATAAAAGGAAAACAATAACAAATAAAAGGAAAAATCACATTTGCAACACTGTGATGATTCAAAGCTTTTGGACAAAAAGAACTCTACTTGAAAACTCGGGAGATATTTTCTGGCAGAAATGGTCAATTATATATTTTAAAGATCTGCTGAGATTCCTACTGCTCTTCTTTTCTCCCACCCAACATGCCAAAGCTTTAACAGGCTCATTGGGAGAGATTTTATTCTGAATGTTAAAATGGTGACAGGAGTGGGGGCTGGGTGCTGCCACATTTCATTTCTCCGGCCTTCCTGAGGAAGCTCAGGCCCTAATCACAAGAGAGAACAAAAAGTGGCTTTTGTTAGCTATTTTGGTTCATCAAGCACTAAATACCTGTTATTAAACAAGCTCCTGCCTAGTCTAATTGCATATCGTGAGACCAGAGGCACCTATAGCCAATTAAGCAGTGTATCCATAAAAGATCTTGAGCGAAGTTAGAAATAGCATCAAAAGCCAGTGAAAAGTGGGTTCCCCTGGCACCTGTTCTGGTTCTGAGTTTCTTTCTATCTTCAGGTCAAGACAGACTAGGAGATTTCTACTGAATCCTGTCATTTTTTGTCACAGTCTGTAGGATTTCAAAGGCTCACCTCTCATATCACTTCTTTTGTGCAACCTTCCCCAGCCTGCCCTGCAAAATTAGATAATTGCTTCACTTGGGTATCTGTGGTAGCCAGCATCCAAGATGGCCCCCCAGCGATCCCTGCTTCCTGGATACGTTCCCTTATTTAGTTCCCTCCCACACTGAATGGGGCTGACTTGTGTAAAAGATTATTGTAGAAATGGTAGAAATGACAGTGTAACTTCTGAAATTAGGTCACAAAAGACACTGGATTATTTCTCCTCAAAAGAGACTCAGCCAGAACCACACAGGTAAATTATTCCCAAATTTATTATCATTCGAATTCCTCATTAGGCTCTCTGTCTCTCTCTATATACATATATACATATACATATGTAAAATTTATTATACTACAAAATGAAATTGTTTTTATTTTCCAACTTAATATGGCAAAACAAACTTTATTATTTTTGTTTTTTTAAGAAAATATCAAGAACTGACTATGATGTGTTATTTGTACAGATTTACACTACCTAGTGAAACAATGAAAGCATCAACTTAAATGACATTTACATTCACAAACATATAATGTTTTTAAACAAAGACTTGAAGAAGGGCTGGGGACATGACTCAAGTGGTACAGTGCTTGCCTAGCAAGTACAAGGCTCTGAGTTCAAATGCTAGTATCACCAGAAAAAAATAAAAGACTGTTGAAGAGACAACAGAATAATAGAACAATTGCTTCGAAATACAGTTTGGCAGTTGGAGTTACTCTAATTCCAACCCTAAATACAGAGAGCCATGAGAAAAGCAAACAAATGCCCACATAAAACATGTATTTGTTTATAGCAGCATTGTTTTTTTATAATAGCTAAAAAAGCAGAAACAACCTAAATGCATATCAACTGAAGAACAGTTAAAGAAAGTAGATTAGTAGTTGCCAGGGCTGAGAAGGGAGAATGGGGAGTAGTTGCTATTAGGTATGGCATTTCATTTTGGGGTGATGAAAAGTAAATAGTGGATATAGTTGTTTAACTCTGTGAATGTACTAAAAACACTGAATTGTACACTATGTGATATATTAATTAGATCTCATAAAGTTATTTTAAAAAGCCAACAGAAGTATACATTCAATATTTCCTCCACACACATTACTGATTTTCAGTTTCTTATAAAGTAGTACTAAAACCAAAAAAACATACAATTACTAGGCCGATGGAGAAAGACTGCTTCAAAGATATTTGTTTGTTAATATTGTGTCAATTGGTGGCAAAGACAGCAATTGAAAAGTAAACAGAACAGAAAAGTAAAGTACTTTTCTTTGCAATATGATAAATGAAGAGAGATTGATAAGACATGCAACTTGAACATGATGGTGATATAAAGAAACCTTTCTCCACTTCTATGGTCACAAACACAACTACTTCTAAAGTACATACAACCATGAAAGGCTAAATTTGTCAACAAATGCAATTGAGAGTTTAGAAATTGTGTGGAAGTGTGTTTGGATGGCAAAAGTCTAACAGGAAAATACTCTGGAGCAGGTAACTAATTCAAGGAGCAAGGATCAGAATATGAATCTAAATACTGATTCCTTCATTAAGAAAGTCATGCATTTATTTAAAAGAAAATGTAGGACTGGGGATATAGCTCAGTGGTAGAGTGCTTCCCTAGCATGCTCAGGGCCTTGGATTAAATCCAGCACCCCCAAACACAAGGTCAACTGAAGTAAACAGTATTGTTAGGGACACAGTAAAATTGTGAATGATATAAAAGTGCATACATTAAGTTTACAACTATTCTTTTTATCTGATGATAGATATGTGAGTTGATCATGAACTATTGTTACTGGATGCTATGGTGGCTTCTGGTAAGTCTGTAAGTATGGCCCTTGATGAACCAGGCCTCCTATTACTTACAAATGATCTTAATTATTCTTGAATTTTGTATTTGCAAATTTGCCTACTCACTAAAATTTATTTACCATCCTCCAATCAATACTTAACATGCATTTGTAGTTATTTGTGAACAAGCTGAGTGTGGCAAAAAAATTGAGTTCATAGACATGAATACTCATGACTAAGGTTGGAACAAGGTGATGCTGGGCCTTGTTACTTCAGCTCTTCTACTGCAAACAAGTGTTGTTTTCTGTGGTCTGTTCAGGGACACTTTTTTTGTGGTCTGTTTAATACTTTTTATTGGTGATTTTACTATTTAAAATGGCTTCCAAGCACAGTGCTGAAGTGCTGTGTAGTATTCCAAAGTATAAGAAGACTATGATGTACCTTACAGAGAAACACTTGTGTTAGATAACCTTCAGGCATGAGATATGGTGCTGTTAGCCTCATGAGGTTGATGTTAGTAAATCAACAATGTATATTAAATAAGGTGTCTTTAATCAGAATTATGTATAAGCTAAGGCTATGGATTAATCTGTCAGGAAAAATGTAACCAGCAAAGTGTTAGTTACAGGAAACTAACCATGAATTTCCCGTTGGAGCAATGTGATCTCATAGAATCAACTGTATGTCCTTGTGTACTTTGCTTTCACCAAGACAGTGAAATTGTAGTAAGCCAATGTTTTCAACTCCTTACAGTTTCCGTCTTGGTCTCTGAGAATACTCACTAACTGAAGCCCTGTGCCACCACATAAGAGTTTTGACTATTCTATAGGAGAGACCATAAAGAATGAGTGGCCCAAGTCTATGCATTAATGCTAAGGTACCAGGGATGGGAATGAAGTCGGCCTGGACCTTTCAGTCTAGCCTGGCTTGCAGATGAAAATCACTGAGTGACCCCAGAAACCCAACTAAATCCTTTCTGACTCACAAAATTGTAAAATATAATCAAATGGTTGTTGTTTTAAGCTGCTAAGTCTTGTTTCTAATTGAGCAATAGATAAATACATGGAGCACAAGATAAAAGATGAGGGCTAAACAGAGAAAATGTTATGTCAAAAATGTTTGAATTTTAGAACAAATTCCTAGTAGTCTGGCAAGATAAAAAAATTAGTTTAGGGAATTCTGCTTCTGAGATGGTAGCATGAGGAGCTCATGCTCCTCAGAGAAACAAGTTTTAGTGTAAAATAACGACAACAAAAACCCCAACCTCTGAAAGTCTTATACTGTTGTGGAAATCTCAAGCTGAGATGTGGGACACTGAGGCAGTTTAGCAGGAAGAAATGTTTTATTGTGCCGACACAGACCCAGCAGACTTGTGTCCAAAGGCTGAGCCCCGAGGACAAAGGGGTCTCACCTTTTATACCCTTGCAGCAGGTTACAGAAGAGAAAAGCAAAGCTCAACCGACATATGGCTGCATGTGACTCCATTGGCAACTTCATTTTCCCAGGGCTATGTGACCTTCTTCATGTTTCAGTTCTTTAAGTTTTATGTCTCTCTCTGCGCTTTGCCGTCCCTTCCCCCTGCCTCAGTATCAGAACACAGCCTATTTCTCATCGGTCTCCATGTGTTTGTATATGTTCTGCAGTTTCTCTTGCTGTTGATTTCTTGTTTTATTGCATTGTAATCTGGTAAAACACAGGAAATTATTTCTATTTCTTGTATTTGTTGATACTTGCTTTATATTCTAAAAAAGAATATATTTTGGAGGGAGTTCCATGGGCTGCAGAGAATAATGTGATTTTATGGCTGTTGGATTGAACATTATGTACATTTTTGTTAAGTCCATTTGATCTATAGTGATATTTAATTCTGAAGGTTTTAAAAATTTTTATTTATTGATGGATTAATTGTTGTACTTGGGGGTATATTTTATTTACCAAAGTTCTTACAATATATCACAATTGAATTCACCCCCTCCATCATTTTCCTTTAACCCCCTCATTCCTGTACTGAAGGATCTTTTTCAATATTGTGGGGGAGGGGCTGGATGACGTATCCAATGGCAAGAGTCAGGCATTGAAGTCATCATTGTCGGAGCCAGCAGTGGGACCGTGCCAGTGTGAGTTGGCATCTGGCCTTGTGAGAAAGCTCCAAGGACCTGGGGCAAAATCTCAGACCAGTCCTTGCCTGTGTGAGTTGGTATCTGGCCTTGTGAGAAAGCCAGATGTCCAAAGAAAGCAATATTCAATGTTCCCAGATAGCTTTGTGTCCTTTAGATGTAAATAAGAAAGTTATGTTGACCGTGTGCTTCTCCTGCTTCTCTGTTCCTGTTTTAAAGGAGACATAACAAAGAGTTAATTTTAACTGTGCTTCCCTGTACTAATGTAACCTTGACATGTAATACTTGGCATGCTTTTTTTAACAAATGTTGTCTGTGTAAATGGAGTTTATAAAAAGCAATGTATACTTCATTAAAGTGGCTATTGAGCAGGACTCAGCACTCCCCTCATCTTTTTATGGCTTCAGTAACCCAGGTTCTGCCGGTAAACGGCATTACAATCCATTATTATTGTGTTAGGCTCTATTCTGTGCTTTATGTTCAACAGTTTTTGTTTTATGAAATTAGGTGTACCAACATTTGGTGGGTATATGTTTACAAGAGAAATATGCTGTTGATGGATTGTTCCTTTTATGCATATGAAGTGATCTTTGTTTCTTCTAATTTTGGCTTGAAGTCTGCTTTGTCAGATGTGATTATAGTTGCTTCTATTTGCTTGGAATATCTTATTTCATCCTTTCACTTTAAGACTTTGTTTGTCTTTGCCAGTGAGGTGCATTTCTTGAAGGCAACAAATGATCAATTCTTGTTTTTTGATCCAATCTGCCAGTATATGAATTTTGGTTATTGTTGTGGTACTGAGGCTTTAACTCAAGGTGTTATGCTTGCTAAAGAAGCACTCTACCACTTGAGACATATTCCCAGTATTTTTTGCTTTTAATGGTTCTTCAGATACAGTCTCATGCTTTTGCCATGGCTGGCCTTAAACTACAATCTTTCCACTTTCCCCTCCAGAGCAGCTGAGATTACAGATGGGAACCACTATGTCTGGCCTATTTTTTGAAACTAGGTCTTATGAAGATTTTTGCCCAAGCTAGCTTTGAACCACAATCCTCCTCTCTCTGCCTCAAAAGTAGGTGGGTTTATAAGCATGCACTGCCACACCTATTACCCCTCCCCCAAATGTGTATCTTTTTATTGGAGAATTGAGACCATTAATATTCATAGTTATTATTGAAAGGTATGCATCCATTTCTGTCATTTTGTTGATTTTATAATGTTTGATTGTTTCCTAATTCTCATTTACTTATCTACTCATCTGGTGAGATTTTGTCTTCTTTTTTTTGTGGTATTGGGGTTTGAACTCTGGGCCTCACACTTGCTAGACAGTCACTCTACTGCTTGAGCCACTCCACCAATTTATTTTTTCATGGTTGCACTTATCTTTCTCTTCTTTGTGTAAGATTCCTTTAAGAATTTTCTGCAGCGCTGGCTTAGTGGTCATGAATTCCTTTAGTTTTTGTTTATCATGGAAGTTTTTTAGTTCTCCTTCGATTATGAAGGATAGCTTTGCTGAATACACTCATCTAGGTTGGCAGTATTTTCTTTCAGGACTTAAAATAGATCAATCCATGATCTCCTTCTTCTTAGAATTTCTATTGAGAAATCTGCTGTTATTCTAATGGGTGTGCCTTTATATGTGACTTGGCATGTCTTTCTTGTAGCTTTTAATATTCTTTCTTTTTTCTGTATAGTCAATGTTTTAACTGTGACATGATAAGGAAAACTTTTTCTTTTTTAAATTTTATCTGTTTGGTGTTCTCTGTACTTGGATATTCATCTCTTTCCCAAGTATTGCAAAATTTTCTGCTATTGTTTTATTGAATGTATTTTCTATGCCTATAGCTTACACCTCTTCTCCTTCTACTATAACCATGACTTGTATATGTGGCTTTTTTCTTATGTTTTTATTAGTATATGATAGCTATACAGGGGTTTCATTGTGACATTTCCATATATACATATATTGTATCAAGGTTTGGTTCATTCCCTCCATTATTCTCCCTCTTCCTTTACTCTCCTCTTCTTAAAATGACTTTGACAGGTTTCAGTGTTCCATGTCCATACATGTATAGAAAATACATCAACATTATTCACCCTCCTTTACACCCTTCATTTACTCTCCCCTCCTGCTACTACTCTCCCCTTAACATGACCTGTTTTACATTCCTGTTCTTCATTGTTTAAGTGTCTGTTCATAGTTCAGTAGGGTTTTGCGTTGGTATTTTACCTTTAAATATATTGTGTTTAACCAGTCAAACCCCCTCTATTACTCTTCCTTACCCTTTCTCCCCACCCTGTACTGTTCAACAGTTTTCAGTATGTTTCATTGTGTCTTGTTCCTACACAGATGTGATATACATGTATGTAAATATATGTATGTAATAATATATTTCTTAATCCAGACATTAGTTGTAAAGCATGTGGGCTATTTCCATAGCTGGATATTGTGAATAATGCTGCAGTAAACATGGGTATGTAAGTGTATTTGTCTCCTGACTTTCATTCCTTTGAATATATACATAGGAGTGGTATTGCTGAATCATAAGGTAGTTCTAGTCTTAGTTTTTGAGGAGCCTCCATACTGCTTTCCATAGTATTTGTACTAATTTACATTTCCACCAATAGTATATGAAGGTTTCCCTCACCCCCACATCCTCACCAGCATTTGTTGTTGTTTGTGTTTGTGATGATAATCATTCTAACAGGAGTGAGGTGGAATCTTAATGGGGTTTTAATTTGTATTTCCTTGATGGCCAGAGGTATTGACCATTTCTTCATGTGTTTTTGGGTCATTTGTACTTCTTTTTTTGAAAAAATTCTATTTAGTTTATCTGCCCATTTCTTCATTGGGTCATTGATTCTTTGGGAGTTTAGTTTTTTGAGTTCCCTGTAAATTGTGGTTATTAATCCCTTGTCAGATGTATAGCTGACAAAGATTTTCTCCATTCTGTCAGTCTGGTGACTATTTTCTTTGCTGTGCAGAAGTTTTTAGTTTCATGTAGTCACATTTGTCAATCCTTTCTATTAGGTGCTGAGTTACTGGTGTTCTATTTAGGAAGTTATTGCCTATGCCTATATGTTCCAGTGAGGTTTGGTCTTTTAATGGTGTCCCAGAGGTCTTGTAAGTTCCAGTCATACTTTTTTATTTTTGGTGGTACTGGGGTTTGAACTCAGGACCTTGCACTTGCTAAACAGGTGTTCTATCATTTCAGCCATGTCCCCAAGCCCTCAATTGTGTTATTTTTTCCCTTATCATTGTCTGAATGTTCTAATCCATCCACCTTGTCTTCAAGCCCTGATATTCTGTCTTCTAGCCCTGATATTCTGTCTTCTACTTAATCCAGTGTATTGGTAAGGCTTTCAAACAAATTTTTTTTTTATTTTGAGCTTTTCATTTCCAGAAATTCAATTTGTTTTTTTGAGATTTCAATATCTTTATTGAATTTCTCTTTTATATCCATCATTGTCTTATTTCATCAGCTCTTTATTTGTATTGTCTTCAAATCCCTTCAGACATTTACTAGTGTCCTCCTTAATTTCATTGATCTTTTTTTGCCATACTGGAGTTTGAACTCAGGGCCTCATGCTTCGCAGACAAGTGCTCTACCACCTGATTGATCTATGCCCTAGCCCTTTTTGTTTTAGTTATTTTTCAGCTAGGGTCTTGCTTTTAAAAATTTTCCCCATACCAGCAAAAAACCCCACTAAGCCCAGCTTTCTTTTTTTGTTGAGATGGGAGGGTCTTGCTAGCTTTTTGCACAGGCTGGCTTCAAACCTTATCCTCCTGACTCCACCTCCTGGCACAAGCTATGTCCAACTTTCATTGATCATTTTTATAATCATTTTAAAAAATTCTTTTTCTAAGATTTAAGCCACTTCACTAGTATTGGAGTCCATTATTGAGAAATTATTGACTTTAGAGGAGTTACATTGCCTTGATTTACCATATTGTTTTGTGTTTCTGCATTGGGATTTGCACAGATGAGGCCAAGTGGTTTGTGGGAAGTTTTAATCACCCATAGTCTTTCAGTTTAAGTATTTGTAATACTTAGGCAGGACTGGGTAGTGGTAGGATTGATGTGCAGTTTCTCAACACTGGACTGGGTATATACTCAGTAACCAGACATTTTTCCCTCTGGGTCAGGGCACCATGCCTGATTCACAGCACTGCTCAGAAAGAAGAAGAAAACTAGTTGGAGTCTTGTGGTTCCCACTGTACAGTTTGGTGCTGTACATGTGCTGAGGGTGGGGATGGTCAAAGACAACTTGTTTTCTTCAGGGCTGCTTTAACTTTAGTGACTTCTTTTCTTTATGTACTGGGAGCTGCAGCTGGCTTCAAGGAGCTTTGCAGCCTATGGGCCAGGAAGATTCCCATTAACTGCACAGTCCCCTCAGTTTGTGTGCCCAGGGACAGCAAGTTTCCAAGCCAAGAGGTGTCCTCTAAATGCCCTCAAGAGTGTGGGGGGTGGCAAAGAGCATTTTGTTCTGAACTGGAGGGGTGAAACAGAGACTCACCACTTTGCCTGCCATTTCGGTGCTTTCAGACTCTGCCCAGCACTTGATTCTCCTGTGGGAGAGAGAAGACCTGGAAATTGTGTAGCCCACTGGACTTGGATGCCCAACTTTCAGTGCTGTCTGGTAACAATCTCCACATTGTTGGGAGTCAGAAACTGAACACTCTATCAGCTATAGTATATATACCTAGAAATTGGGTTGCTGGGTTAAATAGCAATTCTGTGTTTAATTTTTTAAATAGCAACTACACCACTTTACATTTCCACCAACAGTGAGAATGAGCTCCAATTTCTCCCACACGCATATTAATTTTGTTGTTTTCTGTTACTGTTTAATCTTATCAAATGCTTTTTTTTTTTTGCATCAGTCAAAATGGTAAGGAGTTTTTCCCCTTCATTCTATTAATGTGGTATATTACACTGATTTTTTCATGTTGAAACATCTTTGCATTCCAGAAATAAACCCCATTTGGTTGTGGTGTATAATCCTTTTTAAAATGCTCCTGAATATGGTTTGCTAGTATTTTGTGGAACAGTTTTGGATCTTAATATTTTAGTACAAGAAAGGAACGCAGCATATTTCTCATTAGCAGTTTGTATTAAAGACACAAATTTAAGCTAAAAACTTGGAAGAATAGAGATTTTATATATTGTTATGATATGCCCCATATTTTATAATAATTATTAATGAAAGATGCTATGAGCTTGACATTGCACATCTGTGAAAAGTTGAAACTCTTTTCTCTCAAAAGAAATCCATGGATAAGAAAAATCATCTACAGAAAAATCATGGATCTGAAATATATTTCTTTCAATGAAAGACAATTTAAAATTTTAATTATTATTTTTCAGAATAGTTAAACCTGACCAGTTATGAGGACTGTATATGGAATTTTGAAAATTCATCAATTAAGTTTTAATAAAAGCTAAAAATGATTATCCTGAGTTTGCAGAAATTGCTTTATTCTTTCATTCCATTAATATATCTCTGTGAATCTGGTTTTGTTACCACAAGAACATAGTTTAGACATAACATTTCTCTAGAAAGTAGTGCTATTGTCAATTCAACGTACTTTATTTTTATTTTATTTTTTTGGTGGGACTGGAGTTTGAACTCAACGTACTTTAGATAAATGACTAAATAAGAATCTTGTGTCACTCTAAAAGCATGAAATGTATATATTATTCAAAATGTGCTTGCACACATTTTATATGCAGAATAGGAACGCAACATGAGTTTGCTTTAGTTACAATGGTAGAACCAAAAGTTACAAGCATAATAGTTCTTGTAATAAATGTAGAATAGTAAATTTCTCTGAGCAAAGCGTACTGTTTCATAAACTTTCTGTTAGGCTCGTTCTGCTTGGTGAAAAGTAATTCTGTTGATTTTAATATTTTAAAATGACATTTTGTATAACTTTTTTTAGGTTTCATTTTTCCAATAATTAATTTTTATTTTAACTATCAGTGATAGGTTGAAAAGAAAAAAACAAACAAAACTAGTTCCTCCTTGTGCAGAGGAGTAGCATTGGTCTCTCCAGTTCACTGCTCCTTGAAGGCAGACATTTATTATTCATAGAGCCTGACAGTGGGCCTTAGAAATTTATAGAGTAAATGAATTTTTAAAACTCTGGGAGCCTAGGGCTTTCATCAAATATCTGTTATAATTCGTCACCGATTAGCCTTGCTAACTTGTACTTAAGCATATTAAACAGCAAGCCCTGAACTAAGTCCTTATCGGTCTGTCCCACTCCCCTTTTCCAGTAGCTTTCGCCTATGGGAAGGGGGCGTGGCCAGCACTACGGGCCGCCCTACCTGCGCATTCATTGGTTCAGCTCGACGCCCGTTATTGCCGAGTCCCGCTGAAGTCACGCCCCCAAGCGAACAGTGGGGCCTGGAAAAGGCTTGGGCATTGGCGCGGCGGGCAGTCCAGGCGTCTGTTCTCGGTAGACTCGTGGCGAGCTGGAGGGCCGGAGGGCTGTGGGGCGCGGGCTGAGTCTCCGTGTCGGTAAGAGCGGCAGCCCAGAAGCGCCCACGCGAGGTGTCCCACTTCTCGGCAGGCCGGCGCGCAGCGCTCCGCGCTTTCGGCACGGAGGCCCCTCACGCGGGCGTCGCGCCAGAACCTGGGTCGGCCTGCGGGAGAGGCAACTGGGCGGGCGGAGGCCTTGCTGCTGAGCTATAAGGGGAGGATCTCGGGCGGCCACCGCGGCTGCCGAAGGAGAGGAGCTTGTCTGCAACTCAAGCCAAGAAAGTGAAGATGGCCATAAAATTGTGCCCCGAGTGCGACCAACAGGTGGACGCCGGGGCGGACAGCCGTTGCTCGGCTGCCGTTGGCTGCGCAGAGGTCGTGTCGCCGGGGTCCCGGCGGCCCAGCTGGTGGGTGGGCAGTGGGCCGGTGGCGGCGGCGGCAGAGTCCGAAACCGAGGCCGGTCGGAAGGAGCCAAGGGCTTGAGGGGGAAGCGGCCGGGACGCCTGGTGGCGGTCAGACGGGCCAGTCCCTTTGTGTCGCCGGGCTTGCGCGGGAGGGGTCGTGGGTTTGTCTCTGGGGACCGTCCGGAGTCTCCTCGCCTGGTCGGGTGACAGCGGTGGATCGTGAACGAGCTTGGCTTCCTCGAGCTTCCCGGGCCCGTAGGGCGCCGGCGGTGCATGATTCTGAGGCCCTCCTGCCACAGGGGGTTGCTTTGTTTTCAATTGAGATGTATCCCGTTGGTGTCCTGAGAAGGTCCCCACTGGAAGGTTACAAAAGACTTGAATAACCCCACCTTGAGGCTACCTCAAAATTCCTCTCCCTGAACCATTGCAGGACTTGCAAAATGACATGTTTCACCCATCCAGACACCTGTTCTCCCTTCCTTGGACCAGCTACCCAGTGAGCTTTTTTCCCTCCTCCCTCCCTTCTTAAGGACCACGCTTTACCACAACCGTGTGCCTCTAGCTTTCGGATTTGTCTGGGTGTATTTGGTGCCCCTCTCTGGCTTTTAATAAAGGCCTGTCCAGTCTGTTGAGGTCTGTTTTTTTTTCTCATCTATCCTTTCTTAAATAGTTTGAACCTAACATTTGGGGCGAAAACCGGGAGGAGGACCACCAACTTCAGGTCTGGGGCCTTCTTCTCTCCTTTTTTTTCACCCTTTGTCTGTCTGTCTGTCTCTCTCAAATTGTGGCTCTTGTTTAGGGTATTTTTTGGGGAATTTCATGTTGCATTTTTGTCTAGACACCTGGTCACTGTTACATAGTGTTGGAATTAAAGACTCTACAGACACATGAGAGACAAAATCTTGACAAACAATTTCTTTTCATCAAAAGGGTGCAAGCACATATTCACTCCAGTTGAGTGGACATGTGAGCACAAAATGGTTGACAGTGTCTTCTCCTTATATCCCTGAGGCAGTTGTACCTGCCCATCACCTGGGATTTGTCCAGGTCAGAGGTTCACAATCTTTCTTGATTGCCTAAAAGGCTTGGGGGATGGGTTAGGGCATGTAACTTGGCCAGCAATTTTTGCAAGGCAATGGGACTGTACAAGAATCCGGAAAAAACAGGAACCCTTTAAACAATGCAAGTCACCTAAGATGGCAACCTGAGGAATTTTAAGTAATCTAAGAGGGTGACATATACTTTGAAAGAAAAGATCATTTTTCTTACAATTTTCATCCTCTTTTAATTTAAATTCTTCTCTTCAAATTCATTTAGGAGCCATTGCCACTTATGTTTCTGTGTTTCTAATAGGAATAAATTATTTGGGTAGGGCAGGGGTCATTGCTTGGTGAGAGCTGTCTCAGTTAACCACTGTATTAGTCCTTGGACACAAGGAATTATGTAACATACTACTAAAATTAAACCTCTGACCACTACAACCCAAGAGGTTAAGATTGAGATCATCCAGCCTTTCCATCTCCCAAACCATTTCTCCATTAAGTTAGTGACAGGATCATTTATACCTAAATTTTCAGCAAGCTTGTTGGATAGGGTAGTTAATCCCTGTAGAGCCTTAGTTATAGTTCCATCTGGGGCTATATTATTTGGTATAGATGTGCGACACAAAACTCCAATCATTATGCAAGCTCCTCCCTTTTCGGCCAACATCATGTTTAGTGCTAGCCTGTTCTCAAAAGCCATCTGACTAGCTGGTCCTAATTGCTCTGCTATTCCTTTGATAGCATCCCTGGTATAGTTAACAAACCTTTATTGGTTATAATAAATATAATTAATCTAACTGACATTTTTATATGTGGTGGACCACCAAGAGAGTGCTGTTCAAATCCTGTTGCAATTTGATTTCTTGCTTTAAATTCATTTGGCACCCTCTAGGAACCCCAGTGGCATCAATGTAAACATGGGGATCCAAGGAGCCCCTGTGACTGGATGCAACGTCTGTGTCTCTCCTTTTCCTAGGTGTTGTGGCATGGCTGGGGATCTAAATGCTAGGGTGAAAGGGATTGACAACTGCACCAAAGCACAGGTGCCTGCCCAGTTACTTGGGAGAGTCTCAAGTAAAGGTCCTCTGCAGTACCACCAGACAATCGGCTCTGTCCACCGAGAGTGTGGACTGGTTTGTGAGACTGTTGAAGGACCGGCTTTCACTGTATCCCATCAGGTTTTCCACATTTGTCAATCGTGCCCCCCTGCCTGGTAAGACATGAGGTATAATTGACATCTGGGGCAGGTGGTTTAACCGTCCTTGGGGGTTGACCTGCAGGACCTAAGACAAACAGTTTGTCTTAGGTCTTTGACTTCTACTATGGTTACCTAAGTTCGGTTGTTGTATAAATGTAGAGGTAATGTTGGAGAAGAGGTAGAACTGGGTGTTCCCTGAAAGGGTTTGGGAGTTAGATGGAACTCAGAGGTACTTAAAGGGTCTATTCTGAGACATCCACCCCCAACCATGTTTACGAAATATGGATGGTTCTTTTGTCATACTACAAGAGCTTTCTATGACCAATCTAAGTGGGTCACACTGTTTATCTTTGCAAGAAGGAGAGGGGTGTGTCTGAAACAGCTGTAATTTCGACTGTATTCTGTTAAAAAGACTGTTGATTGTTCTGGATGGTGGAAATTGGAGTCTTACCAGTGCCTCAGGGTCTGGTCCAGCCCTTAGGATTGTCACAAAAGGGAGAAGTGTATCCTTGGAGCTAGAGTTGGGATGTAAGTTCTCCACAAGGAAGGATCTGGCATGCATCAAATTCAACAGTTAAGGGAAAAGTAATCTGAGTTACATTAATAATAAACATACCTTTTCCCAAATGAAAGAGGAAGAATAATTTCACTATAGTCTTTTTAAGGTTACTCTGGTTGTGAGAGCATGGTCCATTATTCCTTCTGGTCAGGTGGGGGCACCTTCTTTACATGTGTGTGATGAGTCTGCCTCCTCTCTGTGGTCCAGACGGCTGTTTCCATGGTCAGCATGACCAGGAAGGGTCCTTCCCAAGATGACTGAAGCTCCCCTGATGGAGATAGGTAAGGAGTTCTCTCATTAGGGGCTTTGAGATCATTTCCCTCAATTACCTGAGAGGATCCATCCTCAAAGAAATGGAACCCAGTCTGGAAAGGAGTTTCCCTGAGGTCTGGCCTTACTTTCATTTGGTGTTCAATATATTTAAACATTATGTACAGGGGCTCCTCTCTCCTGCTTCGCTGCCAAGAAAGTGGCTGGATTTAGGTCCTCAAGTTAAAGTCAGGTCATCCTTTTCTAGCAAGATAGCCTCATACTTTAGGATCCTGGAATCTGTCAGCCATCTACCCACCTTTTGGTTTAAGATCATTCTAGCTTGATGAGGAGTGCTAATAACTAGACTTCCCCCAAAGGTGATTTTTCTACTTTCTTTGGTTAGAAGGGCTGTAGCTGCTATTGCTGAATGCACTCAGGCCAACCTCAGGTGACAGGATCTAGGAATTTAGATTAGAAGGCCACAGGTTGATGTTGACCCCCATGGTTTTGGGTTAGTACCCCAAGGGCAACTCCCTTGTTTATATTTATGAAGAGGTGAAAAGGCTGTTCAAGAGAGGGCAAGGCTAGCATCAGGGCTGAGATAAAGGCTTGTTTTAGCTCATCTACTTGTTTCATCTCCTTGGGGGTCCAAAGAAGGGGGTCTGGTCCCTCTTGGGTCAATTTGAGATATAAAGATTTAGCTTTAAGAGCATATGTGTCTATCCACAAACAGCAGTATCCCACTAAGCCAAGGAACTTTCTTAATTCTTGTTTTGTTCCTGGGAGCGGGAGACTAGTGATTCCTTCCATTCTTTCTGGACCAATCCTTCATTGGCCCTTACTGATTAAATGTCCCAGATATTTTACTTCAGTCTCAGCAAATTGTAACTTATTCTTTGAAATATGAAGTCCCCAGCATTCCAGAAAATTTATAAAACTAATGGTTGTGTTTATCACCTCCCCCTGGTTATCCCCTGGCAGAAGTAAATTGTCCACATATTGGAGGAGGTACATGTGGGGTGCTAACTAGAAGGGGGAGGTGGGGAAGTGGGAACCTGGTGGGGTGGTGTTGGGGGCTGGCTCTGGTGCCTGCGCTGGAGATGCAGTGGGATTATAAGGGGGGAAGGGAGGAGAGTAAATCCCAGTTAGAAGTTTAGAGTTTTTTTGTTTTTTTTTCTTTTTCTTTTTTCTCTAATGGAAACAGGACTCTGGGACTCTGTCTCCAACAGAGGGCATATTCCATCTCCTCTTGAGTGACTTGGCTCTTGTTGTTTACATGTTGAATTAATAGTTGCAGACCCAGTCCTCATCAGACCCATATTTTTGGCCAAAAATCCAAAGGCTTTAAGATTAGTTCTTGGGTCCAGATAAAACAATAGTATTTGACCATTCTTTTCCCCTTTAATAAGGGGGCTATCATCCCAATATCTTAACATCTTTCCTAAGGGGCTCTCAGAGGGTATTTTATCCTTTACCTTTATTTTTTGGCCTCCCTCTTTGCTGCCTTTATTTCCCATTTCCCCTGTCTATCAGGAGCTCAACCCCCCTTTTGCCTTGGAGGTTCCTTGCACTCTGATTTTCTTTCACTTTGTTCCTCTCCAGCCACATCCCTCGTGGGAGCTAGAGGCACCTCTTGGTAGCTGGCAGGTCAGTATAAGTTCCTGACCTGGGTTAGATTCAAGAATCTAATTCCACCTTAAACAGAATGACATTGCCTCAGAACTGCAGATCAGGACTCCACTTTCCCTTTGTGTTACCTGACATGTCTTATTTGCACATCACACAGCCTCCAATATCCTGACCACCAAGACATTATGTGGTTGCCCCTGTGACATTTTTGTCTTGGTTTGTGCACAAAATTTATGTGGTTGCTGCAGTCCCTGTCTTTAGAGCTCTTTTACCCACATTATCAATAAATTCTGGAGTCCGAGTTCATTCACAGATCTGGAAAGTTGTCACCATCAGCCGAACCTCAGGGCTGCCACAACCAGGCAGCAAGACATGTCTCCCTGGGGAAGGGCTGGGGTCCCTCCCGTCCCAGATGGAATGTAAAATCCTGGACTGAGCCCTCAATTTGTTGGAATTAAAAATCTTCTGGTGCCGAAAACAGACACATGAGAGACAGAGGAAATCTTGACAAGGCAATTTCTTTTGATCAAAAGGGTGCAAGCACATATTCACTCCAGCTGAGCAGACACATGAACACAAAATGGCTGACAGTGGCTTCTCCTTATATCCTTGATGCAGGTGTACCTGCCCCTTACCTAGGATTTGTCCAGGTCAGAGGTTTACAATCTTTCTTGATTGGCTAAAAGTCTTGGGGGATGAGTTAGGGCACATATTTTGGTGGGCAATTTTCATGGAAATGGGGCTGTACAAGAATCCGGAAGAAGAAACAACACAAATCACCTAAGATGGCAACCTGAGGAATTTTAAGTAATCTAAGAGGGTGACATATACTTTGATAGAAAAGATCATTTTTCTTACAATAGCAACCCCTAATCATTAGAAACAATGGACTCTGGGTGGGTCTGTTATCTAAAACATCGCCAAGATGGATCTCAAAATTACTCAAAAACATGGAGATGTGATCTAGTCTTACCCCAAACACAGGAACTATAGTTGAGAATTTCAGGACTTCCATTTGTCAGACATGCCCTTCAGTTTTCTATCTGTCTACCTATTCAAAGAGTTTGTAGCAGCTTAGCATCTCAAAGAAGCCTCTGTATCTCTCCCAGTTCTTGTAACTTAACTTTGAAAAGGAGAAGGTGATGGGAGGTGAGCTTGCTGTTCTGATTCTTCATTTTTACTTCCTGGTTCTGCTTTACTATCTGAGCCTGGCCTTTTTGATATTTATTATTTTTAACTTCTCTTTTGCCTCATCTTTGTATCCTGGCTCAGAAGGAAAGGGCTTGTAAATGCTGCCAGTCCTAGGAGCCACACATTCTTTCTTCAACCAGATTATAGGCATGACCCAGCAGGACTGGGGTTTGAACAAAGGCCCTTGAGCCTCACCTCCAGTCCTCCATTACATGTTTTAGAATTAGGTAGAAATGGACTCTGGCTTTATTTTGAATTCCTCCAACCCAAAATCTGGGAGATGGTTTCATATATGGACATTCTTTACAAGCACAAGAAAACTAAAATAAGACTGGGAAAGTGCACGGTTGACCCATAGTGTGAGCCTAAGCCTGGACACCACTGTAGTGTGCTCATGGTCCCTCCATTGTCTCCAGGAAGAGTTCTCTTTCTAAGAGTGATGTGCCATTATTATTCATTTGACCTTCATTTTAATAATAATAATAGTAATAAAACAGTAAGGAAGCAATTACTGGACTAGAGAGCCCAGGACTGCCTAGTCCTGGCAGGTCTGTTCATTTAACCTCCTGTTTTGTTTGGATACTCACATTGGCTTTTTTTTTTTGGTTTTTAAGGGATTTTTTTTTTATTCATTTATTTACATGTGCATACATTGTTTGGACTCACATTGGCTTTTATGATGAGAAATACAGTGGCTTTCAGGGGAAACTCTTGACACTAACACCTCTACTGCCAGTGTCCATGTGCCAATGGTACTCAGAAAACAAGTATAGGAAGAAAGGGAGGGAAGGAGAGAGAAAGGCAGTGCTGGTGTGCAGGTGGGGATCCAGGCCCAGGCTCAACTCACAAAAGTCACTGATCAAATACTGTTTTTTTTTTTTTTTTTCCAGTACTGGGGTTTGAACTCAGTTTCTTCACCTTGAGCCAGTTGACCAGTCCTTTGTTGTGATGGGTTTTTTTCAAGATAGGGTCTTGATAACTATTTGTCCAGGCTGGCTTCGAAACTTGATCCTCCTGATCTCTGCCTCCTGAGGAGCTAGGATTACAGGTGTGAGCCACTGGTGCCTGGCTCTTTTTTTGTTTCTTAACTTGTAGCTTATTTAGGAGCATATTATTTAATTTCCAAATATTTGGAGTTTTCAAGATAACTTACTGATTTTCAGTTTAATTCTATCATGATCAGAGCACATCTCTCTAACATTTCCGTCTTTTGAAATTAATGAGACCTGTTTTATGGTCCATTGTCTATGAGTACTTAAAAAGAATATATTCTGCTCTTAGATGTAGTGTTATATGAATTTTAGTAAGATGGTTGATACTGTCATTCAGACAGCCTTACTAATTTTTTTGCCTAATTTTATAAATTACTGAGAGTCGTGTTGAAAATATGCTATGATTTTTTTTTTCTTTTGCATTTTGCTGGGCATTGAAGCCAGGCCTCTGCAAGTGTGAGGCAGGCACTCTTCCACTGAGTTAGCTATAACGACTGTGGATTTAACTATTTTCTCCAGTAGCTTTGTTGGAATTAAAGACCCTCTGGTACTGAAAACAGGCACATGAAAGACAGAAAATCTTGACAAGGCAATTTCTTTTGATCATAAGGGTGCAAGCTTATACTTAACTCCAGCTGAGCAGACAGGCAAGCACAAAATGGCTGACAGTGGCTCCTCCTTATATCCCTGACACAGTTGTTTTTCTTACAGCTTTCACAATTTTTTTGTGTGTGTAGAATTTTACATCCAGAATGATTTTGCATATATTCTGAAGCTCTGCCATTGGCCATATATGCCTTTCTTGTCTCCAGTAAATAATATTTATCTTGAAATCTTTTGTCAGATTTTATTAAAGTTTAGCTTTGCAGCACTGTTTGCTTAGTGTATCTTTTTTTTACTTTGCTTTCAACCTGCTAGTGTGTGTATATTTAAAATGTGCCCTTGTAAAAAGCTTAGTGTTGGCTTTTGCTTTATTGTTATTTATTTATTTTTGACAGAGTCTTGCTATGTAGCTCAAGTTGAACTTGAACTCCCAAAAATCCTTCTCCTGCAGCCTCCTAAGTGCTTGAATTATAGGCAGGTACTACAATGCATACATAGCTGATTTGTGCTTTTTAATCCATTTTCATTATCTCTTTTTATTGCAGAATTAATACACTTACATTTAGTGTAATTATATATATGTTTGATTTGTTTTTGCCATTTATCTGTTTATTTTTTTGTCCTCAATAGTTTTTTTTCCTGCTCTTTTTCTTTATTTTTTGGTCTTAATCAAAGCAGTTGGGCTCCTAGAAAGCAGTTACATGCATAAAAAATGTCAGCTTGGTCATTGCACATGTTATACATTTTTGCCATCTAAATTTGTTAACACAGTAGTGCTTTATCTTTTTTGTGCTCAAAACTGTTAACATTTAACACACTTACATATGACATGAATCTTAAATATTAACCATTCACTCTTAGCAGTTAGTGGTATTTAGGTAGTTGGTTGTTGTTGTTTACTTAATATGATCGCAGCAACAACAAAAAACTCTTCTCTGAGAAGAGAGCTATGGATTTCATTAATGTTACAATGGGTATAAGTTTTAAAACCTTAAAACATCACAAATAAACTTGGGAAACCTACCTAATTAACACTATGCTTAGTGGAAGTATGTTTAGATTTGAATTCATCTGTGAAACATTCAAATCAAAGCTAAAAGCATAAATGTAAACTACTAGTAATGAACCTGAGAAGGTAAACTGTGAATCTTCATTTTCTAGCATTGATCTAACTCTATATTGCATCAATGTATTGTATTTAGGTTGTAGTGAAAGTGGTAAACAACATAATTTAAATGTAGAATTTTAAATTATGAGGTTTACATCAAAACCAACATTTCACAAAGGCACTTTTAAGGCATAATAAAGGTTAATATTCTAGGCAGCAAATGGCTTCCCAGCACCAATAAAGCAAGTTGATATTTCAGAGATGAGGATTTCACTGCTACATGGAAATTACAGTTAAATTTGCAGGTGTTTTATATATACATAAATATAAACCTCACAAGTTTGGCATATTCATTAAATTATCTTTAATATTTCTTCTACAAAACAGGTGATGTTTGTATCCATGATAAAATTTTTACATAAGATCTACTGCCTCTGGTCCCATGAGAGAATTACTATCTATTGTATTGTAACAAAATAAATTACCACTCTAAAAACTTGTTTTACCCCACTAACAGTTAAGTTCAAGCTAGATAAAACACTCCAGAAGTTTTTATTTCAGGCTGTTTTAATAAAGTTACCATTGCTTCTAATACAGAATTTTGTTCTAAAAAGAAGAGAATACACTTTCACAAATGCCCCTTTTGTGTGTTAAAAAAAACATAGGCATCTTCATAATTATGAGATTGCTGAAGACGTTCAGCATTTTCTGTCTCAGCCAGTGAGTGTAAGGAAATGGACAGTGTTAAAGTGTGACAGTTAACTCAGCGTTATGTGCAGCTGGAGTCCATCCAGAATGACTGTGACCAATTCTGACATGTTACAGATAAATGAACTTGGAAAAATAAACCAAAGACCCACAGTACATTTTATCCTTAACTTTTGGAAACCATGTTTTATGGATACCTTTAAGAAAAAAAATTTTTTTTTGGTATTAAGCTTAATTTCTCTATTGGCTTTTTACTTTTATCTCTTATTTTTAGTGATTGTTCTAGGAATTACATTTATGCATCTAACTTAGAGAAGTTCATTTAGAGGAAGTATAGAATAACTTTAGCAAAAATGGAAGAACCTTACAACCATCTGGTTTCCTTTATCTCTCCCAGTTTTTTGTGCTATTACTAGACTGACCAGTGTGTCCCTTGTTTGTCTGGGAGTCTCCTATTTTTAGCATGGAAGTCCTGTGGGGAACCCTCTCAGCCTGGACAAACAACAAAGGTGGGTCACCTTAATTTGTTATCTTTGATTTACTTATAAATGTTATAAACTCAACAATACAGTCATATAATTTTTGCATTCAGAGGCTGGCAAAATGTCCCTTTCAATACCAAGTTTAGTAGCTCCTAACTTCTTTTTGTAGGATGTACAAACCAAGAATGACTTGAATTTTGAAGAATTGTTTAAAAAAAAAGTCAGAAAAACATCTGACATATATAGTTTGTGGACTGCAATCCTAAAATATTTACTGTGGACTTGCCTAGCATAGCATGAGCATGGCCCTGGGTTTAATCTGTAGCACTGCAAAAGAAAAATTGTACATACATATATACACATATATAAGACCCACACGTATTTACACTTATATTTAGCATTTTAAATTTGAGTAATTTGGCATGACTGGAGAGCCTTTTTCCATTTCTTTTTATTTTAATACATTGGGGAGCAATCCTGTGGGCTCGGTAAATCTAGATTATGTTTTATGGGTAGTGATGATTATATAATCAGAGAAAGATTAACAAGAGACCAGTGCTACAAGCACCAACTATATGTAATATAAAAAAGGATTTAGTGAGGTTTTCCAAAGCACACAATTATTTATATTCTTTAAATTTATTAAATTATGACATAATTTCACTTGAGTACTTATAAATCTATTTGGAAGAAATAATTTCAATAAATAAAATATTTTCATTTGTTCTGGCTAGTTGTGTAAAAGCTTAGGTTTTATTGTATTACATAATGCCTTCCAGTTTCTTTTGTCACAAACTATTGTAACCTAATTTTCAGGAAAGAAAATTGCTTCTAATATGCTAATTAAAAAAAAAAAAGAAAATCAAGGACAAGTAGAAGTGTACCTTATGATAAGAGCTCAGTTGTAATCCTAGCTACTTCAGAGGCTGAGATCATGAGGGTTGAGGTTGGAGGCTAACCCAGGCAAATAGTTTGAGGGGCCCTCTTGCCCCCCCAATCTCCAAAACAACCAGAGTAAAATGGACTGGAGGTGTGATTCGAGTGATAGAGTGCCTGCTTTGCAAGTGTGAAGCCCTAAGTTCAAACCCTAGTGCCACCAAAACGAAAGAGCTCAAAAGACCTCCAAAGTCAAAGCAGTTCTGAGTGAAAAGAGCAATGCTGGAGGTATCACAACACCTGACTTTCAAATTGTACTACAGAGCCATACTAATAAAAACAGCATGGTATCCAGCAAAAAACCAGACACATATGAAACAGAATAGAACAGAAAACTCAGAAATAAGCCCATACACTTTATAGCCATCTGGTTTTTGACAAAAGTGCCAAAAATATGTTGGAGAAAAGATACTCTTCAACAAACGGTGCTGGGAAAACTGGATATCTACATGTTGAAGACTGAAACTAAATCCCTCTTAATTCTTTACAAAATCAATTCAAAGTGGATCAAAGAACTTAGTATAAATCTGAAACTTTGAAAACACTTCAAAAAATGGGGAAAACCCTGAGACATATAGGCACAGGCAAATACTTTCTGAATAAGACTCTTAATAGTTTAGGAAATATGAGCAAGGATTGACAAACTGGATTGCATCAAATTAAAAAGCTTCTGAGGAATTCCAAGATGGCGGCTAGAGGTAGGAAGCAGAAAGCGACCCTCCTATAGTGAAATCTTGAAGAGACGCTGGAGACACACTTTGCAGGCATAATCACCGAGAAAAGGCATAACTTTGACCCCTCTACATCAACCGGCTCAGAGAATCTCCACTTCACATTAAACAGATAAATGAGGAGGGCCCCCAGGGCCGCCAGTGGCTGGCGCCCATACGGCTTGGGAAGACACGGACCAGGTGAGCTTTGCAGTACCACGGTGGCCCCACAGACAAGCCTGGGTCAGATAAGCATAGCCCCCTGGACAGACTGACCCCCACCCGGGAAAAAAACAGAAACTGAGTAATAAGCAATAAGAACAGTTAAGACACGCTGGAAAGAGGGTGGGGGCGCCCTGAGCGCTGAAGATTGGGGGAAGGGAATCCTTCCCGGGACTGTAAATAAACAAGCCAGGCGGGCCGGAGAGCCTCTGGAGGGAGCGGGGCGTGCGCCCAGCAACCAGGAGCAGGGAAGCTTGTGAGAGGAGGGAAGACCCACTTCCCACGTGAACTGTAAATAAACATGGCGGCCGGCAGGAGCAGCAGCACCACCCAGTAAGCAGGAGCAGGAAAGCTTCTGAAAGTGGCAGTGTGAGGAAAACTTCAGAGGAGAGGGGGGAAGACCCACCTCCCACATGAACTGTAAATAAACACGCAGGCCTGACAACGCCGGGGCAGTGTCACCTTTCCCAGTGCTTGGAAAGGGGAAAGCCTGTAGCAGAGGCTCCCACACAGGAGAACTCTGAGCAAACAAAGCCTGTGGGACCAGGTGAGTGCTAGCTCACCCCAGAGATCTGCATAAATAACGCCGCCAGCTACAGGCTGAGAGCAGCAGGCAGGCAAGCCACAGTTGCAGATACCACTCTCAGAACTGTCTCCAGATGCTTTTTTTTCTTTTTCTCCCTACCTTTGATGAGAGAACAACCGAATTACACCTGCAAGCCGAAAAACTTACTGAAACTGTATTGCATTTGAACTGGGGACACTTGGTGGGGCTTTTGTGTGTGTGTGTGTGTGTGTGTGAGTGTGTAGTTTTGTTCTACTTTATGCATCCCCTTTGATGAGACAACTACAGAACAACATCTGAGGCACCAACTCCAGGACTGGAGATTGAGACGTACACCCAAATTATTAAAACTGAAACTGCATTGCATATAAACTTGGAAGTTTTTTGGTTTTGTTTTTGTTTTTAATTTTCTATTTTCCATTGTATTTTAATTCATTTTTATATATAGATATTACTTTCATTTACTTATTTTTTAATTTTATTTTTATTTTTTTTATCTTTGATTTTCAATCCTCTCTCTGTCTCTCTAATGTCTGTTCAGCTTACTGTTGATTAGTACACTAACACTCCCTGTTTATACCTTTGAAACTCTCTTGTCTGATACATTGTTCTGCTTTCTCCCTCTTGTCTGTATATTTGTTTTCCCCTTTTCTTTAACTTCTTGCTTTCCATCTCAGCTCACTCTTCCATTCTAAATATTACCATTGTTATTATTACAAGCTAGAAAATACTTAATTACACACAGTACAGGGACAGTAACAATACCAAGGACAATGACGGGAAGACAGAAAAAACAGGGAAACCAGTTTCCCCACAGCAAAAAATTAGTACAGGAACCAGAGGGGAATGAAGAGAACAGAAACTCAGATCCAGACTCCAACAAAATGAACATAAACTATGCCAAAGGACCCAATGAAGCCCACAAGAATAATTTAAAAGAAGACATACTACAAATACTCAATGAGAATTTTATAGAGATGATACTGGATAGGGTCAACCAAAATGAACAGGAGACACTCAAGAAATTCCAAGACAATAAAATTAGAGAATTTGAAAAAGCAAAAGAAGAAATAAAGGAAACCATAGAAGCACTGTATAAACACCAAAGTGAAAGAGAGAACACAATGAATAAATGGATAAATGAACTCAGGACAAAAATAGACAACATTAAAGAGGAAAACTGCCTGGATATAGAAAACCTCAGAAAAAAGAACGAAACAGAACTGCAAAACAAAACAGAAGGCCAATCCAGCAGAATAGAACAAACAGAAGACAGAATCTCAGAACTTGAAGATGAAATGGTAATTAAAGGAAAAACCGAAGAACTATTAATTAAACAACTCAAGACCTGTGAAAAGAAAATGCAAGAACTCACTGACTCCATCAAAAGACCAAACTTGAGAATCAGGGGCATCGAAGAAGGAGAAGAGGTGCAAGCGAAGGGAATGCGTAATATATTCAACAAAATAATAACGGAAAATTTCTCAAATCTAGAGAAAGATATTCCCATACAAATGCAAGAGGCCTCCAGGACACCAAACAGACCAGATCAAAATAGAACTACTCCACGACATCATTAAAACAACAAGTTCAGAAACTAAGGAAAGAATATTGAAGGCTGTAAGAGAGAAAAAACAAGTAACATACAAAGGTAAACCCATCAAAATCACAGCAGACTTCTCAACAGAAACATTAAAAGCAAGAAGAGCGTGGGGTGAGATCTTCCGGGCACTGAATGAAAATAACTTCAACCCCAGGATACTCTACCCAGCAAAGCTATCATTCAAAATAGATGGAGCAATAAAAGTCTTCCATGATAAGCAGAAACTAAAACAATATGTGACCACAAAGCCACCATTACAAAAGATTCTGCAAGGGATCCTGCACACAGAAAGTGACACCCAACTTAACCATGAAAAGGCAGGCAGCACCAAACCACAGGATAAGAAAAAGCAAGACAGTAGAGAGTAACATCAAGTTAGGTACACACAATCAAACCTTCAAACAACTAAGATAACTAAATGGCAGGAATCACCACATACCTATCAGTACTAACACTTAATGTTAATGGACTTAATTCACCCATCAAAAGACACCGTTTGACAAAATGGATTAAAAAAGAAGATCCAACAATTTGTTGCTTACAGGAGACTCATCTCACCAACAGAAATAAGCATATGCTTAGGATGAAAGGCTGGAAGAAGATTTACCAAGCCAATGGCCCCCGAAAACAAGCAAGAGTAGCAATACTTATCTCTGACAAAGTAGACTTCAAACCTACATTGATCAAACGAGATAAAGAAGGACATTCCATACTAATAAAAGGGGAAATAGACCAAAAGGAAATAATAATCATCAATCTGTACGCACCCAATGTCAACACACCCAATTTCATCAAACATACCCTGAAAGACCTAAAAGCATATATAAACACCAACACAGTGGTTGTGGGAGACTTTAACACTCCATTATCATCAATAGGTAGGTCATCCAAACAAAAACTCAATAAAGAAATCCAAGATCTAAAATATGCCATAGATCAAGTGGACCTAGTAGATGTCTACAAAACATTTCATCCAACCTCTACACAATATACATTCTTCTCAGCAGCCCATGGAACCTTCTCCAAAATAGATCATATCCTAGGGCACAAAGCAAGCCTCAGCAAATATAAGAAAATAGAAATAATACCATGCATACTATCTGACCACAATGCAGTAAAAGTAGAACTCAACAACAAAAGTAAAGACAAAAAACATGCAAACAGCTGGAAACTAAATAACTCATTACTTAATGAAGAATGGATCATCGATGGAATAAAAGAGGAAATTAAAAAGTTCCTAGAAGTCAATGAAAATGAAAACAACCTACCGGAACCTATGGGACACAGCTAAGGCAGTCTTGAGAGGAAAGTTTATAGCCATGAGTGCATATATTAAAAAGATTGAAAGATCCCAAATCAATGACCTAATGATACATCTCAAACTCCTAGAAAAACAAGAACAAGCAAATCCCAAAACAAATAGAAGGAGAGAAATAATAAAAATAAGAGCTGAAATCAACGAAATAGAAACCAAAAAAACCATACAAAGAATTAATGAAACAAAAAGTTGGTTCTTTGAAAAAATAAACAAGATCGATAGACCCCTGGCAAACCTGAGTAAAATGAGGAGAGAAAAAACCCAAATTAGTAGAATTAGGAATGCAAAAGGGGAGATAACAACAAACACCATGGAAGTCCAGGAAATCATCAGAGACTACTTTGAGAACCTATATTCAAATAAATTTGAAAATCTAAAAGAAATGGACAGATTTCTAGATACATATGATCATCCAAAACTGAACCAAGAGGAAATTAATCACCTGAATAGACCTATAACACAAAATGAAATTGAAGCAGCAATCAAGAGTCTCCCCAAAAAGAAAAGTCCAGGACCTGATGGATTCTCTGCTGAATTCTATCAGACCTTTAAAGAAGAACTGATACCAACCCTCCTTAAACTGTTCCATGAAATAGAAAGGGAAGGAAAACTGCCAAACACATTTTATGAAGCCAGTATTACACTTATCCCAAAACCAGGCAAAGACACCTCCAAAAAGGAGAACTATAGGCCAATCTCCTTAATGAACATTGAGGCAAAAATCCTCAACAAAATAATGGCAAATCGAATTCAGCAACACATCAAAAAGATTATTCACCACGACCAGGTAGGCTTCATCCCAGGGATGCAGGGGTGGTTCAACATACGAAAATCAATAAACGTAATAAACCACATTAACAGAAGCAAAGACAAAAACCACTTGATCATCTCAATAGATGCAGAAAAAGCCTTTGATAAGATCCAACATCATTTAATGATAAAAGCTCTAAGAAAACTAGGAATAGAAGGAAAGTTCCTCAACATTATAAAAGCTATATATGACAAACCTACAGCCAGCATTATATTTAATGGAGAAAAATTAAAACCATTCCCTCTAAAGTCAGGAACCAGACAAGGATGCCCACTATCTCCACTCCTATTCAACATAGTACTGGAATTCCGAGCCAGAGCAATTAGGCAAGAAGAAGGAATAAAAGGAATACAAATAGGTAAAGAAACTGTCAAAATATCCCTATTTGCAGATGACATGATCCTATACCTTAAAGACCCAAAAAACTCTACTCAGAAGCTTCTAGACATCATCAATAGCTATAGCAAGGTAGCAGGATATAAAATCAACATAGAAAAATCATTAGCATTTCTATACACTAACAATGAGCAAACGGAAAAAGAATGTATGAAAACAATTCCATTTACAATAGCCTCAAAAAAAATCAAATACCTAGGTGTAAACCTAACAAAAGATGCGAAAGACCTCTACAAGGAAAACTATACACTTCTGAAGAAAGAGATTGAGGAAGACTATAGAAAGTGGAGAGATCTCCCATGCTCATGGATTGGTAGAATCAACATAGTAAAAATGTCGATACTCCCCAAAGTAATCTACATGTTTAATGCAATTCCCATCAAAATTCCAATGACATTCATTAAAGAGATTGAAAAATCTACTGTGAAATTTATATGGAAACACAAGAGGCCACGAATAGCCAAGGCAATACTCAGTCAAAAGAACAATGCAGGAGGTATCACAATACCTGACTTCAAACTATATTACAAAGCAATAACAATAAAAACAGCATGGTACTGGCACAAAAACAGACATGAAGACCAGTGGAACAGAATAGAGGATCCAGATATGAAGCCACACAACTATGAGCAACTTATCTTTGACAAAGGAGCTAAAAATATACGATGGAGAAATAGCAGCCTCTTCAACAAAAACTGCCTGGAAAACTGGTTAGCAGTCTGCAAAAAACTGAAACTAGATCCATGTATATCACCCTATACCAAGATCAACTCAAAGTGAATAAAGGATCTTAATATCAGACCCCAAACTCTTAAGTTGATACAAGAAAGAGTAGGAAATACTCTTGAGTTAGTAGGTATAGGTAAGAACTTTCTCAATGAAACCCCAGCAGCACAGCAACTAAGAGATAGCATAGATAAGTGGGACCTCATAAAACTAAAAAGCTTCTGTACATCAAAAGAAATGGTCTCTAAACTGAAGAGAACACCCACAGAGTGGGAGAAAATATTTGCCAATTATACATCAGACAAAGGACTGATAACCAGAATATACAGGGAACTTAAAAAACTAAATTCTCCCAAAACTAATGAACCAATAAAGAAATGGGCATGTGAACTAAACAGAACTTTCTCAAAAGAAGAAATTCAAATGGCCAGAAAACACATGAAAAAATGCTCACCATCTCTAGCAATAAAGGAAATGCAAATTAAAACCACACTAAGATTCCACCTCACCCCTGTTAGAATAGCCATCATCAGCAACACCACCACCAACAGGTGTTGGCGAGGATGTGGGGAAAAAGGAACCCTCTTACACTGTTGGTGGGAATGTAGACTAGTACAACCACTCTGGAAAAAAATTTGGAGGCTACTTAAAAAGCTGGACATCGATCTACCATTTGATCCAGCAATACCACTCTTGGGGATATACCCAAAAGACTGTTACTCCAGAGGCACCTGCACACCCATGTTTATTGCGGCACTATTCACAATAGCCAAGTTATGGAAACAGCCAAGATGCCCCAGCACTGACGAATGGATTAAGAAAATGTGGTATCTATACACAATGGAATTTTATGCAGCCATGAAGAAGAACGAAATGTTATCATTCACTGGTAAATGGATGGAATTGGAGAACATCATTCTGAGTGAGGTTAGCCTGGCCCAAAAGACCAAAAATCATGTGTTCTCCCTCATATGTGGACATTAGATCAAGGGCAAACACAACAAGGGGATTGGACTAAGAGCACATGATAAAAGCGAGAGCACACAAGGGAGGGGTTTGGATAGGTCAGACACCTAAAAAACTAGCTAGCATTTGTTGCCCTTAATGCAGAGAAACTAAAGCAGATACCTTAAAGCAACTGAGGCCAATAGGAAAAGGGGACCAGGAAGTAGAGAAAAGGTTAGATCAAAAAGAATTAACCTAGAAGGTAACACCCACGCACAGGAAATCAATGTGAGTCAATGCCCTGTATAGCTATCCTTATCTCAACCAGCAAAACCCCTTGTTCCTTCCTATTATTGCTTATACTCTCTCTACAACAAAATTAGAAATAAGGGCAAAATAGTTTCTGCTGGGTATTGAGGCGGGGGAGCGGGAGGGGGTGGAGTGGGTGGTAAGGGAGGGGTTGGGGCAGGGGGGAGAAATGAACCAAGCCTTGTATGCACATATGAATAATAAAAGAAAAATGAAAAAATAAAATAAAATAATATAATGACAATTTGGTTTAAAAAAAAAAAAAAAGCTTCTGAACATCAAAGGAAACAATTACCAGAATGAAGAGACAACCTACAGAATGTTAGAAAATCTTTGCCAGCTATTTATTTGACAAGAAATTAATATTCAGAATATATAAAGAGCTTGGAAAATTAAACACCAAAAGAGCAAATGATCTAGTTAATAAATAGGCAAATGAATTGAGCAGGCATTTCTCCAAAGAAGAAATACAAATGACTAGTAGAAAACTGAAGAAATGTTCAACGTGCTTAGCCATAAAGAAAATACAAATCAAAGTGACACTGAGATTCCATCTCACCCCGATTAGAATGGTTATCAAGAAACACATTTTGGCAAGGATGTGTGTGTGTGTAGGAACCCTTTGTACACTGTTGGTGGGAATGTAAATTAGTGCAGCCACTATAGAAATCAGTACAGAGGTGCCTCATAAGACTAAAAATAGCACTACCATATGACCCTTAGAACTCTTGGGCATATACCCAAAGGAATGTAGGTCAACACAGTAGAGACACCTGCACACCTGTGTTTATTGCAGCACTATTCACAGTACCCAAGCTATGGAATCAGCCTGGGTGCCCATCAACAGATGAACAGATAAAGAAAATGTGGTATGTACTCACAATGGAATATTATTCATCCACAAAGCAGAATGAAATTATGTCATTTACAGAAAATGGATCATCAATAAAGCAAAATAAGCCAGAATCAGAAACACAAATATTGCATTTTTTCTCTCATATGGAAGCTAGATGTAAAGGAGGACATGAACATAAATGGGGGCACTTATTGTGGTGGGAGGGGAAAATAAACACAATGGGGGTAGGGAGAATATAATTGAAGTATGTTGTATGCATGTATGAAAAAGTCATAATGAAACTTATTTTAAAAAATAAGATTTAGAAAGGGGGTGTTTGGAGGAATGGGGATAAAGAGTACAGGGGGTTATAAATATGGTCAAAAGTATATGGATGTGTGGAATATCACATTAAAACTCCCCACATTTACAATTAATATGTGCTAATAAAAATGTAGGGAAAAAATTCAGTTTATTTGGAAGAAGCTCTCTAAGTATTGTTAATTAAATTAAATTTAGCCTAAACCTGCCTCTAGCTAATTAACTACAACCTAACAAAGTGCAACCTAACTTTGTTTGCTAGGCAAGCATTCTGCCACATAAGTCCTTCCTCTAGCCCCTTTTGCATTAGTTAAGTTTCAGATAGGGTCTCACATTTTTGCCTGGGGTTGGTCCCAAAAATCAGTCCTTCCATTTCTGTCTCCCTTGTAGCTGGGATCATGCACATTTGCCACCATGCTGGGCCCACGTGTACATTCTTATAATAGTTAAGTCTCAAGCAATCTAGCAGCCAAGCTTTAGCCAATCACAGGGTGACAACTGGTCAGACCATGTTCATATAAGGTGAATGCCTCATTATACCATGCCAAAATAAGGAATTACATACAAAATAAGAAGCCAATATAAAATGTGGAACTGTAACCAGTTGGCTTCTGTATGTTACTTTCTGTTTGTAAATGCTGCCTACCCACATTGGTGAGTGGAGCTTTTTGAACCTCTACTTGTTCACAGTGATGCCCAGTTCATGAACTCTGCTAAGTGATTTATCTAGTTTATATTTTGACTGTATCAAATATTATATACATCATAATACATTGTATTCTTTAAATATTTGTGGGACCATAATAACCTGTTTTAGTAAAAATAACTGAAGAAAGTAATTTTATATTTTGAATTGAGGGTTTATTTTTATTTTTTGGAGACAGGATCTTGCTATGGAGCCCAGGCTGGCCTTGACCTTTTGATTCTTCTGCCTTAAGTGCTGGGATTAAAGTTGTGTACCACCATGCCTGGCAAATTAAAAAATTTTATTTTCTTAAACTTGGTTATGGAACTCTTTGTGTGGTACTGGGGTTTGATGTCAGAGCCCTCTGCATGCTAGGCAACCACTGTACCACTGAACTAACACCTCCAGTTCCACCCCCCTCTTTTTTTTTTTTTCACTTTGAGACAAGATCTCAAGTTGCCTAGTTAGGCCTTGAACTAGGAATCCTATTGCTTCTGCACGCTGAATAGCCACGATTATAGGAATGTGCCACTGTGCCCTGCCTGAAACTATTCTCTAAGATATAAAATAGAAGGCTGGGGATGTAGCTCAGTGGTGGTGGGCTTTCCTAGCATGTACCCTAAGGTAGAAATTTAGAGAAGTGGTGAACCAAAAAGCCTTATCTAATTTTTTTTTTGCACTAATGGGGTTTGTACTCAGGGCCTTGCACTTGCTAGGCCTGAGCTCTTAGCACTTGTCACACCCCAGCCCTTTTGCTTTTTTTCATTTTTTAAAAATAGGATCTTGTGCTTTTGGCCAGGGTCAGCCTCAGACCACAGTCCTTCTGTGTATCTGGGCTCACAGGCATATACCACCACCGCTAGTTTGTTGATTGAGATGGGGCCTCATTAGCTTTTTGTGGACTTGAACCTAAATCCTGATCACCACCTCCTAAGTAGTTGGGATTATAGGTGTGAGCTCCCATGCCTGGCCTGGATTTTTGTGTTCTGATTGTGCAACACATTAGAATACTACCATGGCCAAACAGACTTGACCAAAATAGAACTACCCCATGACATGTTATTAAAACAACAAACACAGAGACTAGAGAAAGAATATTGAAGGCTGTAAGAGAGAAAAAACAAATGACATACAAAGGTAAACCCATCAAAATCACAGCAGGGTTCTTCATGGAAACCTTCAAAGCAAGAAGAACATGGAGTGAGGTCTTCTGGGCACTAAATGAAAATAACTTCAACACTAGGGTACTCTACCCAGCAAAACTATCACTCAAAATAGATAGAGCAATAAAAGTCTTCCATGATAAGCAGAAACTAAAACAATATATGACCACCAAGTCACCACTACAAAAGATTCTCCAAGGAATTTTGCACACAGAAAGTGAAAGCAAACAAAACCATGAAAAGGCAGGCACTACCAAACCACAGGAGAAGAAAAGGCAAGAAAGTAGAGAGTAACACTGATTCAGCTACACACAATCAAACCCTTAAACAACAAAGACAACTAAATGAGAGGAATCACCACATATCTATCAATACTAACACTAAACATTAATGGACTTAATTTTCCCATCAAAAGTCACCGATTGGCAAACTGGATTAAAAAGGAAGATCCAATAATCTGCTGCCTACAGGAGACCCATCTCATTGACAGAAATAAATACTGGCTTAGGGTGAAAGGCTGGAAGAAGATCTACCAAGCCAATGGCCCCCGTAAACAGGCAGGGATAGCAATACTTATTTCAGATAAAGTAGACTTCAAACTTACATTGATCAAATGAGATAAAGAAGGACACTCTATACTAATAAAAGGGGAAATACACCAAAAGGAAATAACAAATTATCAACCTATTGACCCAACGTCAATGTACCCAATTTCATCAAACATACTCCGAAGGACCTACAAACATATATAGACTCCAATGCAGTGGTACTGGGAGAATTTAATACCCACCCTATTACCAATAGATAGGTCATCCAAGCAAAAAATAAAGAAATTCTAGAACTAAATCACACCATAGACTAAATGGACCTAGCTGACATCTACAGAATATTTCACCCAATTGCTGCACAATATACATTCTTCTCAGCAGCTCATGGAACCTTCTCCAAAATTGATAACATTTTAGGGCCAAAGCAAGCCTCAGCAAATTTAAGAAAATAGAAATAATCCCACACATTCTATCTGACCACAATGCATTAAAACTAGAAATCAACAACAAAAACAGCAGTAAAAAACATGCAAACAATTGGAAGCTGAACAACACATTGGTCAATGATCAATGGGTCATTGATGAAATAAAAGAGGAAATTAAAAGGTTCTGGGAAGTTAATGAAAATGAAAACACAACCTACCAGAATTTATGGGACACAGCAAAGGCTGTCCTAAGAGGAAAGTTTATAGCCATGACTGCATATATTAAAAGGTCAGAAAGATTTCAAATCAATGATCTAATGCTGCAGCTCAAACTCCTAGAAAAACAAGAACAAGCAAATGCTGAAACAAGCAGCAGAGAAATAGTTAAAATAAGGGCTGAAAACAATGAAATAGAAACAAAAAAACCCCAAAGAATTAATGAAACAAAAAGCTGGTTCTTTGAAAAACTAAATAAAATTGACAGAACCCTGGCAAACCTGACTAAAATGAGGAAAGCAAAAACTCAAGTCAGTAAAATCAGAAATGCAAAAGGGTGATAACAATAAATACCATGGAAATCCAGGATATCATCAGAGACTACTTTGAGAGCCTATACTCTAATAAATTTGAAAAATTTGAAGAAATGGACAGATTTCTAGATACTTACGACCATCCAAAACTGAACCAAGAGGACATTAATCACCTGAATAAATCTATAACACAAAAATGAAATTGAAGCAGCAATCAAGAGTCTCCCAAAAAAGAAAAGTCCAGGACCTGATGGAGTCTCTGATGGAGTCTCTGCTGAATTCTATCAGACATTTAAAGAAGAACTAATACCGACTCTTCTTAAACTATTCAACGAAATAGAAAGGGAAGGAACACTGCCTAACTCATTTTATGAAGCCAATATTACTCTCATCCCAAAACCAGACAAATACACCTCTGAAAAGGAGAACTATAGGCCAATTTCCTTAATGAATATTGTTGCAAAAATCCTCAATAAAATAATGGCAAACTGAATCCAATAACACATCAGAAAGATCATTCACCATGACCAAGTCAACTTCATCCCAGGGATGCAGGGGTGGTTCAATATACACAAATCTATAAATGTAATACAGCACATTGATAGAAGCAAAGACAAAAACCACTTGATCATCTCAATAGATGCAGAAAAAGCCTTTGACAAGATCCAACACCACTTCATGATAAAAGCTCTAAGAAAATGAGGAATAGAAGGAATGTACCTCAACATTGTAAAGCCTATATATGACAAACCTATAGCCAACATTATACTTAATGGTGAAATACTGAAACCATTTGCCCTAAAATCAGGAATGAAACAAGGGTGTCCAGTATCCGTACTCCTTTTCAACATAGTACTGGAATTCCTAGCCAGAGCAATTAGGCAAGAAGAAGAAATAGAAGGAATACAAATAGGTAAAGAAGCTGTTAAAATATCCCTGTTTGCAGATGATATGATCCTATACCTTAAGGATCCAAAAAACTGTACCCAAAAACTCCTAGACACCATACACAGCTATAGCAAGATGGCAGGATACAAAATCAACTTACAAAAATCATTAGCTTTTCTAACATCAACAATGAACAAACTAAGAAGGAATACATGGAAACAATTCCATTTATCATAGCCTCAAAAAAATCAAATACCTAGGAGTAAACTTTAACAAAAGATGTCAAGGACCTGTACAAGGAAAATTACAAACCCTTGAAGAAAGAGAGCAAGGAAGACTACAGAAGATGGAAAGATCTCCCATGCTCATGGATTGGAAGAATCAACCTAGTAAAAATGGCTATATTACCAAAAGCAATCTACATGCTTAATGCAATTTCCATCAAAATCCCAATGACTTTCATTACAGAGATTGAAATATCTACCCTAAACTTCATTTGGAAACAAAAGACACCACGAATAGCCAAGGCTATATAGAAAACCCAAAACATGAAAGCATTTGATGTCCCCATTCCAGAGGAATTAATACAGAAACCTTAAAGTGACAGAGGTCAACACGAGAAGGGGATCAGGAACCAGTGTAAAGATCAGTTAGAGATGAATCAACCTGAGTTGTAACACATTTGTTCCTGGAAGCAATGCTAGGAATCTCTCTGTATAGCTGTCCTTATCTCAGCTAGCAAAAATGCTATGTCTTTCTTATTGTTGCTTATTTCTATTCTTTGATGGAACTGGAGAAAAGCACAGAATGGGTTGGGGGAGAAAGGGTAGGGGCGGGAGCAGGAGGGAGAAATGATGCAAACAATGTACGCACATGTGAATAAATGAATAATAATAAAAAAGAAAAGCTAAAGAAATAGAAAATATTTGTAAACCATAAAAAAAAAAAAACAAAAGAATGCTACCATGGTTTTATAATACTTGACGTTTGTCATATCAAAAATTTACATGTGTTTTATACATGAAATGCAAAAAATTTAAAGTCATAAATACTTATTCAAATATGTTTACTTATACTATCATTAAAATTATTAGCATAGATTAATTTTATAAAATGTCATCATACACTCAGGTGGCATAGATCTGGAGGATTGCAGTTTGAGGCTGGACCCCATCTTAACCAACAAGCTAAGAATGGTATCTGTTCTGTCTCCTTGTCCCTTTCCCCTGGTTGCCTTTATCTTCCCAAATAGTCCCCCTTCTACTATATATATAAATATAATTATATAATAATTATTATATATTATATTTATATATATAAATAATTTTTTTTTTGCAGTACTGGGTTTTGAACTTAGGGCCTTGCACTTACTAGGTAGGCACACTACCACTTGGGCCATGACCCAAGTCCTATGCTTTCTTTTTTTAAAAATACAAAAATGTTGCAGAAATGTAGTAAACAAGAAAGAGCTAAATTTTTCTTTTTGTTTTTTTAAATATTCTTTTTGCAGGTCTGTATTGAAAATGTAGTGCAGAAACATTTAAACTAGTGGTCTTGAAGTGGGGAAGGAAAGGAGAGAAGGAGGGGGTGCATTATGTCTTCCAAGGGATGTTGAATAGTGTTGAGAGATGTTTTGATTTTCGTGGTTGGGTAGAGGTTGCTAGTGAGTCTACTTAATAGATGCCAGGGATTCTGGTAAGTATCCCACCATGCTTATTACAGGAAAGAAATATGGCTTCAACGTCAATAGAGCCAAAATGTAGACACACAGATCTACATTGCAATAGTTTTCATTTTTAAGGTGTTTCACATCTGTTCTTCACATCACTCAGAGTTTATCTCAGTCCTTGTGATAAGTGTATTGTAGTCAAGATTGTTAGTATTTAAAAAACTGTGATAAAATGGCCTGGCATGCTTGCGTATGGCTGTAATCCCAGCACTTGGGAAGGTGATTGAGAGTTTGAAGCTAACCTGGGCTACTTAGTGAAACCCTGCCTTAAAAATATATTGTGCCTGCCTAGCAAGCATAAGCCCTGAGTTGAAACACCAGTACTGACCCCCCCACAAAAAACTTGTGGTAAAATATGCATAATAGAGTTTATCATTTTGACTCTTTAAGTGTAGAGTTCAGCCACATTAAGTGCAATTACAGTGTTGTACAGTCATCATAACTGTTCTAATTTCTAGAATTGTCCACCATCCCACACAGAAACTGTACCATTAAACAGAAACTCCTCATTCCTCCCCATCCTGCAGGGGTCTGCTAATTTATTCTACTCTCACTATGAATTTGCTCATAGATGTAGAAACATATAACATTTGTCCTCTAGTAATTTTCATATATATGTTTTGATTTCTTTTTGCTTTAGGGTTTTTAGTTTTTTCTTATAAAGCAGATTAAAAAATTTTTAATTTGGAGGAAGTTTTCTTTAACATTTTATGAATTATGTCTACTGACAGTAGTGTTTGGTTCTCATTGTGATAAAAGATTAAAGTGACTTATTCATAATTCAGTTATTTTAAAGAGACTTTTAATCTAGGAAACAGGACAAGGAATTTTTTTTATAGTTTGTTTACAGTTTTGCTTGGAAAATATAGAAACAATCTGTATTCAAGTAATCAATTGGTATAGTGCCCACAATAATTTTTTTCTGGGGATTAATGCAAGATCAAACCAAAGACTGTGTTCTCCCCCATCCCCACCCTCTGGTACCAGGATTTGAACTCAGGGCCTTGTACTTGGTAAGCAAGCACTCTACCACTTGAGCCTCCTGAGTGCTGAGACCACAAGTGTGCACTATACTTGTAATTGAGACTCTGTCTCAAAAATACAAAATTCGAATTATAATGGGATTAACTTTTGGATTAATGTTATCCAATTTGTCCAACCTATTAATTTAAAAGGAACTTTCTTTACATAAATGGATTTGGTGGAAGTGGTGATTATTTTCCTTTTGTAGATGGGATGTTTACCTTAAACACTTTCATTAAGTAATGGAAATCAACTGATTAATTGAATGCATTCTCATTTAGCTAGAATACTCTGCTAGTTCTGAATGAGGACATAGGATTTTCTTTTTTTTTTTTTGGTGGTAATGGGTTTTAAACTCAGAGCCTCATACTTCCTAGACAGGTGCTCTACCACTTGAATCATGGCTCCCAGCCTTTTTACTTTATTTATTTTGATCATTTGTACATTTACTCATGTTGTATACATTGTTTGGGCCACTCCCCACTACCCCCTCTCCCTCCCTCCAGCAGCCTTCACAGATTTAGTTGTTTTAGAATAAAGTTTCACATTTTTGTCCAGGTAGGCCTTTGGACATGAGTTGAAAAAAAGGCATAAAATAAAAAAATGACAAACACAATACATATGGCATATTTTACTTAAAAAACATTTTTAGTTATGGTTTGAAGGAACCACATATTATACTGAATAAAACAGTTTCTTGGATATATCTGGAGTCCAGTTGTGTTTTAGAAATTAGTTACTAAGAGTGAATTTTCCTTTTAATTACACCCATTTAAATATTTTTATTGAAGAAAAGAGACTAGGATTTGTTAGCTCAATTAGTGTTTAGCTTAGATAATTATGTGTTAGAGTATTAGGCATCTTATAAGCACATGAATATAAACTACAATTGAGCCTTATTCTGGAAAAACAGCAGAATGGACATGTGGAATTGCAGTCTTCTGTATGTATAGTGGTGCTCCCCCCCTTATCCTCCTGTGACTATGACCCAAGAATCTCCATATACTATGTTTTTTCTATGTATTCACACTTATGGTAAGGCTTAATTTATAAACTAGGCATAGTGATTACCAACAACTAATAAAAGTAGAATAAATACAACAGTATACTGAAATAAAATTGCCAGTGTCACTATTCTCATAGTTTGGGGCCATTATTGAGTAAAATTAGGGTTACTTGAACAGGAGCAGTGCTGTACCAGGACAGTTGATCTGATAACCTAACTGGCTACTAAGTGACTAATGGGCAGATAGTGTGTATATTGTGGATACACTGGACATGGATGACTCATGGTCCATGTAGGATGGGGCATGATGTGTGAGATTTCTTCATACTACTCAGAAAGGCATGTGACTTTAAATTTATGAATTGTTTGTTTCTGAAATTTTCCATGTAATAATTTGAGACCTCATTTGACCATGGGTAACTATGGTCGTGACAAGTGCAATCGTGAATAAGGAAGGATAACTGTACTTATTCTTGCAGATACTATTTTGTTGAAGTTCATTTCTGTTTTTTTTTTTTTTTTGGTGGTACTGGAGTTTGAACTTAGGGTCTGGCACTTACTAAGTAGGCACTCTACTACTTGCCTACAGCCCTTTTCTGCTTTAGTTATTTTTCAGGTAGGGTCCCCATTTGCCATGATCCTCCCACCTACAGTTTCCTGACCACAGGCATGTGCCACTATTCCCAGTGTGTTGATTGACATGGGGCTTCCTAACTTTTTGTCTGGGCTAGTTTGAAACTATGATCTTAGATTCCAAGATGGCAGCTAGAGGGAGGATGCAGAAAGCCTGCTTCCTAAAGTAAAATCTTGGAGAGATGCTGGAGGTACACCTTACAGGAAAACACACTGAGAAGAGGCCAAACTTTGACTCCTCCACACCCCCAGCCCATGCATAGCATCTCCACTTCATGTTAAATGGAGAAACCTGGAGGGTTCCCGTGCCACCGCCAGACACCAGCACCCAGACCACTTGGGAAGATGTAGACCACAAGATGAGCTAAGTGGCACACTGAACTCCCACAGACAACCCTGGGCCAGATCAGCATAGCCCCCTGGGCAGATCAACTCCCACCCACGGAAAAAAGAGAAACTGAATAATAAGCAATAACAAAAGACATGTAGCAAAGAGGGTGGAGCACCCTGAGCACCAAAGGGGAGGTGGGGAAATCCCTCATGGAATGGTAAATAAACAAGCCAGCCAGAGAAGGCAGGAGTGGTGGAACACACCTAGCAACCAGGAGTGGGAAAGCTTGTAAAATGGAGGTGGGAGGAAAACTCCACAGGAGTGGGGGGGAAGGCCCACTTCCCACGTGAACTGTAAAGAAATAAGCCAGCTGGAGAAGGCAGGAGCAGAGACACCCGCCCAGCAATCAGAAGCAGGAAAGCTTGTAAAAGTGGTGGTGGTAGGGAAACTCCACAGGAGAGGGGGGAAGACCACCCTCACTTCCCACGTGAACTGTAAGTAAACACGCTGGCCTGAGAAAACAGGTGTACTGTAACCTCCCCCAGTGTGCTTGGAAAGGGGAAAGCTTGTAGCAGAGGTGGCCATGCCCAGGACAACTCTAAGTAAACAAAGCCTAAGGGGCTAGGTGAGTGTTAAGCTCACTCCTGAGATCTGCATAAATAAAGCCTCCAGCAACAGCAAGCTGACAGCTGTGGGCAGGTGAGCCACAGGCTCACATAGCCATTCATAGAACTGTCTCCAGACTCTTTTTTTCTTTCTTCCTTTGATGAGACAACAACCAAACTACACCTGCATGTTGAAAAACTTACTGAAACTGTATTGCATTTGAACTTAGAGATTTTTTTTTCAATCCTCTCTCTGTCTCTCTAATGCCTGTTTAGCTTACTGTTGATTAGTACACTATCTCTCCCTATTCATGTCTTTGAAAATTTTTTGTTTGTTTGTTTGTTTCACTTCTTTATTTGTTTTTCCCTTTTTAACTTCTTTGCTTTCCCTCTCCTCTCACCCTTCCATCCTAAATATCACCATTGTTAATATTACAAGCTAGAAAATACTTAATTGCACACAGTACAGGGACAATAACAACACCAAGGGCAATGATGGGAAGACAGAAAAAACAGGGAAACCAGTTTCACCACAGCAAAAAATTTGTACAGGAACCAGAGGGAAATGAAAAAAACAGATACTCAGATCCAGACTCCAAAAAAAAAAAAAAAGATAAACTATGCCAAAGAACCCAATGAAGCCCACAAGAATAATTTAAAAGAAGATATACTACAGGTACTCAATGAGAATTTTATAGAAATGATACTGGATATGGTCAGCCAAAGTGTACAGGAGACACTCAAAAAATTCCAAGACAACAAAAATAGAGAATTTGAGAAAGCACAAGAACAAATAAAAGAAACCATAGAAGCACTGTATAAACACCGAAGTGAAACAAAGAACACGATTAATAAAGAGATTAATGAACACAGGATGAAAATAGACAACATTAAAGAGGAAATGACTCAGGATATGGAAAACCACACAAAAAAGAATGAAACAGAATTGCAAAACAAAATGGAAGGTCAATCCAGCAGAATAGAGCAAGCAGAAGACAGAATCTCAGAACTCGAAGAGGAAATGGTAATTAAAGGAAAAACAGAAGAACCATTAGTTAAACAAAAAGACCTGTGAAAAGAAAATGCAAGAACTCACCGACTCCATCAAAAGAGCAAACTTGGCAATCATGGGCATTGAAGGAGAAGAGGTGCAAGCAAACGGAATGCATAATATATTCAACAAAATAATAACAGAAAATTTCCCAAATCTAGAGAAATCTATTCCCATATAGATGCAAGAGGCCTCCAGAACACCAAACAGAACATACCAAAATAGAACTACCCCACGGCATATTATCTTAACCAACAAGTACAGAGGCCTGAGAAAGAATATTGAAGGCTGTAAGAGAGAAAAAACAAATAACAGACAAAGTAAGCCCATCAAAATCATAGCAGACTTCTCAACAGAAACATTAAAAGCAAGAAGAGCTTGGGGTGAGATCATCCAGGCACTGAATGAAAATAACTTCAACCCTAGGATACTCTACCCAGAAAAACTATCATTCAAAATAAATGGAGCAATAAAAGTCTTCCATGATAAGCAGAAACTAAAACAATATGTGACCACGAAGCCACCACTACAAAAGATTCCTCAAGGGATTCTGCACACAGAAATGGAAACCCAACATAACCATGAAAGGGCAGGCAGCACCAAACTACAGGAAAAGAAAAAGCAAAAAAGTAGAGAGTAAGCTCAACTTAGGTACACACAACCAAACCTTCAACAACTAAGACAACTAAATGACAGGAATCACCACATACCTATCAACACTAACACTTAATGTTAACGGACTTAATTCACCCATCAAAAGGCACCCTTTGATGAACTGGAATAAAAAGGAAGATCCAACAATTTGCTGCTTACAGGAGACCCATCTCACCGACAGAAATAGCATAGGCTTAGGATGAAAGGCTGGAAGAAGATTTACCAAGCCAATGGCCCCTGAAAACAGGCAGGAGTAGCAATACTTATCTCTGACAAAGTAGACTTCAACTTACATTGATCAAATGAGATAAAGAAGGACATTCCATACTAATAAAAGGGGAAATAGACCAAAAGGAGATAACAATTATCAGCCTATATGTAACCCAAAGTCAACATACCCAATTTCATCAAACATACCCTGAAGGACCTAAAAGCATATATTAACTCCAACACAGTTGTCATGGGAGACTTTAACACCACATATTGTCAATAGATAAGTCATCCAAACAAAAAATCAATAAAAATCCAAGATCTAAAGCATACCATAGATCAAATGGACCTAGTTGATGTCTACAGAACATTTCATCCAACTTCTACACAATATACATTCTTCTCAGCAGCCATGGAACCTTATCCAAAACAGATCATATCCTAGGGCACAAAGCAAGCCTCAGCAAACATAAGAAAATAGAAATTATACCATGCATTCTATCTGATCACAATACAATAAAACTAGAACTCAACTACAAAAGTAAAGAAAAAAACATGCAAACAGCTGGAAACTGAGTAACTCATTGCTTAATGAATAATGGGTCACTGATGGAATAAAAGAGGAAATTAAAAAGTTCTTGGAAGGCAATGAAAATGAAAACACAACCTACCGGAACCTATGGGACATGGAAAGGCAGTCCTGAGAGGAAAGTTTATAGCCATTGAAGCATATATTAAAAAGACTGAAAGATCTCAAATCAGTGACCTAATGATACATCTCAAACTCCTAGAAAAACAAAAACAAGAAAATCACAAAACACAGAGAAGGAGAGAAATAATAAAAATAAGAACTTAAATCAATGAAATAGAAACCAAAAAAACCAAACAAAGAATGAATGAAACAAAAAGTTGGTTCTTTGAAACAATAAACAAAATCAACAGACCCCTGGCAAACCTGACTAAAATGAGGAGAGAAAAAAACCCAAATTAGTAGAATCAGGAATGCAAAAGGGGAGATAACAACAAACACCATGGAAATCCAGGAAATCATCAGAGACTACTTCGAGAACCTATATTCAAATAAATTTGAAAATGTAGAAGAAATGGTCAGATTTCTAGATACTTATGATCACCCTAAACTGAACCAACAGGACATTAATCACCTGAATAGATCTATAACACAAAATGAAATTGAAGCAGCAATCAAGAGTCTCCCAAAAAAGAAAACTCCTGGACCTGATGGATTCTCTGCTGAATTCTATCAGACCTTTAAAGAAGACTGATACCAACCCTCCTTAAACTGTTCCATGAAATAGAAAGAAAAGGAAAACTGCCTAACACATTTTATGAAGCCAATATTACACTTATCCCCAAACCAGGCAAAGACACCTCCAAAAAGGAGAACTATAGGCCAATATCCTTAATGAACATTGATGAAAAAATCCTCAGTAAAATAATGGCAAACCGAATTCAACAACACATCAAAAAGATCATTCACCATGACCAAGTAGGCTTCATCCCAGGAATGCAGGGGTGGTTCAACATAGGAAAATCAATCAACGTAATAGACCACAGTAACAGAAGCAAAGACAAAAACCACTTATCATCTCAATAGATGCAGAAAAAGCCTTTGATAAGATTAACACCATTTCATGATAAAAGCTCTAAGAAACTAGGAATAGAAGGAAAGTACCTCAACATTATAAAAGCTATATATGACAAACCTACAGCCAGCATTATAGTTCATGGTGAAATACTGAAACCATTCTCTCTAAAATCAGGAACTAGAAAAGGATGCCCACTATCTCCACTCCTATTCAACATAGTACTGGAATTCCTAGCCAGACAATTAGGCAAGAAGAAGGAATAAAAGGAACACAAATAGGTAAAGAAACTGTCAAAATATCCCTATTTGCAGACGACATGATCCTATATCTTAAAGACCCAGAAAACTCTACTCAATAGCTCCTAGACACCATCAATAGCTATAGCAAGGTAGTAGGATATAAAATGAACATAGAAAAATCATTAGCATTTCTATACACTAATAATGAACAAACTGAGAAAGAATATATGAAAACAATTCCATTTACAATTAGCCTCAAAATAAATCAAATACCTAGGTGTAAACCTAACAAAGGATGTGAACGACCTCTACAAGGAAAACTATAAACTTCTGAAGAAGAGATTGTGGAAGACTATAGAAAGTGGAGAGATCTTCCATGCTCAAGGATTGGTAGAATGAACATAGTAAAAATGTCGATACTCCCCAAAGTAATCTACATGTTTAAATCAATTCCCATCAAAATTCCAATGACATTCATTAAAGAGATTGAAAATCTACCGTTAAATTATATGGAAACACAAGAGGCCATGAATAGCCAAGGCAATACTCAGTCAAAAGAACAATGCTGGAGGTATCAATACCTGACTTCAAACTATATTACAAAGCAATAACAATAAAAACAGCATGGTACTGGCACAAAAACAGACATGAAGACCAGTGGAACAGAATAGAGGACCCGGATATGAAGCCACACAACCATAACCAACTTTTCTTTGACAAAGGTGCTAAAAATATACGATGGAGAAAAGACAGCCTCTTCAACAAAAACTGCTGGGAAAACTAGTTAGCAGTCTGCAAAAAAACTGAAACTAGATCCATGTATATCACCCTATACCAATATTAACTCAAAATGGATCAAGGTTCTTAATATCAGATCCCAAACTCTAAAGTTGGTACAGGAAAGAGTAGGAAATACTCTGGAATTAATAGGTATAGGCAAGAACTTTCTGAATGGAATCCCAGCAGCTCAGCAACTAAGAGATAGCATAGATAAATGGGACTTCATAAAACTAAAAAGTTTCTGCTCAACAAAAGAAATGTTCTCTAAATTGTAGAGACCACCCACAGAGTGGGAGAAAATATTTGCCAGCTACACATCAGACAAAGGACTGATAATCAGAATATATAGGGAACTTAAAAAACTAAATTCTCCCAAAATTAATGAAGCAATAAAGAAATGGGCAAGTGAACTAAACAGAACTTTCTCAAAGAAGAAATTCAAATGGCCAAAAAACACATGAAAAAATGCTCACCATCTCTAGCAATAAAGAAAATGCAAATTAAAAGCACACTAAAATTCCACCTCTCCCCTGTTAGAATAGCCATCATTAGCAACACCACTAACAACAGGTGTTGGCGAGGATTTGGGGAAAAAGGAATCCTCTACACTGTTGGCGGGAATGTAAACTAGTACAACCACTCTGGAAAAAAATTTGGAGGCTACTTAAAATGCTAAACATTGATCTACCATGTGATCCAGCAATACCACTCTTGGAGATAAACCCAAAAGAACGTGACACAGCTTACTCCAGTGGTACCTTCACACCCATGATTATCGCAGCACTGTTCACAATATCCAAGTTGTGGAAATAGCCAAGATGCCCCACTACTGACGAATGGATTAAGAAAATGTGGTATTTATACACAATGGAATTTTATGCAGCCATGAAGAAGAACGAAATGTTATCATTTGCTGGTAAATGGATGGAATTGGAGAACATCATTCTGAGTGAAGGTATCCTGGCCCAAAAGACCAAAAATCATATGTTCTCCCTCATATGTGGACATTACATCAAGGGCAAACACAAGAAGGGGATTGGACTTTGATCACATCATAAAGGAAGAGCACACAAGTGATGTATGAGGATAGGTAAGACACCTGAAAAACTAGATAGCATTTGTTGCCCTCAACTCAGAGAAACTTAAGCAGATATTTTAAAGTAACAGAGGCCAATAGGAGAAGGGGACCAGGAAGTGGAGAAAAGGGTAGTTCAAGAAGAATTAACTTAGAAGATAACACACATGCTCAGTGAAGCAATGAAGTCAACTCCCTATATAGCTACCCTTATCTCAACTAGCAAAAACCCTTGGTCCTTCCTATTATTGCTTATACTCTCTCTTCAACACAATTAAAGATAAGGGCAAAATAGTTTCTGCCAGGTAGCAAGGTGGTCGGGGGGAAGAGGGAGGGGGTGTGCGGGTAGGGAGGGGGTGGGAGGAAGGGGGGTGAAATGACCCAATTTGTATGCACATATGAATAAAATAAAAATTAAAATAAAAAGCTATGATCCTCTTGATCTCCACCTCTCAGATAGCTGGCGTAACAGGAATGAGCCACTTTGCCCCTCTGTCAAATAATTCCTGATTTAAGGATCATGATTATTTAGGTACAATAGTTTTTCTCACAGGGGATTTAAGTGGAAAATTGTAGAATATCTGACTAAGATAAGATTGTATCATATCAATATCCTGGTTTTAGGGCATAAGGGTGAGGCATTAGAGCACCTACTTGCCATGTGCAAGGCCCTGGGTTCAATCTCCAGAACACATGCACAGATACACAAAAATCCTGGTTGTGGTATTATTATAGTTTGGCAAAGTGTTACTATTGGAGGAAAGTAGCATATAAGGAATCTCTCTGAAGGTTTTTTTTTGTTTGTTTGTTTTGTTTATTTTCTGTGGTACTGGGATGTGAACTCAGGGCCTTTGGGCTTGCTAGGCAAGCACTCTATGACTAGAGCCATGCCCACAGTCCCCTGAAGTTTTTTTTTTTTTAATAACTAACTGCATGTGAATCTGTAATTCTCTTAAAAGGAAAACAAAGTGGTGCAAGACTTCCATTTTTGGCCAACATTGACATACTTTTCCTTCTACTTGAAACAGCCATGAAAAACAGTCAAAATATTTTCAACAGTGGTTTTCAAGACAGTGGACATCAGTCATTGGAGGATAATGGCTCTCTGTACTTGGTAATAAACAAAGTAAGCCCTGTCATTCATTGCCTGGCTTATGGCCTTAAGAAAATTCTGGCTGTGACACAGGGAAAGGAAACTTAGAAGTAATATAGCAGACTCTCTGAGTTTAGGAGATCTGAGCTCAGTATCCAGAGACCAAGAAATAAAAAACAAGTCCATGATTTGACCTAATTATAAATCCAAAATTTGGTGTCAAATTTTGTGCAACCAAAAGATAAGAGAGCAGATGCCCTATAACGGATGAATACATTTATATATATACATACACACACACAATGGACTTTTACTTAGTAAGGAAGAATGAAACCATGTGGTTTTAAGGTAAATGGATGCAATTGGAGGACATCATATTGAATGAAGTATGCCAGGCTTAGAAAAAAAAAGGCTGCATGTTTTCTCTCATATGTTGAAGAGAGATCCGAAAGATAAACATATATACAAAACCAAACATGCTCATATACAAACTCATATGTAGAACATGTTTGCCATACTGGAACTACTCTATGGAACTCGGGGGAGGTGGGAAAGGAAAAGAGAATGATAGAACAATGTAGAAATACATTACATCTGTGCAGGTAGAGGATACAACAATATGTATTGAAGGCTTTTGAATAAGGGGGGCGGGAGGGAAGGGGTAAGGGAGAGTAAAGGAAGGAGTTGAACAGACCAGAATAAACTATACTCACAGAGGGGATACATCAAGAAACCCCTTTGAAGTTTGACTTAGAAATTAATAACAAGCTGCTGCAGATGGTGACTAGAGGAAGGGAGCAGAAAGTGTGCTTCCTAAAGTAAAATCTTGGAGAGATGCTGGAGATACACTTGGCAGGAAAAACCACCATGAAAAGGCAAAACTCTGACTCCTCCACATCCCCAGCCCATGCATAGCATCCCCACTCCACGTTAAACAGAGAAACCAGGAGGGCTCCTGCACCGCAAGACGCCAATTCCAAGACTGTTGAGAAGACGCAGATCACCAGGTGAGCTAAGTGGCACATGGTAAATCAGCATAGCCCCCTGGACAGACTGACCCACACCCAGGGAGAAAAGAGGAAAAAAACCAATCTGAATAATAAGCAAGTAGATGAAAAAAAATAAAAAGACATTTAGCAAAGAGGGCGGGGCGCCCTGAGCTCCAGAGAGTAGGGGAGGAGAGATCCCCACTCAAACTGTGAATAAACAAGCTGGCAGGAGAAGGCAGGAGCGGCAGAACCCCCCCCCCCCCGCAGTGTGCTTTGAGAGGGGAAGGCTTGTAAAAGTGGCTAAAGCATAGCACACCCCTCTGGAGAGTTGGGGAGGGACACTTCCCCACGTGAACTCTAAATAATAAAAAAAAAAGACTGCAATTGTAAGAGGCAGGAAAAAACAAAAAGAGGCATGTGGCCAGGAGAACTCTACACAAACAAAGCCTGCTGGGGCTAGGTGAGTGTAAAGCTCATTCCTGAGATCTGCATAAGTAAAGCCTGCCGTAGCAGAAGGCTGACAGTAGGTGACAGGTGAGTTGCAGCCCCAGATAGACATTCACAAAGCTGTTTCCAGACACTTTTTTTTGTCGTTCTTTTCGTCTTTTGATGAGACAATGACAGAACTAGGACTGGATGCTGAAGGACTAACTAAAACTGTATTGCATTTAAATTTGGGATTTATTTGTTTTGCTGTGGTTTTTTTTTTGTGTTGTTTGTTTTGTTTTTTCCCCTTTGATGAGACAATGACAGAACTTCTTCCCAGACACCAACCCAGGACTGGAGGATGAAGGACTAACCTTTTTTTTTTTTTTTTCTGTTTCACTATCCTCTGTCTCTCTAATGCCTGTATAGCTCACCATTGATTAGTACACTACCTCTCCCTGTTTATTTCATTGGCTGTATTTTGTGTATGTGTGTGTATGTGTATGTCTGTTTGTTTGTTTTGGGATTTTTTCCCTTTTTCTTTACCTTCTTTGCTTTCCCTTTTCTCTCTCACTTCCACTCTAGAAATCACCATTGTTATTATTACAAGATAGACAATATGGAATTACACACAGTACAGGGAAATAATAATAGCAAGGGCAATGATGGGAAGATGGAAAAAAGAGGGAAATCACTTTCTCCCCAATAATAAATCAGTACAGGAACCAGAGGGAAATGAAGAAAGCAGATACCCAGATCCAGACTCCAACAGAATCAAGATAAACTATGCCAAAGAACCCAATGAAGCCCCACAAGAACACCTTGAAAGAAGAAATCCTGCAAGTAATCAATGAGAATTTTATAGGGATGATACTGGATATGGTCAACCAAAATATACAGGAGACACTCAAGAAATTCCAAGACAATAAAAATAGAGAATTTGAAAGAAGAAATAAAAGGAAGAATAGAAGAACTGTATAAACACCAAAGTGAAACAAAGGACACAATTAATAAAGAGATAAATGAACTCAGAAAGAAAATAGACAATATCAAAGAGGAAGGGACTCAGGATATAGAAAACCACAGAAAAAAGAATGAAACAAAAATGAAAACAAAATGGAAGGCCAATCCAGCAGACTAGAACAGGCAGAAGACAGAATTTCAGAACTCGAAGATGAAATGGTAATTAAAGACAAAAAACAGAAGAAATATTAGTTAAACAACTCAAGACCTGTGAAAAGGTATTGACTAACTCCATTAAAAGACCAAACCTGAGAATCATGGTATTGAAGAACAAGAAGAGGTGTAAGCAAAAGGAATGCATAATATAGTCAACAAAATACTAACAAAAAATTTCCCAAATCTAGAAAAATCTATGCCCATACACATGCAGGAAACCTCCAGAGCATCAACAGACCTGAACAAAATAGAAATATCCCATAAGATATTATCATTAAAACAACAAGTACAGAGACTAGAGAAAGAATATTGAAGGCTGTAAGAGAATAAAAAACAAATAACATACAAAGGTAAACCCATAAAATCACAGCAACTTCTGCAGAGAAACATTAAAATCAAAAGAGCATGGAGTGAGGTCTTCCAGGAACTGAAAGAAAATAACTTCAACCCTAGGATTCTCTACCCAGAAAAACTATCATTCAAAATAGATAGAGCAATAAAAGTTTTTCATGATAAGCAGAAACTAAAACAATATGTGACCACAAAGCCACCACTACAAAATATTCTTCAAGGGATTCTGCACACAGAATGTGAAACCCAACATAACCATGAAAGAGCAGACAGCACCAAACTACAGGAAAAGAAAAAGCAAGAAAGTAGAGAGTAACAATGATTTAGCTACACACAATCAAACCCTCAAACAACTAAGACAACTAAATAACAGGAATCACCACATACCTGTCAATACTAACACTTAATGTTAATGGACTTAATTCCTCAATCAAAGGAACCATTTGACAAACTGGATTAAAAAGGAAGATCCAACAACTTGTTGCTTACAGGAGACCCATCTCACCAACAGAAATAAGCATAGGCTTAGGATGAAAGGCTGGAAGAAGATTTACCAAGCCAATGGCCCCCAAAAACAGGCTGGAGTAGCAATACTTATCTCTGACAAAGTAGACTTCAAACCTACATTGATCAAATGAGATAAAGAAGGACATTTCATACTAATAAAAGGGGAAATAGACCAAAAGGAAATAACAATTATCAGCCTATATGCACCCAAGGTCAACGCACCCAATTTCATCAAACATACCCTGAAAGACTTAAAAGCATATATTAATTCCAACACAGTGGTCATGGGAGACTTTAACACCCCACTATTTTCAATAGATAGATCATCCAAAAAAAAATCAATAAAGACATCCAAGATCTAAACATACCATAGGTCAAATGGACCTAGTTGATGTCTACAGAACATTTCATCCAACTTCTACACAATATACATTCTTTGCAGAAGCTCACAGAACCTTCTCCAAAATAGATCATATCCAGGGACACAAAGCAAGCATCAGCAAATATAAGAAAATAGAAATTATACCATGTATTCTATCATATCACAATACAATAAAACTAGAACTCAACAACAAAAATAAAGACAAAAACGATGCAAACAGCTGGAAAGTGAATAACTCATTGCTTAATGAACAATCAGTCATCGATGAAATAAAAGAGGAAATTAAAAAGTTCCGGGAAGTCAATGAAAATGAAAACACAATCTACCAGAAGCTATGGGACACAGCAAAGGCAGTCCTGAGAGGAAAGTTTATAGCCATTGAAGCATATATTAAAAAGACTGAAAGATCTCAAATCAGTGACCTAATGATACATCTCAAACTCCTAGAAAAACAAGTACAAGAAAATCCCAAAAAATAGAAGGAGAGAAATAATAAAAATAAGAGCTAAAATCAATGAAATACAAACCAAAAAAAACCATATGAAGAATTAATGAAACAAAAAGATGGTTCTTTGAAAAAACAAACAAGATCGATGGACCCCTGGCAAACCTGACTAAAATGAGGAGAGAAATAACCCAAATCAGTAAAATCAGAAATGCAAAAGGGGAGATAACAACAAACACCATGGAAGTCCAGGAAATCATCAGAGACTACTTCGAGAACCTATATTCAAATAAATTTGAAAATGTTGAAGAAATGGTCAGATTTCTAGATACTTATGATCACCCTAAACTGAACCAACAGGACATTAATCACCTGAATAGATCTATAACACAAAATGAAATTGAAGCAGCAATCAAGAGTCTCCCAAAAAAGAAAACTCCTGGACCTGATGGATTCTCTGCTGAATTCTATCAGACCTTTAAAGAAGAACTAATACCAACCCTCCTTAAAGTGTTCCACAAAATAGAAAGGGAAGGAAAACTGCCTAACACATTTTATGAAGCAAGTATTACACTTATCCCCAAATCAGGCAAAGACACCTCCAAAAAGGAGAACTATAGGCCAATATCCTTAATGAACATTGATGAAAAAATCCTCAATAAAATAATGGCAAACCGAATTCAACAACAGATCAAAAAGATCATTCACCATGACCAAGTAGGCTTCATCCCAGAAATGCAGGGGTGGTTCAACATATGAAAATCATTAAATGTAATAAACCACGTTAATAGAAGCAAAGACAAAAACCACTTGATCATCTCAATAGATGCAGAAAAAGCCTTTCATAAGATCCAACACCATTTCATGATAAAAGCTCTAAGAAAACTAGGAATAGAAGGAAAGTACCTCAACATTATAAAAGCTATATATGACAAACCTACAGCCAGCATTATACTTAATGGTGAAATACTGAAACCATTCCCTCTAAAATCAGGAATGAGACAAGGATGCCCACTATCTCCACTCCTATTCAACATAGTACTGGAATTCCTAGCCAGAGCAATTAGGCAAGAAGAAGAAATAAAAGGAATACAAATAGGTAAAGAAACTGTCAAAATATCCCTATTTGCAGATGACATGATCCTATATCTTAAAGACCCAAAAAATTCTACTCAAAAGCTCCTAGACACCATCAATAGCTATAGAAGGGTAGCAGGATATAAAATCAGCATAGAAAAATCATTAGCATTTCTATACACTAATAATGAACAAACTGAGAAAGAATATATGAAAACAATTCCATTTACAATAGCCTCAAAATAAATCAAATACCTAGGTGTAAACTTAACAAAGGTTGTGAATGACCTCTACAAGAAAACTATAAACTTCTGAAGAAAGAGATTGAGGAAGACTATAGAAAGTGGAGCGATCTCCCATGCTCATGGATTGGTAGAATCAACATAATAAAAATGTGTATACTCCCAAAAGCAATCTACATGCTTAATGCAATTCCCATCAAAATCCCAATGACATTCATCAAAGAGATTGAAAAATCTACTGTTAAATTTATATGGAAACACAAGAGGCCATGAATAGCCAAGGCAATACTTAATAAAAAGAACAACGCTGGAGGTATCACAATACCTGACTTCAAACTATATTACAAAGCAATAACAATAAAAACAGCATGGTACTGGCACAAAAACAGACATGAAGACCAGTGGAACAGAATGGAGGACCCGGATATAAAGCCACACAACTATAACCAACTTATCTTTGACAATGGCGCTAAAAATATATGATGGAGAAAAGACAGCCTCTTCAACAAAAACTGCTGTGAAAATTGGTTAGCAATCTGCAAAAAACTGAAACTAGATCCATGTATATCACCCTATACCAATATTAACTCAAAATGTATCAAGGATCTTAATATCAGACCCCAAACTCTTAGGTTGGTACAGGAAAGAGTAGGAAATACTTTGTAACTAATAGGTATAGGCAAAGACTTTCTCAATGGAACCCCAGCAGCTCAGCAACTAAGAGATAGCATAGATAAACGGGACTTCATAAAACTAAAAAGCTTCTGCTCAACAAAAGAAATGGTCCTAAACTGAAAAGACCACCCATAGAGTGGGAGAAAATATTTGCCAGCTACACATCAGACAAAGGACTGATAATCAGAATATATAGGGAACTTAAAAAACTAAATTCTCCCAAAATTAATGAACCAATAACAAAATGGGCAAGTGAACTAAACAGAACTTTCTCAAAAGAAGAAATTCAAATGGCCAAAAAACACATGAAAAAATGCTCACCATCTCTAGCAATAAAGGAAATGCAAATTAAAACCACACTAAGATTCCACCTCTCCCCTGTTAGAATAGCCATCATTAGCAACACCACCAACAACAGGTGTTGGTGAGGATGCGGGGAAAAAGGAACCCTCTTACACTGTTGGTGGGAATGTAAACTAGTACAACCACCCTGGAAAAAAATTTGGAGGCTACTTAAAAAGCTAAACATTGATCTACCAGATGATCCAGCAATACCACTCTTGGGGATATACTCAAAAGTCTGTGACACGGGTTACTCCAGAGGCACCTGCACACCCATGTTTATTGCAGCACTATTCACAATAGCCAAGTTATGGAAACAGCCAAGATGCCCCACTACTGACGAATGGAGTCAGAAAATGTGGTATTTATACACAGTGGAATTTTATGCAGGCATGAAGAAGAACGAGATGTTATCATTCGGTGGTAAATGGATGGAATTGGAGAACATCATTCTGAGTGAGGTTAGCCTTGCCCAAAAGACCAAAAATCATATGTTCTCCCTCATATGCGGACATTAGATCAAGGGCAAACACAACAAGGGGATTGGACTTTGATCACATGATAAAGCGAGAGCACACAAAGAAGGTATGAGGATAGGTAAGACACCTTAAAAACTAGATAGCAATTGTTGCTCTCAACTCAGAGAAACTAAAGCAGATACTTTAAAGTGACAGAGGCCAATAACAGAAGGGAACCAGGAACCAGAGGAAAGGTTAGCTGGAGAAGAATTAATTGAGAAGATAACACACATGCTCAGTAAAGCAATGAAGTCAACTCCCTGTATAGCTACCCTTATCTCAACTAGCCAAGACCCTTGGTCCTTCCTATTATTGCTTATACTCTCTCTTCAACAAAATTAGAGATAAGGGCAAAATAGTTTCTGCCTGGTAGCAAGTGGGTAGGGGGGCAGATGGAGGGGCCTGGGAGTAAGGGTAGGGGTGGGGAGAAGGGGGAAAAATGACCCAAACATTGTATGCACATATAAATAAAAGAAAAAAAATCTTTTCAGTCATTTGAAAATAAAGTTTTAAAAATAATATTCTTAAAGTTTTATTTCCTAAGCTAATTAAGATATCATCTACTAATTTCCTATTGTAGGTGATGGTTTGATCATTTTATTTCAAGCATCTTTTCCTAGTATCCATTAACCTATTATGCTTATCTTATTGTAAGTAGTAACTTAATAAGCTGCTTATTTTATTTTGATGTACTAAAAATATAGTTTCCAATCTAAAATTTTAGCTATTATAATAACATTGTGGTTTTCCTGACATTAAAAAAAAGAAATTAATAAGAAAAGACAGAACTGTAAAATAGGTACCCTGTGTGTGTTTGGGGAATATTTAGAGGGGGGAGGGTAAATGGCAGAGATGAAAGTGATGGACTATGGTTGGTGGGCTTCATATACATACATAAAATAGAATGATGAAACCTCTTGCAAATGCTTTAAGTAGGGCAGGGAGGGGTTTGCAGGGCTTGGGTGGGGAGATGATGGGGCAATCTAACCTATGTACAATATAAGGCTATTCAGAATTGTCACAATGAATCCTCCCTACACAACAGATATATACCAATTTAAAAAAATGATAAAAGGGTGCCAATTGGTTTTTTGTGCCTCTACAACCCAGGTTGTGAATTAAATTTAACATCCACTGAAGTACACCATTTGGCAAACTTCATGGCCTTAATTGATAATGGGGCTCAAATTATAGTTTTATCTAGGGATCTCACTAAATTTAAACAAGGGTATCCTTAGATTTTTAGAGAAGTAGAGAGTAGTTATGTTTCATCTTAACCATAGTGTCAATTACCTTAAAGCATTCCATTATGTAATAATACATTAAAATTAAGTATATGGCACTTAAGATTGTCTTAACCAAATGACACCTCCACAGACCTTCATTGATAGTTAAAATAGTTAACATGGTACAATATAAATTGGGCCTTGGAACTGGATATGCTAGTGTCCACACCTGTAATTCCAGCATTTGGGAGGATGCGGCAGGAGAATCATGAGTTTGAAGCTAGCCTGGACTGTATAGGGAAACCCTGTCTTGAAGGAAAACAACAAAAAATGGCCTTGATGGATTGAAACCCTGTATACAAGACCTTTAGAGAAGAGATTTATTATCCTCTCTGCTTCTCCATTTAGTAGCCTGAAAACTTGGTTTTTGAACATGGAAAGGATAAATGGTGCCTTAGAGCAGATTACCACCATCTGAAGGCTATTGTTCAATTTGTGAAGGCCTCCATATCCCATATTCTTGAAATTAATGGCTTTCCAGTAAACAACTCATAAATACTCTGCATAGATTTGGAAGACTTGTTTTGACATTTCTATTTCAAGAGTCACTCAGCTATAGTTTGCTTTCACCTTCAGGGGAATGTAGTATACCTTTACCTTGCTACCTGTGAGTTATCTAGGCTGTCCAATTTGTTGGTATATATATTCATAGTAGTCTCTTAATCCTTTTTATTCCTGTAAAATTGTTAGTCATACCCTGGCTTTGATATCTGATTTACTAATTTGAGTTATCACTCTTTTTCTCTTAGGCAGTCTGACTAAAGGTTTGTCAGTTTTATTGATCTCTGAAGAAATAATTTTTCCATTTCTTTTTTAACTTTTAGACTCATTTACTCCTGTTCTAATCTTATTTCCTTCCTCCTGTTACCGTTAGTTTAGTTTGTTTTTATTTTTCTAATTCCTTAAGTTGTAAAGGTAGGTTGTTTCTTTGTGTGTGTGTGTGGGGGGGGGTCTGGGATTGAATTTGGGCTTCATGCTTGCTAGGCAGCATGTACTGCTCTACCACTTGAGCCACTCTGCCAGCTTGAGATTTTTCTTTTTCTTTTTCTTTTTTTTTTTGTCTTCATTTAAAAAAATTATTCATTTATTCACATGTGCATACATTATTTGGGTCATTTCTCCCCCCGCCCCCCTCCCCAAGATTTTTCTTTTTCAACATGAACATTTATGTGTGTAATCCTGCTCCCCCTCCCAGCACTGCTTTTAGTCTGTTCCATAAGTTTTGGTATGTTGTGTTTTTGCTTCATTGATCTTTAAGTATTTACTAAATTCCTTTGTGATTTCTTCTTTGGTCCATTGGTTGTTTAAGAGTATGCTGTTTAATTTGCACAAATTTGTAAAATTTCCAGTTTTCCTTCTGATCGTTGATTTCCAACTTCATTTCATTGTGATTGGAAAACATACTTTGATATCTATCTTTAAACAAATTTTGATTCTTATGCTGTATATTAATAATTAACCATTGGTGGATTAAGGCCTAAAGGAAAAATTCTAACCTTGTAAAACTTCTAAAAAAATAGTGAAAAATGTCATGACCTTGAGTTAGTAGGCAAATATTGTTTAGTTAAAACATCAAAAGTATGACCCATAAAAGAAAAAAACGGATAAGTTGGACTTACCAAAGTTAAAACTTCTGCTGTTTGAAAAGCCATTAAAAGAAAATTTTTGCAAAGCATATTCCCAGGTGACTGGGAAGTAGCAAAGAGGACTGGTAGAGATGTACCAATGTGTGTTTCAATATGCAAGTGCATAGAAGCAATGCTGGGAATCTCTCTGATTAGCTATCTTTATCTCAAGCTAGCAAAAATGCTATGTGTTTCTTATTATCTCTTATGTTTCCTCTTCAACAAAATTGGAGAAGAGGGCAGAACAGGTTCTGCCTGGAAGTGAGGGAGTGAGGTGAGAGGGAGGGGGGTGATGGGCAGGGGGGAGAGATGGCCCAAACAATGTATGCACAAAGGAATAAATAAATAAACAATGAAAAACAATTGTTTCTCCCAATGAAAAACTGTGATAGCTAGGGATGATTCTTGTGAAATATGGAATCAATACAGTTTTAAACTTGTTTCCAGATATTTAACCTTTTATCCAGGATGGTGCAAGATTAGAGGTTACATGTTTCTATGAAAATTAGTATAATACAGCATTTTGAACTGAAATGAATGTCTCTCCCAATGCAAATGGTGCTATCATGGGAGGAATCCTGAAATATACAGACTCAATATCTAGAGTTAAACTTGTTCCAAAACATTTAACCTATCTAAGTTGGTGAGAATGTGAATTAACATGTTTCTCTGAAAATCAGTATAATAACAGAATTTTGATAGAAAATGAATGTTTCTCCCAAAGAAAAATGGTGCTGCCTCAGGATGATTCTTGTGAAATATAGAATCAATACTCAGAGTTAAACTTGTTCCCAGACATTCAGCCTTGTATCTAGGTTAATTGAAAAAATAGGAGTTACATGTTTCTATGAAAAAACATTATAATACAGCATTTTGATCCAAAATGAATGTTTCTCCAAATGAAAACCGGTGATAGCTGGGGAAGTTCTTATGAAATATGAAACCAATACCCAGAGTTGAACTTGTTCCCAGACATTCAAACTTCTATCTAAGTTGGTGAAAGAAAGGGACATTCATATTTTTATGATAATCAATATAATAGAGCAATTTGAGAAAAAATGAATGTCTCCCCCAATGCAAAATGGTGGTAACACGGAGGATTCCTGCCGAATACAGACTCAATCTCTACAGTTAAACTTATTACAACACATTCAATCTTCTATCTAGGTTGGTGAAAGAAAAGGAGTTACATGTTTCTCTGAAAATCAGTACAGAACAGCGTTTCGATCTAAGATGAATGTTTCTCCCAATGAAAAACAGTTATACTTGGGGAGGATTCTTGTGAATAATAGATTCAGTACCCCTAGTTAAATTTGTTCTCAGACAGTCAACGTTTTATCTAGGTAGGTAAAAGAATAGTAGTTACATGTTCTATGAAAATCATTATAATACAGCATTTTGTTACAAAATGAATATTTCTCCCAATGAAAAAATGTGATAGCTGGGGAGGATTCTTGTGAAATATGGTTTCAATACCCAGAGTTAACTTTCTATCCAGGTTGATGAAAGAATACTAGTTACATATGCCTATGAAAATCAGTATTGTTGGGCTGTTATAATTTTTATTGAGAACTATATAACATGCATAGATAATAGATGAAAGAAATAAGCCTGGGAAGATATACATTAAAAAGTTAACAGTGGCCAGGCATTTTTGTACATATCTATACTGCCAACACTCAGGAGGCTGAGGCAGAAGGATCAGGAGTTTGAGACCAGCCTGGGCTACATAGTGAGACTATCTCAAGGAAAAAAAAATGTTAACAGTGTTTATCTTAGATAGTGATGTTATGCATGATTTTTAATTTCCTTTGTATGTTGCCTACTTTTTTTTCAATAAATATAGGGTACTCTTCTACTTAGGAGGGCAGAACCTGTTCTGGGGGGAGGGGAAGGGAGTAGCACCAGTGGTGGGGGAAGGTGGTGGGGAAAGAAGTAGGAGGATGAATACAGTGCAAATAATGTATATACATGTATGTAAATGCAAAAATGATACCTGTTGAAACTATTCCAGGAATTTGTGGAGAAGGAATGAAGGAGAGAGGTAGAGGGGGTGAACTGAAGTATTATATATTTGATATATTATAAGAACCTTTGTAAATGCCACAATATACCCCCACCCAGCACAATAATAAAAAAAAATTAGTCGTAGATTCTGTTTTAAAAGTTCAGAGACAACATCTATGTAATACAGCATTACAGTAAGTTGGCTTAACAAAATGGGTATGTAAAAGAACAACAAAAAAAAAGAGATTTAGAGAAAAACTTTGTGACCAATGTGAATTTCCAAGATCAAGGAATCTTGTTAACCATTCTAAGCCTGTAAATCTGAAAGACCCAGGAAACTGTAAGCTCTAACCTAATGTCAATACCATGTTGGAAAGCCAAAATGTTGATTCCTCCAGCACTGGAGAGGATTTGTCTCCATTTTTTATTTTAGAGATAAGCTCCAGTCAGGGCTGGAGGTATAATACCTCAAACGCTAGGATGCCTGCCTGCCTAGCAAGTGCAAAGTCCTGAGTTCAAACTCTAGCATTGCCAAAAACAAAACTAAACAAAAAGACTCTTCAAGTCAGTGACTCTCAGCATTTTACAAATGACAAAAGATTTTAAATGCATTTTAGAAGCAATGGTGGGAATTCAACAGATTTCTAGAGCTGTAAAGCTTAATGTTACTTCAGAAAGTATCTCTGCTTATCTTCCCTACAGTTCCTTTGGCACCGTGAGCACTGAAGAGAAGCTGAGTGTAGGAGCACTTTGTTAATATATCAGAAGATACATCAACACCTCCACAAACTTCATGCCTAACATCTTCAGGACGTTCATGAGAGATCTAAAATAAATAGTATGTGAGTTCCTAAAAGCCTTGATGGAAAATATCACCAACTATCACCTAGAAAGCTATCTCTAGTTTATAGAAAGTTAGGAATACTTGATTTTGCAAGAATATTCACAGGTAACTACAGTATATATTATGTGTCCCATGAAAATAATACAAAGATTCAAATTAGTTTTTAATTGCTTGCTAAATTTTTTCAATTTTATTCAAATTGGCCTTCTAAAGAGCTACTATACATCAAGATTACTTCCAATATTTTAGTGAGAAATCATTAGACAACCTGACCTCCATAAGTATACAGGCATGTTGAGTCCACACATACTCTTAGTGGAATTTTATTTGTCCTCCAACTTTGATGTCACTCACAAATTTAGGCTTGAGTACAGAAAACTCTTAACCTGGGATATGAGCAGACTGAATTAGGACTGGCTGAAGCTCTGAAATGCAAATGCATTCTGCAAGGAGCTCATAAGTCTACTTCATCCAGATTCATGGTTCCTTTATTAAACTGATTTCAAATGTTCCTGTAATCAAATATTAGCTTGTTTTTGTTTTTGTTTTTGAGATGATGTCTTATTATGTAACCCAGCCTGGATTCCAATTAACAATTCTCCTGCCTCAGTCTACTGAATGCTGGGATTACAGGTATGTACCACCACATCCAGCTTACCAATCACTTCAATAATGATTTCAACAGAAAGGAGCTGGGGAAACTCATAAAAATTTGACATTATTACCCATTGGCTACTATATATAGTCACCTGCTTCCCTTGAAAATAGTTCCAATGTGGAGGATTCAAAATTTCAGCTTTTAGCCAAGACTGAGTAACAGGTATCAGATTTATGACCCTGCCTAAAATAAATAGAAAACTGGATAAAACATGTACGATAAAGACTTTCTAGACAGAAGATAACAGGTAACATAGGACTCATATCTGGGGAGGGAAACGGAAAAGGCAAATTTCACAATTATGCCAGCTTATTACCTAAAGGGAGTTTCCAGACCTCAGTTGATAGGGAAGAGAAACAGATTAGCAGATTCAGGAAGGTAAGGAGACTCAGATCAGAGGTTGGAGGACAAGGCATGGTATTGAGAGGGAGGGATATGTGCAAATATGTGCATATGTGTGAGGCTGGGGAGAGAGCCACGAGGAAGGAATAGGCAGAAAAAACTCACTCCTACCTACCAGAATGAAAAGACATCATAAAAAGTGGGGCAGAAGATAGAATTCTTTAAAATAAAGGGAGTGGGAAGCCTAACTTAGCCCTAGACTGAAAGTTGCTCTGCTCATGTACAAACAAAACTTAAAAAGCAAGCACAGAAAAGAGCCAACTATACCAAGTATAGTCTATTAACACATGATGGTATGCTATGGGGGTTTTTGTTTGTTTGCTTTTTCAGTACTAGGGCTTCAACCCAGAGCCTTGAGCTTGCTAGGCAGGCACTCTACCACTTAAGCCACTTTGCCACCCTTGTTGTGTTAGGTATTTTCAAGATACGGTCTCATAAGCTTTTTGTCTGGGCTGGCTTCAAACTGCAATCTTCCTAATCTCTACCTCCTGAGTAGATAGGATTACAAGTGTGAGCCACCAGAGCCCAGCAACTGTATTATGTTGACATGTCATTGTGTTGACATAACAATGTCAAGAACAGACCACAAACATAACAGTGGTCTTATCAGACTACAGCCTAGTGATGTCATAGCTGTTATAGTTTGTGTAAGTACACTCTATAACATCCATACAACACTGAAATTGCCTAGAGCTGCATTTCTTAGAATGCATCCCATTAAGTAAAGCATAACTTGAAGCCAACACTACTTAAAGGACTAAAAAAAATTACAACAATATAAAACTCATAATGACCAGCATCCAAACAGAGATAGACAATGAACAGGAAAATATGATGTATAGCCAAGAAGAAAATCAATAAAAAGACACAGAAGCAAAAGAGGATAAAGATAGCAAATAAGGACACTAAAATAGCTATTACAAATATGCTCTGTGTATTCAAGAAAGCAAAGGGACATATGATAGTGAAGAGAGAAAGAGTATTAATCCCCTCCAAGAAAAACCATACAGGGATAAAAGACACAAAATCTGATGGGAAATTTCACTGGATTCAATAAACAGAAATATTAACAGTACAGAAGAAACGACCAGCAAATTTAAGGCATAGCAATACAAATTATCTATAAAGAAGGCTGGTTACAGTAGCTCATGCATACAATTCCAACTACCTGGAAGGCAGAGATAGGAGGACAATGGTTCAAGGTTGGCCTCAGGCAAAAAATGTGAGATCCTATGTTAAAACCAGTAAAGTGAAAAGGGCTTGGGATTATGGCTCAAGTGTAGAGCACCTGCTTTGCAAGTGTGGAGCCCTGAGTTCAAACCCTAGTCCAACCAGAAAAAAAAAAAGCCACAAGCAAAGGATGCATAACAGACAGTGGCCCACTTGTCAGCAACTGTGGCTGGTGGTGGCTCAAGTAGGAAGAGCACCTGTCTAGCAAGCGTGAGGCTCTGAGTTCAAACCCCAGTGCCATCAAAGGAAAAATAAAAACCCTCAGAAACTGTGTGAGCCTAGCAACAGTGTACAGACTCTATTAAAGTACTGAAAATATAGGAAAGAGGGAAAAAGTACTGAAGTGAATTGTCAATTTATAATTTCCCACCCAGAGGAAATCATCTTGCAAAGTAGAAAGCACTTTCAGACAAAAGTTAAAAGAATCACTATCAGACATGTGCCAAAGAAATGAAAAGTGAGGGCTGAGGACTTGGCTCAAATGGTAGAGCACCTGCCTAGCAAGTGCAAGACCCTGAGTTTAAATCCCAATAGTGCCAAAAAGAGAGAGAGAAAAAAAAGAAAGAAATGAAGACTGAGGTAGAATAGGGTATCAAATAGAAATTTGGGTTTTGGCTATAAGTGTGATTAAGATTAAAATAAAGATTGTGAGGTTAATAACAAAATGCTGAAAAATTTGGACCTATTCAAAAGAACAAAGACACAGAAATATTAAATATTTAATAAATAAAAAGATCTTTTAAATGGATAATTTAAAACTAAGTAACAGGTTTATTGAGAGGTTTATAGCACATACAAGAGTAAAACACAGCAACATGGCACAGAGGACAAGTAGGAAAATCACCCTACATATAAGGTGGTAAAATATTCTTTGAAAGCTATATGTGTATATGGTAAACTACAGAGCAAGAATCAGAAACCTTTAGCCCAGGCTGAATTCAGTCTGCTGACTATTTTTGTAAAGTTAAATTATAAATGGTTTTCACATTTTGTAAAGGGGTGGAAGGATACACGAGATTATCTAAGTCATATAAAAATCTAGAGGATTATTATCTGGTTCTTTACAGAAAAAGTTGTTGAGGACTACCTAGAGGAGGATTTCTCAACCTTGGCACTATTGATGATTCGAGGCAAATAAATTCCTGTCATGGGGGTTGTCCTTTGCACTGCATAATGTTTAGTAGCATCCCTGGTCTCTACTCAATAGATGTCATAAACTCCCCACCCCTAGCAGGACAACCTGTTACATGATGGGGGCAGCTACCTTAAGTTAGGAAATATGCATTAAAGCACAACTGAAATGTTTTTTAATTTTTTAAAAAGATGTAGCTAGTAATTTGTGTTAGTTACATTTGCATCACTGTACCCAAATACCTGGGAGAAACAACTGAAGAGAGGAAAGAGTTATTTTGGCTCACAGTTTCAGAGAGTTCAGTCTACGGCCACTTAACTCCAATGCACTTGGGCAAAACATCCTGGCTGTGGCAACATATGGAGAGGACTGTGCACCTTATGGAGGACAGGAAGCAGAAAGAGGAAGGAAGGGGCCAGTATAAGATGCTCCCAAGAACTAGGTTCTTTCTCTTCCAGTTTCTAGAACCTCCCAAAATAGTGCCACTAGCTGGGGACCCAGTGTTCAACAAATGAGCCTGTGGGGGACAGTTCATATTCAAACTATAAGTCAATAGGAAAGATAAAATTGATTCACTGAAAATAATTGGGGGCTGGGGAGGAGGCTCAATGGTAATGTTGCTTAGCAGGCACAAGACCCTAAGTTCAATTCCCAGCACCACAATTAATTAATTAATTAAACCCTTAATCCAAAAAAGTCAGGAAGAGAAAAAGAGAAAAAAATTTCTCTACTCACACACAGAAAGAAAATATTTACATAACATATTTTTCCAGAATTAAAAAACAAAAATAAGCAAGGCATTAGTGGCTCACATCTGTAATCCTACCTACTTTGGGAGCCTCACATTGGTAGGATCATGGTTGGAGGCCAGCCTGGGCAAATAGCTCAAGAGACCCCCATCTCCAAAATAACCACAGTAAAAATGAACTGAAGGTGTGGTTCAAGCGCTAGAGTGCTTGCTTTGCAAGTGTGCAGCCCTGAATTCAAACCTCAAAAGCACCAAAAAAAAAAAAAAACCAGAGAAAAAAGAGAAACAAATCTTCCTACTCAAGAAGACAACTTGCTGGGGACTGGGGGGAGCAAAAAATGTAAATGCAAAAGATTTTAATGGATACTTTAGTGGAGCTATAGAAATGGCAAAAATAAATGATGAAAACTATAAATAAAGGAAATGCCACTAAAACCACAAAGAGCAATCACACAGTCATAAAAGTTAAAATGTAAAAGACTGAAAATATCAAGTGTTGGCAATCATACAGAGCAAATACATCTCTTTGTCACTGCTGGTAAGAAGGTAAAATGAAGAGATTACAAGATGGCAGGTAGAGGGAGGAAGCAGAAAGCGTGCTTCCTAAAGTAAAATCTTGGAGAGACGTTGGAGATACACATTACAGGAAAAACCACCGAGAAGAGGCAAAACTTTGACTCCTCCACACCCACAGCCCATGCGTAGCATTCCCACTCCACGTTAAATGGAGAAACCAGGAGGGCTGGTACTCCCACAGACAACCCTGGGCCAGATTAGCATAGCCCCCTGGACAGACTGACCCCCGACCCAAGGAAAAAAGAAAAAAAACTGAATAATAAACAGTAAAAACAAAAAAAAGACACGTGGTAAAGAGGGTGGAGCGCCCTGAGCACCGAAGGTGGGGAAGGGCAATCCCTCACAGAATTGTAAATAAGCCAGCCAGAGAAGGCAGGAGCAGTGGCACATGCCCAGCAACCAGGAGCAGGAAAGCTTGTAAAAGTGGTGGTGGGAGGACAACTCCACAGGACGGGGGGAAGGCCCACTTCCCATGTGAACTGTAAATAAATAAGCTGGCTGGAGAAGGCAGGAGTGGCGGCACACGTCCAGCAACCAGGAGCAGGAAATCTTGTAAAAGTGGCAGTGGGAGGAAAACTCCACAGGAGGGGAGGGGAAGACCCACTTCCCACATGAACTGTAAATAAACACACCGGCCTGAGAAAGCTGGTGCAGTGTCACCTCCCCCAGTGTGCTTGGAAAGAGGAAAGCTTGTAGCAGTGGCAGTTGCGCCCAGGAGAACTCTAAGTATACATAGCCTGCAGGGCTAGGTAAGTGTTAAGCTCACTCCTGAGATCTGCATAAATAAAGCCTCCAGCAACAGCACGCTGACAGCAGCGGGCAGGTGAGCCACAGCCTCAGATAGCTATTCACAGAACTGTCTCCAGACACTTTTTTTCTCTCTCTTCCTTTGATGAGACAAAAACTGAACTACACCTGCATGCTGAAAAACTTACTGAAACTGTATTGCATTTGAACTCGGGACACTTTATGGTGTTTTTTTGTTCTGTTTTGGTTTGTTTTTTTTTTCCCTTTGATGAGACAACAACAAACTACTTCTGAGACACCATCTCCAGGATTGGAGGCTGAAAGACTTAACACCAAAATTATTAAGACTGAAACTTTATTGCATTTGAACTTGGAGATTTTTTTTATTTTTATTTATTTATTTATTTTTGTTCTCAATCCTCACTCTTTAATGCATGTTCAGCTTACTGTTGATTAGTACACTATCTCTCCCTGTTTATACCCCTGAAACTTTTTTTGTTTTACTTGTTTATTTGTTTTCCCCTCTTTCTTTAACTTCATTGCTTTCCCTCTCCTCTCACCCTTCCATCCTACATATCACCATTGTTATTATTACAAGCTAGAAAATACTTAATTGCACACAGTACAGGAATAATAATAACACCAAAAGCAATGACGGGAAGACAGAAAAAACAGGGAAACCAGTTTCCCCACAGCAAAAAATTTGTACAGGAACCAGAGGGAAATGAAGAAAACAGATACTCAGATCCAGACTCCAACAAAATGAAGATAAACTATGCCAAAGAACCCAATGAAGCCCACAAGAACAATCTAAAAGAAGAAATATTACAGGTAATCAATGAGAATTTTATAGAGATGATACTGGATAGGGTCAACCAAAATGTACAGGAGACACGAAATTCCAAGACAACAAAAATAGAGAATTTGAGAAAGCACAAGAAGAAATAAAAGAAACCATAAAAGCACTGTATAAACACCAAAGTGAAACAAAGAACACAATTAATAAAGAGATAAATGAACTCAGGATGAAAATAGACAACATTAAAGAGGAAATGACTCAGGATATGGAAAACCACACAAAAAAAGAACGAAACAGAATTGCAAAAAAAAAAAGGAAGGCCAATCCAGCAGAATAGAACAAGCAGAAGACAGAACCTCAGAACTCGAAGATGAAATGGTAATTAAAGGAAAAACAGAAGAACCATTATTTAAACAACTCAATACCTGTGAGAAGAAAACGCAAGAACTCACTGACTCCATCAAAAGACCAAACCTGAGAATCATGGGCATTGAAGAAGGAGAAGAGGTGCAAGCAAATGGAATGCGTAATATATTCAACAAAATAATAACAGAAAATTTCCCAAATCTAGAGAAATCTATTCCCATACTGATGCAAGAGGCTTCCAGAACACCAAACAGACCAGACCAAAATAGATCCCCATGGCATATTATCATTAAAACAACAAATACAGAGACCTGAGAAAGAATATTGAAGGCTATAAGAGAGAAAAAACAAATAACACACAAAAGTAAACCCATCAAAATCACAGCAGACTTTTCAACAGAAATATTAAAAGCAAGAAGAGCTTGGGGTGAGATCTTCCAGGCACTGAATGAAAATAACTTCAACCCCAGGATACTCTACCCAGCAAAACTATCATTCAAAATCAATGGAGCAATAAAAGTCTTCCATGATAAGCAGAAACTAAAACAATGTGTGACCACAAAGACACCACTACAAAAGATTCTTCAAGGGATTCTGCACACAGAAAGTAAAACCCAACATAACCATGAAAGGGCAGGCAGCACCAAACTACAGGAAAAGAAAAAGCAAGAAAGTAGAGAGTAAGCTCAACTTAGGTACACACAACCAAACCTTCAAACAACTAAGACAACTAAATGACAGGAATCACAACATACCTATCAGTACTAACACTTAATGTTAATGGACTTAATTCCCCCATCAAAAGGCACTGCTTGACGAACTGGATTATAAAGGAAGATCCAACAACTTGTTGCTTACAGGAGACCCATCTCACCGACAGAAATAAGCATAGGCTTAGGATGAAAGGCTGGAAGAAGATTTACCAAGCCAATGGCCCCCGAAAACAGGCAGGAGTAGCAATACTTATCTCTGACAAAGTAGACTTCAAACCTACATATATCAAATGAGATAAAGAAGGACATTCCATACTAATAAAAGGGGAAATAGACCAAAAGGAAATAACAATTATCAACCTATATGCACCCAATGTCAATGCACCCAATTTCATCAGACATACTCTGAAAGACCTAAAAGCATATATTAACTCCAACACAGTGGTCATGGGAGACTTAAACATCCCATTATCATCAATAGATGGGTCATCCAAACAAAAAATCAATAAAGAAATCCTAGATCTAAAATATACAATAGATCAAATGGACCTAGTTGATGTCTACAGAGTTTTTCATCCAACTTCTACACAATATAAATTCTTTTCAGAAGCTCATGAAGCCTCAGCAAATACAAGAAAATAGAAATTATAACATGCATTCTATCTGATCACAATGCAATAAAACTAGAACTCAACAACAAAAGTAAAGACAGAAAAGCATGCAAACAGTTGGAAACTGAGTAACTCAATGCTTAATGAACAATGGGTCATTGATGAAATAAAAGAGGAAATTAAAAAGTTTCTGGAAGTCAATGAAAATGAAAACACAACCTACTGGAAGCTATGGGACACAGCAAAGGCAGTCCTGAGAGGAAAGTTTATAGCCATGAGTGCATAGATTAAAAGACTGAAAGATCCCTAATCAATGACCTAATGATACATCTCAAACTCCTAGAAAAACAAGAACAAGCAAATCCCAAAACAAAGAGAAGAGAAATAATAAAAATAAAAGCTGAAATCAATGAAATAGAAACCAAAAAAACCATACGAAGAATTAATGAAACAAAAAGTTGGTTCTTTGAAACAATAAACAAGATCGACAGACCCCTGGCAAACCTGACTAAAACGAGGAGAGAAAAAACCCAAATTAGTAGAATCAGGAATGCAAAAGGGGAGATAACAACAAACACCATGGAAGTCCAGGAAATCATCAGTGACTACTTCAAGACCCTATATTCAAATAAATTCAAAAATCTTAAAGAAATGGACAGATTTCTAGACACATATGATCATCCCAAACTGAATCAAGGGAAATTAATCACCTGAATAGATCTATAACACAAAATGAAATTGAAGCAGCAATCAAGAGTCTCCCCAAAAAGAAACGTTCAGGACCTGATAGATTCTCTGCTGAATTCTATCAGACCTTTAAAGAAGAACTGATACCAACCCTCCTTAAACTGTTCCATGAAATAGAAAGGGAAGGAAAACTGCCTAACACATTTTATGAAGCCAATATTACACTTATCCCAAAATCAGGCAAAGACACCTCCAAAAAGGAGAACTATAGGCCAATCCCTTAATGAACATTGGTACAAAAATCCTCAATAAAATAATGGCAAACCGAATTCAATAACAGATCAAAAAGATCATTCACCATGACCAAGTAGGCTTCATCCCAGGAATGCAGGGGTGGTTCAACATACGAAAATCAACCAGTGTAATAAACCACATTAATAGAAGCAAAGACAAAAACCACTTGATCATCTCAATAGATGCAGAAAAAGCCTTTCATAAAATCCAACACCATTTCATGATAAAAGCTCTAAGAAAACAAGGAATAGACGGAAAGTACCTCAACATTATAAAAGCTATATATGACAATCCTACAACCAGCATTATACTTAACGGAGAAAAACTGAAACCATTCCCTCTAAAATCAGGAACCAGACAAGGATGCCCACTATATCCACTCCTATTCAACACAGTACTGGAATTCCTAGCCAGAGCAATTAGGCAAGAAGGAATAAAAGGAATACAAATAGGTAAAGAAACTGTCAAAATATCCCTATTTGCAGACGACATGATCCTATACCTTAAAGACCCAAAAAATTCTACTCAAAAGCTCTTAGACACCATCAATAGCTATAGCAAGGTAGTAGGATATAAAATGAACATAGAAAAATCATTAGCATTTCTATACACAAATAATGAACAAACTGAGAAAGAATATATGAAAACAATTCCATTTACAATAGTCTCAAGTGTTATGTTTACCTAGGTGTAAACCTAACAAAGGATGTGAATGACCTCTACAAGGAAAACTATAAACTTCTGAAAAAAGAGATTGTGGAAGACTATAGAAAGTGGAGCGATCTCCCATGCTCATGGATTGGTAGAATCAACACAGCAAAAATGTCCATACTCCCAAAAGTAATCTATATGATTAATGCAATTCCCATCAAAATTCCAATGACATTCATTAAAGAGATTGAAAAATCTACCATTAAATTTATATGGAAACACAAGAGGCCATGAATAGCCAAGGCAATACTCAGTCAAAAGAACAATGCTGGAGGTATCACGATACCTGACTTGAAACTATATTACAAAGCAAATAACAATAAAAACAGCATGGTACTGGCACAAAAACAGACACGAAGACCAGTGGAACAGAATAGAGGACCGGGATATGAAGCCACACAACTATAACCAACTTGTCTTTGACAAGGCACTAAAAATATACGATGGAGAAAAGACAGCCTCTTCAACAAAAACTGCTGGGAAAAACTGCTGGGAAAAGCAGTCTGCAAAAAACTGAAACTAGATCCATGTATATCACCCCAAACCAATATTAACTCAAAATGTATCAAGGATCTTAATATCAGACCCCAAACTCTAAAGATGGTACAGGAAAGAGTAGGAAATACTCTGGAATTAATAGGTATAGGCAAGAACTTTCTCAATGGAACCCCAGCAGCTCAGCAACTAAGAGATAGCATAGATAAATGGGACTTCATAAAACTAAAAAGCTTCTGCTCGACAAAAGAAGTGGTCTCTAAACTGAAAAGACCACCCACAGAGAGGGAGAAAATATTTGCCAGCTACACATCAGACAAAGGACTGATAATCAGAATATATAGGGAACTTAAAAAACTAAATTCTCCCAAAATTAATGAAGCAATAAAGAAATGGGCAAGTGAACTAAACATAACTTTCTCAAAAGAAATTCAAATGGCCAAAAAAACACATGAAAAAATGCTCACCATCTCTAGCAATAAAGGAAATGCAAATTAAAACCACACTAAGATTCCACCTCTCCCCTGTTAGAATAGCCATCATTAGCAACACCACGAACAACAGGTGTTGGTGAGGATGCGGGGAAAAAGGAACCCTCTTACACTGTTGGTGGGAATGTAAACTAGTACAACCACCCTGGAAAAAAATTTGGAGGCTACTTAAAAAGCTAAACATTGATCTACCAGATGATCCAGCAATACCACTCTTGGGGATATACCCAAGAGACTGTTACACAGGTTACTCCAGAGGCACCTGCACACCCATGTTTATTGCAGCACTATTCACAATAGCCAAGTTATGGAAACAGCCAAGATGCCCCACTACTGACGAATGGAGTCAGAAAATGTGGTATTTATACACAGTGGAATTTATTCAGGCATGAAGAAGAACGAGATGTCATCATTCGGTGGTAAATGGATGGAATTGGAGAACATCATTCTGAGTGAGGTTAGCCTTGCCCAAAAGACCAAAAATCATATGTTCTCCCTCATATGCGGACATTAGATCAAGGGCAAACACAATAAGGGGATTAGGCTTTGATCACATGATAAAGCGAGAACACACAAGGGAGGTATGAGGATAGGTAAGACACCTAAAAAATTAGATAGCATTTGTTGTCCTCAACGCAGAGAAACTAAAGCAGATACTTTAAAGCAACTGAGGCCAATAGGAGAAGGGGAACAGGAACTAGAGAAAAGGTTAGGTCAAGAAGAATTAACCTAGAAGGTAACACACACGCACAGGAAATCAATGTGAGTCAATGCCCTGTATAGCTATCCTTATCTCAACCAGCAAAAACCCTTGTTCCTTCCTATTATTGCTTATACTCTCTCTTCAGGAAAATTAGAGATAAGGGCAAAATCGTTTCTGCCGGGTAGCGAGGTTGTGGGGGGAAAGAGGGAGCGGGTGTGTGGGTAAGGGAGGGGGTGGGGGAAGGGAGGAGAAATGACCCAAACATTGTATGCACATATGAATAAAATAAAAATTAAAAAAAAAGAAGGCAAAATGGTCAGCCAGTTTGGAAAACAAGTTGGAACTTTCTAATAATGTGTACACTTACTATTAAAACCAGCAATCCCACTTATATTTACACCAAGAATTGCCAAGATGGCATATGGCTGATAACCTCCAAATCAAGGAGCTCACACAAACTTGAAAGATAACCTAGGTTCATAGTAGCAACCATAGTTGGTCTGGTTGCTTTACTAAATAAGAGGTTGCCAATACATAGACAGGCCATATCTACAATGACCAACCTCTAAACAAGCTTTTTAAAGCACAAATCTGCCCCAGGACTGCAGGCATCACTAGGAATATGCTGTGCTCCTAGTGGGTGTTCTTTATTTATTTTTTTTCTAGCCTTTGTTTTGGTAGCCTCCAGTCAGTGAAGACTACCCAAAGTGCTAAAAATTGACACACAGGGCCTGGAGTCCTCCACAAGCCAGGAGATTCCCAGACTGGGGAGAAACAAAACAATCACCAGGTGCTGACTGCCAACTGCCAACTGGAGGAGCCCTCCAGCCAGACAGAGGTGCCCACAAAACATTTAGGTGAGCTGGCTGCTTTCAGTCCTGAAGTCTACCACACAGCTCAGCTTGTGGGCATCTGACTGCATCGCTCCAGCATATTATTGGTCTAATAAAATGACTGAAATCTCCTGCCCTGCCTGTTAGGGGAGGGACACTGTGGCTTGTGGCTCAGCCCTTGCTTCTCTAAACAAAGGAAGACAATGTGAGTGCAGGTTAACCAAGCCTGAACCCAGCCTATGGGAAATAACCTCCAAGAAGCCTAGTAGCAAGCTGAATCTGACTGCCCCCTCAGAGAAGAGCTTTTGGCAAAAGGCCTAAGCTGCAGCTCCCAGACTTGCAGGGAAGACAGGTCACTGCTCCCTGCTCAGCGCCCCATAACCATCCCCAAGAAGCCTCCTAGCTAAGTAAGCTGAAATTGACAACCCCCTCAAGAGGAGACTTTGGGGAGGGGCGGGACACAATGCCCATCAAGAAGGGACACTTCCGCTTGCCACTAGCCTAGCATATCTATCTTAGGGAGGGGCAGGGACCAAGAGAAAGCCTCTGTCTAGAGACTGCAGACTTAACACAGTTATGGAGGGTTGCTGCCCTGAGGGAACATGTGAGAACTGGAGACAAAAACCTGAGGACCAGAAATTGGAGGGGAACATTACAGTATACTCACTGACCAGAGAAGAAACCCACTCACCTCCACTACAAGGAAGAAATTTGGACTTTGAATTTTTTTTCTCCCTTTTTGCCAGTTTCAATTTGACTAACCCTCTTTTATTCCAATTTTTTCTTATTTTTCCAATTCTTCCTCTTCCCTTTTTTCTTTTTCTATTTCTTTTGTTTCTTCTTTTTTCTCCACATTTCCTATCTTCCTTACAAATCACCCAACTTGTGGTTTTACTCTACCAACTTCTTATATTGAAACTATACAAAGAAACAATGAAACAAAAAGTTGGTTTTTACAAAAAGATAAAGAAGATTGGTAAACCCTTAGCAAATCTGACTAAAAAGAGGAGAGACAAGACCCAAATTAATAAAATTAGAGATGAAAAAGGGGATATCACAACAAATACCAAAGAAATCCAGAGGATCATTAGGGAACACTGCAAAAACCTATACTCAAAAAAGTTGGAAAATCTAGAAGAAATGAATACATTTCTAGATGCATATGACCAACCAAATTTGAACCATGAAAATATAAACCAAAGTGGATCTATAAGAAGCAATGAAATTGAAGCAACAATAGTCTCACAAAGAGTTCCAGGTCACAGAACCAGTGTCTGCATGGGAGGTAGGCAGAAGGAGGGCGAGGTTTTAACTGGAACAATCTGAAAAGTAGCAAAAGCCCAGAGGTTGATGTCCCTGCTCGTTCAAGCTACCTGTGCCCTACTTACAGCACAAGTGGTCTCTTTACATTTCAACAGAAAGTCTCACCACCACTCCCATCTATGGAGGCTGCACAGACCTAAAACAATCCTCCTGAAGCTGTCCATAACATTCAGGGCAGGAAGGACTAACTTGGACAAATGCACTTCTATCAACAAGAAACATAACTGGCTTTTGTTTTTTTCTTTTGTTTGTGATTGCTTTGGTTTTCTTTGTTTCCCTTCAGGCAATTTGTTCTTGTTTGGCTGTTTCTCTCCTTTTTTTCTTTCTTTTATTTGCTTCTTCTTCTTTTTTTCCCCCCAAATTAGTTTCTAATTGTTGAAATCTTTTTCTCTTTTTTCTCCCTATTATCCATTCTCTATTTCCCAGTTATAAATATACAGAGCTAGCCAGGTGTTGGTGACTTACTCCTAAATTCCTACTTACTCACAAGGCAGAGATCAGGAAGATGGCGGTTCAAAGCCAGCCCTGGGCAAATAGTTGACAAAACCCTATCTTGGAAAAAAACCCAAAAACCAAGAGCTGGCAGAGTGGCTTAAGTGGTAGAGTATCTGCAAAGCAGTATAAGGCCCTGAGTTCAATCTCAGTACTGCCAATATATGGAGAGAGCGATCGCTCATACTCTCTCTTACATCCATCTTCTCTTCTTCTTTCCCTTGTCCCACTCCAATCCCTTCTCCATACCCAACTCTCATAGTACTCAATTTCCAATCCTCATAACTTTCAACCAGGGCTTAGCTCCCAGATCATCCCCCAAGAGCCAGACTTTTGCTTGATACAACCTTACTGAGGAGACAGATAAGGATTCCAATTGTTACATTCAAATTCTTGATTTATTGCTGAATTGTTACACCCTTGCTACTGCAGTAGGTTATCTGCTCACCTAAAAGGAAACTTAGACCAACAGATGTGCAGAAATTTAAAGGTGAAAAACCCAGGCAATGTCTCACCTCCAAACTCCCACCACAGCAACTCAACATCTGAATCTAAAGATGGTGAATTGGCCAAAAAGTTGGAGAGAGAATTCAGAAGCCTACTATTAAAAATGATCAGTGACCTCAAAGAGGATTCAAATAAACAGATAAGTGAAATTAGAAAATCAATCCAAAACCTAGACAAGAAAGTCAGAAACATGGAAGAGAAATTCAGTAAGGAAATGGAAATAATGAAAAATAACCAAGTAGAAGTGTTAGAAATGAAAACCTCAATAAATCAAATACACACCACGGTAGATAGTATTATCATCAGACAAGATCAAACAGAAGAAAGAATATCAGAGATAGTGGACAAGCTATATGATCAATGCAATCCCTATCAAAAGTCCAATGAAATTCTTCACCAATATAGCAAAGTCAATCTTAAAGTTCATATGGAAGCACAAAAGACCTTAAACAAAGTAATCCTGAGACAAAAGACCAACACTGTAAGTGTCACAATACCTGACTTCAAACTATATTTTTAGAGTCATAGTAATAAAAACATCATGGTACCGGCACAAAAACAGACATGCAGACCAGTGAAATAGAACAGCAGACCCTGATACAAACTCACATAGCTACAGCTATTTTAATGTTTCACAAAGGAGTCCAAAATATGTTTTGAAGAAGATAGCCTCTTCAACAAATAGCTGAAGCAGTGAAAACTGGATATCTACCTTCAGAAGATTAAAACTAGACCCTAACTCTTATCTTGAACTAGTATCTATTGAAAGTGGATTAAAGAGCTTAATGTAAGATCCGAAATGGTGAAATTACTCCAGGAAAAAATAAGGAATATACTGGACCACATAGGCATGGGCAATAACTATAAATAGAACTCCAATCGTTCAGTAATTAAGAGAAAGGACTGACAAATGGGACTGCATGCAACTAAAAAGCTTCTGCACAGCAAAGGAAATGGTCACCAGACTGAAGAGGCATCCCACAGAATGGGAGAAAGTCTTTGCCAGCTATTCAATTAATAACAAGAACGCACAGGGAACTCAAAAGAGTAAACTCTCAAAGAATCAATGACCCAATGAAAAAATGATCAAATAAGCTGAACAGAAATTTTACAAAGGAAGAAGTACAAATGGCCAAAAAACACATGAAGAAATGTTCAACATCCCTAGCCATAAAGGAAATGCAAATCAAAACTACATTAAGATTCCATCTCATTTTGGACTGGAGGTGTGGCACAAGCAATAGAGTGCATGCTTTGCAAGTGGGAAGCCCCAAGTTAAAACCCCAGTCCACCCCTCCCCCCCAAAAAAAGAATAAAAAGATTCCACCTCACCCCTGTTAGAATGGCTATCAAGAACACAAACAACAACAACAAATATTAGTGAGGATTCAGCAGAAAAGAAACCCTTATTCTCTGTTGGTTGAAATGTAAATTAGTACAACCACTATATAAAGCAGTATGGAGCCTCATAAAAAACTAAAAAGAGAACTACCGTATGATCCAGGAATGCCACTTCTAGGCATATGTCATAAGGAATGTAAGTCAGGATACAATTAAGACATTTGTACACCATTATTTATTGCAGCATTGTTCATAAGAGCCAAGCTAAGGAATCAGTACTGATGCCCTACAACTAATAAATGGATTAAGAAAATGTGAGATAGATAGATAGATAAATACAGATAGATTAAAGAGAATATTACTCAATCATAAAGAACACCAAAATTTTGTCCTTTGCTCATAAATGGATGGAAATGGAGAACATCATGTTAAGTGAAGTAAACCAAAGGACAGGAATGTAAAACAGGTCATGTTAAAGGCAAGATAACAGCAGGAGGGGCAAGGTAATTAAAGCAAATAAAAGAAGGCTGAATATGGTTGAGGTACTTTCTATACAGGTATGAATATGGAACACTGAAACTTGCTGAAGTCATTTTAAGAAAGGGGATGGGGAAAGAGGGAGAGTAATGGAGGGGATGAACCAAACCAGGGTACAATGTGTGTATATATGCAAATGTTACAGTGAAACCCCCTGCATAACTATCATTCAAAAAGCTTAAAAAAATATATGTTCAGACAGACTTAACAACTTCATACACAATAACCAAAACCGATGAACAATCCAAATTGCCCCTCAATTAGAATGAATAGACAAATACTTAATATTCACACGATTCAATAAAAACAAACTACTGTGGGGGGAGAGGGGATAAAGGAGAATGATGGAGGGGGTAAATTCAACTATGATATATTTGATATATTGTAAGAACTTTTGTAAAGGTCACAATGTACCCTCAGTACAATAATTTAAAAAAACCTACTAAATTCATAATTTTTGGGGGGGTATAATAGGGGTTTGAACTCAGGGCCTCATGCTTGGTAGGCAGGCACTTTACTACTTAAGCCATGCCTTCAGCACTTTTGGTTTAGGTACTTTTTGAATGGGGTCTCTGCATCTATGTCTAGATTCCTGAACTGCAATCCTCCCAGGTACTCCTGGTATAGCTGGAATCACAGGTACATACCACCACGCCCAGCTTCTATTGGATGAGATGGGGTATCACTAACTTTTTGCCTGGGCTGACCTCAAACCATGATCCAATCTCTGGCTCTCAAGTACCTGGGATTACAGGCATGAGCTACTGCACCAACCAACACAAATGCATTTTAAGAGTATTGTGCACAGTTGGGAAAGACTGACAAAGACTATATATACTGATTCCTTTTACATGAAGTTCTAGAAAAAACAAAAGTATAGTGACTAAAAGCATCCAAGTGTGGTGGAGACAAGTCTGACTGCAAAGGCAAATGAGGAAACTTTTTGAGGTGATAGAAACATTGAATATTACAGTGTGATAGTGTCAAGGCTCAGACAACTTTATGCTCCAATTAGTGATTTGTTTATTGTGGTCCTCCAAATATGTGCTACACTGGCACTATGGCCCACATAGGTTTGAAAAATATAACAAGAATCAGTTTTATTATTTCATCACATAATTTTAATTAAGTAGGCATATTATATGCCACATAAAGCTTTTAAAAATATAAATGTTTAAAAGCTGAGTTTTACAATATGAGATAGCAAGAATGCGTTAGCTAATATAGTTTGCATAGGTATTCATTTTGAAAGAAATATTATCAGGATACTGTTGCCATGAAAGAATAATTTTTTTTTATTCACTCACATCAATAGTGGAATGCTCTATGCACACTGGCTCCAAACCACACATTTCATTTTGCTGTCTTGATGTTTACATAGTTCAACATAGAAATGTATCCCACTCAGATTCTCAACGGTAAGTCTGCCTTGGTAAATAACTTCCCTACCACAGCAAAGACAGTGTGGAAACATAACTGGGATCAAACAACAATGCTGGAGGACCACTGCACACATGACACCTGTTGCATTTCTGTGCACACATGTTGTATCCCCTTTCTTCCTCCTCTTTGAAGTGCTAGATTAATGTATATTTATGAATATACATTAGATATATGTATATCTAGCAGGCTTAATATGAGAACTATGCTTTTGAGAATATAAAAATTTTTTACATAAGAAATCTCCAATTATTTTCTATTTTATATGTTTTACAGCCTTTCTTATAAAGAACTGTTTTTTGTGCAACACTTGCAGGTAGAAATAAATCTACATTTCACTCAGACTCATCAAGTGTATCAATTATAAAATACAGACATGAAGCAAACTGCACAAGCAGCAGTGATTCTCAGGTTAGCAAGTGCAAAATCCAATGTTTAGTGACCCATTTATATCACTGTGGTCAGAAAAGAAATGTGCCAAAACTCCCTTTTCCATTCCACTTAAACTGGTTTCCCACAATTGCAACAAACATCTCCTGTGACATTAAGTTATCATCAGCTTGCGTGATTCCCAGGTCACTCAATCTTTTCTTCTTCATCTGACCTTTCTGTGTGGAGGCAGCAACTAGTTCATTTACAATCTCACAATTTCCCTGGGCTTGTTCAGAAAGGTCAGCCCTTGCAGGAAGCTCCATTTTGCCAGCCGCACACTCAATCAGTTCTTCTAGATCCACTCTCTCAGTGGCATCTGCCTCTCCACTTGCCTGAAGTTTAAGTGCTTTATTTTCTGAAGAAACAAATTATAAAACAAAGTTAAAAGGACAGGCTACCCCAACTAAAACATGTATTTCTACAAAGTCTGTTATAGCGTTTGATTTTTTTTATGTCAAGTATTCTTGGTGTATCTAACTGAATTTTACAAATTCTTTTCCACATCATGACAAGGTTTCCTGCCCCTCATACAATTTGAAGCTTTTTGTTTAACCTCTTCATCCAAAAATCTCATTCACTCAACAGACATCTCCTGGGTACTTACTGCTCACTAAGCTCTGCATTAGAAGTTAGGATACAAAGCTTAATAAGAGAGTGAAATTTTTTTGAGGGTGGGGGTGGTGATCCTGTGGTTTGAACTCAGGGCTTGCACTTCCTAGGCAGTCACTCTACCACTTGAACTACACCTCAGCCCTTTATGCTTTTAGTTATAGTTTGGATAGAGTCTCATGTTTTTGCCATGGGACAGTCTTGGACTGAGATCCTCCTACCTATACCTTCCATGTAGCTGGGACCACAGACACAAGCCACCCACACCCAGTTTATTGGTTGAGATAGGGTCTCAATCACTTTTTTTTTTTTTTTTTGGCTTGGGCTGGCCTCAAACCTGGTTGCTCCTGATCTCCACCTCTGGAGTAGCTGGGATTACAAGTGTGTAATACCAAAGCCCAGCATCTAATGTGGCTTTTCTTAAAGAACTCCCAATCTAGCAGCTAGATGGGCTCCATAATCTCCCCGCCATGGTACATTGACAATTGTTAAATGGCAAAAGGATTCTGTACTGTCATTTTGCAATGTAATTAAGGCTACTAATCAGTTTTCTACAGTTGCAGAACAGGAAGTCATAGTCAAAGCATGAGATTTGCCTTGAGGGAGGTTCTCTAACACTGAGATGGCTGGAGCCACAGGACATGGAGCTGAATATAACCAATAACCAAGAAGAAAATGGAGACCTCAGTCCTACAACCTTAAGGCATGGATTCTGCTATGAATGAGCTTGGAAGAGGATTCTTCCACCAGAGCTTTCAGATAAAGGTCCTGCCCATGTGACACCTTGATTTCACCTTGCAAGGCCGTGAGGAGATAAAAACTTCTAGAGACATCATTGGAGTGAATCCTGAAGGATGACAAGACTACTCTTTTAACTGCTTCAAACTTTCCATACCCACATCAGTGCTTAATCCTTCTGTATAACTGTGGAGCCATTATGGCTTGAAATTCATAGGCTTCCACTGAGCTATGTCACCTTTGCTCCAAGAAAAGTCAGGTGACCGGTGGGCACTTACTTCTACCAATAAAAAGCAGAGGCAACTCCAGCATCCCTGCCAGCAAATGCAGCCTTCAATGTGTATACTCATTTCGCTGCCTGCATCCTTCACAAATGCCACCAGAGCCACCAGTGCTGTCAAACACCCACCTTGATCCTCCACCCTTACACCCTTTGCAGTTCCAAAAAGAAAGGAACTGCAAGACCACAGAACCACAGCAAGGTTCAGAATGAACACTGAACTAGTTGACCTTGAAAGTCCAGATTCTGTAAAGTTCTGGCTTTACAAAGCTTCTCTATCTCCATGCCCAAGCATGTTCCAGGAATATTTTTAGGTAGGGAAGGAAGACTAAAATCCTAATTGAAGTTTACTACTGAAATAAAGTAAATTAGGTCTGGTTTTTATATTTAAAAAAATTAGTAAATGTAGCATACCTTCAGTTTCATCTTGGATATTTTCTTGCAGGTCAGAGAAAATGGTAGGTTTCACCAAAACAACACCATAACCTTCATTGTTATGTATGATATTGTTTACCATGGATATTCTGGGAATATCATAATGCTCATCTAAGAAATCCTGTGACATTGAAAACAAATGTCTTAAGGAACTATCACATTTAACACTGCCTACTTTAAAAATCTATCTGAGCTGCATGACATAGCATTCCTGTCATTTTATAGATCTAAATGCACCAAAGCATTCTCACAAGAAACTTTCAGTAACCAACTATTGATACTATTAAAATTTACATACTGCTTATACCTTTCAAAACAAGAAAACAACAGAACCCAATACAAGAATTTAGAATTTAATAAAGCATAATTTTAACCTTTGGGAAGAAATCTTTCAGCCCTGCTAACCTTAATGAGGATCCCCTCCTTGCAGTGATGGATCCCATTGTCAATCAGAGAACACTTGCTCCCAGGATATATCTCTATACCGGCACCCTGTAAGTTATAAATTGAGATAATGACAACCAGTTTTAAAAAGCAGGTCTATAAAAGGTTTATTACAATAACTTCTTAGCCTTTAACATAGTATAAATATAAAGTACAAAGATAAAGTGCTTTGCAGATAACTTTTATTAGGCATTTCTAACCAACATTTTCATTTGCACATTTCCAACAAATTGTTGATTACTTACCACTTTAAAAAAGAACACTCACACGTACACTCACACAGACATATATATCACACACACACAGAATGTCTAACAGTGTCACATTTGATTCTTGTTCCACTCTCATTCTAGACAAATCAGTTTTCTGATTCTGCCAAAAAAAAAAAAGATGCACTTATTCAAAATGATCATTCTCTCAGAGATACTCAACAATATTTGGGTCTAGTAAAATATCACAACTTGAGACAGAGGATGTGGCTCACATGGTATAGCTCCTGCCTAGCAAGAGCAAGACTCTGAGTTTTTTTGGCCAGACTGCCAAAAAAAAAGCCCCCTAAAATATATATACATATATATATACACACACACATATATATAAAATAAAACCCTATTTTTTTAAAAAGCCAGTTTAAATTTTAAATATTCCACCTAACTTAAAAATTACTGTTGATCAATGGGAGAAAATATTCACTGGCTATCCATCAGGCAAATGACTGATAACCAGAAAATACAGGGAGCTCAAAAAACTAAACTCCCCAAAATCAATGAACCAATAAAGCAGTGGGCAACTGAACTAAACAGAACTTTTTCTAAAGAAGAACTCCAAATGGCCAAAAAACACATGAAAAAATGTTTACCATCCCTGGCCATAAAGGAAATGGAAATCAAAACCACACTAAGACAACAATAAAAAAGAAAGAAAGAAAGAAAGAAAACCACACTAAGATTCTACCTCACTCCTGTTAGAATAGCTATCATCAAAAATACCACCAACAACAAATGTTGGCGAGGATGTGGGGAAAAAGGAACCCTCATACACTGCTGGTGGGAATGTAAGCTTGTGCAACCACTCTGGAAAACAATATGGTGACTTCTTTAAAAACTAGACATAGATATGTCATATGATCAGCAATACCACTCCTAGGGATATACTCAAAGGAATGCGACTCAGATTATTCTAAAGGCACCTGCATACCTATGTTTACTGCAGCGTATTCACAATAGCCAAGTTATGGAAACAACCAAGATGCCCCACTACCAAAAAATGGATTAAGAAAATGTGGTATTTATACACAATGGAATTTTACTCAGCCACAAAGAAGAATGAAATTTTGTCATTTGCAAGTAAATGGATGGAACTGGAGAACATCATCTTAAGCAAAGTTAGCCAGGCTCAGAAGGCTAAAACTCATTATGTTCTCCCTCATATGCAGACTTTAGACCTAAAACAAATGCAACGATATTATTGGAAATGGGTCACACGCTAAGGGGAGAACGCGTACAGGAAAGGGAAGGAAACCCAAAATTTGAAAGTGTTTAATGTGCCCACTGTAGAGAAGAGAATAAAGTAATCTTAAACTGACAGAGGCCACTACAGGAAGGTGACCAGGGAGTAGTGAAGAGGTCTGGTAGAGATGAACAAATTCAGGTTGTAATACACATGTGCATGGAAGCCATGCTAGGAATCTCTCTGTATAGCTATCTTTATCTCAAACTAGCAAAAACACTGTCTTTTGTATTGTCGCTATGTCTTCTCTTCAACAAAATTAGAGAAGAGGGCAGAACAGGTTCAAGCGGCTGGGGGAGTGGGTGCGCCTGGGGGGAGAGATGTCCCAAACAATGTATGCATATGAACAAATGAATAAACAATAAAAATCACTGGTGTTATATGAAAATGTCACAATGAAATCCCCCTGTACAATTAATATGTTAATAAAAAATTTTTTTAAATCACTGCTCAGTTAAACAATGGCCTCTACTACTACACATATTAAAATTAGCAACTAATTCAAGTGTTACTTTATATACAGGAACCAGAAAGACTCTCACAGTCTCTAATGGTACCACATGGTACCAACAAAAAACGAAAAGTGATAGGAATAACTTATTTCCTAATGCTAATACTATGGAAACCAAAAATGACTTGCTTAAATCTCTGTAGTTATTTAAGAAAACATTTGGAAATAATTCACAGTACCATAGATGAAGAATTGCCATAATCATTTAAGACACATCTACTGCATGTATGTTGACTTGTTATTCTAGGGTAGTAATGTACCATGAGAAAACATTTATTACTTCTTCCTTTACCTATGTTGGACCATAACTAACTCTTCTTTAAAAATCTGCTAATTGGGCCTTCAGCTAAGAGATTTTTAGTTTAGGGTTAAATGCAAAAAAGATTTAGGTATAACCACACTAAAAATACATGCCTATAATCCCAGCTCTTGGGAAGGTGAGGATCATGAGTTCAAAGCCAGCCTGGACAACATAGCAAGACTCTGAATCAAAAAAATAAATAAGGCCAGGCACCAGTGGCTCACGCCTATAATCCTAACTTCTTAGAAAGCTGAGATTAGGAGGATCATGGTTCAAGCCCAGCCTGGGCCAATAGTTTGTGAAACTTCATCTCTAAAATCACCAGAGCAAAGTGAACTGGAAGTATGGCTCAAGCAGTACAGCACCTGCTTTGCAAGTGTGAAGCCTTGAATTCAAACTCCAGTCCCACTGAAAGTAAATAAATAAATAGGCAAATACTAAGTAGGGATGGGAGTGTGGCTCAAGTGATACAGTACCTGTCTAGCATGTGGGAGGCCCTGAGTACCACCAAAACCCAAATACATAAATAATCAATACATAAATAAAAAATATATGCATTAAAGATTGGGATAAATTCCAAGAAATCTGCCATTGCGCAACTTTCTTGTTAAAGAAAAAGTGATCAGAGAGTATACATAGTGTATAATGTACTACTACATTACCTAGTGTATATAGTATATACAGTTATATATGCTATACTGAAATGTCATTATCAGACACACAGCTAGACAACAAAATACTTAAATTTTAACCTATCAGGAATCATGTAAAAATTTAAAATAAGAACAATTTAAACTAGCAGCCACCTATAAAATGATATAATTACATTAAAATATGTTATAAAAGTGAATGGATACTTGGCAATTAAAAAGTAATTGAGAAGACTGCCACTTCTGGGATGATGGAGTAGATGTCCCTATTCTTCCTGTTAGGTACAACCAAATGCCACTATATAAATATACGAAATACATAAAAGACACTATATATAAAACAAACATAAGAAGTCTCAAAAGTGGAAAGACCTAGAACAGCTCAGGACTTTAAGACCCAAAGAACAAGAATGGTAAATTCCCTTGGTTTGCTTCATAAACCCCAGACTTGGAACTGAAGAAACTGGCAATCTAGAAACACCAATAGACACAAACCAAAAAAGACTGCTGACTAGTCAAAGTATCAGACAATGGAGAAAGACCAAAAACTTTTAGATAATAACAGATCAGTTTCAGCCAAACACTACAGAAAAAACCAGTGACCCCACCCCCATTCAAGCCAACAAGAAGCAAGGTCAAGAGGAGAGCCTGGACTTATACCTTCTCAGGCTGTAACCAGATGCTCTGACACCCATACTTTTACCCCACTTACCAGTGACAAGGGACCTGCCCCTTCCCACTAAGCCCCTTCCCACAGACCTAGTAGAGAGTCTGGACTTCCACCATTCCCCAGTGGTAAAAAAAAGACCATTCCAGGTAAAGTAGAATGAAGACCATTCAGTGTCAGTGGAGAACACAAAGGAAGCTGGACCTCCCACCCAACCCAGCATTAACAAGGAGCTATCCCACCCAACTTGAGTTGTGGGCCAAATGCAAACTTTGACTTCTACCTCTACTTGGTAGTAATAAGGTAGTATGCACCCTCCTACACTCTATCCTCCACTGTAGCAGTGTCAGCAAAGCCCAATTACAATAGAAGATATAATGTAATAATAAAAAATCTAGGTTTTAATTGAAAGTCATTTGTCACATGAAGACCAGAAAGAAACTAAACTACAGAAGACAATCAATAAATGCCAAAATCAAGATGTCCCAAGATGGTAGAATTAGATGACAATAATTTCAAAGCAATGATGATGAAAATGTCTTAATAAAAAATGATGAACACACTCAAAACAAACGAAAATGAAAGTCTCAGCAAAGAAACAGAAGACATAAAGAATCAAGTGGAAACAGTATCAGGAGTATTTTTGAAGATGTGGGGGGGCTTTCTGTGTAGGTAATCATACCACCTGCAAATAGGCACAGTTTTATTCTTTTTTTCTGATAGCCTTTGTTTTCTTTTCTTGTCTTATTTCTCTGGCTAGAACTTCCAACACTATGTTGAATAATGGTGGTGTGAGCAGACATCTTTACTTTACTCTTAATATTAGGAAGGATGTATTCAGTATTTCACCAGTAAATATGAGGTTAACTATCTTTTTGAAGGTATTCTTTATCAAGTTGATGAAGCTCACAATAGATAAAAACTAGAAAAAAACCAGATAGTCTTCAATAACTAAATATACAAACTGTGGAAAAACCACGCATTGGACTACGACTCAACAATAAAAGGAACAAACTATTAATCAGTATAGATGAAGCTTCAGAGAGTACGCTAAGTGGAAAAGCCAATCCCAGTAGGTTACATACTGCGTAATTCCACTTATATAACAGTCTTGGAGTGATATAATAGAAGTAGAAAACAGATGAGAGTTTGCTAGTAGTTAAGGAGGTTGGTAGGAAAGGCAAGTGGGTTTGGCTATAAAAATAACCACATGAAGAATTCTTATGGTAGACATACCCTTTACCTTGACTGAATAAATGTCAAAATTCTGATTGTGAAATTGTACTACAGTTTTGCAACATGATACTATTAGGAGGATATGTGGTAAATGGTATGTGTGTATTACTTCTTATAACAGCATGCAAATCAATAATTATCTCAAATTTAACAGATTTTTTCTTAAAAGCACCTAAGCTTCAACTGTTTTAAAATTGTTTACAAAGACATAATTTTAAGGATCTAAACCACATTAAAATTACCATGGGTGGGGAGGGGCTGGTGGTATAACAGTACCTGCCTAACAAGCATGAGAACCTGAGTTCAAACCCCAGTGGCTCCAAAAAAAAAAAAAAGAAGAGGAAAATTACCACAGAGAAATTATGAGATTTGTTATTTTCCTTCCTAATCTGTCTTAAAAATGCTATAATGCTCCTATGCTTGAATGGCTACCTAAGAAAATTGTAGCTGACTTAGTAAATACAAGGGTCTGAACTTCTCTAAAGAAAGAGAACAGAAGTATGCATTTACATCTTGGTCCCATATTTTACTTATTTATAGAACTTAAACCTGATAACTACTTCCCCCCAAAAGACAGGAAATTATCATACCTTGGCACCATATAAATCCGAATTCTTCATTAAAAATTCTGCTGATGTTCGTACTGTGACTCCTGTAGTTTCACATTGCAGTACACAGTTTTCCAGAGTAGTCTTGCCATGATGAATAACTACAATGAAAACATACAGTCAACTGCCTTAAGAAGTAATGTGTCTATTCCAATATTAGAAACCTAGAGCTGGCATTAGACATAGTCTAAGTATTTCTCAAGAGGTAACATTTAAACTGTTACCAGCATTACAAATTCAAGGTATATAAAATAAGGACTATTTTAAGTTATTTTCTAAAATCTAAAGGCAACACTCTTAAAGAAAGAATGATTTAACATTAGAAATGCAAAAGTAGGGCTGGGATGTAGCTCAGTGGTACAGCGCTTGCCTAGCATGCCTGAGGCCCTGGGTTCAAGCCCAGCACCAAAAAAGAAAAGACAAAAAAAAAAAAAAAAAAGAAATGCGAAAGTATTTATTCATTACAAAGACAATATTGTGTGTGTGAGCAACTTTGTTGATTATCTTGGAAGGAAGAAGAAAAAGGCCCCTGAAAGATAAGGTGATACAGATTCTAGGAAACAAATACTAGAGTATTGTGTCTCAGTCTGTTTTGCATTGCTACAACAAAATACTCAACACTCTGTCACAGAGATTAATTTAAGTCATGATTCTAGTGGCTTTAAAGTCCAAACAGCACAGTATGTGGAGAGATCCCATCAGCTGCATTATAAACAGAGAAGGAGAAAGAAAAAGAGCTGTGTACAGGAGGGGCTAGCATGTACTAGCAAGGAAGTTAAGAGAGAATGAGGAGGGGCCAGGCACACACTTTTATAACAACCCACTCTTAGGAGAACTGATCCACTTCTGTGAGACTTATATTAATCCATTCATGAGACTGTTACTTAAGTATCTCCCACAAGATCTCACATTTTAAGGGTTTTACTACCTCAAAACCACGTCACTGGGGACCAAGCTTTGGAGGACAAACCATATCCAAAGGTAAAGGTAGCTAGTTGTAGTCGAGTGCTAAACTTAAATACAAACAACACAGACCACAATATTGAAATGTTTTAAAAGAAAAAAAGTGATCTCAAAGATAAAAAGCCAATATTAAACTAACAAGTTTTTAGGAATGGGTACATGTCCTGTGCCTGCAAGTGTAAAACCTTGAGTTCTAGCCCCAATATCAACCCCCTTCTCCTAAAAAAAGAATGGGAGCCAGGTGCCTGTGGCTCACAACTGGCTACTTGGGAGGCTAGGATTGGGAGGACTGAGATTCAAGGTCAGCCCGGACAAACAGTTCGAAAGACCCTTATGTCCAAAATAGCTAGAGCAAAATGGATTGGAGGTGTAGCTCGAGAAGCAGAGCATCTGCATGCAAGTGTGAAGCCCTGAGTTCAAAACCCTAGTCCCACCAAAAGAAAAAAAAAGAATGGGTTTTTCACTTTGGTGTAAGCTTTCTATGTACATAATTAATCAGCCTTTCATATACTCGAATGGCATTTCATTAAATTCTATTTTCTATTAAAGCCTAGACAAATAATACAATAGTCATTCAGATACTTACTTAAGATTCCTTCTACAGCATCATGCTGAACAAATTTTATGCATGAGATTTTAATGTCTACACCTGTGCAATCCACAAAAGTGTCTCCTTTCCCTCTTTTTTCTATCACAATATCATCTGGTAGACCATACCCTAAGAAAGAGAAAAAGAACGCCTTTGTAAGTAAGGACAAAGTTCATTATGCAAAAGTGCTAGTAACGGATTTCTCTAGTTAACATCATTCCAAATGATAATTTGAGACAACCTGGTTACATCGATATAAAATCTATCTCCCCATATACTCAGTTTAATTTAATGTAGGGTATCCAGTTTTTAACAATAACTCCCTGATCTGTCTCCATATCAGAAAGACTACCTTGTCAACTTGCAAAACTGCTACATGAAATAAATAATCTTCAGTACTCAGGAGACTGAGGCAAAAGAGCATCATGAATTTAAGGCCAGTATGGGCTACATAGCAAGTTTGAGGTCACCCTTGTATACATAGGAAGACCCTGTTTCCAAAAAAAAAAAAAACCAAAAACAAAAACAAAAAAAACCAAAAAATAAACCCAAAATCCTAAGAACTCACAGTTAAACCAAAAGTCTTTAAAGCATTCAACCCTTCTAACTTTTTTTCCTAAGATTTTATTAGAAATTAATTTGAATAAACTTAGCATTCCTCAAGATTATTTAATAATTCTATTAAACAGATTGACTTAAAATCTGACAAACTGATTTCAAACAGTCTTAGCTACTAGAAAAAAGGGTCTCCTTATTAACCAATAAAAAGATATTAGATCTCTATAAATCTTTTCCTTTGTTTTGTTTTGTTTTTTGGGGAGGGAGTTAAAAGGGACCAAACCCAGACACTTTCCCATGCTAGACAAGCACTTTGCCACTGTGCTGCAGCCCCCAACCCCCAGTTAAATTTAATCAAACTAATAACTTTAATCAAACTAAAATCCAGCGTTTGAATGAGCTTATAAAAAGTTAGAGTATCAAAAAACTGGAGAACTTGTCTGACTTCCATAAAACAGAACTACATAGACAAAGCCATTAAGTAAGAAATAACTTCCGTTATGCACAGATGAGTCTTGATGTGGTTAGTCTTGGCAAGGTGACTTGGAGAGTACAGACAAGTCTTCAGGGGCAATAGAGAATGTACTAGGAGGACTCCATACACAAGAATGCTACCAAGGTGGACACTGGATAAGGATTATGAGCAATTTGTTTATGACTTCTTGTATGTGTCACCTGTACTTTGCTTATTTTCTATAGTAACCATTGTTTTTTATCTTCAGGAAAATAGAAAATATAAAAAAGAATTGCATGTTGAGGAAAAAACTGACACTATTATGCAAAATTATGTGTTCTTTGCAGTTAAAAACATAAAACCATCATTGAATTGAATGAACTTTCTAAACAAGAACAAAAAGCCCTATTATGACCCTGCATATAGTAGGTACTCAATATAAATCACATATAACAAGTGTGAGCTATAGATCACTATCAAACTTTAATCTTACTCACAAATAAGTGCTCTGTATATTCACAGAGATATCATCTAATACCTCAATTCTCAGATATGTCCTGTTAGTACATTTATAGTCATTTTCACACTTAACTATCAAAATTCTACATGGTTACTTATGACACTCTCACAATTACATTTTAAGTTCTTCACCAATCTCAGAAGAACTCTTATCCACCATCTCTATCAGTGTTATTTTCACTATGCCAAAAAACGTTTGTATTGCAGTGATTCATCCTGCAGAGGTATTATTTATACACTCACATCCATTATAAATCAAATATTAAAGAAGAAAAAGAACAAGTTACACATGAGACAAAAAAAGGGGATGAAATTATGTACTAGTGAACAGCAGCAAAGTAAACTCCCAGTCTTGCTTTCATTAAGAAGTTTTGACAAGCTAGGCACCAGTGGTTCATGCCTGTAATCCTAGCTACTCAGGAGGCAGAGATCAAGAGTATCGCAGTTTGAAGCCAACCCATACAAACAGTTTGTAAGACCCTATCTCTAAAATACCTAACACAAAAAGGGCTGATGGAATGGCTCAAGATGTAAGCCCTAAGTTCAAGTCCCAGTACCATACACACATACAAAAAAAGTTTTGCTAAGATAAAGAACATTGCTTAAGCAGTTTATGGACAGCAGCACAAGTTCTGAAATTATATGATTTTTTGCATTACAAACTTTATTGATAACTTGAAGCTGTTCTTGTAAATAATTGAATAGATACATCTAAATTTGATAATTATGGAAATACATAGGACCAAAATGAACAATTGTAAAGCAACCTAAATCTAGAAATCATTAATGAAGAGTAACACTATAACTGTTAAAAAATTATTTTAATAGAATCTTCCAACATTAATGTCATCAATATTATACTTTGTCCAGGATACAAAGTATAGTATTTGTGACATTCAGTAAGCTTTTAAAGAATTAAGATAATTTTTTTGGTACCAATTCAAATTAAATATATTTCACAAAAATACCTCTCATGAAAATAAGCTAAATTAAAAAAAAAGCACATAATACAACATACGTGAGATAAGAGCAAATAGCAAATTTTAAAAATACTAAACTGAAAGTATTACTGGGAATATGTTTCTGTTCTAGAAATTAGATTTCCTTTCTATAAACCACCTATAAAGTCACACATGAGAGTTTTGTTAGGTGATCTTCCATACACACCTTCCAACTCAATGGAGTCAGCAATGGAGAAGGTGCCGTGGACCACGTAATGACCAGGACAAATAATAACAGTGTCACCTTCATAGCAGGCATTTATAGCAGCCAATGGATCACTATGGAACTAGAAAACAACATATGATAAGTATATATTTGGAGTACTGCTCCAAGTGTCTTCATATGTCACTTGCAAATGGAGCCAAACTGCATATTTAAACATCTCCTGTGGAGCCCAATGTAGGCTTGGTGAGTTACTACTGCTAATAAAGGGTAGAGCTCCAACTACTTCCCATTCCACAGAAAACCAACCCTGGAAGCTCCCATAAACACTGTAGAACTCATGAAAACCTGTGGTAAATCTGGAGAAAGAAACTCTCCTTGTACCTGAATTTCCATTTCATCCTTCCAAGGCCCCTCACAAAGCTTATCCCTGAGCAGAGACCGCAGTAGACCAGTCATCATGGTGGAGGAGACCACATGGGTGACTTTCTGGCCATTTGGACGGGCACCCTTTGCTTGGATATTAGAGTTCTTCTGATAACCAAACACATACCTTAAACAAACCAAACAGACCTATCAGTTCTCAGTAAGACAGCTAGTAAGAAAGATGCTAACTAGTTAAGAATAACAAAGAGACACATACCTCAACAGAGGATTCTCGATGAGTTTTAGTTTTTGTTTCAACTGTTCAATCTCTGAATAAAGTTTTAGCCCTTCCACCATGGAGATATTTTCCTGCTCAGAATCAGAATTACAGTTTGACAAACTGCTTCTCAGATTTAAGAATTTCCTGTAACTCTCCTCACATTGAGACAACAGATTGTGGTAGTCAGTAATAAGTCCTGAAGGAACTCGGTCTTCAAGAATGTCATAATGTCTGAAAGTTTAAAAGCAAATTGAAATCCACTGCCACATTTTCCTATTTTAAGATAGTCCTCAAAGATCCAGTAAGAAGTGTCTTATAGCATCTAACCCAAGTACACGTTAAGTTGTTCTGAATAGCACTCTATTGTAAGAAGCTTACTACTAGAAGTTTGAAGCACCACTTCATTAGGGTCACTAATTTTTCTTCTTTTTAGGAGCTATTTTTTTTTCTTAGATCCAAGCACTTGTGCTTTTAAAACACCATCAGTTCATATTGACAATTTGTAACCACTATTTTAATAACAAATTATTTTCATATATTAGATTTTAAATCCTTAATACTAAGTAGGTAGCATCAGGGGGCAATTTGGGACTGGGGAATAGGGGAGAAGTATCTCAAATTGTTTCACAACAACGCTTAAGATTACCATACTTATAGGATTGAAAATTAGAAATGATTCAAATCATCTAGCCCTTCCTTGCATTTAAAGTGCATGGCACAAAAACATGCTGAACATTCCTTCAAAAAGATTATTAGAGAATTTCAAAAACATAAGTGTTTGAGATTGTGAGAAATAAAAGTAAGTTGTCATTACTAAACTACAGTGATTAAAACAAAAAAAAATAACATACTGGATAGCCTTATTGGCTCTTAAAATTCATTAAACTATATAATCTTTCAAATAGAGACAAGTGAATAAACTATTTCTGGGTACAATAAATATAATTTACAGATGTATAATCAAGTTAATGGATAAGAAAAAAGAAGGAAACCAATGGATTGAAAATGAAGTCCAATATTACTGTTGTGATATATAGTTTTTAAATAATTACTTATTTCTTAGTTAAAAGTATACTGACTAGCTATGTCTCTTAACTTTGCTTTAATATTTGACTCACCTGGGAAGCTTTTAAAATACAGAGCTTAGGTCTCAATCCAGACCAATTAAATTGGTCTTGAAGCAGAGAACTATTTCTTAAAGTTCCTTAGTGAGGCTAACATGTAGTTAAGGTTAAGAACTATTGCCTTAAGTGGCATTTTGGATTGTTTCTAATGTTTTTATTTTGTTTTAACTTAGTAATGCTCTGAATAAGATGGGGGAAAAAACAGAACAATACCTTAAACAAATTAGCATCAAATTATTGTGAACAAGGTAAGAGTGGGCAGGTAACCAGACAAAAGATGATGCCCTGCACCCTGGGTATAAGATTAACAAACACCTCCAATAAGGCCCACATGGGGTGGGCATGTGAAAAGAGTTAAGGGGGGACTCAAAAGTCCTCCCCAACAGATTTCCCCTCCCCATTGCCTGACAAAGGACCCAAATAAGGATAACTTGAGCTTTTTCCTCCCAAACTACTGCACTGCATCTCTTCAGGGGCAGGTCATTACTTTCAATAAAAGCTCTTTCTTTTCAAAATAAAAGTCTCTTTCTCTACTATCTTTTCCTTTGCTTCCTTTTCTGACTACCCACAGTGTTCTAATAAAACCAAGGTCATTGCAATGTCATCACACCCACAGACCACTGCCAACCAGTAACACTCAAATAAATAATATCTAAAACAAAAAAAGAATCTTCTTCCTTTCAAGTGAATGAACTAGGAGACACTTGAAAACCAAAGATCTCTGCTTTAATTAATCCATACTCATTTGAAGATGTTCTGAAAATCTACTTTGTAAACAAGAAACAAGGGGTCCATCTAGTTGTGAAGATTAAGACTCAAATTCTAAAATAAGTTTCTTACCATTTCTAATACCCATGCAAATCAGCATATTTCTTATTATATTGATGCACACAATTCACACAATTTCTCTCCTAGTAAAGATCTAAGCTGCTAGACATGCATGATATTCATCCACCATTACCTTTCTCTTCAGTTAAAACCATTCATTGCTGTTAAAGAGCAAGTGTATCAAACCTAAAAAATATTCAGGATTATTGAAATTCTCTACAAGAAAACAGGATAGACACAATGGAAAAATCAGAAAAGCTAAACAGAAATCACTGCCAATCTATGAAGGTCTGAAATCAGACACACATAATTCCAAACCACATAGACCATGAATCAGAATTTCTCATGTATTTTTTATTTTATCATTATTTACTATTGAAACAAAGATAAACTTACTAAGTCAAATTGGGTACAACAAAAATGTAAAGGCTTATTGCCTTACCTCACATAGTCAAATCATCTTTCTTTCTTATAGGGAAAAAATTACCTATAATTCCTTTTTTGGAGGGAAAGTTCTTATCTTATTTTAGCACTGCCTATTAAATTACTGTTAAAACCACTGGTCTTAGATCACCATCTAGTAGAAATATGAATAAATGCCACATCTAATAAGGTCAGTATAGAACAACGAATTGGGTTATATGGTTAATTTTAGTATTTTTGCATGAAAGGGTTTTCCCCTGCCAGAAAATGATAAATTGGAAAGGCAAGCTTCAGAATTTTAAATCTTTATTCATCATCAACATTTATAATTTAGCATCTTCATCCTTTTGGGTTTTTTTTGTTTGTTTGTTTGTTTTGGCATACTGGTGTTTGAACTCAGGGCCTTATGCTTACACTTGATGGCAAGCACTCTACTACTTGAACCCACAGCCCTTTTTGCTTTAGATATTTTTTGAATAGGGCCTCATATTTGTGCCAATGCTGCCCTGAACAACAATCCTATTTATGCTTCCCCAATAGCTGGGATAGTAGGTGTGTAATACCATACCCAGCTTTTATTGAGATTGGGGTTTCACTAACTTTTTGCCTGAGTTGGCCTCAAACCTTGATTCTCTAGCTCTCCACCTCCAGAGTAGTTAGAATTACAGGAATGAACCACAGTGCCTGCTGTTTCATCTATTTTTCAAATAAACAAGAGCTTAGCAGAACATCCTGAGCTCAGTCTGTTAGTTTAGTCTACTGTGTTTTACCATAGGGTTGTAGAGTAGAACCATAGACCTTTAAAAGTATTCTTAAAAAAAAACTAAGGCAAAGAATATTCTGTAATTCAAATCATTTCACTTGAATTTAATAATGGCTTTTAACATACAAAGTGAAGTTTGTTCAGATTTACAGTGAACCTGAACCATTGACTTAGATATTCTTGAACTCTGTTTTTAAAAAGCAGAAAATGTAAATTTACTTTACCAGCATAGCTGGGCATGGTGGTAATCTCAGCATTCAGGAGGACAGCTTGAGCAACCTCAATAATAATAATAATAATAATAATAATAATAATGCAGGTGTCTCTGTACTTTGCACAAATTCCATTTAATAACTTGTCAAGGGGTTGTATAGCTGTACATCAGTCTGTTTCTGTTGATGGGCCCCTGAAGAGTGAGTGAGTGAGTGAGTGAGTGTGTGTGTGTGTGTGTGTGTGTGTGAGTGAGAGAGAAAATTAATCCATACATAACTACTTTTCCAACATGTACAAGGACAGTAATAAACACTTACAATCTCAATCGAGGTTCAACGCATCTCACAAAATAATCATACTCATCCTCCTCCTCTTCATCCCAACTCCTCCAAATGTGTTGGTAAAAAAACCTGAAAAAGAGGTTTGCATCATTCAGATTCAATCACTGGCTCAAGATGTTGGAGTTTCAAAGGTGAGAGCTAAAGAACCAATCAAAACAATCCTACTAGCTATAGCAATACACAACATTCTCTAAGCAAATGTAGCATATTTACTACAGTCAACAGTCAGGAGATATACAAATACAGACCTTTTTTGGACCAGATAGTGAAGTTTTTCATAACACTGATTTTATTAGGATTTTCTTTTTATCAGAAGTATTTATTGACCATCAGCAGCTGGGCAGATGATTATGTCATTCATTGACGTAGAAATGTCTTGGAGAAAAGCTGGGCACAGTGGCACATGCCTGTAATTCTAGCTACTCAGGAGTCAGAGATCAGGAGGGTTGCAATTCAAGGCCAGCCTGGGGGCATAGTGGGGGTGTTACTGAGACCCCCTTCTCAACAAAATGAGCCAGGCACTGTAATCCCAGATACAAGGTAGGCTGTAAGTAGAAGGACTGAATTCAGAGGCTGACCCTAGGCAAAAACACCATGCCCTATCCAAAAAATAACTAAAATCAAAAAAGAAAGAAAGAAACAACTGGGTGAGAAATGGGTTAGGGTTGAAAATAAAGAGTTTTGTTTTCCCCATGTTCCAGGTGAGATGCCTATTTGACCTCCTTGTGGATGATGTCCGCTGTGCAGATGAATGTAGATCCCAGAGATCAAGAGAAAGGTCAGAGCTAGAAACGAACATCTGAGAGGTGTTAGCACATAAATAGCATTAAAGCAATAAATGAGATCAAGGGACATACTATAAAGCAATAGTTCATCAACCCTGTATAGTCCCCTTGATGCTTTTTAAAACTTGATTCCCTATCAGCCAGGCATGGTGGTACAGGGCTATAATACCAGCTACTAAGTGATGGAGGCAGAAGGATGAAGACCTCAAGGCCAACTCAGGCAGTTATTAAGACCCTATCTCAGAACAAAATACAAAGGGGCTGAGGGTGTAGCTTAAGTGGTAGACCCTGCCTGCATGCATGTGTCCCTGGATTCAATTCCCAGTACCACCAAAAAAACGATTCCCTATCCTAGACCAATACATCAGAATCTCATTGAGGGAGCATAAGCAAACATGTTTTTTCAAAGTTCTCCAATTGATTTAATATTTCTTATACTGTAAATTTTCAAATGTGTATAACAACAGAGAACACAGTATCATACATAGCATATATCTATCATCTGGTTCCAACAACTATCAACTCATAGGTAATCCTTCTTCATCTCCACCCTACCCACTTTCTCCTCTGCTCTTCTCACCTACCCCATCCTGACACTGGATTACTTTGAAGCAAATCTCAGGCATAGCAGATGACTTGTAAATTTTTAGTAGAAATTTCTAAAATAAATCTTTATTTACAAAATTTTAATTCCTTAGTATTATCAATATCCAGTCAGTCTTCAAATTTCCCTCATTGTCTCTTTTGCTGTTGTGGTTTTAGAGGGTTTTATCAGGATTCAAACAAGAGTCAGCTGTTGCATTTGAGCCAGCTCTTAAATCACCTTCCCTTTTTTTCCCTTCCAATTTATTTAATAGTTTCCTGAACTCTGAATTTTTTTTATTACATCCCTATAGGGTCACTTAGCAGGTTCTCCTATTTCTTTTTTTTCTAATAAACTGATAGAAGGTCTAGAAACTTGACTGGCTTCAGGAAAGTGTTTTCAACAATACTTCAAGAGATGTACCACCATCAGGAAGTATACAATACCTGGTCATCTCTTTTTGTGAGGCTGAGATTGATGCACGGATTAAGGTGCTGTCAGCTGAACTACCACTACAAAATTCCCTATCATTTTTTCCATTGTAGCTGCTTTTAAGGACCACTGCCTAGAACTTGATTACATTAGTGGCTACAAAATACTGATATTCTATTATTCTTTCTTCATGTATTAGTTGGAATACTGTTATAAAGAAAATTCCCAGAGGCCTCTAATGAACTTTCAAGGTTGATTAGAGATGGCTGCCATGGTTTCAATGTCCCATCCAAAACTTATGTTGAAATTTAATTGTTTTTGAGGAGAGATCCAAGATGGCAGCTAGGGTAGGGAATCAGAAATCCTAAGCTCCATGACACCAGAAACCTCCTTGAGGCATCAGAGCTACACTTGGGTAATTTCGATTACTTCTAGCCAATATAATAGCCATCATTACATTAGGTGCAGATAAAATTCTAAGACTGACCCATAAATCAGCCTTTAATTGCACCTGACAGCCGCAAAAATCCCACGTGGCACAGCCAGCAAGGTGTATCTGGCCCTATGAAAAAAAGCCCCTAGGCCAGTTCTTTCTTTTCTTTATCTCTTTTTCTTTTTTTTCTCCCAACAATCAGAAGACAAAGCATCAATCAGAATCAAACTCTATCACATCCTGGACCCCTAGACTGTGAAAAGCCTCACTACACTGTGCTACACTGAAAAAAGCAGTGGCGTGGCTCCCCACCTCCAGCTGGCTCCAAAGCTGCTTGTGTGAACTGCAGAATGAACAAGTAAGTATCATGCACCATGCGCAACTCCTCTGCCCACCCCCCAGAAAATAATCCAGCACAGTCCATGTGCAGACTGAACCCCCACCCCCAGGAAAACTGAAAAATATAAACAGCAAACTGTAATCTAACACCAACAGTGGAGGTGGGGGTGCAACACTGAACCTACCCCAGAGAACAAGGGTAGGATAAGTAGCCAAATTCTCAGCACCAAACTCTCAGTGAGTAAGTAAAGTAAAAAAGTACTTTCTCAGTGAGAAAATAAAGTGGAACTTTACTTTCCAGGTTAAGCAACAAAGGCTGGGAGTGGGGGTGGGGCACAAGCCAACCTCCCAGAGGAGCTGCTGGCATCCAGCAGAGGTCAGGAGAGGCACAAAGGCTGAGAACAAGAGCAGGGAGACAGGCCAACCTCTGAAAACAGGGCAGGTGGTGGATCCCAGAGCAGATCTCTGGAACAGAGGGCAACATTCAAAACTGAATTGCCCCACTTTGCTGGGGGAAGAGCTGACCAAACATTGCTGCAGCTGAAGGGCAATGCTGCTGCTGCCTGGTGAAAACCACAGCTCTGCTCACCTCACAATTCCAACTAATCTTGTGGACAGAAGGACCAAATACTATTCACAAGCCAGTCACCTGGTGAGACAACATCAGAGCTTTTGCTGGGATGCCAATACCAGAATTGGACACCTAAGGAAAAACTCCAGAACTTTTACCAAAAGACTGTACTTTTTGTGGTTCCTGAAACACAAAAAGTTTCTTATTGTGTTTTTTTTTCCTGTATCATTGAATTCACCATCACTATTCTCTTATCCCTCTTCTTACCCTCTTCACTTTCCCTCTTTCTCCTGTGCTACAATTCATTGTTCTCCCTCCCAACTACTCTTTCAGCCTCTTCTCATCCATTCTTTCCCTGGCTTCATGCCCCTCTTCTATCCTCCCCCAACCTGTCAACACACTATCCCTCCCTCCTACACACTTACTACCTGCTGACTAGCCTACTGCACCAACTGTACACAACCCCAGCCCCCTGTAATCCCTGACACAAACACTCTCCATTACAACAGAAATACACTCAAACATACACAGGGTCACAAAACCCAGCAGCCACCATACTTCTTCCCCAACCCACCACCCCCTTTTCCTGCCCCCACTTTTAGTGTGACCTTTACCAATTCCCCAAAATCTATAACTAGCCTAATAACCATTACCCCCATACACACACCTACACTCCATTTATAAATATTATCAAGGATTTTTCTACATAATATGTAAACAACTGGTCTGACATTGAACCTGTGAATTTGTTATTGCTAAATTACATCTCCAGGCCAGGGACAGAAAGAGCACATCAACCTTGCTAACAACCAACTCAGTCACAACACAAAAATTAAATCAGGGAAAGAAAACAGGCAAAACCACTAACTAGCCTATCAATCAAGAACATAGTTGTACAGCACCAAGTGGAACAATGGGAAGAAGAAGAAGGGATGGAAACCACTCTCCTCAAAAAAATAATTCAATACAGGATTCAGTGGGAAGTGAAGAAAATGGATACCCAGTTCCTGACCTCAACAAAACAATGATAAATGTCACTAAGGAGCCCACATAAAAACCCTCAAAGAAGAAATCTTGAAAGATACCACTGAGAAATTCATAGAGAAGATACTAGACATGGTTAACCAGAATGTACAAGATGTACTCAAGAAATTTCAACACACCAAAAATAAGGAACATGAGAACATACAGAAACAAATAAATGAATTCAGAGAGAACTTCAACAAACACCAAAGTGAAACAAAGGACACTATGAAAAGAGAGATATGAATTAAAAATGACAACACAAAATATAAAAGAGGAGTTGAACAAAGGTATGGAAAACCTCAGAAGAAAGAATCAAACAGAAATCATGGAAATAAAAAGTCCCTTTAGTTAAACAAAAAACACAGTGGAAGGCCACTCCAGACTAGAATAGGTGGAAGACAGAATCTCAGAGCTTGAAGATAAAACAGAAATTAATGAAAAAAAAAAAAAAAACCAGAGGAAATCTTAGTCAAACTACTCAAGAACTGTAAAAGGAATATGCAAGAACTCAGTGACTCCAACAAAAGACCAAACCTGAGAATCATGGGCACTGAAGGAGAAGAGTGCAAGCCAAAGGGATACATAACATATTCAATAAAATAATAACAGAATATTTCCCAAATATTGAGGAAGTTTTGCCCACTCAGGTACAGGAAGCCTCTAGGATACCAAAGAGATTTGACCAAAATAGAACTTCCCCATGGCATATTATCATTAAAACAACAAGCACAGAGAAAGAATATTGGAGGCTGTAAGAGAGAAAAAAACAATGTATAAAGGTAAACCCATCAAAATAACAGATTTCTCAACAGAAACTTTAAAAGCAAAAAGGGCATGGAATGAGGTATTTTGAGCAATGAATGAAAATAACTTCAGCCCTAGAATATTCTACCCAGCAAAACTATCATTCAAAATTGACGTAGCAATAAAAATCTTCCACAATACAAAGAAATTAAAACAATATACGATCACCAACCCAACAGAAGATTCTACAAGGAATTCTGCACACAGAAGATGAAAGCAAACAAAACCAAGAGAGGATGGAAAGTATCAAACCACAGGAGAAAAGACAAGTAATCAGAGAACAGCATTGATTTGGTTGCACACAATCAAATCATTAAACAACAAAAACAACTAAATGGCAGGATTCACTACATACCTATTGCCATTTAGTGGCAGGACATGGGTAGAGCCATAAAAGATGAGGGGACTACTGAGTCTTGCTCAATAGTCACTTTAATGAAGCATTCTACTGCTTTTATAAACTCCTTTTACACAGAGAGCATTTGGTCAGAAAAAGCATGCCAAGTATTACATGTCAAGGTTACATTAGTACAGGGAAGCACAGTTACAATTAACTTTTTGTTATGTCTCCTTTAAAACAGGAACAGAGAAGCAGGAGAAGCACACGGTCAGCATAACTTTATTTACATCTGAAGGACATGAAACCATCTGGGAACCTTGAATGCTGTTTTTCTGGATGTCTGACTTTCTCACAAGGCCAGATACCAACTCACACAGGCACGGTCCCACTGCTGGCTCCAACACATACCTATCAATATTAACACTGAATGTAAATGGACTCAACTTCCCCAACAAAAGACACTGTTTGACAAACTGGATTAAAAAGGAAGATCATACAATCTGTTGTTTACAAGAGACACATCTTATTGACAGAAACAAACACTGACTTATAGTGAAAGACTGGAAGAAGATTTACCAAGCCAATGGCTCCTGAAAACAGGCAGGAGCAGTAATACTTGCATCAGACAAAGTAGACTTCAAACTTGTATTGATCAAATGAGATAAAGAAGGCCACTTCACACTAATAAAAGGTGCAATACATCAAAAGGAAATAACAATTATCAACCTATATATACCCAATCTCAAACATATACTAAAGGACTTAAAAGCACATATAGACTCCAACACAGTGGTAGTGGGAGACTTTCATACCCCTCTAACACCAATAGTCATCCAAACAAAAAATCAACAAAGAAATCCTAGAACTAAATAAACCATAAATCAAATGGACCTAACTGATGTCTACAGAAAATTTCATCCAACAACAACACAATATACATTCTTCTCAGCAGCCCAAGGAGCTTTCTTCAAAACAGATCATATCTTAGGACACAAAACTAGCCTCAGCAAATACAGGAAGATAAAAGTAACTCCCTGTATTCTATCTGATCACAATGCATTAAAACTAGAAAAGTTACCAGGAAGTAGTGAAGAGGTCTGGTACAGATAAACCAGTTTGGGTTATAATAAACATGTACATGGAAGCAGAGCTAGGACTCTCTCTATATAGCCATCTGTATCTCAAGCTAGCAAAAATGCTATGTCTTTTTTAAAAAAATTATTTCTTATGTTTTCTCTTCAACAAAATTGGAGAAGAGGGCAGAACAGATTCTACCTGGAAGCAAGAATGTTGGTGAGAGGGGGAGAGGGGTCTGGAGGACAGGGGAGGAGAGATGGCCCAAAAAATATATACACATATGAATAAATGTATAAACAAATAAAAAAATTTAAAAATTTTTAAAAAGAAAACCTGCGATAGCTAGGGAGGAGTCTTGTGAAATATAGATAGAATCAACACCCAGAAGGAAACTTATTCCCAGATATTCAGCCTTTTATCTAGGTTGGTGAATGTATAGGAGTTACATGTTCCTATGAAAATCAGTATAATACTGTATGTTAATACAAAATGAATGCTTCTCCCAATGACATCTGGTGATAGCTGTAGAGGATTCTTGTGAAATAGAGAATCAATACCCACAGTTAAACTTGTTCCCAGACATTCAAACTTCTGTTGGTGAAAAACTAGAAGTTACATGTTTCTATGAAATTCAGTATACTACAGCATTTTGAGCCGAAATGAATGTTTCTCCCAATGCAAAATGGTAATAACTTGGGAGGAGTCCTGTAAAATATGGACACAATATCCAGAGTTAAATTTGGTCCCAGACTTTCAATCTTCTATCCCGGTTGGTAAACATATGGGAGTTACATGTTTCTATGAAAACCACTATACTACAGCATTTTGATCTAAAATGATTGTTCCTCCAAATGAAAACTGTGATAGGTAGGCATGATTCGTGTGAAATATGGAATCAATACCCAGTGTTAAATTTGTTTCCAGAGAGTCACACTTATATCTAGGTTGGTGAAAGAATGGGATAGATGTTTCTATGAAAATAAGTGTAATACAGCATTCCGGTCAAAAATGAATGTCTCTCTCAATGAAAACCTGTGATAGCTGGGGAGGATTCTTATGAGATATAGAATCAATACCCAGAAGTAAACTTGTTCCCAGAAATTCAAACTTTTATCTAGGTTGCTGAAAGAATAGGACTTACATGTTTCTATGAAAATCAGTATAATACAGCATTTTGATCTAAAATGAGTAATTCTCCCAATGAAAAACGGTGATACGTGGGGAGGATTGTTGTGAAATATAGAATCAATACCCAGAGGTAAACTTGTTTGCTGACATTCAACCATTTATCTAGGTTGTTGAAAAAATGAGAGTTACATATCTCTATGAAAATAAGTAATAATACAGCCTTTTGGTCTAAAAAGAATGTTTTTCAAAATGAAAAGCAGTGAGAGCTGGGGAGGATTCTTGTGAAAAATAAATCAATACTCAGAGGTAAACTTGTTCCCAGACATGTAACCTTTTACCTAGGTTTGGTGAAAGAATGTAACTAACGTGTTTCTATGAAAATCAGAATACAGCATTTTGAGCTAAAATGAATGTCTCGTCCAATGCAAAATGTGATAACATGGGAGGATTCCTGTCAAATACAGACTCAATACTACAGTTAAACTTGTTCCCACACATTCAACCTCCCATCTACGCTGGTGAAAGAATAGGAGTTATATGTTTCTCTGAAAATCAGTACAATACAGCATTTTGATCTAAAATGAATGTTTCTCCCAATGAAAAATGGTGATACCTGGGGAGGATTCTTGTGAAATATGGAATCAGTAACCACAGATAAACTTGTTCCCAGACATTCAAACTTTTATTTAGGTTGGTGAAAGAATGGGACTTATATGTTTCTATGAAAATCAGTATAATATAGCATTTTGATATAAAATGAATGCTTCTCTCAATGAAAAATGGTGATAGCTGTGGAGAATTGTTGTGAAATACAGAATCAATACCTAGAGTTAAACCTGTTTGCAGACATTCAACCTTCTATTTAGGATGGTGAAAGAAAAGGAATTACATATTTCTATGAAATCAGTACAATATAGCCTTTTGAGATGAAATGAATGTTTCTCCCAATGGAAAATGGTGATAACTGGGGAACATTTCTATGAAATATAGACTCAATACCTAGAGTTAAACTTGTTCACAGATATTAAACCTTCTATCTAGATTGGTGAAAGAAATGAATTTAAATGTTCCTATGAAAATCAGTATAATACAGCACTTTGACTAAAATAAATGTTTCTCAAGAGAAAAATGGAGATAGCTGGGAGGATTCTTGTGAAATATAGAATCAATACCCACGGTTAAATTTTTTCCTGCACAGTCGACCTTCTATAATGCTGGTGAAAGAATGGGACTTACATTTTTCTATGAAAATCAGTGGTAATACAGCATTTTGAGCTAAAATGAATTGTTTCTTCCAATGAAAACCGGTGACCATATTTCTTGTGAAATATAGAATCAATACCCAGAGGTTGTTCTTAGACTTCAACCTTCTAACCAGAATGCAGAAAGAATAGGAGTTAAATGTTACTATGAAAATCTCCAAAATAGATCATACCCTTACTTAGGACACAAAGCAAGCCTTGGCAAATATAATAAAACAGAAGTAACTCTCTGAATTCTATCTAATCACAACGCATTAAAACTAAAACTCAACAGCAGAAAATACGCAAATAATTGGAGGCTGAATGATACATTGCTCAACGATCAGTGGGTCACAGCAGAAATAAGAGGAAATAAAAAGGTTCCTGGAAGCTAATGAAAATCAAAACACAACCTACCAGAACCTATGGGACACAGCAAAGGCAGTTCTAAGAGGAAAGTTTATAGTCATGAGTGCATATATTAAATGGACAGAAAGATCTCAAATAAATGAACTAATGCTACATCTTAAATGCCTAGAAAAGTAAGAGCAAGCAAAACCCAAAACTAGCAGAAGGAGAGAAATAATAAACATAAAGGCCAAAATTAATGAAATAGAGATCAAAAAACAAACCATACAAAGAATCAATGAAACAAATAGCTGGTTCTTTGAAAAAATAAACAAGATTGACAAGCCCCTGACAAATCTGACTAAAATGAGGGAAAAGACCCAAATTAGCAAAATCAGAAACAAAAAAGAGGCAATAACAACAAACACCACGGAAATCCAGGGAATAATCATAAACTAACTTAAGAACCTATATTCCAATAAATTGGAAAACCTTGAAGAAATGGACAATCCAAAACTGAACCAAGAAATATTAACCACCTGAACAAATCTATAACACATAATTTAATTGAAGCAGCAATATAGAGTCTTCCAAGAAAGAAAAGTTCAGGACCTGATGGATTGTCAATTGAATTCTACCAGATCCTCAAAGAAGATATAATACCAACACTCCTTAAACTTGCCATGATATAGAAAGGGAAGGAACACTTTTCAACTATTCTATGAAACAAGTATTATGCTCGTACCGAAACTAGACCAGGACACATCCAAAAAGGAGACCTACAGGCCAATCTCCTTAATGAACATCGATGCAGAACTCCTCAATAAAATAATGACAAACTGAATCCAACAATGTACCAGAAAGATCATTCACCACAACCAAGTCAGCTTTATCCCAGGGATGCTGGGATAGTTAAACATACACAAATCAATAAATGTAATACAGCACATTAATGGAAGCAAAGACAAAAACTACATGATCATGTCAATAGATGCAGAAAAAGCCTTTGATAAGATATCATGATACCACTTCATGATAAAAGCTCTAAGAAAACTAGGAATAGAAGGAATGTATCTCAACATTGTAAAGGCTATATGTGACATACAAATAGTCTACATCATACTTAATGGGGAAAAACTGAAACAAGTCCTCCTAAAATCAGGAACAAGACAAGGGTGCTCATTTTCCCCACTCCTATTCAACAGAGTCCTGGAATTCCTAGCCAGAGCAATAAGGCAAGAAGAAGAAATAAAAGAAATACAAATAGGTAAAGAAACAGTGAAAATATCCCTATGTGCAGTAATGATACTTTACCTCAAAGACCCAAAAAACTCTACCCAAAAACTCAGAGATACCATAAACAGCTTTAGCAATGTAGTGGGATACAAAATCAACTTACAAAAATCAGTAGCCTTTCTATACACCAACAATGAACAAATTGAGAACGAACAGAAGAAAATAATTCCATTTACAATAGCCTCAAAAAAAAAATCAAATACCTAGGAGTAAACTTAACAAAGGATGTAAATGACCTCTATAAGGAGAACTACAAACCTCTGAAGAAAAAGCTCGAGGAATACTACAGAAGCAGGGAAGATCTCCCATGCTCATGGATTGGCAGAATCAACATAGTAAAAATGGATATACTATGAAAAGAAATCTACATGTTCAACCCAATTTCCATCAAAATCTCAAAGACATTCATCACAGAGATTGAAAAATCTACCCTAAAGTTCATTTGGAAAGACCAAAGACCATAAAAGGCTAAGGTAATCCTGAGCAAAAAGAGCAACGATGGAGGAAAGCACAATACCCTACTTCAAACCGTATTACAAAGCCATAATAATAAAAAACAGCATGTTACTGGCACAAAAACAGACATGAAGACCAGTGGAACAGAATAGAGGAACCATATATGAATCTACACAGCTATACCCACCTTATTTTTGACAAAGTTGCCAAAAACATACAATGGAGAAAAGATAGCCTCTTCAACAAATGTTGCTGGGAAAAGTGGTTATCTACCTGCAGAAAACTGCAACTAGATCCATGCCTGTCACCTTTATAAGTATCAACTCAAAGTGGATTAAGAACCTTAATATCAGACCTGAAACATTGCAGTTAGCACCTGAAAGAGCAAGGAATACCCTGCAAACAAAGGTATAGGCAAGAACTTCCTCAGCAGATTCCATCAGCCCAGCAACTAAGAGAAAGGATGGACAAATGGTACTACATGAAGTTAAAAAGCTTCTGCACAATAAAAGAAATGGTCTCTAAACTGAAGAGACCACCCACAGAGTGGGAGAAAATATTTGCTAGCTATATATCAGACAAAGGACTGATAATCAGAATATACTGAGAGCTCAAAAATCTAAACTCCCCCAAAATCAATAAACCAATAATGAAGTGGGCAACTGACTGAAATAGAACTTTTTCAAAGGAAGAAATCCAAATGGCCAAAACACACATGAAAAAATGCTCACCATCCCTGGCCATAATGGAAATGTAAATCAAAACCACACCAAGATTCCACCTCACTCCTGTTACAATAGCTAGCATCAAGAACGTCACCAACAAATGTTTGTGAAGATGGGGGAAAAAAAGGAACCCTCATGCAGTTCTGGTGGGAATGCAAGCTAGTACAACTTTGGAAAACAATATGGAGGTTTCTTAAAAAAATTAAACATAGATCTGCCATATGATCCAACAATACCACTCTTAGTGATATACCCAAAAGAATGAGACAGTTTGTTACAGAGGCACCTGCACACCCATATTTACTGCAGCACAATTTCAATAGCCAAGCTACGGAAACAGCCAAGATGCCCCACTACCAATGAATGGATTAAGAAAATGTGGTATCTATACACAGTGGAATTTTACTCAGCCACAAAGAAGAATGAAATTTTGTCATTCGCAAGTAAATGGATGGAACTGGAGAACATCATCTTGTGCTCGCTTCGGCAGCACACATACTAAAATTGGAACAATACAGAGACAGAGAGAACATCATCTTAAGCGAACCAAAAATCACATGTTCTCCCTCATGTGCGGATTATACTAAAATTGGAACAATACAGAGACAGAGAGAACATCATCTTAAGCGAACCAAAAATCACATATTCTCCCTCAAATGCAGTAATATTATTGGACATGGGTCACACACTAAGGGGAAAATGTGCATGGGAGGAATAGGGAAAGGGAAGGAAACCTAAAACTTGAATGTGGTTGATGTGCTCACTATAGAAGAGTGAATATAGTAATCTTAAACTGGCAGAGGCCACTATGGGAAGAGGACCAGGAAGTAGCAAAGAGTCTGGCAGAGATGTGGGTTGCAATACAAAAGTGCATGGAAGCAACACTAGGAATCTCTGTATAGCTATCTTTACGTCAAACTAGCAAAAACACTGTCTTATTATCTTTTATGTTTTCTCTTCATCAAAATCAGAGAACAAGAGGGCGGAACAGGTTCTGCCTGGAAGGGATGGGGGGAAGAGGGGAGGTGACCCAAACAACATATACACATGTAAGTAAATGTAAAAATGATAAAAAAGAAAGAAAGAAAGAAAGAAATTTAATTGTTTTTGGTAGCACTGGGGCTTGAACTCAGGGCCTCATGCTTGGTAGGCAGGTGCTCTTAACACATGAGTTGCTCCACCAGTCCTTGAAATTTAATTGTAACAGTACTAAGAAGTAGGACTTTTTGTTTTTGTTTGTTTTTCTTTTTTTCAATAGATTGAGATCAAAGAGCTGACTTTTAAGAGTGTTTAAGTTATGAGGACTCTACCACACTCTTGGATTTCCCAGCCTCCAGAAATATGAACCAAAAAAACTATTATAAATTACCTAGTCTGTAGTATTGCTACAGCAACAGAAAACAAACTAAGACAATAGCACAGGACTGAGCCCGAAGGAACTCCAACGTTCTAAAGTTTGAGCATGAGACAAAGAGCTCAGCAAGAGACTAAGAAAGCAAGTCAGTGAGATGCCATCTAACAGCAGTGTCCTAGAAGTCCCAAGAAGTGTGTTAAGATGGGAATGATCAAATGCTTTAAATGCAGCCAAGAGATCAACGCTTCTTAAAGCGTTACTGAGATTCAAGAAAGTATAGACTGTGACTATATACGAAGCTGTCAAGTTCTGCTGTGAAAAGGAAGGAACACTGAAAATTAAGCCATCTCTTAATTCTTATAGATCAAACAGTTTCTTTGTCCTCTGAAATATATCTTTTTATTTAAAACAAAACAAAACAAATAAAAACTAAACCTGCTGGGCACCATGGCTCACCCTTCTAATTGTAGCTACTAGGGAGGCAGAGATCAGGAGGATCGAGGTTCAAGACCAGTCAGGCAAAAAGTTCTTGGGACCCCATCTCAACTAATAAATCAGGTGGGTAGTGGTAGTGCAAACATGTTATCCCAGCTATCTGAGAGTTGTAAATAAGCATAAATTCAAGCTCCTATTCAGAAAAAATATCTAAAGCAAAAAAAGCTGAGGACATGGCTCCAGTGGTAGAGTAACTGCCTAGTAAGCACAAGGCCCTGAGTTCAAACCCCAATACTAAGGAGGAAAAGAACCAAACTGAACCTAAGCCTGTTCCTATTCATTAAAAATCTCACTCCTGCCCCCAGAATGAAGTCCTGAGCTTGGTGATATCACATGGATTAATATTCTGGCTCTACAGCACCTCTCCTGCCTCAGGACCATGGCATGTAAATTCCCAATTTCACAAGCTCTTTCAAACTTGCATGTAACATGCTGGTCAGACACCTTCCTTCTCCACCTGTCACCAGTATAGCTCCAGACATTCATATATCACTCACATCTGTACCTCCTCCAGCATTTATTCCCCTAACAGAAACCTGGGGGTTGGCCTTGACTTATCCCACATCTAGTCATATCTTCTCACCCTTCATTATCTGCTGGACCACCAAGTTCCAGCCATTCAACAGGCTTCCCTCTGTTCTCTCGTCCCCACACTAGTGCACTCTCTTATCTCTAACTGGCCTCCCTGTTCTACCTCCCTTCATTTGTTTTCCACAAAGAAGCAAGCGGAGAAATGACTCAAACAATGTATGCACATGTGACTAAATGAACAACAACGACAAAAAAGTAGATTCCCTAGGGGGGAAAAAAAAAAGAAGCCAGAAAGAACCTTTTAAGAAGCAAAGCTGGTCATATTCTCCCAAGAATGAAAACTCTTCAATGGCTTTACACTGCTCTTAAAAACAATTAACGGGCTGACAAAGCCCTGTAGCTTCCTGACCCCTGCCAAACTCTCCAGCCTGCTTTCCTAGGTCTCTCCAGCTCTGTGCTTTGCCATGCTGGTGTTTCAGCTCCTGAAGCTCATTGAGCTTGGGGCCTGTTCCCTGCATCCCATTCACCTAACTCACCCTCTAGACTCAAGTTCAAATTCCCATGAGGTTCATTTCCTCAGGAAACAAGTATAGAATAGCAACCTGACCTAGTCTTTAGGACATTCTGTGGTTCTTCATAGCACTCACTTCCATTTTTTTTTGGTTTGTTGTTTATTTTATTGAATTTTTTTTTGGAGGGGGTGATTGTTTCTTTTAGTTTTTTCACACAAATTCTCATTATGTAGTCCAGACTGGAGATCCTCCTGCCTCAGTCTCCCAAGTACTGAGATTATAGGTGTGTACCACTAGCCTGGCTCTATCACTTACCTTTGACTATGTTCAAGGTAACTGTGTTCAAGGTGACTATAGACATAGACTATTACCTGCACCAGTCATACCAAGGACCCAGGACTCAAATATTTATTGAATCAATGAACAAAATGAAAACCCTCATAATTTGACCTTCTTTGGGCACTGACCAGAATTTGAGTCCTCCAAATGAAGCACAAAGTTAGCCAGGCTCCTCTTCAAATAACATTATAAATGTTTTTAAGTCATAAGTCATCATATAGCATACCAAAGGCCAGGGATGTATTTCCTTTCTTTTCTTTTTTCTTTTTATTTGGTGTTACTGGTGTTTCTCAGGATCTTATGCTTGCTAGAAAGGTGCTTTACCACCTGAACCATGTCACTAGCTCTTTTTGCTTTCATTACTTCTGAATAAGGTCTTACTTTTATGCCCAGGCTGGCCTGGACCGTGATCCTCCTATTCACACCTTCTGAATAGCTGGCATTATAGGATACGCCACCACAGTGGACCAAGCATCCACCACTTTTAAGGCAGTTTCAAATCTCTAAAGTGAGAACTCTGTCTTCTGTTAATGTTTGCAGAAATCAAGTGAAGAATAAAAAGGAAGTCCTTGGACGGAAAGCTTCAAGTAATCACAGAATAAATACTCAAAACATTTTTAATTGAAAAAAAAGGGAGGGGGCAGGGTGGGTGGTAAGGAAGGGGGTGGGGGAGAAATGACCCAAGCATTGTATACACATATGAATAATAAATAAATAAATAAATAAAAGTTAAAAAACATTCCCAGAGCTGGCAGAGTGGCTCAAGCGATATAGTGCCTGCCTAGCAAGAGTGAGGCCCTGAGTTCAAACCCTAGTACCACCACTAAAAAAAAAAAAAACAAAGATTCTTTTAGGGGATGGATGTGTGGCTCTATCCCCAGCAAAGGAAAAAGGAAAAGGTTCTCCTCATCTTTGAGTATTTTTAAATAGAGCAGTGACAAAATTTGTTTTAAGCTTGAAATCTGAGTCTCACAGACATCAAAATAACTTCATTTCACTCAAAGTTTCTCACTAAATGGTTATTTTTATCAACTTCTTTTCCCACCTGACATGCTCAATTGCAAGAGCTGTCTGGTCAAACACTCCAGAATCATCAAACACCACCCACAGCTCCTGCAGGGGCAGCCGGCATTCCTTCAGATCTAGGAGCTCCTTCACACATTCCAAAGTAAAAGTGTTCACTTCAGATTCACAAACGTATGGTTCAGCAAGTCTCACCACTGCCTTCAAGGCTGAAAAGTCCACATCTGTAATCTGAAATTTAAGATAATGCAACTCAATACATGGAAATAAAAATTAAGACACACATATAAAAAACAAAAAAAACAAAAACTGATAGCCTAGGCTTTTTAAAGCATGAAATAGAAACAAAATAAAAAAGACAGACCTAGTTCTTACCCTCATGGCACTTACATTAAGAAAATATACAAGATAGTGATAGATATGTGACAGAGAATAACTAGCATGTATAGTGATCTGGTTTTGCTAGAATGGCCAAGGAAAGTCTCCTGTGAGCTGAGAAAAATGAAAAGGAAGCAGTTATCTAAGAGCAGGAAAGGTGCAAAACTCCCTGAGAGAAGCCAGACATAGTGGTGTACATCTACAATTCCAGCACTGCAGAAGATGAGGCAGAAGGAGGATTATGAGTCTGAAGCCAGCCTGGGCTACGTAGTGAGACCCTATCTTAAAAAAAGAAGGGGAGGGGAGGGGAGGGAAAGGGTAGTGAGGGAAGGGAAAGAAAAAAAAAATCTAGTGGCAGAGGCAAACCTGGCCATTTAGAGCAGCAGAAAGGCAGTGCTTCTTCCTGGAATCAAAGTGAGGATATGGGGGTTGGGGGGGAGGTTGAGGTGAGAGAAAACCAGGACATAAAGAGCATCAGAAGGAGCGTGGATTTCACCTGTTCTCTTATGCAATGAGAAGCCATAAAGCTTATATTAAGTCCTTGGTAAATGGAATATATTAGGAATTTTAGTTTAAAGAAATGATACACTACTCTTAAATGACTTTGCTTCTAGAGAACTGATTGGACAGAGAAGCACACTACTATATCCAAATTAATAAACCTGAATGCCAACTAAAGATATTACATAATCCAAAATTTAAAAATTTATAAGGAACAGCGGCAACCCATTGCTTTGTATTACATAATCATTGCACAGTGAGATTTCATTTTCTCTTTTTTAGCCTAGGCTATGGTCAAACTCATGATTCTTCTGCCTCAGTCCCCTCCCAAGTGCTGGGATTACAGGCATGTGCCATCACAGAGATATTGTGGTATCATTTTCTAAAGGAGCTATAGCAACAATTTATAGCCATACTCCCTGGTTTAACATTTTAGTTTAATAGGCTTATTTGTGATCCCATTAAAAAACACTGAGAAAAATTTACATGTATAATTGGAGTGCAAATTGAATGTAAAAGGTCTAATCAATGGAAAAGTAAGACTCCTTTTACTTTCTGCAATGGGACATATTATCAAGAGATTAACCACATATCTACAGATTTGTTAGACAAAAAATGGGCTAGTTTTAACATGGCTATTTGGTTTGAACTACTTAAGGGGTTGTACTAAGAAGTTAAAAAATTAATTAAGCGCACTCGGAATGACTCAAGCTGCACCTGCCTAGCAAGTGTGAGGCCCTAAATTCAAACCCCAGCACTCCAAAAAAAAAAACCTGAAACTCAACTAACTTCATGGTTAGAACTCCTTATGTTTAAAATAATCTCAAATACCTTCTCCACTTCACAGGTTTATAATCCATTTCCCATTGTCAAAGGACACTGAAATTTAAACCACCTTAATTTCCTATTGGCTGCTCTTCAGTTGCCTTTAAAATTTGTGGAACAGTTCATATATCATTACAATTAGATGTGAAAAACATGCTATTTTCAATCCACTCATAAACTTAGTTAAAAATAAGCATTTTAGTACTGGGTGGGGGGAGGTGGCTCAAGTGGTCGAGTGTCTACCTAGCAAGAACAAGGCCCTGAGTTCAGACCCCAGTCCCAACAAAATAAATTTAAAAAGTAAAATAAGCACTTTGGTTATATCTATCGAAGGTAAAGGACTTATAGCTAGAGACAAATGTCTTAACAACAGAATTAAATTTACCTCAACCAGCACCTCAAACACATTAGTGTGCCAGATTGCCCGCCATCCAGATGGTTCAAGGACCTTCTCCAAGAACTCAGCTGTGAATTCCCTTACCTCAGAGGCCTTGCAGTCAGCTACAAACAAATTAAACATAATAAGAATTGAGAATGCATAAAGCAATGAGAAGTTAATAAATCACCCTCTTTCTAAGAACAAATAAATGGCAATCTGAGGGACTGAGATAAACTAAAAAGAAAAAAGAAGCAAAGCAGAGAACTTACCTAAAATGTAGTCCTGATAGGCTCTGAACCGCTCATAGAACAAAAGTTGACTTGTTTGGAAAATTTCCGGGAAAAGAGTTTTTCCTTCTGGTATAAAACTTTGTAAACTAGTACCTGGCTTATCGTGATAACTACAATTACTGCTTGAATCTTCATCTTGGAACAAACCTAATGAACAACATAAACAAACAGGCTCAGCTATCCCAGGTACTTCCAGTGCTTAGAAAGTACTAGTACTCTCAAGTCCTTGTTTAAAAATTCCAAACAAAACACAAACAAGAATTTGGATATGAATGCTCTACTTATCACTACCATTGTCAAAACTTAAAAGGCTGGGTGGTATGGTGGTTCATTCTTGTAATCCCAGCTACTAGTTTCAGCGCAGCCCCAGCAAAAAGTTAGCGAAACTCCATCTCAACAAAAAGGCTGGGCATGGTGGCATGAGGTTATCATTCCAGCTACATGGGAAGTGTAAGTAGGGAAATGTAGAAGGAAGCTCAAGGGCCAGGCCAGCCTGCAAAAATGTTGAAAAATAAGTTAAACAAAAAGGGCTTGGGGGCATGGCTCAAGTTGTGGAGCACCTTCCTAGCAAGCCCCCCACCACCAAAAAAATCTCAAAAATGTAAATTCTACTTTGAAGTAATTAGAAATTAAGATTTTTTTCACAGGATTTTTGTTGTTGTTATTCTGTGAGTTTTTTGGAGAGAAGCAGAGGAAGAGGATTATTCTTTAATTCAATGGAAACCACCCAGGTTCTCCTCAAAGGTAACAGTTCTGAATTTTTTGTTTTAACTACAATTAGCAAGTTAAAATGGTCTAGTATCTTACAGATTTTTTTCCCCCAAAAACAATTCCATCAAACTATGTTAAAGGAGCTGTTTTACTATACTCCCCTCAAAGGGGTTTAAGCCTCTCTTCACTTCTACCATATGAGTCTGTCAATGTCTCCTCAATAAATGGGGATGAGACATTTTTATTAGCATATAGTAGTTGTACAAAAGGGTTTCATTGTGATATTTCCTTACATGCACATAATATACTTTGATCATATTCACCTCCTCTATTATTCTTTCTTATTCCCACTCCTTCCTCTGCTCTCCTTTAAAAAATAATTTTAATGGATTTCATTATGCTATTTTCATACATGCATATAATGTACTTCGGTCATATTCTTCCTTCCATCACTTTCTCCTCCTCTCTTCTGTCTGGTTATCTACAAGTCCCCCTTTTACATTATTTTTATTAATTTTTTTTTAGGTCTAGATTCTAAAAATGAGAGAAAACATTCAATATTTCTCTAAGTCTGGCCTATTTTGCTCAACATGATGAGCTCTAGTTCCATCCACTTTCCTGCAAATGATAAGATTTCATTCTTTATGGCTGAATAACTCCACTGTGTATCTATATCCCATTTTCTTTATCCATTCATCACTTGATAGGCACTTAGGCTAATTCCACAGCCTGGCTATTGTGAATAGTGCTGCAATAAACATGGGTATGCAAGTATCTCTATTATGTCCAGGAGTGGTATAATACAGCAGGAACAAATGGTAGTTCTATTTTTAGTTTTTTGAGGAACTGCCATATGGTTTGGATAAGAAATTCTTAATAGTAAGTACATAAGATTTACTTCACTAAGGCTATTAACTAGGTTCCCCCTCACTAACTTCAGTGACTGTGCTGAAGGAAAAGATTAGAAAATGAAAACCACTCTATATCTGGGCTATATGTAATTACGTTTCATAAGGCATGATTTGGCCAGAAGCATATCTAATACTGTATAATAAGCTGATTTTAATAGACAAATGATTACTAAATAAGCAAAGCCAAGGGAGGCATTTAGATTGGCAGACTAGTTTCCACAAGTGGTTTCAGGAAAAGTGTGGAGACTTGTTATTAGCAGCAGTCTTTCTTCCCCCACCTTCTTTTGTTTTCTCCTTCGCTTTTTCCCATCCTTCCATTTCTTTGACCCTGATCAGGTCAATAGAATTACTCCACCCCAAAGATCACAAGCCTTACAGGGCATTTTATCACACCTTATCAGCTGTGTGACATCTCTCTATGCCTCAGTTTCCTTGCCTATAAAGGAAGTTCAAAACAGCAAGCCTACTTCAATTAAAAGGATTAAATAAGTCAGTTAATTATTTACAACAGAGCTCATGACAGAGCATGTGTTTGTTAGAGAAATAGCTTACATTAACACTATTGTTTACAGCTATTTTGTTTGTTTTGTTTTTCCAGTTTTACTGGGGTATAAATGCCAAATAGAATTTGTATATATTTAAGGCGATCAACACGTTTTGTTTTATGTATACATTAGAAAATGACTACCATAATAAAGCTAACATTTCCATCACCTCACACACTTAGCTTTTAATTATGGCGAGAACACTCTAACCATGATCTACTCTTTTAGCAAATTTAAAATATACAATACAGTATAATTAACTATAGTAGTCATGCTGTTTATTAGTTCTCCAGAATGTATTCATATTGTAACTAAAACTTTGTGGTTTTGCTTTGTTTTGTGTGTGTGTGTGTGTGGTTTTTTTTTTTTTGTGGAACTGGGGTTTGAACTTAGGACTTTATGGTTGCAAAGCAGGTGCTCTACCATTTCATTTTACTCTGCTTATTTTTGAGGTAGGGTCTCGCTAACTATTTGTCAGGACTGGCCTCCAACCGTGATCCTCCCGATCTCAGCCTCCCAAGTAGCTAGGACTACAAGCATGAGTCATCAGCCCCCGTCTTTTAATTAAACTTTGTACCCTTTGACCAACATCTCCCCGCTTCCCCGGGCCGTTAGCAGCCACCATCTAAGCTCGGTTCTCTACGTTCAACTTTTTTAGATTCCCAGCCACTTCAGAAACAGGACTCTTGGCACATTATTCCACTTCACCTTCCCCACAAATGGAACCACTGGCTGTTCAGCATCAGGGAGAACTGAGGCTCAGCAACTTTTGCCAGCTCACGTGCAGGTTAGTAAGTCACACCTACGTTTTCTAACTTCGACAGAACTAACGACACACACAACTGAAAGTTAAAGTATGCAAACCGGCTTAAAATGTCAGGAAAAAAACTAATGGGGCCTGGGGATGTGTCTCCGTGGTAGACCAATTGCCTAGCATATGCAAGGTCATGGGTTGACAAATTTTGAAACTATATAAGTAAAAGTAAGGTAATCTCCATGAAGAGGCAGGGAGGACTGAGAATTGGGAGACCTGGGCTCCTTCCACTTCTGTCCCCTATCCCAAGTTGGCTCCGCTAACCTTGGGCAGGCCACCTCAACTCAGGTTAAGTCTAGGCCAAGGCTTGAGCTTCTAAAGACAAGGGAAGTGTGGCTCGAGACCTCCTTCGAGATGCAGATGAGGACGAGTGAGTCCTCGCTCCACACATAAGTGAATGAGCACAGGGCTCCCCGAGCACGGCCAGGCTGGGAATTCCCGCGCAGTGCACCTCCCTCCAACCTCGGGTGGAGAGCGGGAGTCGCCCGCGTTACCGACTCCGACCTCGGGAGAATCGGTCGGGCTGTCACCGCCCCGGACGCCGCCCCGCCGGCGGAGTTCGGTAGGACTGAGCCCAGGCGTCCTACAGGTGTAGGACGGAGGCTGTCCACCCCGCATGGCGGCGCTCACCTTTCTCCAGGGACGCCGGCACCTCCTCCGCTACGCTAACAGTGCGCTCTGAGGCCATCGCCTCAGGCCCCAGACCCACACCCGTCAGCAACCCCTCAGCCATTTCAAATTTCCGCGGGAGGCCCCAGACAGTAATTCGATGACAAAGACACTTCTGATTGGATAATTGTACCCAGGCGCTTCCTCCGGAGTCCCGCCCCCTTCAGCCTCTTCCAGCCCTGCAGACAAAACCTCACCGCCATCTACAGGCTTGGCGGACCTGCTGTTCTTGGCCAAGTTCAGTTTACTGAAATTAACGTGAACAAAGTTGAATTGGTACCTAAATCGGAATGTCTTCTGAAAAACTAACAAGCCATGACACAAAGTTGGGCACAGTGGAAAAGATACTGGATTGAGAGTTTTAAAAAAAAGTATTTAGACTTATTTCTACCATTACTAATGTGGTATTATCTTGGGCAAATCCCTCAGGAACTGATACTAGGATGAACTGCAATAGGATATTGGCCTAAGTGGCTCCAAAATAGTCATTACCGAGTCAAACTCTCTTTCTTTCTCTCTCATAGACACACACACACACACACACACACACAGGTTATTTTCAGTTATTAAATTTTGTTAATTAAGTTGTAACTTGCAATAATAGCTAACACTGACTTCTGGATGCAAGACTCTCTCCTGCATGCTTTACCTACATTATCTTATTTAATCTTCAAAAACTATCATGAAGCAGGAAATAATACTATACCCATTTAACAGATGAGGAAGTGGAGTTGCCAAGAAGTTAAGCAGAACCTGGATATAAAAACAGCCAGATTCCAGAAGTCACCCTTGATGCCTTTGCCAGACTGTCACTGCCAGGCTGAGACCTGCTTGGGATAGCACAGGTTCCCAGGACAGGTGGGATGAGTCCAGCAAACCAAAAGCCTAGGCATGACACCTACTCTGGCAATCTTATCACAGGGAAACATTTCTACTTACTGCTTTGAAACAAAGCAGTTTCAAAATGGAACCAAGAGAGGCAACTATGGAATACCTGCACTTAATATTGCTAGCTTTTCCAGGAAATGAGATTTTTTTGACTCCTATGTGCAGTCTGATCTGACATTTATTAATTCACTGAACAAATACTTATTGAGCACCATGAGGTGAAAACATTAAAATAAAACAGGCCTGAGGACTTAGCTTTCTCCTAATTCTCTTTTTTAACCCACACCCCAGCAGTGGCAGTATTTCTCCTCACACATTTCCCTCAGTGCTGGAGACAAGATAGCTCTCATCTCATTTAATCATCAAATATTTCATCAAGCATGAAGATAGTACACAAAATAGTGTTTATGCAAAAATCTTAGAAAGGAATAGGAAAGAGCAGGGTCAAAGGCAAAATACCTAATGCTGTTGCAAATTCCATTAAGAACAAATTATTAATTAAACTGGATATATTTGCTATACACAGCTCTTCTCATTTAGAAACCTATGTCAATCTATTTACTACTTGTTCAGATTATCTGGAATCTTCCCCTAAATGGAGACCTTTTAGGAGCACACATTTCCTGAGAGTTTGTGATCTTTGCTCTCCTTGCTCCCCTTATCCTAAGGAATGGGTTTTCTCCTTCCTCCTTAAATCCCTCTACCTATGGCCCATCACAACCTTCTGCCTGCTCTAAAGAAGGGCATTTCCACTATTCCTTATTTTTAAAATATCTTCACTCTTTCTCATCACTGGCTCCTTATACTATGTACGTACAACTCCCTGTTTAAAAAAAGAAGAAAAACCTTCCCAACTCCAACCTTGAGATACTTCAATATGTCCCTTGTTCTTTCTTTCCCTATAGTCACAAAGTGTTCAGTAGTACCTTCCTTTTCCTTATTTCTAGAAGGCCAATGGCTATCTCCAAGCCTTTCCTCCCCACTCCTCATCACCCTACCCATGGCATCATGGACCCTGCTGACCACTCACCATGAGTCTTTCCTCCCTTGGCCTCTCCATCTTCCCTTTCCCAACCCTCATTCTCACTCTCTGTCTACTCCTTCCTGCACTCATTCACGGCAAGCAAGACAGACAAGGTCTCTGAGCACAGTTCACAGCCTAGTGGGGATGCACAATAGACAAGTAAAAATTAAACTAATGGGCAATTTCTTCTTTTTTGCAGTATCAGGGTTTGCACTCAGGGCCTACACCTTGAGCTACTCCATTAGCCCTTTTTTGTGATGGGTTTTTTCAAGATAGGGTCTCGCGAATTATGTTGCCCAGGCTGGCTTCGAACCTCGATCCTCCTGATCTCTGCCTCCTGGGTGGCTAGGATTACAGGTGTAAGCCACTGGAGCCCACCTTAATGAGGAAATTTCAGTTTTGAAAAAAATACTCCTGACCTCTGCCTATAGGTTCCTGGCACTGAAATAGAGTTGTACAGTGGGAAAAAAAAAATCAGAGTCTCTGCATCTCTCTCTCACCCCAGATCTACTGGGTGAAACTGTGTTTCAGCAAGATCCCCAGGCCCCAAGTAACATAATTCCTATCTGATGCAGAGACCTTCAGAAGTGACCTCTCCTAAACCCATTTCCATTTGCACATTCCTACTGAATCCTGGAACTGTTTTTTGTTTTGTTTTGTTTTGGGATTTTTTTGGAGGCGAAAGGGAAGGCAGTACTAAGGTTTAAACTTGGGGCCTGGCTTGGCAAGTACTCTAACCATTTGAGCTACACCTCCAGCTTTGATCTAAGGATTCTTTTTTTTTTTTCTAACATTTTACTCTTTCTTTTAATCTAAATACTAGTTCTTTATGGTTTTAAACTCATGGCTTGGGCTGGAGGTGAGGCTCAAGTGGTAGAGTGCCTTCCTAGAAAATGTGAAGCCCTGAGTTCAAATCCAAGTACTGTCAAAAAATATGTGAAGATTAAACTCATGGCTTTTTGTTTTTTAGGGGCAGTACTGGGGTTTGAACTCAGGGCCATGCACTTGTTATGCAGGCGCTCTACCACTTGAGCCATGCCTCCAGATCAGACCTGGGATTCTTATCTGTGATTCCCATTTCCTTTGCTGCAAAGCCAAACCTAAGTGCAGCCCATTCCCCAACTCACATTTATCTGGTCTCATTCCACCTTCCCTGTCACAGACAAAATAGGCCACCACTATTCTCAGTCAGATTGCTGAGATGTTTGAGCATAATCCCTTCCAGAAACCTGCCCCTTCCTTCAGAGTGAATTGCTCCCCTGTACTTCTCCTAGGGTGTGTGTGTGGGGTGGGGGTCTCAGATTTTCATACGCAGAGAGGCCACGCAGGTGACAGAGAAGAGAGAGGTGGTCACTGGTGTAAGTCCAGCAGAAGTAGGTATGAACCCAATGTTGTCACACTGGCAGTATTCAGCAGAAGAAAAGCAAGAAATCCAGACTTTTACAAGAAATCTCCTATATTAAAATGCTGACAATTAGTTTTTTTTTTTCATTTTTCTTTTATTATTCATATGTGCATTCAAGGCTTGGTTCATTTCTCCCCCCTGCCCCCACCCCCTCCCTTATCACCCACTCCACCCCCTCCCGCTCCCCCCCCTCAATACCCAGCAGAAACTATTTTGCCCTTATTTCTAATTTTGTTGTAGAGAGAGTATAAGCAATAATAGGAAGGAACAAGGGTTTTGCTGGTTGAGATAAGGATAGCTATACAGGGCATTGACTCACATTGATTTCCTGTGCGTGGGTGTTACCTTCTAGGTTAATTCTTTTTGATCTAACCTTTTCTCTAGTTCCTGGTCCCCTTTTCCTATTGGCCTCAGTTGCTTTAAGGTATCTGCTTTAGTTTCTCTGCATTAAGGGCAACGAATGCTAGCTAGTTTTTTAGGTGTCTTACCTATCCTCACCCCTCCCTTGTGTGCTCTTGCTTTTATCATGTGCTCATAGTCCAATCCCCTTGTTGTGTTTGCCCTTGATCTAATGTCCACATATGAGGGAGAACATACGATTTTTGGTCTTTTGGGCCAGGCTAACCTCACTTATTATCTTGGTCCCTCAAAGGACACTGCAATGCCTCATCATGTCAAACAATACCTTCTATAGACTTCTAGCTGCATTTATCAATCAGCCTACAACTTGGATGGGCCCTTAGTGGACAGTTGATGAACCTGATGGCCACCAACCTCAGTGCTTGAAGACCAGTCAAAACCATGAACTTCTAGGTGAAGAAGCAATCCCTCAGGTTCTAAGGATCACTAAGAGTCACTTCTAATAAACAGAAAGCAAGTGATAGTGTGCTACCACAAAGATTGGGTCACCAAAAGGTATTGTGATTTGCTCATTGCTCTTTCTCTCTGGGACTACTCATTCTGGGGAAGCGAGATGCCATGTTAAGAGGATATGCAAGCTACCCTATGAAAACACCAACAAAGACAAGGATTGAAGCCTCTGGCTATCAGCCATGTGAGTGAGCTTAGAGGTCAGCCCTAATCAAACCTTCAGATGACAGTAGTCCCAGCCAAAATCTTGATGGCAAATGAGGCAGGCTGATTACACCCTCCAGCTAAGCTGCTCCCAAATTTCTGATCCAGAAGAAAATGTTTTTTGTTACACAGTAGATAACTGTGGTATAGGTGGTATGCCTTTGGCAGATTATGAAAACCCATCAAGCCTAGGAAAAGCAAGGTGAAGCTGAGGAAAACAAATAGGTGTAAGTGACTGAAAGAGTAGATGGTGCCTTGATCGGTTAAGTGTTTAAAACTAGAGTTGAAATGTAAGTTCTATAAGCATGAGAATGTATGAAACACCATACAATGAAGACGGTATGAAAAAGAAAAGAACACCCAAAATTGTTAATAGCAACTTTATTGTTTCACTGGTGCAAAAAAACAACAAAAAATCATAATTGTGATGCATTTCCCATTAAATTTACAATAATGGTTATACATAAATTATATAGATCACAAAATTTTCTATTTTATACTATTTTGAACCAAATTATTTTGATAAATATGTCCAGAGGACAGCAAAGGTTCTTAATGGATGGCTGAGTCCAAATATGCAAAATATAGCTTCTGCTTTTGACCATGATGCTTTCAAATTCTCACACATGCATTAATATATTCTAGTTTTGGGGAAAATATTACACATGGCCTTATCTTGCATTTAGGGAAAAGCCCGAGCTCAATTTCACATACAGTATTCCTTTCCTCTAAATTAATCTCAATAGGACTAGAGAACAAAGCAACAGATACTTCTGGGTTAGTACTCCCTAATAATGAAGAAAATACACAATCAACAATGAAACAAAACAAACAAGGGAAGGCAAGCTTCATTAGCTGAGATAAGTGGGTTTTGTTTTTGTTTTTTACAGATCACAGGAATTTTAAATAGCAGATCAATCATGCTATTTGGGGAGATCAGACAAGACTTGAACTCTTACAAAGTAAATAACTTTATTAAGGTCCTGAAGGTGAGTGTCCGGAGGTGCTGGGTAAAACACATCACAGGTAAGAAACAGGAAACCTACCTCAGCATTTCTGAAAGGCACAATCTACGGAAAGGAGACCTAGTTAATAAACCCTTACTGGATGTACATGGAAAGTATAGTGAGCTGTCTTCTTTTAAAGGATGAGACCTTCATAGATTGGCCCCTCAGACTCTGGTGATTCCCGCCTCAAGCGCAAATGCTCCAGCGTGTTATGAAAATGTTTGTTAATCTGCTCTGTTTCTTCACTGGACTCAAGATTTGGGAGATCTTCTCGAATCTTTTGGATAAGCTGGTTCAAAACCTGAATTGTTACCTACAAAACAGTATGTAAAATGTCATGATCAAGTATGAATCACAAAAAATAAGGTAATTTAATAACACTCTTGAATTTGTGCTACTCTCATCAATTGCCTGAAGGATTATGAAAAAGGAGAGATGAGAACATGATTTTGGCTACAACTGTTGGCTATTCATTAAGAAAAATAATAAAGAATAAAAATAAAGAACCCAACTTAATAAAGCAGAGTAACATGAACCAGTTTAAGAACAAAATCAATTTTATTTAACTTATAAATCTTCACCAACACTGTGCTACTAAAAGGATAACACATTTAGGAACTATTTTAAATGAGTACACAATGACAAATTAGTCTACTATTTGGCAGTTTGTAAACTATTTTGTATTTTCAAATGGACAGTGTTTAGATGTGCATCTATGAAGACAGAAAAGGACTTTGGAAAATGAAAGAGCCAGTAGATGGACTGCAAACTCTGACTTTCACAGACAAAATAAAGTATCATAGCGACAGACTTATCTATGTATCAAATCTCCTGGGGCAAAAAAGGAAAACATTAGTTAACTAACAACACACTTCACTAGTGCACTTACCGCATCATTTTCCTTTTCATAAAAATATATATATCTGTTCAGAATTTCTATAAAAAGCTGCACTTGTAGAGAGGGGTCCATGCACTGATTTGCTATTTTTAGAGCTTTCTTTAGGCACTCCATTACCCTCTTGCCTCCATGAAGCTAAAAGTGAAAGGACAGAGAGATATTGAAGAGATTAAGGAACCACAAATGTCTCATTTCCATACAATGAAAGAAAGACACTACAGTGCTCTTTCATGCTTTAAAGGTAAACAAATTTAAATGCTCTTCATTCTTCTTTAAAAAAGAAAAAGTATACCCACTGGTATATGGTTCCAAGGAGACCCCCACTGAGGAAAAACCATAGATGCTCAGGATGCAGAGTTCAGTACCCTACTGCAAATGCTTGCTTCATGTTTCTCATACCACCAACTGACTTCTGCTAAAGACAGGCCACCTTTTGACAAATCTCAACCTTTTCACTCTATCACTTAAACTAAGCACTTTACATGCCTTTTTTGGCTTGAGGGAATTATTATAGTTTTTACCTTGGAGGTAGATTTTTCACAAAATTAAGGACAGGGAAACACTCAGATTACACAATGATTTAAATACAATGACACAGAACTTATTGAAAGCTTTTCAGCACCAACTGAGCTACAAATGGGTGTGTGGGCATTAAAAATTTTTGTCTTAAAATTTTTTGATTTATTTATTTATTTTAGTGGTAGTGGAGTTTGAGCTCAGGGCCTTGCTCTTGCTAAGCAGGCACTCTACAACTTGGGCCCTATTTTTATTCATTATTTTTCTTGACCACACTTTGCCAAAACTGCATATAATAAATCAACAGGTGAGCTTACGGTACAGCTCTATTTAAACTGAACAAAGAGTAGTATAAACTTGCTGTTACAACATTCTCAAAGGGGAGGCTTTCTCACATGAGGAGACTACTCCACAAATTACTGTCCATTCATTTCTTTTAATAAAACAAAGCAATTGTTTTTGTCAGATTTCTAGGGATCCCCAAATGTTTCACCTTCAGAGCACAAGGCCATGATAACAAATCCCTATTAACAATTCCATCTCCTGTAAGGCAGCTGGTGATGACCTTTACCTCTTCCCCATTTTTATCTGTGTTTCTGCCAGACCAGAAGAGATGTGCACAGGTGCTCACAGCTCGGCCCTGATCTGGTTTCTTCAGAAGTTTGGAAGCAGCAAGTGCACATTGAGTCCTCAAGGGTTCATGATTCTCTTCACTGAAGCACTTCATCCTCTCAAAAGTACCAATGATCAAGGTGATGGCAGCTAGCTGTGCTTTGGAATCACTGATTTCATCTTCATACAGAGAAAATGCCTGGTTGACACAAAGCAGAAAGAATTTTCAGGAACCAGCCATCCACTCCTATCAAATCCCCATCCTGTGAGAAAATTCCTGTCACTTCATATCAGAGAATGCTGCTCCCACTTGTGTAGAAGCACAAACACAGCTGAGATGGTAAAGAAGCAGAAAAATTGCAATAAAGAGACTAGTCTAAACTTTAACCCAGGGTTCCCAAACTGAACTGACAATGGAACCTTGTTTTATTTTCCCCGTGAAACACTTCACCATGGCCCATTTGGAAATTTTAAATTTCATCATCTCCCAGCAACCGAACAGTTTTGCTGCTCCTCACCAGGAAGAAGTTCCAAGATGGTAGGAAAGCAGTAGTTATACTCTCAGTTAAAAAAGAAGAGTAAAACCATGTGCACTGCCACAATAACTACAAACAAGTGACTGAACTCAGTAAAACTGACTAGACAACCCAGGAACCCAGGAAGGAGAGCACATCTTCACCTGGGACATAAATTCATATGCAACAGTTTCATGATTTTCAAAACCAATTTCTCCAGCAGCTAGTGCTCCTTGAAGAAAGAGTCTTAGGGGTAATTCTGCCAGCTCTGCTTTGATCAAAGCACTGATAGTCTGGTGAGCAAATGAAAAAATCTTCTGGCATTTCTTTTCCCATTTGTCATCCTAAAACAAGAAACATTTTAAATTACCTTAAGCTCAAGACTAACTAGGTCAAGAATATTATCTTACTTAAAACTTCTAATAGAACCAAAGAGCAAAAGCAGTGAAGTACAGCTCACAGTTTTCCTGTTATTTTCCTCCTTTGTTTCATTTATGGAACACACATACCAAGTACACCAAGCAGAATGTCTTCTTAAAACATCCATTTGAGGCTACTGCCTTTGCAAGTTATATATATTTGATTTACTTTTTTCTGATAAGTAACACATCCCCTAATTTTTGGAGAAAATTAGGAAAAATATACAAAAGAGTTTAAAAAAAATTAAGTCATCCCTAAATCTACCACCTAGCAATAATCACTGGTAATGTTCTGATGTTAATGTCTTCCTTTCTATTTCCTCTATGTAAATGTAACCAGGATCGTGTGTATGCTTTTATTTTCTACTTTAAACTAGCTCACTGAAAGAGTTAAATAAATACTGCAAATAATTTGTATCTAACACTTCTTTCACTTATTTTGTCATAACAATTTTCTTTCTTTTTGGTAGAGTTAGAGTTTGAACTCAGGGCCTCACGCTTGCTAGGCAGAGCATTCTACCACTTGAAGCACTCCACTAGCCCTTTTTTTGTGTTGGGTGTTTTCTGAGATAGTGTCTCTATCTCAAAAACTATTTGCCTAGGCTGGCCTCAAACTGCAATCCACTTGATCTCTGCCTCCCAAGAAGCTAGTATTATAGGTGTTTAACAATTTTCTTCATACTAGAAAACTGGGAATATGTAATTGTACTGTTAAAAAATATCTAACAATTCCACTTCTATGAATTTATTTAAGGAAATAATTAGGGTCTTAATAAAGCTTTGTGTATATATAGACCATTCACCATGATTTTGCCGGTTGTTTCTAAAGGAGAATAGTTTAATAAATCGGGCTATACATCTAGTTGGTACGTTACATTCTAGTCATTAACATAATACCAAATAACTTACTATTATGAGGAAAATTGTTAAGCTGGGCATCAGTGGCTGATACCTGTCATCTTTTGTCATTTTTATAATAGCCAACCGGGTGTAAGATGGCATCTCACTGTGACTTTGATTTACGTTTTACCTGATGATTATTGATGCTGAACATCTTTTCATATACTTATAGTCCATTTATATATCTTCTTTGGAAAATTTTCTATTCAGGTCTTTTGTTCATTTTTAAATCAAGTTATTTATTTTCCTGCTATTGAGCTGAGTTCCTTATATATTTTGGATACAAACCCCTCATCAGATGTATGGTTTTCTCCCATTCTGTAGGCTTTCTTTTTACACTATTGACTGTTCCTGTTTAGTTTAGTTTTTATAAAATCCATTTGCCTATTTTGGGTTTTTCTATCTGTGCTTTTTGTATCACATAAAAAAAAAAATTCATTGCCAAGACCAGTGTCAAGGTTTTTGTTCATGTTTTCACCTAGGAGTTTTATGGTATCAAGTCAAATTCTTTATTCCATTTTAAGTTAATCTTTGTGTATACACACACACACACACACACACACACACACACACACACGTTATAGGATAAATTCAATTCTTTGGAGTATGGACATCTATTTTTTTTTCCAACATTACTTATTAAACAGACTGTCCTTTCCTCCTTGTGTATTCTTGGCATCCTGATAAAGATTGAGATTAGTTGACCATATGTGCATGGGTTTATTTCTCTATTCTGTTCCACTGGTCTATGTGTCTGGTTTTATATCAGTAAGTACCACACCATTTTGATTACTATAGCTTTGTAATACAAGCTCATTTTATTGTTACAGTCACAAATACCAAACCATAAAGTGCTGGAAAACAGAATGAATGAGAAGTTGTCCTAATAAAAACTGGCCCCAAACTGCTATTCAATGTTGGTAGGACATCTGACAATAAGGTTCACTAACCTAAACCTGGCTGTTCAACATTCATATACACAAGTTGAGGTATTTCCTTCAAAATATAAGTATATTCTTTCTTTCTCTCTCTCTCTTTTTTTTGAAGTTTTAGCAAGGATTTATTTTAGTGTAACAGGATAAAGTATGGACAAGGTGGGACATAGGGAAGAGAGAGAGAGAGAGAGAGACAGAGAAAGAGAGAGAGAGAGACAGAGAAAGAGAGAGAGAGAGAGAGAGAAACATTTCTTGTTCCCCACATAGGAAACGGGAGCAAAGACTCCACGAGGTATTTTCTTCAAAATACACCACAAAAGACTAGCAATGATTCTGGTTCAGGAAGAAATAAACTCAGAAAAATTGCATACAACTTATGACATTATTCAATTACATGTTTTTATATTTTGCAATACTGGGCCCTTTCATTAGGTAAAAGTAATCTGACTTAGAAATCTTTCTTCTAAGTGTTTTATGTGATCCCTCAGCTAGTATATGATTTATCAATATCACTGTTAGGAATTCTTAACACAGGATGATGAGTAAAGAATAAATGGAAATGGGATTTTATTGTATCATTTATTTTTGGTTATGCTTGAAATTTTCTATTATATAAAACTAACATAAACACAGTGAAGAAAAGGGAAGGAAAGTAAACCCACCACTTTAGAATTCTCTTTGTACCGAAAAGCCAACTGATAAGCTGCAAATACCAAAGGCGGCAGTGTGAAGCGAATCCGTTGATTTCCACCAGCTCCAAAATGTTTTCGTGCTGTGTTTAAAATCTGACAAAAAAAACTTTTTAAAAATCTTTTCCACACTAAAATTAATTTATGAAATTAAATAGGAATTCTAGTCATAATCATTACTACTACTTCATGAATATATACAGTGTACCAGACTCTATATGGTGGTAAGTACTTTACATATTTCTTGTCTGAGTTGTCACAATTGCCTGTTTCACCCCATTTCACAGAAGTGAAAGTTAGAAGCAGGGATATATTTTAATACACACATGTACAAACTAGATACTGTGTTGACAAAGAACACAGGTTCTCAATGTACTCTTACCCAGCACAACAATTAAAAAAAAAAGAACGCATGGGTTCTAGGGCTGGTGGAGTGCCTAGCAAGAACAAGGCCCTGAGTTCAAACCCCAGTACTGTCAAACAAATGTACAAACAAACAAAAGATACAAGCTCTAAAGTAAGATGGACTTACATTTAAAAGTAGATTCTACAACTTTCTATCTGTGTGACCATAGGCAAATTATTTACCTTCCCTTAGCCCCAAGTGTCATTTGAAAAATGAGGTAGCTTGCTCTTAGGTCTGCTGAGAAGAACAAATGACATATAGAAGTGTTATCAGTACCCAGCACAAGGCAAGTGCTCAGAAAATGGTGGCTATTACTATGATACAAAAACAGCTATTTACCTATTGCTGGTAGATCATACCTCCTAATTCAGAAAATACTAAGCCCATTTAAATCAAGGTAAGTGTCAGTACAGCTTGAAAGAAACACTGTGAAACAAATGTGTAGATGTCTCAGAAAAAAACCCACAGAATTTATGAAATACTTTTTAAAATATATAACACAAAGTATGACATAGTTAGGTTTTGTGAATTTCTCTGGTATAGGGGATGGATATATGAATGAATTCCCTTTTGCAGCAGTTAGAGCTAATGATCCTATCCTTAAGAGTGTAGGCGAACTACTACATGGGTTATGCAACAGAAAATGAAAACATACACACACCTCACAGAAAACATAAAGGAATTATTAAAATACTTGAACAATCAGTCACTGTGCAGATCACACAGTGCACAGAGGATGATACCACAGTGCTTAGAAAGTTCATCCCTTATCTCTGATAAGTCAGACTTATCAGAAACCGGCCTCTTATTTCACATCACCTATGAAAGAGTACAAGAATGTCAACTACGACAAAATCAACAGAAGAGTCAGGACATCCTCACATAAAGGTATTTTCCATTATGGCAGCCTAACAACATACATCCAACAATGGTAATTGTTAAAAATATTCAGTATCTGTTGTCTACACCCCTGCTTAGACAAGATGTTTTATTTATTTCACAAAGATTAGTTGAGAACTAATGATAAAGGAAAACTTCATCTGATTATTCTTTCTCAGGAAATTGGATTAAAGAAAAGGCAAACCCCATTTTAAAGACATTCACATGTTTTTGATGTGACAAATACAATTTTAATTTGCAAACCTTTGAAAAATTCAGAAAATCAGGTATCAGGTTTATGCTTCTTATACTTTAAAGATTATTATGCCAGGTGCTGGTGGCTCACACCTATAATCCTAGCTACTAAGGAGGTGGAGAATAGGAGGATTGTGATTCAAAACTGGCCCAGGCAAACAGTACCTCGAGACCCTATCTCAAAAAAACTCTTCACAGGGGGGAGAAATGACCCAAACAATGTATGCACATGTGAATTAATGAATTAAAAAACAAAACAAAACAAAACAAACAAAAAAAACAACTCTTCACAAAAAAGGGCTGGTGGAGGGGCTGTGGGCATAGGCCCCAAGTTCAAGCCCCAGAATTGCCAAAAAAAAAAAAAAAAAAAATTATTATGATAAGCAACTGAACTTTTTTTTTTGTAGTACTGGAGTTTGAACTCAGGGCCTACACCTTAAGCCACTCCACCAAACCTTTTATGTGATGGATTGTTTTGAGATAGGGTCTTGCAAACTATTTGCCTGGGCTGGGTTCAAACTGAGGTCCTCATGATCTCTGTTTCCTGAGTAGCTAGGATGACAGGTGTAGCCAACAGTGCCTGGTGCAACTGAACATTTCTAAAAGCAGTATACAGTTAAGAACTTGAACATAAAATAAATATTGGATACCACTTACATACAAACTTACATACCACTATGTAAGTTTTTCATAGTGGCTCATGCCTCTCTGACTCGAGAGGAAGAGATTGAGAGGGTCAGGGTATGATGTTAGTCCAGGCAAAAAGTTAGCAAGAGCCCATCTCAACAAACAAGCCAATGTAGTGGTATGCACCTGTCATTCCAGCTACACGGGAGGCATAAATAGGAGTATCAAGGTCCACGCCAGCAGGGCAAAAACCCCGCAAAGCCCTATTTGAAAAATGACTAAAGTAAAAATGGCCAAGACATGGCTCAAATGATAAAGCAATTGCCGAGTTCAAATCCCACTATTACCAACCCCCCAAAAAAGACAAGCTTTTCTGTAATTCTTAAGAAGTCTTCAAAGGCCAGGTGCCAGTGGCTCACACTTGTAATCCTAGCTACTTACGAGGCTGAGATCAGGAGGATCACAGTTCCAAGCACAGCCCAGGCAAAGAGTTCATGAGATTCCAGCTCCAAAATAATCAGAGCAAAATGGACTGGGGGTGTGGCTCAAGTAGTGGAGTATCTGCTTTGCAAATGCAAAGCTCTTGAGTTCAAACCCCAGTCCACCAAAACAAAAACTTCAGAAGAAATTAGAGCACCTGGTTTACTGTTTGCATGCTCCTAAAGTTTACAATTACTCATTTATATAAAAGTAGAAGTCCAGCTAGGCATGACGGCACTCAGCACTCAGGAGATTGAGGTGGGAGGATCATGAATTTGAGGCCAGCCTGGGCTTCATAGTGAGATTCTTCTTAAAAAGTAAAAGTAAAATCCCATGGATACATGAACCTTTAGTTCAGTTGCAACTTTTTCAAAACCTTTAAACAAAGGCCATAGATGCAGTAAATTACTTTAAGTACTTCTATACTCATTAGCAGCTGATGAAGGGTTAAGTAAGAGTTAAATCATACCAAGTACTGCTGATCAGGGTCATCAGAACGCAGAAGATGAATGAATCTGCCCACAAGGCTTTGCTCATCAGCAAAGTCTTCTGGATCAGGGTCTTCTACTGGTTGATCCGGCTGATCTTGAATCAAGGTGGATACCAAATTCATTATGGAATCTACCTGCAACATGGGAGATACAAGAAACCCACCCAGGTGAAGCCATCAGCACAGAAGGGCATTGTCACAACTTTCTAGTTGTATAATGTTATGAAATGATATCAATGAAATGATTCAGTTTTTATAAGAAAGTTGGTAACATGAGTGTCAAGACACACCTAAACAGACAAAAGTCTGGAAAGAGATGCACCAAGTGTTGATTAACAAAGGTTACTCTATGGTGGAATTAGAGGTGTTATCTGTATATATCTCCAGCTTTTGAATTTATATAATGAATAAGCTATTTGTAACTTTTCTTTAGTATGAAGTAACCCTCCCCGACTATCTCATGTGTCTAGTTCTTAAGATTTAAAATTATAACTAGATTATTTCTGTAAAATAAAATGTTAGTATTTTCTTACCTGGTCTTGAGAGACAATTTCTGTGTTATAATCCAGAACATTACTAAGCACGTAACAACTCATGCTTTTTCTGGACTCGTAGTCAAAGTACTCAAAGAGTGGATGAAAATGTTTTAATTTCAAGACTGTTAAAACATTGTTGTAAGTATCAACAGGTATCTTCAAAAGTCTGGTGAGCTCCTTTGAAACTGCACTACTGGTGGCAATGCTACAAAAAAGAAAAACAGTAACCTTTCATGAATAAAATTAACTTTTTGTATAGACATGTAGCACTTAATTCATTAAAATTTTTAAGTATACATATTAAAAGAAATAGGTCAATTGAATCACATTATCCCAAAATGGTCCGATGACCTTTCAAAAGTATTAAGATAGCCAGGCATGGTGGTGCATGCCTGTAATCCTAGCACCCAGGAGGCTCAGTCAGGAAGAACATGAGTTCAAGGCTAGCCTGGGCTACATAGCAAGAACCTATCTCAAAAGAAAAACATGACAAAACATAACAGCTCCCCCCACTCCAAAAAAAAAAAAAAAGGATAAAGATGCCTATCTAAACATACATTTACCGTTTTTGTTCTGTTCATAATAATAAGCAGGCTATATAGCTAGAATTAAGATGACTACCTAGAATTTCACAACATTTCTAAGGAAAATACTTTAAGTTGTAGCTTGGTTCCTAGGACAGGCAATAAGTATTGTATATTCATGACAAAAATAAGTAGGAAAAAAAAATCCATGCAAAACTAGCATCAATTCTGGTTCACTTTTTCAATTCAACGGAATAGAAAAGTACATAAACCATTTCTTCTGCATCAAATGTTGGCAATTAAAGAAAAGCAGGTTGAGTGAGATAGTAACTTATAGGAACATCCTATGGAGACGGAGGCATATCTGGGCATTTACAAGACCTTTGGAGATGGGGACTTCTAATCATTTAGTCTACTTTTACTTTAAAACTCATTTGTTGGAGAGAAGATAATAAGGGTTTCATTTTCTCTCATACTTATATTCAAGATCTGCCCTATGTTTCAGTTCCCAAAAAAGGGGAAGGACTAAAACTAAAAGAGGTAAAAGGAAAAATTTTCCTGAGCTAGTTGAAATGTTGGACAGAAATAAGAAAGATTATATGAGGTGAAATTATGAATAATTTGGAGAGAAAAAGTGGGGCCTGGATTGACCCATATTCAGAAGTGAGAAACGGCATAGGAAGGGAGTTCCTGGCAAAAAGATAACAGGATCAAAATAGCCCCTAGTGGCCACTAGAGGGTGACTAGGTGTAGGACAGCATGGCTGAGGAAGCTTCAAGTGAGAAACAGTATTGTTCTTTCCCTAATGGCATCAAAGCCAAAGCTCAAAGAGAAAAATATTTAAATGAATTTAATTTCTATACCTGATTTTTCACAATTTACTCATCTACAGAAAACCACTTCTTAGGGAAATATGACTTGTTCTAGTTTTCCTACTATTTAAAAACTAGCTCATTCTTATAAGATACAGAAGGGGTCTGAATTGGAGACACTGGTCCCTGAAGACTGCCTAGGATACATCAGAGCCACTACTTTACCCAAGTATACAATCAATAACTGGTGGCAACTTTCTGTCCTGATTAGCACCAATCATGATAATCCTAACAAATGCTTTTAAAAAAAGACAAATATTAACATTTCAAAAAGAATTGAGAAAGAAACACAAATCCTGGACAAAAAAGTGCTTTATAAGGCTTTTTAAAAAAAATGTAACTTTGACTTACTGTTCAAGGTTGAGCTTATTGAATATCTCCACTGTTGTTTCTAAAACCTTATCAACATAGTCCACACGATCAGGGTAACATTTCATGGCAAGATTAATGAGAGAGACTTGTAAAGACACAACATCCTCGGACGGCATGTCTTGTCTAGACTGGAATGTTTAGAAAATCATTTATTTTACATAATTACAAAAAGGATCTACTGACAGAGAAGTTTCAAAATTTTGAGAACTTAGGAGAAATGCTATACAAACCTGTATCACTGTGGCTACTTGTTGTGAAAATATATCAAAAAGCTTAATATCTGCTGGGATTCCAGGTCCATCTTCACGATGGGCAAATAAAGCTAACCTAAATGAGAAAACAGCTTGTATTTAACTACAGTTTTGTTTCATCACTTCCTTACTTTATACCACACTAAAGATTTTCTTTTTAACTAGACTGTCAACATGCTGATGTTCCCAAGCTTTGCAAAGCCTAATTAAATGGATATGAGAGAAATGAACTAATGTCACAAATGTATCCAGCAATCATGAATTAAATAAATATTATTTAAAAGATAAAATGAGGGTTGGAGGTATGGCTCAAGTGTTAGAGTGTCAATCCGTAGTACTGCCCCCCAAAAAGACTTAAAAGATAAAAAGAAAATAGACTTTTAAGATACTATCTTTTACTACCACAGATTTGAACCAGAATTCCAAAAGTAATAAAGTTAACTTTTATTTCCTACATCTTAAGCTATTCATGAACATGTTTTAAATTCATTATTTCCTTGTCAAGCATTTAATCTCCAGTTTTAGAAGGTCTCACCTGTCAATTAAAGCAATGATTATGTTTTTCACATTCACATTTTGGTGTAACTCAGCACAGGCCCGAAGAAAAGGATTCAACGTCTGGAGATGGAATTCATCAGGAAAAACCTAAAAATCAAATGATTAATATAATAAAAGTACTGAATTCATGAATAGTGTTTAAACTTAACTGTGAAAAAAATCATTGAGGTCTTATACAACTATACTCAAATATATCATTTTTGAACTTTCTGAAATAAACCCAGACAGGAATATTCCATTAATCAATGTATACTTACAATTAAACTAAAACTAATGAGACCTAGAAAACCTTTTTCTACATTTTGGAGGAAAAAAAATACTAATACAAAGGCCAATTTGGGAGAAAGAAAATTTCCGGAGAAAGAAAAATTCTTTATTCAGGAAAGTTCATTTTCTATTCTCCCAAGATTTTTTCTTTTTCTGAGACAGTGTCTTGCTATGTTGCCAAAGCTGGCCTTCAACTTCTGGGCTCAAGAGCTCCTTCTGCCTCCGCCTTTTGAGTGTGTGGGACTACAAGAGCTTGCCAACATACCTGGTCCAAGATTTTTCTCAAAACAAAGAAAATTAATGAAAGATGAATCCTTTTACGACATGAAATAAAGGTTCCTACCTACCTGAATAATACACTCCATGAGATATTCTTGAGCCAAAGCATCCCTACAATTCACAACTTGTTCCAATATGCCTGTTAAAACAATCTAAAAGAACAAAGAAAATCATTAATAGTGTTTAGGTTAAAATCCTATACTACTCTTCTAATAACACATTGAACTAACTTGAAAATCAAATTTTAGATTGCACCCATATTTCATTTCTCAACTTTAACATTTTACAGATGTTTTAAATAAAAATAAGGGCTATTTAGTATAAAATTCATATCAAATAAAGCTCATTAAAAAATCATTTTTGCTTTGTTATATCCTAAGAATCTCTTTATCTTTGTTCATTTGTTCTTTTGTTTTTGAGTCAGGCTCTCATGTAGCCCAAACTCACCTTCAACTCTCAATCCTTCTGCCCTGGTGCTGAGATTATAGAAAGGTGCCACCATACCTCACTAGAAATTGTTATCTAATTCAAGGTCATAAATATTTACTCTGCTATATTCTAGGAATTTAAGGTTCATATATTTAAGTCTCTTATCCAGTTTTAGAATTTTTCTACATGGTGTGAGGGGAAGACTGGCTTTCTTGTCTATTTGCACAAAGATGTCTAATTGTTCCAGAACTATCTGTTGAACAAGTTGCCTCTGCACCTTTATCAAAAACAATTAGCCATATATAGGTGAGTCAATAATGGAAAAATCCAAGGACTGGCAAATTTAGCTTCCTGCCTGTTTCGTTGTTTTTGTTTTGTTCTGTTTTACTGACGATGGAACAGGGTGTTGTGCATGCTAGACAAGAGCTCTACTACTTAGCTATACCCCATTCCCAATCTTCCATGCTTGTTTCTGCAAATAAAGTTTCATTGGAACATAGTCCTGCCTACTCCTTTTTCTATTTTTAGACGCTTTTGCTCTTTATTTGTCCTTCATTAGGTGTACATGGTAAGTCTTGCAAAGCTAAAATATATTTACTACATGTTCCTTTATCGGAAAAGTTTACTGATCCCCATTTTATTATTCTCCATTGATATATAATATCTCTTTCCCTTTACGTACCTATCCATACGTGTCAATACCATACTATTTCACTTCACTATATTATCATCTTCACTTTAATGTTGATATTGAATTTAGGTTGTCTGAGTATTCCAACTTTGTCTTTTTTTTTTCAAAATTGTTCTGGGTTCTTTGCTTTTCCACATATATTTTAGATTTCAACAAAAAAGCCTGCTGGGATTAGACTGAGAGTATACTGAATCTGTAGATAAATTTAAGAAAAACTGCTATCTTGACAATATTGAGTCTTCCAATATTCAGTGTCTTTCAGTTTAATAAGGTATATGATAAAAGCCATTGAAAAAAAGGCTTTTCAATGTAATGTTTAACAGGAATATTTTAAAAGTCAGATTTCACTTTATATCTCATAAAAAAAGGTGATAAGTAAAAAGATATAAACCTGTTTGTAACGTTCCACATTTACACCTTCCAACTGACTAAGGCGCACCAAATTTGTTCCTACTAAAATTCTCAGTTCTTGTCTTTCTCGTTCTCTTTTTTCTCTGTCTCGGCTGTGTCCTTGATGTTGCATTCGCACCCACAGCTTGTTCATTTCAGCAAAGTTGAGTAGTACAAAATCCATGGAATCACTAATATCACCAGTTGTTTCTTCACTGCAAAGAAAAAGCATCGTTATATAGGACATAAATTACAGGACCAACTTATTACCATCCCTCTCTTTTGTTAATTTCCTTCTTCTCTCTGTAACATACACATGCATTATAAAACCCCTTTCAAATTCATTAGCTTAGTGTTAATTTTGAGACCAGACTCTAGCTGGAGAAAAAAAAAGAACCATCACCAATAAACAAAACAAAAAACCCACCAAATCAGGAGGGTAACAAATTACTTTCCCCATTTCCCTATCTTCAGGCCTGCTGGACTGAAGTCCAGCAATTGCTCTTACGACAACTCCCTTAATAATAAAAAAAAAAAAAATCTAAAAAAAAAAATGACACTATGGTATAATGCTAACTACTTCATTTTACTGAATATTTTGCTTTCAATTGAAATATGAGCTTTGTAAGAAAACAGACTAGTATTTCCTACCTTATATTTCTATATCTCCTAAGATGGGAACCTAGTTTCCAAAAATTTTTGCTGATTGACTAATTAAATGCTTAAAATTGAGAGTCAAATTGGAATAAAGTAAACAGCCTTATTATCTTCTCCATACTGTTAAATTTTTGTTGCATGCTTGGTAAAACTGTTATATTTCTTCTTTTAAAAGGAATTAACAAGGCTGGGTATATGGTGGTGCACACTTGTAATCCCAGTTAAGCAGGAGGTGGAGATAGGAGGATTGGTGCAAGGCTGGCCCAAGCAAAAATCTGAAAAATAACTAAAGCAAAAAAAGACTAGGTGCATGGGTCAAGTGGCTCACTTGCATGTTAAAACTCAAGGCTCTGAGTTCAAACCCCAGTATAACAAAAATAAATAAATAAAGATAGGTATGTATATATGTATATTTATAAAGGAACTAATGATGGCTGAAGTGGCACACTCCTATAATCCCAGTACTCAGAAGGCTGAACCAAAAGAATTCAAGTTCAAGATCAGATCATGGTACACAGCACTACACCGACACACACCAAAAAAGTGGGGGGAGGAACTGATGTAGTTACTAAAAACCATTCATTTATAAACCTTAGAAATACAATACATGGATAAACTTTTTTTTTCCCCTAGTACAAGGGTTTGAACTCACAGCCTTGCACTTGCTAGGTAGGTGCTCTACCACTTGGGCCACACTCCCTACCCTTTTTGCTTTATTTTTCAAATAGGGTCTCTCTTTTATACCCCGGCCTGCCAGGACTATGATTCTCCTATCTACACTTTCCATGTAGCTGGGATGACAGGTGCATGACACCACACCTAGCTTTTTATTGGTTGAGATGGGGGTCTCACTAACGTTTTGCACAGGCTGGCCTCATTTTCGAACCACAATCCTCCCAATCTCCACCTCCTGAGTAGATAGCATTACAGGCGTGACCCACCAACCTGACAAACTTTTTTAAAAAAAGAATTAAGGGTTGTAGGAGTGGCTTGTGTAGTAGAGCCTAGCAAGCATGAGGCCCTGAGTTCAAGCTCCAATATGGCAATAAAAAAAAATAAATAATAAAACACAATCAAACCCCAATACCACACACAAAAAAAATTAAGTTAAAAGGGAAGTAAGCTCTTGTTTTTTTATTTTACCATCCTGTCTCATGAAAAGGTCACTCAGTTGTTTGAAACCACACCGAGAAGACCATCTGCCATTGTAGGAAGAAAGTACAGTGAACTTGGATGCTGGAATGGTGGTCAGACGAAGAAACAAATGCCTTTGTTTTTTCTTTTTACGGGCTAATACCTAACTTCTGTCATAGACCACTTACATTTTAAGGTAACAAGTAGTCCATAAATTACAAAAACTGACACATTCAAGAAATAATTATGAAAACTGGCTGGCTCATAGAGAAAGGCATACTTCATTCTTTCATCAAATATAATTTTCAAAATGTAACTAATTTTAGTGATACTTTTAAAGAATAGTTCATGGAATAGAAAAATGCTCTGGGAGTGGGGGGAAATGAGAGGGTTGTGGGGGGTCAATATAATTGAAGTACATTATATATATGTATGAATCATTGAAACCCAGTAAAAACTTCTAAAAAGGGAGAAGGAGTTTACGAGTAATAGGGGATGAATTTGATCAATGTACATTATATGCATGTATGTATATATCACAATAAAACACCTTTGATTACTAATTTACACTAATAAAGAAAAACACCCTAACTCATGTTAAAAGAAAGCAGATTCTAATAATCCAAAGGCATAATTTGCATAAGAGTACATCTTAGATCATACTACAATAATGAAGACTTCTATATCACAATGGAAATCTATATACAAAATGCTACCAATGACTGTGGTTGAGAGGATTATTGATACTTATTTTCTTATTTCTAGACACTTTTCTGTATTTTTAACATATTCTATAATGAAATACTATAACTAAGCCAAGATTACTTACTCTGTTGGCTCTCCTTCATCAGGTAATATGTTTCTGGTACATTGAAGAAGGTAATTTCGAAGAAATAAGCCCCTCAATGGATGCTGCACACCACGGCACATTTCTACCAAATCTTTCAAAATATCTTTCCTGGACTGAGGAAATGACTTGACATATACAACACCAACTGTGATCAACAAATAGCTAGGAGAATTTTGAAGAGACATTTGATTAGAAATAAGCATCAAATCAAGAATTTGATTATGTCCAAACACACTACATACAATTATATAAATAAGATGGGAATCTTGCTTTCTCCGCATTATGAAAACATCATTTGACTTAAAATATAACCAGTAAAACATAAAAAGGAAAAAAATAAATAAAAATCACTGATTTTTTGGGTTTCTTTTTGAGACAGGGTCTCCCCATGTAATCCTGGCTGGTGCCTCAGACACCTGAGGGCTGGGATTATAGGCATGCAAAATCACTTCTAAAAATATGTATACAAGAGTGGGGTAGAGTCCTGCCTAGCAAGCACAAGGCCCTGAATTCAAACCCCGGTACCATCAAAAAATAACCAAAAATAGCTGTAACATACATATACAGTAGTCAGTCCCCTTTGATCTATGGAGGATATGTACCATAGATTCCCAGTTAATGAAACTGCAGACAGTATCTACTAATGCTTTTTCCTACATGATAAAGTTTATAAATTAGGCACATTAAGAGGTTAATAACTAATAGAACAATTTTGATACTATACTGTAATAAAAGTTATCTAAATATGGTCTCCCACTCTCCTTTTCTCCTATTTTGTTATACTGTACTCATCCTTCTTGTGATAATGTAAGATGACACAACATCCAGGTAATAAGCTGAAGTGAAGTGAATGATGGTGATGTAGACTTAGGCTATGTAGGGTTCTTGAACATTGAGCACCACAATAACATGACAGTTGATATGATAACCAAGAAGGCTACTAAATAATCTATAAGTAGCATATACACTGTGCATATGCTTGACAAAGGTTGACTCACATCTCCAGCAAGTCAATGCAAGATTTTATCATACTACTTAGAACAGTGTACAGTTTAAAGTAGTTATTTCTGAAATTTTCCATTTAATATTTTTTGGCTATGGTTGACCGTGGATTAAATAAACCCACAGATAAGGGTAGACTACTGTATGTAGAGATTGTTTTATATATATACATATATATATATATATATATGTTATATATATATATTCACCTTTAAACATATTAGAGAATAATGGTCATGATATTAATTTTTCTAGTAGTCAAGACTTTAAACAATAGCATATCCATTTTTTTTATGTCTAAAATTCTTCAAATAAAAAGTAAATTTACTTGAAAACTTAAAGTAACAAAGTTATTTGCCAAAATGTTAAATGTCAATTTGTTAAGAAATTAAATACCCTTAAAACTGTTTAAAAAAAAACAAAAAACAAGGAAAGTTGAAAAGGCAGATGTTAAAGTGCTCAGATTCTGATTACTTACAGCCTTGGGATGATGTTTCCAGCATATTGCACAAGCTCATAGAGATCCGCCACTTTTCTTCCTTTGGCAAACTCATCTGTTAGGTAGACCTCCAAGTAGTGCAGCTCATCAGAAATAGCCATATCTTTTAATTATGATTAAGGGTTAAAAATAAAGATAAGCCAACTTAATCAAAACTCTATGACCTGTAAAAGTCATTAAAACTATTGGGCAGGGCTGGGGATGTAGCTTAGCTGGGGATGTACTCTTAGTGGAAGAGCACTTGCCTAGCATGCACAACACCTTGGGTTCAACCCCAAGCACCACCAAAACAAAACGAAAAAAACTAGCAGGAGATGTGGCTTAAGCAATATAACAACCTGCCTAGAAAACACAAAGCCCTTAAGTTCAGACTACCCAAACAAAAAAAACCCCAAAAAGCAAAAACTAAAAACTACTGGACAGTCAGGTATGGTGGTCCTACCTATAATCCCAGCAATCAGGAGGCTGAAGAAGGAAGATAGGGAGTTCAAGTCCAGCCTGTACCACATAGCAAGTCAGATATTGTCTCCAAAAAAAATCTGATGGGAAGATACCTTACATTTAGGCCTCTAAGAGAGTACTTAAGGTGAAGGCAGAACTTCAGTTGGTTTTTCTTACTTTATGATAAAGATTTTCATGCTGGTCGTGCACATCTATAATTGCAGCATTTGGAGGGCTGAGGCAGGAGGATCATGAGCACATCTCCAGCCTGGGCTACAGAGTAGACCTTGTCTCAAAAAGACAAAATAACTACCCCCCCCCCCCCAAAAAAAAGATTGTTAATCCAGCATGTGCCTGCACCTGTAGTCCCAGCTACTTGGGAGGCTTAAGTGGGAGAAACACTTGAGCCTAGGAGTTCAAGGCCAACAGGGATAACATAGTAAGAGACTCCCATGTTAAAAAAACAAAACAAAACAAAACCAACAAATCACCTAATAACATTAAGAAAGAAAGATCTGAAAACTGAGATATAGCAACAATCCATTTAAGGAAGTTTTAGCATAGGGTTAAGGGTTTAGCTCAGTGGCAGTGACTGGCTAGAATGAGGGAGGCCTTGAGTTCAATCCCCAGTGCAGCAAAAAAAGAGAGGCTAATCTGAAAAGAGTAATCTGAAAGCAAATTTTCCTTTTATTCACTTAGCATATCTGCATGGAGAAGGAATACCATTTAACTAAGACAATGAAGAATAATGTAACTCCAGAAAAATTTAATAAAGAACAAAATTTGCCATCAAGAAGTACAGTCAAATATTTCTACATTCAAAAGATACAAAGTTCGTAGTAGCTCTTTGGTGACAGCATAGAAGTCCGGAGTTCACCAAGCATATTAGAAGCATGTTTCAGAGCATCCATAAGCTTGTTTTTGTCCTATAAAAATACCAAGAGAATAGATGAGATGCTTAATTTAAATAAAAATTTATCTTGGTTATATAAACTATATATCAAGGATCTATTACTGCACAGTTTAAAGAGTATAGAGCACTTAATTATTTTAATCACATAAAAATCACCCTCACGTAGTTTCTCTTTGCCTTGTCTCCAATGAGAACAAAAAGATGCATAATTCCTCAGCAGGGCTACAAAGTTTAGAATACTTAGTGTATCAAGGACAGCAAGCTTCCTAGCAGTATAACTTCTATCTTTTCAATCTCTAGAGACTAAGAAATTAGCTTCATTCATTAATTTACTTTTTTTGAGGGGCGGGGGGAGCACAATAGTGGAGTATGAACTCAGGGTTTTATGCTTTCTATACAAGTGCCCTATCACTTGTCTACAGCCCTTTTTGCTGTAGTTATTTTTCAGACAGGGTCTCAAGTTCTTTGCCTGAGGCCAGACTCAGACCTTGATCCTCCTGAGTAGCTGGGATTACAGAGGTGAGCCACTATGCCTAGCCTATTATTCACATTTTACCTGTGGTCAAGAGATCTGGCATGCTAATTGTTTTGAAGCAAGATAACTATCTTGACAATGGCTTTATCATAGGTTAAAGACTCTTCAGAGCTGTCTGGAACAACTATCCATTTAAGTTTATTTTTCTCCTGTGTTCTTCAGACTTTTGCAATGCCTACATGTCCCAATCCCTTGAGATATAGGAAACACTAACCAAACACAGAAAGAGAAAGAAGTAAACAAGAACAAACCCATTTTTTCTATTCCAAGACATTTATTTTTCTTTACAAATTTGTTTGCAGGGAAACAAAACAGTAAGATATGAGAGCATAATACTAAGCCTTGGAAAATGTAAGATCCTTTATAAAGTGTCATCAACACCACTACAGCAATGTGGGCCTTAAAGTATTAGCATATTTGATTCAATTCCTTAAATTTTAATCCAGAAGATCTATAGTATCTATAGATTACTTCCTATCTTCTAGAATATGAAAATGTGTAACTAGGCATCAGTGTAATTTTTAAGCTAGTTTCTGTAATAAATATATCTATATAGGAAGAAATTAAAGCTTTCAAGATAGAGGCAGAACAGCTGAATAATTCAAACTGACAGCATTTAAATCCATTCATTTAACAAATATTCAGTGAGTATCCTTTATATGTTAAAATACTCCTGTGATTTGATACAGAACCAGAGAGGTAATTCAGGTCAGATATTAGTGTGGTGATGATAGAGTAATGTGTAAATAAAAGGCAAGATTTTTTGCTTTATGAGCTTACAGTCTAATAGGGAAGACAGAAAAATCCAAACCCTAAGTATAATTTTGAATAAGCAAAAAGTGCTCTACACAGTGCTAGACAGAGGCCAATCTGAAGACAGATGTGGTGGACACTGAAGATTAGATTTACCAGAAGCCGCAGGGCTACTTAACTTTAGAAAACACTATAGATGCTTCCTTAGGAAGCTACAATCTACTACTTTATCTCTCCTCACATTTTCATTCTTACCAGGCATCTCTTCATTTGGAATGACTGGACCTTCACAGCTTGTATGGCTTCATCTAAGAGCTTTTCTTGCTCATCCTGAGGCGACTGCTGTGTTGTAGGCTGAAATTTTTTAAAAAATACTTCCATTAGTGTCTCATAAATACTTTCTTCTAGCAAACTGTTTATTTTTATCATTCTAGCTAACGTCCTCCTCCAAGACTTTCACATAAAACTCATTCTGAGTCTCAAACTAATTTATCAATTTTTGACAAGTATTGAATTGACTCAATATTGTTGTAGCAAGCTGCCCTCAAGAAAACTGTGGTAGTAGTTTCTGGCTATGCTCTACTAATATGCTCTGAATTCAACCAGAACATAGCTATCAAACCAATCTAATTCTTGTGATAGGTATAGTCTAATCCAAATTTCTGACAGTCTCTTTCTTTTTCAACTACTTTTCATCTGTATTTGAGACTATTCTTTAGACCAAGGAACTAGTTTATAAGAAGGCTGACCCCACGCTGTCTTAGGAAATACTTAACAAGGGACTAAACAACTTGCTAATAAAATAGCTAAAACTGTTAGACTTATAATAGAAAATGATAAGGAATACTCTCAAATACCTAGCTTATATCATTTCAAATACACAGATCAACAGGTGTAATGAACTCTTTTCTGCCATCAGCAAAAATGTGCTTACACAATAAATCAGCTCTCCCTATCAAGTATAACTCACCACTCTTTCATGTAGTGTAAACATCTCTACCATAGCATGTATCCATTATAATTATAAATGATGGTCATTTTATGTCTTTGAAAACCAAAGTGCAGAATAGGTACTTCATAAACATTTGCTACATAAATAAACTGGTTCTAGAACATTTAGATTGTATATTTAATTTTAAAATGACTAAATATCAGATGAGTGGATAAATATATATTTATACACACACACACACACTAAAATTATTATTCAGCCATAAAAAGGACTAAAGTATTGATATATGCCACATGAATGAGACTAGAAAACATTATGGTAAATGAATGAAGTCAAGTTGCACATTGTTTTTTGTTGTTGGTGGTGGGTTTTTGTGGTAGGTGGTGTAAGGCCTTGTACTTGCTAGGAAAGTACTCTACTACTGGAGCCACACCCCCCAGCCCAAAAGACTGCATATTTATTGTATGATTCCATCTTTATGAAATATGCTCAACAGATAAATCATTCATAAAAAAACGGAAAGTAGATTGGTGGTTACCAGAAGGAAGGAGTTGGGGAATCACTACTTAGTGAGTACAGGGTTTTCTTTTAAGGTAATGAAAATGTTTTTGGAACAAAATAGATGTGGTAGTTGTATAATATTTCGAATGTATAAAAATGTCACTGAATTATTCAATTTAAAATGGTTTAAGTCAATTTCACCTTAATTTTAAAAACTGAATCAAGACAAAATGCCTCTTACATAATAAGTTAGAAAAGGTGGAAGTCAAAGACACCTAAGCATGAAAGTAAAATAAAATCTGATCTGTTTCATATCTAAGAGAATAAAAACATTTTGAGAAAACCCACTTTTTTTTGGTGAGGCTGGGATTTTAACTCAGTGCTTCACACTTGCAAAGCAAGTGCTCTACCACTTGAGCCGTACCTCCAGCTCATTTTATTCTGGTTATTTCGGAGATGGGATCATGTGAACTTTTTGCCTGAGCTAGCCTTAAACCACAATTTTCCCAATCTCAGCCTCCCAAGTAGCTAGGATTACAGGCACAAACCACCAGTACCCAGCCATAAACCCACTTCTGAACTACGATAGTTTATAAAAATTGAAGACTTTTTCTTGGTTTAATTTTGGTGGTGCTAGGGTTTGAACTTAGAGTCTCCTAAGTACTTACTAGTAAATACAAACTTACAAACTAGTAAGTTGAGTTCTGCAAACACTCTTCGTCAAGAACCATAAATAAATTTCAAAGAAAAAGTTAAGTGTTTTTTAATCTTAATGAGAACATTAATTTATACAGAAAGCACAAAATGCTTGGTTCAGGAGGATACCAGAACTAAAGAATTTGGAGTTAATGAAATTTATTACTTATCATGAGCTAGTCTTCTGAGAACTTTAGTGACACCAACCTATGTTTGGATTTTTTTAGACTCCTTACTTCTGGATGCAATAGGTAACAATAATCACAACCAATGAATTTTATTAAGCTCAAATGGTCAACTTAGATACATGACTTTGCCCCCCCCCAACCTGTAAATACTGGGGGTTAAATTGTAGCCTAAAACTTGTTAGGCAGGCATTCTACTACTTGAGTCACATACTCAGCCCTTTTTGCTTTAGTTATATTTTGGATAGGGTCTCATGTTTTTGCCTCACTGGCCTAGACTGGGATCCTTCTACTTACAAGTAGCTGGGATGACAGGTACACGCCTCCATGCTCACCTTATTTTTGTTGAGATAGGGCCTTGCTAACTTTTTGCCTCAAACCACCATCCTCCACTTCACCTCATGAGTATCTGGGATCACAATCATGAGCCAGGACATCCAGCCATGACATTTTTGTAACAGTAAAGTTTATCACATTCACACAATTATACAGTCATTACCACCTTCCATCTCCATCTTTCCAAATGGAAACTCTGTATCCATTAAACAGCAACATCTTTTCACCATCCTTTACCCTCCCCAAGCAATTGTACTTTAAGATTTTACAACTCTAGGTACCTCATATGCTTGAAATCATACAATACTTTTTCTTTTGTATCCAGCTTATTAGATTTAGCTAATGTCTTTAAGGTTCATCTAGGTTGTATGTGTCAGAATTTCCTTCATTTAAAAGGTGAATAATATTCCATTGTATGTTTATTCACTCTTCCACTTTTGGACATGTGGGTTGTTTCCACATTTTGGCTACCATATATAATAATTTTTATTATATAGGAAATAAAACTGAGGCTATAAATAACAAAACAGTTCCAAAGTACTTGTGTAGAATAACTAGAAAGATTCAGTGACCTATAACCAAGTGAACAGAACTTCAGCAAAACTCTATTTTGTACCTCAACTGAGCTTACAGTTAATATAAATGTAAATACAAAATGTAGAAAATTAAAGAAAACAAATTACGAAGTAGGCTACAAATGAAAAAAAAGTTATAATAGACATATTTTTACAAATTACTCATTGTAGTTGTGCTACAAATGGCTATTCTTGATGCTCCTCCTGGAAGTGTCACAGACACTTATATTATGAACACCTATCATATCATTAAACACTAGCCAAATAACCATGGTCTATCAGCTCATGAAACTGGTTTCCATTTGCAAATGATGACACTGACCTTGTGGGTCAGAGAAAAATGGAAACACTATAGAATTAAAATCAAATGAACATTTGTGATTAGGTCCATTTTACCTTGAGACTCACAAACTGGCTTCCCAAGTATATAAGAAGCAAAGAAAAGCAAAGGTCATCATGAACAGACCACTTATAATACTACTCTGCATTTAAACAATGTCCTTTTGTTTCCTCTATAATTCAATGGAAATAGTAAGAGTTCTTGAATCACTGTTATGAGGAATAAACAAAATGACACAGATAAAGCCCAAAATGTGCCCAGTAGAAATAAGCACTTAATATTACACATTTAGTATTGTAGCCCCTTTACATGCAAGTAATTACCTCCACTCATTGCAGCAACCTATTTGTTGAATCAATTTCCCCTTGTATGCTGCAGATGTAAAATGTAACAATCCCAAGCAAATCAATTGTAAAATAAAAACGAATCCCACGGATACAGAATTCTATCACACTAATGAAAATGCTATTTAAAAAATCATGTGGCACAAATTAATGATTTGTAGGGAGAATTAAGAATGGTGAGATGATAAGAGCTTTAAAAAAATGTGGAGTAGGGATATAGCTCAGATTGTAGAATGCTTGCCTTAGGCTCAGTAAGTCTCAAAACCCTGGGTTCCATCCCCACCATGGAAAAACAAACAAATAAAACAACAAAGAACCCCGTAATTTGAATACCAAACATGTCCTAACTTACTAATACTCCAAGAATCCCCAATGGAGTACACCACGAATATTTACTGCTCATGGCTTCATGTATTGGTCATCATCTTTCTTGTCCATATGGCGAATTTCTCTGGCCTTCTGTCTGCTCACATATTACCTCCTGTAGTCTTTCCCAAGCTTCCCAGGCAAAATCTTCCACTGTGACCCCAAAGCACTGAGTAGATCGTGGTATATAGCAAACCTCACACTGTATTACAGTAAGTTCCACAAGTATGTCTCTTTCACTTGATTGTACCTAGTATCTAGCACAGTCCATGACACTAAAGCATACAAGATGTCTGATTAATTTCAAGGAAGCTAACACTTGTTTTCAGATGCAAAGGTGACATTCAAAGACTACTTGATCAACTCATAAAAACAGTGGCTGTGATAGGACTGATACCCAGGTTTGTTTTCCCTATAACACTGATGACAACTGAACTGTGTTTGCCCAATCCACTGTTCCAGGCTGGTTCACCCAATACAGAACTGGAGCGTTTAGTAGATCCTGAATTAAGTTCGTTCCATTACGAAACACTACAAAAATGATAATCCATAAAGATTGAGAAACAAATCCTAAAGTTAAGTTTTTACACCGGTTACATTCTCTATTGCAAAATTTCTGAGAAATAAGAAAAATCACCCTGTAAGGCAATATATTACAAGTAGTACGTCAAAGATTTAATCATGGTTTCTCTTATTTACACGTTTAAAGTGAAATCTGTGATTTACAGATTTACAGAGGTCTCTACACAGTGAATAATTAATACAGACATACAGCACATGAGCATCCAAAAAACATTATTTATACAGCGCAGACTACATCAAACGCTAACAAAATGCAAGTGACAACTTGCCTTTATGGGAACTAGACAGGGATTCACATTTTGAGGAAGTTCACGTCTATCTGCTAATGATGGCACCATGATTTGCTGCCATCACAGAGAGGCCCTAAGAAGCCTGTCTACTTGCAGCAAGTAAGCCAGGGTCCCGTTCCCAGTGAACACATACGAAAGGAACTAGCAGTGCCTATCTGATTGTCAGGACCGGTGGAGACAGTAAGCGTCCTTGCAGGAAATTCATCTAAGCAGGTCCTTAGAATTCACGGACAGACACTGCAGAAGAAGGGGCTGTGAGACCGGGCAAGGCTAGGGAGCCACGGCGGCCCCTCTGGAAGGGATTTCTAGAGAGAAAAGGCTGTGGGGCGGCCAAGCCCAGCCAAGCACAAAGGTGGAAATGCAACAGCTGGGCGGGTACCAGCGCCTCCTCGGAGGCCCCCAACCCGGTCGGACAATCGGACCTGGGGCCCAGGCTCCTCTCTGAGAAGGAAGGTAGCCGACGCCACTTCACCGACAGCCAGAACCTCCAGGCCGAGACACGCCCACAGAGAGGCCGCCTCACCTTGGAGCAACGGCTGCAGCCCGGAGCTACCGCCCACCCCGGCCCGGATCAGTCCGCCTGAGGCCTTCCTTGGCCTGTCCCCAATCCGGCAGGCCAAGACGGGCGGGTCTCAGCCCCGATCGGGATGTGGGGCCTCTATTCTACCCGCAGTGTTCCAAGCCGGTGGGAGAAAACAGGGACTGCGGAAGGGTCGGTCCCCCGGCCCACCGCCCCCTCAGCACTCACCATGGCGACTCCCTCGAGCCTGCAGCAAGCAGCACCCACCCCGCGCAGACACTCCCGTGATCAGGTGACGCGGCGGCCACTCCAAGCTCCGCCCTCTCTAGACCCGCCTCCAAGTCCTGCAGGTGGCTCGTCGATTGGCCTGCTTCTCGGAACCCAAGTCTCGCCTGTTTATTGGCTGTCACCACTTAACGCTTGACGGACTACGGTGCCAGCCAGTGTATCTATAGTATAGTATGAGTGGGCGGGGCAGGACAGCGGGTATTGCTCACAAAGCCGGCAGGAGACAGCTGATAGTAAAGGTGGTGTTTAAGGAATTTATTACAAAAAAAGGAATAGAAGAGGCGAGAGTTGCCTGCCCATGTTCACTATATCTGCCTTGGCTGACGTACTAGTACTGCGCAAGCGCAGAAGAAAGACCAGGATTGGTTTATGGGATGGCCTCAACGTCTTGTTCTAACCAATTAAATCACGCCGGGGGTGGGGCCTGGCTCTTACTGGCCAAAGCTGCGTCTCCGCGCGGGTTTCGTCCCGCTGCTGCTATTCGCGAGAGTTATTTTGGCCTGCACTATGGGGTCTGGGCTAATAGGGCGCTTAGCTCCTCGCCTGGGCCTCTCCGAGCCGGATGTGCTGAGGTGAGTCGGGCCGTGCACCCCTTGGGAGAAGCCCCTGCCGCGCGGTCCTGCCCTCCGGAGACGACACCCACTCCCTTCGCACGCGGCCCGCTGTACGGAAATGACAGGGAGGGCCGGAGCTGAGCGAGATTTAGGCCCTATTTTGAGAAGAACTTCCCAGTCACGAGTTTATGTGAGAATGACTTGTAGACTTCCTTGGGAACGACTAGCTCAGTGCAGTGTACGGGAGTAGGGAAAGGACAAACAAGGAGAACTTCCAGTCGTTCCGCGGGCTCTTTGAGATTCTCAGTACGGTGGTGGACCAGACAAGCCGCACAGCTCGTATGGCGATCACTGTTTGTATGTGGCAAGAACTCTGTAGAGCATTAGACAGGGTGACATGCTGGTGCGATTGCCAGATGGCCACCTTTCATAAAAATCCAGGAAAGACCCCAGAGGTTGCGGGGCCATTTACTCTGAGACCCGACAAATAAACAGAAGGTGCCAGGCGTGGCAAGAGCGGCCCAGACAACCAACGGCCGCTACAAAAGCCTTGAGATTGGGAGGATCTCTGCATGATCTTGGGTTTAAAATGGAGCCATTGCAGCCCAGCGTGTAGAGCAGAACTAGGCCTAGTACCTCAGCTGTTAGGTGAAGGAAGGGAGTGAGGGGGAAGAGCACTTCTTAAAAGATTTTTAAGATGGGACATATGATCATTTTAAAACAGCGCTTCTCACAGTGTGGTCTTGAATCAGCAGTTGCAGTGTCGTCTAGGCACTTGTTGGAAATACAAATTCTTGGTCCCCGCCCTGGCCTACTGACCAGAGACTGGAGATGGAACCCAGAATCTGTTTTCACAAGCCCCCGAAGGTGATTGTCAGGTACAATAAAGGTTGAGAACCACTAATTTTAAGGAAGAAAAAAAGGAGGAACACTGATCTAACTTGTTTGCTTTGATTATTTTTGTTTGTTGCAGTAATGGAGGGAGGAAGGGGTTGTTTTTTTGGAGGAACTGAACTTACTTTTGCCTCAAAGCGCTTAGGCACCATGATGTCCGGAGTCAGAGCTGTGGTCCTATCTTTTTAGAACTTCCTTTCCCAAAAGGCTGTGAGCTTCATTCGCAGCCCCAAATAAACGTGCACAGTAATTAGGCTCAGGATGAAGTCTATTCACTGCTTAACCTAAGGTGGGCAAACTTCTGAAACCGTTTTTACTGAATGCATTTCTCTTACAACCAGGAAAGCAGAGGAGTACTTGCGACTGTCCCAGGTGAAGTGTATTGGTCTGTCTGCACATACCACAGAGACCAGCAATGCAGTCATGTGCCTGGACCTTGCAGCTTCCTGGATGAAGTGCCCCTTGGACAGGGTAAGTAAATCCTATTGAATGTCTGAATAATCTAGTGCAGCACTAAAGCTTAACCACTACATTTTAATTTTGGTTGGAATAGACCCTGACCAAAATTCTTACATTTTAGAATTGTCTTGGCTATTCTCATGTAATTCTAGATAAACTTTAGAAACATTTTGTCAAGTTGGGAAAAAATTTTTTTTTTGCAGTGTGTTCTTTATTCTTTATTATCTAGTTTCCCTGACCATCATCATCTTTTTCTTCATAGAGGCCAATATGCTGTATGTTAACACTTAGCACAGTACCTGTGTCATAATGGATATACTCATTAAGTAGTCTGAATGTTAAAAAAAAAAAAAAGATAGCTCCGTTGGCGTCCTATTACCATCAGACCCTCCAATCTCTCTTGAACCCTTGGCCTCAAGCTACCATATTCAGTTAACAAACTTGTGTACTTTAATAACTTGTAGCTTTGTAAATGCAACATTTTATTTCTTGGAATGATCTTCTGGCAAACTGTCTTATGTGACCCACCCCCCCTTGCTGTTACATCCTCTTTGAAGCTCTCTTTGACTCTCCCAGGCAGTTGGTTCCCCACAGTGGTGGATCCTCCTGTTTCTCTCCTACTTTCCCATCATCTCCCTCTCCTTCCTCCACACACACATCTCATTACATTCCCACCACTTCCCTCATTCTTTTTCCCAGTAATTTGCACATTGGTACCTTTGTTGAAAAACAAGTGACCATATAGGTGTCCCCCACTTTTTTCTCACAGCTTGGACATATTGATACTATATAATTGTTTTAAAATTTTCTGTGCATACCTATGACTGCCTTTCTACAATATGAGCTTCTAGGATGCAGTAGTCTGACACAATTACTGATTTTTTATTAAATGAAGTTAAACTTCTAGGTAGAGTGACTTGCCACAGAATTAATTTTGAACACCTGATACCATAAGTACATAAGGGTAGTAGAATATATAGAAATTATGATTTGTGTGTTTTTCCTTTCAAAGGCTTATTTAATTAAACTTTCTGGTTTGAACAAGAAGATGTATCAGAGCTATCTTAAATCTTTTGAGTGTTTATTGGGCCTGAATTCGAATATTGAAATAAGAGACCTAGCTGTACAATTCAGCTGTACAGAAGCAGTGAACATGGCTTCAAAGATCCTGCAAAGGTATGGGCATAATAAACCTTAATTGAAAATTTATGCTAACAGATGAGGCACGTCACCCAGTAATCTATTCTGGGTAATTTCAGTCTTAAAAAAATAGTTAAGATGTTAAAGTGACTGAGAGCTTATATTGTTAGTTCTGATTTGCATTTCGCTCCCTTTTGAAATGTTATTTTCTGACTAGTAATTTTGCAAATGCTACTCTGCTTTAGCTATGAGTCCAGTCTTCCCCAGACACAGCAAGTAGATCTTGACTTATCCAGGCCGCTTTTCACCACTGCTGCACTACTTTCAGCATGCAAGTAAGTGTTCCTTTTAACATTTAGAAAAACTCCAAATTTATAAGTGGGTTTTTCATTCCCAAAGAATACTTCTAATTTAGTTGATGTCAACACAGAGCACATTTTCCCTTATAGATAGCACTAGAAATAGTGGCCAAGTGACCAGATTCTCAGTTTATCCCATAATGTAGCTGACAGGTTGGAACTAGTGTTGCCAGAACTCCACTTGCCAAGTGGCAGCCATATGTATAAGCTGGGTGTTCTAATTTCAGAGTCTTCTGTTTGTAAGTGATGAAATCTGTCAGAACAGTGGTTGTGTGTGATTTTCAGTTATATTTTTATTTAAAGTACTGATTACAACTTTAATTAGTTTATCAAACTTCTGTAATATTCTTACATCTGAATCTTAAAAATGTGGTCATCTATGTGTATACCAAATTGTTATCCTGGAAACATTAGTTTTTTTTTTTTTTTTTTTCCTTTTTTACATTAGTAATTCTTGATGTCTTTGCCTAAAGTTATCTTATTTCATCTTGCCAGAAAACTTCCTGGGAGGAAAAATGTAGTTGGCCACTAAAGAATAGGTTGTTTTTACTACCTAGCCACTAATTTTGGTATGTTTGGCTCTGTTATGTTAGCTATGTATCTAGGTGTGACTATCATTTATAGAAAATGTCCCTTTAATTCAACAATGGCTTGGGTGTATAGGGAGTCTGTTACTGCTGAAAACAGTGAAAATAAAGAATCCCATTTTTGAAACCATATTACACTGAGTAAGAAAGGTTTGAATAGGTCTATTATCATGAGTAAGTTTTTTTTTACTTAAAAATTTTTTTTTATTGGTGGTTACTGTAGAGTATTGTAAGAAGAGTTTTGAATTTTGGCAGTAGCTAGAGGGGTACTCTTAAATATAAGCATAGTGGGTTAAAATGAGTTAAACACTTAAAAGCTGCTGTGATTCTCATTCTGCAAATTACTAACATCTGAGAAGTACTAAAAAGAGTTCTAAAAGGGAATAAAAGGAATACAAATAGGTAAAGAAACTGTCAAAATATCCCTATTTGCAGACGACATGATCCTATACCTTAAAGACCCAAAAAACTCTACTCAGAAGCTTCTAGACATCATCAATAGCTATAGCAAGGTAGCAGGATATAAAATCAACATAGAAAAATCATTAGCATTTCTATACACTAACAATGAACAAACGGAAAAAGAATGTATGAAAACAATTCCATTTACAATAGCCTCAAACAAAATCAAATACCTAGGTGTAAACCTAACAAAAGATGTGAAAGACCTCTACAAGGAAAACTATACACTTCTGAAGAAAGAGACTGAGGAAGACTATAGAAAGTGGAGAGATCTCCCATGCTTATGGATTGGTAGAATCAACATAGTAAAAATGTCTATACTCCCCAAAGTAATCTACATGTTTAATGCAATTCCCATCAAAATTCCAATGACATTCATTAAAGAGATTGAAAAATCTACCATGAAATTAATATGGAAACACAAGAGGCCACGAATAGCCAAGGCAATACTCAGTCAAAAGAACAATGCAGGAGGTATCACAATACCTGACTTCAAACTATATTACAAAGCAATAACAATAAAAACAGCATGGTACTGGCACAAAAACAGACATGAAGACCAGTGGGACAGAATAGAGGACCCAGATATGAAGCCACACAACTATAACCAACTTGTCTTTGACAAAGGAGCTAAAAATATACGATGGAGAAATAACAGCCTTTTCAACAAAAACTGCTGGGAAAACTGGTTAGCAGTCTGCAAAAAACTGAAACTAGATCCATGTATATCACCCTATACCAAGATTAACTCAAAATGGATCAAGGATCTTAATATCAGACCACAAACTCTAAAGTTGATACAGGAAAGAGTAGGAAATACTCTGGAGTTAGTAGGTATAGGTAAGAACTTTCTCAACGAAACCCCAGCAGCACAGCAATTTTAAGAGATAGCATAGATAAATGGGACCTCATAAAGCTAAAAAGCTTCTGTTCATCAAAAGAAATGGTCTCTAAACTGAAGAGAACACCCACAGAGTGGGAGAAAATATTTGCCAGCTATACATCAGACGAAGGACTGATAACCAGAATATATAGGGAACTTAAAAAACTAAATTCTCCCAAAATTAATGAACCAATAAAGAAATGGGCAAGTGAACTAAATAGAACTTTCTCAAAAGAAGAAATTCAAATGGCCAAAAAACACATGAAAAAATGCTCACCATCTCTAGCCATAAAGGAAATGCAAATTAAAACCACACTAAGATTCCACCTCACCCCTGTTAGAATAGCCATCATTAGCAAAGCCACGAACAACAGGTGTTGGCGGGGATGCGGGGGAAGAAGGAACCCTCTTACACTGTTGGTGGGAATGTAAACTAGTACAACCACCTGGAAAAAAATTTGGAGGCTACTTAAAAAGCTAGACATTGATCTACCATTTGATCCAGCAATACCACTCTTGGGGATATACCCAAAAGACTGTGACACAGGTTACTCCAGAGGCACCTGCACACCCATGTTTATTGCGGCACTATTCACAATAGCCAAGTTATGGAAACAGCCAAGATGCCCCAGCACTGACGAATGGATTAAGAAAATGTGGTATCTATACACAATGGAATTTTATGCAGCCATGAAGAAGAACGAAATGTTATCATTCGCTGGTAAATGGATGGAATTGGAGAACATCATTCTGAGTGAGGTTAGCCTGGCCCAAAAGACCAAAAATCGTATGTTCTCCCTCATATGTGGACATTAGATCAAGGGCAAACACAACAATGGGATTGGACTTTGAGCACATGATAAAAGCGAGAGCACACAAGGGAGGGGTGAGGAAAGGTAAGACACCTAAAAAATTAGTTAGCATTTGTTGCCCTTAACACAGAGAAACTAAAGCAGATACCTTAAAAGCAACTGAGGCCAATAGGAAAAGGGGACCAGGAACTAGAGAAAGGTGAGATCAAAAAGAATTAACCTAGAAGGTAACACACACGCACAGGAGATTAATGTGAGTCAACTCCCTGTATAGCTATCCTTATCTCAACCAGCAAAAACCCTTGTTCCTTCCTATTATGGCTTATACTCTCTCTACAACAAAATTAGAAATAAGGGCAAAATAGTTTCTGCTGGGTATTGAGGGGGTAAGGGGGATAGAGAGGGGGTGGAGTGGGTGGTAAGGGAGGGGGTGGGGGCAGGGGGAGAAATGACTCAAGCCTTATATGCACATATGAATAAAAAAAGTTCTAAAGGGCAGGAAGCTCCACAGCAAAAGTCTTCTGTGTGCCCCATTGTTCCAAAACAGATCCCATTTGCATTTTAAATTTTTCAGTCTAATAATTGACTAAGTAAAGGACTTACAAAGGCAAATTTGCATGGTTCTAGCTGATGACCGGGAAGAAAAACTCGACAGTTAAGAGCTCTTAACAAACCTTGGCAAAAAAGTTTATAATCTGGTTGACCAAAGGGAAAAACTGTACTAGTCTTAAAAAACAACAATTTATGAAATTCTTTTGTAGGATTCTAAAGCTGAAAGTGGATAAAAACAAAATGGTAGCCACATCTGGTGTAAAAAAAGCTATATTTGATCGACTGTGTAAGCAGTTAGAGAAGATTGGGCAGCAGATTGAAAGTGAGTATTCTGTAGTTCAAGAATGTCTTATTTGAAAATGTAGACTTGATGGTAAAAGTCAGATATTTTTCAAACTTCAAAACTTTCTGAATTCTACATATAATGTTGGCCAGATAGTATTTTAGTCATTTTTCTCTAGAGAAAAATTGACTTTTCTCTTTTTCCAATAAAGTGGTTTAGTAGCTTTTTAAAAACCTGTGATTCCATGAATCCATGCCTGGATTCATGTTCAAATGTTAGATGCCAGCCTCCATGTACATAAGCTAGGAGAGAAGTCATTCAGAGGTCTGACAAGAGAAGCAGCAAAAAGAGGGCATGACCAGTTGCCTTCTCCTTGTCCAAAATATGTCCAAATAATTTAGTACTGGAACTGATATTAAACTTGGTAACACTTTTTTCTTTCCTTAAAGGAGAACCTGGGGATTTAGCTAGTCCACCAAGGAAGAAAAAGAAAACACTGGTTGAACCACCAGCAATGGGTAATGCTTACTAACACTTATACTGATATTCAAATTAGTGCAATGTGATTAATGCAGTGAACAATTTGTGTTGCTCTAGTAACTCACATGATAAGGGCCAACCTTAGAGTAAATCTTGACCATTAGTCATTTAATAAGCAATCATTAGTGAAAGTAACAAGTGTAATTAAGAATGCCTGACGCCAAACTGCCTGACTGATTTGCCATGTTAAAAGCTTTAAACAAGTTAAATAGAATTTATTGAGCAAAGTACTCATGAATTGGGTAGCACTCATACATAAAACAAGTTCAGGGAGCTCTGCCTAGCAGTCTAAACTAGGAGTTTTTGTAGACTGAACATGGAAACAAAGTTAAAAAAGAAAAATAACCTGATTGGCTATGGCTAGATATTTGCCTTATTTCGGCAACCCGGCCTGATGGGAAGTCTAATTATATAACCAATTAGCTGGTTGATTGTCTAATTGGCTGGTGCTTTTTTTTTTTTTTTTAAGCTACAGAAGGCTTCAGGTTCTGGTTTATTTACATAAGTGCTCTAGCTGCAAAGATAATCACAAGCTAACAGCTTCCTTTTTCTTTGCTTTAACACCACTTACTGGCTGTGTGGGTTACACAGTTTCTATAAACCTTAATTTCCTAATCTACAAAATCCACTCCATAGGATTGTGGTAAGGGCTAAATGAGGTACTGTTTGCCTATCCAGCACCAAGTAAGTGATGTCTTCAAATGCTTGGAGTGTAAGGGAAAGGGGAAAAAAGTGATAGTTATCATTTCTACATTTCATTTCAGTATTTTATTCTCTATTACCTTAATTAATTGAAGTAGATAATTTATTTCACTTGTAAACATAAGGAGTTTTAAATTACTTTTTATAATTTTCTCATAGAAATAGAGAAGGTAGCAGAGATCCCACATAAATCACAGAAAGATGAAGATCTGACACAAGATTATGAAGAATGGAAAAGGAAAATTTTGGAAAATGCTGCCAGTTCTCTGAAGACTACAACAGAGTGATTTCTGTTTCCTTGACTGGCATGTACCACAGCCAGGTAGTGTACTGCCACCTGCAGGAAGATTTGTGGGTTTTGGGATTCTGATCATTGCCTTAGATGATCAGAAGAAGCCAGCACTGAGTGAGCTGGCTCCTAACATGAAAACATTAGATCAACCACAGTACCCTCATAGTCTCATCTCTGTTTTAAGCTAAAGACAGCTTGTGGTCCCATCCTGAATATAAATTTCAGAATGAATAGACTCTTACTGATTTTACTTAAGTTTTTATTCAGGGTTTATTTTTTTGTTTTGTTTTGTTTTTTAGATTGACTAAATCAATATATTGTATAGCCTAAGTTAATAAATGTTATTTTTCTATATGTTCAAGATGCAGTTGTCATCAGTTTGGAGGAGTCTTTGTTAGGCCACAATCTGTGTCTACTCTAGCAAGGAAAAGCACAAGTTCCTGTACTCTGTCACTGTTCACTACAGCCCAAACTCAAATCAGACTCAGTGAAACACTGAGCAAATTAATAATTAATTTATACTTCATCTATAAAGCAGGAATGAAAATGATATTACCTCATAATTTGGAGGAATATCAGAGATGGTACAGTAGAGCATTTACCTGCTATGAATAAGTACTGAATAAATATTAGTGTATAGAGATGTTCACATATGGAGGTCTCAAAACAAGCAATATACCAAGGCTTATTTTCTTTGATATCCACACACTGAAAAATGTAACCTTAATAATATTGCATATTTGAACACTATGGAAGAGGACCTTTATGGAAGTTAAGTTGCAAGGAGCATCATACCAGACATGACTTTAACTAAAATCAAGAATACATGATTGTTATAGTTTGAATCTGAAATGCCCCCCAAAGGTGCACGTGTCGAGGTGAGACTTTTGGGAGGTGAATGGATCATGAGGACTCTGACATTAATGAACTAATGCATTGATGGGTTCATAATTTGATGGGCTATTGAGAAGTAATGGAAAGGTAGGAAGCAGGACCTGGTTGAAGAGAGGCATGCCTTAGATGCATGCCCTTAGTGACTATATCTTGTCCCAGTCTCTTCCTCCCCTTCCACCATTGTCTGGCCACCATGCCTTACCATTCACCACTATGATGTTCTACTTTACCAAAGCCCAGAAACAATGGAGCCAAGTAAGCATGAATTGAAACCATAACTCAAAACAATCCTCCTTTAAGTTGATTTTTTTCAGGTATTTGTTACAGTGACAGAAATCTGACATAATTCAATATTTCTATGATTAACTAATTGCATCCAATTTTTGAAATCTATTCAGAGTGGCATCAATAATAATAGTGGTTGCCTCTTTTATGCTACAAGTAAAGCAATGCCTGCTGCATAGACCTGGTGTGACTTAAAGTGATTTCTTCCCCCTTCCACCCTTTTATTTTAGTTTAGGAGACTAAAGCTAAAGAAATACCATAATCCAATGATCCCAACATAGGCGTAATATCTGACATGCCCTATGGTATTGAGGAATGAACATAGCTTCAGAACCACACATTTGGATTTAAACTCTGCCACTTCTCCCCTAAGAAAAGCTCAAGACGTTAATGGGCTTTGGTTTGCTTGTTTATGAAAATGGAAATAGCTGTCTTGCAATCCCACTTCTAGGGATATACCCAAAGGAATGTGACACAGGTTTCTCCAGAGGCACCTGCACACTCATGTTTATTGCAGCACTACTCACAATAGCCAAGTTATGGAAACAGCCAAGATGCCCCACTACTGACGAATGGATTAAGAACATGTGGTATTTTACACAATGGAATTTTACTCAGCCATGAAGAAGAATGAAATCTTATCATTCGCAAATAAATGGATAGAACTGGAGAACATCATTCTGAGTGAGGTTAACCAGGCTCAGAAGACCAAAAATCGTATGTTCTCCTTCGTATGCTAACTTTACATCTAGGGCAAATACAGCAATGTGGTTGGACTTGGGTCACATGATAAGGGGCAAGCACACACGGGAGGTATGGGGATAGGAAGAAAACCCAAAACATGAAAGTATTTGGTGTCCCCACTGCAGAGGAACTAATACAGAAACCTTAAAATGACAGAGGTCAATATGAGAAAGGGATCAGGAACTAGTGAAAAGGTCAGTTAGAGATGAATCAACTTAGGATGTAACACATTTGTACATGGAAGCATTGCTAGGAATCTCTCTGTACAGCTATCCTTATCTCAACTAGCAAAAACCCTTTATCTTTCTTATTATTGCTTATGTTTTCTCTTCAACAAAATTAGAGCTAAGGGCAGAACAGATTCTGCCTGGAAGTGAGGGGCAGTGTTGGGGAGAGGGAGGGGGCAGGTGGGTAGGGGGGAGAAATGTATGCACATGTGAATAAACAAATAATAAAAAAAGAAATAGGTGTCTTGTGAGGATTAGATGTAATACTTGTAAAGTGCATGGCATTTAGGAAGCATTCACTAAATAGTAGCTTTAGTTCAAACTTGGGTCTTATGCTTGCCAGGCAGGTACTCTACCACTTGAGCCACACCCCCAGTCCAAATAGTAGCTTTTGTTACCATTTTGATCTGAAATGGATACATGAGGGCTGGGGATTAAAGCTCTGTGATAGTGTACCTGACTAGCATATGCAAAGCCTTGTGTTCAATCTTTAGCATTGCAAACAAATGAAAGAATATAAGAAATTAAGTGAGTATTCCTCTTGTTCTCTTTCTCTCTCTCTTTTTTTTTTTTTTTGGTGGGACTGGGGCTAGAACCCAGGGATTCGCACTTGCAAAGCAGGCACTGTACCACTTGAGCCACTCCTCCCGTCCATTTTGAAGATGGGGGTCTTTCAAACTATTTGCCTGGGCTGGCCTTGAAGCATGATCTTCCCAATCTCAGCCTCCCAAGTAGCTAGGGTTAGGGATGGTAGAGTGGCTTAATGGTAGAGTGCCGGCTAGCAGGCATGAAGCCCTGAGTTCTCAAGCCCCAGTACCGCCAAAAAAAAAAAAAGAAAATCAAGTAACTAGGATTACAGGCATGAGTTAATGGTACCCGGAATTCCTTATTTATTTTAAGAAGGAGTATAATTTTTTACCTGGTTCCAAGACTTAGATTTCTAGTTTAAAGTCAAAAGCAATGTATTTGTCACCATGTAATCAAGCACATTAACTTTTTTCACAGTACTAAGCTTTGAGTTCAAGGCCTCATGCTGCTACCATTTGAGCCACTCCACCATTCCTTTTTGTGTTGGGTATTTTCGAGATAGGGTCTCATGAACTATTTGACTGTCTGGCCTTGAACCACAATCTTCCTGATCTCTTCCTCTTGTGCAACTAGGATTACAGGCATGAACTACCTGGTGCCCTGCTCACTTTTTCAATTGCAAAATATATGTAACAAAATTAATTATCTTAAACCTTTTAGTATACACTTCAGCACTGTGCAGTTACATTGCTTTCCAACCAATCAGAATTCCTTTATCTTGCAAAACTAACTTACCCATTAAATAAAACCCCAGTCCTCCTGCCCCAGGGTCCCTGGCAACCAACTTCTTTCTCCAAATTTGACATGGCATTTTTTGTAAGTAGAATTATACAATATGGTTTTTGTGTCCTCAAAGTTCATCTAGCATGTGTTAGAATCTCCTTCCTTTTCAAGGTTGAATAATATTCCATTGTATATACAAGACCACTTTTTTTTTTCATTTTTCTTTTATTATTCATATGTGCATACAAGGCTTGGTTCATTTCTCCCCCCTGCCCCCACCCCCTCCCTTACCACCCACTCCGCCCCCTCCCGCTCCCCCCGCCAATACCCAGCAGAAACTATTTTGCCCTTATCTCTAATTTTGTTGTAGAGAGAGTATAAGCAATAATAGGAAGGAACAAGGGGTTTTGTTGGTTGAGATAAGGATAGCTATACAGGGCATTGACTCACATTGATTTCCTGTGCGTGGGTGTTACCTTCTAGGTTAATTCTTTTTGATCTAACCTTTTCTCTGGTACCTGTTCCCCTTTTCCTATTGGCCTCAGTTGCTTTAAGGTATCTGCTTTAGTTTCTCTGCGTTAAGGGCAACAAAAAGTTTATCTAGCATGTGTTAGAATCTCCTTCCTTTTCAAGGTTGAATAATATTCCATTGTATATACAAGACCACTTTTTTTTTTTTTAATGCATCTGTAGAAGGGATACTTGGGTTGCTTCTTCGCTGGTGTGAGTAATGCTGCTGTGAATATAGGTGTATAAATATCTCTTGGAGACCGTTTTCAGTAATTTTTGTGTAGATACCCAGAAGGAGTACTGAACTGCAATTTTTAAAAAAAAATTTTGGTGGTACTGGGGGGTTGAACTCAGGTCTCAAAGTTGCTAGGCAGGTGCTCTACAACTTCAGCCACTCTGTCAGCGGATAATTTAAACATGTTTGAGGAGCCATGCCACTGTCCACATTGGTCACATAATATTACATTTCCACCAATAGTTCACAGCTTCCAATTTCTCTACATCCTCACCAATGCTTGTTATTTTGTTTGGTTTAGTTTTAGGTTTGGGCTGTTTTGATAGCCATCCTAATGGGTATGAGGTGTTATCTAATTGTAGTTTATTTGTATTTCTCTAATGATTAGTGACGCTGAACATCTTGTGTGCTAACTGGTAGGTGTATATTTTCTTTGTAGAAGTCTATTCAAGTTCTTGCAGTTCTTTGTATATTCTAGGTATCAACCCTTACCATATATTTGATTGGGAAATATTTCCTCTATTCCTTAGATTGCCTTTTCACTCTGTTGACTGCCTAACATGCAGCTTTATTTTTGATCCTGTTTCTTTTGTTGTTTTTGCTTTTGTTCCCATAGCAAAGGAACCATTGCCAAATCCAGTATCATAACTTTTCCCATTTTTTAAAGAGTTTCATAGTTTTAACACTTACATTTAGATCTTTCTTCCATTTAAATTTACTCAGGCACATTTACTTTGAAATGATCTACAATGAGATTCTGACAAATCTGAAATTTCTGATCCTTGTTTATGTTTAAGGTGTTAGACTAAATATAAAAGGTATTATTTGTGACATTTTTCTTTTTGCCTTAAAAGCAGATAATTATTTCGATTATTTGGAATGTAGTGGGTACTTGGTCATTTCTTAAGTTACGTGGTGAGTGGAGGAATTGCCTTAAATCAGCCTTGTCCAAAATGCCCTTGGAGGGCAGGAGTCCTTTCTACAATTTTCCAGCACACTCGCACTTGTAGTCAGTGAGTCCATCTGTTTCAGTACTGTTTTTATTGTGAAAACTTTTTTTGAAGCTCAGTTTTATTACCAGTGTGAAAGTTATAATTATAAATCCCTGATTGTCTAAATTCTTTTTACTATTGCTTGAACCAGGATCAAAACAAGGTCCTCACTTGACATTGGTCTGCTAAGTTTTCATTATAAAAGCAATACATATTTCTTCAAATAAAAAAAAGGGAAAATTCAAGTGGTTCAGGATGTTATGAAGTAAAAAGTAGCACCCACTTTTCTCATCCTACTGTTTTCTTATCTTTTCTTGCATATCCTGGAATTTGTTAATGTGCATATAGGCATGTCTCCTCAAAAATGGAATGACTTCTTGAGAGGCTAACACAGAAGGGAAAAGGAAATCTCCATAAAACCCAGAGAAGAGCTTATAAAACTTCCCTGGATTTTTTTTGGGGGGGGAGGGGGTGGGACTGGGGTTTGAACTCCGGGCTTTGAACTTGCAAAGCAGGAGTTCTCACCGCTTAAGCCACAACTCCAGTCCATTTTGCTCTGCTTATTTTGGAGATGGGGGTCTCTTGAACTATTTGTCTGGCTGCCCTTGAACCCCAATCCTTCCGACCTCAGCCCCCCAAGTAGCTAGGTTTACAGGTGTGAGCCACCAGTGCTCAGCACATATGTTCTATTTTTTAATGAAAAGATGGCTTTCAATATATTTAGGTCTATCTTTTTCTCATTGGGGGCACATATTAAATTGAACCAAGGGCACATGCATAATGTTCTTTGATCTTGTTTACTGCCCCTATTACTCTTTCTTATCTCCCCTCCTCCCTCCCACTTCCACCTCCCCAATAGTTCCTCTTTTAATTTCATGACCTGAGTTTTTTGGGTTTTGCTTAATATACCAGCCCTAATTCTCAGTACTACTCAGACTAAATTAGCTAGAATCTCTTGCAGCTCCTACTGTTCAGGCTGATGCAGTGCTGCATGTAGGTGGAGGGCCAGAAGAGTCAAGGGTCAGTTGTTAGCTCCAGAGCTGCATTTACTTCAGAGAATGGGGGAAGCAAACAGCGCTGACTTCTGCACTGAAAGGGAAGGGTGGGGAAAGCTGGCACTCTGCCTGCCCTTCTCAGTTCTTTCAGACCTTGCCCAGCAGTTAACCACCACCCTGCAGGAGCTAGGAGGCTGAGAAGATTGTATGATCCGCAGGAGCTGGGCTCAGTGCTCTCAGTCCTTCCAGATGTCAAAGCACACACAGCCAGGAGGTGGCTCCAGAGGCCAGCCATCCACCAGCGACAGGGTCAGAGCTCTGTTTCTGCAGTGATCCGCAGGTGATGGGGCTCCTCCTTGCCACAGACAGGTGGCCCACCAACCATGGCGCTCTTCACTCCCTGACTCTATGCTGCTTAAACTTCTCAGTGAGTGCACATCAGATCCTCCCTGCCACCATGACCACTTCTTGTGACCTCCTTCCACTTAAGCAATGTGGCAGGGGGTTCCCCAGTCTCCTTGAGGTGCAGTTGTCCTTGTTGTCAGGTTCCCAGAGTAACTCAGTCTCAAACAACAAGCCCCCTCTCAAGATGGCTCCTGGCTATAGCTCTCCAAGGTACGAGGAGTAACTAAATGGCTTTCTTCTCCATTGCTGTGTTGCCATGCAGGAGGAGTCACCAGATCCCCACACTGGATTTAAGGCTTGTGAGAACTGTGGACTTACTCTGTGACTAAGACTGCCAGTCTGTTATTACCAGGGCTGCCTCACTTAAGTTGTGGTTGTGATTCAGCTTCCCTTTCTCCCCAGGTATCCAGGGCTGGAGCTGTGGCTATTTCCTACTTTTTTCTGCATAGCCTTCTGTTTCTCAATGTTTTTCAGCTGTCCTCTTTTCTCTTTTGTGATTTTCACTGCCTTTCCTCTTTCTCTCTTTGGAATATCATCTTCTTTTGTTACCCTGGCTTCTCTCACTCATGGAATCATGGAGGAAGCATCTACTCTGCCATCTTGCCCCCTCAATCTAGATCTATCTGTAAAAGCTATAGGTTTTCCTTGTGTTTATGATGAAAGTCATTTAACTAAATTAAAACTGACAGGCATGTGCTGGTTGTTTCCACTGGGTCATTAGCAATAGTGCTACTCTAAACATTTTGCATAAATCTCTGTATGTTTGTTCAAGTAGTGAGGACTGCACTTCTAAGAAAAGAATTGCTAGATGAAAGTGTGGGCATGATGTTTATTTGGATACCTGCTCATCAAAAAAATAGGAAATGCCATTTTGCCCACACTTTTATCAAACTTCATCGACCTGATAAGTAAATAAAGTGAGCCTGACTGCCTTTTAGAGTTTCTCTTCCTAGTGGTTTCTAATGTCTGTTCCTCAAGTGGAAAATTCTCATTCCAAGTAATTGATACAAGCCCAACATGGTGGTGCATACCTGTACTTGTAGTACTCTGGAGGCCCAGACAGGAGGATCCCAAATTTAAGGCCAGCCTGGGATACACAGTGAGTTTGAGGCCAGCCCGAGCTTTAAAGCCAGATCCTGTCTCAAAAAAACAAAAACAAATAAAACAAAAACAGAAAAAGGAAAAGAAATTACAAACGCTGTTGCAATCCTTTAAAAAAATGTGGTTTGTTTTGCTTTTGTTTTTCTCTTTTTTCAGGTACTTGGCTAGGCAAGTGCTGTACCACTTGAGCCTCCAGTCCTTTTGTTTTTAATTTGCTTTTCAGATTAGGTCTCATGTTAACTTTGCCCAGGCTGGTCTCAAACCATGATCTATTACCTCTGGTAGTGGCATGTGCCACCACACCCAGCTGTAATTTAAAAACTTTGGAACTAAGTACACACCAGCAAAATAGCTTCATAAAAGCTCCTTTGATATTGAGGGGGTTGGGGGGAGAGAGAGGGGGCGGAGTGGGTGGTAAGGGAGGGGGTGGGGGCAGGGGGGAGAAATGAACCAAGCCTTGTATGCACATATGAATAATAAAAGAAAAATGAAAAAAAAAAAAAAAACTCCTTTGAATTTCAGATTGGGGGCCCAAAACTTTACTTCTCACTTGTGTAAGCCTGGCCTACACACCTTTCAAAAGGATTTTGAGAGAAACATTTTCCAGGTAAAGAATAATAGCGTAAGGGGAAAAATTAATTAAAATTCGATACAGAATTTTGTCTAAATCTTCCTTGTCCTATATAGAAACCACAAAATATATCTGCTCATTAAAAACTTAATTTTAAGTCCCAAAGAGGGTGTGAACTACTATACTAGATATAATTACAAAGTATCCTCTCTTGCTCCTTCTGGTGGATGCCCCAAAAAACCTTTTTCAGAAAGATAACTGACAGTTTAAAATGAGCCATTTTACCAAATCACTGTTGCATCTCTGGAAGGTGGTGTCCAGCAGCTGTCTCTCTGAGGGGAGCAGGTTAGAGTGGTGGCCTGACAATCTTAGCTCTCCTTCAAGGGCTAGTTAGTGCCCAGAGGAAAATTTCAGCAGGATGACCTTCCACCTCCCTCCTCCCCCTCCACGCCTAGACTCTCTGTCAGAAAAGAAAGTCCATTTGGGGAAAAATCCTGAAAGGCTGTGTGTCTAATGAAAAACTAAAAGTCACTTCAGCACTAAACTGCCAACTTAAGGAAGATTGGGAATGGGACAAAAGTCAGGGAGAAGTGAGGAAATTAAAAGGAGTGTTTAACAATGGAATTTTATGTAGCCATGAAGAAGAATGAAATGTTATCATTTGCTGGTAAATGGATGGAATTGGAGAACATCATTCTGAGTGAGGTTAGCCTGGCCCAAAAGACCAAAAATCATATGTTCTCCCTCATATGTGGACATTAGATCAAGGGCAAACACAACAATGGGATTGGACTTTGAGCACATGATAAAAGCTTTAGCACACAAGGGAGGGGTGAGGAAAGGTAAGACACCTAAGAAATTAGTTAGCATTTGTTGCCCTTAACGCAGAGAAACTAAAGCAGATACCTTATAAAAGCAACTGAGGCCAATAGGAAAAGGGGACCAGGAACTAGAGAAAAGGTGAGATCAAAAAGAATTAACTAGAAGGTAACACACACGCACAGGAGATTAATGTGAGTCAACTCCCTGTATAGCTATCCTTATCTCAACCAGCAAAAACCCTTGTTCCTTCCTTTTATTGCTTATACTCTCTCTACAACAAAATTAGAAATAAGGGCAAAATAGTTTCTGCTGGGTATTGAGGAGGTCGGGGAGAGAGGGAGGGGGCAGAGTGGGTGGTAAGGGAGGGGGTGGGGGCAGGGGGGAGAAATGACCCAAGCCTTGTATGCACCTATGGAAAAAAAAAAGTGTTTACCTTTGAATAATAAAGTATTCCTTTTATTCACTTTCTAAGGTGGTAAAGTGTTTAAGTATACACAAATAGAAGTTTACACCCATGCCGAATGCTCACTCTATGAGAACAATGTCATTCAGTAAGTGGAGGACGAGACTGCTGTAATGCAGTAGCTTCCGTGCTCCACTCTGAAAGCCGGCCATGACTACACTCCTGTCTTCTGTATATTGCATGTCAGTTTCCAGACTTACAAGACCAGAAATTCATGACTAAGAAAGGGGGTCAGAATAAGACAGGATTAGGAGAGATAGCGACAGTGAAACAGACTTATGAAATATTTACAATTATCATGTTTAGCCATGACTGCTTATATATTTTGAAATTTCAAACAATACTAAAGAATACACGTTGATAATGATTTTTTGGCTGGCCTCAAACTCATAACCCTCCTGCCTTAGCCTCCCGAATGCTGGGATTTATAGGTGTGTACTACTATGTCTGGCTGATGTTGACTCTTAAAAGGGAACACAAATTAAAACAAGTTTGAGGATCATTGTCCTAAATCTATATAGTTAAAAGATTTGCTCACTCCTAAGAAAATCAAAATTCTAGGAATTCTTTACAGTGGAAGAAATAACACTAAATAGCATGCCCTTGTACCATAGTTTACTGAGCTCTTTAATCACAGTAAGTTTAGAAATTACATTTGACATGCAAAGTAGGACCTTTCCTAACTACCTTGACCATGTCTATACTTATTACCAAAAGTAGAGATACTCAAATGTAAACAGATTTCAAACTTAGTGATCCTACAAGGCAGAAAGAGTTCCTACAAAGGTTGCTTTATAGCCACTTTATATCCACAAGAAAGGCAACAAACATAACCTTTTTGTTTTTTTAACAAAATAAAAGGAATCAAGAGTAAAATGCCAGGTTATTTAAAATCATGAGTCATCTCTTCATCATCACTGGCCTCAGTAATTCCTGAGCCCACTGGAGCAGCAGAGTTGAATACTAAGGACAAGTTGGAAATTTCCTTAACCTGTTGGCAGCAGTCACCACATAGAAATGTTTCTTGAGGTAAGGAGAAGGGAAAAATAAGAGAGAAAGCATTTTTTAGACCAATTGTGTTAAGAAGAGTCTAGACACTTGTGTTTGTTTAAAACTTATCTTTTAAAGGGAGAAACAACTTTCTAGAATAATTACAGTAAAATAGTCACATGACCTTTTGGGGCATGTTTGGAATAAACCCCAGGTGAGATAAATTATCTTGCCCTTTCACATGAAAAATGAAACAGCTTACAACAGGGTTTTTCAAATTCTGATTTACAATCCTCTAGTGAGTCATGAAATCAAATGTGTAGACTGTTAATAGCTGTTTTTTTTTAATGAAGTCAAATGGCATAGAACAGAAAATAGACTATACCACACCCTGTTAGAGTAGACTTGAAGTTTTGCTTCCGATGTGTCTGTACACGTGGATGTGTACTTGTGTACTACTGGCTCCTGAGGAGAAGGGTTTTGTTCTTTGGTTTGGGGTTCTTGCTGGGGGTGTGGGGTAAGTAGTCCTGGAGACTGATCCCAGGACTTTCCTAGGACCTTTGCAATGTGTACTACCACTGAGCCATGTCCACAGTCCTGTTGGGTTTTGGTTTTTAGTGAGGATTCAAGTCAACACCAATGTTGGAAAGGCACTTCCCTGGATGGCAGCTGCTATTTAAGATAGGTAGCATGATCATGTACCAAAAAGGTGAGTTTTATGTTGTTATTATTGTTTGTTGTTTTATGGTACTGGGGTTTGAACTCAGGGCCGTGCACTTGCTAGCAGGTGCTCTGTCATTTGAACCATACCCCCAAACCTCTTTTTGCTTTATTTTTTGAATAGAGTTTCACTTTTATGCCTGGACTGGCCCAGACCTCAACCCTCCTATTTGTTCCTGGTGCACACCACTATACTCAGCTTGTTGGTTGAGATGGAATCTCACTAACTTTTTGTCCAGGCTGGCCTCAGACCATGATCCTCTTGATCTCTGCCTCCCCAGTAGCTGGGATTACAGGTATGAGCCACCACACCTGGCTAGTACCAAAATCTTGTTGTAAACAAAATTTTAAAGCTTAATAAGGCTTTCCCATCCCTAATTTCTGAAATGTGGAAGAATCAGGCCCCAAGCTATAAGCAGTTGGGTCAGGGCCTTCACAGTCCCACATAAGCTCAACTTCATTCTGTTACCTCAAGTGTCCATGTAACCAGGAAATAAACATCACTTTTGTGCCAGTTATTTCTGGTCTGTGGCATCTTGCAGTCAAGCTAACTAAGCTTTTGACTTGAAAGAGGCATTTTCCCCTAAATAATTTTTGTATTTAGAATCAAAGTATAAGTAAAAACTTACCTACGATTCTTTCAAAGGACAGAAAACAAATGCTGCTTTTACAGAAAGAAAAACAAAATACCTTCCATTTTCTCTGGGCCATATATTTCTGCAGCAACAGTTGGGATTTGAGACGAACTTTGGATTTTGAGGCTTTGGCAGGCAAATTATTCAACCACTCATGTTTCAAGCACTGTGTGGCACTCATTCTGCAGCTGTAGAATCAAAGAGCAGCTTTTAGCTGGGCTTGCCTTTTCTAGCTGCCCTTGGGAAGCCTGAGTCAGTGGAACAGATTAATCATTCAGGCAGATTCATGCCATGTACCAAAAGAAGAACTTGTTTTCTAAAATTTTCTCCTTAAAAATGCAGTAAGCCATCAGCAAAATGTTCCCTGACCTCTATAGAGGCAATGATTCATCATAACATCCTAGAGAGGGCTGGGACACTTTTATCAGCAGTATGAAGGCCACCTGGGCCTGGGTTGCTCTTAACAAATAAAAGAAGCCAGGAGTTGGTGGCTCACACCTGTAATCCTAGCAATTTAGGAGGCAGAGATCAGGAGGATTGTGATTTGAAGCCAGCCCAGGAAAATAGTTCGTGAGACCCTATCTTGAAAAACCCTGCACAAAAAAAGGGCTGGTGGAGTGACTCAAAGTATAGGCCCTGAGTTCAAGACCCAGCACTGCAAAAAAAAAAAAAAAAGAACATAATACTTGAAAGATGTTCCCTTCTTCTTCCAGAGCACTAGTTCATCTGAATTAGAATTTTTTTTTTCCACTCTCAGAAACTTTTCACAATCAAAATCTGGAAGATCAGAGAATAACAAGTTGTCTCAGAGCCCAGACTCTTGGACCTTTCTCCTGAGTTATTGATACTACTGGTTATTTTCAATTGTTACTTTATATCTGGGTATTAAGCACCTCAAGGACTCAACCCATGACTTAGATATAGTGGCTGAAGTCTAAAGTAGGCCTTCATCACAAGAAATGAGGTATTGGCTTAATTACCAAGAAACCTTTATTCTAGGGGATGACATCTGCACATTTCAACTTTTTTCAAAATTAAAATATTATAAATAACTTGGAAATAGAACCCATTTGCAAATATGTTCCTTTCTAAAACTCTGAAAAGAGTTTATGTTACTAGTTGTTTTTTAATTGATTTCCTTTGTTCTTTTCTCTGTTCTCTTTATTGTTCCAAACAAGTAACAGAATAAGAAATCCTGGGAGAAGAAAGGACTTTTAGTTCCAGCAGTTCAGCCCAGCAGCTAGATTAGGGTCCCATTAGAATGGCCTATGAGTGACAGCAATTAATGTACCTCTTCTCTTTGACCAGCAACTGGGAAACAAAGTCCTTGGCCTCCTCTGACAGTCCTTCAAAGGTGTCAGCATCAAAATCCCAGGTACAGTTCACGATGAAATTCATGGTCTCTGCATCTGTTTCCCCAAGAAATGGGGACAAACCACTGAGCCTACAAAGGAAAGAAAGGACCATCAGTATGTGGAAGCCATATTTGCGAACATGCTTCAACTGAATAGAGAAGAAACTAAAAAGACTCAGTCAGACCTAACCAGAACCAAGATGACCCAAAAGAAAAGCAGCCCCATTGCTTCTCCAAAGGGTTTAGCCCAGAATGTTCATTAAGGGAAGGAGGAAGAAGGATTAAAATTTTAGGGTCATGAAGGATGTTTGGGGCTGGGGTGGGGCTCAAGTGATGGAGTACCTGCCTAGCAACTGTGAAGTCCTGAGTGGAAGCCCCAGTACTGCCACCAAGACATAAAATAATATAAAATAAAATAAAGGGTGTTCATATAAAATGATAGAATGTCCCCTATCACACTCACCACACTCTTCCTAAAGTCTGTTGTACAGAGTAAATTGGGGTCCAACCTGATATGTACAGTTATCAAGTATATATTGATTTAATTTAAAAATAGCTTCCCTGGTTGTTTCTGAGACAACCAGGCTCAATTACACACTATCCTCCATTGGGCCAAAGGAAACTCTGCTAGAATGAGGGCAGAAAGGCAGAACAACTGGATTGGTTGGCCCTGAGAGCTAAGCTTCCCCAGCCTAGAGCAATAGACACAAAGTGCAGTGCACAAGGTAGTCATTACACAATAGCAATAAGACAAGCAGCAAAACATGATGTTAGCCTCTAAGGAAACAGTCAAGGGAAGTCCACAATCTGTGAGGAACAAAACAGGGAGCCCAGGGTCAGAAGTGACAGGCCTGCCCATTCTCTTGCCTTAGCCCTTTGGTACACTCCTATCCCACTTGTATCCAAAGAGAAAGTCTTTGCTGAATGACTTTCTCTCCAACTAAATCTTGCTTTACTCATCCAGAAGTATCAGGAAATTGATTCACACACACACACACACACACACACACACACACGGGATTAGCCCAGAATCAATAACCAAGATCTTTTGCCCCTCAGACAAAATAAGGCTGAGAAGGTATTTCTCAGTGCATTTCAGATTTCCCCTGCAGAAATAAACTTTAGTTGCCCACTGGTGGACCTCCTTTAGGGTCACTAATACCTTTGGTTATTTTCAGTTATTATTTTGTATTTAATATCTGAGTAGCAAAACCCTCAGTGGCTCAGCCCATGACTTAGATATAGCTGCTGAACCCTAAGAAAGCCTTTACTACCACAATGGTATTCAGCGCTTTACTCTGGAGAATGACATCTGTATATCTCAACTCTTTTTTTTCATCTTTACTTTTTTAAGTGATTAAGTTTAGGATCAATTTGTAAATATGGTAACTAGCTCAGAGACATCCTTAGCTGACAACTTTCCTTCCTCATCTCACTGTCCTGTTCCTGTTCTGATGTTCTTAGAAATGTGCTCAAATTTTTGTAGCTTCTAAGGGCACCAAAGCAAGACAGAGAGCCCCAGTTTTCCTCAGAGCCAGCCCCTAAGTACTCACAGCATGTAGGTGATGACTCCCACACTCCACATGTCTGTGGGGAATGAGACAAATTCATAGTTGACGACTTCTGGGGCCAGGAACTCAGGTGTACCAAAGTTCACCTTCAGCTTTTCCCGAGGCTTGTACCTGGGGAGGAGGGAGTACAGAGGACCATGGGAGTGAGGCTGGGAGAAGATGTGGATGCCAGACTAATTCCTGGTAGGAGAAGACACTCCCCAGCCCTTCCTGTCAGGCAGGTGGTTTACTGGGGAATAATCATAACTCAGACTTCAGACTTTTCTAAGTGAGTGGTAGATCAGAAAACCACAACACTTCTCCACACATTTAAGATCTGAAGAGAAGAGAATGGCAGTAGATATTATTTGGCATATTTGCAGCCATGAGAATGAGTATAATCAAATGGAGCAGAAGGACTGCTATGTTGGTGTGCACAGTGTAGCTAGAGGGATGACAGAACCAGCAAAAGAGGAAAAAGTGTTCATCACCAGTGATCACTAGGGAAACGCAAATCAAAACAACAATGTGATATCACTGCACACCCATCAAGATGGCCACTGTACTAAAAAATAAACAGAAAAAATAAGTGTTGACTAGGATATAGAGAAATTGGAAACCTTGTATGCTATTGATGGGAATGTAAAATGATGGAGCCTATGGAAAATAGGAAATTGGTTACTTTGAAAGTTAAAAAAAAAGAATTACCATATAATCTAGCAATTCCACTTCTAGGTAAATGTCTAAAGAACTGAAAAGAGTGTCTCTGGGAGACATTTGTATACCCATGTTCATAACAGCATTATTCACAATAGCCAAGTGTAGCTACTGAGGGTAATCCTAATTCTTCTGAATCCCTCTGAATGTCATGGCCTCTGAAGACTTGAACATACCTTCCACTCTACCAGGGTCCGTATTCCCACCGTAAATCTCAGCACCTTCAGATGTCCCATATAGAATTGCAACTTAATTTTCTATAGTCTATATTAGGGGGAGAGTAGCATTTTCCCCACTTTTCATTTCATTATAGAACATGCTTTCTCAACTCGTGTGCTTCCCCCACAGAGACTTCCTCTTAGAAGGACATATGTCTCAGGAAACAGGATGGTTTGGCATAAACCAATTTGGCAAAAGTGAAATTTTCAAGTGATTGTTTGGCTGAATGACCCATTTCCCAGATGACTGGAATGTTTTTGGTGGTTTTTGTCCAATTCACAGACAGAAATGGCGACCATTGGCCTGGCCCTATTCAGTGCAGCTTTCTGGGTATCACAAGCTTCAGGTATCTGCACCACTAGTGTCCAGCAGTTTTACTAAGGTGGCTTCTCTGCAGGTGTTTCTCTGTGTTTATTGTCTTGAATTCGCCCTTTGCCTCTGGTCCTGCTGGCAAAACTATTGCCATCAATGCCATGGACCAGGTTAAGGAATCTGACTGGTAGTTTTGGATGGATTGGCCACACACAATCTGCTTCTGGGTACCTAAATTTTGGTCAGTTGACTTCCAGTCCTTTTCACCTCTCCACAGGTCAGCCTCAATGGACTATTAGATAACATTCAAACTTGTTATATTAGATAATATTCAGGAGTGTCCTCTACTTCCTGCCTCTTCCCTCAGCCTAGCCTGCTTGTACATGGTGTACATCCTGTTCTCAGTCCACAGACCACACTCTCTCCCCTGCCTCCCTTCCAGCCCATGTCATGCTGGCTCTCACAGGTATACCTGAGTCCACCATGTTCAGTGATATTATGTCAGTAGCTTGAAATTAGCAAAATTTGGCAAATATTACAACCAACCTATATCCTCTCCCCATCTCTCCCAAGCTGGTGGTTAAGTGTTTGCCAGTATAACATTGTCTAGAGATAATGAATCTTGTCCATCTGTCCCTTCTGCTGTTTAGAGAAGCCTTTCCTGTCCCAGTTGCCCCTTGCTCAATTCATAGTGTTCCACTGCAAGTATTCATGTGGCAACCAGTTATCTGACATTAGAGAGTGATGTATGTATTCTCAATGAAGAAAAATCCTCCCACAGAGAGTTAAAATTGGTTCTGGAGGGAATAAAAAATAACTTAGCTAATACAATGGTTTGTAGCTTTCCAAAGGGCAATACATAGCCACATAAGACATCTGTGGCATTAAATTTCATGGAATAGGGAGACCAAGGGACTAGGGCCCACTGGGGGCAGGTAGCAGTAACTACATTGAGAAATACTGCTCTAATACAGAAGATGTGCTAGTGGGAGGGATAATCCCTATTTTAGAAGACATTATTTGAGAAAACATGAAGCAGGGTTTTTTACGTTACAGATTGACTGTGATTTTAAGTGTTTGAATTAGGGAGAAATAGAGGGCCCTGTGTAACAGAAGGTGCAGGTGGGATGATATGAACTTCCTTCTACTGTTAGGTCAAGAGTACTCCTGCTAATTGGGTAACATTTGCCACTTTAGCCAGTGGAGGAGTGACCTCAGGAGACCACCATTGTGGTTCTTGATGGTGCCTGGGAGCACATGCAGGAAACCAGGAGCTAAGTTCTGCTTCCACAGGGACGAGGCTCTGCTTTCTTGACTTGTGGATGGAGTGGAAGACATTTTAAGGCTCATAGAGACAACATAGACAGCTTCTTTGTGGGAAACAGTTATTAAGATGCCCTTCACGGAGATTCTCATTTAATCCTCATACCTGCCCCATGCCAGTAGGTAATGTCATGTCACCACTGAACCAAGATCTAACCCAGTCCTGAGTAACTCCAGACCACTCACCCATGGCACCACCCAGCACTGTCACATACATGTTTTCATGTTTAACCTGTTCACTTCCCAGAGGACAAGAGTGGGAATGGATGTACTATATAGCCCAAAAGAGCCTGACCCCAGGAGGCCCAAGAAATGGGTAGACTTGGGCTGCCTAGCACTCCATTCTGGGTCCCTTTGACTGGCACTCTCTCTGCTCAGGTGGTTTGAAGGACTGTTAATTCCACAGACATTTAGGAAGAAATGGAGCCCATAGTACAAAGCCACCATTGCTGTAGTAACAAGGTTTATTTATCCACAAGGCAAGGCTTCATGCATCCATCCCAAAATGGAAGAACTGGCTGGACTGTGGGCAGGTAACCTACCTAAGAGAGCTACAAAGAATCTCAAGGGCTTTTGTCAATGAATCAGAATAAAATGCTCTTACCTTCTGGCCAGCCCAAAGTCAATGATCTTAATTTGGTGTCCTGTCTGACTGACACACAGAATGTTCTCTGGCTGGAAAAGAAAGAGAAGTCTGCTTAGCCCTAATGAAAGCTAAGGAGGCCTGACTCTCCCACACTTACTGGGCTATGGAGCCTCGAGTTTCCCAGCCTCCAGGAGAATGTATGTCTCAGGGCAGCCCTACAGGAGTTGGATAGGCAATGAAAATAAATGAAGTGGGCTGATGAGATGGTAAGGATTGGTGTGGAGTATGGGGAACTAGGCGACTTCTGCCGTATGTCAAAGGGTGGCCACTGCTCAGCTCCAGGAGCTGCTCCCCATGCAGAAATGCTGGCATAATTGTCAGAGTTTCTTGATCCTCAAAAGAAGCCAGAAATCCAGGTTTTATAATGTGAAAATTCCATGCTTTTAAATGTCGACAACTACATCAAATTTAAACCTACTGACACCAGAACCCTTCTGTAACTTAGATTTCACCCACTGCCTGTGGCTTGGGGCAGTAGTTCCCAACCCTGGCTGCGCATTGGATCATTAGGGAAGTTTTAAAGTTCCAATGTCCAGGCCCCAACCCTGATCCATGACATCACAATCTCAGAGGTGAGATCAAAGTATCACTCACTGGTCTAGTGAAGAGTACAGCTGAACCAGGTGCTGGTGGCTCATGCCTGTAATCCTAGCTACTCAGGAGGCAGAGAGCAGGAGGATCTTGGTTTAAAGCTAGCCCAGGCAAATAGTTCATGAGATGCTGTCTTGAAAAAAGTGAGCCAGTGGCTTATGTCTGTAATCCTAGCGACTCAGAAGGCAGAAATCAGGAGGCTGGCAGTTCAAAGCCAGGCTGGGCAAATAGTTCGCAAGACCCTATCTCAAAAATGCCCGTCACAAAAAAAGGGCTGGTGGAGTGGCTCAAGTGGTAGAGTGCCTGCCTAGCAAGCATGAGGCCCTGAGTTCAAATCCCATATCACACACACACACACACACACACACACACACACACACACACACACAAAGAATATAGCTGATGAATATCAACCTGCCATTTTGTAGTGGCAGCTGTGACTCATGGGGGTGAGGACAGCGACTGTGATGTGCTTCTCCTTTCTAGGTCTTCAAATCAGCTCTGAGGCCAGAGGGAGTCTGTAACCATGCTGGTGCTTGTGTATGATAAGCCTGAGGTGGTGGGGGGAACTCGGAGCTGAGTGAAGCTGGAGGGCTTACATAGAAATAACTTGGAGACCTAAGGTCCAGTGCCTGCGGCCTAGGGCTCGGTCACCTGGTACTGAAGCCCTAGATGAAGCTCTTTCTATTCCTGAACCTCAGTGTCTCCATCTTTAAAATGGGAATGGTAACCACTTTCCACCCATCTTCCTGGAGGGTGTGATGATCAAATCCTCATGGCATACTTTAGAGCTTCCAAAGAAAATGTCAGGTGCTAACTTTCCCAACAGAATGTTTGATTGTTATTTATGTTACAGAGGGGTTGTGCAATTCCTCAGATAGGTATGGAAAGTACATAAAAATCTGTCTTCTTTATAAGATCCAGAATAACACTGTCCCAACAGAAATATAATGTGAACCACATACATGATTTAAAGCTTTCTCATCTAGGTGTGGTGGTGCACATCTGTAATTCTAGCACTTGGGAGGCAGAGGCAGGAGAATCACAAGTTTGAGGCCATCTGGACTATATAGTGAGACCCTGTCTCAAAAAATAAAACAAAACCCCTTAACTTTCTAGTAGGCACATTAAAAAGTAAAAAGAAACATGAAAAATTTATAACATTATTAAAGTGTAAACAGTAATGATTATATTATAAAAGCCAACATTTTAAAGTATAAAATTCAGTGCTTTAAAAATTATATTTAGAGAATTGCATAATGATCACCACTATTTAATTTTAGAACATTTTTATCACTTGCAAAAAATCATTAGTCAATGTCTATTCTCCCCTTGTTCCCCAACTCCTAGAAACCACTAATGTATTTTTTTTTCTCCTAGAGATTTCCTTGATCTGGACATTTCACATAATGGAATCTTAAAATATGTAGCTTTTTTGTGCATGGCTTCTTTTATTTGGCATGTTTTCAAGATTCATTCATGTTGTAATAATCTATTAGTACTTTATTCCTTTTTGTGGCTAAATACTATTCCACCACATGGATATGCAATATTTTGTTTATTCATTCATCAATTAATGAACATCCAGGTTGTTTTCACTTTTTAGATATTATGAATAATGCTAAGTACATTTGTGTATAAGTCTTGCATTATTTTGTTTCATTTCTCTTAGTTATATACCTAGGAATGAAATTGTGGATTCATATAGTAATCCTGGTTTTAGAAACTGTTATACTTGTTTTTGTTGTTGTTATTGTTGTTTGTTTTGTTTTGCTTATAGGACAGGGACTTGAAATCAGGGCCTCATAGGCAGGCACTCTACCACTTGAGCCGTACTTCCAGCCCTTGTCACGCTGGTTTTTAAAGTGGTGCACAATTTTACAACCCTACTGGTAATATATGAGAGTACCAGTTTTTCCACATCCTTGTCAACAATTCTTACTGTTTTTTTATATTTTAGTCAGCCTACTGGGCATGAGATAGTATCTCATTTTTTAAATTATTACCAAGTGACTAATGACTACAGCGTTGACTTTTCCATTTGCTTATTGCCCATTGTACATCTTCACTGGATAAATGTCTATTCAAATCCTTTTACCATGTTTTTGCAGTGCTGGGGATTGAACTCAGGACCTCACACATGGTAGGAAAGTGCTCTACCACTGAGCTACACTCCAAGCCCATCTGACTATTTTGAAATGGCTTATTTGTCTTTCTGTTACTGAGTTGGAAGAATTCTTTATATATGCTAGATACAAGTCCCTTATTTTGATACATGATTTGGAAATGTTTCTAGTCTTCTATGAGCTGTCATTTCACTTTTTTGATGGTATCCATTGAAGCACAATGATTTTTCATTTTAGTAAAGTGTAATTTATCTATTTTTAGTTTTTGCATATGCTTTTCTTGTTTATGTCATATTTAAGAAACCACTGCCTAATCCAAGTTCAGAAAGACTTATTCCTGTTTTTTTTCTAATATTTTTATAGTATTAGCTCTTACATTTAGATCTACGATGTATTTTGAGTTAATTTGTGCATATAGTATGAGGGTAGGCTCCAACTGCATTTTTTTTGGTAGGTGGATATCTAACATGGTGTCCCAGCACCATTTGTTGAAAACACTATTTTCCCCCATTATCAAAAATCAACTGACTGAGCTGGGGATGTAGCTCAGGGGTAGCATGCACAGGCCCTGGGTTTGATCCCAGCACTGCAAAAGCAAATATATCTTACAATATGTCATACTACACTAATTGATATTTATATATTAAAGCAACCTTGCATTCTTGAAGTAAATTCTACTTTGTCATGTGTATAATCTTTTATTTGTTGCTGCATTGTTTGCTAATATTTTACTGAGAATTTTTGTATCTATTTCATGCAGTTTTTTTTTATTTCTTTGGTTTTGGTGTCAGCATAACACTGGTCTCATAAAATGAATAAAAGATTTCCACCTCTTCCACTTTTTTTGAAAATAAGAGTTTGTGAAACATCTAGTAGGATTTACCAGTGAAGTCTATGGGTCTAGTCTTTTTTTTGTGGGTAGTTTTTGATTAATCATTCAATCCTTTTATTTGTTATAGGTCTATTTAGATTTTCTGTTTCTTCTTGAGTCAGTTTCAGTAGTTTGTATCTTCCTAGGAATTTGTCCATTTCACCTAGGTTATTTGATTTGTTGGCATAGAATTTTCATAATACTTCCTTATATTCCTTTTTTTTGTGGTATTGGGCTTTGAACTCAGAGCCTATACCTTGAGCCCTTTTGTGTGATGGGTGTTTTCGAGAAAGGGTCTCATGAACTATTTGTCCAGGTTGACTTTGAACCGTTATCCTCCTGATTTCTATCTCCTGAGTAGCTAGGATTACAGGCATGAGCCACTAGCATCTGGCTCCTTTTTTATTTTTGTAAGGCCAATAATGTTCTCTCTTGTGTTCCTGATTTCATTCACTCAAATCTTCTCTCTTTTTTTCTTAGTCATATAGCTAAGTATTTGCCAATTTATTGATCTTTCAAAGAACCCACTTTTGGGTTCACTGATTTTCGGTATTGCTTTTCTATTTTATTTTATCTATATATGCTCTAATTTTTATTATTTCCCTCATTCTTCTTGCTATGAGTTTAACTTCTCTTCTTTTTCTAGCTTCTTAAGGTGGAAGGGTAGATTATTGATTTGAAATCTTTAGTCTTATTTATTTAGGTACTGGGGATTGAACCCAGGTCTCACACATGCTAGGCAAGCACTGTACTACTTGACACACTCCCCTGGCTCTTTTGTTTCATATGTTGTTTTTGAGATAAGGTCTAGCTAACTTTGTCTGAAGTGGCCTTGAACTTATGATTCTCCTGCCTCCACCTTCCAAGAAACTGGGATTACATGTATGCATCACCATGCCCAGTTTCTTCTTTTTTTAATATAGATGATTATAGCTATAAGCTTCTTTCCCAGCTTAGACATATGCCATATGTTTTTGCATGCTGCATTTTCAATTTAATTCAGATCAAATTTTATTTTCTAAAATTTAATTTTAATAGTACATGTTATTTAAATCAATATATTCAAAATATTACTTTAATAGGTTATCAAAATAAAAATATTGATGAGACATTTTCCATTCTTTTTGGTGGTACTGAGGTTTGAACTCAGGGCCTTGTGCTTGCTAGGCAGATGCTCTACCCCTTGAGCCACTCTGTCAGCCCTCTTTTTTCATAAGTCTTTGGAACCCAGTTTTTCACTCTTACAGCACATCTTAATATGGGCCTAAAGTTTTCATCAATGCTATTTGATCTATATTTAGGTTTCATAAAATTTACAGTTGAAAATCAAATCCAAGCTGGTCCAAAACATACTAAAAGTTTTTCAATAGCCGAATCAAGTGTCAGATTTTAAATTTAATGAAATTAGTAAAATCTAGTTCATCAGTCACACTGGCCACATTGCAAGTGCTTAATCACCACACGTGGCTCCTGGCTACTGTGGTGGACAGAGTGGCTCTGGAGCTCTTCCTCACAGCACTCCTGGGATAGGAACTTCTCTTCCTCACTTTGCAACTGATGAACTCAAGGAACATTCCCAAGGTCTCACAACCAGACAGGAGCTGAAAAACACAAGCTCTGCTTGGCTGGGAAATGGACCTCAGCAGAGGTGGCTTCTTTGTGCAGGAATTCCCGAAAAGCTGGTCTTTGACCCAACACTAGCCCTAACACTAGTCCTACCCACAGAGAAAATTCCTGAGCTTTCCCTAATTTCCTACTCTACAGACGCCTTGGAATTAGTTCTGATAGACAGAATTCTGAGACCAATTCCCCACCCTGCCAGCTATTTTTCTGAGTATCTTCCTGACAGTCTGATGCCAATCAGGAGAGATGGTCAGAAGGAACAACATGCATCTAACAGGTGAAGCCATCCCACTTCCTGTACTCTGAAGGGAGCCACTGAAATTCATTCCCTTCTATGTTGCAGAAAACACATTCCTGTTGGCTCAATGAAGTGAAAAAAAACACAGAAATGACCACCATGTTTCAAATGTTTATTACCAGCCAGAAACTTTTTTCTCTTAGGATACTTCTAGGAGACAAAAGAATATGTAATCTGTTCATTCAATGGAATATCATACGGCCCTTAAAAAGAATGGGGAGGGCTGAGGATGCAGCTCAGTGGTAAAGCACTTGCAAGGTCCTGGGCTTGATCCCCGGCTTTGCAAGAGAAAAAAAAATGAATGAGTAACGAGAGAGATCTACAATGTAATGTTAACTAAAAGAAGCAAGCTTAAAAACAAGGCCCATCATATGATCCTCTTTGTGTATGTTCATCTACAGTGCAAGGCCGTCCCAGAGACCTCTTTGGGTGAAAACCAGATAGGAAGAATTTCCACTGTGTATTTTATAGACTTTTATATTACTGTATTTGTTGCCACAAACATATGTTCCCTTTTGAACTTTTAAAAGACTAATCTTAAATTTTTTTTAAAGAAAGGTCACTGTGTCATTTAATCTTTAAATAACACGTAAACAAGTGCAATTAGCCACAAGTTACAAATGGAAGAATGAAGGCTCTGAGTGGAGGCAGGACTGGCCTGCGCAGAATGCCAGGCAATGGCAGAGCCAGGAAAGGAAACCATGTTGACAGAGCTCTCAATGATGAGTGCGAGAAGCTCAGGAACCACCTGCCAAGTTCTGGAGCAGAACTCACCTTGAGGTCCAGGTGCAGGATGTAGTGCTGGTGGAGGTAAAGTACACCCGTGCAAATCTGCCTGGTGAACAAGACCACATCCAGTTCAGTCAGATGGCATTTCTCATCTGTGATGCGGTCGAAGAGCTCACCCCCATCCACACTGTCAAAGGAAAGGGAGAGGCAGGCATCAGACTGAGCAGAGCTCTCACAGCACTTGCTCACTGTTTTCCCCAGCAACCAAGGGGACAGTCCAAGGTCAGTCCAAGGCTGATTACACCTCATGGGTCACAATGCTGCCGCTGCTGCCATCTAGGGTTTTAACGGGACTTTTACTCTGGCTTATTCCTACCAAAAAATATGGGATGATTTTCAGAGTTTGACAGTCTAAACTCCAGATAATCTAAATCAGGGTTGCAAACTCATCAGTTTAGGGGGACTAGTTCCCAGATGATTAGAAGTCTAAATAGGCAAATCAGACTATAACTGAGACAAAAGCTTTCTGAAAGCACACAGTTCTTATTTTTTCACTTTTGGTATAGACATGCCAGGACAGTTGTTTTGCTCTCCTCAACCCTGCCAGAAGGAAAATGGCAACACAAGCCCAAACATAAATGGCTGAGCCATGGCTCATTGCCAAGGGGTATTGGGAGTGATAAGTTGTGGCAAATAGGGATGGGTTGTTGTGTCCTTACAGACAGACCCCGTGCGCTCCAGAACACAGTTTCCAGCCAGAAATGCAGGTCCAGATCACCATGTCCTTCAAGTCTCAAGAAAAGCCAGATATATCAATTTTCTAATTTCTATCATCTAAATTTCCCAATTTCCAACAGTTTTTAAAGATTATTTGTTAGCATAAATGAATTGTACAAAGAGGTTTCATCTTGATATTTATAGCTTGTTTATAATGTACTTTGATCAAATTCACCTCATCCATATAAGCCTTTCTTAACGCCCCTTCCTCTCCCTCTTTTTTTTTTTAACATTTTAGTGGGTTTTATTATGCTATTTTTATGCATATGTAATGTACTCTGATCATATCCACCCCATTACCCTCTCCTTTCCCCCTTCCCCTTCATCTGGTCCCTCCACAAATAGTCCTCCCTTTTTATAATCATGTCATTTTTTTTTAAAGATCTATATTTCACATATGAGCAAAAACATGTGGTATTTGCCTTTCTGAGCTTGTTTAATCCAATTTCCAACTGTTAACAACTCATTCAAAAATCACTAAAATTGTTTAGGCCAAAACAATGTACATCTGCAGTCAAATCAGACTCTCTAGTCACTCGTTTGGGTTCAAAAGAGGCTTTGTCCTCCATGCTCCAAACTGGGTTCAAGCAGCCAACCCAGAGAAGAAGTGATGGCATGACCCTAGGTGTCCCAGTGAGGGAAGAACAGGGACAGAACTTTGCCTAGAATAAAGTTCCAGCCTTGATCTCCAGCCTGAGAACTGTTGCCCCACCTCTGAGACACTCACTACTCCATGATGAGAGAGAAGCTGTTCTTGCTCTCAAAGGCATCATAGAGCTGGATCAGGTTCACATGGCTGAGCTGATTCATGATGTTGATCTCATTCTTCACATCCTCCTATGGAAGCAGCAGAGAGAGCAGTTTCCAACCAAACTGGTCAGGAAGAGAAGCCAGCAGCACCCTCCAAGACAGACAGACAAAGACACCCTGCCCCCTGCCATCCTTCTTCAATGAACCTAGGTCAAACCAGGTCTCTGTGGTTCACCACCCAAAACGTGCTCTTTCAATGGTAATTTAGTTTGACCCACCCACTTCACAGATAGAAATCTGAGGCCCAAGAAAGGGATTTATTGTCCAGGGTCCCACAGACATAGCCAGGCCAGGACACCCACACATACTTATGTGGGTTTAAACTAAGGAATACAATTTGATTTGCTGAGTGGAATGTGGGAGTCATGGAACAGAGGCAGAAAGGCAGTGAGTCCCCTGTTTGGCTTGGGGGTGCCTGTGCAATGTGGGCTGGGGTGGGAGGCTGTGTAGGAAGTGGAGGGGCCCTGAGCTTGGCTAGAAAGACCTGGCTGACCCCAGGCAGATATCTCACCCGATCCTTGGCACTCTTCACTTTGATGATCTTAGCTGCCAGTGGGAGGCCTGTGGAGTTCTCTGTGCACCTGTGGACCTGGCCAAACCGGCCCCTACAGAGACACAGGGACACAGCAGGCTGAGAGCACAAGAAGCTCCCCCAGCATGGTGAGTCACCTGTCCCCTCCTACACACACACACACACACACACACACACACACACACACAGACCATCCTATATCCCAGAGTATGCCCAAGTAAGTCCTAGGTGTCACCCTTACACCATGTAGAAAGTAAAGAAAAAAAAGTCTTTACCAGGCATACCATGTGGTCTACCCTAAGTACTAAAGGAAAACCTCCTCCTACTCCACATGGGCTATCCTGCACCCAAGAGAATATTCCTCCTCAGGCCACTCCACACCTCAGAGTTGTCCTCCACACTGAGGATATCCTGCTCATCACACCTGTGTTGGCTATCCTGTTATCTCTAGTCTGAGCTTCTCACACCCTGTGGGTAGGCCCTGCACGTGGGGTCACCCTGCACTCTAGGGACATCTTCACCTCGTTTCCCAGGCTCTGTCTTTACCCATGCCATGCAGGAAATCCCATGCTGGCTTGGGCTTGATCAGCCATCTCTGAGAACCACCCAGCAGGGCCTAGCTCATTCTCCAGGCAGGTCTGCCCAGCCACTCCTACTCCCAGTCCTCACCTACCCTCCCAAGACTTCATGTTGGCATACTGTGTAGCCCGCCAAGATGGACATCTCCTTGGCACTCACCACCCGATGTTCAAAAGGAGCCGATGGGGCTGGGCTGTCATCTGTCAGAAGATAACAAGGGACCTGTGAACCTCCTATACACCCCTACCCATCCCAGACCCATTAAACTTCACTTGGTTTACCAGGTGACAAACCCTTTGCACTTTCTACAGTTCTATCTCCAATGGGACAGCCATTTGGCAGAAAAAGAAACTGAGACTCAAGAGGTGAAGTGATTGGATCAAAGTCACAGATGAAACCAGTGACGGATTCAAAACCAGATCTCCTGGCCACTAGGATAGTGCTCTTTGTAAGGTTGAGAAGTTGTTTTCATAAGGCTCTAGACTTATGAGCCTGGTTTCCCCAGCTCAGCAGGGGAAAGCCCCATTTCACAGGAAACTGCACACTGGAAGAGGGTTGTGAGCAAAGTTCAATGGGAAGCCTATTTTTACAGGAGGCTATGAAGTACAGCAAGATGCTGTGAGGAGGCAGCTGGACAATAAACATGCCGCCCTCTTTCCTCTCACCCTCGGTCTCCTAACAGCTGAACCAAGTAGATGCCAGAGGGCAAGTACAGGTGATAGAGCCCACTGGGGCAGCTCCCACAGCATGGGGCAGAGGGAGCAACTGTGAATCCATTTATAAATCTTTCCACCATTTGGAAAGATTTTTAAATAGCTTAGGGTTGTCTTTTTTTTTTTAAAGCAGGTGATTTGATACGTAGAACTGTATTGAAGGAAATGGAAACTGAGAAGAGGAATTAAACAGAATTGGAATATGCACCAAGTACAATGACATAAGCCAGTTTGTGCGTAGAGGGCAAGAAGACACTGAGGTGGGAGGTCAGTGGCTGGGTTGGCATTTGTTCAGGGCTTGCTGTCTGACTACAGAGAGCACTTGAGTGTTCCACAGATGACCCTCTGACAGGGAGGGTGACTCAGCATTGGAAGGGTTGAGGGCCTTTGTGTCTAAAGAGCACAGGATGCCTCCCACCTCACTGGGATGGCAAGCAGGTCAGGAGTCTACAACCTCCTCCCTCTCCTGGGTGAGAATTGGTTCCCTGGGTGTGAATGGCTGAGAGTGGTGAGGCATCAGTTAATATCTTTGCTTTGCATTTTTTTTTTTTGCAGTGCTGGGGAATCCAGGTCCTTTGCACATGTGCCCATGCTAGGCAAGCACTCTACCACTGAGCCACACCCCTGCTCCCCATCTTAGATTTGTAATAGGAGCCTTCCCTGTCTTAATGCAAAATACCAGTGGTGAAAAGCTCAGGCAGGCAACTAATTGAGAAAGCATTCCAGTTGGATCACAGGGGTCCCCTTTTCCCCAGCCACCACAAGCTGATCCATTGGCCCTTCATATTTCTGCACCTTGGTCTCCAGCACCAGGGTGTATAGCTCCCTAGTCTTAGGTTCCCCCTAAACCACATTTTCTAATGCTGGAAGCAGCAGGAAAGCTCCCCAGGAGTATAGCCTCCCTTCACACTCAACTCAGGGCTTGTGACAAGCTGGGCAACTGCCTCACTTACCCAGAACTATGCTGCTGGCCTCGGCACCTGGGTACATCCTTCCTTCTGCTTTGGCTCTCCCTGAGCCCCCGGCTGCACAGTCCTTCCCTGACTCAGAGTGTTCTGCTGCTAGGCCTTTGTCCTTCTGTAGGCCTGGAGCCCCAGAAGCATCATCTTCCTCATCCCTTCTTGCCAAGCTTTGTCCCACGATGGACTTGGTCCCAGGCCCTTGACTCTCCTCTGCTCCCCCACTGTTGCTCTTCTGCAGTGTGGGAAGCTTTCCAGCTTCTTTGGGAGTCTGTTCTGCCAACTCATCCCTGGGGGCTTCAGAGTAGCACCTGGGCCCAGGTGGGTCCTGCTCACCTGGATGGGCAGCTACTGCAGGCTCTGCAGGGAGGGTGGGTCTGAATCTGCCCCCTGGTGTCACAAGTAGCTCCTCATGTGTATGCATCTCTTGCACATGGATGGAGATCCTACACAAGAGAAATATGTCCCTGAGGTTAAAAACAAGAACTCTGGGTGGACATGATGGTGTACACCTATAATCCCAGCACCCAGGAGGCTGAGGCTAGAAGATTGCAAGTTCCAGGCCAACCTGGGCTACATAGTAAGACCTTGTCTCAAAAAACAGGTGCAAAAACAAAACAAAACAAAAAAATCGAGGACTCTGGAGTCAGAACAGATCTGGGCTCAAAGGCCTACTGCTGGTCTTCTGGCCTCAGTTTTCATCTGTAAAAATGGGGATCTTAGGGTTGTTACAATAGTAAGAGTCGGCTTGTAGTTGAAACCAGCAGACGCCAATCTCTGTCCCTTGGGATCCCTAACCACCTCTTTCCAGAAGGACCCCAGGCTGGCTTAATTAGCAGATGGCCCATCACCTCTCAGGACTGCACTGGGTGAGGGTCCCAGAAAGGCTGGAGACTACCTGTGGTGAACAGGAGTGGTCCTGAGGAATCCAAAGCCTGCTCTACCCCAGGAGGGCTGCAGCCTGTGGGTTTGAGACTGGGTTCTTTCCAGTCTCAGTCTGTTTCCTGTACCCAAATTCTGTGGCACTGAAGTTTATGACCCAGCTGGAGGTCAGGAAGCACTTCGAGCCCTGATGCTCAGAGGGAGGGATCCTGACACTGGCAGTCATGACTCCAGCGGTTTGGATCTTTCCTCTCTGAGTTGCTCCCAGTGCTGGCTTCCCCTTGGAGACCTTCTTCTTGATGGATTGTGATCCCACTGCCATGTTGCCACAGAGTCTGTGTGTGGTGGGGTGAGGAGGTAACAGTGTCTGCATACACTGAATCTTGGGCAGGAAGCCAGTCTGGCCTCAGCTTTGATGGACAACACTGAACAAGTCCAGCCTCAGTCCCTCCTCTGTTGAACACTTCACAGATGAGCTGAGAGAGTCAACCGACAGAGGAAAGCACAAGCACAGAGTTAAAACATGAGCCCTAAAATGGCACCATTGATGCAGGACCTGTGCAGCTGCTTCAGACAATTAGAGGTTGAATTTCTATGTGTTCCAGCAATCCTACTTCAGGTATATATCCAAAAAAATTGAAAGCAGCTGGTGGAGTGGCTCAAGTGGTAAGAGCGCCTGCTTAGCAAGCATGAGGCCCTGAGTTCAAACCTCAATGCCATCAAAAAAATAAAGAAAGAGAGAATAAGCCAAAATAGCCCAATCTTCAAATAGAAAATTAAAACTGGAGACTCCTACTTACTTCCTCCAGTACTTGAATACTTACTACAGTTCTACTTTCAGAATTGAAAGGTCAGAAAAAATTGAAAGCAGAGTTTCCAAGAGATACTTGTATGTCCTATTCACAATAGCCCAAAGGTGGAAGTAACACAGTGAACACTGGCAGGTGAATAGATAAATAAATATGGTATAGCATAAAATGGAATATTATTCAGCTTTAAAAAGAAAGGAAATTTTGACAGGTGCTAAAACATGAGTGAATCTTCAGGACAATACACTAAATGAATAACCCATTTACAAAATAACACTGCATGATTCCACTGATATGAGCTATCTAGAGTAAAATTCAGAGATTGGAAGTAGCACAGTGGCTGCCAGGGCTAGGTCATGGGAGAGGAGAATGTGTGCAAAGCTTTGTTCACAGAATAAAAAGTTCTGAGGACTGAGGATCTCCTTCACAAAAATGTGAACATACAAAACTGCTGAATGTCTACTTCAAAATAGTTAAGACAGTCTGGGGATGGAGCTCAGAGGGACAGCACTTGCCTAGCATGTGCAAGGCATTGGGTTCCATCCTCAGCACCACATACACAATAAATCTTAAGATTGTAGATTCTATGGGGTGCGTGTGTGGCAGGGGGGTGTGGGTTTTTTTTGGTGGTACTAGGATTTGAACTCAGGGCTTTGTGCTTGCTAGGCAGGTGCTCTACCACTTGAACCATACCTCCTGCTCTTGTTATTATTTTTTTTAACACAATAAAAAAAGAAGAAAATAAGGAGATCTTTCTTCAGCAGCTGAAGGCCCAGGCTGTGTAGTGCCTGACCCTTGGTGGTGCATTTGAGACACTCAGCAGCCTGTCTGCAGCTGATTGCTGGGCAGGAGGAAGAAATCCTTGGAACACTGTGCTCCTTGAGACTAAGTATAGGTTGGTGATGACAGGACAGCCAAGCCGAGCCAAGCCACCGAAACCCAGCTCAAGCCTCATCCCAGACCCTGGGACATGGGAAACTATGGCAAGCAGCTGCTGATAGAGTCTCTGGGGGTCAGCTGAGAAGGGCAGTAGTCACTGTTCCTTAACTTGGTCTTCCCTCCCGGGGGCGGGGGGCATAGGATGACCCCAAAGCCACTGCCATGCAAGCTCCATGTCACTGTTAGTGTCCAAAGCTTTCTTACCTACAGCATAGCACCCTCATGGCAGGCACTGCCAATTAATTCCAAAATTCAGTGCCACCAGATTCAGATATGACCTCAGGATCCTCAGCCCAGCAGCCCCTACCAATTGGAGCTGACATTTGACTTCAAATCTATTTTTCTCAAAGTATACTCACATACTAGGGTAGAAAGGGCTGGTAGTGACCTCCCCACTTCGGGAGAGCCTGAAGTTCAGCTTAGGGCTGAGATGGAGATCTTTTCTTCTCACCTGGAATCTTTTAGAGTCAACAAGTTCAGGGAAAGTTCATTGCCTCCTGGATTCCACATGGAGAGCCCTGGCCTGGATCCAGGGACGCCTGCCAGGAATCCCTCCCTTGGGCTTCTCAGGTCTCCTGGAGACTCCCATTTCCTTCCAGAACAAAAGGTTGCCATAGCAAACAGACACCGATTGCCTCCCCTAGCCAGGCCTTGGAGACTGGTCAGGGCAGCCCAGGGCAGGTGCAGGGGCTACCAAGTTCTTCTAAGAAAAGCCTGGAAACCCAGTGCCCTTCAGCAGGCTGCTCTTGGGACCAGCTCCACAGGGCTGAGGGCGGGGGAGTCAGCAGGCTCCCTCCCTGTGTCTGCTTAACACAGGTCCAGAGGTCGCAGCCTAAGAGTCAGGGTAGCTGCTGCATCTCCACCACCAGAACCTCTGGCATAAGCCACCCAAAAGCCCCCAAGACTGACTCAGCCTGCCCTATCCTTTTCTTATTAAGTTACTCAGAACTTAATTAAATGCTGGCCTGAGGATGCAGGGTGGTGAATGGTTCCGGTTCAGATTTTTGTGCAGTTTACTGGACTTGGATCCCAACTCTGTGAATCCCTAGCTGTGTGGCCCCAGAACCCTGAAGTTACATTTCCTCATCAGTAAAGTGGAACAACAGCCACATTTGCCTGCTGGGCATATCATGAGGATAAAATGAGATGGTGCCTGTAAAGTGCCAGGCCAATTCTGGGCATGTGGAAAGGATTCTGTGGTCCTCATCCGTTAGCTGTTTTTGCTCTAAGAGCTCCCTGCTGGAGTCACCTGCAGAGCAAAATCTCAAAATCGAAATCCCAAAGCCTGCCACTCACTCCAGATCAATTGAATCAGAATCTCTGGGCATTAGTATGTTTAAATCCTCCCAGGTAATTCTAGTGAGAACAGTGCTCTGAGCTCCCAGAAACAGGCTAGTTCTATGTGCACAGTGGTCACCTGATGTATCACTGGCCTATAGGTCATGCTGAGTAGAAGGGCTGCAATTAATTTCTCCTGTAGCCCAGCACCAGTGAGCACTCCTTACCGTGGAAGTGTTTCTCTGCCATGGTGAGCTGCCCTGGCCAGGGTTGGTGGCCCTGGAAGCTGAGGGCTGGACCCTGAAGTGAGCCTCATGCCCTCTTCTGGGGCCTGAGTGTCAGGCTTGCTGGACGATATTCCTTGTCCTGCAGTGGGTGCCACCTCCTGGCTGGTGAGGGCCTCACTGACCCTGTCGGGTGCTGCAGATGATTCCAGGCCAGTCCTAGGGTCTTTACTGGATATTTCAGGAGCTTTGGCTTCCACTTGTGTGGGCAGCAGCAGGTGTCCAAGGGGCACCTGATTCAGACTAGGACCTCCATCTCCCTGCTCTGGCGAGGCCTCTGTCTGAATGAGGAGGTCAGCTCTCATCCCTGAAGTGATGAGGGGTGGCCTCTCCACTGTCCCCTCTGGCAGGTCAGCCTTCTGGCTCTCTACATGAAAACAGGCAGGGTGAAAATGTATTACAACCCAGAGGAACCAGTCACAAAGACACTGCAAAGTGTTTGAATGAGACCATTCAGTGATCATGTTTACAGGACCCAAAGACTGGAAACAACCCAGAAGACCCTTAAGAGGTTGTCTGAGCTATGGAACATCCATACAATAAACTGTTGCATAGCCATAAAAAAGAAAAATTAGTATCTCTCTATACAGTTTTAGAGTGATCTCCAGGTATATTGTAAGTGAAAAAAAGCAAGGTGGAGAGCAGTGTGTTTGGAAGCTGTTTATCTAAGGCACAAATGCATGTGTGTGTATATAACCACTTATAATGTGGTCTAAATGTGCCTCAAAGGAAAGACCACAAAGCTTTATGAATGGCTACAACTGAACCACAGAAATGTTCAGGGCAGAAGCTGAACTTCTCTTAACATTACTTTATTGATTTGACTTTAGAACCATGTACATATTATGCAAAATTTTTAAAGAAAATTTAAGCTTAAAATCCAAAACAGTTCCATTTAAAGAAAAATGAAATAAATACACCTGAGCATTCAGTTGGTGACATAATGTTTTCAAAGCATAGCAGTTGACTGTCTGTCTCTTCAGTGGGATACACATACAGCACAAAAAGGGCTGAGAAAAAGAGACAAGCAGTTTCCTGGTTTTTAAGGAATCACACCGCACTAGCACTGCAGTGTTGTTATTCTGAACCATTGCCTGTGCAACAGAAAGAAAGCAAGGGCCACTCACCTTCCCACAGCCCCCTGATGTCTGCCCTCACGCCTCGGGTGCTCAGCTCATGCTTCAGTTTTGCTCCCTTCTCTTCCACTTGCTCTCTGTTCTAAAATAACAACCCCAAACTATCATCATCATCACCATCATTCAGGCCACAAGCATTTGCTGACCTTAAGTACATGTGCTTAAGATAAAGTAGTCAGGTTATTTCACATAGTCCACAGTAATAATAGACAGTAGATACGGCTTATTTTTGGGGATAAGGATGTTGAGAATTCCAGTTTCAAATCTAGAATATACATTTTTTAAAATGCTTCACTATATTGCTGTTGAAGGGCAGACTCAGCCCCTGACAGAGTTTATAAATGGACTGAACCTCGAAGGACTTAGATCAGGGCTGGAAATAAACTTCATCTTAAAATGTCAGCTTGGGCCAGGTTACAGTTGCTTGCATCTGTAATCCTAGCTACTCAGGAAACAGAGATCAACAGGATTATGGTATGAAGCCAACCACAGGCAAATAGTTTGCGAGACTCTACCTCGAAAAAAATCTAACAGAAAACAGGGCTGGCAAAATGGCTCAAGTGGTAGAGCACCTGCCTAGGAGGTGTGAGACCCTGAGTTCAATGTCAGCTCAGTTCATGGCTCCTAGAGTGCTGGGTAAGACTGAAGTCTGAGGTCAGGTAAATCCATGCTTGGCGGGAGGGGAGGGGCACCACAATCAATGGATAATGTCTGCCTGGGAACTGGGTAAGTGGATCCATGTCCACTCACATGCTACACATGAAGCAGTGTAGCAGTATAGCCAGGATCATGGATTTTCAAACCAGCCTTGCTGGGTTTAAACCCCACCTTTACTACTCGGCCAAGCTCCTTAACTTCTCTGCGTCTCACTTTCTCATCTGTAAAGTGGGGATAATAATATTATCTGTGTCACGGAGTCAGTGTGAAGATTAGCCAATTAATTGGTGGAATGTCTTGAGAAGTGTACCTAGCACATAGTAGGTACTCACAGTGATTTTGAACTGTCATCGTCAAATGAGTCATGGTGTTCAGATGCTTAGCGCTGGCCCACAGGAGCACACAGCAGCTTTCCCTTAAATCCGAATGTTCTGTTCAAGAACAGAGCTTGGCGTGCCACGCTCCCTGTCTGAACAGTCTGGGCAGACAGATGTCCTGCTCTCAAGCAAATATTTCTATGCAGTCCAGCCTCTTTCTGGGTCCCCCGGAGCTTCCACGCATTTTGTACCATTGGTTGGTAAGTCCCTAATATGGCTTCTGGTGTGACACAGCTCCCAGGCACAAGAAACTCACTCCTGCCTTGGCCACAGAGGTTCTTAACTGGGAGCCCAGAGGTCAAAAACAGCTCAGTACACTTTTTGTTTCACTTTAATTTATTTCCATATTTAAAAATGTAGATCTTTAGATTGTAATTCTAGGATCCCTTTGGGTGTGATAGGATTGTTTCTTATTTTAATTTGTGCTAGTAGGGACCTAGCTACAAACATTTGTTGAATTATATACTTATTTAAAATGTGTATAGTTTCTGTATGTTGTGCATGCAGTTTATTGTGTGTAAGTTATACCTTAATAAAATTATTTAATTATTATGCCTTAATAAATTTGGTTAGAAAAAAATTCCAAGTTCCAACTTTCTTGAAAATGTACCTGAACATCTGGCAGCTCTAGGCTCAAATGATAAAGATAGCTGGGGCATCTCTCTCCAGCTGTGGCCCTATACTTCTCCCGAATGTCTGCCTGACCCTAAAGGTGAGGTTGGTCCCATTGTTTTTCCTACACTGTGCCCATTTCTCTCAATCCTATTACCTGCTCACACCTTTGGGATTCCAGGACACCATGTTTTGTCCTTTTTATGGTAAGGAAATAACATATAAAGAACACACAACCCAGTGAAAGGCACCTAAAACATGCTAGCTGCTGTTATCATGATTATCAACAATGTCATCAGTGGCAGACAGACCTTCTGCTCAACAAAGAGAGCTCCCTTCTCCTGGTCTGCAAGCTCTGTTCTGCCAACCCCGCAGCTGGGGAACTGGAGGCATTATCACTGACCTCCTCCTGCGTCACCTCACTGGTGGAAAGGGACTTGTACAGATTGTCCTCTGGCAGACCTTGCTGGGCTCAAATTGCCCTCTCCCTCCCTGCCTTTAGCATAGGAACACTCTCTCTCTCCTCCCACATACCCCTCACAGCCAGGTCCTGTCACCAGCACTTTACCTTCTGGGCCCTGCCTTATCCATGCAGAAGTAGAAGAGATTCAAACCCCATTCTACAGGGTTGGTGCACTGAACAACTTGACCCGCCCCTGGCTGAGCCTGAAGCTCTTTCCTGAGAGAGGACCTGGCTTCTAGTAATCTAATTCATTGTTACAACCAACAAAGTTCACCGAGCACTTCAGAAGATCTGAGGAGGGCCTTCACAAGGCCCTGGTAGACTTTTCAAATTGAACAGACAGTGAGTGCTAGAACTGAATTGGATTTCACAGATGATTACTAGGCCCTGCTCCCTTAGGAAACACCATCTCCAGAAAGTCTCATGATGCAGGTTTCAGCACTGACAATGTGGTAAACAGTTGTGGTTGGTGTGAATTCACTATCTGTTCTCTGAATACCTCCTGTAAGACCAGCCTGGGAAGTAGAGACTTCCTTGCATGAACCAGTAAGCAGTGGACAGTCTGATTGGAGAATAGACTCAAACCAGCAAACAGTAACAAGATATTCAACACAAGGACCAGAGAGAGATGGATTGAGTGCCAGTAGAGCAATGCAGACAAGAAATGTTATGAGAACTCAGAGAGTTTGATAACTCCGTACTCCACACCAGCCCAGAAATGCCTAAACAGTTGCAAAATGTATGACAGCCAATTTAATTAGTATATAAAGAGCATGTATAAGTTAATAAAGAAAAGAGGAAAATAAAATAGAAAAAAGAGAAAAGATCACAAACAGTTTACTAAAACTGCAAAAGACTTTAAACCTACAGAGAATGTTTAATATTTATGCTGAAATTACCTTTAATAAAAAGTCTTACATATTTTAGCCAGGTATAGTGGCTAAAAATCAGAGAACTTTGTAGACAGGAGAATCCCAAGTGCAAGGCCATCCTGAGCTACACAATGAATTTGAGGTCAGTCTGGGCTATGTAGTGAGTTCAAGGCCAACTCAGCATTAATAGTGAGACCATGTCTTAAAAAACCAAAAGAAGAGTTAGCTTTAAGAGCATATAATCAATTGCTATATTTAAATCTGATTCAAATAAACTGTAAAAAAATTTAAAAGTGAGTGAGTACGGTGGCTCACACCTGCATCCCTGAGAGTGGCAGAGATGAGAGAATCATGGTTCAAGGCCAGCCTGGGCAAAATTTCATGAGACCCTATCTCAACAAACAAGCTGGGCATGGTAACAGATGTCTACAATCTCAGGCAGGCAGGTTGCAGAGGTAGGAGGATTGCAGTCTGAAGCCAGTCCCAGGAAAAAAAAGCATCAGAATCTACTTGAAAAATAAACTAAAGCAAAAAGGGCTGGATGTGTGGCTCAAGTGATAAGAGCAGTTGCCTAATAAGCACAAGGTACTGAGTACTGCCCCAATCTTTTTTTAAAGTTTAGGACAATTAGGGGTATTTTAATACTAACTTCAAATAACATTAGAAGTCATCATTCACATTTTAGGTCTAATAATGGCATTACAATTATGTTGGTTTTTTTTTGTGGTGGTAGCACTGGAGTTTAAACTCAGGGCTTCACATTTGGGTGCTCTCCCACTTGAGCCATACCTCCAGAACCCCTTTTTTTTGCTTTAGTTATTTTTTGAATAGAGTCTTGCATTTTTTGCTTTGAACAGTGATCCTTCTACCTATAGCCTCTCTCATGGCTGCAATTATAGCTATGAACCATCATGCCCAGATTACTTATTGAGATGAGGTATTGTTAACTTTTTGCCTGATCTGTTCTCAAACTTCAGTCCTCCTGATCTCTGCCTCCCAAGTAGCTGGGATTCCAGCTATGAGCCACCATGCCCAGTCTGGTTATGTTTATGAAATAGTCTTTATTGCCCAGGCACAGTGGCTCATGCCTATAAAATCAGCTAAGCAGAAGGCATAGGTAGGAGGATCAAGGTCTTAGCTGGCCCTGGGCAGAAGCACAAGACCCTATCTGAAAAAAATAAGTAAAGCAAAAATGGCTGGAGGTGTGCCTCAGGTGATAGAGCATCTGCCTAGTAAGCACAAGGTCCTGAGTTCAAACCCTAGTACTACCAAATGCTGAGAACATTTTCCTGTTACTGGGAATCAAGTCCAGGGCATTGTGCATGGTGGGTGATGCTCAGTCACTGAGCTGCAGTGCTCATTACAGCTTGGATTTCTCTCATAATGTATGCAAAAGCTTGCTGCTTCTACTTTGGCTAAAAAGCATTATTCAATATTTTCATTCTTTTTCTATCTGTGGATGAAACATGAGATCTTATGTGCATGTGTTTTTAATATTTCAGAATGAAAACTTCAAACATTGACCAAAATTGAGATTAGTACAGTTGTCCCTTAGTATCCAAGGGGATAGGTTCTAGGGTCCCTCCTGGATACCCAAATCCACAGATGCTCCAACCTCCTACATGAAACAGTGTGGTATTTCCATGTAATCTATGTCCACCCCCTGTATTCTTCCAGTACTCTCCAGAACACCTACAACACCTAATACAATGCAAGTACTGGGTAAGTAATTGTTATACTATATTATTTAGAAATAAGAGCAAGAAAAAAACCATGTATACATATTCAACATAGATACAATATCCCCCCTACCTCCCGAATATTTTCGATCTCAGGTTGGTTCAGTCCTCAGATGCAGATCCCACAGATATAGAAGACCAACTGTATAAGGAGTCCCCAGTCTCTTGAATAACTTTTCTGAAGGCTGTTAGACTTAATGATACAAATTTACCCTTTGGCTTAGCATTTACACTGCATGACTGGTATGTGTCATGCAGATAAACTTACACTTGTATTCAAAGACATACATGTATGGTTATTCATTGCATTATTATTTATCATGGCTAACAGTGAAGAACAATATAAACAGATGATATGGGACTAGTTAACAAATTAAGACACATCCCCCAAATGGAGTACTCTGTAACTTTAAGAAACAAGAACAAAGAAGCTTTCTAGGTATAAATACAAAACAATGCCTGCCTTCCCTCCTCTTAAAAAAAATCAAAGCCAGAATGATGTGAACAATATTTGGATGAAAACAAATCAGAAACCTGAGGATGATGCTTCCAGTACTGTGCTTAGAGATGCACAGCCTCTATCTGAAAGGGTCTTAAGGAAACTGGAACCTGTGGTTCTGGGATGGGGGGGATGGAGCAGGAGGAACTTGGTTCTTCATACCACGTGAGTTTTCTTTTCTTTTTTTGGTGCTGGGGATGGAACCCTGGGCCCCCTCCATTATAGGTACTTTGCCTTTAGCATGTACATAGTAGGTTAATTTAATTTTCTTCTCAAAGCTATTGATTTATTTTATTAGATTAATTTTCTTTTATAAAACCTGGGTTGCTTAACAAGTGGCAAGAGCCACTGCCAGGATCCCTTCTCCCCTGTAGGCACTTGAGGGGGTTATAGGGGAGGCAGGAGGGAGCTGTGGGGAGGGTCCTGCCCAGAAGGGAGGGGGCAGCTGAGTGAGCTTCAACCTGCCTGGGCTGGGAAGGAAGTCACCCTCCACCTGATGCAGTTAGGCATAACCTCCTTCTGACTCCAACTCTCCCCTGGCAGAAGCTGGTGGCAACTGCAGTGATCTGAAATGGTGGCTCCAGGCTGTATGAGTGTTGCTAAGCGGCTGACCCTCAGCTGTTCCCAAACACAGGCATCCTTTCCACACATCTCCCCTACCCCCACAGGGGCCAAGCTTCCATTACCAGCAGGTTTGATTATGTAACCCTTGGGAACAGCAGCTTCCAGAAATGCCACACCCCCACCCCCAGGCTCCGGCCCCTGCCCAATATCTCCCATGGGTCACTGTCAACACATCTTCCCACGAGTAACTGCACACACTGCCCACTCCAGGACAAAGCACAAGGTTGGGACAGGAAGAGAATTTTGGGTTTCTGAGTAGAGACTGTCAGGGGAAACTGATCACTAGGACCAGAAAGGAGCCCTGAGGAAGAGAAGTCAAGAACTTTTATGTTCTTCCCTCCTTCCACCAGGTTGTCCCCTGTGTCTAAGTTGCCAAGGCCATGGTCCTGGTCAGGATATTGCCTCTTCCTTCCCTGTGGGCAGTGGTCAGTGGGGTGTCTGGAAAGCCACTAATGACCTCTAAGTCTCCAACTCTTCTTTTCACCATTAACAGGAGATCCAAGAAGGGAACAACATCCCAGTAGCCCCACCAGGGCTCGTAGGCCTCCCTTCTAGCCAGGGAAGTGAAGCAGGAACCAACCTCTTCGGGGTCCTCTGCCAGGCTGCCTTTCCTCCAGGGGACATTCCTTTGCATGATGAAATCTACCACCTTTGAGTTCTGGAACACAGCTCCCACAAAAGCCATGGCCCTGTCCATAGTCACCACCATTCTGAAGAGGGCTTCAAGTCTGGCGCTATACTGGGCACCATCTTGTTGGATGGCCCTCACCAGCTCTAGGACCTCAGGCCACGCAGCCTGAGTGTCAGCTGGAGGAGTACTGTCAGCCCTAGCTGGACCCAACCCTTGGAAGGCCTTCAGCCAGTACAGACCTTGCTCCAGATGGCCCATGCCTTGGCACACACACTACAGTTTCTCCATGACATTTTCTTGGAAATGCAAGGGTTTATCCACCTTCTCACTCAGCACATTAGGCTTTTTGTCCATGGTGGTTAAGCAAGCTTTGCCTAACACTGGCAGACCCTGGGGTCCCAAGCCCTCCTTTGAGGCTCCTGATATCCCAATTCAGTCTTGACCAGAGCAAAAGCAAAAAAACAGAAGGGACACAGACCTCTGGCTTTCACTTACACAGTATTGTGTGTAAGTTCATTGTCTTTGGTGGCTACAGTCCTACCCATGGTGCCAGCCTGCACACCCACCCAGGCTGCTTTGGGAGCCTCAAGGGCCAGGTTCTCTTTGGGCCTCTGCTTTGCCTATCTCTCACTCAACCATGGGGGCTGTGAGTGACAGACTAAATTTGGCCCAGGCCCTTCTCCTTGGGGCCCCTTTGACATCACAGCAGTGTTTAACATTCCTCTTTGAGAGGCTGCTGATGAGTAAATATTTTAAGAATCTGTTGAGGGCAAGCTGGGGATCGTGTAGTTGATGCTAAAAAGGTTGGGACCAAATGTGTCCTTTAGGTAAGCTGTACTCTCCAGCTTTAGGGATCCCAGGCGCTGAGGACATGGGAGTCCCATCTGCCATAGGTGCATACCAATATACAAAGCAGACACAAGGAAAGATGCTCAGGTTGTCACTGAGGTGGAACACAGGGGCCACCTCATAGTTCCAAGGATGTCACAGAGAAGCCTGTCTTACATCTTCTTCATCTAGTCCCTCATCAGAAAAAAGCAGGAGCCAGAGAAGGAAATGTGTCCAAGGCACCCAGGAACGTGGCCTCCTGAAGATGCTTGACCCATGGTCAGTGAGGCACTAAGGGAAGGGATTTGGTGTCCCCCCAACCAGCTTCCCTCTTCTGAATAAAAGCAATTATGATAAACTCCAACCTGGAAGTTTGATGATCAAAAGCATCATTAGATGGTTTTGTATTTTAAGCCATAAGTGGCCTATCAGTATAACGCCCATATTGTGCAAATGCAGCTTGACCACAACCCCCTCTTTATGCTCCCTCTATCAGGATAGTGGTCCCCAAGAAACCCACATACAAGTTCAAATTCATTTCTGAAAACAGTCCTTGGTGTTGTTGGCAGAATGACCCAAAACAAGCCCAGTTTGTTCTATCACTGTGATTAAAAACAAACACAAACTGAGCATGGTGGTGCATACCTGTAATATCAGCACTCAAAAGGCTAAGGCAGGAAGATTGTGAGTTTAAGCTGGAACTACACAGCAAGTTACAAGCCAAACTGAACTACACATTGGGAACTCATCTAAAAAAAAAAACAAAACAAACAAACAAAACCCACAAAAATAAAGTGTCCTTAGAAAAACAAATTTGGGGAGCATACCCCACCAGCCCCTCTTTGGCAGAACCTCATCTACCATAGAAAAGGCTCCTGTATTTGACCAGAGGAACACTTTCCCCCACATTTCACATATAATACTTTCCAGTGGAACCAGGATTCTGTGTATCAAACCTTGGGAAATGTCTGTCTAGAGAAATCTCTGGAAATCTAACACCTGGCCTAATATCTCTCTCCCAGTTGGTGCCAATAATTTTTATAAGGTGAAATTCACACCAGTCTATAGAGTCAGACCCCAGTTTCTAAGAGAGAGTTTCTACCAACAGGCCGCTGCATGATTATTGATGCTATGAAGACCTTCAGAGCAACCAGCAAGTGCAAGGTTAATAAAGCCATGGAAAGATACTAAAAGTCCAAAGGAAGCAAGCAAGTGCCCCATTCCCACATCAACCTCTAAAGCTAACCTTTGTAAATGACAAAAGGATTTGCTCAAGGTCCCCTCCTAAGCAGCAAGTTCCCAAGGCAGTTCATTTACTAGAAATGAGACCACTGAAGTCACTCACTATTCCAGAGCTTCTGTGGAGGTCTCTCAGGGCAGAATGATGCCTCTGCACTGCCTAGCATAGGGCAGGGACTCAATATAACAGCAATGAAGGAAGGAATCCAGTGGGGCAGCAGGAAGCACTAGGAGAGCTGATCTTCAGGAGACCTCTGTGGGAGGGGCAGCAGCTGGGCTTTCCCAGATCCCAGAACCTTCTAAAGACTGCACAGGGCAGGAAACTGACAATTCCCAGAAGTAGATTCTGGGACCTTTGGGGAGGTTGCTCAGAATACACTGACATAAGCTCTTGAGGCTTCTTTGGTGAACAGGAATAGCCAAGAACCCCAGCTTTGAATTCCCTTTGTTTTTCAGCCTTCAGGAGAAATGAGTTTGTGCACACATGGGTTTACTGAGGGCTGATGCATTGGCTTCTCTCTAACCCTCACTGTTGTGTAGGCCAAGCAAATAGCAGGGCAATTCTTTGGGGCAATGATGCCTGCCCAGAGGATAGGGAGGGATTCCACCTCAGAAGACCAGAGAAGAAGCAACCGTAAATACAGCAACACTTCCTCCTTAGGCGAGGACAGTGTAGTTGACCCACTTCTGGAAAAAGACAGGCTGACCTCTGTTTGCCTTAGGGTGGGATTAGAGTAGACTGAGTGAGCCCCAGTATTCTCCCATAGAATTTTGGTGACCCAATAGTCTTGGGGCTCATGATGACAGATTGAACATTTTCATTTTAAAGTGATATCAAGACTGACTCAAATGGAAAGATCCACCTTCTGAATTTATCTCCTTCCCTTCCAGAGACTTGATTAAAGTGATAATAAAGGAAGAAAATAAATACATACCCTCAATGACACAGAGAATGGAAGAGGAGTCATTGGTGAAGGAGTGTTACCAATGAATTTTTGGAAAACATCTTTTGGGGGAAAGGTAACTAGCAGACTACAGCCTAACTGGGAACAAAGGAGAGTATAGACAAGCATAGAATCAGCTGGCCCTACAAATCCCAGAAAAGCAGGTGGACCTGACATCCCAGGAGGGACAGGCAGGAATAGAAATGTGGCACTGAGGGTCCACTGCAAGTCCACTCCTCCCCACCTTAGGAGACTCCACCCTTTTTTCTGTCTATTTCTGAGGAAACTCAGTGGTCCACAGCATAATAGCTCTATGTCCTGGCACTGGGAGGGGGAATCCCCCTCACCTCATCATCCTCAACAAAGCCAGCAGTCAACAAGACTCCTACCCAGTTTTTAGCACCTTATTCTGAAATATGCACAGACAAGAAACAATCACCAGTATTCAAAGAAAGCCCCCAGGATGAAGAGGAGACCAAAATAAATAAACAGAAACAATCATGGGGGAAATAAAGAAAATGAGGAACAGAAGAAGCTTTCAAAAAGTCTGTCATTCATTGACACAGAAAAATATGAAAGGCTATTCCATCCATTAAAAAGAGATGTTATGGGAAAAGAACAATCATAGAATATGAGAAATCTTGGAAATTAAAGCCATGAATGTTAAAATTTAAAAATCCAAAATGTGGATTAGAAAATAAAGTTAAGCTATTATACCAGAAAATAGAACTGAAAATGAAGCTATATACATAGGAGAGAAAAGATGTTAGACTATGGGTTCACTACTCTCACACTACTCTGGAATGGAGTTCCAGGAAGAGAAATGAAAGGTGGAAGGAATTTGTCAAAGAAACACTAAAGTCGTCATGTAATTTTAGATCATAGGAAAAAGAAAACATGATAAAAAGATCCTTAATTTTTAAAAATCACATACTAAAGAACTGAAATCAAAATATTATCAAACTTACCCTGAAAACAACTAGAGAGACATGATTATTCTCCACTCATCCAAGGATCCTTGCAGCTTCTTAACATCTCAAAGAGAAAAGCTGAAGCAGGGCTTTCTTCCAGAGGTTCAAGGGCATGGTGCTAAATTCAGCTTGGTTCTGGTGAAGACCTCATGGTTGATGGCTTCACAGTGATTCAGGGAATCATTTTCCCCTCAAAAATATCAGATTGAAGACTGCCACTCACCAGCCCACCAGGCCTCTGCCCAGCAGAACAGCCAGGCCTTTGTCATGCAGAACAGCCAGACCACCGCTCACCAGCCTGCAAGTACTCCACCCCAGGACCCAACAGGTCTCCATCCCATGGGCCATCTGGGCCACCGCCCTGCAGGCCTGCCAGCCTGCTGCTTGTTGGCCCACCAGTCCTCTGCCCCGCAGAACAGCCAGGCTGCTGCTCATCAGCCTACCAGGCCTCCAACCCATGGACCCACCAGGCCTTGGCCCTGCCAGTCTTCTGCCTTGCAGGCCCACCAGGCCACCGCCTACCTGCCGGCCCACCGGCACACTGGCCACCACCTGCCACAGGAGGGCTCCAACACCACCAGATGCAGGCTCCAAACCTGCCTAGAAGACACAGACAAACAGGACTGGATGCTAAAGGAGTAACACCAGAACTACTAAGACTGAAATTCTATTATTCCTAAACCAGGAATTTTTTTCTTCTCTTTTCTTTAAGTGTTTATTTGTCTTGTTCGCTGTCTGATTGTCCACTATATCTCCCGTTGATATCTTTGGTTCTCCATTTTTTTCTTTTCCTTCTTTTTCTTTTTTCTCTTTTCTCCTTTCTTCTTGGTTTTGTTAGTTCTACTATTGTAAGTTAGCTAATACTAAATTACACATAGACCAAGGACAGAAACCGTACAAAGCAGAATGATGGGAAGATGAAAAAATGATAGAAATCATTCTCACCCCAAAAATAAATTAGTACAGGATTCAGAGGGAAATGAAGAAAACAGATACCCAGATCCAGACTCCAACAAAACAAAGATAAACTACAGCAAGGAACCCAACGAAGCCCACAAGAACAATCTGAAAGAAGAAATCCTGCAAGTAACCAATGAGAATTTCATAGAGATGATACTAGACATTGTCAACCAAAACGTAAAGGAGGCACTCAAGGAATTCCAAGAAAATAAAAATAAAGAATATGAGAAAACACAAGAAAAAAAAATAAGTGAAATCATAGGAGCCCTAAATAGGCACCAAAATGAAGCAGAGAACACCATAAATAGAGAGATAAATGAACTAAGGACAAAAATTGACACTATTAAAGAGGAAGTGACCCATGATATGGAAAACCTCAGAAAAAAGAATGAAACAGAAAACAAAATACAATGGAAGGCCACTCCAACAGACTAAAACAAGCAGAAGACAGAATATCAAAACTTGAAGATGAAATGGTAATTAAAGGAAAAACTGAAGAACTATTAGTCAGACAACTCAAGACTTGTGAAAGGATCTGTCAGAATTCACCAACTCTGTCAAAAGACCAAACCTGAGAATCATGGGCACTGAAGAAGGAGAAGAGGTGAAAGCAAAAGGAATTCATAATATATTCAACAAAATAATAACAGAAAAATTCTCAAATCTAGAGAAAACTATGCCCATTCAGGTACAGAAAGCCTCCAGGACACCAAACAGACTTGACCAAAATAGAACAAACAACAAGCAAAGAAAATAGAGAAAGAATATTGAAGGCTGTAAGAGAGAAAAAACAAATAACAAAAAAGGTAAATCCATCAAAATCACAGCAGATTTTTCAACGGACACCTTAAAAGCAAGAAGAGCATGAAGTGAGGTCTTCCAGGCACTGAATGGAAATAACTTTAACCCTAGGATACTCTACCCAGCAAAAGTATCACTCAAAATAGATGGAGCAATAAAAGTCTTCCATGATAAGCAGAAACTAAAACAATATATGACCACCAAACCACCACTACAAAAGATTCTCCAAGGAATTCTGCACACAGAAAGTGAAAGCAAACAAAACCATGAAAGGGCAGGCAATACCAAACCACATGAGAAGAAAAGGCAAGAAAGTAGAGAGTAACATTGATTCAGCTGCACACAATCAAACCCTTAAACAACAAAGATGACTAAATGACAGGGATCACCACATAACCATCAATACTAACAATGATTGCTAACAGACTTAACTCCCCCTCAAAAGACACTGGTTGGAAGGGGATTGGATTTTGATCAACTGATAAAGCGAGAACACACAAGGGAGGTATGAGGATAGGTAAGACACCTAAAAAATTAGCTAGCTTTTGTTGCCCTCAATGCAGAGAAACTAAAGCAGATACTTTAAAGCAACTGAGGCCAATAAGAGAAGGGGACCAGAAACTAGAGAAAAGGTTAGTTCAAGAAGAATTAACTTAGAAGGTAACACACATGCACAGGAAATCAATGTGAGTCAACTCCCTGTATAGCTATCCTTATCTCAACTAGCAAAAACACTTGTTCCTTCCTATTATTGCTTATACTCTCTCTTCAACAAAATTAGAGGTAAGGGCAAAATAGTTTCTGCCAGGTAGTGAGGGGGTAGGGGGGAGAGGGAGGGGGTGGGAGATAAGGGAGTGGGTGGGGGAAGGGAGGAGAAATGACCCAAACATTGTATGCACATATGAATAAAATAAAAATTAAAAAAAATTAAAACTTTCAAAAAAAAAGACACCAGTTGGCAAACTGGATTAAAAAGGAAGATCCAACAATCTGCTGCCTAAGGGAGACCCATCTCATTGACAGAAATAAGCACTGGCTGAGGGTGAAAGGCTGGAAAAAGATTTACCAAGCCAATGGCCACCAAAAACAGGCAGGGGTAGCAATACTTATCTAGGACAAAATAGACTTCAAATTTACATTGATCAAATGAGATAAAGAAGGAAACTCCATACTAATAAAAGGGGAAGTACACCAAAAGGAAATAACAATTATCAATCTATATGAACCCAACATCAACATACCTAACACCATCAAACATACTCTGAAGGACCTAAAAGCATATATAGACTCCAACAGAGTGGTAGTGAGAGACTTTAATACCCCCCATTACCAATAGATAGGTCATCCAAGCAAAAAAGTCAATAAAAAAATCCTAGAACTAAATGATACCATAGACCAAATAGACCTAGCTGATATCTACAGAATATTTCACCCAGCTTCTGCACAATATACATTCTTCTCAGCAGCTCACAGAATCTTCTCCAAAATTGATCATGTCTTAGGGCACCAAGCAAGCCTGAGCAGATTAGAAAATAGAAATAATCCCATGCATTCTATCGGATCACAATGCATTAAAACTAGAACTCAACAACAAAAACAACAGTAGAAAACATGCAAACAATTGGAAGCTGAACAACACATTGTTCAATGATCAATGGGTCATTGATGAAATAAAAGAGGAAATTAAAAGGTTCCTGAAAGTTAATGAAAATGAAAACATGACCTGCCAGAACTTATGGGACATAGTAAAGGCAGTCCTGAGATGAAAGTTTATAGCCATTAGTGCATATATTAAAAGGTCAGAAAGATCTCAAAACAATGACCTAATGCTACATCTCAAACTCTTAGAAAAACAAGAACAAGCAGATCCCAAAACAAGCAGAAAGAGAGAAATAATAAAAATAAGGGCTGAAATCAATGAAATAGAAACAAACAAATAAACAAAAACATTACAAAGAATCAATGAAACAAAAAGCTGGTTCTTTGAAAAGATAAATAAGATTGACAGAGCCCTGGCAAACCTGACTAAAATGAGGAGAAAAAAAAAACCCAAATCAGTAAAATCAGAAATGCAAAAAGGGAGATAACAACAAATACCATGGAAATCCAGGAAATCATCATAGACTACTTTGAGAAACTATATTCTAACAAATTTGAAAATCTTGAAGAAATGGGTAGATTTCTAGATACTTATGACCATCCAAAACTGAACCAAGAAGATATTATCACCTAAAAAGATCTATAACACAAAGTGAAATTGAAGCAGCAATTAAGAGTCTCCCAAAAAAGAAATATCCAGGACATGAGGGATTCACTGCTGAATTCTATCAGACCTCTAAAAAAGAACTAATACCAACCCACCTTAAACTGTTCCATGAAATAGAAAGGGAAGGAAAACTGCCTAACTCATTTTATGAAGCCAATATTACACTTATCCCAAACCAGGCAAAGACACCTCCAAAAAGGAGAACTATAGGCCAATTTCCTTTTGCTTTTAGATTTAAAAAAAATTTATTTTATTCATCTGTGCATAAAATGTTGGGGTCATTTCTCCTCCCTCTCCCCCCTCCCTCTCCCCCCTCACTTCCAGGCAGAAACTATTTTTCCCTTATCTCTAATTTTGTTGAAGAGAGAGTATAAGCAATAATAGGAAGGACCAAGGGTTTTTGCTAGTTGAGATAAGGATAGCTATACAGGGAGTTGACTCTCATTGATTTCCCATGCATGTGTGTTACCTTCTAAGTTAATTCTTCTTGAACTAACCTTTCTCTAGTTCCTGGTCCCCTTCTCCTATTGGCCTCAGTTGCTTTAAAGTATCTGCTTTAGTTTCTCTGCATTGAGGACAACAAATGCTATCTAGTTTTTTGCATGTCTTACCTATCCTTATACCTTCCTTGTGTGCTCTTTCTTTATCATGTGATCAAAGTCCCTTGTTGTGTTTGCCCTTGATCTAATGTCCACATATGAGGGAGAACATACGATTTTTGGTTTTTTGGGCCAGGCTACCCTCACTCAGAATGATGTTCTCCAGTTCCATCCATTTACCAGCAAATGATAACATTTCATTCTTCTTCATGGCTGCATAAAATTCCATTGTGTATAGATACACATTTTCTTAATCCATTTGTCGGTAGTGGGGCATCTTGGCTATTTCCATAACTTGGCTATTATGAATAGTGATGCAATAAACATGGGTGTGCAGGTGTCTCTGGAGTAACCTGTGTCACATTCTTTCAGGTATATCCCCAAGAATGGTATTGCTGGATCATATGGCAGATCTATGTTTAGATTTTTAAGAAGCCACCAAATTTTTTTTCAGAGTGGTTGTACTAGTTTGCATTCCCACCAGCAGTGTAAGAGGGTTCCTTTTTCCCCGCATCCTTGCCAACACCTGTTGTTAGTGGTGCTATTAATGTTGGCTGTTCTAATAGGGGTGAGGTGGAATCTTAGTGTGGTTTTAATTTGCATTTCCTTTATTGCTAGGGATGGTGAGCATTTTTCATGTACTTTTTGGCCATTTGAATTTCTTCTTTTGAGAAAGTTCTGTTTAGTTCACTTGCCCATTTCTTTATTGGTTCACTAATTTTGGGAGAATTTAGTTTTTTAAGTTCCGTACATATTCTGGTTATCAGTCCTTTGTCTGATATGTGGCTGGCAAATATTTTCTCCCACTCTGTGGGTGGTCTCTTCAGTTTAGAGACCATTCTTTTGTTGACCAGAAGCTTTTTAGTTTTATGAAGTCCCATTTATCTATGCTGTCTCTTAGTTGCTCAGCTGCTGGGGTTCCATTGAGAAAGTTCTTTAGGCCAATTTCCTTAATGAATATCGATACAAAAATCCTCAATAAAATAATGGCAAACCAAATCCAACAACACATCAGAAAGATCATCCACCATGACCAGGTCGGCTTCATCCCAGGGATGCAGGGGTGGTTCAACATATGCAAATCAATAAATATAATACAGCACATTAATAGAAGCAAAGACAAAACCACTTGGTCATCTCAATAGATGCAGAAAAAGCCTTTGACAAGCTCCAACACCACTTCATGATAAAAGCTCTAAGATAACCAGGAATAGAAGGAATGTACCTCAACATTGTAAAGGGTATATATGACAAACTTACAGCCAACATCATACTTAACAGTGAAAAACTGAAAACATTTCCCCTAAAATCAGGAATGAGACAAGGGTGCCCACTATCTGCACTCCTTTTCAACATAGTACTGGAATTCCTAGCCAGAGCAATTAGGCAAGAAGAAAAAATAAAAGGAATACAAATAGGTAAAGAAACTGTGAAAATATCCCTATTTGCAGATGATAGGATCCTATACCTTAAAGACCCAAAAAACTCTACCCAAAAACTTCTAGACAGCATACACAGCTATAGCAAGGTGGCGGGATACAAAATTAACTTACAAAAATCATTAGCTTTTCTATATACCAACAATGAACAAACTGAGAAGGAATATATGGAAACAATTCCATTTATAATAGCCTCAAAAAAAATCAAATACCTAGGAGTAAACCTAACGAAGGATGTGAATGACCTCTACAAGGAGAATTCTAAACCCCTGAATAAGGAGATGGAGGGAGACAACAGAAGATGGAAAGATCTCCCATGCTTATGGATTGGTAGAATCAACATAGTAAAAATGGCTATACTACCAAAAGCAATCTACATGTTTAATGCAATTCCCATCAAAATCCCCATGACTTTCATCACAGAGATTGAAAAATCTACCCTAAAGTTCATTTGGAAATACAAAAGGCCACAAATAGCCAAGGCAATACTCAGCAAAAAGTATTGTGAGAGATCACAATACCCGACTTCAAATTATATTACAAAGCAATAGCAATAAAAACAGCATGGTACTGGCACAAAAACAGACATGAAGACCAGTGGAACAGAATAGAGGACCCGGATATGAATCCACACAACTATGCCCACCTTATTTTTGATAAAGGTGCCAAAAATATACGATGGAGAAAAGACAGCCTCTTCAACAAATGCTGTTGGGAAAAATGGTTATCCATCTGCAAGAAACTGAAACCAGATCCATCTTTATCACCCTGTATTAGTATCACCTCAAAATGGATCAAATACCTTAATATCAGACCCAAAACCCTGAAGTTAGTACGGGAAGGAACTGGAAACACTCTGGAAGTAATAGGTATAGGCAAGTACTTCCTAATAGAACCCCAGCAGCCCAGCATCTAAGAGAGAAAATTAAAAAATGGGACTTCGTAAAACTAAAAAGCTTCTGTACAAAAAAGAAATGGTCTCTAAACTAAAGAGGCCACCCACAGAGTGGGAGAAAATATTTGGCGGCTATACATCAGACAAAGGACTGATAACCAGAATATAAAGGGAACTTAAGAACTAAACTCTCCCAAAACCAAAATGAACCAATAAAAAAAATGGGCAACTGAACTAAACAGAACTTTCTCAAAAGAAGAAATTCAAATGGCCAAAAAACACATGAAAAAAATGCTCACCATCTGTAGCCATAGAGTAAATGCAAATCAAAACCACACTTGGACTTCACCTCGCCCGTTAGAATAGCCATCATCAAAAACACCACCAACAACAGGTGTTGGCAAAGATGTGGGGAAAAGGAACCCTCGTACACTGCTGGTGGGAATGCAAGCTTGGTGCAACCACTCTGGAAAAAAATTTGGAGGCTTCTTAAAAATCTAAACATAGATCTGCCATATGATCCAGCAGTCCCACTCCTTAGGGATATACCCAAAGGAATGTGACACAGATTACTCCAGAGGCACCTACACACCCATGTTTAGTGCAGCACTATTCACAATAGCCAAGTTATGGAAACAGCCAAGATGCCTCACTACTGATAAATGGATCAAGAAAATGTGGTACTTGTACACAATGGAATTCTACTCAGCCATATGAAGAAGAATGAAATCTTATCATTCTCAAGTAAATGGATGGAGCTAGAGAATATCACTCTGAGCAAGGTTAGGCAGGCTCAGAATACCAAAAATCCTATGTTTTTCCTCATATGTGGACTTTAGATCTAGGGCAAATACAGCAGTGTGGTTGGACTTGGGTCACATGACAAGTGTAGAGCACATACAGGAGATAGGTAGAAAACCCAAAACATGAAAGCCTTTGATGTCTTCACTCCAGAGGAACTAATACAGAAACCTTAAAGCGACAGAGGTTAACACGAGAAGGGGATCAAGAACCAGTGTAAAGATCAGTTAGAGATGAATCAACTTGGGTTGTAACACATTTTTACATGGAGGCAATGCTAGGAATCTCTCTGTGTAGCTACCCTTAACTCAACTAGCAAAATTGCTTTGTCTTTCTTATTATGCTTAAGTCTTCTCTTCAACAAAATTAGAGATAAGGGCAGAACAGGTTCTGCCTGGGAGCAGGGTTAGGGGAGAAGGTGGGGTGAGGGGCAGGGGGTAGAAATGACCCAAACAATGTATGCACATGTGAATAAATGAATTAAAAAATAAACAACTGGACACTGGAAGATAATTAGGCTAGATACAGAATTATAGATGAGAAAGCATTTCCTTCAGAACTTTGGAGACATTTCACCATCCTCAGAGGACAGAATGAAGTTTTATGACTTGCAAAGATGCAAAAAAATGAAAGAAAAAAGATGTAAAAAAATGTATGCATGCTTTCTTTTTCTTTCCTTTTCTTAATGCACCTAAGGAAGCTGCTTTGAGGATGTATTCCAGCAAAAGGAAAAAAAAAAAAACAACTCCAACCTAGGCCCAGAGTCAAAGCAGGAGAATGGGGAGAAGACAGTGTATAATGCAACGTAATTAAAGACATGTGGGGTTTTTCCTTTTTTTTTTCCAGTTCTGCTGATTAAACCCCAGTGCATTATAATTGTGAGGCAAGTGCTGTATCACTGAGCTATACCCCAGCCCTTAAAGACATGTAATAAATGTTAAGAGCATGGGGCCTGGAGTCAGACTGTCTAGATTTAACTCCTGCCTCTGCAAATTACTAGCTAGAATTGTTGCCAAAGATTACTTAATCTCTCTGAGTCTGGACTTCCTTCTTGCTCTGCCACATAAGTATAATAACCACACACACACTTCATGGAGTTGGGGAAGACAATGCTTGTGAGGTAGCTAGAGCAGTGCTTGGCACACAGGAAGTGCTCAAATGTTAGCTATTAGTACAATGATGGCAGAGAGGGCAAAAGAGGAACAAGAGGAATTAGAAATACCAAGGGCTGTGCTCAGTGGCTCATGCCTGTAATCCTAGCTACTCAGGAGGCAGAGATCAAGAGGATTACTGTTTGAAGCCAGCCTGGGCAAATAGTTTGGGAGACCCTATCTTGAAAAACCCTTCACAATAAAAGGCTGGTGGAGTGGCTCTAGGTGTAAGAGTTCAAGCCCCAGTACTGAAAAAAAAAAAAAAGCCAAGAATGTCAGTGCAAGAAAGAATGAGATTAAAGATTAAAGTACAATAATTGACTTTGCAATGACTACTTACAATCCTAACAAACATTTTATTAAACAAAACAGCAATGTATCTATTGTGAGATTGGGAGCTCAAGCATTCTCAAAGTGGTGAGGCCCCGAGTTCAATTCCAGAACTGAAAAAAAACCCAAAACACCCAGACCAATAAAAGACTAAGAGTCAAATCTTCATTTATCTTAATAGGAAGTCCATAGATCATGGACAGAACTGACCATGAAGAAATATGGGGTAAATAAAAGAAACAACTAGAAGACATCCACATTTGCCTCTGGGGACTAAGACAAGAAACAAGTTTTGCAAAACTCAAAGATACAACATCCAAGGGATATAACGCATGATATACTTTGTTGACTTATATATATTTACAACAACAATGCATGTGACAGTGAAGGGTCTTGTTCTAACAAAATCACATATGAGAATTTTCCATGAGAGGGAAGCCAGGTGACTAGAAGAAAGCTGCCCTTTTCTACACTATGCAAATACCAAAGAGACTTGCTGTATAAATGCAACTTACTTCAGCTCTCTGGACACAGCTCTCCTCATCTATGCAGGGGGCTCACAACAGTGCACTACTCACAGGACTGTCTGAGTATGAATATAGGTAAACCACTTAGCACAGAGCCTGGCACAGATATTAGAACTGCCATTCTGAAGACCAGCCTTACCTTCTCCCCACCTCCCACTCTAGATAGTCAGCCCCCAAAGATAGCAATGTGCTTACTTGTTCTGGGATAGGGGCAGGAATAGGAAGGGGGACAACTCCCAATCCCAAATCAGCCTCCAGAGGCATCTGGCTCAGCCCAGGCCACCTGCTGAGTCTCCCCTGCATGCATCTTTAGCTAATGTGTGCTTGGAAGGTGCAATTATATCCTTCATTGAGCCAAGCTTACTTAAGAAAGGAAAACAGATGAAAAGAACTTCAGAAAGCTTCACAGACTTCAATGCCAGCAACTTCAAGGTTAGCTGCCACTTTGTGTCACCTGCCCACTACCCCCTGTATTAGTTGGGAAGTTCAAGCTGGCCATTCCCAAATTGTCCCCATTAACCAAAGCTTGATCCAAGGGCACTAGGTCCAGGGAACAATTGTCACCAGAGGCTCCTTTAGTCCCATGACCTTAGCAATTGTTCCTCAGATTCCCACTTCAAAGCATATTAACTTGAAGCTCTCCTTACCACAAATGTCTGGGTGTAATCTGACATCCGCTGCTGGCCTCTGGTGCTAGGATCATGTAGTGCTGAAGTGGGGCACAGAGTCCCCATCCTGCAGTGCCAACTCAGTGTTTACTCTGTGGAGAGATGTTGCCCAACTAACTGCCTGGAGTCCTGGGAATGAGGTGGGCTGCTTGGCCAGGACGAGCTCTCTGGAAGAGCTCAGGCAGTAGTGATAAGCCTGGCATTTCCGCTTATCTCTGACCCTGTCCCAGGCCCCAGAAGCATCACTTGGTTATCTGCTTTGCTGGGCTATATCTGCTTCCCCAGGGGCCTACTTCCTGCATCACTTAGTAGAGTGTCTACTTGTAAAACAAACACTGTGTGGTCCAAGGACAGAGGAGAGAGGAGGCAGCTGTAGGGTACAGCTGGCCTGAGTTCAAAACCCAGAATGCTGGTACAGGGGCCCAGATGAGATAGGAATCCTTGCCTCCAGGTAGCCCTCGGTCAGAGCAGGAGCAGAATGGATTAGAGGCCCTGAGTTTCTCCTCTGAGACTACTTGCACCTTGGCTAGGAGTCTAATTAGTAATCTCTGGGCTAGGAGGGCCCAGCTGTTGCCTCTCCAAATAAAACTACTCAGGAAGCAACAAAGAGGTACAGAGTCTCTAGGGATGGGGGCATGCTACAGTGAGGGAGAAAGCAACGGCTACATAAGATGCCTGCAAGGCTTCTCTTTCCAGATCTTTCCAAGATGCCCTGGGGGAGGCCAAACCCTACATTTACACTTCACATACATCAGCACGCAGACACACCTCACTTTGGGACTGCAGCTTACCTGGTATGGTTGACAGGAATTGGGAAGGGGCTGCAGGTTTTGGTATTAGCTCCAGACCCTGTTGCTAAGCACTTCAGCTGTCATAAAACCCACGACAGACTTAAGGTGTAGATTTATATTTATCTTTCCCATTTTATAATACAGAGAACTTAACTGGCTTGCCCAAGGTCAGACAGTGAGAAGCAATAAAGGCAGAATTCAACCCCATTCTCATAAACATTCTGCCACTTTTAGAAACAAGAGGGATCTCAGAGACTATACATGTAGTTTCCCTTATTTTGCAGATGGAAAATCTGAGTACCAGAGAGGAGAAGGGACTTTCTGAAGGTTACACAGCAAGTCAATGGTAGAGACAGGACCAGATGGCACAATTGTTGCTTTCAGAGAGACCATGGAACTCCCACCCTGTTCTGTAGATTGGAAGGTGGGGGTTGAGGAGGTGGAGAAGGTAAGATTGGCTTATACACCACAGGCTTAGTTATGAAAGTCATCTGAGGAGATGAGGAAGGGGTCAAAGGGTAGAGACTCCCAGATATTAGTATGTTTGTTAGACTTTCATGGTAAAATGTCTACAACTTGTCTCTTCCCAGCTACTCAGAAAGAGAAGAGAATAAAAACAACAGTCACAATCCTGCCAGAATGAATCCAGGAATTACATTTGAGAATAAAACCAAAATGAAGGTGGTCTCTCTGAAGAAGCAGAGAGGAACACAACAATTGTGTGGAAACCTTGTCTGGGTGTGGGGAGGTCCCCTAATCTCATCTCATCTTTTCCCCACATGCCTACTTAAATTACTCCCCATTTAAGCAAGGGCAGATGGAATTTACCTGAAAATACTAGAAAAGAACAGAAAAGCACCATCAGGAATCAAATCCAGACCAATAGCACCCGTACATCCATCTACCCACCCATTCACTCATTCATCCATCCTTCACTGAACAAAACAAACACTTATTATGAAATGATAAATATTACTGAGCAGTTTAATACACCAGGCATTGATGCTGTATCTTTATATAAATTACCTTTTTCCCCCTCCCAAAAATTCTAGGAGAAAGTGATTGTGATCCTACTTTACAGACAAATAAATGGAGTCTTAGAGGAGTGAAGGTGTTTTCTATAAATGCAAGAATCCAGATTTAAATGCAGGCAGCCAGCCTCCAGAGTTTTTACAATGGACAATACTCTAAAACTTTCTGCTGTTTGTCTATAACCTGAATTTGTCTCTACAGGGCTGCCTATGCCAACTACCAATTCAGAAAACCCAATTACATTTGGAGTTGAAAGCAGGCACAACACATTTGTGCCAACACATTGTCTTACCTGTCATTCCACCAGCTCACACTGTGAGATGTTTCCATCTGCAACAGGCTTTGATGTATGCCTCACATTTGCTACGTAAATGCTGAGGCAGAGGGATTATGATCCTCATTGACTCATAAGAGACTGAGGTTCACAGTGAGAGTCAGTGGGGTACTGGGTGTGCTCACTACAGAGGGGAGTTTTTCTGGAAGTCCTCCTACACCAACATATGCATTGTTTTGGGACTTTCTCACCTGTCTTGCTGACAGAAATCAGAGGAGAGACTATAGGCTTTTCTCAGCCTAACCACAGGCAAACACTGTGCTAAGCACTTTAGTTGCAATTCTAGTTAAGTCCCTTGACTGTATCAACTCTTATGAGCTCAGAGCTCTGTTTATGCCATGACAAACCCCAAAAGTTTAGAAGGAAGTGAGATTAACACATCACAAAAACAGATACAGTGGGGGTAGTCAATGACTTCTTGGTGCAAAGGACATGAGTGGGATGGGGCAAAATTATACAATAAAGTGTATCTAGCCCCCCTATTTCTGATAAAAATAATTTTAGCTTTATCTGCTCAAATTTTCTCCTCTACCTTCCCCCACCTCCAAGAAAGCCCATCCCTGGATTTCTTTGTTGTTAATCTGAAGAACTGGTAGCAGAGATGGGACCTGATGGTTTGCAAGAGAGGATTTTGTTCATCTGGGTGACAAAGTCCCAAGATCAGGAAAGACAAAAGGGGAGAAAATGACACCAAGCAAGGTCTGGGGACAGAGAGATAGACCCTTAGGCAACTCCAAAATGTAAGAGTGGGTAGTGAGGACAGGAGGGTTTAGACGGTGACTGCTGCAGGATACAAACGTTCATTAGAAATCACAAGCAGGAATGCACAGTGGTTGAAAGGGAACCAGGCTCTACATTCTTTGCAGAAATGTAGCCACATGATGCCACAGTGTAAGAGGAGACAAAGAAACAAGATAGGACTTCTTGGAGGAAACAAGACTTGAGCTGAGCCTTGAAGGATGAGTGAGACATAGAATGACCAAGGAAAGGCAATTCTAGTGAGGATGCAGAGCGAACAAAGTCCCAGGTAGAGTCTGGCAGGTAGGAACCACAGTGTGGAACTGTCCTCAGGTCAGGATGTGCCAGTGGAGGCCTGCCAGATTCAGCAGGTGGGACCCTTAATGGTGGCCTGGGAAAATTGAAGACATTTAGACCTGAAGCAGCATCAACAACAATCATCTGGAATGTTTTGAGGTGGGAAGTAGTATGGTAAAATCAGTTTAGAAATGGATGGAAGTGATTAATTGGGGGGCCACAAACCCACTTCTGGGATGCTGGAGGTGTTTTATGTTGTGGGTGGTGGTCACATGGATATATACTTGTTAAAATTCCAGAGGCTGTGATATGTGTACATTGCACTGCATATTGGTTATACCCTAATCAAATCTTGTTAGCATAGAAAAAGAGAAGGGGCTGGATGGGTCTGGTCACAGAATGCACATGGACTGGGAGGGCCAGAACACAGAAGCCAAACTTAGCAAGTGCTACCACTTCTAGATGTGTGCTCCTATGTTGCTAAAACACTGTAGCACTAAGGAAGTAAAGCAACATCTAAAAGAACTAGTCTTTCAAAGTTCTCCTGCAAATGTTGCCTGCTTTCTGAGGCCCTCATTCCCCAACTGCCAGGCCAGTCACAGAAGAAGGACCCTCCTTACTGCAGGTTAAAAAAACTCTACAGATCTATGATGTTCTTCTCAATCCAATAGGTGAAGACATCAGCCCATAAACTGGAGGCAAAACAGCAAATACATATATTAGAATCTCATTTTTGTTTAAAATCTACATGGATGCCTGTATGGTTAATTCTACATGAGAGAATGTATATTATCTTTATTTTCTGTAACTTTATCTGTTTCCTAATTTTTAAAACAGAGGTATAATCCGTGTTATTCAACAAAAGTTTGTTTTTATGTACTTGTCACCAGTCACTTAAACCTGCAGAAACTATTCTAGATAAAAGCATGCACCAGAGAGAAGTTTAATTAACCAGAAACACAGAGTGATGGACTCCCTCAGGACCCCAGTTGACCAAAAACACTTAATAATCTTACAGGGAGGGCTGAGGTCAATTTCTTGATCTTAAGTGACTGGAAAACACTTATATTTAACAGGCTTAGGAGACCCTTCAGAAACAGCAAATCCCAGGGGGAAAGAACAACTCTTTGTGCTTTGTTTTTTTAAATAGATTTCCCCATCCAATTTGGGAAAAAATGTTCCAGACTCCATGCACAATTTATAAACTACAAAGTAGAATTAATTTGGGAATCTTTTTAAAAAGCATATTGGCATGCATTTGGGAACAATCAGCTACAATGTTCTCAAATGATTTAATCACCTGTATTACTAACTGGAAGGGGAGGTTTAGGGAACAATTCCGAAGTGTGAATTATACATGCAATTACCCCAAATCCAGTTATACCAAAGACAAGCTCATACACCTAAAACTAAGTGCTGCTTGTTTTTACTGTTGCTTTGGACCAGATTCTAAAAGTATTTTCTGGAGGGTCTACATGTCCCTGATGCACTGCTGAAAACAAATGCACAGTAAGTTTATCACCTGAACTTACATACCATTTTCTATCCATGGATCCCAAGTGGTCTGTCAGAAATGTTGTTTTCATAAGTCTCCAGTGAAATACATAAATATTGTTATTTCCACCTTATACACAGAGTTACTTAAACCTGGGGGCAGTTAAGTGGCTTGTCAACAGTAATATCACAAGACAAGATCTGTGCAAACTGTCCTCTGGTCTCCCTCCTGACTGACTGTCTCTTTGAACTTTCTCATTTGCTCCAGTATAAATCATGCACGCAGACCATATTGTTTCCCTGGTGATGGAGGTAGTATTCTATTTCCTGCCCTGAAGCTGGCCAAGGGCCCTGACTGTACCACATTTAGATACAAGTGTATCAGCTATGTGTGAGTGGGGATGGTTTAGCTCTTTGTAAACCTAAGTGGCCTATGTCAACTGGCCCTAGCCCACTGAAAGTCACCCCAAGCCATGTTGCTAACTCCTGCATCACTTGCTCAGAGCAACTCAAGAGGAAATTCATGACATCTCTGTGGGTGAACAACCAGGGACACCTCAAAGCAAATCTACTGTCCTTCTCCAGTCCAGCCCTCAGAGAGAAATAATCCATAGATGTATGGGATGTAGGCCCCTAAGCTAGTACAGTCCCCCACTGTTGTTCATTTCTATGGATTATAGATTGAAGTGTGCTGGTCATTGATTATATGCCTGATAGACAACTAATTCACACCTTTTTCCTTCCTTTCTTTTCTTTCTCTCCTTTCCTCCCTTCCTTCCTTTCTTTTTTTTTGTGTAGCCCAGGCTGGCCTCAAACTTGCAATCTACTTATCTCCACTTTCCAACTGCTAGAATTACAGGCATGCACCACCACCATGCCTGCTAAATTCATTTACATTTCCCAGTTGAAGTGTAACTTTTATGGTTATTAGTTAAAGTATACTAGAATGATCACTCAGAATCAACTCTGAAAAACTAAGAAAGTTGCTGGGCATCCATCAAGTAACAAGTTACTACATGAGTAGTGTTTCTCTGATGGCTGCAGCCATGGTTAGAAATGAGAGGTGGAGCTGGGGATATGGTTCAGTGTTGGAGTGTTTGCCTGGCATGGGTTCTATTCCCAGTGCCACAGAAAAAAATTGTTTAAATAGACCAAAAAGAATGACTGATAAAATGAGAGTTTAGAGCATGGAGAAAAACATACAGGAAATAGTAGGAAAACAAGTACATTTCAAAACTATGAACATATTCATAACAAATGGTTCATTTTAGTAACTGAGCAAAATAAGGGAGATTTGATTCTATTTCAAACATGACCTGGGATAGGATAAGATGAATTTTAATAAAGAAGTTTTGGTATTTTATTTGTTTATCATTTGAACTTTACTTCTAAATATTATATATTATGTATGATCTGTTCAATTTGCTATATTTTACCTAATTAGGTTTTTCAGTTTAATCCACTGGGATTCTTTACAGATTAAGTGGGACGCATACTAAGGGTCAATGAAACAAGAAAGCAATAGACTTTGCCTTTTTAGAAAAAGAAAAATTGCAAACTGCTTTAAATGTAAACAAGGGGGATTCCAAGATGGTGACTAGAGGAAGGAAGCAGAAAGTGTGCTTCCTAAAGTAAAATCTTGGAGAGATGCTGGAGATATGCCTGGCAGGCAAAATTCTGACTCCTCCACACCCCCAGCTCATGCATAGCATCCCCACTCCACGTTAAATGGAGAAACAAAGAGGGCTCCTGCACCACCAGACGCCAGCTCTCAGACTGCTTGGGAAGACGCAGACCACCAGGTGAGGTAAGTGGCACACAGTAAATCAGCATAGCCCACTGGACAGACTGATCCCCACCCAGGGAAAAAAGAGGAAAAAACCAATCTGACTAATAAACAAGTAGCTGGAAAAAGAAAAAAAAAAGACATTTAGCAAAGAGGGCAGGGTCCCCTGAGCTCTGGAGAGTGGGGGAGGGACAATACCCACTCGATCTGTGAATAAACAAGCAGGACAAGGTAGGAGAGTCAGCACCTCCCCCCCAGTGTGCTTGGAGAGGGGAAGGCTTGTAAAAGTGGCTAAAGCATAGCATGCTCCACAGGAGAGTAGGGGAGGGACAACTCCCCACAGGAACTCTAAATAATTAAAAAAAGAATGCAATTGTAACAGGCAGGTAGGGCTGCATACTGGAGAAAAGAAAAGGGGCATGCAGCCAGGAGAACTCTAAACAACCAAAGCCTGCTTGGGCTAGGTGAGTGTAAAGCTCATTCCTGAGATTTACATAAATAAAGCCTGCAGTAGCACAAGGCTGACAGTAGGTGACAGGTGAGCCGCAACCCCAGATAGACATTCACAAAGCTGTTTCCAGACTCTTTTTGTTGTTGTTGTTCTGTTTGTCCTTTGATGAGACAATACAGAACTAGGACTGGATGCTGAAGGATTAACTGAAACTGTATAGCATTTAAATTTGGGATTTAATTGATTTGATGTGCTTAGGTTTTTGGTTTTTTGTTTGTTTGTTTGTTTGTCTAGTTGTTTCCCTTTGATGAGACAACAGCAGAACTTCTTCCCAGACACCAACACCAGGACTGGAGGATGAAGGACTAACACCAAAATTATTAAGACTGAAACTTTATTGCATTTGAACTTGGGGATTTTCTTTTCTTTTCTTCTTTTTTTGCTTTACTATCCTCTCTCTGTCTCTCTAATGCCTGTATAGCTCACCATTGGTTAGTAAACTACCTCTCCCTGTTTATTTCATTGGCTCTATTTTTTTTAGTGTGTGTTTATTTGTTTGGTTTGTTTTTCTTCTCCTTTTCTTTAACTTCTTTGCTTTTCCTCCTCTCTCCCTCTTCCACTCTAGAAATCACCATTGTAATTATTACAAGCTAGAAATACAGAATTACACACAGTACAGGGACAGTAACAATAGCAAGGGCAATGATGGGAAGATGAAAAAAGAGGGAAACCACTTTCCCCAAATAATAAATCAGTACAGGAACCACGGGAAATGAAGAAAACAGATATCCAGATCCAGACGCCAATAAAACGAAAAAAGAACCCAAAGAAGCCCATAAGAACACCTTGAAAAAAGAAATCCTGCAAGTAACCAATGAGAATTTTATGGAGATGATATTGGCTATGGTCAACCAAAATGTGCAGGAGACACTCAAGAAATTCCAAGACAACAAAAATAGAGAATTTGAGAAAGCACAAGAAGAAAAAAAAAAGAAACTGTAGAAACACTGTATAAATACTAAAGTGAAACAAAGAACACGATTAATAAAGAGATAAATGAACTAAGAGTGAAAGTAGACAATATCAAAGAGGAAGACACTCAGGATATAGAAATCCTCAGGAAAAGAATGAAACAGAAATGCAAAACAAAATGGAAGTGTAATCCACAAGACTAGAACAAGCAGAAGACAGACTCTCAGAACTCAAAGAAGGAATGGTAATTAAAGAAAAAACAGAAGAAATATTAGTCAAACAATTCAAGACCTGTGAAAAGAAAATGCAAGAACTTACTGACTCCTTTAAAAGACCAAACCTGAGAATCATGTGCATTGAGGAAGAAGAAGTGCAAGCAAAAGGAATGCATAATATATTCAACAAAATAATAACAGAAAATTTCCCAAATCTAGAGAAATCTATGCCCATACAGGTGCAGAAGGCCTCCAGAACATCAAACAGACCTGACCAAAATAGAAGTACCCCACAGCATATTATCATTAAAACAACAAGTACAGAGACTAGAAGGAAGAATATTGAGGGCTGTAAGAGAGAAAAAACAAATAACATACAAAGGTAAACCCATCAAAATCACAGCAGACTTCTCAACAGAAACATTAAAAGCAAGAAGAGCTTGGGGTGAGGTCTTCCAGGCACTGAATGCAAATAACTTCAACCCTAGGATACTCTACCCAGCAAAACTATCATTCAAAATAGATGGAATGGACAGATTCCAAGATGGTGGCTAGAGGGAGGAAGCTGAAAGCATACCTCCTAAAGTAAAATCTTGGAGAGATGCCGGAGGTACACCTTACAGGCAAAACCACAGAGAAGAGGCAAAACTTTGACCCCTCCACACCTCCAGCCTGTGCAGAGTATCTCCACTTCACATTAAATGGAGAAACCAGGAGGGTGCCTGGGCCGCCACCAGATGCCAGTGCCCAGATGGCTTGGGAAGATGCAGACTGCAAGGTGAGCTAGGCGGTATGCGGTACTCCCACAGACAATCCTGGGACAGATCAGCATAGGCCCCTGGACAGACCAAACCCCACCCAGGGAAAAAAAGAGAAACTGAGTAATGAGCAATAAGAACAATAATGACATGTAGCAAAGAGGGTGGGGCATCCTGAGTGCTGAAGAGGGGGGGAGGGGAATCTCTCACAGAACTGTAAATAAACAAGCCAGGCTGGAGAAGGCAGGAGCAGTGGTACATGCCCAGCAAACAGGAGTGGGAAAGCTTGTAAAAGTGGCGCTGGGAGGAAAACTCCACAGGAGAGGGGGGAAGACTCACGTCCCATGTGAGCTGTAAATAAACATGCCAGCCTGAGAAAGCGGATGCATTGTCACCTCCCACAGTGTGCTTGGAAAGGGAAAAGCTTGTAGCAGCAGCTCTCGCACAGGAGAACTCTGAGTAAACAAAGCCTGCAGGGCCAGGTGAGTGCTACATATGAGATCTGCATAAATAAAGCCTCCAGCAACAGCAGGCTGACAGCAGAGGGCAGGCAAGCCACAGCCACAGATAACCATTCACAGAATTGTTTCCAGACTCTTTTTTTTTCTTTTCTCTCTCCCTACCTTTGATGAGACAACAACTGAAGTATGCTTGCATGCTGAAAAACTTACTGAAACTGTATTGCATTAGAACTAGGGGCATTTTGTGGGTTTTTCTTGTTTTGTGTGGTTGCGTTTTATTTTATTTTTCCCCTTTGATGAGACAACTACAGAACAACATCTAAGGAACCATCTCCAGGACTGGAGGCTGAGGGATGAACACCAAATAATTAAGACTGAAACTTTATTGCATTTGAACTTGGAGATTTATATATATATATATAAATTTATTTTAATTTTTTAATTTTTAATTTTCAATCCTCTCTCTGTCTCTCTAATGCCTTTTCAGCTTATGGTTGATTAGTACACTGTCTCTCCCTGTTTATATCTTTGAAACTTTTTTTGTTTGTTTCTTTGTTGTGTTTTTTCTACTTGTTTATTTGTTTTTCCCTTTTCCTTTAACTTCTTTGCTTTCCATCTCCTCTCACCCTTCCATTCTAAATATCACTAGTGCTATTATTGCAATCCAGAAAATACTTAATTGCACAAAGTACAGGGCTAAAAACAACACCAAGAGCAATGATGGGAAGACAGAAAAATCAGGGAAACCAGTTTCTTCCCAGCAAATAATTAGTACAGGAACCAGAGGGAAATGAAGAAAACAGATACTCAGACCCAGACTCCAACAAAATGAAGGTAAACTATGCCAAAGAACCCAATGAAGCCCACAAGAATAATCTAAAAGAAGAAATACTACAGGTACTCAATGAGAATTTTATAGAGAGGATACTGGATAGGGTCAACCAAAATGTACAGGAGACACTGAAGAAATTCCAAGACAACAAAAATAGAGAATTTGAAAAAGCAAAAGAAGAAATAAAGGAAACCAAAGAAGCACTGTACTAACACCAAAGTGAAACAAAGAACATGATTAATAAAGAGATAAATGAATTCAGGACAAAAATAGACAACATTAAAGAGGAAATGACCCAGGATATGGAAAACCTCAGAAAAAGAATGAAACAGAATTGCAAAACAAAATGGAAGGCCAATCCAGCAGAATAGAACAAGCAGAAGACAGAATCTCAGAACTCAAAGATGAAATGGTAATTAAAGGAAAAACAGAAGAACTATTAGTTAAACAACTCAAGACCTGTGAGAAGAAAATGCAAGAACTCACTGACTGCATCAAAAGACAAAATCTGAGAATCACAGGCATTGAAGAAGGAGAAGAGGTGCAAGCAAAGGGAATTCATAATATATTCAACAAAATAAAAACAGAAAGTTTCCCAAATCTAGAGAAAGCTATTCCCGTACAGATGCAAGAGGCCTCCAGAACACCAAACAGACCAGATTAAAATAGAACTACCCCATGGCATATCATCATTAAAACAACAATTGCAGAAACTAGGGAAAGAATATTGAAGGATGTAAGAGAGAAAAAACAAGTAACATACAAAGACAAACCCATCAAAATCACAGCAGACCTCTCAACAGAAACATTAAAAGCAAGAAGAGCTTGGGGACAGATCTTCCGGGCACTGAATGAAATTAACTTCAATACCAGGATACTCTACCCAGCCAAACGATCATTCAAAATTGATGGAGCAATAAAAGACTTCCATGATAAGCAGAAACTAAAACAATATGTGACCACAAAGCCACCACTACAAAAGATTCTTCAAGGGATTCTGCACACAGAAAGTGAAAGCAAACAAAACCATGAAAGGGCAGGCAGCACCAAACTACAGGAAAAGAAAAAGCAAGAAAGTAGAGAGTAACCTCAACTTAGGTACACACAATCAAACCTTCAAACAACTAAGACAACTAAATGACAGGAATCACCACATACCTATCAGTATTAACACTTAATGTTAATGGACTTAATTCACCCATCAAAAGGAACTGTTTGACAAAATGGATTAAAAAGGAAGATCCAACAATTTGTTGCTTACAGGTGACCCATCTCATTGATAAAAATAAGCATAGGCTTAGGATGAAAGGCTGGAAGAAGATTTACCAAGCCAATGGCCCCTGAAAATAGGCAGGAGTAGCAATACATATCTCTGACAAAGTATACTTCAAACCTACATTGATCAAATGAGATAAAGAAGGACATTCCATACTAATAAAAGGGGAAAAAGACCAAAAGGAAATAACAATTACCAACCTATATGCACACAATGTCAATGCACTCAATTTCATCAAACATACCCTGAAAGACCTAAAAGCATATATTAAACTCCAACACAAAGGTTGTGGGAGACTTCAACACCCCATTATCATCAATAGATGTGTCATCCAAACAAAAAAAAAATAAGGAAATTCAAGATCTAAATATACAATAGATCAAATGGACCTACTTGATGTCTACAGAACATTTCATCCAACATCTACACAATATACATTCTTCTCAGCAGCCCATGGAACCTTCTTCAAAGTATATCAAATTCTATGGCACAAAGCAAGGCTCAGCAAATATAAGAAAACAGAAATTATACCATGCATACTATCTGATCACAATGCAATAAAACTAGAACTCAACAACAAAAATAAAGACAAAAAATATGGAAACAGCTGGAAACTGAATAACTCCTTGCTTAATGAACAATGGGTCATTGATGAAATAAAAGAGGAAATTAAAAAGTTCCTGGAAGTCAATGGAAATGAAAACACAACCTACCGGAACCTATGGGAAACAGCAAACGCAGTCCTGAGAGGAAAGTTTATAGCCATGAGTGCATATATTAAAAAGACTGAAAGATCCCAAATCAATAACCTAATGATACATCTCAAACTCTTATAAAAACAAGAACAAGCAAATCCCAAAACAAATAGAAGGAGAGAAATAATAAAAATAAGAGCTGAAATCAATGAAATAGAAATAAAAAAAACCATACGAAGAATTAATGAAACAAAAAGTTGGTTCTTTGAAAAAATAAACAAGATCGACAGACCCCTGGCAAACCTGACTAAAATGAGAAGAGAAAAAACCCAAATTAGTAGAATCAGGAATTCGAAAGGGGAGATAACAACAAACACCATGGAAGTCCAGGAAATCATCAGCAACTACTTCAAGAACGTATATTCAAATAAATATAAAATCAAAGAAGTTCAAAAATCTTAAAGAAATGGACAGATTTCTAGGCACATATGATCATCCAAAACTGAACCAAGAGGATATTAATCACCTGAATAGATCTATAACACAAAATAACACTGAAGCAGCAATCATTAGTCTCCTCAAAAAGAAATGTCCAGGACCTGATGGATTCTCTGCTGAATTCTATCAGACCTTTAAAGAAGAACTGATACCAACCCTCTTTAAACTGTTCCATGAAATAGAAAGGGAAAGAAAACTGCCAAACACATTTTGTGAAGCCAGTAAAACACTTATCCCCAAACCAGGCAAAGACACCTCCAAAAAGGAGAACTATAGGCCAATCTCCTTAATGAACATTGATGCAAAAATCATCAGTAAAATAATGCCAAACCAAATTCAACAACACATCAAAAAGATCATTCACCACAACCAAGTAGGGTTCATCCCAGGAATGCAGGGGTGGTTCAACATTTGAAAATCAATAAATGTAATAAACCACATTACAGAAGCAAAGACAAAAACCACTTGATCATCTCAACAGATGCAGAAAAAGCCTTTGATAAGATCCAACACCATTTCATGATAAAAGCTCTAAGAAAACTAGGAATAGAAGGACAGTAACTGAACATTATAAAAGCTGTACATGAGAAACCTACAGCCAGCATTATACTTAATGGTGAAATACTGAAACCATTCCCACTAAAATCAGGAACTAGACAAGGATGCCCACTATCTGCACTCCTATTCAACATAGTATTGGAATTCGTAGCCAGAGCAATTAGGCAAGAAGAAGGAATAAAAGGAATACAAATAGGTAAAGAAATTGTCAAAATATCCCTATTTGCAGATGATATGATCCTATACCCTAAAGAACCAAAAAACTCTACTCAAAAGCTCCTAGACACAATAAACAGGTACAGCAAGGTAGCAGGATATAAAATCAACATAGAAAAATCACCAGCATTTCTGTACACTAATAATGAAGAAACTGAGAAAGAATATATGAAAACAATTCCATTACAATAGCCTAAAAAAAAATCAAATACATAGGTGTAAACTTACCAAAGGATGTGAACAACCTTTATAAGGAAAACTATAAACTTCTGAAGAAAAAGATTGAGAAAGACTATAGAAAGTGGAGAGATCTCTCATGCTTATGGATTGGTAGAATCAACATAGTAAAAATGTCTATACTCCCAAAAGCAATCTACATGTTTAATGCAATTCCTATCAAAATCCCAATGACATTCATCAAAGAGATTGAAAAATCTACTGTTAAATTTATATGGAAACACAAGAGGCCACTAATAGCCAAGGCAATACTCAGTAAAAAGAACAATGCTGTAGGTATCACAATACCTGACTTCAAACTATATTACAAGGCAATAGCAATAAAAACAGCATGGTACTGGCAGAAAAACAGAATAGAGGACCCAGATATAAAGCCTTACAACTATAACTAGCTTGTCTTGACAAAGGCACTAAAAGTATACAGTGAAGAAAAGACAGCCTCTTCAACAAAACTGCTGGGAAAACTGGTTAGCAGTCTGGAAAAAACTGAAACTAGATCCATGTTTATCACCCTATACTAATATTAACTCAAAATGGATCAAGGATCTTAATATCAGACCACAAACTCTAAAGTTGGTACAGGAAAGAGTAGGAAATACTTTGGAACTAATAGGTATAGGCAAAGACTTTCTCAATGAAATCCCAGCTGCTGAGCAACTAAGAGATAGCATAGATAAATGGGACTTCATAAAGCTAAAAAGCTTCTGCTCAACAAAAGAAATGTTTTCTAAACTGAAGAGACCACCCACAGAGTGGAAGAAAACATTTGCCAGCTACACATCAGACAGAGGACTGATAACCAGAATATATAGGGAACTCAAAAAACTAAATTCTCCCAGAATTAATGAACCAATAAAAAAATGGGCAAGTGAACTAAACAGAACTTTCTCAAAAGAAGAAATTCAAATGGCCAAAAAATACATGAAAAATGCTCATCATCTCTAGCCATAAAGGAAATGCAAATTAAAACCACACTAAGATTCTACCTCACCCCTTGTTAGAATGGCCATCATTAGCAACACCACTAACAACAGGTGTTGGCGAGGATTTGGGGAAAAAGGAACCCTCTTACACTGCTGGTGGGAATGTAAACTAGTACAACCACTCTGGAAAAAAATTTGAAGGCTTCTTAAAAATCTAAACATAGATCTGCCATATGATCCAGCAATACCACTCTGGGGAGGTACCCAAAAGAAAGTGACACAGGTTATCCCAGAGGCACTTGCACACCCATGTTTATTGCAGCACTATTCACAATAGCCAAGTTATGGAAACAGCCAAGATGCCCAACTACTAATGAATGGATTAATAAAATGTTGTATTTATACACAATGGAATTTTATGCAGCTATGAAGAAGAATGAAATGTTATCATTTGCAGGTAAATGGATGGAACTGGAGAACATCATTCTGAGTGAGGTTAGCCTGGCCCAAAAGACCAAAAATCATATGCTGTCCCTCCTACTTGGATATTAGATCAAGGGCAAACACAACAAGGGGATTGGACTTTGATCACATGATAAAGTGAGAGCACATACGAGAGGTATAAGGGTAGGTAAGACACCCAAAAAACTAGATAACATTTGTTGCCCTCAATGCAAAGAAACTAATGCAGATACTTTAAAGTGATTGAGGCCAATAGGGGAAGGGAACCAGGAACTAGAGAAAAGGTTAGTACAAGAAGAATTAACTTAGAAGGTAACACACATGCATAGGAACACACTGCATGTCAACTCACTGTATAGCTATCCTTATCTCAACTAGCAAAAACCCTAGGTCCTTCCTATGCCTGGTAACGAGGGGGTGGGGGGAAGAGGGAGGGGGCTGGGAGGTAAGAGAGCGGGGTAGGGGGAAGGGGGTAGACATGACCCAAACATTGTATGCACATATAAATAAAAGAAAAAAAATAAAAAATAAAAAGCACAGTGCTTTGGGGTTCAGTAAAAAAATAAAAAAAAATAGTTAATATTCATGCATTCACCCTAAAGATAGCTGAAGATGAGCTGAGTCCTTACTCTGCCCCTTCCCATATATGTCTGGGTTGTGTAATAAACCTTTCTCTGCCTTCAAAAAAAATGTAAACCAGTAGAGAAAACTGGTTGACATGTCTACCGACATGAAAAGCTATACAAGGCATTTGGACAAAAAAAAATTCACAAGACAACAATAAAATATGATCCCATCTATATTAAAAATATAGACTGTACCCAGAAAGATGGACATAGATATATAAATCCATAGGCAATAGTTGGAAAGGATATACCCTATTATTAACAGCAGTTATGTCCTGGGAAAACAGCAAAACTGGGATAAGAAGAAATGGAAGAGAAAAGCGATTTCCATTGCTATGCATGCTTTTGTATTTGCATTTTTATAAGGAATATGTTTTTGTATATTATTTATATACTTTTTAGGCAATAAAAAGAAAAAATCTATTTTAATGTAAATAATGCATTTACAGTTTTTGCAAGAAATATTACTTATAACACTAAATGCATGTGTAGTTTTAAAATTTTTTTATTAATAAGCCAGACTTGTTCTCTCTGCCTTGTCTCTTTTTATTAAGGAATGAAAATACAAAAAAGGATAAACTCATACTTTAGGACAAAGTGAGTCCATACAGGGATGAGAGAGTCAGTACATCTCTGGAAGCCAGAAAGCTGATGGAGGAGTTAACACATAAACCTCAGGCTGCTGAGGAGGGCTGCCAGTTAGTCTGTGGGAACCTGGGCAAGTCCTGATGGTGGATCAACTGTACCCACCTGCTTTTCTCCATCCTCACCTTCCCGGTGCCCCCCGCCAGTCCTTCATACACACAGCCAGAAAAGTACAGATAGCTAGTATTTATTCTTAGACAAAAGAAAACAAGTCTCTGACAGTTTTTCTCTAAAGAAAGTTAAATAACTCAAATTGGAGAATTTGAGTTCAGGCTTTTAGTCCTGAACTTGGTGCCACAGAGTAAGTCCTCATTCCATGATCAGGAGGCCTCAGCCTAAAAAATTAGTTCTAATCACCCTTTCCCACCCAATGCCCAGAGCACCCAGTCAGATGCTCACAGGGGAGAAGACACTTAGTTACACAGACTTTCTTAAATATGGCCAAACAAATAGCAGCAAGATATTAGTAAAATTAGCAGCTTGAAAGAGAAACACCAAGAAATATAAACATGAAAAACAAACATCAGTGGAAACATAGATAATCAGAAAATGGAAGAAAACTTGACTTAGAGATTTAGGGAAGATTTTATAAAACCAGAATGGGTTTATCTGAAAAAAGAACAAGATGAAGCAATTAGAGACTAAAAATGTGATTGCTGAGGGGGCTAAAAGCAAGACTCAAGTAATAGCATGTCTGCCTAGCAAGTGTGAGACCCTGAGTTCAAACCCCAGCACTGAGCATATTACATACAGCTGAAACAAAATGTTCAAAAGAATAAGAGAAGAAATCTCCCAGAACTAGAGAGAGAGAACAGATAAGAAAACTACAGATTCACAAGCTCAATGCTCACTTAGTGGAGCCCAGGAAAAATGAAGAGAAAAGGCTGTGGGGCGGGGGTGGCAAGGTGGGGGGTTGACATCGGTCATCTCCCACCTTTGCATCACTCATTCCCAGGGGAACTCTGATAGAAACCCACTTGATTGCCATTGTGGAAGATTTGTTCCTAGACTTACCATCCCACCAAGGTGGGGATGGTATTTCAGAAAGGGGAGGTGATAGAGGGTGGCTAAAAAATGACAAATGTGTGCCATTTTTATGTTTTTCTTCTCTTCTCTTCTGTTCTTTTTTCTCCTCCTCCTCCTTCTCTTCCTCCCTCTCCTCTCCTTCCTTCCTTTCTTCTTTCCTTTTCTTTCTCTTTCTTTCTTCCTTCTTTCCTTCCTCCCCTCTCCTCCCATCCTCTCCCCTTCTCTCCTCTCCTCTCTCCTCCTCTCCCTCTCTCTCTCAGTCTCCCTATGTAGTCCTGGTTGTTCTCCAATTCTTGGGCTCAAGGGATTCTCTCACTTCAGCCTCCCAAGTTCTGGAAGTACAGGTGCATGCCATGATGCCTAGTTTGTGTCCCTATCTTAAGGTAGCCTAATAGCAACATGAAGGCCAGGACCTCTGTATGTGTGGACACCTGTACTCTATGGAAATTCACCTGAGTAGCTGACAGAAATGGCTAAACTCAGGGCAAGGTGAACAGAACCCTTCAGCTCATTACTGGTGACCTGCTTCAGGTGTAGATTAGTCCATGCTCTTTGGGTCTGAATGTCCCATTGCTTGCAATCATGCCTAACTCTCAGGATTCAGCTCCTGTTTCTGTAGTATCTTGTTTATAAGACTATCATGACTTTTTTCAGTGCAATGGTCTACAGAGTGTAGCAGTCATCTTTTGTTGAGGGCTGGGTACCAAACATTCTGCCTTTTCCAGTAATGTCCTTACACAATCTGTAGGAGTGAACATCTAACAGCCACATCTGTATTATAGAACTCTTGTCCATACAAAAATGGCTTGATTCAACAGTAAAACTTCTATCAATTTGAAACAACCGTGTTTTCTAGTACAGGAATTTGAAAATTAGTCTGGTAAGATGGAGATTCTAGTGACTGTCTTCAGCTTCAATTTAGAGAGAGAGGTAAATCAAAAAGGAGACACTGGGCTGAAAAAAAGACAACTATAAACAAGGAAGTACAAAACAAAAGGCTCAATCAAAAGTGTCTTAGTCAAGAACCAAAAAGAGAGTAGAGCTATGATACAGACAAACTGGGGACCTTCAAACCTCCAATGGAAATACAGAATCTGTTAGATGGGTTTAAGCAACTCATCAAGGCTTAGAGGCAGAAAGGTGGACAGAGCCCTTCATTATAAGAAATTGTGGTAAGAATTCCTTAAGAAGGGAGACTTTTGAGATGATGTGTCAGTGAGGCCAATGAGAGAACACAGGTATGGAGATAAAAGCCAGTCAACAAAATGAATAGAATACTTGAGTCCAAAAATTTGATCTGAAAAAAAAAAAGCAACATATGGAGAGGACTTGCATCAATCAGGAAATTTAACATGACTTTCTGCAATTTTATGTAACATTTACAGCACAGTTTTAATTTTAATTTTAATTTTTTTTATTATTCATATGTGCATACAAAGCTTGGGTCATTTCTCCCCCCTGCCCACACCCTCTCCCTTACCACCCACTCTGCCCCCTCCCTCTCCCCCCTACCCCCTCAATACCCAGCAGAAACTATTTTGCCCTTATTTCTAATTTTGTTGTAGAGAGAGTATAAGCAATAATAGGAAGGAACAAGGGTTTTTGCTGGGTGAGATAAGGATAGCTATACAGGGAGTTGACTCACATTAATCTCCTGTGCGTGTGTGTTACCTTCTAGGTTAATTCTTTTTGATATCACCTTTTCTCTAGCTCCTGGTTCCCTTTTCCTATTGGCCTCAGTTGCTTTTAAGGTATCTGCTTTAGTTTCTCTGCGTTAAGGGCAACAAATGCTAACTAATTTTTTAGGTGTCTTACCTTTCCTCACCCCTCCCTTGTGTGCTAAAGCTTTTATCATGTGCTCAAAGTCCAATCCTATTGTTGTGTTTGCCCTTGATCTAATGTCCACATATGAGGGAGAACATATGATTTTTGGTCTTTTGGGCCAGGCTAACCTCACTCAGAATGATGTTCTCCAATTCCATCCATTTACCAGTGAATGATAACATTTCGTTCTTCTTCATGGCTGCATAAAATTCCATTGTGTATAGATACAACATTTTCTTAATCCATTCGTTAGTGGTGGGGCATCTTGGCTGTTTCCATAACTTGGCTATTGTGAATAGTGCCGCAATAAATATGGGTGTGCAGGTGCCTCTGGAGTAACCTGTGTCACAGTCTTTTGGGTATATCCCCAAGAGTGGTATTGCTGGATCAAATGGTAGATCAATGTCTAGCTTTTTAAGTAGCCTCCAAATTTTTTTCCAGAGTGGTTGTACTAGTTTACCTTCCCACCAACAGTGTAAGAGAGTTACTTTTTCCCTGCATCCCCGCTAACACCTGTTGTTTGTGGTGTTGCTAATGATGGCTATTCTAACAGGGGTGAGGTAGAATCTTAGTGTGGTTTTAATTTGCATTTCCTTTATTGCTAGAGATGGTGAGCATTTTTTCATGTGTTTTTTGGCCATTTGAATTTCTTCTTCTGAGAAAGTTCTGTTTAGTTCACTTGCCCATTTCTTTATTGGCTCATTAGTTTTGGGAGAATTTAGTTTTTTAAGTACCCTATATATTCTGGTTATCAGTCCTTTGTCTGATGTGTAGGTGGCAAATATTTTCTCCCACTCTGTGGGTGTTCTCTTCAGTTTAGAGACCATTTCTTTTGATGAACAGAAGCTTTTTAGTTTTATGAGGTCCCATTTATCTATACTATCTCTTAGTTCTAGCACAGTTTTTAAAAGTCTTCCTATTAAATCCTTTATTTATTTATAAATTATATCTATGTTACTTTTCTAGCTAGTCACAATAACATTAAGCTATTTGAAATGCATTTCCCTGTTACTCTCCCATCTAACAAGCTGTCAGTAGTTTTGTTAAAAAACTGGAGTCACACTGACCTAGGCTTGTTTTGTCAGTTACTAAGTATGTGACCCACAGCAACTTTATTAACTAACTCTTTGAGTTTCAGCTCTAGTTTATAATTATGAGACACAATCATACCAGGAAAGCAGATGGCACAATACTTAGGACACATGACTACTCTATAAATGGTAGCTCTTTTCCTTTTTTTTGTTTGTTCCTTTTAATCACACTCAGAAGTATTTCATAAATGAAATAAATGCACTAAGATATGTTGAACTGATTTTCTAAATTTATTACAAACATGGGTTTGATTTTTTTTGGTGTTTTATACTTCTATCGAAAATCACACTTAAAACTTTTAGCCCTGTGAAGGGCAGAAGTCATATTTATCTGTATCCCTAATGCCAAGTCTATGTGGCTTCCGACTCAAGAGAGGCACATGGTGCTCTTGGGTCAGAGCTGCCACTTGTGGAGCCACAGCAGGTTTTCTTAATGATGATGTGAAATTTCAGAAGTGAATTTCTCATCTGCAAGTCTATCTAGAAAACAGATGCCAAGGGGTTTGTTTTGTTTTGTATTTTCCTACAAAGATAAACTTTTCCAACCAATAGAAAAGTTTAGGGTTGGAGATGCAGTTCAGTGGTAGAGTGCTCATTTGGTTTCCATTCCTAGAACCACCAAAAAAAAAAAAAAAAAGAAGGTAGCTTAACAGGTTTATTGCTGGAGCCTTAGGAAGTCTCACCCCTTAATCTAGACAACCATTCTTTTCTGGAAGTTCACCATATAACAACAAAAACAGCAAACTCTGAAAACAACCCAAATACATGGGAAGCAACTTAGAATTTTTGCAGAAAACGTTACAGAGAGTATTACTGACCAGTGAGAATAAGACTCAAACCCAGGTGGCTGGAGGAAAGGAAGGTTTATTATGCTAGTGGGCCAGCACCTGGATATCTCCAAAATGGCGCAGGCCCCAAGCTCAGGGTGGTTGAGGTTTTTATACTGAGAAAAGCAGCAGCAAGCAAGCAGGGAGTGTAGAAGCAGACTTGGCAATTAGCTGTTCAAGGTTACAATATATCATGTCAGCACAGCTGTGGACAAAGGCCATCTGCAGTTTTTAGCAAGATAGCTGGATGTAGGGGCCCAGGCAAGGGGGAAGGGCTTTACTCGTCTTTGATCCTTTTCCCTGGCTTTGATCTTTCTCTGGGTTTCCTAATCATTCCCTCCTCTTCTCCATCATAATCCCTTATGACCATTTCAGGGAAGTCATCTAGAGGCAGTCTTTGGTACTGTCTCTCTAACTGTAATTTAAGAGCTCCATCCAGTTGCAAGTGAACCTGGTGAGGTTTATCACACAAGGCCCTAGGAGCAGTAGTAAGAGTAGCACAGTGAGTGGGCCCACCGGGGGGCTACCCAGGGGGTCCAGTTTTATCCCATAAAAGACTTTGTTTAGCATTTCCTTGAAGGAGTGGAGGAGTTTTCACTCCTCTTCTGGCAAATACATATCACCCAGCTTACTTTGGAAAGTTGGCATGAGGCATTACTATTTGAAAAGGGAACCCAGGATAGAAACAACCAAAATCAATATCACATCCTGCTGGTATGAGAGAAAGATTGTCAGAAAGAGCCTCTTGATTTAGGCTTTGTCCTATGGAGCAGTTACTGTTATTGTTACTGACCAAAACAAGGTTATGATACCAAAAGAGAGATAGGCAAGGGATGGCAGAACTCAAACATCACCACATAACATTGCCCGTGAGAAACAACCACCCATTAACTGTCTGTCCAGTTGACTCCTCAAGTTCTGCCATGCATAGACTAGTCAGCTTCTGGTTTTTGACTAGGGCAAGGCTGAATGTCCCCTGTTCAGGGTCAGTTTAAGCTGATGCTGGAGTCCTGGTTTGGGGAGAAGCCCCTGTTTGGGGTTATTTTGGAACATGTTTTACATTGTTTACAAATATTGTTAGCTGGGCTGATGAAGCGCCTGGTTACCAAGATCAGGGTGGCTTAACAATACCTTATTAATCACCTCAACACAGTCATGGTCTGGAGGCCCACAGCTAACAGGAGGAGGTCACTGGGTTTAAAGTCCAGACAACTTTTACCTTCACTTGTGGATTTTTACAGAGCATACTCTGGTATCTGACTATCTTGGCATTTGTCAGCTAATACTGTCCCTTGTATTTTATTAGAGTCATCATAGAATGTGGGATCCTAACAGTTATTTTCTCCCCCAGTGTTAACTTTTTGTCTCTGATACCAGGAAGGCTGTGGGTGTGAGAGCTCACAAGCAGGGAGGCCATCCCTTTGCCATTGAACTGAACTGTTTGGAGAGATAAGCCATTGGCTGATGTCATGAGCCTAGGAATTGGGTCAGGATTCCAACTGTCAAGTCATTTCTCTCATGTACATAGAGGAAGAAAGGCTTTTTACATCTGGGAGTTCCAGAGCAGGGGCACTAATTAATTCCTCCTTGATGGCATGAAAAGCCTGTTGTTGTGTAGATTTCCAGATTAGGAGCTCCCTTTTGTCCCCCACTTTGTGGTTTTATATAAAGGTTTTGCTGGCAGTGAGAAATTAGGTATCCAAATTTGGCAGAACCCAACCATTTTTAAGAACTCACAGATTTGTCTTCTTAAAGTTGGAGTCAGGATTGAACAGACAGCTTGTTTTATTTTTGTGCCAAGGTTTTGTTGGCCTTGGGAGGTTTTGAAAGATCTGAGCCTTTTTTATTTTTTGAATACCTGATTTATTTAAATTATAATATGCACTGGCTTGTTGCCAATCTATCATGTCCATCTCTCTCTCATCTACAACTCCTAGTTTATTGCAATATTGACAAAAAAAAAATCCCACAAAACCATGCTCCTGACTGTGGACGCACACATACACTATTTTAGATGATTCTATCACAGCTTGGCAAAGAATTTTTCCATTATTTGTTACTATCCTTGACAGATTTTATTTAGCTTGATTTTTCTGTATTTTTAAAATTTTATTATTCATATGTGCATACAAGGTTTGGGTCATTTCTCCCCCCTGCCCACACCCCCTCCCTTACCACCCACTCCCTTACCACCCACTCTGCCCCTCCTTCTCCCCCCGAACCCCTCAATACCCAGCAGAAACTATTTTGCTCTTATTTCTAATTTTGTTGTAGAGAGAGTATAAGCAATAATAGGAAGGAACAAGGGTTTTTGCTGGTTGAGATAAGGATAGCTAAACAGGGAGTTGACTCACATTAATTTCCTGTGCGTGTGTGTTACCTTCTAGGTTAATTCTTTTTGATCTCACCTTTTCTCTAGTTCCTGGTCTCCTTCTCCTATTGGCCTCAGTTGCTTTTAAGGTATCTGCTTTAGTTTATCTGCATTGAGGGAAACAAATGCTAACTAATTTTTTAGGTGTCTTACCTATCCTCACCCCTCCCTTGTGTGCTCTCACTTTTTTCATGTGCTCAAAGTCCAATTCCCTTGTTGTGTTTGCCCTTGATCTAATGTCCACATATAAGGGAGAATATATGATTTTTGGTCTTTTGGGCCAGGCTAACCTCACTCAGAATGATGTTCTCCAATTCCATCCATTTACCAGCGAATGATAACATTTCGTTCTTCTTCATGGCTGCATAAAATTCCATTGTGTATAGATACCACATTTTCTTAATCCATTCATCAGTGGTGGGGCATCTTGGGTGTTTCCATGACTTGGCTATTGTGAATAGTGCTGCAATAAACATGGGTGTGCAGGTGCCTCTGGAGGAACCTGTGTTACTCCAGAGCTCCTTTGTCAAAGACAAGTTTGTTATAGTTGTGTGGCTTCATATCTGGGTCCTCTACTCTGTTCCACTGGTCTTCATGTCTGTTTTTGTGCCAGTACCATGCTGTTTTTATTGTTATTGCTTTGTAATATAGTTTGAAGTCATGTATTGTGATACCTCCAGCATTGTTCTTTTGACTGAGTATTGCCTTGGCTATTCATTGCCTCTTGTGTTTCCATATTAATTTCATGGTAGATTTTTCAATCTCTTTAATGAATGTCATTGGAATTTTGATGGGAATTGCATTAAACATGCAGATTACTTTTGAGAGTATAGACATTTTTGCTATGTTGATTCTACCAATCCATGAGCATGGGAGATCTCTCCACTTTCTATAGTCTTCCTCAGTCTCTTTCTTCAGAAGTGTATAGTTTTCCTTGTAGAGGTCATTCACATCTTTTGTTAGGTTTACACCTAGGTATTTGGTTTTTTTTTTTTTGAGGCTATTGTAAATGGAATTGCTTTCATACATTCTTTTTCAGTTTGCTCATTGTTAGTTTATGGAAATGCTAATGATTTTTCTATGTTGATTTTGTATCCTGCTACCTTGCTATAGCTATTGATGATGTCTAGAAGCTTCTGAGTAGAGTTTTTTGGGTCTTTAAGGTATAGGATCATGTCATCTGCAAATAGGGATATTTTGACAGTTTCTTTACCTATTTGTATTCCTTTTATTCCTTCTTCTTGCCTAATTGCTCTGGCTAGGAATTCCAGTACTATGTTGAATAGGAGTGGAGATAGTGGGCATCTTTTTCTGGTTCCTGATTTTAGAGGGAATGGTTTCAGGTTTTCTCTGTTAAGTGTAATGCTGGCTCTAGGTTTTTCATATATAGCTTTTATAATGTTGAGGTAATTTCCTTCTATTCCTAGCTTTCTTAGAGCTTTTATCATGAAATGGTGTTGGATCTTATCAAAGGCTTTTTCTGCATCTATTGAGATGATCAAGTGGTTTTTGTCTTTGTTTCTTTTAATGTGGTTTATTACGTTTATTGATTTTCATATGTTGAACCACCCCTGCATCCCTGGGATGAAGCCTACTTGGTCATGGTGAATAATCTTTTTGATGTGTTGCTGAATTCGGTTTGCCATTATTTTGTTGAGGATTTTTGCATCAATGTTCATTAAGGAGATTGGCCTATAGTTCTCCTTTTTGGAGGTGTCTTTGCCTGATTTTGGGATAAGTGTAATACTGGCTTCATAAAGTGTGATTGGCAGTTTTCCTTCCCTTTCTATTTCATGGAACAGTTTAAGGAGGGTTGGTATCAGTTCTTCTTTAAAGGTCTGATAGAATTCAGCAGAGAATCCATCAGGTCCTGGACGTTTCTTTTTTGGGAGACTCTTGATTGCTGCTTCAATTTCATTTTGTGTTATAGATCTATTCAGGTGATTAATTTCCTCTTGGTTCAGTTTTGGATGATCATATGTATCTAGAAATCTGTCCATTTCTTTAAGATTTTCAAATTTATTTGAATATAGGTTCTTGAAGTAGTCTCTGATGATTACCTGGACTTCCATGGTGTTTGTTGTTATCTCCCCTTTTGCATTCCTGATTCTACTAATTTGAGTTTTTTCTCTCCTGATTTTAGTCAGGTTTGCCAGGGGTCTATTGATCTTGTTTATTTTTTCAAAGAACCAACTTTTTGTTTCATTAATTCTTCATATACTTTTTTTGGTTTCTATTTTGTTGATTTCAGCTCTTATTTTTATTATTTTTCTCTTTCTATTTGTTTTGGGATTTGCTTGTTCTTGTTTTTCTAGGAGTTTGAGATGTATCATTAGGTCATTGATTTGGGATCTTTCAGTCTTTTTAGTATATGCACTCATGGCTATAAACTTTCCTCTCAAGACTACCTTTGCTGTTTCCCATAGGTTCCGGTATGTTTTGTTTTCATTTTCATTGACTTCCAGGAACTTTTTAATTTCTCTTTTATTTCATCAATGATCCATTGTTCATTAAGTAATGAGTTATTTAGTTCCAGTTGTTTGCATGTATTTTGTCTTTACTTTTGTTGTTGAGTTCTACTTTTACTGCATTGTGATCAGATAGTATGCACAGCATAATTTCTATTTTCTTGTATTTGCTGAGGCTTGCTTTGTGCCCTAGGATATTATCTGTTTTGGAGAAGGTTCCATGGGCTGCTGAGAAGAATGTATATTGTGTAGATGTTGGATGAAATGTTCTGTAGACATCAACTAGGTCCATTTGATCTATTGTATATTTTAGATCTTGGATTTCTTTATTGATTTTTTGTTTGGATGACCTATATTGATGATAATGGGGTGTTAAAGTCTCCCACAACCACTGTGTTGGCATTTATATATGCTTTTAGGTCTTTCAGGGTATGTTTGATGAAATTGGGTGCATTGACATTGGGTGCATACAGGTTGATGGTTATTATTTCCTTTTGGTCTATTTCCCTTTTTATTAGTATGGAATGTCCTTCTTTATCTCATTTGATCAATGTAAGTTTGAAGTCTACTTTGTCAGAGATAAGTATTGCTACTCCTGCCTGTTTTTGGGGGCCATTGGCTTGGTAAATCTTCTTCCAGCCTTTCATCCTAAGCCTATGCTTATTTCTGTCGGTCAGATGGGTCTCCTGTAAGCAACAAATTGTTGGATCTTCCTTTTTAATTCATTTCATCAAGCGGTGCCTTTTGATGGGTGAATTAAGTCCGTTAACATTAAGCGTTAGTACTGATAGGTATGTGGTGATTCCTGTCATTTAGTTGTCTTAGTTGTTTGAAGGTTTGATTGTGTGTACCTTAATTGAGGTTACTCTACTGTCTTGCTTTTTCTTTTCCTGTGGTTTGGTGCTGCCTGCCTTTTCATGGTTAAGTTGGGTTTCACTTTCTGTGTGCAGAATCACTTGAAGAATCTTTTGTAGTGGTGGCTTTGTGGTCACATATTGTTTTAGTTTCTGCTTATCATGGAAGACTTTTATTGCTCCATCTATTTTGAATGATAGTTTTGCTGGGTAGAGTATCCTGAGGTTGAAGTTATTTTCATTCAGTGCCCGGAAGATCTCACTTCACACTCTTCTTGCTTTTAATGTTTCTGTTGAGAAGTCTGCTGTGATTTTGATGGGTTTACCTTTGTATGTTACTTGTTTTTTCTCTCTTACAGCCTTCAATATTCTTTCCCTTATTTCTGAACTTGTTGTTTTAATGATGATATGTCATGGGGTAGTTCTATTTTGATCTGGTCCGTTTGGTGTCCTGGAGGCCTCTTGCATCTGTATAGGAATATCTTTCTCTGTATTTGGGAAATTTTCTGTTATTATTTTGTTGAATATATTACGCATTCCCTCGGTTGTACCTCTTCTCCTTCTTCGATGCCCATTGTTCTCATTTTTGTATTTTGATGGAGTCAGTGAGTTCTTGCATTTTCTTTTCACAGGTCTTGAGTTGTTTAATTAATAGTTCTTTGGTTTTTCCTTTAATTACCATTTCATCTTCATGTTCTGAGATTCTGTCTTCTGTTTGTTCTATTTTGCTGGATTGACCTTCTGTTTTGTTTTGCCGTTCTGTTTCATTCTTTTTACTGAGGTTTTCCATATCCTGGGTGGTTTCCTCTTTAATGTTGTCTATTTTTGTCCTGAGTTCATTTATCTGTTTATTCATCGTGTTCTCTGTTTCACTTTGGTGTTTATACAGTGCTTCTATGGTTTTCTTTATTTCTTCTTTGGTTTTTCAAATTCTCTATTTTTGTTGTCTTGGAATTTCTTGAGTGTCTCCTGTACATTTTGGTTGACCCTATCCAATATCATCTCTATAAAATTCTCATTGAGTACCTGTAGTATGTCTTCTTTTAAATTATTCTTGTGGGCTTCATTGGGTCCTTTGGCATACTCAGAGTCTGGATCTGAGTATCTGTTTTCTTCATTCCCCTCTGGTTCCTGTACTAATTTTTTGATGTGGGGAAACTGGTTTCCCTTCTTTTTCTGTCTTCTCATAATTGTCTTTGGTGTTGTTACTGTCCCTGTACTGTGTGCAATTACATATTTTCTAGCTTGTAATAATAACAATTGTAATATTTAGAATGGAAGGGTGAGCGGAGATGGAAAGCAAGAAGTTAAAGAAAAGGGATAAACAAATAAACAGACAAGAAGGAGAAAACAGAACAAGAAATCAGACAAAAAAGTTTCAAAGGTATAAACAGTGAGCATTAGTGTACTAATCGACAGTAAGCTGAACAGGCATTAGAGAGACAGAGAGAGGATTGAAAATAAAATATAAAAAAAAAAGATAAGAGTAAAAATAAAAAATAAGTAAATGAAAGAAATATATATATAAATAAAATAAAATAAAATAAAATGAAAAATAGAAAATTAAAAAAAAAACCAAAAAACCAAAAAACTTCCAAGTTAAAATGCAATGAAGTTTCAGTCTTAATAACTTGGGTGTCTGTCTCAGTCTCCAATCCTGGAGATGGTGCCTCAGATGTTGTTCTGTAGTTGTCTCATCAAAGGGGACACATTCCAGAAGAGACAGAGTGGGAACTCTGTCCCTTTAAGACAGTCTTGGTGGTTAGCTGCTGCAAGGAGGTGGTAAGAGTGTGCAACCAGCTTTTTTTTGCTGGGTATGCTCATAAATCTGATGTCAGAGCAGTTCCAAAGATGGTTGGGGAGTTCTTGAAACACTGTGGGAGACAGGTCCAGGTTAACTGTTGTTGACCCTCTGGTTGGGGTATCCTCCCATTGGCAAGCAAAGATGGGTTGTCTCACAGGTGCCAACTGGACACAGAACAATACATCTTTTGAGTCCAAGCAAAAGGAGCAGGTTGTCTCTGCTGGTATCAGGGCCAGCAAACTGTATGGGTTAGGAACCACAGGGTGCAGAGCCACTGTTGTTTGACTGACTGCCTGGAGATCCTGCACTGGACAGTAATCATCAGTGTCTGGCTTCTGAACTGGCAACAAAGGAATGTTCCAGGTAGATTGACAAGGTCTCAGGATTTCATATTTTAAAGTCTCTGGAGGTGATGAGATATCTCTTTGATCACCTGACTGACAAAACCAGGCCCATTGTCTGACCCAAGACTGTCAGGTACCCCGAACCAGGAAATGATTTCCTTGGCTAGTGTTTTTAATACCTCTGCAGGCTTTTCATGTGGGTGGGGTATACTTTCACCAAGCCTGTAAAACTGCAGACCACACCAGAAGGTACTGATAAGTTTTGCTTGGTTGGATCTCAGAGAAGTCCATTTTCAGGTGTTGGAATGGGTAGACTCCTTTTTTCTGGATGAGTATCAGGGGCTTGGGCCCCTGTCCTGGGTTGTATTGGGTGCAGTGCAGGCAAGCCTTACTGGGAAACTGAGTTAGTGTCGTCAATTGAGGAATGATCAGATATTTTTGTAACAGTTCTTGTAGAGAGGTTTTACCCAAATGGGAGATGTCATGTCATCACTCCTGTCTTTTTCAGCATTGAGGCCATTGGACTCAGTTTTAAGGTGCTCCTTCTCCAGCCCCTCCTCCTTGGCTTTGTCTGTCATAGTGACCAGGGCCAAGAAATCTTGGGGACTGTCTCCTTTATCTGGGTTGTCTTGGGTAGCCCACTTCTTAATGAGCTCCTTGGTGGCAGCCTGGAGCATGGCATACAGAGACCTCTGGTCTTTGTCCACAGTTAGGTCCTCTGCCTGAATCTCCTCTATCATGATACCCAAGCCGTCATCCGAAGAGTCCCCAGACTTGCTCATCATAGGCTGCCCTCTGTGGCCCCTCTTTTTGTATTTTTGGGTCACCCTATGGTCTCTGACTCTGTGCCTGCCTTCCCAATGGCCCCAGGGAGCTTTACCAGGGATGCCAGCCTTTCTGGCCTCCTGTCTTGGCCCCTGGGCATGGCTTTTTGTGTTTTTAAAGGCCTGGCTGGGCCTTTTATTTAGCAGAAGTTTTCTCGGCTGCTTCAGGACCTGTGTGTCCTGTGTTTTGGTCTCACACAGAACTCTCCATACCCCATCCTTGCCCAGTGTCTCCCTGGAGATGGCCTCCAGATCTACATCCTACACAAAGTCCACCAGGGTGGCCTTGGCCTTTTCTTGGCTCATGGCACTTACTGCCAGAAGCCTGAATTGACCCAGGGACAGCAAGGTCGGCTGTAGGATGGCTTCAATGTCCACAAGTTTTAGGTCCTCTGGGATTCTGGTGACCAGCAGGGCCCTGTGTTCATTTACCTCCAGTCCTCTGTACCAATTCTGTGAAAGACTAATGGCCATTTTGCTGTTCATGGGATGCCGATCTGGACTGCAGCTCATGTATTGTGCCAGTAGCACTCTGGAAGGCTAGCCTCTGGTTAGAGGTCAAGTTCAAGTGACTGAAGCAAGGCTTGGGGATCTGGCTGCCTATTGGCCAGATGGACACAGCAGCCTTCCCCCTTCTAGGTACCCTCCCAATGATCTGTCTGCAGTCTAAGGATCTGTAAAGGCCTTACATGTCTGCTCTCCCATCAGGCCAGGCTGTTCCCTTCTTTTGTTTTGGAGTCCTGATCTATTTAATAATTATCAATGTAGTTTTGTCAGATGTTTGCTTTAAGACAACTGTGTTTTTAATTTTATGAAAACCAGTGAGACCAGGGTAGTGTTGTAATGACAACACAGCATCACCTAACAACAACAACCTAGAAAGGCAGAACAAAGAGCCCAGACATCTTAAAAATACCAAGCTGAAAGGTGTTGGATAACTTAGAATGATCATCCAGGAGCCCTGTAAAACCATCAATGGCACGTGTGACACAGACTTTTGGCACTGACTTGTACCTGGGCTTGTCAGTGAACCATAGTGACATGGGGAGGAGCAAAAGCCAATACACCACCTTCAGGCTTTTCTTTAGGTCCATCATATGAATCTGCTCCACTATCAGGAGCATAGTCCATTTGTCAGAGGTGCAGTGAGCAGCAGCTTTGCCACATCTGTCATCTCCTCCTCCCCCTCACTGTTTTCCTGCCTTTGCTTCTGTTCCCTCCCCTTTTTTCAGCTGTGGGTCAGCAGCCTCTAGCTCACTAAGCAGAGGCAGTGCACTGGGCTGGAAGAGCTCAGCAGGGAAGGTGTCCAGGCAGTTGCTGGTCAGGTTGAGGCTCTGCAGGCATGGGGCACAGTGTGCCAGGTTGGCGGGCAGCTCTTGTAGCTGGTTTTCACTGAGATTGAGGCTTTGTAGCTGTGGGAAGTCAGGGCCTGGGTCCTCTCCCAGAGTCAGTGCTCCACTCACTATATTGCCCGATAGATTGAGGACACGCAGCACAGGCAGTGGCCCTAACTTAGGGCTCAGACCTGGTCTTAATGCATTGTGCTGCAGCATGAGGCTGTGCAACTGTGGAGAAAGTCTCAAGTGGCAGCCCTGGAGCCTGATGGAGGGGGCATAGCGCTGCTGTACTTTTTACTTGTTAGCTTCTCAGAATTTGGTAACCTTTTTAATGGTTTATCCCTTCTTTTGGGGTCATTGGAGGCAAAGGGGGGTATGATGAGGGAACTGCTGGATGACATGGGTAGAGGTCCAGGCCCAGTGTTTTTTCCTTTTTATTGGAGTCCCTTGTATTGGACTCAGATCTCAGGGAGGCCAGAGTGGCCTGGTGCGGGCGATAATAGCCAAGTCTAGAGTGCCCTCTGCTGGCCATCCTGTGTTAAAGGAGGGCCATTCCAATTTACAGAATCTTCAAAGCTTGGCAGGTTTCATTTTAATCACATAGTCACCAGAAAAGCCTTCCCTAAAGTTAGCAAGCATACTCTGGAGTACTGTTGGGCACTTTGACTCAGAGGAGCCCATTTGTACTAAAAGAGAGAATTTAATTCCAGATTGTATTTATGGCAGAATGAAACACACAAAGGTCATTTTTAATTACCCAAATTTTAACATTTTTGCCGCAGGCTGTGCCCCCCCTCCCCCATTTTTTCCCCTCTGGTCTGAGCCAGAGTGTTAACACCTGAGTGCCTGCATCCTAGTGAGACCTGATTGAAATATGTTTGAAACACTGTTTTCTTAAAAACTAGCAGTAGAACAGAGTAATAATTTTTACATTGTCTCTATATTAAGAACTGTTTTAAAGATGGTTACATATTCATGTGTAAAAAGTCCAAGCAGTTTATAACTGTTGTTTAAAACAAATATCCTGACTTTTTTGTTACCTTGAGTATCACATTAACCTTATAGCAGCATTTTAAGAACCATTTTGAAGATGTTTACATACACATACACACAGTGAGCACACCATTAGATGGATGCATAATCTGACCAGCCATTAGCAAGGGAAACATAAGCATCTCATGACTGTCTCAATAACAGACCAAGCTTACTACATCAACATTTTGGAACAGTTTTTTACCAGCAGCAGTCAAAGTTGTTCTTTTTCTTTTTACCCCTTTTTTTGTATTCATAACCCTTTTGTAATATTCCTTTTCTTTAAGTCAGACCAGATCTTACGTATCAGTACAAGTCCATCCTTCATGTGTTAATTTTGTAAGAGCTCAATTAATGCTGAGCCTCAGTCCTCCTTCAGGATGCCCATTTTATATGTGCCTGATAATTGCCGATGTTGCAAGACAGACAAAGGAGAGGGTGCCTCTCAGTGAGGCCACAGAGATGCTCCCCTGGCCACAACCCCAGACAATGAGGCCAGGTGTGATTTAGCCAGAGTTGGATACTTATGATTGGACACTAGTCCAATCCCACCATAAACCATATGCTAATCACCATGACTCAGATTGAGCCCACTCAGACTCCATAGCCTTCAGGGGACCTTAAGGGTACCCAGCTGTGGAGCCACAAATTTGAGCTTGAAACGCCAGAGTCAAGTCGCTCACTCACACACCATTCACTCAGAGTTTAAAACAACCAGTCCCTATTTATTTCTCCTTAATCCTGGCTAGCCTTAAACCTAGTTGGCTGAAAGCTGGAATCACATCGGCCACCAAACCAGTTGGCCAGAATCACATTGGCCCCAGATGACCAGAATAACATTGGTTCCTGATTGGTATCATATTGGTCCCAAAGGAAGGGGACCAGTCACCCTGGAATCATGTCAGGGCTCAGCTGGTCCCCTGCAGGAATCAATTAGCACCGGCTCCTACACTGACTACCCCGGGGGTTACTACCTGGTCCAGACATCTGTTGCAGGTCTCCGTTTCACTCCACCAGTCTGACGGCCTGGTCCTTGGGTCCGTAGCCTCCTTCAGTCATCTGGAAGGAGACCCCAGAATCACATTAGGGGTGCATACTTCCTGGTTCCAGGAACCTCTACAGGCTACAGGGCTGGGGAGCAGGGACCCGCTGCCCAATGGGGCGTGGCAGTCTAATCTCAATGGGGCCTCCAAAATGTTGCAGAAAATGTTACAGACAGTATGACTGACCCTTGAGAATAAGACTCAAACCCAGGTGGCTGGAGGAAAGGAAGGTTTATTATGCTAGTGGGCCAGCACCTGGATATCTCCAAAATGGCGCAGGCTCCGAGCTCAGGGTGGTTGAGGTTTTTATACTGAGAAAAGCAGCAGCAAGAAAGCAGGGAGTGCAGAAGCAGACTTGGCAGTTAGCTGTTCAAGGTTATATCATGTCAGCACAGCTGTGGATGAAGGCCATCTGCAGTTTTCAGCAAGATAGCTGGACATAGGGGCCCCAGCTAAGGGAAAGGGCTTTAATCATCTTGGATCCTTTTCCCTGGCTTTGATCTTTCTTTAGGTAGAAGTAGAATCACCATCTACTTCATCTATTACAAGGAAAGATCTATGGACATTTGTGGATATATACAGTCATTTTCTATGAAGCATTTTCTAGATATGTTAGATATAAAATATCAAAATTAATGGAATCTATCCTATAGATAGATTTGGTTATTAAAATAAATGCTCCAAAATACTATGCGCCCCCCCCCAAAAAAAAAAACTTGTTCAAAAATGAGCAAAATGACTGGTGGAATGGCTCTAGTAGAGGAGCAGCTGCCTAACAAGTGTGAAGCCTTGAGTTCAATATCTGGTATCAGAAAAGAAAAAAAAAAAAAAAAGAAAAGAAAAGAAAGAAAGGAAGAACTTAAATGGATAGTTGTATGCCAGTGCTCAGAGCAGCTTTATTCACAACAGCCAAAAGGTAGAAACAGCCCAAGTGTTCAACAGATGAATGAATAAACAAAATGTTGTATATACACATGATAGAATATTAGGAATGAAATGGATATATGCTGCAACATGTGTGACCTTGAAAACATTACACTAAATCAAATAACCTAGACAGTGTAAGACAAATATTGTATGATTTCACTTATATGTGAAACTAGAATAGGCAAATTCACAGAGACAGTAGAGGTCACAGATCTGGGAAAGAAGGCATGTGGGTTTATTTAATAAATACAGAGTTTCATTATAGAATGATGAAAAAGTTCTGGAAATAAATAGTAGTGACTATTCCACAATAATGTGAATGCATTTAATGTCACTGAATTGTACATTTAAAAGTGATTAAATTGGCAAATGTTACGTAGATTTTACCACAATTCAAAAAAAGTTCACATCTACATACATTCTAAAGTTCTTGGGCTATATGTATGTGTAATGCTATTAAAATGTTTGATAACTACGTCTGAGAAGCAGTTCAGCCCAGAAATGTGATACTATTATAGTATGATAATTAAGAAAAGAGTTTGGAGCATATTTCTTTCTCTGGTAAGAAGTGATTTTTTTTAATCCAAAAAATACAGAAGAAAAATATCAGAACTTTTTGATAGGTATGTTGTTAATAAATAGCCTCTGAATGAGGGTTAGCAAAAGACACATGTTTGTGGCATGCACTTTACCACACACCAGACTAAAGTGCTTTCAACTGACAGTATTTGGTGGCTTTTTTGCACATTTAAAAACTTAACTGTAAACATGAGTTAAATAATGTATTGTAAATAATGCAAGGTACTTCTCTTTCCAGTGAAGAGCAAGTTTTACCTGCTGTCTGAAACAAGTAAGAACCTAGACAATACCTCAAGACACCTGACATGAGGCAACAAAGGGCAGTGATGAAGGAGAGACAAAGAGCAAATGAAGTGAGCTTTGTGGTTGCTCCCATTCCAAGAAGCTAGGGAAAATGTGGAATAGATTAAATGGGAGATTTGGAAGGAAATTTTAAATCCTAGATTGAAATGTTTTTTTTTTTTTTTCATTTTTCTTTTATTATTCATATGTGCATACAAGGCTTGGTTCATTTCTCCCCCCTGCCCCCACCCCCTCCCTTACCACCCACTCCACCCCCTCCCGCTCCCCCCCTCAATACCCAGCAGAAACTATTTTGCCCTTATCTCTAATTTTGTTGTAGAGAGAGTATAAGCAATAATAGGAAGGAACAAGGGGTTTTGCTGGTTGAGATAAGGATAGCTATACAGGGCATTGACTCACATTGATTTCCTGTGTGTGGGTGTTACCTTCTAGGTTAATTCTTTTTGATCTAACCTTTTCTCTAGTTCCTGGTCCCCTTTTCCTATTGGCCTCAGTTGCTTTAAGGTATCTGCTTTAGTTTCTCTGCGTTAAGGGCAACAAATGCTAGCTAGTTTTTTAGGTGTCTTACCTATCCTCACCCCTCCCTTGTGTGCTCTCGCTTTTATCATGTGCTCATAGTCCAATCCCCTTGTTGTGTTTGCCCTTGATCTAATGTCCACATATGAGGGAGAACATACGATTTTTGGTCTTTTGGGCCAGGCTAACCTCACTCAGAATGATGTTCTCCAATTCCATCCATTTACCAGCGAATGATAACATTTCGTTCTTCTTCATGGCTGCATAAAATTCCATTGTGTATAGATACCACATTTTCTTAATCCATTCGTCAGTGCTGGGACATCTTGGCTGTTTCCATAACTTGGCTATTGTGAATAGTGCCGCAATAAACATGGATGTGCAGGTGCCTCTGGAGTAACAGTCTTTTGGGTATATCCCCAAGAGTGGTATTGCTGGATCAAATGGTAGATCGATGTCCAGCTTTTTAAGTAGCCTCCAAATTTTTTTCCAGAGTGGTTGTACTAGTCTACATTCCCACCAACAGTGTAAAAGGGTTCCTTTTTCCCCGCATCCTCGCCAACACCTGTTGTTGGTGGTGTTGCTGATGATGGCTATTCTAACAGGGGTGAGGTGGAATCTTAGTGTGGTCTAGATTGAAATGTTAAAGATGAAAATTCCAACACTGAAATGAAAACATACAGGATAATATAAAAGGCAAGCTAAATGTTTCAGACTAGTGAACATGAAAACACAGCAATAGAAACTATCCAAAAAGAATACAAAAAAGAAAAATCCTTAAAACACACACACACACACACACACACACACACACACACACACACACACATATACACACAAAACCAGCCAGGTGCCATTGGCTCATGCCTGTAATCCTAGCTACTGAGGAGGATCATGATTCAAAGTCAGCCTGGGCAAATAATTTGCAAAAAAAACCCTTCACAAAAAAGGGCTGGTGGAGTGGTTCAAGGTGTAGGCCCTGAGTTCAAGTCCCAGTACTACAAAAAAAAATTAAGCCAGGTGTGGTGGTGCACATCTATACTTGGGAGACTGAGGCAAGAGGATCACTGGGGTTTATTTTTGTTTGTACATTAATTTATTTTTGGTGGGACTAGGGTTTAAACATAGAGCTTCATGCTTGCAAAGCAGGTACTCTACTGCTTGAGCCACACCTCCAGTCCATTCTGCTCTGGAGTTTTAGACCAGCCTGGGCAACATAGTGAGACCTTGTCTCAGAAAACAAAACAAAACAAAAACGTAACAGAGCAGAACAATAGTAGTGAGCTGTTGGATTTCAAGTGGCCTAATATATGTTAATTTAAGTCTCCAAAGGAGGAGGGAGAAAATGGCCAATTTTCAAATTTGTTTAAAACTATAAAACCAACCAAATTGTAAGCATAAAGAATATCGCTGTTTGTCATCAGGTCTTAGCTGAATTGTCACCACCTCAGAGAAACCTTCCTTTACCACTGAACCTTATGCATCCTTATGTAATCATCTTGTTTTTTAATTTTATGGTTACCTCTTTATTTTATTTTTTTCATATTATTGTTGTACTAGGAGAACATTGTGACATTTACAAAAGTGCTTACAATATATCTTAGTTAAATTCACCCCCCTCTGCCACTCTTCTTTATTCCTCCCTCCCCCATTTTTAGAATAGCTTCAACATGTCTCATTTTTCCATTTTCATACATGAGTACATGTATGAAATATATTTTTTCAACATATTCACCCTTGTACACCCTTTCCATAATCCTCCCCCCTCTCACTGGTACCAACCCTCAGGCAGGACCTGTTTTACCTTTTTTTTTTTAATCATTGTTTAATTTTCTATTGTGTATCCTTACCTAGAGCCCAGTGTAAGCTCTATAAAGTCAAGGATCTTCTCTGTATTTTTCACCACTGTGTTCCTAGAGACTAGCAGAGTAAGTGCTCAATTCACATTTCATAACCTAATGAATGAATGACCTCATCCATCCTAACTTTTAGAAATAAACTCTTATTTCCAAAACTCTTCTCAAATTATCAAATCACTCTTTTTATACTCTTTTTTGTTTTCAAATTAATACATCATTATACAACAAGAAAAAATTTAAATCCCAAATTAAAACATCAAGGCATTTTTTTAGCACTAATTCTTTTTGCTTAACAGTAAAGTCATCATAGCACTGCTTGAGGAATGACCTATAAGAAAACAGTCCTTCTACTCCAGATTGACTCCAGGTAAGGTTACATATTCTCAGTTTTCCAGTAGAGCTTTGTTTTCATCCTAGCAGTGGCTTACTGAATAAATACTATTGATAAATGCTTTATACACATTATCTATTTGACCTAGGATGACTTTACGAAGGTGGAAACCCAGTCTAGGAAAGAGAAGTAGTATACGTAATCACATAGCTAGTAAGGAGGAGCTCAAACTTTGCATTGACCTGCAAAGTTAAAAAAAAAATTTATTATTGTTGTACTGGGGATATCTTGTGACATGAAATTTCTTATAATTTATCATATTTGAATTCACCCTTTCCATCATTCTCCTTCATCACTCCCTTTCCCCATTCCTGGCATAGTTTCAACAGGTCTCATTTTTCCATTTACATACATGTATGCAGAATATTTCCACCATATTTACCTTCTTACACCCTCTCCTTATATCTTCCCTTCAACACTGGTCCCCACCTCCCAGACAGGATTTGTTTTGCCTTCCTGTTCTCTGTTTTTATAAAAAAAAAAAAGGCATTTTTGTTTGCTTAAGATAGCTGTACAGGGCGTTTTGTTATGACATTCCCATGTATATATGTATTACAACTCAAATTGGTTCATCCCCTCTATTTTTCTCTTTTCTGCTTTAGTCCTCTTCTTATGGTGATTTCAGCAGGTTTTAAAATTCTATATTCATTCTTGTATAGGAAGTACATCAACCATATTCACTTTCTTAATTTCCTTCTTTCACCTTTCCTCTCTTGTATGTGACCTCCCCTTAGCATAACTGGTTTTTCATAATATTTCTTGTATTTGTATTCAGTCTATATTTCACATATGAGAGAAAACATGCAGCCTTTGGATTTCTGAGCCTGGCTAACTTCACATAAGTTGATGCTTTCCAGTTCCATCCATTTTCCTGTAAATGGCAAAATTTATTCAAAGAATGCCTTTCATGGATTCATCAGTAGGTGGGACAACCTGATCTTAGGAAAGAATCACTGAGCTTGAAAGACTGTCAATAAAAACTCAAACAAAACAGAATCAAATACTCAAGAACTGAGAAACATTTCATAAATTTTACATAACATGTTTAGCAAATGTGTATAACTAGAATACCAGGAGAAGAGAAAATGGGGCCAAATATATATTTGAAGTAATAATGGCTTTGAATTTTCCAAAATTAGTGATAGGCACAAAAATACAGGAAGGCTGGAGAATGCCAAGCAGAATACCACAAAATTTACCCTGAGGCATATCACATTCAAAGTGCAAAAAGCCAAAGACAAAATCTTGAAAGAAGCCAGGGGAGAAAAATCCCATCTTATTCATAGAAGAACAATGATAAGAATTACAGTACACTTCCTGTCAGAAAATATGTAAGAAAGAAAAAGCAGAATGGAAAATGGTGGAGGGAATGAATTCAAGTATGATATATTTGGTATGTTGTACGAGCTTTTGTAAATGCCACAATGTACCTCCACCCAGCACAACAATAAACAAAAGGAAATACAGATACTATTTACCACACACAAAAAGAAATTTTAAACAAACAAATCAACCTACAATTACATATACAATGAAGTTATCCCTCAAAGTAAAAGGGACCAAAAAAAAAGGAATTTGCTGCCAGTAGACAAGGCTAGTGAGAAATGTTTTTGTTTTGTTTTGAAAGGGACTTGCTATGCAGTCCAAGATGGCCTTAAATTCACTATGCAGCCCAGGCTGGCCTCAAGGAAATGTTAAGTTCTTCAGAGGGAGGGAATATGACACAGATCAGAAACTTGAATACATAAAGACAGGAAAAGTTTTGGAGTTCTGAAAAAAGTGAAGTTAAAAGAAAGTGTTTTCTTATTCTTAATTAATCTAAGATATACTAAAGTAATAATATTAATACTGGGTGGTTAAAGCATATAGGTAAGTGACATGAATAAGAGCATTGTGTAAGGGTTGAGAAGAATTGGGAATACTGTTACAGTACAGGTTACAAGACACCTGTACTGTACATGAAATAGTATAGTACTATTTGAAAGTCGACCCAGATTACTTGTAAATGTATATTGCAAACTCTATGAAAACCACTAAAATTATTATTTTTTTAAAGACAGGATCTCAGTGTTACCTAGGCTGACCCTTTCCTTAGTCCTAGGTTCAAGTGATATTCCTGGCTTAGTCTCCTGAGTAGCTGGGCTTATAGGCATGCACCACCATACACCAAAATTTTTTTAAAAATTAAGTATAATTTATGAACTAAGAGAGAAAAGAAAACAGAATGAGATAAAGTACTCAATTAAAACCAGAGAAAGCAGGAATAGGAGAAGAAAAAGAATAAAAGATAAAATGCAATAGAGATTGCAAACATAGTAGACATTAACTACATCAATAATCATTTTAAATTTGAATAGTGTAAATACATCTGTTTCTCAGGTTAAACCCTAACTAACATAATGCTTAACAGATATTTCCATCAGATAAAGAAAGAGATAATTCTATAGAGAAATAATGGAATGAAATATTACAATATTTCAAATGCTTGTGTTCTTTGGCATCCTGGAAAGTTTGTGTTCTAGAAAATGTTCCACAGTAAGATTCAAATGAGAGAATGGGGTAGTACAAAAGAACTCTAATGGTAAATCACAAAACAAAAGTTGAAGTTCTGGAACTGAGTTCTGTAAATTATCAGTTGGAGATAAGTGAAATAGAGAATAGAAAAATAATAGAAAGAAGCAATGAAATCATAAGATGGTTCTTTGGAGAGATCAACAAAATTGACAAACATTTAGACATTTAGCTATGTGACTAGAGAGAGAGAGAAAGAGAGAAGATACAAATAACTAAAACAAGAACAAAAGTGTGGATGTTACTACTTACCATACAGAAATAAAAAGAACTGTAAGAAAATACTATGAATAATGATAAACAACCTATCAAATAACATAGATAAAATAGAGTAATTTCTAGAAACAAATACATAAAATTGACTCAAGAAGAAATAAAAAAATTTCAATAGATCTGTAATAAGTAAAGAGAATGAATCAGTAAACAAAAACTTCCCAATGAAGTCCAGGAATAGAGGATGTTACTGACAAATTCTACTAAATGTTTAAAGGAGAATTAACACCAACTTTCTAAAATTCTTTTTTTAAAAAGAGTAAACATGTCCTAACATATAGAGTTATATACATTTTTAATTTTGGATTGAAGTCTACCTTGTCAGATATGAGTACAGCTACTCCTGCTTACTTTTGGTTTCCACTTGCTTGGCATATCATTTTATATCCTTTCACTTTCAGTCTCTGTGTGCCTCTGCCAGCGAGGTGTGCTCCTTGCCAACAACAAAGTTAGATGTTTCTTTTAAATCTAACCAGTCAAACTAGCAAAAATGTATGTCTTTCTTATTATCTCTTATGTTTTCTCTTCAACAAAATTGGAGAAGAGAGTAGAACAGGTTCTGTCTGGAAGTGAGGGGTAGGAGGGGTGGGGGGAGAGTTGGCACAAACAATATATACAACACTTGTAAGTAAATGTAAAAATGATAAAAGGAGAAGAAAAAAGTAAATAAGTCCAACTAGTCTGTGTCTTTTATTTAGAGAGTTAGGACCATTTATATTTAGAATTATTATTAAGAAGTGACTCTTGATTCTTGTTTGTTTGTTTTTTTCTTAGTGATCTGAAAACTGTTTGTTCTTTTCTTTCTCCCTGTTCCTCTTAAGGCTTTTCTGGTTTACTGACTTGAGCATGCTTGATTCTTTCCTTCTCATTTGTTTATCTATTCCTGTCCTGAAATTTATTCTTTCCTGACTTCTCATGTTTATGATTATCTTTCTTCCTCATCTGTGTGTGGGATTCTTATAGGTATCTTCTGTAGTGTTGGCTTAGTGGTCATGAATTGTTTTATTTTGTGCTTATCTTGGAAGAGCTTTTATTTTGTCATCAATTTTAGAAGATAACTTTGCTGGATGTTGTAATCTTTGTTGACAGTAAACTTATTTTCAGACCTTAAAATATCTCATTTCAATTTAATTCTATGCTTTTCGGGCATCTAGTATTTCTGCTGAGAGGTCTGATATAATTCTGATGGATTTGCCTTTGTCAGTTGACATTTTTCTTTTGCAGCTTTCAGTATTTTCTATTTTGTAATCTTAGCATTTTGACTACAATGTGATGTGGAGGGGTTCTTTTCTGGTCATGTTTGAGTTTCTGTAGTCTTCCTGTATTTGGTTGTACATCTTTCCTGAGATTTGGGAGATTTTCTGTTATAATTTCCTTGCAAAGGATTTCTACTCCATTAGTTTTATTTCAGCTCCTTCTTCTACCTCATGGATTTTTAGGTTTGGTATCCTGATCATGTTCCAGAGTTCTTAAAAGTTGTGGTTGCACTTGTTTTTTCTATATTGCTGTTTGATTGTTAATATTTCCTCAACTTTTATCTTCAATTCCTGATATTCTTTCTTTTTTTTTCTATTAACACCTTTTATTCAGATAACTACACCAGTGAGAATCAAACTTGTCAAATTTTCCAAATGGCATTTTTTCTACATCAGAAGGTAGTCATGACTCAAGAAACAATTTGGATTATTCCTGCGTCCAAAATGTTTATCAAAGCCTGTACTTGTCACAGGATTTTGAAACGTATAGAAACTAAAAACTATTCCAATGAATGAACATACCAAAAGTCAATAATAAACAAGACATATTCCTTTGGGGAAATGGCTGTTTTTTTTTTCTAATCCAGTCTGTATATGCAAAGTAAGCAAGGAGATTCAGTCTTTTTTCTTCTTTAAAAATCCGTTACTCCTAAAATATCATTCTACAAAATTAGAAGTGAAGGACTAAAAGGCCAGGAGAGGGAAGGGGCAGACACCAGTAACACAAAAAGAAATAAAATTGTACAAACTTAAGCAGTTTATAATTGACTAGACTCATCATACTCCAAAATAACAAAGCTGGTTGAAGAAATTCACCATACTGCAGGAGCTGGGGTTTATATGCTACACGAAGATCAGAGATAAGCAATTCACTGCCTTGGAGCAATCCCCCTTCTCATTCCAAATCCTGGTTTCTGCACCATGCCTCCACAGGGAGGGCCGCTCAGCCCACCTCGAGGGCCTCCAGGTCCCCATAGACTGTTATCTTGGAGGTCTTCTTCTCTTCCAAATCCTGGTTTCTGCACCATGCCTCCACAGGGAGGGCCGCTCAGCCCACCTCGAGGGCCTCCAGGTCCCCATAGACTGTTATCTTGGAGGTCTTCTTCTCTTCCTCATTTAGACGAACTTCACCTCTGAACATGATGGGCCTGTTGCTGAGAACCTTCTGAACAGGCTCAGAATCATCACACATGACAAAGCTGAAATTGGGTAATTTCCCGCCGCTGTTGATGTGCAGCTCCACCACGTTCCCATAACTTTGGAAGAAATCCTTAAGTTCTGATTTGTCCACCTCACGAGGGAAGCTGCCAATGAAGAATTGGTGACTGTCACGGTGTCTCACAGTTCTTCTGGGTTCAACATCACCTTGCTCACCAGACTTGTGGATTGGCCTGGATCCTCTCTGCGGAGAAATATTTATTCATTGTTCTCGAATTCTTTGGTCCCTCTGAGGCCTCTGTGGTGGAATCTGAGATTCAGGTTTAGACTCTGGACCGGGCTGTGAAGCTGGCACTTTAACAACGTGAGGTGGTATCCCAGTAACTGGAATGGCTCCACTGGGAGGAAGGTTCTTACTGGTCACACAGATGCCCAAGAAAATGTCCTCAAGTATTCCTGCACAGTCTAAGCGATGTCTGTAGGTGCTGGAGAGGAACTCTTAGCATCCTCAGGAACAGTTTCTTCTAATACCTGCTCACACTTTTCCTCTTGGATTTCAGATACATGTTCCTGCTGTGGTTCTGGTTCAGGATCAGGCTCTGGCTCAGCAACAGGCTCCTCTAAGTGTTCTTCCAAGTCATTGCTGACAGTCTGATCATAGAAAGTTCCAGAGTCATCAGGTACCACTTCAGGCATCTTCTCTCTTCAGGTTCTTCTACTTCTTCCTTAGACTCTTCCTGAGGCTCAGTAACAAAGCCACCAAAGACCTCATCTTGGTATCTGAAGATATCATTATGAACATAGAATTTATTTGCAACAGAGCCCTCAGGAGCAAGGACAAATGTTTGCATGAATCTCGGCAGAGCCTGGTTGTTGTTGGACAGCAGTCCCATCACCTGGACCACTCATGGACAGTCACGTGTGCATCAACATGGCGAACGCATCAACATGGCGAATCTTGGTGTGGCAGTTGGTAAAGTTTTGTGACATCACTTTCCTATGAATTTCTTTCTGTCCATAGACTGCATCTGCTGGCTTTCCATTTGAATCCAGTCCCCCAAGGACATAGGAAGAGTTCTTGCCATAAAATCTATGGAGCATGTCAGGGGTCTGGTTCAGCAGTGTGTCATACTGTCTCACAAATTCCCACCTGACCAGCAGGGGAGTAGGCTTCTCCATAACCATTGCTTTGGTCAATTCAACCTGTGTGGCTGACCGGGAGAGGAACAAGCTTTGCTCCACAGCACAGAGGGCAGCAAGAATCCCTCACGCAACTGCTTCCACACCATAGGTTCTCTTACTATGCTGGAATCTGAGGATCCTAAGAGGGTATGTTTGTGTTAAGAAGGAAGGGAGCTATACCACCTTTCCTTTCCCTTTTGATATCTTTTTTTTCCATTCTTTAAATACATTTATTTGCACAGCTCCTTCTATCATTAAAGATTAATCTTCCATCTGTGTAATAATTTGGGTGATAAACAGGCCCATTTTCTGGGTGGAAACACAGATTCTTTTGTTTTTTTTTTATTCATATGTGCATACAAGGCTGGGATCATTTCTCCCCTCTGCCCACACCCCCTCCCTTACCACCCTCTCCGCCCCCTACCTCTCTCCCCTACCCCTTCAATACCCAGCAGAAACTATTTTGCCCTTATTTCTAATTTTGTTGTAGACAGAGTATAAGCAATAATAGGAAGGAACAAGGGTTTTTGCTGGTTGAGATAAGGATAGCTATACAGGGAGTTGACTCACAATGATTTCCTGTGCATGTGTGTTACCTTCTAGGTTAATTATTTTTGATCTAACCTTTTCTCTAGTTCCTGGTCCCCTTTTCCTATTGGCCTCAGTTGCTTTAAGGTATCTGCTTTAGTTTCTCTGCGTTAAGGGCAACAAATGCTAACTAATTTTTTAGGTGTCTTACCTATCCTCACCCCTCCCTTGTGTGCTCTTCCTTTTATCATGTGCTCAAAGTCCAATCCTATTGTTGTGTTTGCCCTTGATCTAATGTCCACATATGAGGGAGAACATATGATTTTTGGTCTTTTGGGCCAGGCCAACCTCACTCAGAATGATGTTCTCCAATTCCATCCATTTACCAGCAAATGATAACATTTCGTTCTTCTTCATGGCTGCATAAAATTCCATTGTGTATAGATACCACATTTTCTTAATCCATTCGTCAGTGGTGGGGCATCTTGGCTGTTTCCATAGTTGGCTATTGTGAAAAGTGCCGCAATAAACATGGATGTGCAGGTGCCTCTGGAGTAACCTGTGTCACAGTCTTTTGGGTATATCCCCAAGACTGGTATTGCTGGATCAAATGGTAGATCAATGTCTAGCTTTTTAAGTAGCCTCCAAATTTTTTTCCAGAGTGGTTGTACTAGTTTACATTCCCACCAGCAGTGTAAGAGGGTTCCTTTTTCCCCACATCCTCGCCAACACCTGTTGTTGGTGGTGTTGCTGATGTATATTGTGTAGAGGTTGGATGAAATGTTCTGTAGACATCTACTAGGTCCGCTTGTTCTATTGCATATTTTAGATCTTGGATTTCTTTATTGAGTTTTTGTTTGGATGACCTATCTATTGATGATAATGGAGTGTTAAAGTCTCCCACAACCACTGTGTTGGCATTTATATATGCTTTTAGGTCTTTCAGGGTATGTTTGATGAAATTGGGTGCGTTGACATTAGGTCCGTACAGATTGATGATTATTATTTACTTTTGGTCTATTTCCCCTTTTATGAGTATGGAATGTCCTTCTTTATCTCGTTTGATCAATGTAGGTTTGAAGTCTACTTTGTCAGAGATAAGTATTGCTACTCTTGCTTGTTTTCGGGGGCCATTGGCTTGGTAAATCTTCTTCCAGCCTTTCATCCTAAGCATATGCTTATTTCTGTTGGTGAGATGAGTCTCCTGTAAGCAACAAATTGTTGGATCTTGTTTTTTAATCCATTTTGTCAAATGGTGTCTTTTGATGGGTGAATTAAGTCCATTAACATTAAGCATTAGTACTGATAGGTATGTGGTGATTCCTGTCATTTAGTTGTCTTAGTTGTTTGAAGGTTTGATTGTGTGTACCTAACTTGATGTTACTCTCTACTGTCTTGCTTTTTCTTATCCTGTGGTTTGGTGCTGCCTGCCTTTTCATGGTTAAGTTGGGTGTCACTTTCTGTGTGCAGGATCCCTTGCAGAATCTTTTGTAATGGTGGCTTTGTGGTCACATATTGTTTTAGTTTCTGCTTATCATGGAAGACTTTTATTGCTCCATCTATTTTGAATGATAGCTTTGCTGGGTAGAGTATCCTGAGGTTGAAGTTATTTTCATTCAGTGCCCGGAAGTTCTCACCCCACGCTCTTCTTGCTTTTAATGTTTCTGTTGAGAAGTCTGCTGTGATTTTGATGGGTTTACCTTTGTATGTTACTTGTTTTTTCTCTCTTACAGCCTTCAATATTCTTTCCTTAGTTTCTGAACTTGTTGTTTTAATGATGATATGTCGTGGAGTAGTTCTATTTTGATCTGGTCTGTTTGGTGTCCTGGAGGCCTCTTGCATTTGTATGGGAATATCTTTCTCTAGATTTGGGAAATTTTCAGTTATTATTTTGTTGAATATATTACGCATTCCCTTCGCTTGCACCTCTTCTCCTTCTTCGATGCCCATGATTCTCAAGTTTGGTCTTTTGATGGAGTCAGTGAGTTCTTGCATTTTCTTTTCACAGGTCTCGAGTTGTTTAATTAATAGTTCTTCGGTTTTTCCTTTAATTACCATTTCATCTTCAAGTTCTGAGATTCTGTCTTCTGTTTGTTCTATTCTGCTGGATTGGCCTTCTGTTTTGTTTTGCAGTTCTGTTTCGTTCTTTTTTCTGAGGTTTTCCATATCCTGGCAGTTTTCTTCTTTATTGTTTTCTATTTTTGTCCTGAGTTCATTTATCCATTTATTCATCGTGTTCTCTCTTTCACTTTGGTGTTTATACAGTGCTTCTATGGTTTCCTTTATTTCTTCTTTTGCTTTTTCAAATTCTCTATTTTTATTGTCTTGGAATTTCTTGAGTGTCTTCTGTACATTTTGGTTGACCCTATCCAGTATCATCTCTATAAAATTCTCATTGAGTACCTGTAGTATGTCTTCTTTTAAATTATTCTTGTGGGCTTCATTGGGTCTTTTGGCATAGTTTATGTTCATTTTGTTGGAGTCTGGATCTGAGTTTCTGTTCTCTTCATTCCCCTCTGGTTCCTGTACTAATTTTTTGCTGTGGGGAAACTGGTTTCCCTGTTTTTTTCTGTCTTCCCATCATTGTCCTTGGTGTTGTTACTGTCCCTGTACTGTGTGTAATTAAGTATTTTCTAGCTTGTAATAATAACAATGGTAATATTTAGAATGGAAGGGTGAGCTGAGATGGAAAGCAAGAAGTTAAAGAAAAGGGGAAAACAAATATACAGACAAGAGGGAGAAAGCAGAACAAGGTATCAGACAAGAGAGTTTCAAAGGTATAAACAGGGAGTGTTAGTGTACTAATCAACAGTAAGCTGAACAGACATTAGAGAGACAGAGAGAGGATTGAAAATCAAAGATAAAAAAAATAAAAAATAAGTAAATGAAAGTAATATCTATATATAAAAATGAATTAAAATACAATGGAAAATAGAAAATTAAAAACAAAAACAAACCAAAAAACTTCCAAGTTTATATGCAATGCAGTTTCAGTCTTAATAATTTGGGTGTCCATCTCAATCTCCAGTCCTGGAGTTGGTGTGTCAGATGTTCTGTAGTTGTCTCATCAAAGGAGATGCATAAAGTAGAACAAAATTACACACTCACACACACACACACACACACACACACACACACACACAAAAGCCCCACCAAGTGTCCCCAGTTCAAATGCAATACAGTTTCAGTAAGTTTTTCGGCTTGCAGGTGTAATTCGGTTGTTCTCTCATCAAAGGTAGGGAGAAAAAGAAAAAAAAGCATCTGGAGACAGTTCTGAGAGTGGTATCTGCAACTGTGGCTTGCCTGCCTGCTGCTCTCAGCCTGTAGCTGGCGGCGTTATTTATGCAGATCTCTGGGGTGAGCTAGCACTCACCTGGTCCCACAGGCTTTGTTTGCTCAGAGTTCTGTGCAGGAGCCTCTGCTACAGGCTTTCCCCTTTCCAAGCACTGGGAAAGGTGACACTGCCGCCGCGTTGTCAGGCCTGCGTGTTTATTTACAGTTCTTGTGGGAGGTGGGTCTTCCCTCTCTCCTCTGAAGTTTTCCTCCCACTGCCACTTTCAGAAGCTTTCCTGCTTCTGCTTACTGGGCAGTGCTGCCATGTTTGTTTACAAACATGGCGGGCTGCCATGTTTGTTTACAGTTCACGTGGAAGTGGGTCTTCCCTCCTCTCACAAGCTTCCCCGCTCCTGGTTGCTGGGCATGCGCCCCGCTCCCACCAGAGCCTCTCCAGCCCGCCCGGCTTGTTTATTTACAGTCCCGGGAAGGATTCCCTTCCCCCAATCTTCAGCGCTCAGGGCACCCCACCCTCTTTCCAGTGTGTCTTAACTGTTCTTATTGCTTATTACTCAGTTTCTCTTTTTTTCCTGGGTGGAGGTCAGTCTGTCCATGGGGCTATGCTGCTCTGGCCCAGGCTTGTCTGTGGGGCTACCGCAGTACCGCAAAGCTCACCTGGTCTGCGTCTTCCCAAGCCGTATGGGCGCTGGCCACTGGCGGCCCCGGGGGCCCTCATTGTTTCTCCATTTAACGTGAAGTGGAGATTCTCTGCACTGGCTGGAGATGTGGAGGGGTCAAAGTTATGCCTTTTCTCAGTGATTATGCCTGCAAAGTGTGTCTCCAGTGTCTCTCCAAGATTTCACTATAGGAGGGTCGCTTTCTGCTTCCTACCTCTAGCCGCTATCTTGGAATCCTCCCAATTTATATTTTGGTTTTGAGATTGAAACTTGCAGTCCTCTGTCTCATCCTCCTGAGTCCTAGGATTATGCAATACATATCCATGGTACAGGGACCCAAGGAGTTCCTGTGGAGGTAAAGCTGTGGTGCTCAGGCTGCAGAGTTCAGTGCCGTACTGTGAATGCTTGATTCATTTTCCCAGAATGGTGGCCAACTTCTGTTGAAGACAGGCCACCTTTCAACAAATTTAAAATTTGTCCTTTGTCACTTCAGTTAAGCAGATGACATGCCCTGTTTAGGTTGTCTCATGTTCTTCTGTTTTTCCTCTTCTGCCCTTCTTCTGAATTTTTTTGAACACTTCTTACTATTTTAACTTACCTATTGAGGTTTTTAACTGTGTTTCCTGTATATAGTTTTTTATTGTTTGCTCTGAGGATTACCATATACATGCTAAGATTTATAGTTCACTTTAAACAGTGTGTGTGGTTTTTTTTTTACTAGTTTAAGTGGAACATAGAAATCTTTACACCATTCACATCATTTTGACCTCTCCCCTTTGTGTCATAGTTGTCTTTGAAATAATGAAACTCATCAATATTACAATAGCTACTCAATACTATTGTAGTTGGTTTTTTTTGGCGGGGGAGTCAGGGTTTTGTTTTGTTTTGTAGGACTGAGGTTTGAACTCAGGGCTTCACGCCTGCAAAAAAAGATGATCTACCACTTGAGCCACATTTTGCTGTGATTATTTTGGAGATGGAGTCTCCAAGAACTGTTTGCCCAAGCTGACTTCAAACCACCATCCTCCTAATCTCAGCCTCCCAGGTAGCTAGGATTATAGGCATGAGCCACTGGTACCCAACTGGTTTTGGATTTCTTTTTTTTTTTTAATTTCTTTTTAATCTCAAACTCAATATCCTCCTGCTTCCAACTCCTGAGTGCTTGGATTAGAGGAGCAAATGCCCCTGTTCCCATCTAAGTCCTAAACTTATTTACCCAGGTGCTTATCATTTCTATTCATGTTTCCTTAATTCCTGATGTTCCAAGTTTACAATTGTATCATGTTCTTTCCACCTGAAAACTTCTTTTAGAATTTCTTTTAGTGCTGGTCTGCTGACAGTTAAGTTTTTCAATTTTCCTCCTCTTAGAATGTGCTTATTTCATGAAAGAAAAAAATTTTCTTGGATTAAAATTCTGTCTTGACAGTTCTTTTGTCTCAGCATATTAAGATGTCCTTCTAACCTCCATGAGTTTGATGACAAATGTGTAGCCATTCAGATAACTTTTCCTGGGCTGGTGGAGTGGCTCACGTGGCAAAGCACCTGCCTAACAAGTGTAAGGCTCTGAGTTCAAGCCCCAATGCCACCAAAAAAGAAAAAATGATAATAACTTTTCCTTAAATGAAATATGTTATTTTTCTATGCCTGTTCTCACGAGGTTTTATCTTTTGTTTTCATTGGTTTGATTATGATTTGTCTGTATATAGATTTTGCAGAATTTATCATGTTTGGGGATTGTTGACGTTGTTATTAAATGTGTAAGTTCATATCTTTCACCAAATATGTAAAGTTGTCAACCATTCAAGTGTTTTTGTATTGTTTTTTTTCTGTACCACTTTGTCTTCTCCTTTTGAGAATCCAGCGATACAAAATGTTAAGACTTTTTGATATTGTATCACAGATCCCAGAGGCACTGCTCATTTATTTTAAGTAATAATTTCTATTGACATAAGCATTGGATGCATTTGTGGTGTTCAACCTGATGTTTTTATGTATGTGTACATTGTAGAATGACCAAAGTCAAATAAGGAACATATGCATTACCACATTTACTTAATTTTTTAATCAATAGAACACCTAAAATGTATTCTTTTAGCAATTTGATAAGTCTGTAATGCATTGTTACCACAGTCACCATGATATATAGATTTCTTAAATTTATTCTTCTTGCATAACTGAAATTCTGTATCCTTTGACCAACATCAATCTCCCCAACACCTGCTACCATGCCTCCCCTGCTGACCCTGTTTTATTTCACTTAATATTCTCAAAGTTTATCCATGTTATTGCAAATTATGTAATTTCCTTCTTTTTAAATGTTAAATAGTATCCCATTGTGTGTGTGTGTGTATCACATTTTCTTTATTTGGTTGAACACTTAGGTTGATTCCATATCTTGGTTATTATGAACAAGACTATAGTCAACGTGGGAGTGCAGGCTTCTCTTCATTCTGCTGATTTCATTTTTGTTGGGTGTACACCCAGAACTATTACAGCTGGATCCTGTAATAGTTCTGATTTTCATTTTTTGAGGACCCTTTGTATTGTTATCCAAAATGGCTGTGCTAGTTTACATTCCCAGCATAGCATACAAGGGTTCCCATTTCATCACATCCTTAGCAACACTATCTTTGGTTTTCGGTAGGGGAGGGTTTCAAATTAAATTTTTCTTTTGGCAGTACTGTGGTTTGGAGATCAGGGCCTTAAGCTTGCTAGGTGAAAGGTCTACCACTTGAGCTGTACCTCCAACCCTATTCACTTTTTAGTTTATTTTTCAGATATGGTCTCTCATTTTGTCCCAGACAGGCCTCAGGCTGCAGTCCTACCTACATCTCCTGTGCAGCAGGGATTACAGGTGTCCCATCATGTCCCACTTATTGATTAGATGGGGTCTAACTTTTGTCTGGACTGGCTTCAAACCATCATTGTCTTGATCTTTGCCTCCCAATTGACTAGGATTACAGAGGTGAACCACTGCAGCTAGTTCTGTTTTGGGTTTTTTTGGTTTGTTTTTTGTTTTTTAATAGCCATCCTAACAGGTATGAGGTGGTGTCTCATTGTGATTATGTTGATTAGTGATGTCAAGCACATCTTCATGCACATGTCGGCCATTTGGATGTCTTTAGAGTAATGTCTATTTTTGGTCCATTGTCCATTTTTGATGAGGTTATTTGTTTTCTTAGTATTGAGTTATTTGAGTTTCCTATATATTTTGGATATTAACCTCTTACATGTTTGTCTTGCAAATATTACTCCCATTCTGTGGGTTACCTTTTTTTTTCTTGTCTTTGCAGTGCAGAAGCTTATTAATTTGATGTAGTTCACTTACGTATTTCTAGTTTTGTTGCCTGTGATATCCAAAAAATCATTCCAAAGCCAAATACCACGGAGCTTGATACTGGTTCTGTTCTAGTAGTTTTATGTTTTCAAAAAACGTAAGTCTTACATTTACAGAATTGATTCACTTTGAGTTGATTTTTATGTATAATGTAAAATATGGGCCAGTTTGATTCTTTCAATGTGGACATCCAGTTTTCCTGACACCATTTATTGAAGAAACTATCCTTTCTCCATTGTGTTTTCTTGTTGAAAACCACAGGCATTCCTTGGAAGAGTAGTAAAATTAATATTGAAATAAAGTAAATCATTCAATTTTTGTTTCCCACTGTGTGTAAAATTATTTTATACTATATTTTAGTCTAAGTGTGCAATAGCATTGTGTTTACAGATACACTTTGATTGCTAAAAGTTGTTAATGATCTTATGAGCCTCCAGCAAGTCCTAGTCTTTGTCAAGGGATGGTCTTGCCTTGATATTGGCAGCTACTGACTGGACAGGGTGGTGGTTGCTGCAGGTGGGGTGGCTCTGACAAGTTTCTTAAGAATAAGATAACAGAGTTTGCTGTTCTGATTGATTCTTCCTTTGACTAGAGTCCATTTCAGTAAACTACTTTCTTTGTTCATCCATAAAAAGCAACTTCTTATCCATTAAAGTTTTTATTGCAAGATTGCAGTTATTTCCTCCCCTCAAAGTCAGTCATGAAAGTTGGAGTCATTTTCTTCCAAAGGACTATTGATGGTGATATTTTGACCTCCCATGGATCAAGACTGTTCTTGCTCAATGTGGTGCCAGATGTCCTCAGGAGGGTGAGGCAGGAGGATGACTAGTGCAAGGCTAGCCTGGACCACATAATGAGATCCTATCTCAGAAAACCAAGTACAGTGGCTCATGCCTGTAATCTCAGGTACTGGGGAGATCAGGAGGATCATGCTTCAAAACCAGCCTGGGCAAAGTTAGTGAGACCCCATCTCAACAATTGTCATCCTGTTTACATGGGAAGTATTAGTAGGAGGATAATCACAAGATGCTACTGAAAAATAATCAAAGCAAATAGGTCTGGGAGTAGGGCTCAAGTGGTTGAGCACCTGCATAGCAAGTGCAAGGCCTGAGTTCAAACCCCAGTAGCACAAATCATCATCATCTTCACTTCATCTTAGCCAAAAGGCTGAGAAGCAATTAGAGTAATATCTAGCAACTAGTAGTATCTAGAGTGGTGAATCCTTTCCAGAATTTTTCAGTTTATTTTGTCCAGATCCATCATAGAAATCATCATGTATGGCAATACTCTTAAAACTTTTTTCCTTTTTGCTGGTACTGGAGTTTGAACTTATGGCCTTATGCTTTCTAGGTATTCACTCTTCCACTTGAGCCACACACCCAGCCCTTTTTTGCAGTAGTTATTTTAGTTATTGTCTTGAACCATGATCTTCCTATCTGTGCCCCCTGTACTTCTGGAATTACAGGTGTGTACTACCACACCTACCTTGTTTGTTCAAATGAAATTTCACGGAGTTTTTTGCCTAAGCTGGCCTAGAACTGTGGGCTTCCTGATTTCCAACTCCTGAGTAGCTAAGATTACAGGCATGCCCCACCAGACCCAGCCTCTTACAAAATTTCTTAACACTTGAAAATTACAATTGTTCTTTGACTTATGGGCTGCATAATGGGTGTTAGAAATACATCTTAGCATGAAAAAAAAATTAATCCTGCACATTTCCATCAGATCTCTTGGGTTACAAGGTGCATTGTCAATCAGCAATAATATTTTGGAAGAATCTTCTAAGTGGGTCTCAACAGTGGGCTCAAAATATTCAGTAAATCATGTTGTAAACAGATGTGCTTTCATCTAGGTTTTGTTGTTCATTTATAGAGCACAGGCAGAGTTAGTGTATTTCTTTAGGGACCTAGAATTTTTCAGAATGGTAAATGACATTGGGTTGAACTTAGTCACCAGCCCCATTGGCCTCTAACATGAGTCAACCAGTCATTTGAACCTTTGAGGCCAAGCATAGATTTCTTTCCAGCTGCAAAAGTCATAGGTAGCATCTTCCAGTATAAGGCTTTCTAATCTCCATTGAAAATGAGCTTAATGATGCTAGCTGGATCCTCTCAAGCAGCTACTTCAGCTTTTACTCTTACTTGCTGCTTCACCTTCTCTTTTGTTTTGGAGGTGGCTCCTTTCTTCATCAATCCATCTCAGCCAGCTTCAGACTTTTCTTCTGCAGCTTCCTCACCTCTCAGCCTTTCTGGAATTGAAGAGAATTAAACATTGCTCTGGATTAGGCTTTGGTTTGAAGGGAATGCTGTGGGTGGTTTGATCTTCTATCACTTTCTCCATATCAGTAGTAAGAGTGTTTTGCTTTCTTTTGTGTGTTTGGCATGGGGAGGGGGGTTGGGGGGCTGGCAGAGGGCTGTGGAGAGGGGAGTAGCACTTTCAGCTTCCTTCAAGACATTTCCTTTGCATTTACAACTTGCTTCCTGATTCAAGAAGCCTGGCTTTCAATGTGGTTTCCTGTCTAAGCTTAATCAGTTACAGCTTTTGATTTAATGTGGAAGTGTGTGGCTCTACCTTTCACTTGAACACTTAGAAGCCATTATGGATTAGTAATTGTCCAAATATTAGTATTGTGTCCAAAGGAATTGTGCAGCCAAAGGACACTGGGGGGAATACTGAGTAGATGGACCAGTAAGAACACACACATTAAATTTACTAAAACAATCACAATAATAGCATCACTGATCACAGGTCACCCCAACACATATAATACTGAAAAGTTTGAAACAGTGCAAGAATTACCAAAATGTGGCAGTCACATGCTTATTCAACAGGGTTGCTGTAAATCTTCAATTTCTTAAACAAAACTAAAGCTATCTGAGAAGTGCAGTACAATTAAGTGCAAGAAAACAACATATGCAACTTCTGGGGTAAGATGCAGAATAGAAGCTTCCTCCATGTGACTCTGAATGAGAAGAGTCAAGCTAATAAAGAACAGAGTTTATTTCAAAGAAATAAAGAGATAGAACACCAGAAATCACAAAATAATCTACAGGATAGCTGAAAATCTGTGGAAAAGCAGGCCACTGAGAGACAAGTAGGAAAGAGCCCATAGTACCAAACTTGGCTCCCAGGGGGTGGGGGTAAGGGGGAACCAAATTATAGCCACAAAGTAAGATAGGCAGCCCAAGTGACAGACTATCAGTCCTAGCCACAGAACAAGCTAACAGTTCTTGCAAGTCTTAAATCCAGTGTGGGGATTTTGTGCAACAGTGAGTGACCCCTGTTGAGTGAGTAACAGAGGAAGAAATCCATTTTGTTTCTTCTCATATCTTGAGCTATAGCTGAGTGCCACTTGAGAGGTGTCCTATTGTCTGAGTTGAGCTATTCTAGGGACCTGAAAACAAGGAAGTAATCACAAGTTGTCAAGTCTGAGAACACCCAATCACAACCATACACACACAGTGCTTGGGTAAGAAAGAGCCAGTGGGGGAAAGATTGGAGAAGGAGACAGTGGGACTCAGACCCACTGAAAAGTCTGGGCATCAGAGACCTCAGGCTATGAAGGGCATGACGGCTGATTGGGTCCACCTTCAGAGATAAGGAATGAGTCCTACCACCTGTGTGTCCCACAGAGATGGATCCAAGCTAGAGCCTGTTATGAAAGGACTGCCCAGGAGCTGTTTAGCTGCTGAGTGTGGTTGTTACTAGGTAGGATCAAGAGCTCTGAGCCTAGGTCAAGCTGATCAGTCTTTCCCCAGCTTCCTCACACAGGATGATTTTCTGCTAGGTGGGACCTGAAAGCTCTGAGATCAGCAAGCAGAGAATTCTGGGAAGCAGGGAGCTTGAGCAGTGAAGTATGTGGTGACTCTTCCCTCAGAGGGAGAGTCAAGGAGTGAGCCCCTGGTAATCATTTGTATTACCACAGAATAAGAGATCCAAGCCTAAGTCCATTGGCCTGAGGTTTGCTTGCCTTTCAGACCTGCCTCCCTACTGAGCCCAAGTTCAGTAAAATCCACTATTTCCCCACCTTCCTTTCTCCCACAGGGTGATTTACTGGTGGGATCTTAAACCTTTGAGTGTCAGGTTTCCCTGGTTCTCTACCTCCAATGCAGATTTCAGGCTCTGTTTGCCCCACACTCTTGTACACACTTGAGGGAAGCCCTTGGGCTTGGACATTGTCACTCCTGGGTGCACAAACTGGGGAATCTGGAGCAAAAGGGAAGCTGCCTAACTCATAGGCTGCAAAGCTCCTTGAGGCCAGCAGCAGCTCCAGGTACACAAAGGGAAGCTTCTAATGTGAATGCAGCTCTGACACTGATGACTGACCCATAAGTAGCCTAGCATCCAGCCCTCAGACTTTACCAGCTTGACACAGTTGTTGCTCTTATAGTGTTTTGTTTTCTCCTCTTTGAATGGTACTGGAGACTGAGCTCTCAAGAGAAGACTCACTAAGATGTCAACCAAATAAAGTTGGAAGAGCCATCCGGCTTAACAGATGAACAAATCACAACTTAGAAACATAAGAAACATGAAAATGCAATGCAATATGATTCCGAAAAAAAAGCTCATAACAATAAGAGATTCCAAAACTACCAAAATGACTGACATGCTAGACAAAGAATTCAAAAGTCTATTGTTAAAAAGATCAATGACCTCAAAGAGGTTTCAAACAGCTGAATGAAGTAAGCAAGTCAATTCAAGATCTGGAAGAGAAAGCGACATGGATGAGAAACTCAGTAAGGATCCTGAGATTCTGAAAAAAACATGAAGGAAATGAAAAACCCAATAAATCCAAAAAAAGTGAAAAGCATCACCAATAGACTAGAACAAGTAGAAGAAATAATATCAGGAGGCACATGGGACTGCGCCGGGAGATACTGCTCATGCCAGGGGCCTTGGCTTCAGGCAGGGGCCCCACTAATGCTGACACAGCCGCGGCCACTTCAGCCAGGCCCAGCAGCAGGGCCTCCAGGGTCTCCAATTCCGTCTGGTACATGGACACCCCATGGTCCCACTGGGTGTGGTGCAGCAGCTTCCAGGCCCCAGTGAATGAACTGTCGGCCACAGCGAAGGCAGCTCAGGGATTACAGCTCTGGGGGTTCTGACATCTGGCTGGGGCTGGGGCCACTGAAGGGCTGACATCCCAGCTTCTTATGGTTCATGAAGACAGTGATGGCTTCCAATGGGAAGGTCTGCAAGCAGAGGCCGCAGGTCAACAGATCTGGTGTTTGTCGGTCCAGGGCTGATGGTTGGCAAGGTTAGGGGTCAGCGGCATCCACAGGGCCCAGTGGCTCCGTGCGCCGAAGGTGTGGAGGGCGGCCCCAGTGGGCCCGGGGCCCAGGGACTGGCAGGGTTAACCCCTGAACCTCTCGGGCACGGACTTGTCCTTTGAGGACAAGTGCCCCAGCCCCTGGGCCTGCAGGAATTGCATGTCTGGCTCCGGCTTCACATCGATGATGAGGTCCGACATCTCCATCTCATCATCTGGAGTGGTGGCGGCGGGCACAGGGTGTGCTCTGTGGGGCATGCTGCCAGCCTTGTGGCAGAACATTAGTTGCCGTGGGTTGGGCAGGTGGGACAGGCAGGCTGAGGACGCACAAGCCGTGCACCCTTGGAGTGCAGCGCTCAGGGACTCACTATGTTGTCCGAGCTGGCGTCAAACTCCTGACTCAAGTAATCCTTCTGCCTCACCCTCCTTTGTATCTGGGACTACAGATAAGTACCATGAGCCTCATGCATGCTAGGCAAGCACTCTACCACTAAGTTACTTGCTTGGCCTTAAGGTTGTCCTCTAGAAAAGTAAAACTGAACAAGGCCAAAGGCACCAGGGAAAAACCAGGCAGTGAACCTGTGGAGATGGGGTTGAAGTGAAAGGGTCTCAGTAGCCCTGACCATTATCATCAATAGATAGGTCATCCAAACAAAAAATCAATAAAGAAATCCTAGATCTAAAATATACAATAGATCAAATGGACTTAGTTGACGTCTACAGAACATTTCATCCAACTTCTACACAATATACATTCCTCTCAGCAGCCCATGGAACCTTCTCCAAAATAGATCATATCCTAGGGCACAAAGCAAGCCTCAGCAAATATAAGAAAATAGAAATAATACCGTGCATACTATCTGACCACAATGCAGTAAAAGTAGAACTCAACAACAAAAGTAAAGACAAAAAACATGCAAACAGCTGGAAACTAAATAACTCATTACTTAATGAAGAATGGATCATTGATGCAATAAAAGAGGAAATTAAAAAGTTCCTGGAAGTCAATGAAAATGAAAACACAACATACCGGGACCTATGGGACACAGCTAAGGCAGTCTTGAGAGGAAAGTTTATAGCCATGAGTGCATATATTAAAAAGATTGAAAGATTCCCAAATCAATGACCTAATGATACATCTCAAACTCCAAGAAAAACAAGAACAAGCAAATCCCAAAACAAACAGAAGGAGAGAAATAATTAAGAGCTGAAGTCAATGAAATAAAAACAAACAAAAAAAATACAAAGAATTAATGAAAGAAAAAGTTGGTTCTTTGAAAAAATAAACAAGATCGATAGACCCCTGGCAAACCTGACTAAAATGAGGAGAGAAAAAACCCAAATTAGTAGAATTAGGAATGCAAAAGGGGAGATAACAACAAATACCATGGAAGTCCAGGAAATCATCAGAGACTACTTTGAGAACCTATATTCAAATAAATTCGAAAATCTTAAAGAAATGGACAGATTTCTAGAATATGATCATCCAAAACTGAACCAAGAGGAAATTAATCACCTGAATAGACCTATAACACAAAATGAAATTGAAGCAGCAATCAAGAGTCTCCCCAAAAAGAAAAGTCCAGGACCTGATGGATTCTCTGCTGAATTCTATCAGACTTTTAAAGAAGAACTGATACCAACCCTCCTTAAACTGTTCCACGAAATAGAAAGGGAAGGAAAACTGCCAAACACATTTTATGAAGCCAGTATTACACTTATCCCAAAACCAGGCAAAGACACCTCCAAAAAGGAGAACTATAGGCCAATCTCCTTAATGAACATTGATGCAAAAATCCTCAACAAAATAATGGCAAACCGAATTCAGCAACACATCAAAAAGATTATTCACCATGACCAAGTAGGCTTCATCCCAGGGATGCAGGGGTGGTTCAACATACGAAAATCAATAAACGTAATAAACCACATTAACAGAAGCAAAGACAAAAACCACTTGATCATCTCAATAGATGCAGAAAAAGCCTTTGATAAGATCCAACATCGTTTCATGATAAAAGCTCTAAGAAAACTAGGAATAGAAGGAAAGTTCCTCAACATTATAAAAGCTATATATGACAAACCTACAGCCAGCATTATACTTAATGGAAAAAAATTAAAACCATTCCCTCTAAAATCAGGAACCAGACAAGGATGCCCACTATCTCCACTCCTATTCAACATAGTACTGGAATTCCTAGCCAGAGCAATTAGGCAAGAAGAAGGAATAAAAGGAACACAAATAGGTAAAGAAACTGTCAAAATATCCCTATTTGCAGACGACATGATCCTATACCTTAAAGACCCAAAAAACTCTACTCAGAAGCTTCTAGACATCATCAATAGCTATAGCAAGGTAGCAGGATATAAAATCAACATAGAAAAATCATTAGCATTTCTATACACTAACAATGAGCAAACGGAAAAAGAATGTATGAAAACAATTCCATTTACAATAGCCTCAAACAAAATCAAATACCTAGGTGTAAACCTAACAAAAGATGTGAAAGACCTCTACAAGGAAAACTATACACTTCTGAAGAAAGAGATTGAGGAAGACTATAGAAAGTGGAGAGATCTCCCATGCTCATGGATTGGTAGAATCAACATAGTAAAAATGTCGATACTTCCCAAAGTAATCTACATGTTTAATGCAATTCCCATCAAAATTCCAATGACATTCATTAAAGAGATTGAAAAATCTACCATGAAATTAATATGGAAACACAAGAGGCCACGAATAGCCAAGGCAATACTCAGTCAAAAGAACAATGCAGGAGGTATCACAATACCTGACTTCAAACTATATTACAAAGCAATAACAATAAAAACAGCATGGTACTGGCACAAAAACAGACATGAAGAGCAGTGGGACAGAATAGAGGATGCAGATATGAAGCCACACAACTATAAGCAACTTATCTTTGACAAAGGTGCTAAAAATATACGATGGAGAAATAGCAGCCTCTTCAACAAAAACTGCTGGGAAAACTGGTTAGCAGTCTGCAAAAAACTGAAACTAGATCCATGTATATCACCCTATACCAAGATTAACTCAAAATGGATCAAGGATCTTAATATCAGATCCCAAACTCTTAAGTTGATACAAGAAAGAGTAGGAAATACTCTGGAGTTAGTAGGTATAGGTAAGAACTTTCTCAATGAAACCCCAGCAGCACAGCAACTAAGAGATAGCATAGATAAATGGGACCTCATAAAACTAAAAAGCTTCTGTTCATCAAAAGAAAAGGTCTCTAAACTGAAGAGAACACCCACAGAGTGGGAGAAAATATTTGCCAATTATACATCAGACAAAGGACTGATAACCAGAATATACAGGGAACTTAAAAAATTAAATTCTCCCAAAACTAATGAACCAATAAAGAAATGGGCATGTGAACTAAACAGAACTTTCTCAAAAGAAGAAATTCAAATGGCCAGAAAACACATGAAAAAATGCTCACCATCTCTAGCAATAAAGGAAATGCAAATTAAAACCACGCTAAGATTCCACCTCACCACTGTTAGAATAGCCATCATCAGCAACACCACCACCAACAGGTGTTGGCGAGGATGTGGGAAAAAGGAACCCTCTTATACTGTTGGTGGGAATGTAGACTAGTACAACCACTCTGGGAAAAAATTTGGAGGCTACTTAAAAAGCTGGACATCGATCTACCATTTGATCCAGCAATACCACTCTTGGGGATATACCCAAAAGACTGTTACTCCAGAGGCACCTGCACATCCATGTTTATTGCGGCACTATTCACAATAGCCAAGTTATGGAAACAGCCAAGATGCCCCAGCAAAGAAAATGTGATATCTATACACAATGGAATTTTATGCAGCCATGAAGAAGAACGAAATGTTATCATTCGCTGGTAAATGGATGGAATTGGAGAACATCATTCTGAGTGAGGTTAGCCTGGCTCAAAAAACCAAAAATCATATGTTCTCCCTCATATGTGGACATTAGATCAAGGGCAAACACAACAAGGGGATTGGACTATGAGCACATGATAAAAGCGAGAGCACAAAAGGGAGGGGTGAGGATAGGTAAGACACCTAAAAAACTAGCTAGCATTTGTTGCCCTTAACGCAGAGAAACTAAAGGAGATACCTTAAAGCAACTGAGGCCAATAGGAAAAGGGGAACAGGTACTAGAGAAAAGGTTAGATCAAAAAGAATGAACCTAGAAGGTAACACCCACGCACAGGAAATCAATGTGAGCCAATGCCCTGTATAGCTATCCTTATCTCAACCAGCAAAAACCCTTGTTCCTTCCTGTTATTGCTTATACTCTGTCTACAACAAAATTAGAAATAAGGGCAAAATAGTTTCTGCTGGGTATTGAGGGGGCGGGAGAGGGAGGGGGCGGAGTGGGTGGTAAGGGAGGGGGTGGGGGCAGTGGGGAGAAATGAACCAAGCCTTGTATGCACATGTGAATTATAAAAGAAAAATGAAAAAAAACCCAAAATATAAATTGTGAAGTCATTTTTACAATCAAAATTAGAAAATGAAGTACAAGTACTAGAGTTTAGGAAATGAAAGTTTTAAATTTGAATTATTAGAAGAAAGCATTACTTTTTATAAAGTAACAAGTTTTTTTAATATCTGAAATTTAAAAAAATGTGAATTTACATGGACAAAATTTTTGAGTAATTTGTAATTTTTTATTTTGGTGGTGCTGGGGATCTGAACTCAGGGCCTCAAATATGCCAGGCAAGTACTTTACAACTGAACTAAATCTCTAGCCCAGTAATTGTAACTTTTATCTCATCAGAATATAAAATGCCTCAAGCTCTTTTACTACTTCTACTGATTGCTACATTAAATATAATTTGCAGTATTTCCTTTACTTTTAGAAACCTTTTTTTTTTTGAGACAGTGTCTTCACTATATGTACTTAAGCAGGCCTCAAATTCACTATGTAACTTTGAGATCACAATCTTCCTCCCCCACACAACCCCCACTTGAGTGCTGGGATTACAGGTGGGAATCACCATGCCTGACTCCTTATTTTTTAGGTAACTTGTAAATATAACCCAAGACTCCTTTGCCCATAAAAATGAAAGAAAAGTTCATGTACAAAACTAATAACAAAATCAAGCCTCAAGTATTAAACTGCTCCCCAAAATATTTTAGAATATCATGGAGCTGGGGAGGCAGAGAGAGTTTAAGTACACAAGTTTGTACAGGTTAGCCTGCCTCCCAAATTCTCCCAGATTACTTTTATTTAATATTGCTCACATTTAAAAATAAACATACCTTCAAACAGACCTACCCTGACCATGGAGTCTTTCATGACATTTTGAATAATCATTTTATAGATGCTACAGATGTTACAGTAGAATAAATTTGTATCAAGTAACTAAAGAACTATAGTTATTCTCTTAATTATTCACCAGTGAATAAGTAATATTTTCTGGGATCATTACAACAGATGTAAACAAACTAAATTTTTAAGCTTTATAACAAGTCAGCTTATAAATATATCTACCAAATAATATATTTTTTAGAGAAATTGGTTAAATGAGGTCTGTCACAAACAGGTGAAACCTAATTTGCTCCTCTAACAAAGAAATCTTTAAGTACATAAAAAAGAAAATTAACTTTATGAGCATCTGAAGCAAAATAATTACTTTTCTACATGACAAGCTCAGATCAGTATCCTCCTTCACCATATCCAAGGAATATTTTAACATTACTTTCCTCCAATAGTCTGGCTATAAACAGATAGACTGTGACACATCAATAATTCTTATAAAAGAATTTTAAAGAATGCCTACTCCACAAGTGGTTCTTGCTTTTTCTGAGGATATATTTCACAAGGATTCTTAGATATTAATTACATTTAAACTTTCTTGGTCAAAATCAGATTTTCATAAAGTATGTTTCAAAGATGAAATCACATTACATTCTTGGGAAATTTTTATTACTAATTTAAAATGCATACAGGGTAACTGCAGTAGTATCTGCAGGTGGATATGGGAAATAAGAGAAAAGGAATTCTTAGGAAATTTCTACATCTTATCTTGAGAACCTCTAAAGCTCCCTCTGCTGTCAACTAATTTAAGTGAAGGAGAAAAATGTAGACCTGTTTTCTTTTGGGAGGTAATAAGATATGTGAGATAAAGGAAGAAGTTGACAATGCTACAATTGAAATTGAAACTACAGCTGACAATCACTAATTTTGTATTTCAAAATAGCAGTGAGAGAGGATTTTGAATATTTACAACTCCAGGAAATGATAAATGTTTGAGGTGATGGATACACCAACTAGAAATAAACATATATACACAAAAGGGGGTAGGGAGAGATTCTGACAGCAGGGGCAAAGTCTAACTGATCACTAACTTCCCTAATAAGCCTGTGGTGAAGCACAAATGACACGTGCAGGAATTTTCAGGTGTTTAGGGTTCTCGGGTCCACTCTGAGAATGAAAGCACAGGCAGACTCCAGAAGCAGAGGTTGTAAAGATTTTATTTGTAGAGAAGAGAAGAGAAAGACTACATAGTGGGGTATGCAGGGGGGCCCAGAAACTGGTGGTCCTGTGAGCAAGGGTGGGGATTGGGTTTTATAGCCTTTTTGTGCATTGCCTGAGGGCAGAGATGTCTTTCAGATGCAGACAGTCATTTCCTGGGAAGGAGAAGTGTCTCCTTGACCTCCTGCGGTCCATCCTTCAAGTTCCCCCTCTCAGTGACCACCCTAATTTTTGTTAAGAATAAGGACGACAAAGTCTGTTCAGTAACTGCTTCCTGCTGACAGGGGGTAATGAAGGGGTCCACAGCATCAGGGCTAACCACAAGAGGCATTTGTAGTTTGATGGATTCTAGATGAGAAGAAACAAACTTGACAAGTAAGTTTAAAATGCAAGGCCCAAACACAGCAAGAGAATAATGGCAACTATAGAACCCAGAAAGGGTAGGAACCAAGTCCTGGAGGGGAGCTAGGATTTTATTTGGTCCCTTATCTGTGTAGAAACCTGAGTTTCAAGATTGTTCCTGGAGCCACTTAGCCTGTTGGAGATGTGATCTACATGTTCCTCTACAATGCCTGAAGTGTTTATATATGTGCAACAGGAAGTATTGGCCATAGCACATACCCTTCCTTGTTTAGCCAAAAGAAACTCTAGGGCTAGGTGGTGGGCCATGACCATACAGGCAAGGGACAACAAAGACCTTTGCATGTCCTTAATGGCAAGGCCTACCTGTTCTGAGGTGCCCTCTACCACTTTGGTTAGATTTTTTGCAGTTACATGATTGGCAATCACCCATAGCTAATTCCAACTAGGGCTGCAATTAATGCTGTTATCCCTAAAACTATTAGAGCAACCTCCCTCTTATCTCTATGGGAAATTGTTCCTGTTGTAGTTAGTATTCCGTTTTTTTTTGTTTTTGTTTTTGTTTTTTACAAATGGCTGTATGAGCATTCAGGATCGGAAAGCATACTTAGAATCAATATAGATGTTGACTCTCGGCTTCTGTTAGGGCCATTAATTCTGCCAACTGAGCACTTGTATTAGGAGGAAGAGGACCTGATTTGAGGGTGCCAAATTCTGTTACAACTGCAAACCCTGCATGTCTGACAACATTTTTGACAAAGGAACTGCCATCAGTTTATAATTCTAGATCTGACTTTTTAAAGGCTAATCAGTTAAGTCAGGTTGGGCAGCATAATTTTCCATAAGTACCTCCTCATATGAGGGTTCAGGATTTCCCTCTGCCTCTGGTAGAAGGGATGCAGGATTTAGGCTCTGACAGGTCCTTAAAGTTATTTCTGTCCCTCCTAGAAGCTGGGTCTGGAATTTAAGCAGATGGCTGTCAGATAGCCAAATTTCTCCTTTTGAGTTTAAAGTTCTCCCTAGGTTGTGTGGGGTATAAACCATTAGGAAGCAGTTTAGGATAAGTTTTTGAGCTTCAGGCACTAGAATGCTTACTGCAGCGACTGTTCAAAGACATCCTGGCCATCCCTTGGCTACTTGATCTAATTCTTTGCTTAAGTAGCCTACAGGCTGGGGAGTGATGCCCCAAAGCTGAGTCATGACACCCAAGGCCAGTCTACCCTTTTCATAGACATATAATTGAAACTTGTCTTGTACTAGGAGACCAGTGCTGGAGCTGTCATAAGGGGCTATTTAAACTTGTGGAATGCATTTTCTGACTTGTCATCCCATTCAATAAAGGGCTGGGTATCCTTCTGTACTTGCTTAAGGATTTGATATAAGGGCCTGGCTAGGTCTGCATATCCCAGGATCCAAACTCTACAGTATCCCATTGCCCCCAAAAGGCCCTCAATTGCTTTAGAGTTTTAGTTAAAGGAAACATCAGGATTGGAAGGATTCTATCTTCTCCTAGAGCCCTCATTTCTTTCTCCAGGACAAGACCTAAATATGTAACCCTAGACTGACACAATTGGGCTTTTTTTTTTTAATAGAGATTTTATATCCTCTATCTGCTAAGAAGTTTAATAAGGATTTAGTGGCTTGTAAAATGACAGGCTCAGTTGGTGTGAAATAACAGAGCCAATTCCAGTAGTTTGACTTTCTATCAGAACAGCAACCTTCTAACTAAGTTGCTTTTAGAATGGGAGTTACATATTTCTGTGAAATTGAGATTAATGCAAAAAGCATTAGGAATTAAAATGAATGAGTATTCCAATTAAAAACAGTGCAGGAGGTCATCTACATATTGTAGCAAGTAGCTTGTGGATACTGCCACTCTGCCAAGTCTTGGGTTAGAGACAACCCAAAGAAATGTGGGCTGTCTCTGAATCCCTGGGGGAGGACAGTTCAGGTGACCTGTCCAGACTTTTTTGTGGGGTACTCAAAGGCAAAGATAGGTTGACTTTTAGGATGTAAGGGAATGCAAAAGAAGACATCCTCAAGTCCAGGACAGAGTAGTAACCAGTACCAAGGAGGCATTTGGGCTAAAAGTGTATAGGGATTTGGAACTACAGGGTGGAAAGGCACTACTGCTTCATTGATCAGGCGGAGATCCTGGACTAGCCTCCATTTGTTAGGTCCCTTCCTGACACCAAGAATAGGAGTATTAAATGGGCTGGAACATTCAATTAGCAGTTTCTGTCTCTTTAAGTTTTTAATTATGAGAATTAGCCCCTCCTTAATTTCTGACTTTAAAGGATATTGTTTTTGATGGGGGAATGTTAGGTTACAAATGTTAGGGTACCTTTGAGGCTTGCAGCCCACTCAGCCTGAAACCGGCCATGGTTAACATGACCCAAGCCACCACTTACTGGAACTAAGGGGGGTGGGATGGTTTCTGGGAACAGGGACTGTTTCTGGTTAATCTTGCTAAAACAGTATGTGAGTCAATGAGTTAAGACACCTGGTGTTTACCAAATTCCTGATAAATAATCTTCAAGTAATCTTGCCCCACCACCAAGATGTGGGTGATATCAGAAATATGTGACCCCAGGGACCATAAAAATTGCTGTGTGACCGTGACTAATGTCTAAAAAATATAAAAGCAGCCTGAACTTTGTATTCGGGGTCCGTGTTGAAACCCACTGTGTCGGGCGGATACCCGGACCCCAGCTGGCTGGAAATAAACCTCGCTTTGTGGCTTACATTATCGTGAGTGTCTTTTGTTCCTCTGAGGGGTGGTCAACTTTGGACCCCAACATCTGGAGGTCCCACCGAGATCTCAGCCCCTCCCTGAGAGGAACAAATGGCCTCCAATACTGAGGTTTAGTTGAGAAAGACCGCGGAAGGAGGATTGGCCACCTCCGTTTGGAGGGACTTAGAGTCCCCGTCTGAATTTGGTTGAGAATTCTCATTGAGTGGAAGGAAAGGGTTACAGCCCTGGAGGCTTCACTATTGGAAGTCATGGGAGACATCCCCAACAGTCAGGAACTGCACCAGCGTCCTCAATGGATGCCATTTGGGCGGTCTTTGGGTAAGGATCCTGAATCTGGTGTGAATGGAATTGCACCTGTGAGAGTAGTCTGGTTGACTGGCCAGTACTTGTGTATGTTGGAGAGTCCTGTGCAAATTTGTTTGTCTGCTGGAATTGTCTCTTTTGTTCTTTGCTGTCTCCTCTGTCCCTCTCTCCTGATCATCATGGGACAGGCTCAGGTAACTCCTAAGACCCTTCTTCTGAGTCATTTTTCAGAAATCTGTGCTAAGGGACACAATTATGGCATGAAAATTAAGAAAGGTAAGTTTGACACCCTTTGCTTAGCAGAATGGCCAACCTTTAATGTAGGCTGGCCTCCTCAAGGTACCTTCTCCTTGGACACGATTAAGAAGGTCCGAGATGTCATTAATAGACCCGGTCTTCATGGCCACCCTGATCAATATCCCTACGTCCTTATGTGGCAGACTTTAGTAGAAGACCCCCCTTCCTGGCTGCAACCATTTATCCATGGAGCACCTACAGACTGGCCCGCAATACTGGCTGTGTCGGGGAACACCCCCACTCCCGTTAATTCCCCTAAGAAGCCTATTCTGTAGGAAGACCCAACTCTCCACCCATCCTTGATAGACTTAGATTGTGAAGTAAATCCCCTGCCATATGCCGCTGCCATGCCACTCCAGCCAGAGGCAGATGGCTCCTCTGAGCCTCCCCACTTGTCAGCCTCCCCATCTGCACCCTCTGCCCCGGTCTCTGGACCGGCGAGGGGACTCAGGCCCCATAGGCAGCGAGAAGAAACCCCAGAGGAGGAGCCCTCCTCCACTTCCACCAGGCCCCCCATCCTCCTGGTGCGGGCCCTGGGTGGTGCTGGTCCTGATGGGGGATGCACCTATCAGTATTGGCCTTTTTCAAGTAGTGACCTGTACAACTGGAAAGCCCAGAATCCTCCTTTTTCTGAGGACCCTAGAGGCCTGACTGATCTGTTCAAGTCCATTTTGCATACTCACAGTCCCACATGGGATGACTGTCAGCAGCTCCTTAAGACTCTATTCACCACCGAGAAACGGGAGCAGATTCTCACTGAAGCCAGAAAGAATGTCCCCGGAAACAATGGGTGACCGACCACCCTGCCAAACCTGATTGATGATTGTTTTCCTTTAAACAGACCCAACTGGGACTATGGGACTGCAGAAGGTAGGGAGCGTCTCCGGGTCTACTGCCAGACTCTTATGGTAGGCCTCTAGGCAGCAGCCTGCCGTCCTACCAATTTGGCTAAGGTAAAGGCAATAATGCAGGGGGAAAATGAAAGCCTGGCTGTGTTCCTTGAGAGTCTTTACAATGCATACAGACAGTATATCCCCCTAGACCCACTAGCAGAGGTGAATCAGTCAGCTGTGATAATGTCCTTCATAAATCAGGCTGCCCCTGATATTAGGAAGAAACTGTATAAGCAGGAAGGGCTTGGGGAGATGACTACCTGGGATCTGATGAAAGTAGCTGAAAGGGTTTTTAACACCCAAGAAACCCTGGAAGAACGAGAGGATAGAATCAGGAAGGAGAATCAGGAACTACAAGAAAGGATTCGGAAGGAGGACAGGGAACACCAGAGTAAGGAAAACAAGAAACAGCAAAAAGAGATGGCTAAGACACACACTCACACACACACCCACACACACCCACACCCACCCCCCCCACAAACCCACACCCACACCCACCACCCCCAACACACACACCCACACACACCCACCCACACACACACCCCCCCACACACACCCACACCCACACCCACCACCCCCAACACACACACACACACACACACACACACACACCTCCACACACACCCCCCCCCCACACACACACCAACACCCACCCCCCCACCCCCCCACAAAAAAAAAAAAAAAAAAAAAAAAAAAAGAGATGGCTAAGATATTGCTAACAGGAGTCCAGGGTCTGGCTGGACCGAGTTCTGGAAAGACCGGCCCCACAAGTCCCCGAAGAGATCGACCCAGGCTAGACCAGGGACAATGTGCCTATTGTAAGGAATATGGACACTGGAAGAAGGAATGTCCCAAACTCCAGGGTCACCTGGGACCAAATAGCAGGCCCAATAATGACGCCTGGGTCCTGTTAGCTGGAATGGACAGTGACTAGAGGGCACGGGACTCGGACCCCCTCCCTGAATCTTGGGTAACCATATATGTGGAGGGGAAGCCCGTGAGATGCATTGTGGACACAGGGGTCCAATATTCAGTCCTTAATAAACCTACTGAGCCACTGTCCCAGAAAATTAGCCTTGTGCAGGGAGCCACTGGATCCAAGGCATATCAATGGACTAGCAAACGTCAGGTGGATTTGGGCCGACATCAGGTGACCCATTCCTTTCTGGTCATTCCTGAGTGCCCTGCCCCCCTTCTGGGATGTGATCTGCTAAGGTGAGGGCTCACATTCACTTTGAGCTGGACGGTATCAAAGTGACAGATGGACAAGGACAGCCCCTCCAAGTCTTGACCATGTCTCTTGAGGATGAACATCACTTGTTCTCCTTGCGGGACCCTCCCCCGAAACCTATTGAGTGGTCCCCTGAAATGGCTTATTGGATTCAAACCTACCCCAAGGCTTGGGCAGAAATAGCAGGTGTGGGGCTGGTGGAACATCAAGCCCCGGTAATAGTAGAGATCAAGGCTTCGGCTCAGCCCATCCAAGTCCGTCAGTATCCCATGTCTTCTGAGGCATGGAGGGGGATTGCCTCACATAAACCGTCTCCTGGAGGCTGGAATATTACGGCCCTGCCGTTCTGCTTGGAACACTCCACTTCTCCCCGTTAAGAAACCCGGGGGGAAAAGACTATAGGCCAGTCCAAGATTTAAGGGAAGTAAACAAGAGGGTTGAGGACATCCACCCCACAGTCCCCAACCCCTATACCTTGCTGAGCCATTTTCCCCCCTCCCATGTTTGGTATACCACTTTGGACTTGAAAGATGCTTTTTTTAGCATAGTCCTGGCACCCAATAGTCAACACATTTTTGCCTTCAAATGGCATGATGAAAATACGGGAACCCCCGGACAGCTAACATGGACTAGACTTCCTCAAGGTTTCAAAAACTCCCCTACTCTGTTCAATGAGGCTCTTAATCAGGATCTGGACTCATATTGCTGGAGCCACAGTTCCGTCACACTTTTGCAGTATGTAGATGACTTGCTTCTGGCAGCTGCATCTGAAGCTGAGTGCTGGCAAGCCACTGGAGACCTCCTCCAGGAGCTGGGGAAGTTGGGCTATCAGGCCAGTGCAAAGAAGGCTCAAATTTGTAGACAAACAGTCACCTACCTGGGGTATGAACTAAAAGAGGGAACCAGATAGTTAACGAATGCTATGAAAGAAACTATTCTCAGACTCCCCGTCCCCACCTCGGCTCGAGAAGTCCGCGAGTTCCTGGGGACGGCGGGCTACTGCCGGCTGTGGATATTGGGGTATGCTGAACTGGCAAAACCCTTATATGAGGCAACTAAGGACAAGGCCCCTTGGACCTGGGGGCCAGATCAACAAAAGGCCTTTAAGGAGCTCAAGACCGCCCTCCTGAGAGCCCCAGCCCTGGTGCTGCCAGACCCTCTAAAGCCCTTCACCCTCTTTGTAGATGAAAGAAGGGGGATAGCAAAAGGGGTACTAATGCAGTACCTAGGGCCCTGGAAGCAGCCAGTTGCTTATCTATCCAAAAGGTTAGACCCAGTTGCAGCAGGCTGGCCCCCATGCCTGCAGATCATAGCGGCAGTTGCCCTAATGGTAAAGGACGCAGATAAGCTCACTTTTGGGCAACATCTGAAGGTGGTAACCCCCCATGCAGTGGAGGGGGTCCTAAAGCACCCTCCAGGTAGATGGATGACCAATGTCCGACTGACTCATTACCAAGGGCTCTTGCTGGATGCTCCCCGAATCCTCTTCTCCGACCCGGTTTCTCTAAATCTGGCCACCTTGCTGCCAAATCCGGACCTGGAAGCTCCTCTACATGACTGTCAGGAGATTATAGCTGAAATCACCCAAGTGCGCCCCGATCTCCAGGACTCAACCCTACCCAACAGTGAGCTGGTATGGTATACAGATGGGAGTAGTTTCATTTCGGATGGGGTGCGTAAGGTGGGCGCAGCGGTGGTAGACCAAGATGGGAACATAATTTGGAGTGCCCCGCTGCCCCCAGGGACCTCAGCCCAGAAGGCCGAACTGATCGCGCTGGCAGAGGCACTTGAGCGGGCTGAGGGAAAACGAGTGACTGTTTATACCGACAGCTGTTATGCTTTCAGCACCATCCATGTACATGGTGCCATCTACTGGGAAAGGGATTTCATTACAGTGGAAGGAAAGGAGCTACGTAACCTCCCGGAGATCCAGAGACTACTGACTGCGGTGCAGAAGCCCCAAGCTGAACCCGGAAAATGGCATCGTCCCAGGGGATTAGGTATGGGTAAAGAGGCACAGAGCCTGCACTCTGGAAGAAAGATGGAAAGGCCCTTACCTGGTCATTCTGGTTACCCCCACTGCTCTTAAGGTTGACGGCATTGGGCCTTGAGTCCATCACTCCCATGTGCATCAAGCCAATCATCAGGAACAGAAAGAGGCTAGAGAGTGGACCATGCGGTGGCACCCAGATAACCCATTGAAGCTGAAGCTTTTGCGACTCTGGGAACATTCAGAGTCTTCAGGAGCAGCCACGGATGGGTTGGCTGGTCGCTCTGATCTTGCTCAATGCCTAGAGCAGGAGCCTCACAGAAACAAACCGTCACCAGCCCTATAAGCAAACCTGGATACTCACTGATGGGGAGACTTATACCACCCTTAACGAGACTACTCGCACTGCCCCCATAGGAACTTGGTGGCCGGAGCTTCAATTCTGCTTCAGAGACATTAATCCTGCCTACAAGTCTACTGCCCCGGAGTCAGCCCGACATTATGGTTTTTATGCTTGCCCCGGCCACAAAAAGAACAAGGACTATGGGGGGATACAATACTCCTTCTGTAAGTCATGGACATGTGTCACATCCAATGATGGTGAATGGAAGTGGGGGATATCAAAACCGGACCTAGTCAAATTTGCCGTTGTAAACGGAGTACCCTGGGGGCACAGAATTCCGTCACCCATCCATGAATGCCAGCCCACAGATACAGATAGAATCAAGGTCACCTTCACTGACAGTGGCAAAGAGGACACCCCCAGGTGGATACAAGGCAAGGTGTGGGGACTTGTGTTTTATAAATATGGTGGACATTCTGGTTCGACCGTAGTAATCAGATTAAAAGTTGAGCCCATGGGGCCACCATCCAAAATGGTAGGCCCCAACAAAGTACTTAAGCCGTCCTATGTAGAGCCACCTCTCTGACCTCGCACAACCCCAGTCCCTACCCGGCCTCACACAAAGGCTAGTATTAAAACTCCTAGACCATTAGGCACTGGCCCTCCCTTGGTGAAGCCCAGTCTCATGACCAGGTCCACAGACCCCCTCTGGAATCTGGTAAATGCTGCATTCCTAACATTGAACCACACCAACCCTAATATGACTACCTCCTGCTGGCTGTGCTATGATGTGAGGCCCCCATTCTATGAGGCAATAGGGCTAGATGTCACCTATGATATCTCGACTAGTGAAAACCCCACTCAATGTTCCTGGGGAGACTGTAAGAGAGGTCTGACCATACAACAAGTGAGCAGCCAAGGAACCTGCTTAGGGAAGGTGCCGGTGGGAAAACAGGACCTATGTGCTGTTGTAGAAAACAACCCCACCTGGGGCGATGGTATTAAGTGGGCAATTCCAAAAGGCAATGGATGGTGGATATGCTCACAGTCCGGGCTCACCCCTTGCCTATCAACTAATGTGTTTAACGGCTCTAAAGAATTCTGTGTCCTAGTGGCTGCGCTGCCCCGCATCACCTATCATTCTGAGGAGAGCCTATATTCATACTGGAATACAGGAACAGGTGAGAGAAAGAAGAGAGAGCCTATTTCTGCATTAACCATTGCTACCCTACTTAGCCTAGGGGTGGCTGGGGCAGGAACTGGCATAGCCTCCCTGGCTACTTAACATAAAGGGATGTCCTCACTGCACGCGGCCATAGACAAGGATATAGAGAGGATAGAAGCCTCCATTAGTCACCTAGAAAAATCCCTTACCTCTCTATCTGAGGTAGTGCTTCAGAACCGATGGGGCCTAGACTTATTGTTCCTTCAGCAGGGGGGAATATGTGCCACCTTAGGGGAGGAATGTTGTTTTTATGCTGACCATTCAGGGGTAGTTAGGGAGTCTATGTCTAAAGTGAGGGAAGGACTGGCAAAAAGGAAACGGGAAAGGGAAGCCCAAGAAAATTGGCTCGAAGCTTGGTTCAATAGGTCCCCCTGGTTCACTACCTTGGTCTCTACCCTGGTGGGCCCTCTGGTCATACTACTGCTTATCTTAACCTTTGGTCCTTGTATTCTGAATAAGCTAGTGACCTTCATGAGAGATCAAATTAGTACAGTCCAACTAATGGTCCTGAAACAGCAATATGAACAGTTACCTAGCCCTGAGGATGTTTACGCTCGTCGCCCAGATGAGCATGATTCCTCATTATGAACAACTAAAGGGGGGAATGTTAGGTTACAAATGTTAGGGTACCTTTGAGGCTTGCAGCCCACTCAGCCTGAAACCAGCCATGGTTAACATGACCCAAGCCATCACTTACTGGAACTAAGGGGGGGTGGGATGGTTTCTGGGAACAGGGACTGTTTCTGGTTAATCTTGCTAAAACAGTATGTGAGTCAATGAGTTAAGACACCTGGTGTTTACCAAATTCCTGATAAATAATCTTCAAGTAATCTTGCCCCACCACCAAGATGTGGGTGATATCAGAAATATGTGACCCCAGGGACCATAAAAATTGCTGTGTGACCGTGACTAATGTCTAAAAAATATAAAAGCAGCCTGAACTTTGTATTCGGGGTCCGTGTTGAAACCCACAGTGTCGGGCAGATACCTGGACCCCAGCTGGCTGGAAATAAACCTCGCTTTGTGGCTTACATTATCGTGAGTGTCTTTTGTTCCTCTGAGGGGTGGTCAACTTCGGACTCCAACAGAAACCAGGAGGGGTCCTTGAGATGAATTAGGACTAGGACCACTGTTCATGCCCATCCCACAGTATGTCCACCTGTCCACACCGTGGGGTCTACTTGTTCCTCTATCAGGGCAAGCAAAAGTACTCTCCTAGGGGTAAAAGAGCTGTACCCCCAGTTTAAATAGAAGGTCTCCCCCTAGCAGAGGAGAGGGGTTTCTGGGATAATTAAAAAGGAGTGACAGAAATGGGAATCTCCCCAGGAGCAGGCTAAAGGCTGAGTGAAATAACGCTCTAGGGGCTGGCCTGATATGCCTCGAACAGTAAATTTCTTGGAGGACCTGGGTCCGGGAGGGAAAGGAATTGCTGATCCAGTATTGATAAGGAGGTTGACCTTGTGCTTTTCGATGGTAAGTATAACCCCAGGCTCCTCTGCTTTTATGGTGGTTACAGGAGCCTGGATGGGAGGCCCAAGGACCCATTATTGGGTGGGAGGCTCTGGCCTCAGTTCCCTTGGGAACTAAGGACAGTGTCCCTTCCAATGTTTACCCTGACAAATGGGGGAGGTCCTGGAGGTAGCTTTCTCTTGGGGCACTCCTTCCTAAAATGGTCTGCCTGTCCACATTAAAAGCATGTCCTCAGGTTTGGACTTTGCCCTGGGGAAGCCTCTCTGAGCACTATTATCAGAGCCTCCTGTCGTTTATCCTTTCTCTTTTCCTTTTCCAGGTTCTTTTCTAAGTCCCTATTATAGTATACAGACGTGGCTACATGGACCAATTGGTCTAGATCTCTGCTCCCTTCAGCCACCAGGTTTTGAAGCTTTTTATGGTTATCTGGTGCTTGTTAGGAATTTATCTTTTAGGACAATTTCCTCTCCTGTGACTCTGGCACAATGTTGGTATGCTTTTGTAAACATCCTTAAGTCTCTGTAGGAAAGCTACTGGGGCTTCTAAGGGTCCTTGCTGTACAGCTGTGACTTAGGAGTAATTAAGGGGTTTTACCTTGGCTCTCCTTAGATCCTCAAGAATGCAGGGTCCCACTTAGGGTCATACCTAGGTACTGCCTGATTTCCTGTCAGATTTGGCAATTGGGGTTCCCTTTTAGGTATCCAGTGTCTTTGTCTTTCTACTCCCTCCCCCTCCTCTTCCTGTAAGGGCCCAGTCTGAGATTAGCCTGTAGGGCCACATTTATCTAAGTGATTATCGTCCCCAGCTTTCACTGCCTGATCTAGTACCCACTGTTTCTCCAGAGCAATAAGGGTCTGAGATAGCAATAGCATTACATCTTTCCAGCTCATTTAAAGTTTTGGCTGACTTCTCTGAATGCCTGGATGTAGTAACCTGGATTTTCTGTGTAATTTCCTAAATCCTTTTTTTACTTAAGTTCACTCACTCTAAAAGGAACGTGAGCCTCATCTCCTCAAGGAATTAACTGGAGGGGGTAGAGTCCGGTGTGTGAGGTAGCTTGGGTAAGGGGGGAAAGGGGGAGCTGATGGAGCATCAGATGGGTTCTTTGGTTCCTCAAGGGAGTTTGGTGGCTTTTTGCAAAGGGTCACCATGGTCTGGGTATCTAGCCTGCATTTGCTCAGCCATTCTGGGTGGTCTCTTAGGAAAAAGAACAGTAGAACATATGGAACTTCAGTCCACTTCCCTCCTTTTTATAGAACATGTAACTGAAGAATGGTATAATTAATGCTCCCTCCTTCTGGCCATCTTTCCTCATCTCCCAGAGGATACTGTGGCCAAGCCTGGGTGCAGTAAAACTTGAGTTGCTTTTGCTGAAGACATTCTGGATCAGTCTTTCCAATGTTTTAATAAGCAGGCAAGGGGGGATCCTTCCTTGATCCTTGAGGCTTGATTCCCCATCTAAAAAGGGAAATAAGGGACAATTGGTCACCTTAACATAGGTTTCTCCTTTTAACTAAGTGTCTCCAGATGAGGAGAAACTCTACATGGGAGAGTGCATCCCTCTCCCTTGCTCTCCTGCCACTGCCACCTGTGGCTAAGGTTGTGCAGGACATTTAGGTTTTCTGGTTGTATACACTGCACCCCCCCCCTCAAAGCCCCTGACCAATTTTTTTGTCTGTTTATTTTGACTTGCCTGTTTGTCCTGTGACCCAGGTACCTGGCTCTCCTCTACCAACTGAAGGCTTGTAATTAAAAAAAAAAAACAAAAAAACTCTATCAAAGTAACCAAGAGGGCTTGCATGGCCAGGGGGAGGACCTCTGCAGAGGCGTGGACAGGGACTCCTGATGAAGTAGACTTTTGTCCACCTATATATCCTGTGAGGCATATAGGCTTTTTATGAAAAGGAGAGGGAGCATCTGAAGGCATTTGCTGTGGTAAGGTGCAAAAATGGCAAAAATGGAGAAGACCCTGAGGTCTCTGCCTTTTAACTGTGTTTTTTTTTCTTTTCCTGAGGGCAGGCTGTAGAACCTGTTTAACTAGTTTAACCAGATGCCTGACAAAGGCAGTTAAGCTCAAGTTAGAGACTAGCACTTTCTGGTGCCTGCAGGGATTTTCCCCAAACTCCCTGAAGAAGGAAGCCCACTGCTGTTTACAGCAAAGGGAGGGAGGGGGACACTCATCCTGAACTACTTGGGAAAAAGGAAGAAGCTGAGGATTGGGGAAAAAGTTTCCAGTCTCAACGCATGAGGGATTATTGATCATCCCTGCTGTCCAGGTCGATTCTGCCCAAGGGCAGTACTGGAGCACTGGAAGTGAAGGGTGACTTCCACTCTCGGGCCAAGTTTGAATGGGTCAGTCATGAAATTGGTATGCCAAAATGCAAAATCATTTAGCATAAAATAACTATAAATGGTTAGGATTTAATATAAGAAAAATTAAGAACTAAAATATATTTAATAAACTTCACTGGGACAAAAAGCTACACACCACACTGTTAATCTACTTAGTTTCAATATTAAGGTTTATTTTTCTTCCAGGGTGAGGTCAAGTAACAGTTTAAATAATTATCAGGATGCATAAATGAACATCTACTCAGATAAAACATTACTGCTTACAAGTGGCTATCTAAGAAATAGTTTCCATGTAATAAATATATGTTATGTTTAACAGGTACCATCTTGAGAGCAGAAAAACTGTTTTTTTAAACCAATAAATAAATTACATTCAAACAAACAAGGTGTTTATATCTGAAGTATGACATATCCTTAAATGTTTTCTTCATGTTAGCACCCAAACTTACAACTGTCTAGAAAGAATCTTCTAAAATATAACTCCTACCTTAAGTCATAAAAATAATGGTCAAGAAAAAAAGTCAATTGAAGACAAAATTTATAATTTATATTCTTAATTCCCCATTCAATAAAATATCAATTGCCAATTCATTAAAAGTAAATGAACTGCATATATGCAATCTGTTAGTGCTGAAAATCTGAAATATATATATATTTAAAAGTCAGTCTTTCTGACAGTATTTAAAATATTGCATCTCTGGTGGCAAATCTGAAAACTATGAAGCATTTTATTTCCTTAGTTTTCATACTTTTACCCCATCCCTACCCCTTTTTATCCTTTAACATTCGTCCAGCATTTTTTTTTTTTTGTAAATACCCTTACTTATATCCCCACACAAAACACTGATAATACTCCTTGGTAAACAAGGAAATCCCAGAATAGTCCAAGCCAACAGCTTTGCTCCCAAAGAGTGGCACAGGCTAAATGATAAGAGAAAAAAAACAATCAATGGCCCTTATTGATGCTGTCAGAATGCTCCTGAGAGTCCATAATGGTTTGAGAATCTGCTGATGTAATCCTCAAAAAGTTTCAACAAATTTTGCAGACAAGTATCAGAGAATAAGTCTTTGATTGATAATTTTTCTATTTATTTCTGCCAAGGCGACTGAAAACACGAAAGCCTTTTCATCAGAGAGGTTAGCATAGATGTCAATTTCCTTTTCCTGTTTCTCTGTTAAAAGAAAAAGGGAAAGCTTAATATAAAAGCAAGAAATAATGTATTCTTTATATAACCTTAAAACTTTTAAGTATTTCTTTAAATGACAATAAATATTATGCCCACTATAATATACAATGTTATGCTACTAAACTGAAAAAAGTAATTTAAATTTTAATTACAAAAAAGAGCTAATAAAATGAAGACCTAATGGAGACTATATGTGTATGTGTATATACATATATATTTTTTCTATACACACACAGTCTAATAGCCATATAATTTCTGTAAGAATCTCATTTACTTATTTTTCATCACTTGTATAAATTGTCTCAAAATTAATCTTCTCACCCAAAAAGATGGTCCCTTTTTGAATATTAATCATGTTCAGAACTTCCTATGATATCATGAGCAAGTTAAAACTACAATTAACATATTGATGTGTATTCTTTCAAATTATTTTTTTAGACTTTACCATGATTCTATTTTTTTGTTTTCTTTAAATTTGTTGACAATTTTATCAAAGTTAAACACACATATAAAATTTAGCCAAATCATTTTTACAAAATCTGTTACAAAAAATAGAAGTCCATTCTGCATCTCTCCATGCCCATTTCCTATTCTCTGATACAACTATGTAAGTAATGTTAAGAATGCTACTTCTTGGTTTTGGACATTATTCACTTTCTGCCATGGAAAATTAGGATTTTGTTTTCCTCATTTCAAACATTCTGCACGTCCCTGGCCCGCTCACACTTTCAGTAAATCAATGTTCAGTGTTACATTGTTATAACTACGTGAGTGAGCCTACTTTTCCTGCACATTGTTTTCCCTGAAGTGATTCTCTTTTCATTAGTTTTCATTTCTAATTCAACTCAAACTCTCTCCCAGTTTTTATTCTTTTTTCAGGATGTTTATACATATTAGATACTAGTTTTATCTTCTTGAAGAAATCTTTCCAAGTCTTCTAACCTGTTCCTCTGAAATGATTGATCTCTAGGCCTACTGCACAATTATCATCTTGTGATCCTTAATTCAACACCATGCTGAAGATTCTCCTCATCTCCCTCTTGACTTGGATCCTAGTATTATTTCTTAATTTGCTTCTTCATTCTGGTGGCATGTAACTTGAAGTAGCTTCCTGAGAAAGGGATCATGGGTAGCACAATTTTTAAGACCCTGAGTATCAGAAAGCATCATTAGTCTATTTTAACATTAAGTTGTAGTGTGGTTGAGAAAAGACTTACAGATTTTTCCCCTTAGAATTGTTAAGACTGTCTTATCACTACTGGTGTCACTGTTGACAAAACTTTTTTCAAGGTTATTTTTAAAATTATTGCTAAATTTACATACAGTGAAATATATAGATCCTTTAAGTGAAACTGGATGAGTTCTGACAGATGTATACAGCCATGTAACCCACACCTCAATCGAGACACAGAAAATGGGTTGGTAGTATCTCAAGTGGTAGAGAGCCTGCATAGCAAGTTCCAGGCCCTGAGTTCAACCCCAGGTACAACCCCACCCCACCCCTGCACCCTCCCCACCAGCAAAAAAAAAATAAGAAAGATACAGAAAATTTTCTTCACTCCAGAAAGTTTCTTTTTTGGGTGGGAGGGCAGTACTGGAATTTGAACTCAGGGCCTTATGCTTGCTAGGCAGGTGCTCCACAACTTGAGGTATCCCTCCAGCCCCATTTTTTGGTGGTACTAGAATTTGGACTCAGGGCCCCACTTGCTAGGCAGGTGCTCTACACTTGAGCCACTCCCTCAGCCCCTAATCCATGCTGATTTCTATTACCATAAACTCATTTTGCCTTTTCTTAAACTTCATATAAAGAATATTATTCTATAGCATGTATCTAGTATATTCAGTAGTGTATCTAGTACAGCATGTGTTTACTTCTTTCACTCAATATGTTTTAAGAATTCATCAATGTTATTCATATAGCAGTAGTCTGTTCCTCATTAGGTAGTATTCTGTTGCATTAATTCAAATGCCACTTTAATTCTTTTCTTTTTTTCCCCCTGAAATCCTAAAGAATTTTTCTGTAACCAAAGATATATGATGATATGCTTTGGCAAAATTTCTATTTCTAACCATCCACTGGAATGGGAGTTTCAATTCTTTCAGGTTTGGGTAAATTTGTAGAATTATTTCATTGACAACTTTCTTCTCTTCCATCTTCTATGTTCTTTTTCTGAAACTTTAATTACTTTTATATGTTAGGCCTCAGGCTAGTCCTCTAAATTTCTTATCTTTTCCATCCTATTTTTTCATTTCTTTTCCTATTGCTGTATTTTCTGGAATCTTACTTCAGTAATCTTTAGACCTTTTATTAGTTTTTAAAAAATTTCTGTATATTTTTTAATGTTTTAAAGTTCATATTTTGAAATCTACTTTCCAGGTATCTTTTTGACCTCCATAACTGACTTTCAAACATCTTGTTCTTTTTTCATGATTAGTTAGCTTCTTTTGCTAGATATTAATGATATTTTTTTATTTTTTATGCTCCCTGCAAAAACTTGTTCTAATTTATCTTTTTTCTTCTTCTGATGTAGTCTCAGCCTTCCATACTAGAAGCTTTCTTCCAGATATCTGGTTAATTCCCAGTAATATGTTTGTATTTAAAAGTATGAACAACAAAAAAAAGTGTGAACAAACAGGAGCAATGAGGGTGGGAAGTGTGAGCAAAAAAGATGATTAGTCTGACACTAGTAATCAGAACAAAATAGTCTATCTATGCCATTTCTTTGTGAAATCACTCACTAATGACATTATTTTTATTATAGGCTTTTTCTCTTGGGCTCTTCATATTCATGAGAAGAGATTACTTCCAATCTCTCTCTGTTTTCCTTTTGGTGGAACTGGTATTTGAACTCAGGGTTTCGCTTCATGCTTTCACAGCAGGTACTCTACTGCTTGAACCATGCCTCCAATCCACCTCTAATCTCTTTTACCTGGAAGATATAAGCCTGACCAGAGAGCTCAATATTCACCATGTCCAATTTTCACCTAATCTTCCTGAGCTTCCTATAGCATCCCTGCCTTCAACAATGCCTGGTGTTCTCTAGATCAAAAACTCTGCTTTATCTTATTCTTTTCAAAGGATAAACATAGGAGGAAAGGAACTTCACTTTTCCATTTTTTCTACTTCCTATTCTTTTTCAAAATAGAAAATAATAAAGTCAAATCTTTAAAGTTTTGTTTTTAAATGCACCATCAGGTTTTCCTTAATTCACATGTTAAAATAAAGTTAAAGCTTGCTTCAAATTTTTCAAGTGCCTTGAAAGCAGGAATCAATAAAAGCAGAAATAGGGCTGGCAAGTGGCTCAAGTGGTAGAGTGCCTGCCTAGCAAGCGTGAGGCACACACTTAAAAGAAAAGAAAAGAAAACAAAACAAAACTGAAATAAACTAAATAGTTACCCAGCCTTAAGAAGCATTACCAAAGAAGTCTATACTAAAATACATAGACATTTCAAAAGCTCATAGTTTCACATATTATATGGGAAATTAAGGATACTGTATGTCTACTTTAAGGATTGATAAACTACAGTTTGGGTGTCAACTCTCACCCATCCTGTCGAAAAGTCTTACTGAAACATAGCTATGCTCACTCATTTACATATCATTTATAGCTATTTCCAGCTACAATGACAGAGTTGAATAGTTGTGACAGAGAGTGTATGGTCCACAAAACCTAAAATATTTACTTTTTGGCTCTGTACAGAAAAACTTTGCTGATGCCCCAAGTCTACATTAAAATATTCCAGTTTATTCAGGCATGGTGGCGCACACTTATAATCCCAGCACTTGGGAGGCTGAGGCAGGAAGATCGTTGAGTTTGAGGCCAGTCTGGAGTACACAGCAAAATATAGTCTCAAAAAGAAAAAAAAATCTACAAAATTTGCTTTGAGCATTTTGCTGTGATTTTTATCAAACACAAATAAGTTGAAAGAGCTGGGTGCTGGTGGCTCGTGCCTGAATTCCTAGCTACTTAGGAGGCAGAGATCAGGAGGACTGAGGTCCAAAGCCAGCCTAGGCAAACAGTTCTTGAGATCCTATCTCAAAAAAATCCATCAAAAAAAGAGTGGTGGAGTTGCTCAAGGGGTAAGCCCTGAGTTCTAACTCCAGTAACGCAAAATAAATATATAAATAAAATTCAAAGAATTTATCTTGAACTAAGGATGTAACTCAGCGGTACAGCACCTGTCTAGCATGTATAGGCCCTGGGTTTAATCCCAGCATCACAGAGAGGGGAAAAAAAAATTTTTACTATAGAAAAAGTTACTGCCAAATAAATGCTTTTTTTAAGTAATAATGAAATAAAAGTATAAGCCTACACATATAAAGTCCTAGCATAATTCAGACCTCATTTCCTTACCAAAAACAAAGAAAAAAAACCCCAAAACCTACCATTATCTGTTTTCTCATTTCCTCTTACCACTGCATTTGTTCTCTGTACTTTGTTATATTCCCTTTACTTCAACTAAAAAGAATGAAAAGAATGTTCTATTTTCTGGACCAAGCAGTATTTCTTTCATGTCTGTTGACTTTTCTTTACCCAGTTTTCCTCTAAAATACCTTTGACATAGATTTTTCTGGTGATCCCATTGCTAAAGCACATTCAAATTAAGCTAATAAATCAAATCTCAGGAAAAGCATAATAGAAGGAAAGAGAAAAACAGCAAAATTGTCCAGGAAATTAGGAGTACCTAATTGCAGCATTCACAGAATACAGTTAATAATAAATAATAATAAGTAAGCCTTATTTTTCTAATCACACATTATTAAGACATCTTTAAGTTTGATAAAAATCTAGGGACAACTATAGTAGTGAAGTTTTTTCGTCCAGCAGTACTAACTTTGTTCAAATAAAAGCACACAAAGCACAGAAAAATGATGAACAGGTAGAAAATTCTCAGTGTCTCAAATAGTAGAAATTTACATTTATATAGAAAGCACTTGAATACCTAACAATAAATGTCTGAAAAAAAGCCTAAAGTATAACTCTCAAATAATGAAATTATAAATACATTTAACTGAAGATGAAATCATTTTCACAGGTTTCTAAAGAAATATAAAGAGAAATTACCCTTTTTTTCCCCGTAATTACTGCCTTGAAAGTCTCAATTTTAAAAAGACATTCATGGGCATATCGGGGGTGATTATAATATTCTCCCTACTCTTTTACATGTTGAAAATTTCCATTTTTTTTTTTTGGCTGTACTAGGGTTTGAACCCAGGGCTTCACACTTGCTAGGTAAGTGTTCTACCACTTGAGCCACTCATCCAGCCCCCCAATTTTTTTAAAGACATGTAATTCAAAGAAACAACTCAAAGGCTAAAGTTGTAGTTAACAGCTAAAAACAAGTTACTGGTAGACATACTACTTATGAGAAGTAAAGAGAAGACCTACAAGGAGAAACAGAAATATACTTTCAATCAAGAATTCACCTACCTAAGCAAAAGCTGCTTCTATGTAGGGAGTATACAAATCTCCCAAAAAGCAATTTAAAAATGCATACCAAGAACACTTTAAGTAGTAAAGTTTTTAAACTCAAGAGTAAAGAAATTTGAAATAACTCAACTTCCACTTTTCTTTAAAAAAAAAAAAAAGTACAACCATTTTAACAGGCTTCTCAAAGATGAATATACAAACTTATCTAAACTCTACTAACGTCAGTTTATAGAAAAGTGTATTTTACCTAACTTAAGCTTTTAGGTTTCCAAAAAGAATTTCAGATTGAGATTTTTTTTTTTAAACAAAGCATCTACCATAGAAGAAATGCTTTTAAACTAAAATACAAGCTGTGATTTTTAAATTCAGGAGTCCACTGCCTCTACTATCTTATTTATTAATTATTAATTATTAATCTCTGATCATTTTAAAACTTGAAAAAAAGCTGCTAAGATTTATCCATACCTCTTTCTTCCTCATGCTTTTTGGCAGATGCACTTTTAGGTCTTCCTCTTCCTCGTCTGATATGATCTGAATGGCTGTTACTTCGAGACCTCTTTCTGTTCTCTAAATCTTTATTTACTGTAGAATTTATCTTCTCTCTCCTAACTCTCTCTGTTCGCCTCCTCTTGGCCTCATGCTTGTTTTCTGTATGGATGAATAAAAGTGATACGTTTTAGGGCTTAGCAAGAACTGTTTGCCCAAGTTCTCATTGTCTTCCTTTTACTTTCTAAATAGCACTAGAGTATGCTTCCTGGCATATTTTATAAAACTACAGCCATATATGGTCCCCATACCCATACAGGAAAAAAACCTCAAACATTCACATAACACATGAGCTACGTGGAATACTGGAAAATACAGTTTTTCATTTGTCAGCTTTAAATTTCAGCTCCTACAACTTCAAACAATTCCACAGCAACCTATCTGCCTTTTAACTCCTGTTTCCAAGTTTAAAATGGTGAAATATTAGAAAACGAAAACAAAATTTCATTCCTTTCTTCCCACCTACCTGAATTATAGACTGAAATATGTCAAGTATGCAAAACCAAAACTGACCTTAGGCATAATATATTAAGGTTACAATAAAAATGAAACAGAGCATCCATAGAAAATATTTTTAAAACACTAAAAAACTGAATAGTTTTCACTTAAAGCACAGATGAGATAATAACTGATAAAGACAATGTTGTTATATAAAAGAGTAACAATAGAGGAACTTTACTAAGTATGGTGATTTAATTAATTCAAGAATCCACCCTTTCTAAACAAAAAAATGCTGTATAGAAAAAAAAAACTTGCTTCAATACATATGTGAATTCAAAAGCACCAAAGAGAATCCCCCCAAATACCTAAGTAAAAGGCCAAAACAAATAGGAAAATTTATATCACAAGAACTAAAGGAAACAATTGAAAGAATATACAAAAAGTATAACGGGTTACTGTTTAAAAAAAGAGAGAGAGAGAGAGAGAAAGGAAAAAAAGGAAGGAAGGAAAGAAGGTAGGTAGGTAGGTAGGTAGTGTTTGGGCATGCTCGTGTGTATGTTTGTAATCACAGCACCGCTTTTTCCTTCTTTTGCTGGGGCTAGCCTCAAACCATGATCCTCCCAATCTCAGTCTCTCAAGTAGCTAGGATTACAGATTCGAGCCACCGGCACTAGCCTACACTTCACTTTTTAAAGGTCTATCTTTTAGAAAATATTTATAACTGAAATTATATGTGATTTACTTCAAAATAATACTCAATGGCAGGGACTGAGTGTGGCAGGGTTTGGTCACAGTATACTGTTGTATGCGGTTAAGAATTTCTCAAAAAAACAAAGTTTTAAAAAAAGGAATAGGTAAGGCTTTATACAGTACTGAGGCAGGCTAGAAGTAGGAAAAGTTCAGGATTCATATGTAGGTTGCCCAGGGATGGCCCGGAGACCACCCTCACCTGGCCGGGAACCCCCCATACACCTCCTCACTCATTGATTACTGAATGAGAATCACCTGGTTCCTCCCCTCCCCTAGACTAGCGTAAATTTTAACAGTACCTGAAGGGGGGGAACATGCTCTCTAGGCCTCCAGATTCCACCTGGGCCCCACCATGCTCCTTCTTGAATTTTCTTTCACTAATTTTTAATAAACTCCCTTTACACCCAAGTGTCTCCACTGGTACCCTTAACAGTATGCCTGTTAAAGTTGAACACTGAATTTAGGTTTGCTCCTCCAGCTTCCCATCCATCTCCACAAACCTCTTCAGAGCCAGATTCTTAGAAGTGGTGCCTGTGCTTTCTCACCTCCCATTTGCTCTTAAATTCTCTCCACTACTTATAGTTCTCAGGTCAAAGAAGAATCAACATCAAGAACAAGAAAACCTGTTACCAAACTCAATACACTTCACTTTTGTATCATTTTAGGCCATCGCTCAAAAAGTCAACAAAGATGACTACTCCGGAGATTCCTTGAAGTTATTTCATTTGATTTTCAGGCTCCAGGTTTCCTACTATCTGACCAGCCATTCCTTTTATTAGCTTTGCTGTGTCCCTATCCCTCCCACCACCACCATCACAGGGGCTTTCTCAGTCTCTAATGTGAAAGCCCAGGGCCTGTCCCATCCTTTTCTTTTAACCTTTAAAGACCCATAGCATTAAACACTATTGTTATGATGGCTCCAAAGTTTACACCACAGCCCTGATCTCTACTCTAAACTATACTCATCACTTGAATTCCTTCTACTTCAAATGTATCAAAAAGTAACTGATTCTCACCCCCACATCTGCTCCTCCTCCAACCTTCATCATTTAGTAAATAGCACCAACCACTTACACAAGTCAAATAGCCTGTCATTTGTAACTCATCTTGCTTCTATACTTCACAAAAGTCCATAGATACTCTGCAAAATTTATCCACAATCTCTTCAATTCTCCTAGTCAAACTCACTCTACATACCCAATATTATCTTTAAAAAAAACCCTCAAGTTGCATAGCTCCCCTTCATTACCTTTGATAATAAAAAGCTTTTTATTAGTTTTCTACTGGTATTTAGAATAAAGTAAAAATTGTTTACCAAAGAGTAAGTCACCACAAGATCTGACATTTACAGTTATCTCCAATGTAACCAGTGTGTTTACTACACTACAGACATGCCTTTCTTTTAAACAAGTCCTCTCTCTGCCTGAGTCTATGTATTTGCTAATCCTTCCACTTAGAGCTCTCTCCCCAAGGCTCTTTATGAGACAGGCTTTTCCCCCTTCAAATAGCAATGTATAGGCCACTCCCTCTGAGTTTCCCAGTCCAACTTAGTTCCTAATATTTTACTCTTCCACAATCTGTTATTTACCTGTAAGCTTAGTATGTCTCTCCCATCAAAATATAAGCTTTATGATGCCTGTAATACTAGGAACTTGGGAAGTTGATGATCAGGAAGATGGTGATTTCAGACCTCCATCTCAACCAACAGCTGGGCAAGGGGGCACAAGCTTGTCACCCCAGACTAAGCAGGAAGCTGAGATCAGGAGGATTACAGTTCTAAGCCAAGTCCATGCAAAAGAAGTTTGCAAGTCTCCTTCTCAACAGAAAAAAGCTGGGCGTGGTAGTGGGCACCTGTCATCCCAGTGAGAGTAGGGATGTTACCAGATGGGTAGTCTCTGGGAAACTCTAGACAGAAGATGCCTAGGTTCTTTTGTCTTGCATGGAAAGAATCCAAGCATGACACGGAAATGTAGTAATGTTTATTAACAGTGAAGGAAAGTTATGTATCATAGAGAAAGCTGTGATTCACCCCTGGCCAGGTGAGGTAGAAGAAGCATATCTTTGTTTCAAGGGCCTTTTATAAATTTAAAGGACAAAAACCAGGAAGAATCTGGGTGGTCTCTGTGGCACATCCCACAGAAACATGTTTGACACACTCTGGGCATGCACTTAAGCTAGTTCTTAGGTATTTTAATTACATGCATTCGGTCCAAGGGCAGAAGTCTCCATGGCTTCCTATTCTACAGCTGTAGGGGATTTACAATTGAAAAGGGATCTATGACTGTAAGTGCTAAGATTTTACAATTACCACAAAGAAAAGTTACCTGGCCACCTGAGAGCCCCAGTAGCTTTCCCCTCTATTTTCTGGCCTGTTCAGGAAGATCTCCTTAAAGGCCGGCCTGGACAAAAAGCAAGACCCTCCAAAGTAACCACAACTAAAAGGTTGGAGGCATGACTCAAGCAGTACAACACTTGCCTAGCAAGCAAGAAGCCCTGAGTTCAAACCCTAAAACCAGACCCCCCCGCAAAAGGGAACATATAAACACACTTATATAAGCTTTATGATATGGGATTCCTCTATCTTTTTCACAGAATCTAGAACATTAACTATACATATTAAATACTGCTGAATAAATAAAATCAGTCTGAGTACTTGTTTATTTCACCATCATCTCGAAATTCCATGGAAGCCAGATGCAATGGCTCAAGCCAGTTACTCAGGAGGTGATCAGGAGCACCACCAATGAAGGCCAGTCCCCAGGCAAAAAGCACTAGATCCTATCTGAAAAGGACTGGGGGCATGGTTCAAGTGGTAGAGTGTCTACCTAGCAAGCAAGAGAACCTGAGTTCAAACTGCATTTCCCGACCCCCCCTCCAAAAAAAGAAAAAAGAAATCCCATGAAAAAGAGGGGAAACATGGGAAAGGGGAGAGAGAAAAAGGAAAATAAATCTAGTGCTGGAAACAAGGAAAAGGTACTATTGATACAAAATTTTAAAACTTCAGCAATCTAAAAAGCCAATGGTTCTGAATAGAAGGATCATAATCCAAAATAGGAACAAGTGATAGCTCCTACAGAAGAGTTGTTTTTCCCAAGAGAGTCCCAAAGGCCCTTCCAAGACAGGACAAAAAAGTACAATAAGGAGGGGCAGACAATGGGTGATGGTCAGAAAAAGCTATAGGACTGCTATGGAATAGGTAGGCCTATGTATGCAGAAAAACTAACATAAGAAAATAAAGCCCAGAAAATAGAGAAATGGGCAAGAAAATATCAAACTTTCCTAACACAAAGAAAAATGCAACTCTTCCTAAGAATGAAATATTGTAATAGATTTCACATTCTGCTCTCAACAAATCCTTTCTTACTTTGGCAATAGCAAGGATAATATTAATCAGTGTCCTGCCTGCTCACCTAATGTACACCTAAAACCTGCCACTAAACTTCTCCCAATTATACACTAAAGAGAACTGTTATCAAAATAGACTTTAAGTTGGGCTTTGTGGCAAATGTCTGTAATACCACCACTGGGAGCCTGAGGCAGGAGAATCTCAAGTTTGAGGTCAGCCTGGATTACATAGTGAGTCCCTGTATGAAAAAAACAAAACCCAAAAAGGTCTTTTAAAATACTGTAAGATACATTCATGCAAGTTATTTACACTGATAAGCCAATTCCTTCAATTTATAGATATCATAAAAACAAGCAATTAAGAACTGTCAACAATTTGAGGAAAATAAAAAGCACGAGAGAGAAGGATCTAGTAAACACAAAAAAATTGGAACATTCTGATATACATGCTCAGAAGGATCTGAAAGGAGACTAGGTTTCTTGGGAGAGGCAGTAGCACCATAGGTTGGTCATGGCCAAGGGTGATGGTCTGAGGCCATGAAGGCCAGGCAGGGTAGGCAGTGCTGGCGTCAGAGGCCCAGCCTCCAGAGAACTCCTAGAGTTCCACTGAAGCTGCGGAGCCTCCCAAGGTTCAGGGTCCCTGTGGATGGACGACCAGAAGGTGCCAGCAGCTGTGCTTGGACCCAGTAACTTAAAAGATTAAAATTAATTGGTTGCTGATAGTTCTGAACAAGTACACTTATCCCAGGTGTACATTAGACTTTTACTTTATTTTTCCGATACTGGGGCTTGCACTCAGGGCCTACACCTTGAGCCACTTCACCAACCCTTTTTTGTGAAGGGTTTTTTTGAGACAGGGTGTTATGAACTATTTGCCTGGTCTGGCTCTGAACCGCAATCCTCCTGATTTCTGCCTTCTGAGTTGCTAGGATTACAGCTGTGAGCCATCGATGCCCGGCTGTTAGAATTTTATCTTTGAGGGAAAAGGAAATCCTTGGAAAACTAAGTTTTATGTAGGAAATATGACTCCCCAGAAGGAACAACAAAGGGCCTATTCAGCATAGTAGACATTGGCAGGAACATTTATCCCCCAGCCAGCTTGAGTCAAATGGACTGTATATCTGAGATACCAAGATGGCAGTCCACTATGGGGAATTGAGAATCATCAACCAATACAAGAGTAGTGTGGTAACATACAACCAAGACAGGGTTCTCTTAACATAGATCCCATTAAATGGATGAAGACATAGGTTTCTTACCAAGCACAAACGAATTTGACTTTCTAAAGACTTTTTGTATCATTAAAACCAGTATAGTTTTGACATATTAAGAAAGATGGAATCTAACACAAACAGTTAAGTTTCAAACTACTGTTTCTGTGCTTCAAATTTTTTGCAATTTGATATGAGTATGATCTCATGGAATGTTACCTTCAGTGAAATTTCTAACACTTAAAAAGAGATTAAGAAATTTCTATTGTAGAAATAAAAATTCCATCCTGAAATTTATATGGAATCAAACCTGAAAAATACTAAGGTTAGAGATCTCACATTTCCTTTTTTTTTTTTAATTTTTGAGATTTACTACAAAACTACAGTAATCAAAACATTGTGGTACTGACATAAAGACAAACAGACAAAAGGAAAAAAAAAGAGCTCAGAAATAAAATACTCATGTATACAGTCAAACTACTTTCAATACTTCTGTAAGACAATTCAATGAAGAAAGGAAGAATTTTCAATAATTTGTGATGGGAAAACTGCATATCCACAAGCAATAAAAATGAAGTTGGACCTTTATCTTACACCATGCACAAAATTTAATTCAAAATGGATAAAAGACCTAAATAGAAGAGCTAAAATTTTACTATAAAAATAGAAAAGCTTTGTGACATTATATTTTGGTGATAATTTCTTGAATATGATACCAAAGTCATTAGAAACAAAAGGAAAAACAGACAAACTGGACTTCACCAAAATTAAAAGGTTTTTTTGTGCTTCAAAGGACATAATCAACAGAGTGAAAACCCAATAAATGGGATGGGAGAAAATATCTGTAAATCATTATCAGATAAAGGATTAAGATCCAGAAATATAAAGAACACCAGGCTCTAAGTTCAAACCCCATACAAAAAAAAAAAAAAAAATCCTACAACTCAAGAACAAAAAACCAAAACAACCCAATTCAAGAACGGACAAAGATTTGAGTATTTTTCCAAAGATACACAAATGGCCAATAAGCACTGTGCCACATCACTAATCAAAAGAAAAATGCAATTCAAAACTATACCAAGATACTTCTTCATGGTTATTAGGGTATTATTTAAGAAAAATAAGTGTTGATGAGGATATGGAGAAAGTAGAACTTTTAGGCACTGCTGGCAGAATGTAAAATGGTGTGCTGCTGTGGATAATGGTATGGGGATTCCTAAAAAAATTAAGAGCACAACTACTGTATCATTCAGCAATTCCATTTCTGGGTACATAGCTGAAAGAAATGAAAACAGGGGCTTGAACGCATATGCATATACCCATATTCACAGCACTATTCACAGTAGCCAGAAGATGAAAGCAACTTAAATGTCTACGGATGAATGACTGAATAAACAAAATGTGGTGTACACATACAATGTAGTATTCTTTAACCTTAAAAAGGGAACTTATGCATGTTCAACAAACCTTAATAAAATAAAGGATGAACCTCTAAGACACTGTGCTAAGTTAAATAAGCCAAACACTATAGGACAAATATTGTATTGCATTTATATGAGGTAGAATAATCAAATTCAAAGACACACAAAAAAAGCAGAGTGATGATTGAGAAAAGCGAGGAGACAAAATGGGGAATTACTGTTGCATGGATTACAGTTTGAGAACAGTGTGGGAGGTAGATGGTGGATATGGTTAAGAATACAATATGAATACACACTTAATGCAACTGAAGTATACACTAAAAATGGTTAAAATACGTAATTTTATGTTATGTATACTTTACCACAATAAAAGTTGAAAAAAAAATTAGAAAATGAGATAAAGTGCTAAAAATAAGCTAAATAACAAACATGCCTAATGACAATGAAAAATCTAGAAAGGGAAATAAAAATTTCCTAGAACAAAGCAAGAAGACAAAAGTATGCAACAGAAAGTAAAGAGAAATGAAGATCCAAAAAAAATCTGCAACATATCTAGGACAGAAATGCTAATTATGTACTATATATTTCTTAAGACTCTCCTTCTTGGCAAGGTGGCCAAGAAATCTAGCTCAGACTGTTGACATGTAAGTGCTTAAGGTTGCCAGAAATATTTTTTTCCATGGGATTGACATGTCCCTGACATTCTTCTACTCTTCCCTCTTCTTTCTGCTTGGAATGCCTGTAGGTATAAAAGTTACCTTCTTCACTAAACAGTAAAAGTAAATTCTCTGTCCAATACAGTGTTAATATCTGTGGTCTGTAATCCTGATATATTATCAAGTAAGCATGAAAAAATAACAAGAAAAGAGAACAAGGAAAAGGAAATAATGATTTAAAAATGCCCTAAGTGGAAAAACTTGAGCTTTCAGGTGGAAAGGCACTTTTTTTTTTTTTTTTTTTTTGGTGCTGAGAATAAAATCCATGGCTTTACACATGCTAGGTGAGTATTCTACCACTGAGCTATATCCCTGTCCCGGGTGCCAAGGATGAACGAGAATAACACTAAAATGTGAATGCAAAATAAAGACATTTTCCACAATAGAAGATAGGAAGTATACTGTCACATGTCTTTTCTTAAAATGTTTTTCCAGGTAGGAAACAATTTCTGAGAACTTTGTTTTAGAACTAAAAACACATGGGTTAAACACACACACACACACACCCACCCACACCCATATAGAAGAATGGAATTATCTTGTGGGCACTATGGAAAGAAACTCTAGTACAACAATGTGCACCTGTTGTGACAAAAGTATGTGACCTAAAACAGTCTCTTTTTTGTTTTGTTTTGATTATTTTTGAGATAGGGCCCTCACTATGCAGTACCGGCTGACGCAGAACTTGCCACGTGCCCAGGTTGGCCTCAAACTTGCAATCCTCCTAAGTGTCCCAAGTACTGGAATCTCCATTTTTTTAAAAGAAAACTAAAGTAAATCTATCATTTTTAGACTTCTTTGCTTACCTATCAATCACTGCCTACTAAATTACCTTAAAGAATAATTTGAAAAGTGAGTTTAGACTTAATCATTTTCCTTCTAGCAATAAAAAATGGGGAGATTATTTATTGGACTAAGCTTACCCTAAAGCATATACCTATAGACAATAGTAAAATACTAATAGGAAATTCCAAGTTTTAACTGGTCTTAAATCTTTCTCTTCAACTTTAGAGTCTATAATCGATGCGTAGCTCCTTAGTTTACTTTTATTCTATAGGTCTTATAATTAAAATTTTAGAAAGGAAAAATGTATGACCACCGTTATTAAATGCAAACTGGGACCCCTGATAAACCACTGAGAACTCCCATCTGGAAAACCAAATTAAAAGATGTAGGACAATCTTAGTTAATTAATACTTCTCTTAATATTCATAGTTAACCAAACATTTGATGAAATAACTAGTAACTAGCTCTTTGGTCCACAGTACAGATAGTCACAATTCTAAGAAATATGATGCTTCCTTTAATACCTTTTAAAGAAATTTCTCTGGTACTGGGAGTGGTGGCTTATGGCCGTAATCCCAGTACTTGGGAGCTGAGGTCATTTTGAGTTACACAGGCAAGAACCTGTCTCAAAAAACCAAATTGGCAATTTTAATTTCAAGGATGCTTTACATTTTTTTGGTGGTGTTGGGGACTAAACCCAGAGCAAGTACTCTATCACTGATATACACCCTCTGGCCTTCAAAGCTACTTTTTTTTTGGGGGGGGGTGGGTGGGACTGGGATTTGAACACAGGGCTTCACATTTGCAAAGCAGGTGCTCTACCACTTGAGCTACACCTCACTCCATTTTTCTCTGGTTATTTTGGGATGGAGTCTCACAAACTATTTGCTCGGGCTGACCTTGAAGCATGATCCTCTCAATCTCAGCCTTCCAAGTAGCTAGGATTATAGACGAGAGCCACTGACACTTGGCTCAAAGCTACTTTTTAAACTCTCAGTCAACCATTCAATTTAGAAATGAAATCCTAAATGAACAAAAACACTACTTTTAAAAACTCATCTCTATTTCAATACAAAAAAAAATCCAATAAACTCCTTGGAAAGGTGTTGAAGAATAATAATTGCCTGAAGTTCTAGGTTCTTGTAAAAAAAAAAAAAAGCATTTCTTAACAGTTATATTTATAAAATAACACTCAAATGCTCCTCTCACCAAAATTAATTTTAACTTTAAACTTGCATTTACCTAGCATGCATGAGGCCCTAGGTTCTCAAGAACAACAACAACAACAAAAAGCATGATACAGGGTTTGCCTAGCATGCTCAAGGTCCTGGGTTCCACCCCAGGACCAAAAATAAATAAATAAGTAGCCCTTACCTGTAAAAAGTATTTTGTAGGGCTTGGGTATAACTCAATGGGAAAGCACTTCCATAGCAGGTTCAAAGCCCTGGTTCCATCCCAAGCACTATACACACACACACGCACACATTATTGTGCAGACACTTAAAAAAAAATGCGTCTACACCACAAGTATTTTTAATTCCCTTTTTCTCTTAAATTATTTTAGAGACTTCCATGTCTACACAAAAATCTGTATCATTCTTTCTAATTATTACATACTGCTCCCTAAAAAGATATGCCCTATTTTATTCAAGCATTCTCATACTGTGGCATCTGGTTTACTAAAAACTTATTTGTGTTGCCTTGAAAATCCTACCAAATATTTTGTGTATTCAAACAATTAGATTCTCTAAGTTACATACCTATTCACAGAGAATTCTAGATTCAAGGTTAGGTGCATTTAAAACTTTTTAATAACTAGTTTATTTATTGCAGTACTGGAGACTGACCCTAGGGCCTCACCCATGGTAGGCAAGCACTCTACCACTTGAACCTGCATTTTGTTTTCACAGGGTCTCACTAACTTTGTGCGGACTGGGCTGGCCTCAAACTCTCTCCTGCCTCTGCCTCCTGAGTAGTTGAGATTATAGGGGTATACCACTACACTTAGCTAACAAACTACTTTGGATTGCTCTTCAAAAAAGCTTTGCCAAGTTATGTCACCAACAGTATTACAGTACCCATTCTGCCATATTCACAAAAGTACTTAAAAATTCAGAAAGAATGACATTTCATTTCAACTGCAATTCCCTGATTATTAGTGAAGATACATATTAACAATTTTCATTTCTTCTATAAACTCTCTTAACTGACTTATAACAAATGTTCTAGATCCTACTTGCAGTAGTCATTAAGCACTTGATAAACTGTAATGGCCTGCAAATTAGACTATTCTCATTTACATTCTTTCAACATAAAAACTCAGCAAACAAGGTATAGAAGGAACACACCTCAACACAATAAAAACTATATATGACAAACTTACAGTCAATATCATATTGAATGAGAAAAAGAAAGTGTGTTTCCTCTAAGACCTGGAATAAAATAAGAATATCTGGAAATAACTCTTGTTCAACATAGTATTAAAGTCTTAGCAAGAACAATTAGACAAAAGAAAGAAAGGGCATCCAAATTGGAAAAGAGGAAATCAAATTATCCTTGTGTGCAGATGATTTTATATATAGAAAAACACCACTAAAAAACTGTTAGAACTGATAAGCAAATTCAATAAAGTTGTAGGATACAAAATTGACAAACAAAAACAGCAGCATTTTTATATACCAGTAACAAACTTGCTAAAAAAAAAAAATCAAGAAAGCAATCCCATTCATAATTGCTACAAAATCTTTAAAAAATTATAAATTTAATAGGAACAGATTTAACTGAGGAAGAGAAAGAGCTCTGCTATGAAAATTGTAACGCACTTCAAAAAACTGAAAAGGACACACACAAAAATATGAAAAAAATCATTCCAAATTCATGGATTAGAAGAATTAATGTTGTTAAAATAGCCTTATCACCCAAAGTGATCTACAGGTTAAATGCAATCCCCATCAAAATACCAATGGCATTGTTCATCACAATAGAAAAAGTAGGGGGGGGGACCCCATGAAATTCATGGGAACCACAAAACAGCCTGAATAGCCAAAGTAATGCTGAGTAAAGGGAATGAAGCTAAAGGTATTGAGGTAGGCTAAAATTAGGGAAAGTTCAGGACTCATAGAAAAGTTCTACATTTTATATTAACCATGCTTTGGCTCAGGAAACTCCCTCACTGGGTCAGAACTGCCCATGTCCTTTCCCACTCGTTGATTATTGGATGGCAATCACCTGGTTCTCCCATTCCCATAGGTGATTATAGTTTTTAAAAGCACCTGAAGAGCAGAAGCACCTTCTCTTGGCCTCCAGATTCCATCTGGGCCCCACCATGCTCCACTTTGTTTTTCCTTCCCTAACTTTTAATAAACTCCATTTATACCCATGTGTCCTGTCATGGATTCTTCCACACAGGACAAAGAATTTGGAAGTCTACTGATCACAGACTGTACCAGAGCTGTTAACAGTATCACCACATCTGACTTTAAAATATACTATAAAAATATAGTAACCAAAACAGCATGATACTGGCACAGAAGTAACAGAGTAAGGAAACAGAATAAAGAACCCAGAAATTAATCCAAAAAAATCCAATTTTCAAAAAAGGTGCCCAAGAATGTAAATGGAAGGATAGTATTTTCAGTAAGTAGTGTTGGGAAAACTGGGGCCATACGTGTGCAAAAGAATGAAACTAGATCCCTACCTCTCACCATATACAAAAATTAGATCAAAGACCTGATACTATGAAACTACTAAAAGAAAGCAACAGGAGAAACAATGCAAGACATTGTATCCTTGTGCTTGCCTCTACCACTTGAGCCACACCTCCAGCCTTTTTCGGCTTTTATTTTTCAGTTAAGATCTTGCCTTTGGCAGAGGTGGGAGTGGACAATGATCACTCCACTTTTAACTCTGGCACAGCTCTCATGACAGGAATGAGACACCACTGCAGGTCAGCTTGTTGAGATGTGGTCTTGCTCCCCTTTTCAACCTACAATCCTCCTAATCTGTGTTTAGGATTACAGGTGTGAGCCACTGTGCCCAACTGATTTTTTTAATAAGACCCCCAATAGCATAGGCAACAAAAGCAAAAATAGGCAAATGGGATTATATCAAACTACGACACTGCTGCACAGCAATGGAAATCAACAAAGTGAAAAGACAAGTTGCTGAATGTAATAAAATATTTACAAACTATTGAACAAGAGATTAGTATCAAAAATCATAAAAACTCAACAGCAAGAAAACAAATCTGAGTTTTAAAAACAGGCAAATGATCTGAGTAGGCATTTCTCAAATGAACACATAACATGGCCAGAAGTATATAAAAATGCTCAATATCACAAATCATCAGGGAAATGCAAATAAAAATGAGATACCATCTCACCCCAAGTTAGAATGGCTGTTATCAAAAAGACAAAAAGTAACAAATGCTGGTGAGGATGTAAAGAACTCACATACTGTTGGTGAGATATAAATTAAACTGGCCACTATGGAGTTTTCTCAAAAAAACTAAAACTAGGGTTGGAGGTGTGGCTCATTCCCAGCTACTTGAGAAGCTACAAAGGAATATTGTGGTTCCAGGCTAGCCTGGGGAAGTTAGCAAGACCTCCATCTCAAACAAGGAGGGGTGATGGTGAATGCCTATGCTGTAGGTAGGAGGATTAAGGACCCAGGCAAAAATGTAAGACCCTATCCAAAAAGCTAAAGCAAAAAAAGGCCGAAGTGGTAGAGCACCTGCTTAGCAAGCACAATGCCCTGAGTTCAAACTCCAGTACAACCAAAAACCCCCCAAAACAAAACAGAATTGTATCATACTGTACCATATTTTGCTCGGATCCAGCAAATCCATTATTGGACATATATTCACGTGAATTAACATATTAAAGAGATACTTGCATTCTCTTGTTTATTGTAGCACTATTGATAATCAGTATCTTGGAATCAACCCAAGTGTCCATGAATGGATGAATAAATTATCAATTTAGGATAGGCAATGGAATATAATTTAGTCATTACAAAGAATAAAATCCTGTCACTTGCAGCAATGTAGATGGAACTGGAGGAGATCACATTAACTGAAGTAAGTCAGGCTCATAAAGATGATACCACATGTTGTTACTTATATGTGAAAGCTAAAAAAGTCAACTTATTCATAAGAAAGGAGTAGAACAGTGTTCATTAAGAAGGTCACCAGGAAGGGCAAGGAGGAGGGGGCATAGAAAAAGGTTAAATAGTAATAGGTACCAAAATATGGTTGGTAGGAAGAATTATAGAAGGGTAACTGTAGTCTACACCAATTTACAACATATCTCAAAATAAGCAGGAGTATGAAGGTTCCCAACACATGGAAATGATAAATGTTTGAGACGATGGAAATGACCTTAATTTGGTCATTATACATTACCTACATGAATTAAATTATTATGCTATGCCAAACAAATATGTACAATAAATAGCCCATGTGTTGATTTTGCTTTGAATATACTTTTAAAATTTCCTACATGGTATAGATTGTCTAAGGTAAATCTTATCTTTAAGAAATTTCATCGAACAAGATAAAATTTAAAGAACTGAAACATGATGGTCACATAGCACTGGGGAAATGAAATAGCCAATGGAGTCACATGCAGCCATATGTGGGCTGAGCTTTGCTTTTTGCTTCAGTAACCTGCTTGCAAGGGTATATAAGGTGAGACCCCTTGGTTCTCGGGGCTCAGCCTTTGGACACAAGTCTGCTGGGTCTGTGTCAGCACAATAAACGATGCTTTCTGCTAATCTGCCTCAGAGACTCATATCTCAGCTCATAATTTCCCACAACATTACTTGGGGGCTCATCTGGGATTATGGGAGATGATGAGTTATTACTTCCCTTGTCACTGGGGTGCATCCCCCAGATCACTGGGAGGAGATCCCACCAGGTGCCAATGGACGGCTTGATCCGGAGGGGGGAATTTGTCCTCCCGGTGAGTCAGGGTGAAGGCCTCAAATGCAGAATGGAACCCACTGAGGCGCAGGAACCAACTTAGGAGCAATGCTCTTTGTACTGTAAGAACCTGGGTTCAAATTCAGGTCTGACTCAGGAGGCAGAAAGGGAGATTGATCACCTCCCAGAAACTGCTAGTAACCACCTGTTGAGGTGAAGCGGTGTCTCTCAGGTTTAGGGAGCAGGGTGGAAGTATTGTGCTGTGTAAGAGTATATGAAAATGCGAGCCTGAGACGCAGTCCAGCTGCGAAGTGAGTGAGGAGTCCCAATCCTCAGTTCTGTGGTGAACTCATAAGGTCAAGGGTGACCCTATGGTCTGGGGTTTATATGGACTCACTAAGGTCAAAGAGTTGCCTAAGTCCCAGCGAAGGGAACAGAAGAAGAAAGTGAGTGCTTTTCCAAAACCCTTTCCCCTCTGTGTCTGTCCTGCCATCTGGAAATGGAAAGAGATAGGTGGAAATTAGAGTAAAAACATTCCCTTGGACTGTATGGTTAAAAACTTTAAAAAGGGATTTAATGAAGATTATGGAGTTAACTCGACTCCTAACAAACTCAAGGTTCTTTGTGAAATAGACTGGCCTGCTCTTGGTGTAGGATGGCCCCAAAAAGGTCACTACATAAAACTATGGTTAATGAAGATTACAGAGTAATTGTAAAAAAACATCTAACACCTAGGAGAATGGGAAAAGCAAAGAGGCTGAAATTGGTCTTCAAAAACCAGACTCTCTTGTTTATTTAAATTCAGGTGGCAATTTATTCAGTGGACTGAGGAGGAATCAGAGTCTTCCAGTCTTGATGGATAGCTTTGGTGCCCCAGTTTGCGCATCTTCACCTAAAATGAGCATCCTGAAGGAGGAGTGAGACTCAGCACTAACTGAGCTCTTACAAAAATTAGCACATGAAGGATGGAGTTGCCCTGATACATAAGATCTGGTCTGACTTAAAAGAAAAGGAATGTTGCAGAAGGGTTGTGAATATAGAGAGGAGGAAATGGAGGAATAGAAATAAAATTGGGATGAGGTCTTCTCCTTTCTGCAGAGAGAAAGGAGAGGGAAGAGAGAGAGAAAAGATAAAATGTTATAAAATGTTTGGGGACATAAAAGGATGAAAGGTTTAATACACTCCTTCAGTTGAGTTTTTACGTCTTAAAAGTAAACAGAAAACAATTTAGGATTATTAAAATATGCCACAAATACTGAACTTGCTGGTATCTTCACTTCTAGAGAACATAAACAGGGAGAACCTACTTAAAAGGGTGAAAAAAAGAGCAACTTTGACTGTTGCTGGTAAAAACAAAACAAAACTGTTCCAAAGAATGGTGCAGTAAGCTTGGTCTGATATTGAGAAAGTCATGAGATGCTTATGTTTCCCTTGCTAATGGCTGATCAGATTATGCAACCATCTAATGGTGTGCTCACAGTATGCATGTATGTGTAAGCGTCTTCAAAATGGTTCTTAAACTGCTGCTGTAAGGTTAATATGATACTCAAGGTAACAAAAAAAAAAAAACCCGGGGTATTTATTATAAAGATCTCTGTTATAAACTGTTTAGGCTTTTTACACATAAATATGTAAACATCTTGAGAACAGTTCTTTTTAATTTCCTTTATTCATATGTGCATACAATGATTATGTCATCATTACTCCCTCCTTCCCCCCCCGCCCCCTCCTTTTTCCCCCACCCCCTCACTTCCAAGCAGATACTGTTTTGCCCTTGTCTCTAATTTTTTTGAAGAGAGAGTATAAACATTAATAAAGAGGACCAGGGGTTTTTGCTAGTTGAGGTAAGGATAGCTATATAGGGAGATTCCTAGTTTTGCTTCCATGTACATATGTGAGAACAGTTCTTATTATAGAGTCAATGGAAAAATGATTACTCAGTTCTATTCCACTTTTAAGAAAACAGGTTATCAAACTTACTTCAATCAGATCTCACTAAGATGAGATTTTTTCTGGATTAGGCCAGGAAAAAAAAAAAAGAAAAAAGAAAAGGGGAGTGACAGCCTGCAGCAGCAATCCTGGAATTTGGGTAGTTAAAGAAATGACCTTCACATGTTTCATTCTTTCATAAATACAATCTGGAATTTAACTCTCTCTTATAACACATGGGTCTATTAACAAATGGGGTGTCTATAAATTGCTTTTATACAAAAATAATTTCAAGATTGCTTTCTTTCTTGCTTTGTCATACAAAACAAGGCTCTAAGTTAAAAGATTTTATGAGTTATTTTCAACAAATAACAAAAATGTTTAAAAAGTATTAAGGATATAGTCTTTAAAAATAAAAGGTAAAAATACTTTTGGATTTTTAAAAGAAGGTTATATAAAAAAAAATAAAAGGTTTGTCCTCAAAATTGTCTCAAAAAAACAAGAAAGGATAAAGCTCCCCCAGGGTACATATTAAGTTGTCACAAAGATACAAAATAAGTTGTCATGAAAAGATGGATCTTATATATGCTTATGTAAGTGATTAAGTTGACTAAAATCTAACAGTTACATTAAAGGTTTTGTAAGGTCAAAATTTAATGTACTAATGTTAAACTAAAACATTTCTCTAAGCTCATAACAACAAGGCTATCTTTAAAATATTGTATTGTTCTTGATAACATTTACAAAAAATTGTCTTAAAATGGCTTTTGTTTTATTGAGATAACTGTCAGGAATTTTTGGTGCAACAGGTTAATCCACAAATCTGGCAAGACAACAAGAGTTTATTAAAACACAAAAAAACAAGAGGCAGCGCTGATATGAGGGTTAAGACAGATTTACTTATGTAAACTCAAAAGGAGGACTACACTAAGAGTCAAGTCCTCCAGTTTTTATTGGACTCAACAAAGTAGAGATGTTAGTCCTACTCCTTCCACATTTTGGACAGAGGGAAATTTTGGCCTGGGATGACCAGATTGGGCCTATTATTTTAGAGGGGCTCCATTAACTATAGGTTGGTGGGATCCTGCTGTAAGTCATGAGCCATATGTTAATGTCAACAATCTGGATGTGATCCCCTATCAACATCTGAGCTATGATTCTTGGCCACTATGTTTCCTAACTCGACACTTAGTCCCCATATTTACCTGTGCTCTCTGGTGATTTTTGTCAGGGTTTTGACTACTAAGGTAACTAAGTCATGTTCACTTAAGAGTTGGTTTATGTTAGGGTTAACAATGAGGATAGCCACTTACAGATAGCTTACCTTTATCTCCCTGGATGAAAGCCAAGGACAGTTGGGCAGTGACCTAACTACAACTTATCTTTCTTGGTTGCCCAGCAATAATATCCCTTAGTGACCTTCCTGGTACTTTTCCACTAGCCCCCTTTATCTAGTCCAAGCCTGTGTATGGTAATGGGTTCTAGCTCTCTTGCTGGGGACTCTCTCCACAGGGCTCCTACTTAAACAATAAACCCTGTACTTATGTTTGAGACATCTCTCTGCCTCTTCCCTGCCTCTTATTTCCTAACAGTTTATGTAAAACTTTCTAGATGACCTCATGGTTAAACAACTGCTGCCTTGGGTGATTCTAATACAGTTGGTACCCTATATGTGTCTGTGACTGGGCTATCTGCGTTTACTGTTCTTTCCCCAAACTGATGAAAAAATTTAAGGTTTTACTTCAAGAGCAACAACTAAACTAATATATATATATATATATATATATATATATATATATATAAAACCTCTATAGAGCTGTGATGCTGTTGCTGGTTCCAATGTATTAAATATATTTATGTTTTTCAAGCCTTCAAAAATACAAAATTTAGATAAACACAGTAACAAAAGGTTAATGGCACTGATATACTGTTCTGCTAGTTGCTAAATTGTCCATCAAAATTTTAACCATGACTCTTAAGTTTTTGTCATTATAGTTCTCATCATTCTGGGGCATTTATAATCAAGTCCGTAGAAAAATGACTCTAATAACTATTTGTGTGTCAACCAGGTTAGCTTTTTTAGACATCTGCTTTTGTTAGATTTTGTCTAGAAGCCTACTGCTTAAGAGCCACTCCTTCTAAGCCTCCTTGTTGCTTTAATTTGGCCAAAAGGGTCTACCTGGCACTGACTCCCACCTGATCTGTTCATTATCCTCCTCCGCAAACAAAATCCAGGAAAAAGCAACCAATTAAGAAAGGTCTTCAGTCTATGGCCATACCACCCTGAATGTACTCAATCTCATCTGATCTCAGAAGCTAAGCAGGGTCAGGCCTTGTTAATACTTGGATGGAAGACAGATCTTCAGAAGAGACTGCTCAGAAACAAGCAATTTGAAGACAAAGGGGGTAATGCCATCAAAGTTCCAATGGAGTCACTGGTGCCAGACCTCTCAAAAATAACCAAGGCCGAGAGGATTAAAGAAATGGTTCTCATGCATGTGTGGCTATCTGGCACTAAAGTCCTTCTAGACACAAACTCATATGTTTAGACAGAGTCTTCTACTTAAATAGAGACAAAATATTTTTACTGCTCTAAACATGTCCTTTGATACTTAGAGATGATGGTTTTAACTTTTTTAAACAATGAGTTTTCTTGGACATATATACTAACAGTATATTGTTGCCAAGGTAATTCTACTCAGTATTAAAAAAAAATATACTGTTTGGATAAAAAATAAAATAAAATAAAATATCCAACCACGAAAACCCCATTGGAGGGGCCCTTTTGTTGTTATTTTGTCTACTCCCACCGCAGTTAAAGTAGCAGAGATTGCTCCTTGGATCTACCACAGTCGAGTCAAACCAGCTTCTCTCATGTGGGAGTGCATCCCTGATCCAGCTTCACCATGTAGGATCACCCTCTGGAAGCTGAGTACACTCCCTCAGCAGGACTCCACTTCCCAGGAAACAATGGACCAAGAATGGCAGGACGACAGCCCTACTCTAGTCACTCTCTGGAAGCTGACTAGTCAACTCATGGCAGAAACTTCAGGAGTTGACTCTGCAACGGGACAATCAGTCTGTTTTTGTAATTAGACTGTGATGCACTGTCACCCCTTGTTTGTAACTGTTGCTGGAATTCTCACCATAATCTTTGCCATAGGTTTGGCAGAAACTGTCCCCGCTGATTGGACTCATGATAAAAGGTTTTTATTTGCTCTCTTCTGTCTCTTTTGGGAAGGATACATAATTACTGTTTATTGTTACTGATGTGGTTTCCCTTTGTGGCCTCAGAGCCCTCCTCCTGTGACCTATGTATGCATACTACTCAGGCAGGAAATGTTGTCACTAGGACTTTGCTATTCCATACTTACTATTCTTGTGCAGGCACTGTCATTGGGTCATGCACTCACAACCATACCATCTATTCAATGTGTTCCTATATTAATCAGCATATCTGCTTCAACCCCACTTACCACCCTCAGGAACAATGGTTACAGATCAGGCGAGTCCACAATCCTGGGAACCTTGTCAGCTGCACCCAGGTGTTTAGCCCTGATAAACCAGCGTCAATGCTCTTTGATGCATGTGCAGCCATAGACAAGGGTGGATATGGAGGTATAGGCTATGGCTATGAGGGCCTAACTTCAGAAAGAGCCTATACATCACATGATAAGTATATGTTCTGGGGAGACAATTCTTGGCCATGTGATGATGTGGGTTCTTATTATTGTCCTTACTGGGGTTGTGTTTCATGGGCCACATAGCAGAGGGAACGCAGCCCTCCTTCACAAGGGGAAAGCTGTCCCGACTGTACCCACGGCACCTGTAACCCTATAAATTTCATTGTACTTAAAGCCATCTGATTGGACATGGGGACATGTAATTGGCGTAAGGATAGATAAAAAGTGCCTTGACCCTGGAAGTCTCATGCACCTCAAATTAATAACTGTTAAAATTTAACCTAAACAACTGCTGCTTACAGATTAATGATAAAAAAAAAAAGGTTATAAAAGAGATCATAGACAGAATGAAAAAGCTTGCCCATGAGACTTGGAGAGGACAGGATCCCAATGGAGGCCATTATAGAAAGAAAAATGGCTGCACATGTAATGATGCTATGGAAATACAAACCCCTAGATGAAGATGATGCTCTTTGACCCTGGGTGGGTCTGAGCATCAAAGGGGGTAATAATGTAGTAAGAAAGGGGAGGCCAGAAAAGAAACAGACAGGCTGTGTTTGAATGATGAGATGGGGAGGGGATGGCAAAGCAGAGAGATAAAATTTAAAAAATTGAAATATGATGGTCACATAGCACTGGGGAAATAAAATAGCCAATGAAGTCACATGCAGCCATATGTGGGTTGGGCTTTGCTTTTTGCTTCTGTAACCTGCTTGCAAGGGTATATAAGGTGAGACTCCTTTGTTCTCGGGTCTCAGCCTTTGGACACAAGTCCTCTGGGTCTGTGCCGGCACAATAAACGTTGCTTCCTGCTAATCTGCCTCAGAGACTCATATCTCAGCTCATAATTTCCAGCAACAATAGGGTCTCATGAACTATTTGCCTGGACTGGATTTGAACTGCGATTTTCCTGATCTCTGCCTCCTGAGTAGCTAGATTACAGGTGTGAGCTACTGGTGCCAGGTCAAAATTATGTTCTAGAAATTCTCAAACAGGGAATTGTGATAAATAACCAATAAAAATTATATTCATACCAAACCCAGTTACATTTTTCCACAATCACTAGTTTCAAACAAACAAGGGTCGGGCATGACTCAAGTGGCAAGTGCCTGCCTAGCAAGTGTGAGACCTTGAGTTCAAACACCAGCAAAGAAAGAAGAGAGGGAAAGGGAGGGAGGGAGAGAGGAAGGAAGGAAGGAAGGAAGGAAGAAAGGAAAAAAGGAAGGAAGGAGGAAGAAAAAAAAGACCAAAACTTTAAAATTGTTGCAAATTTTACCAGCATGGGGGCAGGGGTAACAACCAACAACAAACTATTATGCACCAACAGGTGAAGTACAAACTGAGGCATATCTACACAAAGAATACTACTAAGCAATAAAAGGAATGAACTGAATCTTAAATAATTATGCTCAGTGAAAGAAGTCAGACAAAAAGAGTATTGCACATACTGCATGACTCCACTCATCTGAGTAGTAATAGAAAGCAGCAGTGGTTACTTGGAATGGAGTCAGTAGGAAGCAGAAATTCCAAAGGTGAACTATGAAACTTTTCAGAATGAAAAATGTTCACAATTGATTGTGATGACTGACTTGTGTTACATTTGTCAAAACTTATCAAACTGTACACTATAAATTGGACACTGTATGTCCAATTAACTCAATGTAAAATTATATTATTAAGCTATTTTTCATGATTGTTAAATAAATTTAAAATAGACAAAAATATTTTAAATTATATACTTTATCAACATTAGAAGGGAGTTAATCTTTAAATGGAATGAGTCAATGTTTTAAGCTGATTTCCAGCTATTGTTTTGTAAGTGTTGATCTGGGGATCAAACCCAGGTCTTCAAGCATGCTCAGCAGGTGCTCTACCACTAAACTACATTCCCAACCCTCAAGATTTAAATTTTTAACTTAAAAAAAGGTAAATATTAAATCCATAAAAATTAACTATAAATTTCTACATCAAGCTCAAGTGGTAAAAGTTCTGGCTTTAGCATCCTCAAGACCCTGGGTTTAATTCCCAGTACTGATAAATAAACAAATAAGAAATAAGAAGCTAAAAATGTGTTAAGCTTTCACAATTACCTGTAGATGGTGGTGATTTCTCTGAATGTTTGGCATTTAAAAGTTTTCTGCTAATAAATATGTAACCACAAGGACATGATTTACATGCAACAGGAACCTGCAGGGAAAAAAAAGAAAAAAAACTATGTTATTCTTTCTACTGTTAAATTTCTCAGTATTTATGTAGTCTCTGCTGGTGACTCACTCCTGTAATCCTAGCTACTCAGGAGGCAAGGATCAGGAGGATCGCACTTCAAAGCCAGCCCGGGCAAATAGTTCGAGAGACCCTATCTTGAAAAAATCCATCACACACACAAGAAAAGGGCTGGTGAAGTGGCTTAAAGTGTAGGCCCTGAGTTCAAACCCCAGTGCCACAAAAAAAAGAAAAAGAAAAAATCCTCAAATGAATATATTAATTGAAACAGGAGCCACAGGTTTGCTTAAACCCTACCTCCTTACAACAAATTATATGAAATAGGAATGTCATATACATACTCAGTTCTCTTAGTGCTTACAATACCATGGATACCTTACTATAGCAATACCATAAATAATATGTAAGTAGGTACAGATACAAGAGAAAACAGAAAACCTTAACAGGATCAGGGCCAGGAAAGGCAGGCAGGAAAAAATGTAGTCTTCCTAAAATGGTAGTTTGATAGCAGTTTATGTTACAGAACAAATTGTAAAAGGGAAAGTGGTTAAGAATCATTAAGTAATCCCAGCAAAAGATTATGAGAGCCCAACTAGAATAGTGAGAATGGAAATGGAGAAAATGTAGATCTGTTGGATGTTTCACAGATAGGAAAAACAAGAGTCAGGCCCAAACTGACTACTGATGATAAAATGGGAAAAACCAAAAACAAATCAGGGTTCTAACATGAGAGAAGATACCAGTATTATTCCTGACACAAGAAGAGTTCACAATCAGCAGTTTGAGGAGGAAAGTATAGTTGAAGGACCAAAATACTTTTAGTTCTTTATCTACTTCATGACTATAAATATTTTTAAGACAAATGTGGTTATAAAAATCATGGAAATTTTTTTTAGATTCACCACTATTACCACTCATTATTATTAGAAGTTAATAATCTTCTGAATCAAGACATTTCACCAAAAACCAGATATTAACCTTTAAAAATACTCCCCAAATAGCAGATAATTGCAGTTCTCTTTGTAAGATAAACTCCGTTTGCCAGTTCCACTGAAGCTGAATTTTAATTATAAAGCTTTTTACCCATGTATGTACAGACTGCCTCATGTTCTAGAATATACTCCACACAATCAAGCCAAATTGAAATTGTGGCAGAGTTCTTTTTCTTTGCATAAAAATCCTGAACACAAGATCTCTAATTTGCATTTAAGAGACATAACAATGAAGTCTATTAAAAAGGTATGCCTAATAGCTTGCTTTATTAAGAATGTGGTAAGATCACTTCAATCCATAATGGTAAATGTAAAATGCTATGCTTTTTAAAATCTGCTCAAAGTACATACAGTTGTTTTTAAAATTTCACATCTTCATAGAAACCAAACTCATTTCCTTTACACCTAAACATATCATAGGGGATCTATGGTAATGTAAACTGTTTTAAACTAACGCTATCCAAAAAAAATCCCACAGAAGCGTGATGCTCTTATTCAACAGCTCCTTTGCTAATCCAGCAAGCGTTTTCTTCCAGTTACTAGAACCTAATACATTTGAACTTAGGAATCTGTCATATACAAGAAAAATTATATTGACTTACATCCAGAATAATTAGAGTACTACAGTTAGATGAGAAATGCACATTTGGCTTTGAGACACAGATGCACAAGCACTAATTCAATTGATAGGTTAACTTACTGAGTTCCACTCAAGAACCCTTCATGTGTCTGAGCTAATTCTGTCTAAAAAGTCCTATTTACAAACAGAAACACTTCCAAACCCGGTCTCCCACAGTTTTGGGGATGAGGAGAGGGGAAACAGGAACAGAATATACACACAACCACCTACCAACACAACTCAGATCCTGTAAAAAGAATTATGAAATAGGTTGGCAACTTGAATATTAATCTCATTAATTACAATATAATTTGGATTTTATACAAATACACTGAATTTCCCTTAAAGATAATAGTAACGAATGTTCTAATGCTATACTTTCAGGATTTAAAAATGGGAAAAATAAATCCAAGTACTAGCTACTTGTGGCTTATCAATTAATTCCTTGAAAAGTGTACTTAGGTTGTTTGTATGTTTTAAAAGTAAAAGTATTTTTAAAATATTGCATAAAACTAATCCTTGGTCCCAGATTAATGCACTGATTTTTAAAAAGCCCTAAAATAACCATATTACAGAGAACTCATTTACAGTATTCCCACCTTAACCAGTTTCACTTTCTGGGGTTTTTTAGTTCCCCAAGTTTGACAAGAAGGGTGAATATAGTACAATAAGATATCTTGAGACAACATTCACATATACTACATGCTCACACTCTCACTCAACTTTTCACATACTTTACTACAATATATTGTTCTACATTTAGTTATGGATATCTTACTATGCCTGATTTATAAATTAAGTTTTACCATAGGCATACATGTGTAAGAAAAAAAACAACACATTCAGGATTGGGTACCATGTACTGGGAAATTTTGGAAATGTAACCCACAAATAAGGAGAGACTTATTCTTTACTAAGAGAATCAAACCCACAGCAGACACAATTACCTGTCACATAAAATTTCCTATAAATGGAAAAAAGATTGCTCTATTAAAAAAAAAAGAAGGCAAAACAAAATATACACAAAAGACACCAGAAAACTGGCAAGAATCTTGAATAGTAATACATATAAAATGGCTTATAATTTTGAGTGGCCAATGGATATGAAACCCCCTTGAAAAACTGAGAAGCACTGGTAGTTAGGTATAGTGCAGAAGTATATCTTTAAAAGAGTCCTGCAAGAGAGGTCATAAAGCAGCTGAACATTTAGCTTTTTCTTGTTTGCCTCTCTATACCTGTTTTTTAAAAGGTAAGCACATAGGATAGGCAAATTTAGTCAGCTGGGGAAATCTCCTAGAACTTTAAAGGTTTTACTTTTATGTTTCTAACTATATGTAAATTCTAATTCAATGTTTGTTAGATAACTTAGTCATGGCAACAGTCTATAATGTAATGTTTAGAAAATGTCTTTCTTGATTATAATTTTTTCCAGTTTATAACTAAAATTAGCTTATACTTTTAAATAGAAAGCCAAATTTAATCTAGTATTTTCAATTCAATTAGTTTTATGAAGAGAAAAATCACTTTAGGAAAAGGCTGGGGATGTAGGGCTATGATATAGTGCTTACCTAACATGCACAAGGCCCTGGGTTTGCACTAGTGGGGATTGAACTCAGTCTTCTCATGCTTCCTAGGCAAGTGTTCTACCACTTGACCTATGTCTGCAGCCCTTTTGCTTTTTACTTTGTTTCTGGGATAGGTTCTCACTTTTTTTGCCCAGGCTGACCTTGAACTTGATATTCCCCTCCACGGTAGCTGGGATTACAGGTGTATGTCACCACACCTACCTAAATCACCAAGTTTTAATTTGTCATCATGTATGTTACATTCTCAAGTATTCTGAACAAAAGACAAAAGAAACCAACAAGTAAAATTATTTACTAGCATGCTATGGACTGAACTGTGTTTCCCCACTCCCCAATTCACAGACTGAAGCTCTATCTCTCAGTGTGAGGGGAGATATGTGATGGAATATATTTGGAGATGAGGTCCAAGAGATAATCAGAATTCTGGGGTGGCTCAATTACTTGTCTAGTAATCACTAGGCCTGAGTTTAATACCCAGTACCCTCCCAAAATACATGAATAAAAGATCACAAAGTAATAATTAGGTTTAGATGAGATAGAAGCCTCATAATGAGATTAGTGACTTTATAATGAAACAAGAGTTTGCCCTCTCTCTGTGTCACATGGCTGTCCAGAACACAGTCATCTTTAAATTCAGGGACCCTCACCAGAACATGCCCTGATCTTGCACTCCAAGCCTCCAGAATTTTGAGAAAATACATTTCTGTTCATTAAACAACCCACCTGATATAGTTGGTTTTGAGTAAAAGAATACATATGTGCATGTATAACAAACATAGGATCTTTCCAAATATGATCTTTGCTGAACAGCTTCAGTGGCTCCTAAATATTTATTATTTTCTGCTCTTTAACTAGGATATTAAAAACAGATTATTTTCCAGAAAGTTTTCTTTATGCCAAGTAAAACAAGAACATGATTTGTAATGACTTGTGCCCTACAAAGACTGGAATGCATAATACATAGCATGTAAACCTTGCATTTCTGCACAATTAACTGAAATAAATGGAAATGATTGAAACACTTAAGTAACCTGCCAAACGAATTACATCGCAAAGCCCAATTTTGTTGGAATTTAACGTTTATTTTAATGGTAAGAATGAATGTAACGCTTCACTTTGGAAAACATGACTAAACTGGTTTTTATATGGCATGCTGGTAGAGCTCAATAAACTGTAACAACCTTTCTGTGATCAGCATTTTTACCACTGCCCATAAATGATACAAAATAAAACATATAACATGCTTTCTGTTACAGGATTTGATCATCCAACAAGATTGTTCCTTAAAGAATACATTAATCTGCTTACTTAAAAAAAAAGTCTTCAGACATTTCAAATTACTAATGTAAAACGAACAAGAAAAAAAAAAAAGGAAAGGAAGAAAGAAAGGGGGAGGAGAGATAGTTATTTTGAAAAAACAAAATCACTCAGTGGAAAAGGAAAAAAACGCACCCAAATACACATGCTGGCATAAAATAAGGGCCTTACGAGCGGTTTTAATTGAGTTTTAACTCATTACACTATAAGGCTTGAAGGAACGTCCATCATTCTAGTAACAAATGAGGCTTAAATGTAGGAAACATAAAATGAAAAAAATTACAACTCTTACACCATGAAGTCAATGTAGACAGGAACCATTTCAAATTCACAAAACTACATACGATTTTAATAAAGATCGGAAAGTAGGCACGTCAAATTTACAACAGTGAAAACTGGGAGCGGTGGGATAAGCAGCGCCCAGAAGGGAAGAGCCTCAATGTGGACGTTTCTCGGTAGTGTTCATTAGCAACAAAGTACACAAAAGACTCGCGATCACGCAACAATACAAATATAGTAAGTACATTTAGGAGGAAAATCCCCAAATTCGCAGAAACTTAACATCACTATAGTGCGGGCGCTTTTGTAGGGTTTCCGCACCGCCGGTCGAGGTGGGGACCTTCTAAGGACACCCACGGGACACATCTCAATTGGGAACAAAGCAACCCCGTATGGCAGGAAGGACTCTAGGAGCTTGGGCCTGGGCCTGGGCTCGGAGTTCCGCACCGTGGGCGCCCTGCGTGCCCGGGAGGCTTGACCAGGCCGAGCTCGTCCACGATCCACCGCTGTCACCCAAGCCGGCGAGGCGACTCCGGACGGTCCCCACAGACAAATCCACGCCCCCCCACAGCCCCACGCAAGCCCGGCGGGACCTAGGGACTGGCTCGTCTGACTGCCGGCAGGCGAACCAGGCCGTTTTCCCGCAAGCCCTCGCCGGCCTTGGACTCGGACTCTGCCGCCACCACTGGCCCACAGCCGACCCAACCGCTGGGCCGCCGGGACCCTGGCGACACGGCCTCCGCGCAGCCAACGGCAGCAGAGCAACTGCCGCCCACCTGCGCGCGCCCGCCCCGCCGCTCGCGCGCCCGCTCCAGGCGCCCACCTGTTGGTCACACTCGGGGCACGATTTGGTGGCCATCTTCACTTTCTTGGCTCGAGTTGCAGACATGCTCCTCTCTTTCGGCAGCCGCAGTGGCCTCCCGAGCTCCTCCCCTTGTAGCTCAGCAGCAAGGCCGGCGCCCGCCCAGTCCCAGCTCCCGCCGGCCGACCCAGGTTCTGGCGCGACGCGCGCGTGCGCGAGCGCGTGCGGGGCCTGCGTGCCAAGAGGGCGGGGCGCGGCGCCGGCCTGTTGAGAGCCGGGGCACCTTGCTTGGGCGCCTCTTGGTCGCCGCCCGTACTGGCACGGAGACTCAGCCCGCTCCCCACAGCCCACCGGCTCTCCAGCTCGGCCCTCAAGCTCGCCCCGAGTCTACCAAGAGCAGACGCCAAGACTGCCCGGTGTGCCAATGCCCACGCCTTTTCCCGGCTCAGCTGTCCGCCTGGGGGCGTGGCTTCAGCGGGACTCAGTAGTAAAGGGCGTCAAGTCAAGCTGAACCAATAAATTGCAGGTAGGGCGGCCCGTAGTGCTGGCCACGCCCCCTTCCCGCTCCTGGGAGAACGCTACTGGGAAAGGAGAGTGTGACAGACGGATAAGGGCTAGTGCAGGTCTTGCTGTTTAACATAAAGCTTGAGTACAAGTTAGCAAGGCTAGTCGGTAACGAATTATAATAGATATTTAGTGACTCTGCTACATTCAAAGCCAAAGACTGCGCTGCAGGCTATATAATTTGTTAACTCAAGGTCAATTCGTGAATACTATGAGGTGCCTCCTCTCAAAGAACATGCAGTCTGGTGATGGGCATACGTGGTCTAACATTCAAATACAACAAAGGTGGATTGTATTGGAAGAGTAAATTCATCCAAGCGTAGTGGCCTATGTCTTTAATCCCACCTACTGTGGAGTGAGGCAGGAGGACCAAGAGTTCGAGGTCATGGGCAAAGTTAGATGCTCTCAAAAACAGAAGGACTAGGGACGTGGCTTAAGTGGTAAAGTCTAGCCCAGCAATCTCTGGGTCAGTGTACTCTTAAAAACTACCTAGAATTTGACCTAGAAAATCCACCTTGAGGAATTTTAAGAAATACTCTCCACTATGCTCAAATCCATTCGTGTAAACACAGTGCACTTTTACCGTACTGCTTCTTAGTGCAACACTTCGGAAATAGCATGCATAGACATCCGTCAACTGAGCAGTTGTGTGTGTGTGTGGGGGGGGGGCATTGAGGTTTGAACTCAGGGCTTCCTGCTTACAAAGCAGATGCTCTACCACTTGAGCCACACCTCCAGACCATTTTGCTCTGGATCTTTTTGGAGATGGGGTCTGGGGAGCTACTTGCCTGGGCTGGCCTTGAACCGCAGCCTCCCAAGCAGCTAGAATTATAGGCTTGAGCAAATTAAGGTATTCATAAAACAGAATTATTGTTACAGCTTTTTATAGAATGACAGCTATTAGTTTTACAAATTTATTTATTTTTTTTGTGGCACCGGGGTTTGAATTTGGGCTTCATGCTTGCTAGGCTGGCGCTCCTACCACTTAAGCCACTCTGCCAGCCCCACAATGTTATTCTCGGAGCATAGGCAGCATGAATGTATCTGTGCTTGCAAAGGCATTAATAAACTGGAGGGCAGAAAGGAGACACATTTTTCACTCAGATGGGCAAAGGCAAGGAGGTCAGCAATTCCGTGTTGTAAGTACATGACAGGCAGGCAAAGCTAAGGCTACAGTGGTGGGCCATATGTACCTCTGTAGGGCCTTTAGTACCAAGGAAGAAAAGCTGGGCTGGTCCAGCTGATGGAATGGCTCAAGTGGTAGAGCACCTGCCTAGCAATCCTGAGGCCCTGAGTTCAAGCCCCAGTACCACCAAAAGAATAAATTCTAAAGTGAGAATGAATGGCCCAGCAAAGGACTCAGATGTTAGACCAGAGACAGGGAGAGAGAGGGACAATAGGGAAGAATAGGTATAGAATTGAAAAAAAATATAGAAGCCAAATGTAGCAAAATTTGAGAGGCTGTTTGTTCTGTGTGTGTGTGTGTGTGTGTGTGTGTGTGTGTGTGTGTGTGTGAGACAAGGCCATTTCCTGGATGATTCATTTCTATTCCAAGGAACTGGGGAAAGAGGTAGTAAAGTAGCAATCGTAAAATGGTGTGGGGCATAAATGAGAAACCAAGGCCCTGAAGACAGTCTTCTGAAAGTTTTATTTGAATGTGGTCTTTTTCTGGAAACCTAGAAAGGCCATGGGGCAGGAGACTGGGGTTAAGATAGAGGTCTTTAATTCTGTGGAGCTGTGCAATGGTTGGTCTAAATACACACATGACTTCTGACCCAGTATTCCCACTCTTAGGTGTTTATCCAAGAGAAATGAAAAGACTTGTGCAAGAGTATTCATAATAGCTTTATTCATAGCAGGCCAAACTGGGGAGAAAAAAATCAACATATATCTGTGAAACAGGTAAATAAATAAGTTGTAGTATATTCGTTCAATGGAATACTAATTAGCTTTTTTTTTTCATATGTGCATACAATGTTTGGGTCATTCTTCCCCCTTCCCCCACCCACTACTTACCTTTTAAAAGCAAATTAATACACAGCAAAATGAATGAATCTCAGAAGTATGCTTACTAAAGAAGTCTTATGCAAGAGTATGTACCGTATGATTCCATTTATATGCAGTTCTAGAAGAGAAATTTCTATGGAATAAAAGAAGAAAATCAGAGTTTTCTTTGCCTCTGGGGCAAGAATGGAAATAAATTGTAATAGGTATAAGGGAACTACTTTTCAGGTTGATGGTAATAATCTGTATCTTAACAGAGGTTTATGTTACACAAGTGTTCCCAAATTTGTCAAAACCCACTGCATAGTACACCTAAGATTTAGGCATTTTAGTCAATAAAAATTTCTCTCAAACAAGACCCTTAAGCAAATATTGAACTCTGGGGAATGGTATGCATAACGAAGTATTTATGGTGAAATGCAATGATGTACAACTGATGTCAAATTGCATTTAAAAAGATAGATGGACTGGGTGTGGTGGCTCATGCCAATCATAGCTACTCAGGAGGTAGAGATCAGTAGAATCACAGTTAAAGGCCAGCATGGGCAAAAAAATCAGCAAGACCCCATCTCTGCCAATAGCTGGGTGTGGTGGCATGCACCTGTCACCCCAGCTGCAGGAAGTTTAAATAGGAGGATCATAGTCTAGCTGACCCAGACAAAAACGTGGGACCCTAAGTCCAAAAATAGCAAAGCAAAAATGGCTAGGGGCATGGCTCAAGTGGTAGGGGGAATGCCTGCTGAGCAAATTCGAGGCCCTGAGTTCACCCCCTCCCCCTCAAGTACCACCCCCCCCAAAAAAAAGATGAATTGATAAATGGATAGAGGGATGGCTAAGTGGACAAACAAGTGATAAGCAACTATCATATTTGTGAATGATATAATCAGCATAAAGGTATTCACTATAAATTTCAAATATTTTCTGTTTAAACATTTTTATGAACTGTAGGAATCAAAATGTATTTGTTTAAGCCACTGCTCATTAGGTTTCAATTTTTGCTATCAAACATATTCCTTTGATACTGAAACAAAAGTTTTCCAAGAAGCGAATGGATTTTGCCTTTATGTTTATTCACTCAGTAAACAAATATTTACTAGGAACACACTACTGCTGGACCTGGTGTTCTTGATGGGAATATGGTGTGGTGAGCAAAATAAAGTCCCTGCTGTTGTGAGTATTGTACTCTAGTGGAAAAGACAGGCACACAGATAAGTGCACAATTTTTGTGATTAGAGTTATAAAGGGACTGTTCCAGGGCTCTAGGGCGGGGGCCACTGACCTGTAGTAGTGTATGGTTTGAATATGAATTGACTCCTACCAGCTCATGTGTAGAAGCCTAGGTTCCCAGCTGGTGATGGAACCATTTTAGGTTCTAGCATTCTAGGTGCTAGAAACTTTAGGAGGTGAGGCCTTGCTGGAGGAAGTAGATCACTTCGGGGCCCGTCCTTCCAGGTATCTTGTTCCTGACCCCTTCCTGTCCCTCTTGTTGTTTCCTGGCAGCCAAGATGGAACTTCTCTGCTCTACCAAACCTCCCTGCCATGATAGACTGAAACCACTGAGACCATGAGCCCAAATAAATATTTCCTCCCTTAAGTTGTTTATATTAGATATTTTGCCACAGTGCTGAAAAGTCTGACTAATGCAGGGTGGGTAGAGACTTCCTTGAGGAAATTTTCATGGTATGCAGTTAATGAGATGAAGGGGGGTAATAAATATTCAGACAGAATATTATGGGCAAATGTAAGGTAAAAGGAAGTGAAAGAAGACTGTGGCTGCAGCATCAACAGAAAGAGGAAGAGAAAACCCAACACACAGGTGGTGCTAAAGATTCCACTTTTCTCTAGCTTTTGTTGCTGTTACTAACTTTGCTTCAGGTCTTTCATGCATGCTGCTCAAGTTGCTGTAGGTATTCTACCCTCACAATATGCAACTGGTATAGGCAGGAGCTTTAATAACAGGTATCAAAAAGGTAGCAAAATGGCTACCTCAAGGTGGGCTGAGAAATAAGTAGCAGCCCTCATCTCCATTCCCTTCCTTATTTTGACATCCAAAACAAATTCTCTGCCAAAGAACCTTTTAATAGAAACCTTTTCTAGCCAGACATGGTGACACACACCTATAATCACAGCTACTTGGGAGATAGGAGGATTGCTGTTTGTGGGCTGCCTGGGCAAAAATGTTAGTGAAACCTCATCTCGAACAACAACCAGGGTATGGTGGTACACACATGTAATTCCAGCTACAAGGGAGGTATAGATAAGAAATTTCTTTTCTGGAAAAGGAAAATAAGAACACTGGCATGCTTGACAAATCTACACATTTACAAAATTTCACCTTTTCCTTGGAAATCCAATGTAATTAGTAAATGAAAAAGTTGGAAACTTAAATAAACATTTTAGTTCTTCCTTAAGATGCAATGGAGAAAGGATCCTCACAATGATGAAAACCTAATCACATTTACACTCCATACTTCCAAAATTGAAGGCTAAAATTAAGAAAAAAGACAAATAATTGTGAAAGACAAGACAAAGCACAAAAAGCCTCATCTTTATCCTGTAGGAGGGCTTTTCTTTTCCGTCTACATGGCTAGTAATGCACTAGGTGGGAATCTCCATTGGAGAAAATCCACAGGCTCTAAGCAGCTCCAGGCCAGCCCTCCTTCCTAGCTAAGTAACTCTGGTCAGTCCACACAAGGCAGTGCCTCAACTGAGCACTGAACTCAGCCCACTGACCTTCCCTGGGCACTAGCGGGGCTTCTGGGAGTCCCACATCTTGCTTTGTCTCCACTGCTTCTTCCCTTCATACTTTCAAATACTATTTTATGAGCATGTACTCTGTGCCTAGCCCTTTATATTAACTGTCATTCTTTCTATCAAACCACCAGTACCATTGTGGCAGGCGAGAAGTAGGAAAAGTTTGGGGCTCATATAGGTTGCCTGGGGTCTGGGCCAGATCACCCTCACCTGCTGGGAACTGCCCATGCCCCTCCCCATCATTCATTCCCAGCCGCCCACTAGGGGAAAATCACACCTTGGCTCATTATGATTTCTGCACAAGATTATCCAGTTGGCCCCTTGGGATAATTGCACCCATGTGCACGATGACCACACCCGGTTTCCCAGGCAGGTGGTCCCAACAGATGTGTGGCCAACACCAAAGTTTGATAAAACAAACACATTTTAAATACACATGGGTACCTGAAGTTTTAACCTTAGAAAAATTTTAGGTAGATTTTAAATTATAAGCTTATAATTTAAACTTTAAGACTTTGATTTGTATCTTGAAATAACCTTTATGAACAAAAACCCAAATTAGGTAGCTGTTTTATATAAGACCATTAGTTACTTTACACCTTAAAAGACTTAGGAAGAAAATTAAGCCATTTTTCTAAATAATAGCATTTTATGAGGACACGTGTCGATAAACCTAATTATAAAAGGGTTAAATAAATTACACTCATGGTAGAATAAAACAGGTTGAGATTATTGTTTATAAATTTTCTTTAGTCCTAAGACAGAGAATAATTAGGCCTGATTGGGATTAGAACTAAAAAGCTTCTGCTCAGCAAAAGAAATGCTCTCTAAACTGAAGAAACAACCCACAGAGTAGGAGAAAATATTTGCCAGCTACACATCAGACAAAGGACTGATAACCAGAATATATAGGGAACTTAAAAAACTAAATTCTCCAAAAACTAATGAACCAATAAAGAAATGGGCAAGTGAACTAAACAGAACTTTCTCAAAAGAAGAAATTCAAATGACCAAAAAACATATGAAAAAGTACTCACCATCTCTAGCAATAAAGGAAATGCAAAGTAAAACCACACTAAGATTCCACCTCACCCCTGTTAGAATAGCCATTATTAGCAACACCACTAACAACAGGTGTTGGTGAGGATGCAGGGAAAAAGGAACCCTCTTACACTGTTGGTGGGAATATAAACTAGTACAACCACTCTGGAAAAAAAGACTGTGACACAGGTTACTCCAGAGGCATCTGCACACCCATGTTTATTGCAGCACTATTCACAATAGCCAAGTTATGGTAACAGCCAAGATGCCCAACTACTGACGAATGGATCAAGAAAATGTGGTATCTATACACAATGGAATTTTATGCAGCCATGAAGAAGAACGAAATGTTATAATTTGCTGGTAAATGGATGGAATTGGAGAACATCATTCTGAGTGAGATTAGCCTGGCCCAAAAGACCAAAAATCGTATGTTCTCCCTCATATGTGGACATTAGATCAAGGGCAAACACAACAAGGGGATTGAACTTTGATCACAAGATAAAAGTGAGAGCCCACAGGAGAGATATAAGGATAGGTAAGACACCTAAAAAATTAGTTAGCATTAGCATTTGTTTCCCTCAATGCAGAGAAACTAAAACAGATACCTTAAAAGCAACTGAGGCCAATAGGAGAAGGGGACCAGGAACTAGAGGAAAGGTTAGATCAAAAAGAACCTAGGAGGTAACACACATGCACAGGAAATTAATGTGAGTCAATTCCCTGTATAGCTATCCTTATCTCAACCTGCAAAAACCCTTGTTCCTTCCTATTATTGCTTATACTCTCTCTTCAACAAAATTAGAGCTAAGGGCAAAATAGTTTCTGCTGGGTATCGAGGGGGTGGGGGTGGGGGGGAGAAATGACCCAAGCATTGTATGCACATGTGAATAATAAAAAAAAAAGGAAAAATAAATAAATAAATTTTCTTTAGTCCTAAGAGAGAATAATTAGGCCTGATTGGGATTAGAACTTCAGATAACCTTTGAGACAGTTGTGTACATTAATTTTATAGAAGTATCTTAAGAACTATCCTAAAGATGTCTAAACATACACACACAGACACACATAGATGTTATGACGTAGGCATGCCAAAGAATGTAATGAGCTCAAATAAAATTAAGTGGCCACAATTGGTAGGAGATAGACATACAGAAAACACACACAATGATACACAAAACAATTATGTTAATTTAGAGTGCACCCTTAAACTGTTTTTGTCATTATTTTTAGAAGATTAGTCAGCTAGATTTTAAGTAGTTTATATCAGATCTTTAACATAAATACTCTTTTTGGCCTGATCCTTAACAAAATAATGCAGTAAAAACATATAGAAATTATATTAATCTAGAGAATTTTAACCACAAATTACTTATAAATTTCCTAGAGTAGGGCAAGATGGCATCACCCATGTTTCCTATTCCTAGGGAGTGGCAAGATGGTGCTGCACACATGGTGGCTCTTTTATGGTGGCATTTCTTGGGACCACATAGTCTCTCCAAAGGGTTTCTCAAATGGAACACAAACACATATTACATGCTAAAAAGGTTGTATTTGCCCTGATTTCTGATCTGTTTGGGTCTCCCTCCGTGAGACAAAATCTGACTTTCTGGACTTTCCCAGGGAGCACTCTGGGGAGGACTCAAGCACTGAGGGACAGAACTGCCAAACTGACAAAGTCTTCAGAGACTCTAGAGTCTAAGTAAATATTCATCTCATTTTTTTCACACTGGACAAGCCATTGCTCTATGCTCAGTGACCATTGTCCCTCATCCTTAATGGTGCCTTTGAAATAAAGTCCTTCCCACGCTTCTGGTCTCAGCCCTGATACCCTAGCAGTCTGAGCAAAATCAGAAGCATCAGGAACAAGGCAGAGTCTACCAAAACACTGAAAGATTCTTTCACCAACCTAAGGATGTAGAAAGTAAATGATAGGTGACTCCAGATCAGAGCATCCAGCTGAGGTGGTAAATTAGGCTTTAAGTAGCTTAGGCTCTGCTCACCAAACCTGTGTCACAGTGTAGGGCTGCTTCTACCCAAATGAAAATATACTTTTGGGCTGGAGGTGTGCCTTTCAAGAAGAGAATGTTCTTTTTGTTAGAAAGAGTTCCGAGTGATGAAAAAGGCCGTCATCTATTGAGAAAAGGTCTAGTGAGAAAAAAATCAGTGTGACAAAATTTCTTAGCACAATTCATTTAACTTTGCTCTAGCAGTTTGTTTTGTCTGTGGTTGAAGTGTTGTTATAGAAAAATACAGGTCCCTGTCTGCTAACCAATGCAGAGTGCTTCTAGATCAATTTTTATGCATAATTTCAATTACTTAACAATGAAATGCTAGTTTTACCTAGGTTAAAGAAACAGAAATGAAAAGCCAGGCAGTGGTGGCTCACGTCTATAATCCTATCTACTCAAGAGGCAGAGATCAGGAGGATTGTGTTTTGAAGCCAATCTGGGCAAATAGTTTTCAAGACACTATCTCGAAAATACCCAACACAAAAAAGGCTGGTGGAGTGGCTTAAGGTAAAGGCCCTGAGTTCAAGCCCCACTACTGAAAAAACAAAAGAAAAAAGAAAGAAAGAATAATGAAATACCCTTTTTACAGACTATCATTCAGAACCCTTTTTTTAACAAAAGTTTGAGAACATCATCAATATCCAGCCAGAACACTTTCAGTTGCCATATAAAGTATTTATTGTTTTGTTAAAGCTGATGGGTCCCTCCAAAACAGGTCTCTGCTTTTACAAATTATAACCATCTCAGCTGTGATCATCCTTCAGCTGTTGTGGTACCTACCCACTTGTTCAATTTTTTCACCTTCCCTATTGCAGCCAGATGTCGAGAAATTGTAGCAGAAACTTATGTCTGCAGCAGGACCTTGGATTGATGTTTTGGGGTTAGCTTCCACCATGGCTGTCAGGTGATCATCATTTAAAACAGACTTGGCCTCCCTTGGGGTTCATTTTTCAGACTCAGATCCCCAGAATGAAATTTTCCAAGCCACCATTGGATAGTTCTTTCACTAACAGAACCTTCTCCAAAGATAGAATTCATGTTCCTGCTTGCCTTACCTGCACTATGTCCTAGTTTAAATTCATATAAAAAAAGCATTCACAAAGCTTTCAAAGATACTGTATTGTTCACTTCTGTGGAGATAATAAACAATAAAAATCCTCAAGGAAAACTGAACAGTATAATACCATTATGAATGCTGAACAGCACATGTGGAAATATATCTGGTACCAGCTTCACCAATTAAGATAAGTTTTACCTGGTCAAATACCAGCAATTTCATTTGGAAGACATATGTTCTGTTATTATACTCAGTTTATATCAAGTGGCTAATACGTTTAGTTTTTTAATAAGAATATAATTTCCAGTAATTTTATTACCACCTCCCATGGAAAAAATGCTTCCAAGCTAATATGAGTTGTGCCTTTGAATCCAATAACTCAATGCCTACCAAACAGTTTTTCAGTACTAAGTTAATATCTCAAATCAACTTAGTAGTTAGGAAAAAAATTCTCCCATAGTGGTCTGATCAGTTCCTATTTCTTACTGTGTTTGGGTTAAGAGCATTTCTGGGTTTTCTTCTTGCCCATTTCATGTGATCTCAATGACTGCTATGTCATGGTCTTTGTGTTTCCTACATCTTTATTTACTGTACAATGTATCTTCTTTCACCTATCTCTCTGACTTCTATGGGCTTCATTCTTAATTTTAGCACAGATGAACAAAAATAATGTATATTCAGGGGTATAAGAGAACTATTTGGAGCTAGGTGCCAGTGACTCACTCCAGTAATCTTAGATACTTGTAATGCTGAAATCAGGATCACAGTTGGGAGGCCAGCCCAGGCAAATAGTTTGTAAGAGTAAAATAAGCAAAGCAAAAGGAAAGTAGATTGGAGGTATGGCTCAAGCAGGGGAGAACCTGGTTTGCAAATGCAGGCCCTAAGTTCAAACCCCAGTTCCACCCAAAAGAAAAAACCAAAAACCCAAGTTAATATTTACCCCATTAGTCACATATTCTAAGTGGCACTTGAGTCAGCTTGTATATTCTTTAAAACTACAACCATAACAAACTTGTTCCTAAAATCACCAAAGGGTTTAAAACAAAAGGAAAGTGACTCATCAGAATTCAAATATGGTCAATGTTTGAAGTGAGAGGAATCTTGTGGTTAATGTTCAGCCACTTTACTTCCAGCCCCTTATGACATATATATTATTCCAATTTTTCTGCCTTCAAGTTGGTGAAATGGAAAGAGAAAAAGTCTCTGTTCTTTTTGGTCCTCACTTAAAATTCCAGATTCAACTCCAAAGTAAATTGACAACCTCATTTTACCAAAGCAGAAAAAAACCTGATCTCAACAATAATAGATTTTTACCAAAAACAACAAAAATACTTGTTGCAACTATAGGTAATTAGGGGAATGAGTAGCTTTATTTTTGTCTCTGATATACTAACAGCAATTACCCTGTTTTATTTTTATTTTATTCATATGTGCATACAGTGTTTGGGTCATTTCTGCCCTCTTCCCCCACCCCCTCCCTTACCCACCCACTGCCCCCTGCCTCTTCCCCCCTACCCCCTCGCTACCTGGCAGAAACTATTTTGCCCTTATCTCTAATTTTGTTGAAGAGAGAGTATAAGCAATAATAGGAAGGAACAAGGGTTTTTGCTAGTTGAGATAAGGATAGCTATACAGGGAATTGACTCACATTAATTTCCTGTGCATGTGTGTTACCTTCTAGGTTAATTTTCTTTGATCTAACCTTTTCTCTAGTTCCTGGTCCCCTTCTCCTATTGGCCTCAGTTGCTTTTAAGGTATCTGTTTTAGTTTCTCTGCATTGAGGGAAACAAATGCTAACTAATTTTTTAGGTGTCTTACCTATCCTCACCCCTCCCTTGTGTGCTCTCACTTTTTTCATGTACTCAAAGTCCAATTCCCTTGTTGTGTTTGCCCTTGATCTAATGTCCACATATGAGGGAGAACATACGATTTTTGGTCTTTTGGGCCAGGCTAATCTCACTCGGCATGATGTTCTCCAATTCCATCCATTTACCAGCACATGATAACATTTCGTTCTTCTTCATGGCTGCATAAAATTCCATTGTGTATAGATACCACATTTTCTTGATCCATTCATCAGTAGTTGGGCATCTTGGCTGTTACCATAACTTGGCTATTGTGAATAGTGCTGCAATAAACATGGGTGTGCAGATGCCTCTGGAGTAACCTGTGTCACAGTCTTTTTTTCCAGAGTGGTCGTACTAGTTTACATTCCCACCAACAGTGTAAGAGGGTTCCTTTTTCCCTGCATCCTCACCAACACCTGTTGTTAGTGGTGTTGCTAATGATGGCTATTCTAACAGGGGTGAGGTGGAATCTTAGTGTGGTTTTACTTTGCATTTCCTTTACTGCTAGAGATGGTGAGCATTTTTTCATGTGTTTTTTGGCCATTAGAATTTCTTCTTTTGAGAAAGTTCTGTTTAGTTCACTTGCCCATTTCTTTATTGGTTCATTAGTTTTTGGAGAATTTAGTTTTTTAAGTTCCCTATATATTCTGGTTATCAGTCCTTTGTGTGATGTGAAGCTGGCAAATATTTTCTCCCACTCTGTGGGTGTTCTCTTCAGTTTAGAGACCATTTCTTTTGTTGAGCAGAAACTTTTTAGTTTTGTGAAGTCCCATTTATCTATGCTGTCTCTTAGTTGCTCTGATGCTGGGATTCCATTGAGAAAGTTCTTGCCTGTACCTATTAATTCCGGAGTATTTTCTACTCTTTCCTGTACCAACTTTAAAGTTTGTGGTCTGATATTAAGATCCTTGATCCATTTTGAGTTAATATTGCTGTAGAGTGATATATTTGGATCTAGTTTCAGTTTTTTGCAGACTGCTAACCAGTTTTCCCAGCAGTTTCTGTTGAAGAGGCTGTCCTTTCTCCATCATATATTTTTAGTGCCTTTGTCAAAGACAAGTTGGTTATAGTTGTGTGGCTTCATATCTGGGTCCTCTATTCTCTTCCACTGGTCTTCTTGTCTGTTTTTGTGCCAGTGCCATTCTGTTTTTATTGTTACTGATTTGTAATATAGTTTGAAGTTGGGTATTGTGATACCTCCAGCATTGTTCTTTTGACTGAGTATTGCCTTGGCTATACATGGCCTCTTGTGTTTCCATATAAATTTCACCGTAGATTTTTCAATCTCAGTATGAATGTCATTGGAATTTTGATGGGAATTGCATTAAACATGTAGATTACTTTTGGGAGTATAAACATTTTTACTATGTTGATTCTACCAATCCATGAGCATGGGAGATCTCTTCACTTTCTATAGTCTTCCTCAGTCTCTTTCTTCAGAAGTTTATAGTTTTCCTTCTAGAGGTCGTTCACATCCTTTGTTAGGTTTACACCTAGGTATTTGATGTTTTTAGAGGCTACTGTAAATGGAATTGTTTTCATATATTCTTTCTCAGTTTGTTCATTATTAGTGTATAGAAATGCTAATGATTTTTCTATGTTGAATTTATAACCTGCTGCCTTGCTATAGCTATTGATGGTGTCTAAGAGCTTCTGAGTAGAGTTTTTTTTGGTCTTTAAGGTATAGAATCATGTCATCTGCAAATAGGGATATTTTGACAGTTTCTTTAACTATTTGTATTTCTTTTATTCCTTCTTCTTGCCTAATTGCTCAGGCTAGGAATTCCAGTACTATGTTGAATAGGAGTGGAGATAGTGGGCATCCTTGTCTCATTCCTGATTTTAGAGGGAATGGCTTCAGTTTTTCTCCATTAAGTATAATGCTGGCTGTAGGTTTGTCATATATAGCTTTTATAATTTTGAGGTACTTTCCTTCCATTCCTAGTTTTCTTAGCTCTTATATCATGAAATGGTGTTGGATCTTATGAAAGGCTTTTTTTTGCATCTATTGAGATGATCAAGTGGATTTTGTCTTTGCTTCTGTTAATGTGGTTTATTATGTTTATTGATTTTCATATGTTGAACCACCCCTGCATTCCTGGGATGAATCCTACTTGGTTGTGGTGGATGATCTTTTTGATGTGTTGTTGAATTGGTTTGCTATTATCTTATTGAGGATTTTTGCATCAATGTTCATTAAGGAGATTGGCCTCTAGTTCTCCTTTTTTGAGGTATCCTTGCCTGTTTTGGGATAAGTGTAATCTTGGCTTCATAAAATGTGTTGGGCAGTTTTCCTTCCCTTTCTATTTTGTGGAACAGTTTAAGGAGGGTTGGTATCAGTTCTTCTTTAAAGGTCTGATAGAATTCAGCAGAGAATCCATCAGGTCCTGGACTTTTCTTTTTGGGGAGACTCTTGATTGCTTCTTCAATTTCATCTTGTGTTATAGATCTATTCAGGTGATTAATATCCTCTTGGTTCAGTTTTGGATAATCATATGTATCTAGAAATCTGTCCATTTCTTGAAGATTTTTGAATTTTTTGAATATAGGTTCTCGAAGTAGTCTCTGATGATTTCCTGGTGTTTGTTGTTATCTTCCCTTTTGCATTCCTGATTTTACTAATTTGGGTTTTTTCTCTCCTCAGTGTAGTCAGGTTTGCCAGGGGTCTGTTGATGTTTTTTATTTTTTCAAAGAACCATCTTTTTGTTTCATTAATTCGTTGTACATTTTTTTTTGGTTTCTATTTCATTGATTTCAGCTCTTATTTTTATTATTTCTCTCCTTCTATTTGTTTTGAGAGTGCTTGTTCTTGTTTTTCTAGGAGTTTGAGAAATATCATTAGGTCATTGATTTGGGATCTTTCAGTCTTTTTAATATATGCACTCATGGCTATAAACGTTCCTCTCAGGAGTGCCTTTGCTGTGTCCCATAAGTTCCGGTAGGTTGTGTTTTCATTTTCATTGTCTTTCAGGAACTTTTTAATTTCTTCTTTTATTTCATCAATGACCCATTGTTCATTAAGCAATGAATTATTCAGTTTTCAGCTGTTTTCATGTTTTTTGTCTTTACTTTTGTTGTTGAGTTCTAGTTTTATTGCATTGTGATCAGATAGAATGCATGGTATAATTTCTATTTTCTTATATTTGCTGAGGCTTGCTTTGTGCCCTAGGATATGATCTATTTTGGAGAAGGTTCCATGTGCTGCTGAGAAGAATGTATATTGTGTAGAAGTTTGATGAAATGTTCTGTAGACATCAACTAAGTCCATTTGATCTATTGTATATTTTAGATCTAGGATTTTTTTATTGATTTTTTGTTTGGATGACCTATCTATTGATGATAATGGGGTTATAAAGTCTCCCATGACCACTGTGTTGGAGTTAATACATGGTTTTATATCCTTCAGGGTGTGTTTGATGAAATTGGGTGCGTTGACATTGGGTGCATGTACGTTGATAATTGTTATTTCCTTTTGGCCTATTTCCCCCTTTTATTAGTATGGAATGTCCTTCTTTATCTTGTTTGATCAATGTAGGTTTGAAGTCTACTTTGTCAGAGATAAGTATTGCTACTCCTGCCTGGTTTTGGGGGCCATTGTCATGGTCAATCTTCTTCCAGCCTTTCATCCTAAGCCTATGCTTATTTCTTTTGATGAGATGGGTCTCTTGTAAGCAACAAATTGTTGGATTTTCCTTTTTAATTCAGTTTGTCAAACTTTGCCTTTTGATGGGGGAATTAAGTCCATTAACATTAAGTGTTAGTACTGATAGGTGTGTGGTGATTCCTGTCATTTAGTTGTCTTAGTTGTTTGAAGATTTGATTTTGTGTACCTAAGTTGAGGTTACTCTCTACTTTCTTGCTTTTTCATTTCCTATAGTTTGGTGCTGCCTGCCCTTTCATGGTTATGTTGAGTTTCACTTTCTGTGTGCAGAATCCCTTGAAGAATCTTTTGTAGTGGTGGCTTTGTGATCACATATTGTTTTAGTTTCTGCTTATCCTGGAAGACTTTTATTGCTCCTTCAATTTTGAATGATAGTTTTGCTGGGTAGAGTATCCTGAGGTTGAAGTTATTTTCATTCAGTGCCCGGAAGATCTCACCCCAAGCTCTTCTTGCTTTTAATGTTTCTGTTGAGAAGTCTGCTGTGATTTTGATGGGTTTACCTTTGTATGTTATTTGTTCTTTTTCTCTTACAGCCTTCAATATTCTTTCTTAGGTCTCTGTATTTGTTGTTTTAATGATAGTATGCTGTGGGGTAGATCTATTTTGATCTGGTCTGTTTGGTGTTCTGGAGGCCTCTTGCATCTCTATGGGAATAGATTTCTCTAGATTTGGGAATTTTCTGTTATTATTTTGTTCAATATATTACGCATTCCTTTTGCTTGCACCTCTTCTCCTTCTTCAATGCCCATGATTCTCAGGTTTGTTCTTTTGTTGAAGTCAGTGAGTTCTTGCATTTTCTTTTCACAGTTCTTGAGTTGTTTAACTAATAGTTCTTCAGTTTTTCCTTTAATAACCATTTTGTCTTCAAGTTCTGAGATTCTGTGTTCTGTTTATTTTATTCTGCTGGATTGGTCTTCCATTTTGTTTTCCAGTTCTGTTTTGTTCTTTTTTCTGAGGTTTTCCATATCCTGAGTCATTTCCTCTTTAATATTGTCTATTTTCGTCCTGAGTTCATTTATCTCTTTATTAATCACATTCTTTGTTTCACTTTGGTGTTTATACAGTGCTTCTATGGTTTCTTTTTTTTCTTCTTGTGCTTTTTCAAATTCTCTGTTTTTGTTCTCTTGGAATTTATTGAGTGTGTCCTGTACATTTTTGTTGACCATATGCAGTAGCATCTCCATAAAATTCTCATTGATTACCTGTAGTATTTCTTCTTTTAGATTATTCTTGTAGGCTTCATTGGGTTTTTGGCATAGTTTATCTTCATTTTGTTGGAGTCTGAATCTGAGTATTGTTTTCTTCATTTCCCTCTGGTTCCAGAACTAAGTTTTTGCTATGGGGAAACTGGCTTCCTTGTTTTTTCTGTCTTCCCATCATTGCCCTTGGTGTTGTTATTGTCCCTGTACTGTGTGCAATTAAGTATTTTCTAGCTTGTAATAATAATAATGGTGATATTTAGAATGGAAGGGTGAGAGGAGATCAAAGCAAAGAAGTTAAAGAAAGAGGGAAAAACAAGTGAACAAACAAAAAAACCCAAAACAAATGAACAAACAAAAATTTCAAAGATATAAACAAGGAGAGATAATGTACTAATCAACCGTAAGCTGAACAGACATTAGAGAGTCAGAGGATTGAGAAAAAAAAAATATATAAAAAAATCTTGATGTTCAAATGCAATAAAGTTTCTGTCTTAATAATTTTGGTGTTAGTGTCTCAGACTGCAATCCTGGAGATGGTATCTCAGAAGTAGTTCTGTCATTGTCTCATGATAGGGGAAAAAAACCCAATCCAAACCAAACCAAACAAAAAACACCACAAAGTGTCCCAAGTTCAAATGCAGTACAGTTTCAGTAAGTTTTTCAGCATGCAGGTGTAGTTTAGTTGTTTTCTCATCAAAGGTAGGGAGAAAAAAAAAAGTCTGGAAACAGTTCTGTGAATGGCTATCTGAGGCTGTGTCTCACCTGCCTGCTGCTGTCAGCCTGATGTTGCTGGAGGCTTTATTTATGCAGATCTCAGGAGTGAGCTTAACACTCACCTAGTCCCACAGGCTTTGTTTGCTTAGAGTTCTCCTGGGTGCGACCACCACTGCTACAAGCATTCCCCTTTCCAAGCACACTGGGGGAGGTGACACTGTACCAGCTTTCTCAGGCTGGTGTGTTTATTTACAGTTCATGTGGGACTTGGGTCTTCCCCCCTCTCTGTGGAGTTTTCCTCCCACTGCCACTTTTACATGCTTTTGCGCTCCTGGTTGCTAGGCATGTGCCGCCACTCCTGCCTTCTCCAGTTGGCTTGTTGTGAGGAATTTCCTCTCCCCCCCTTTGGTGCTCAGGGCTCCCTGCCCTCTTTGCTATGTGTCTTTTTTGTTATTGCTTATTATTCAGTGTTTTTTTCTCTTTTTTTCCCTGGGTGAGGGTTGGTCTGTCCAGGGGGCTATGCTGATCTGGGCCAGGGTTGTCTGTGGGAGTACCACATGCTGCTTAGCTCACCTTGTGGTCCACTTCTTCCCAAGCCATCTGGACACTGCCATCTGGTGGCAGCACGGGAGCTCTCCTGGTTTCTCTGTTTAACGTGAAATGGGAATGTTACACACAGGTTGGGGGTGTGGAGGAGTCAAAGTTTTGTCTCGATGGTTTTTTCTGTAAGGTGTATCTCCAGTGTCTCTCCAAGATTTTACTTTAGTAGGCATGCTTTCTGCTTCCTCTCTCTAGCTGCCGTTTTGGAATCTCAATGACCCTCTTTCTAAATGAAACAGAGGTGGGGGAACAAGGTTTCCATCAATAGTGTAGATTTAATTGATACAAGAATCTAATTCTTGTGGGGTAGATTACACACCTGTAATCCCAGCACTCAGGAGACAAAGGCAGGATGATCATGAATTTGAGGTCACTCTGGGCTGCACAGGGAGATCCTGTGTCAAAAAAACAAAAGCAGCAGCAGAAGTTACCTGTCTCACTCTAAGCAAACATGCTAGGCAAGATACAACAACAACAAAAAAACCCCCACCAGTTTTGTCAGAGCTGACTCCAAGGTGAAAAGGGAATTTTCCAAGTGCAAAAAAGAGAGAAGACTGAAAACCCAAGTGGATCCATGAATAGAAATTATATATTCATTTCCCAGAACTATATGAAAATAATGCAGCTGTCTGAAACAGACATTTTTAAACAAGAAGAGAAAAGTTAGAAATACTTGACTCAGCAAGAAGAGGCCATGGTAAAAAAAGAATTAAAAATTCCACACATATTTATTTGTTGTGTTCCCTTAGTTTCCTCCAATCTATTCCAGTTCATGTCTTTTCTTGTCTTTTGACTTTGACTGTTTGATTTGTTTCTGTTTTTTTTTTCTTGTTTGTTTTGAGACATGGCTGTGCTATGTAGCCCAGGTTGGCATAGAACTCTCCATTCTCCAAGTGCTGGATTACAGGTGTGTACCACCATGCCCAGCAACTTTTTGACTCTCTTGAAGAGTACTGATCAGTTTTTTTCTCAAATGTATTTCATTTGGGTTTGGCTAATATTTTCTGAGTTTATACATTTTTTGACAATACATAGAAATGACATACTGTTTGGTGCATCACATCATAAGGTTCATAATATCAATATGTCTTACTGTGATGCTGACCTTAATCATTGGGTTAAGGTTGGTTTTTGGCAGGTTTCATCATTATAAAGTTACTATCTTTTATAGTCAATGAAAATCTTGGGGGGAGATACTTGGAGACTACACAAGTATTGCTTCTCCTCATACTTTTACCCAGTAATCTTGCCATCCATCAGTGAATCTTATTTGCAACTATTATCAGTGTATTCAGTTAATGCTAACTTTCTATTTCCTACATTCCTTCCTACTTATTAATTGGAATTCTTCTACAAGGAAGAGCTGTCTTTTCTCATTTATTTACTTATATTTATTGAAGTATGGACTCATGGATATTTATTTTGTGGATTAGGAGCCAAGTTTTTTTGGCTCATATTCCAGCTTTGGTCAGTAGGAGCTCTTTCATGTGACCTCATAGTCTTTCAACAAATCCCCCACACCCTTTTTTATTTAAAGCATTTCATTTTTTAAAAGCATTTCATTATTGTCAGACACCTCAAAATGTTCCAGGATCCTCTAGTATTTTCCCTATTCCAGTCCTGGAATCAACCACTTCCCCCAAAGAGCTTTGGTTCCTTCATTGGAGAACTATAATTAGAAATAAAAATCTGGATGCTAGATTTCTTCATTACTGCTTCTAGTGCACTCAGTGGACAGAGCTGGGAAATACATACATGTATATATGTAATACAAACATATATATATAATACAAACATATATATGTATATATATCTATATATTATGTACTTGTTATATATAATTCCGCACATACACTATCTCAGATTATGGTACATTTAACCCAACAGAGTTTATGTTAGCCTCCTTTTTCTTTATTTGCAAGAAACCCATTTCTTATTATCTGAAACATATTTACCCATTTGTGCAGTTTTAGTACACACAGACTCAGAATCACTAATTCATACCTTTGTGAGAAATAAATTTAAGACTAGAGAACAGCATTAATGTAATTCTCTTTGTCTTTACTATTAGAGTGTCCATCAAGATGGTGTTTTCTGGACCAGCACAGTGGCTCATGCCTGTAATCTGAGCTACTCATAAGGCTGAGATCAGAAAGCTCTCAATCAATAAACCAGGTGTGGTAGTGCTGTGATCCCAGTTATGCTGTAGCACTGGACAAAAACACAAGATCCTATCTGAAAAATAACTGAAGATAAAAGGGCTGGGGGCATGGCTCAACTGGTAGAGTGCCTGCCTAACAAGCATGAAGCTCTGAGTTCAAAACCCCAGTTCTGCCAAAAATAAAATAAAGACGGTGTTTTCCAACGTCACTTATTAACTGGGTGTGGTGGTGCACTCAAGAAGTGGCAGGAGGATTGTGAGTTCCAGGCAAGCCTGGGCTACATGGGCGACCCTGTCTCAAAAAGGAAAAGCAAAAAAAAGCCCAGGTATTAGATTAGTTTTTTCCTTCCCCACCCCAGCTAGCAGCACTCCTTTCCCATAGTGCTGTGCAGCTTGCATTTCCTCTTTTATGCATCCCTTTTCCATGGACCTCCCAGGTTATCAATCATTTTAGTTTCTGGTTTATCCTCCCCATATTGATTTTTTACAAATGAGTGGATGTATGTGCATTGTCTTACATCTTTTCTGTATTGTCTTATATCACTCTATTTCTAACATAAAAAAAATGTATCTTAATAGATACTCCTGTGATGTATGTTTTGTTTTTATTGTACTGGGATTTGAACTCTGGACCTTGTGCTTGCTAGGCAAGCACTCTACCACTTGAGCCAGTCTGCCAGCCCCATTTACTTTTTCACTGATAATATGTCAACTCTGTATCAGCTGGTGGAGGTCATCCTCATTCTTTTTTACTAGCTCCATTACTCCATTGCTTGCATGGCCCTAGTGAATCAATCACTTTCTTATGTATGGGCATTCAAGCTGCTTCCAGTATTTTGCAATTAGACACAATGCTGTGTATAAAAAGATATCAAGAGGCTGACAGAGTGGCTTAAGTGGTAGAGTCTCACATGCCAGGTAAGCTTGTCCTGGAAACCTAACTGGGGTGACAGAAGATGCTGGAAAAGACAACAGACAAAAGGCCAAACATGCATAAAGCTGGAGCCAGGTAGGCTGGGTGTTTGGGTGGAGACACACCAGCCCCCTCCACCTCCAGTGAGTTTATTATATATAGTAGCAACATGAGATGGAGAGGCATTTCTCAGGGGAGGGGGCATGACATTGTAATCCTTGGGAAAAGGAGGAACCTGTGACAGCTTCTCTCTAAATGTAAACATTAAAGGAAAACTATCATTTTTCCAGGAAAACCCAGCAAAACTATCATTCAGAATTGAAGGAGCAATAAAAATCTTTCACTATGTACTAAAACATATATGACCACCAAGTCACCATTACAGAAGATTCTACAAGGAATTTTGCACACAGAAGGTGAAGGTAAACAAACCCATGTGAGGACAGAAAGCATTGAACCACAGGAGAAGAAAAGACAAGCAATCACAGAGTAGCATTGATTTGACTGCACATGATTAAACCCTTAAATAACAAAAACAACTAAATGGCAGGAATCATCACATACCTATCAATATTATAACTGGATGTTAATGGACTCAACTCCCCAATGAAAAGACACCATTTGGCAAACTGGTTTAAAAAGGAAGAGCTGACAATCTTTTGTTTGCAAGAGACACATCATATTGACTGAAATAAATACTGGCTTAGGCTGCTATACAGTGAAAGGCTGGAAGATTTACCAGGCCAATGCCTCCCCTCCCCTCAAACAGGCAGAAGTAGCAATACTTATATCAGACAAGTAGACTTCAAACTTACATTGATCATATGAGATGAAGGACACTTCAAACTAATAAAAAGGGCAATACATCAAAAGGAAATAATAATTATCAACCTATATGCACCCAATGTTAGTGCACCCAATTTCATCAAACATATACTGAAGGACTTAAAAGCACATATAAACTCCAACACAGTGGTAGGGGAGACTTAAATACCCCTCTATCACCAATAAATAGGTCATCCAAACAAAAAATAAACAAATCCTAGAACTAGGGGAGGGGGGCAGGGTGGAGAAATGACCCAAATAATGTATGCACATGTGAATAAATGAAAAAAAAAAAAGAAATCCTAGAATTAAATGGCACCATCAATCAAATGGATCTAATTAATGTCTGCAGAATATTTCATCCAACAACAAACAGTATACATTCTTCTCAGCAGCCCATGGAACTTTCTTCAAAATAGATCATGTCTTAGGACACAAAGCAAGCCTCAGCAAATATAAGAAAATAGAAATAACTCCCTGCATTCTCTGTGATCACAATGCATTAAAACTAGAACTCAATAACAAAAACAACAGCATAAAACACACAAATAATTGGAGGCTGAATAGTACATTGCTCAACAATCAGTGGGTCATAGCAGAATTAAGAGAGGAACTACAAAGGTTCCTAGAAGCTAATGAAAATCAAAACACAACCTACCAGAACATATGAGACACAGCAAAGGCAGTCCTAAGAGGAAAGTTTATAGTCATGAGTGCTTATATTAAAAGGACAGAAAGATCTCAAATAAATGACCTAATGCTACATCTCAAACTCCTGGAAAAACAAGAGCATGCAAAACCCAAAACAAGAAGAAGAGAAATAAAAAATAAGGGCCAAAATTAATGAAATAGCAACCAAAAAAAAATTCAAAGAATCAACAACAGCAAAAAAATAAGTTTGACAAACCCCTGACAAATCTGACTAAAAGGAGGAGGGAAATGACCCAAATTAGCAAAATCAGAAACAAAAAAAGAGAAAAAACAACAAACATCACAGAAATCCAGGGAATCATCAGAGTCTAATTTGAGAACACTAGTTGCAATATCCAAGCTATGGAAACAGTCAAGATGACCCACAACCGAGGAATGGGTTATTTATACACCACAGAAAATTTTATTTGTACACAATGGAATTTTACTCAGCCACAAAGAAGAATAAAATTTTGTCATTTCCAAGTAAATGGATGGAACTAGAAAAGATCATCTAAGCAAAGTAGCCAGGCTCAGAAGGCCAAAAATCGCATGTTCTCCTTCATTTGCAGATTATAGACCAAAACCAATGCAGTAATATTGGACATGGGTCACACACTAAAAGTAGAACACGTACGGGAGAAATAGGGAAAGGAAAGGAAACTAAAACCTGAAGTGGTTGATGTGCTCCCTGTTGTGGAGTGAAAAAAAATTCTTAAATTAGCAGAGGCCACAATGGGAAGGGGAACAGGAAGTAGCAAAGAGGTCTGGTAGAAATGAACCGATGTGGGTTTCAATACACAAATGGATGGAAGCAATGCTAGGAATCTCTCTGTATAGCTATCTTTATCCCAGACTAGCAAAAACGATGTGTCTTTCTTATTTTCTCTTATGTTTTCTTTTTAACAAAATCAGAGAAGAGAAAAGAACAGGTGTGGCTGGAAGTGGGGTTGGGGACAGTTAGGAGGAGGGTTGGGGGTGGTAGTAGGTAGGTGGTACAAAGTATGCACATGGAAGTAAGTGTAAAAATGATCAAATAAAAGGAGAAAAATGTATTATACTGATAATCATAGAAATAAGTAACTCCAATTCTTTCACCAACCAGGATAGAGTGTTGAATGTTTGGGAACAAGTTTACCTCTGGGTATTCTGTTATATTACACAGGACACCTCCCCAGTTAGCACCATTTTACATTGGGCAAAACATTAATTTCCATTCAAAATACTGTATTGTAACAATTTTCATAGAAACATGTAACTCCTATATAAAAGGTTGAATGACTAGATAAAAGGTTGAATGACTGGGAACAAGTATACCTCTGGGTATTGATTCTATATTTCATGAGAATCCTCTCCAGCTATCACCACTTTTCTTTGGGAGAAACATTCATTTTAGATCAAAATGCTGTATGATACTGATTTTCAGAGAAACATTTAACTCCTATTCTTTCACCAACTTTGATAGAAGGTTAGATGTGTAGGAACAAGTTTAAATGCAGGTTTGAGTCTGTATTTGACAGGAATATTCCCATGTTATTACCATTTTGCATTGGGAGAGACATTCATTTTAGCTGAAAATGCTGGATTATACTGATTAACATAGAAATATGAATGCCGCATTCTTTGATCAACATAGATAGAAGGTTGAATGTCTGGGAACAAATTTAATTCTGGTATTGATTCCATATTTCACAGGAGTCATCCCTAGCTATCACTGGTTTTCATTGGGAAAAACATTCATTTTAGATCAAAATACTATATTTTACTGATTTTCTTGGAAATATGTAACTCCTATTCTTTCACTGTCCTGGATAGAAGGTTGAAAGAATGGGGACAACCTTAATTTGGGTAATGTGTCCATATTTCACAGGACTCCTCCCACATTATCACTGGTTTGCATTGGGAGAGACATTCATTTTAGCTCAAAATGCTGTATTGTACTGATTTTTGTAGAAATGTAAGTCCCATTCTTTCACCAGGAGAGGATTCCTGTCAAATACAGACTCAGTACCTAGAGTGAAAATGTTTGCACACATTCAACTTTCTGTCTAGTTTGATGAAAGAATAGGAGCTACATATTTCTTTGAAACTCAGTATAATGCACCATTTTGATCTAAAATGAAAATTTCTCCCAATGAAAAATGGTGAAACCTGGGGAGGATTCTTATGAAACATAGGATCAATACCCAAAGATAAACTTTTTCCCATTCAACAATTGATCCAGGATAGTGAAAGTATGGGAGGTTTCCAGACTTTCAACTTTTTCACTAGGTTGTGAAAGAATGGGACTTACATATTACAATAAAAATCAGTATTAAACAGCATTTTTAAGCCACAATGAATGTTTCTCCCAAGGCAAAATGGTGATAAAATGGAGGTACAGACTCAATACCTAAGTTAAACTTGTTCTCAGACATTCAACCTTCTGTACAGGATGATGAAAGGATGGACTTATAGGTTTCTATGAAAATCAGTAAAATACAACATTTTAATCTAAAATGAATGCTTCTTCTAATGGAAAATGGATACCTGAGAAGGATTCTTGCAAAATATAGAATCAGTAGGCAGAGTCAAACTTGTATCCAGACTTTCAGTCTTCTATCTAGGATGGTGAAAGGATGAGACTTACATGTGATTATGAAAATCAGATTTAATAGCATTTTGATCTAAATGAATGTTTCTCCTAATGAAAAATGATGATAGCTTGGGAGGAGTCCTTGAAGTACAGACTCAATACCTAGAGGTAAAAATGTTCCCAGAAATTTAAACCTTCTGGGTGGATCCAAGATGGCAACTAGAGTGCAGAAGCAGACAGCATGAGCTCTGTAAATCAAAAATCTTGCTGAGATGCTGGAGCCACACTTGGCAGAAATAAAGCACCAAAAAGAATCAAAACTGCAGCACTCTGAACCCCTAGCCCATATAAAGCTTCTCCATGCCATGTTACACTGAGAAAACAGGAGGGCTCCCATACTGCCAGACACCAGCTCCAAAATTGCTTGGGAGACATTCGGCAGACCAACAGGTGAGCACCAAGTGTCATGTGGTATTCCCCCAGGCACTCTTGGGATGAACCAGCATAGCTCCCTGGGCAGGCTGACTCCCCACCCTGCAAACAAAACAAAACAAAATAAAAAACTGAATAAACAAGGAACTGAAAACTAACACACAGCAGAGGAGATGGGGTGCTATAAGTGCACCGGAGATGGTGGGAGAAGCAAGGAGCAGATCTCCACATGAACTTTCAGTAAACAAAGGCAGGAAAGGCACAAGGGCTGACAGCAGGTGGGTGAAAAGCTGCTGCCTGAAATAGAGCAGGTAGTGGTCCATAAAGCTCATCTCCTGAGCCACTAAGCAACATCCAAATCAAACAACACTGCAAAATTGAAAAACAATCAATAAACCATCACAACACACTGACAGTAGGGGGCTGGCTGACGGATCACTGACCTTGTCCCAGAGAAAGGGGGCAAGGCAAAGAAACAAGCCCCCAGTAAAACAACACAGTGAAAACCCAGCTCCAAAGCAGAACAGCTGGTGAGCTACAGAGCTAATCTCCGGAACCTGAGGACAAGCCAACCTCACTGAGGGAGGAGTTGACTAAGCAGCTGCCACTGAAAGAGAGAAGAAAAACTGGCAAGACTGCTCAACCACCTGGCGAGACTAAGACAGAGCTTCTGCTTAAACACCAACACCAGGACTGGATGCTGAAGGAGTAACACTAGAACTACTAAGACTGAAATTCTATTGTTCCTGAACCTGGAGTTTTTTTTTGTGTTTGTGTTTATTTGTTCATCTCTCTCTGTTGATTTCTTTTTTTGTTTGTTTTGTTTTGTTAGTTTTACCATTGTGAATTAGTTAATATTAGTTAAATTACATCCAGACCAGGGACACAAATAGCATACATACAGTAAGCTAAAAATCCAATACACCCACAAAACAAAATTTAACTATAGGAAAGAAAACAGGTAACTGAAACCACCAATAGCCTATCAAGAACATAGTTGCACACTACCAAATGGAGTGATGGGACGATGAAAAAGGGATGGAAACCATTCTCTCCCCCAAAATAATTTAATACAGAATTCAGAGGGAAATGAAGAAAATGGATATCCACTCCATTTTCTATTTATGGCTTTCAGTTTTGCTGGGGGTGGGGGTGGTTCAGTCTGCCTAGGGGCTGCACTGGGTTATTTTCCTGGGGGGGGGTTGGGTAAGGGAGCCGCTTGTGGTGCATGATGCTCACCTGTATCTTCTGCAGTTTCACTCAGACAGCTTTGGAGCCAGCTGCCAGTGAAAAATGGCATCACTCAGCATGGCACAGGGAGAATTTCCACAGATTAGGGATCCAGGATGTCACAGGGTTTGATTCTGATTGATGCTCTGTCTTCTGCTTGTTGGAAAAGAGAAGTGGCTGGGGGCTTTTTTTCAGGGCCAGAGCCAGACACGCCTTGCTGGGTGTGCCAGGCAGGATTTTCACAGCTGTTAAGTGCAATTAAAGGCTGATTTAAGGGTCAGTCTGAAATGGTTAATGACTTAGCCAGAGGGGAGCCATTAATCAGGTGCAATTTACTTAGCCAGAGAGGAACCATTAATTAGGTGCCATTTTTGCTTTCAAGCTGAAGGAGGTCCATGAAAAGGTCTGGTTCCCATGAAAATGAGGAAAATGGGAGGAACCAAACCAGGATACGGTTAAACAGTTGTGTTGATTGTGTTCACTTGATTGTGTTGATTGTGTTCACTCATGCTTATAGCTAACAACCATTGTCTCACTTCTGTACCTGGGCTAGCTTGCTCCACAAAGATTGCCAACAGGATGTGGTTTTTGCCTTTATAAACTCTGCTAAAAGTTAGAGAGGGGCTGCTCTGAGTCCTGACGACCTGTTGGTCAGAGCAGCCACCAGCTGGCTAATAAAGATTCTCCTTTAAAGTCTTTCTTGGGTAGTTGTGCCTCATTCTAACTCATAACATTTGGAGGCCCCAGCAAGATCCTTTTAATGACCCCCAAGATGCTAATAGAGTATTGATCTCTTAGGACTCCACAAAGCCCAATAGGGTGGAGGCCCTAGGGGGTGGCTGCTGAGAGACATTCCTCAGCCCTAGGACATACCTCCTTATCCTCATGGGTGACAAGTGGAGTCAGGAGACATTAATCCTCACAGAGGAGAGTCATCTGGTCAGGAAAACCTCTGGAGGTAAGGGGATTCAAGGGAAGGCTGGACACAGCATTACTTCCTGAATCCTGGGTGGTGGTGAGACGTTGCCCCAACCCCTGGTCTGTCTGGTTAAATTCTGTGTGGCCACAAGTCATTGTTTTTATTCTGTGTGCCTGTTCTGTCATTCTGTATTTAACATTTTTAGACCACCCTAGGCAACCAGAGGATGACTGGAACTACAACATGGGACAACCTTCGTCTACCTCCAGTCCTTTACAATGTTTGCTGACTAACTTTTCTTCTTTCCAACAGAAGGCTTTAGACCTGGGGGCCTCTTGTGGTGCCTTTACACTGAGAAAATTCTGTGTATTAGATTGGCCTTCATTTGATGTGGGATGGGCTGCTGAGGGGACCTTTGATTTGCCTACTGCCTATCAGGTGGAATGGGTCATCATGGAATGACTTGCCACCCTGACCAGATTCCTTACATCCTGACCTGGATTGAAGTCTTATCTGAAAAGCCTTGCTGGCTACAAAAGTCTATAAAAAGAGGCATAGGCAGCTCAAAGGTTCTCCTATCCACGAAGCCCCCCAAATCATCATCTACATGTCTGGAGGATAAAAAGGCTGTCCTACAGGATGCCTCACTGGATAATAATTTTCCCTCATCACCTCCTTACCCGCCCCCATCTTGCAGGATTCAAGCCAAGTCTTGAGTCCACCACGCACCAGGAACAGGTCTTCATACCAGCACCCAGAGCCGAGACCCTCAACAGAAGACCTCTCATCTGGTCTCTCAGCCCCTAGTCTCCCATTGTGACAAATTCCCAGAGATGGGGCCCCTTTCATGATTTATGTGCCCTTTTCAACCACTGATCTCTATAAGTGGAAACAATAAAATCTGTCTTTTTCTGACAGATTTTCTGGGGCTAATCTCTCTTCTTGAGACTGTGTTTTTCACTCACCAGCCTACCTAGGATGATTGCCAGCAGCTCTTACAGACTCTCTTCACAGTTGAAGTGCAAGACTGCACTCAGCTGGAAGCCAGAAAACATGTCTTGGGCCTGGATGGGACTCCTACTGGGAATAAGGACCTTCTGGTGACCATCTTTTCCTTAGTTCATCCTAACTGGAATCCAAACTCCCATGCAGGTAAGGAGGCTCTCACCAACTATCACTGGCTCTTTCTTATGGGAGTCTGAGCTGCAGCCTGGAAACCCACAAATTTGTCTAAGGTGAATGAAATTAGACAAGGCTCAGATGAGTCCCTGCAGCATTCCTGGCGTGCCTCCTGGAGGCATATAGGACATACACTCCTATAAACCCAGAGACTGCAGAAAATAGAAGGGCAATAAATATTGCTTTTACTTCCCAGTTGGCCCCAGATATTAGAAAGAATTACAAAAGCAGGAGGGATTTGAAGGGAAATTATTACCAGAATTAGTAGAAATAGCACAATGTGTCTGTAATAATAGAGACATGCCAGAAAATAGGCCAGAATGCTTTCAAAGGTGATGGTGGCAGCTCTGCAAGCTCCCACCTCCAGCCCCTCAAGAAGCTCTTGGCCTCCTCCCAAGCAGCAGCTTGCAAAAATTCCTAGCGCCCAGCTCAGAAAGGACCAATGTGCTTATTGTAAAGAAAAGGGACAGTGGAAAAATGAGTGCCCTAAAAGAACAGGAGAGAGCCAAAAGGTCCTCCAACTGGAGTGACAGGGCTGGGGCTCCCTAACACCACCTCCCCTGGAGCCCATGGTTACCCTTCAACTGGGGGACAAATCAGTCAAATTTTTATGTGATACTGGTGTATCCTATTCAGTTATTAAAAATCCAGAGGGTCCCTTATCTAAGGAAAAATTGTCTACTCAAGGGGCCACAGGAACTCAACAAGACTACCACTGGTCAAAAGGCTGAATTACTAATCTAGGAGGAGGAACTATAACCCATTCTTTTCTGGTGATTCCTGACTGTCCCTACCCCTTGTTGGGCCAAGACCTCCTACACAAGTTACAAATCACCATCTCCTTCCAGGAAGAAGGAACTTACCTGAACACCCAAAGTCAACCTCCTATTAAATTGTTATTAACTTGTCCCTTAAATGAAGAATATCTTCTGTCTATGACAGAAGAAAACCCTCCAGAGACCCCCTACCTGTCTGAACTCAGAGAAAAGATTCCCCACGTATGGGCAGAATCTAACCCACTGGGGCTAGCTAATCATCATGCCCTAGTAGTGGTCCAACTTACTTCACAGGCAATGCCTATACAAGTTAAACAGTATCCTATTAATATGGAGGCAAAAAGAGGCATTGCCATTCATATCAAGAGACTGAAGAAAGCAGGAATTCTGGTTCCATGTCACTCACCATGGAACACACCTCTCCTACCTGTCCGAAAGTCAAGGACTAATGACTATTGTCCTCTTCAAGATCTAAGAGAATTAAACAAGAGAGTAGAAACAATTCATCCTATGGTTCCCAATCCTTATACTCTCTTTAGCCTTTTACCTCCTAGCCACCAAGTGTACACCATCTTGGACCTGAAGGATGCCTTCTGCAGCCTCCTGCTAGCAGAGATGAGTCAACCTATTTTTGCCTTTGAATGGACTGACATGGAGGAGGGATTTTCTGGCCAATTAACCTGGACAAGACTGCCGCAGGGGTTCAAGAACTCCCTTACCCTGTTTGATGAAGCCCTCAGCCAGGATCTTATAGCGTTCAGAGCAGAACATCTGGGGGTAATCCTGTTACAATATGTAGATGATCTCTTATTGGTGGCTGAAAACGAGACTGATTGTAGGGAGGCCACTGAGGACCTGCTTAAAGATTTAGGAGACAAAGGGTAGCGTGACTTCACTAAAAAGGCCCAATTATGTACCTCCATGCCTACTTACTTGGGCTATGATCTGACCCAGGGAAAACAAACTCTTAGCAAGGGGCATATTGAGGCTATCCTCAAAATTCCACCACCAAGAACTTTAAGACAAGTGCGGGAATTTTTGGGAGCCACTGGATACTGCTGGCTTTGGATTCCTGGCTTCTCAGAGATAGCTAAGCCCCATATGCAAGCACTCAGTCTCTAGAGTGGACTGAGACAGAACAACAGGCTTTCAAAAACCTGAAACAAGCATTGGTGTCAGAACCGGTGCTTATCTTGCCAGATATCCAGAAGCCCTTCTACCTATATGTAGCTGAAGTAAGGGGCATAGCAAAAGGGGTACTTGCTCAGACCTTAGGGCCATGGAAAATACCAGTTGCATACCTCTCAAAGAGACTGGACCCGGTTGCAGCAGGATGGCCAATATGCCTGAGAGCCATTGCTGTCAAGGCTATTCTGCTAAGAGGCTGATAAACTGACTCTGGGGCAAGAGCTCCACCTAGTGGCTCCCCATGCAATGGAAGCCCTTTTAAGAGTCTCGCCAGATGGATGACAAATGCTTGCATAATTCAGTATCAAGCTCTGTTGATAAATCAAAACAGAGTAAAGTTCTAAAAGACTGATGCTCTTAACCCCGCTACTCTTCTTCTTGATGACGACCCCAAGGAGCCCATTCATGAGTGCCTAGAAATCCTTGAAAACACCTGGAGCCTTCGACCGTACCTGACTGACTTTCCCTGGGATGAGCCAGATGAGGTACTGTTTACTAATGGCTCAGGGGCAGCAGTAGTCACCCTGGATCGGACCATCTGGGCCCAGGCACTTGGAAATGGAACCTCAGTCCAAAAGGCTGAATAATCGTACTGACCCAGGGTCTAAGGTACAGAAAAGATAAAGTTATTAATGTTTATACAGATAGCCGGTATGCATTTGCAATGGCCCATGTACATGGAGCCCTATACAGGGAGAGAGGCTTCCTTACTTCTGAGGGTAAAAATATTAACAATGCCCAGGAAATTCTAGCCCTCTTAGAGGCACTCTGGCTTCCTAAAAAGGTGGCCATTATTCACTGCCATGGTCATTAAAAAGGGGAAACTGAGCAGCCAACCAAGCCACAAGGGCAATTGCCATAAAAGCTGTGGGGCCTCTTGAGATTTTGCTAACTCACCCTGCAGCCCTGCCCTCATGACCAAATTACACAGAACAGGACATAAAATTAGGAGGGACTCTCCAACTAAAACCAAGCCCCTCTAGATGGAAGATGTTGCCAGATGGGAGAATATTTCTCCCCTGGTCTCTGGGACACACGCTTATAAAGAATCTTCATGACACCATTCAATTAGGATCCACAAAATGAACTGAACTTTTAAGAAAATGGTTTTTTATCCAGAACTTAGAATACCTGGCACGAGATTTCACTACAAGGCACAGTGTATGCCAACAGGTTAACCAAAAATGACCACCCTTGGTTGAGCCAGGAATGAGAATGCAAGGTTCCTTCCCTGGAGAACAATGGGAGATCGATTTCACCGAAATCAAGCTTGGCCTGTATGGGTATACGTATTTGCTGGTGATGGTTGATACGTTCTCTGGATGGACTGAGGCTTTCCCCACAAAAACCGAGACAGCTCAGATTACTGTAAAGAAACTCCTACAAGAGGTAGTTCCCCGATTTGGCCTCCCCTTAATACAGGGGTCTGACAATGGCCCAGCTTTCACAGCTAAAATATCTAAATTAATAGGCGAAAAAAGCACTACAGATCAAATGAAAGTTACACTGTGCTTAAAGGCCCCAGAGTTCAGGGCAAGGAGAGAGGATGAACCAGACTCTAAAAGAACTGCTTACTAAGCTCTCCTTGGAGACAGGTGATGGCTGGGTGAACCCCCTTCCTGCAGCCCTATTAAGAGTTAGATGTACCCCTTATAGACAGTGTTTCACTCCATTTGAGAGCCTCTATGGGCGATCACCTCCCATAATCCCCAGACTGGGGGAGGAAGCCATAACAAAAATTTCTAATCATGATCTTCTCCAGTCTCTTCAAGGTTCTTCAACAGATTCTCAAACAAATTGACTCAGCTGTCCAAAAAGCCTAAGGAATGGCGAGACCTGATGGCCCCCTTGGGACTCCTTAGGAGCCAGGAGACCTGGTGTGGGTAAAAAGACACCACCCTGACAGCCTCGAGGCCCACTGGCAAGGTCCCCACACTGTGATCTTGTCCACTCCCACAGCCATCAAGGTTGCTGGAAAACGCTCATGGATTCATCATACTCAGTTTAAGAGAGCCTTCACGGAAAACTCTGACCAGTGTTGGACAGTCGTCAGACCTGAGGCTAATCAGGACCCCCTCAAGATAAGACTTAAACATTTTCCTAATTAATTGTCCTTTTCTGTTCCTCAAAGATGTTATTCCTGTATCTGTTTTTAATGAGCCCACCCTTAGACTTGCTTATTGCCTCTAACACTCATGCACACCCCAACCCCCACCAGCCCCGAAATGTTGCATGGGAACTTCGAGATTCTGTCACAGCACAAGTAATACAGAGGCTCATACCTCAGGCCAGCCCACCTTCTCCATAGATATTATGTGATCTCTTTGGAAAAAGCTGGAATTTATACCAGAAAAAGAGGAAATCGATATGGATGCAGTCACTACAGTTTAGAAGAAGGGCTGCAGACTAAACAATATTATGTTTGTCTAGCCAGTACACCTGGCTGCCAGGGCTCAGGCCAATACCAGTATGCCAGTTGGAGCTGTGTAACTAAAGTCCCCTGGACACATAATGACCCCTTTATCTCTATCATAGATTCTCACAGAGACAACCCCCCTGCAAGACATGTGGAAGGGGAACTTGTAACCCTCTAAAGATAAACTTAAAGTCCTGGCAACACTGGTTAAAGTCCATGTGTGAAACGGGAAAAACATGGGGTTTTTGATTATACATAACTGGTAGAGATCCAGGGACAGAATTCACCAATCATGGAGGAAATAAGGGAAGAGGTCCCTATTGGCCCAAATGTCTATAACCCCTACCAGATTCCTCCTGGTCCACTTGTCCCTGGAGGCCCAAAAATAAAAGAAGCCACAGTTCCCCATGCTCAAACTCCTCCCACTTCGAGACCTACTCAGAGAGGCCTATTTAGACTATAGATGCAGTTTTTAGAGTTTTAAACATCACTAATCCTAATCTAACACAAGACTGTTAGCTTTGCTTAAATCCTGAGCTGCCCTACTATGTAGGTCTTGGGGTAGATGCCATCTTAGGCTTCAAAAAGCAGGATGTTCAGAATTGGACTCAAACTGGAATAACCAAAAATAAATCTGTCTGTCTATGGGGATTTAACACCAAACTCACTCCTGGGGACCTCCAAGGATGAGCTCTCTGTATTAAGACTGCAGGCTACAATCTTAAACTATTCCCTTATCAAAATTCATGTGCCCAAGAAATCTTCCTCTTGGATCTGGGCAATGCCTCCTCCTTCCTTGTGCCCCCTCCTGGTACTTGATTTACCTGCACTATGGGAATAACTCCTTGCATTAATTCTCATGCCTTTACAGGACAAAAATCATGAGCCCACATCATTCCCCAGGTCTGCCTATATGAAGGGGAAGCAGGCAGACAACACCTACAAATTCCCCCACCTTTTTCTAATCACAGAGCTAAGTGAGCAGCCCCTATCCTGGTACTGGTCCTGATGGGACTAGGCATAGTTGGATCAGCTGCCATAGGAGCTTCTGCACTGATAACTGGAGTTATAAACTTCAAAATCCTAAGTAAACAGATTGGTCAAGATCTTCATGAGTTAGAACAATCTATCACCAATTTACAGAGTTCATTAGATTCACTAGCTGAAATGGTGTTACAAAACCACAGGAGTCTAGACTTCCTATTTTTAAAACAAGGAAGACTATGTGTGGCTCTGGGAGAAACCTGTTGTTTTTATACAAACCATTCAGGGGTTATTAAAAACAGCATGATTTTAGTAAGAAAAAAAATTAAAAGACAGAGAAGAACTTTGTAGATCGTCAGGAAACTGGTATCAAAATTTATTCTCTTGGTCCCCCTGGCTAACTATTCTAATAACAGCAATCACAGGGCCTCTAATTCTACTTATCTTGGGACTAGTAGTGGGGCCCTGTATTCTTAATGCCTTACTTAAATTTATCCACCAATGCATTTCTTCTGTAAAACTGATGGTCTTGAGAACTAAATGTGATTCTATCCATTCAGAAGAGTGTATGATTTGACTCTGTACCTAAAAGCAGGGGGGGATGAAATGGTTAATGACTTAGCCAGAGGGGAGCCATTAATCAAGTGCAATTTACTTAGACAGAGGGGAACCATTAATTAGGTGCCATTTTTGCTTTCAAGCTGAAGGAGGTCCATGAAAAGGTCTGGTTCCCATGAAAATGAGGAAAATGGGAGGAACCAAACCAGGATACGGTTAAACAGTTGTGTTGATTGTGTTCACTTGATTGTGTTGATTGTGTTCACTCATGCTTATAGCTAACAACCATTGTCTCACTTCTGTACCTGGGCTAGCTTGCTCCACAAAGATTGCCAACAGGATGTGGTTTTTGCCTTTATAAACTCTGCTAAAAGTTAGAGAGGGGCTGCTCTGAGTCCTGACGACCTGTTGGTCAGAGCAGCCACCAGCTGGCTAATAAAGATTCTCCTTTAAAGTCTTTCTTGGGTGGTTGTGCCTCATTCTAACTCGTAACAAGTCTTTGAATTTTAACTGCAAATAATGTGGTGGTGGTTATTATTTTGGCTAGGGGAGATATCAGAACAACCCAAGAGTGCCTCCAGCATCTCAAGGTTTCTGAAATTACAGACCTTAGGAGATCTGATTCCCTATCTTAGCCACCATTTTTTTTCTTTAATATGGTATTTTGATGAAAACTGATGCAAAACAATGTGAACTGGAGAGGAGTCTTCTGAAATATAGACATAATACAGAGTTAAACTTTATCCCATACATTTAACCTTTTATCTAGGTTGAATGAAAAAATAGGAGTTACATGTTTCTATGAAAATCAGCATAATACATTATTTTGATGTAAAATGAATGTTTCTTCAAATGAAAAATGTGAAACCAGGGAGGATTATAGTGAAATATAGAATCAACACCCAGAGGTGGAATTTTGTTCCGATACATTCAACCATTTATCTTGGTTGCTGAAAGAAAGGGATTTACTTGTTTCTTTGAAAAATCAGTAGAATACAGCAATTTGAACTAAAATGAATGTTTCTCCCAGTGCAAAATGGTGCTAATGGGGGGGCGTTTTGTAAAATATATACACAATATCCAGAGTTAAACTTGTTCCCACACATTCAAACTTATGTCCAGTTTGGTCTGAGAACGGACTTACCTAATCCTGCGAATCATTTTAATACAGCATTTTGAGCTAAAATGATTGTTTCTCCCAATAAAAAACATCATAGTAATGGATAATTCTTGAGATCTATGGAATCAATACCCAGAGTTAAACTTGTTCTCAGGCACTTAATCCTCTATCCACAATGGTGAAATAATAGGAGTCACATGTTTGTATGAAAATCAGTTAATAATACAGAATTATAAGCAAAATGATTGTCTCTCCCAATGTAAAATGGTGGTAATATGGGAGGATTCCTCTAAAATACAGACTCAATATCTACAATTAAATTTGGTCCCACACATTCAACATTTTATCTAGGTTGGTGACAGAATAGAAGTTACTGTTTCTCTGAATATCAGTATAACACAGCATTTTGATACAAAATGAATGTTTCTCCCATTGAAAAATGGTGATAGCTGCAGGGGATTCTTGTGAAATATGGAATGCATACCCAGAGGTAAACTTGTTCCCAGACATTCAAGTTTTTACCAGGGTTGGTGAAAGAATGGGACTTACATGTTTCTATGAAAATCAGTACAATACAACATTTTGAGCTGAAATGAATGTTTCTTCCAATGTAAAATGGTGATAACCTGGGAGGAGTACTGTGAAATATAGACACAGTACCCAAATTAAACTTGTTCCTGTTCTTTCAAGTCTATCCATTCTGTCTAAATGAATGTTTCTCCCATAAAAACTGGTTATAGCTTGGAATGTTTCTTGAGAAACATGGAATTGTTACCTAGAGTTAAACTTCTTCCCGTCATTCAACCATTTGTCTAGGATGGTCAAAGAATGAAGCATTCATATTTCTATTGTAATCACTATAATATAGCATTGTGAGCTAAAAATGAATGTCTCTCCCAATGCAAACGGTAATAACATGGGAAGATTACTGTCAAATACACACTCAAGACATGCAGTTAGACTTGTTCCTACACATTCAACCTTCTACCCATGAGGGTGAAAGAATAGGAGTTACATGTCTCTCTGAAAATCAATAAAATACAGCATTTTAATCTAAAATGAATGTTTCTACCAATGAAAAATGGTGATAGTTGGGGAAGATTCTTGTGAAATATAGAAGCAATACCCTGAGTTAAATTTGTTCCAAGACATTCAACCTTCTATCCAGGTTGGTAAAAGAATAAGAGTTACATGTTTCTATTAAAAGCAGTATAGTATGCCATTTTGATCCAAAATTAACATTTCTCCCAATGAAAAATGGTGATAGCTGGGGAGGATTCTTGTGAAATCTGGAATCAAACCCTGAATTAAACTTGTTCCCATTCAACCTTCTATCCAGGATGGTGAAAGAGTAGAAGTTACATGTCTCCAAGAAAAGCTGTATAACACAGCATTTTTATCTAAAATACATGTTTCTGCCAATGAAAAGTGATGATAACTGGGAAAGATTCTTGTGAAATATGGACTCAATACCCAGAAATAAACTTGTTCCCAGACATTCAACTTTGTATCTAAGCTGGTGAGAGAATGGGACTTACATTTTTCTATGAAAAAATATACAATACAGCATTTTGAGTTGAAATGAATGTTTCTCCCAATGCAATACCTGGGGAGGAGTGCTTTGAAATATAGCCTCAGTACCTAGAGATAAACCATTTCCCAGAAACATAAACCTCATATCTAGGTTGGTGAAGGAAATAGAATTAAAATTTCTATGAAAATCTGTGTAATTTTGATCCAGAATGAACGTTTCTCCCAATGAAAAACACTGAAAGCAGGGGAGGATTCTTGTGAAATATAGAATCAATACCTTGAGGTAAAGTTGTAACCAAATGTATAACCTTTTACTAGGTTGATGAAAGAATGTGACTTACATGTTTCTATGAATATCAGTATAATACAGCATTTTGAGCTGGAATGAATGTTTCTCCCAGTGAAAAACAGTGATACTTGAAGATTCTTGTGAAATATGGAATCAATATCCAAAGTATCCAGAGTTAAACTTGTTCCCATTCCTTCAACTTTCTATCCAGGATGGTGAAAGAATAGGAGTTACAGTTTCTATGAAAATCAGTATAACACAGCATTTTGATCTAAAATGATTGTTTCTCCCAATGAAAAACTGTGATAACCTGGGAGGATTCCTGTGAAAAACAGACTTGTTCTCACATATTCAACCTTCTATCTAAGTGGTGAAAGAATAGGAGTTATATATTTCTGTGAAAATCAGTATTACACACGATGTTGAGCTAAAATGAATGTCTCTCCCAATGCAAAATGGTGAAAACTGGGAGGAGTCATGTCAAATAGAGATGAAATATCTAGAGTTAAGCTCCCCAACTTTCATCCTTCTATCTAGATTGGTAAAAGAATAGGAGGTACATATTTCTCTGAAAATCAGTATGGCACAGCATTTGATCTAAAATGATTTGTTTCTACAAATGAAAAATGGTGATATCAACAAAGGATTCTTGTGAAGTAAAGAATCAATACACAGAGTTGCATTTATTGCCAGACATTAAACCTTCCTTCTAGGATGGTGAAAGAATAGGAGTTACATGTTTCTATGAAAATCAGTATAATACAGCATTTTAATCTAGCAGGAATGTTTCTTGCAGTGAAATATAGTATCAAAACCCTGCTTTCAACTTGTTCCAAGAAATTTAAACCTCTAATCAAGATTGGTGAAAGAGTAAGAATTACACATTTCTATGAAAATCATTATAATACAGCATTTTGATCTAAAACAAATATTTCTCCAATGAAAAACTGTGATAGCTGAGGGGGATTCTTGTGAAATATGGGATCAATACCCAGATATAAACTTGTATCCATTCTTTGAACATTCTATCCATGATGGTGAGAGAATAGGAATTACATGTTTTCATGAAACTCAGTATAATACAGCCTTTTGATAAAATGAATGTTTCTCCCAAAGAAAATCATTGATAGCTGGCTATCAATGATAGCCAGAGGTAAACTTCTTCCCAGACCTCCAATCTTTTATCTAGGTTGGTAAAAGAATGAGACTCACATGTTTCTATGAAAATCAGTAAAATGCAGCCTTTGCACTGAAATAAATGTTTCTCCCTACAAAATGGTTATAATTGGGGAGGAGTCCTGTAAAATACCCAGTGATAAACTTGTTCCCAGGCATTCAACCATCTTCCAGGTTGGTGAAAAAAATAGGAATTACATGTTTCTATGAAAATCAGTATAATACTGCATTTTGATCTAAAATGATTGTTTCTCCCCAATGAAAAAATAATATATCTAGGGATAATTCTTGTGAAATATGGAATCAATACTCCTGACATACAAACAGCTGCAGCTGAAGGATAACACAGCTATTAGCTGGGGAAATCAATAGCTCTGACCACCTTGCATGATCTGGCAAACCTTCTGCACCTTACAATTTTAATTAAACTGTTAGAAGAACAAAACACTACTCAAAATCACCTGGTGAGACCACATCAAAGCTTCTGCTTATATATAACTCCAGAGCTTAAACTAAGACTGAAATTCTATTGTTTCTGAACCTAGTGATTTTCATTGTTTTTTTCCCCAGTTGTTCTTTTTGTTTACTTTATTATTGTAGGTTTTTAATTTTTAATCCCTATTTTATTTCTATACCATCAACTTTACCATCACCATCTTCTCATCCCTACTGTCACCCCCTTCACTCTCCCTCCTTCTACTGTGCTAAAATCCATTGCTCTCCTTCCCAACTACTCTTTCTGCTCCTTCTCGTCCACTCTCTTCCCCTGCCCTCACCTTCCCCACCCTTTCTTCCCCAACCTGTCACCAGATTGCCCCTCCCTCCTACAAACTCACCATCTGCTGGCCAACATACCATACCAACTTAACACAATCTCAACTCCCTAAGTCCCTGACACAAGCACCCTACATTACAACAACAGAAATACACCCAAACACACACAAGGGCCACAAAAGCCAGCAGCCCCTGCACTGCTTCCCTCACTCACCCTCCCCACTTCCTACTTCCCCTTTAAGTGCCACTCTAACCAACTCCCCAAATTTCTATAGCTAGCCTAACAAACCTTAACCACCAACTGCTTATAGATATTACCACCAAGGGATCTTCTATATAATATATGAACAACTGGTTGGGTATTGAAAGCCTGTGAATTAGTTATTGCTAAATTACACCTCCAGACCAGGGACAGAAAGAGCACACCAACCTAGCTAACAACCAAGACAACCACAACACAAAAATTAAGTCAAGGGAAAGAAAACAGGTGACTAAAACCACCAACTAGCCTACCAAGAACATAGTTGGAGATTACCAAGTGGAGCAATGGAAAGAAGGGATGGAAACCACTCTCCTCAAAAAAATAATTTAATAAAGGATTCAGAGAGAAATAAAGAAAACAGATACCCAGTTCCTGACCCCAACAAAACAAATATAAATGACACTAAGGAACCCAGCAATGCCCACAAAAACACCCTCAAAGAAGAAATCTTGCAAGAAAGCGAAGAGAATTTCATGGAGAAGATACTAAATGTGTTTAACCAAAATGTACAAGATGCACTCAAGAAATTTCAAGACACCAAAAATAAAGAATATGAGAAGACACAAAAACAAATAAATGAACTTGAACTCAGAGGAACCCTGAATAAACACTAAAGTGAAACAGAGAACACCATAAATAGAAAGATAAATTAACTAAAGATGACAATAAATATTAAAGAGGAAGTGACCCAAGATATGGAAAACCTCAGAAAAAGGAATCAAACAGAAACACAAAACACAGTGGAAGGCCACTCCAGCAGACTAGAACAAGTGGAAGACAGAATCTCAGAACTCAAAGATAAAATAGAAATTAAAAAAAATTGAGGAACTGTTAGTCAAACACCTCAAGAGCTATGAAAAGAATATGCAAGAACTCACCAACTCCATCCAAAGACCAAACCTGAGAATCATGGGCATTAAAGAAGAAGAGTCTCAAGCAAAAGGGATTCAAACACTTAACAAAATAATAACAGAAAATTTCCCAAACATCAAGAAAGTTTTGCCCATTCAGGTACAGGAAGCCTCCAGGACACCAAACAGACTTAACCAAAATAGAACCTTTCCACAACATATTATCATTAAAGCAACAATCGCAGAGAATAGAGAATAGAGAACAGAGAATAAGAGAGAAAAACAAATAACATATAAAGGTAAATCCATCAAAATCACAGCAGATTTCTCAACAAAACTTTAAAAGCAAGAAGGGCATGAAGTGAGGTATTTCAGGCACTGAATGAAAATAACTTCAACCCTAGGATACTCTACCCAGAAAAACTATCATTCAAAATATATGGAGCAGGATTCCAAGATGGCGACTAGAGGAGGAAGCAGAAAGTGTGCCTCCTAAAGTAAAATCTTGGAGAGACACTGGAGATACACCTTACAAAAAAAACCACCAAGAAGAGGCAAAAATTTGACTCCTTCACACCTCCAGCCTGCACATAGCATCTCCACTTCATGTTAAATGGAGAAACCAGGAGGGCTCCTGCACTGCTGCCAGATGACAGAGCCCAGACGGCTTGGGAAGATGCAGACCACAAGGTGAACTAAGCGGCACTTGATACTCCCACAGACAACCCTGGGCCAGATCAGCATAGCCCCCTGGACAGACTGAACCCCACCCAGGGAAAAAGAGAAAAAAAACCCTGAATAATAAACAATAACAACAAAAAAGACACATAGCAAAGATGGTGGGGCAACCTGGGTGCTGAAGGGGGGGGAGGGGAAATCCCTCACAACAAGACAGCTGGAGAAAGCAGGAGTGGCGGCACCCACCCAGCAACCAGGAGCAGGAAAGCTTGTAAAAGTGGTGGTGTGAGGAAAACTCCACAGGAGAGGGGGGAAGACCCACTTCCCATGTGAACTGTAAATAAACACACAGGCCTGAGAAGATGGTACACTGAGAAGAAGTGTCACCTCCCCCAGTGTGCTTTGAAAGGGGAAAGCTTGTTTCAGTGGTGGTTGTGCCCAGGAGAACTCTAAGTAAACAAAGCCTGAGAGGCTAGGCAAGTGTTAAGCTCACTCCTGAGATCTGCATAAATAAACCCTCCAGCAACAGCAGGCTGACAGCAGTGGGCAGGTGAGCCACAGTCTCAGATAGCCATTCACAGAACTGTCTCCAGACTCTTTTTTTCCTCCCTACCTTTGATGAGACAACAACCGAACTACTCCTGCATGCTGAAAAACTCACTGAACTTGTATTGCATTTGAACGTGGGACACTTTGTGGGTTTTTTTTTTGTTTTTTTTTTTAGCTTTTTTCCCTTTTGATGACATGACAGAACTACTTCTGAGACACCATCTCCAGGATTGGAGGCTGAGGGAATAACACCAAAGTTATTAATACTGAAACTTTATAGCATTTGAACTTGGAGATTTTTTTTCATTTATTTATTTTTTATTTTTATTTTTATTATTTTTTGTTTTTTATTTTCAATCCTCTGTCTCTACATGCCTGTTCTGCTTTCTGTTGATTAGTATACTATCACTCCCTGTTTATATCTTTGAAATTTTTTGTTGTTAGTTCATTTTGTTTTTTTATACTTGTTTGTTTATTTGTTTTTCCCTTTTTCTTTAACTTCTTTGCTTTCCATCTCCTCTCACTGTTCCATTCTAAATATCTCCATTATTATTATTACAGGCTAGAAAATACTAAATTGCACACAGTACAGGGACAATAACAACATCAAGGGCAGTGATGGGAAGACAGAAAAAACAGGGAAACCAGTTTCCCCACAGCAAAATTATTACAGGAACCAGAGGGAAAAGAAGAAAACAGATACTCAGATCCAGACTCCACCAAAATGAAGATAAACTATGCCAAAGAACCCAATGAAGCACACAAGAACAATCTAAAAGAAGAAATACTACAGGTAATCAATGAAAATTTTAAAGAGATGATACTGGATATTGTCAACCAAAATGTACAGGAGACACTCAAGAAATTCAAAGATGACAAAAATAGAGAATTTGAAAAAGCACAAGAAGAAATAAAAGAAACCATAGAAGCATTGTATAAACACCAAAGTGAAACAAAGAACACGATAAAGAAAGAGATAAATGAATTCAGGGCAAAAATAGACAATATTAAAGAGGAAGGGACTCAGGATATGGAAAACCTCAGAAAAAAGAACAAAACAGAATTGAAAAACAAAATGGAAGGCCAATCCAATAGAGTAGAACAAACAGAAGAAGAAACTCAGAACTTGAAGATGAAATGGCAATTAAAGGAAAAACTGAAGAACTACTAGTTAAACAATTCAATACATGTGAAAAGAAAATGCAAGAACTTACCAACTCCATCAAAAGACCAAACCTGAGAATCATGGGCATTGAAGAAGGAAAGAGGTTCAAGCAAAGGGAATGTGTAATATATTCAACAAAATAATTACAGAAAATTTCCCAAATCTAGAGACATCTATTCCCATACAGATGCAAGATGCCTCCAGAACACCAAACCAATAAGATCAAATAGAACTACCCCACAGCATATCATCATTAAAACAACAAGTTCAGAAACAAGGGAAAGAACATTGATGGCTGTAAGAGAGAAAAAAACAAATAGCATACAAAGGTAAACCCATCAAAATCACAGAAGACTTCTCAACAGAAACATTAAAAGCAAGAAGAGCATGGGGTGAGATCTTCTGGGCACTGAATGAAAATAACTTCAACCTCAGGATACTCTACCTGGCACAACTATCATTCAAAATAGATGGAGCAATAAAAGTCTCCTATGATAAGCAGAAACTAAAACAATATGTGACCACAAAGCCACCACTACAAAAGATTCTTCAAGGGATTCTGCACACAGAAAGTGAAACCCAACATAACCATGAAAGGACAGGCAACACCAAACTACAGGAAAAGAAAAAGCAAGAAAGTAGAGAGTAAGCTCAACTTAGGTACACACAATCAAACCTTCAAACAACTAAGACAACTAAATGACAGGAATCACCACATACCTATCAGTAATAACACTTAATGTTAATGGACTTAATTCCCCCATCAAAAGGCACCTTTTGACAAAATAGATTAAAAAGGAAGATCCAACAATTTGTTGCTAACAGGAGACCCATCTCACCGAACAGAAATAAGCATAGGCTTAAGATGAAAGGCTGGAAGAAGATTTACCAAGCCAATAGCCCCCAAAAACAGACAGGAGTAGCAATACTTATCTCTGACAAAGTAGACTTCAAACCTACACTGATCAAACAAGATAAAGAAGGACATTCCATACTAATAAAAGGGGAAATAGACCAAAAGGAAATAACAATTATCGATGTACATGCACCCAATGTCAACGCACCCAATTTCATCAAAAACACCCTGAAGGATATAAAACCATGTATTAACTCTAACACAGTGGTCATGGGAGACTTTATAACCCCATTATCATCAATAGATAGGTCATCCAAACAAAAAATCAATAAAGAAATCCTAGACCTAAAATATACAATAGATCAAATGGACTTAGTTGATGTCTACAGAACATTTCATCAAACTTCTACAAAATATACATTCTTCTCAGTAGCCCATGGAACCTTCTCCAAAATAGATCATATCCTAGGGCACAAAGCAAGTCTCAGCAAATATAAGAAAATAGAAATTATACCATGCATTCTATCTGATCACAATGCAGTAAAAGTAGAATTCAACAACAAAAGTAAAGACAAAAACCATGCAAACACCTGGAAACTGAGTAACTCATTGCTTAATGGACAATTGGTCATTGATAAAATAAAAGAGGAAATAAAAAAGTTCCTGGAAGTCAATGAAAATGAAAACACAACCTACCAGAATCTATGGGACACAGCAAAGGCAGTCCTGAAAGGAAAGTTTATAGCCATGAGTGCATATATTAAAAAAACTGAAAGATCCCAAATCAATGACCTAATGATACATCTCAAACTCCTAGAAAAACAAGAACAAGCAAATCCCAAAACAAATAGGAGAGAAATAATAAAAATAAGAGCTGAAATTAATGAAATAGAAACACAAAAAACATACAAAGAATTAATGAAAGAAAAAGTTGGTTCTTTGAAAAAATATACAAGATCGATAGACCCCTGGCAAATCTGACTAAAATGAGGAGAGAAAAAAATCCAAATTAGTAGAATCAGAAATGCTAAAAGGGAGATAAAACAAATACCATGGAAGTCCAGGAAATCATCAGAGACTACTTCAAGAACTTATATTCAAATAAATTTGAAAATCTTAAAGAAATGGACAGATTCCTAGATACATATGCTCATCCAAAACTGAACTGAATAGATCTATGGCACAAAATGAAATTGAAGCAGCAATCAAGAGTCTCCCCTAAAAGAAAAGTCCAGGACCTGATGGATTCTCTGCTGAATTCTATCAGACCTTTAAAGAAGAACTGATACCAACCCTCCTTAAACTGTTCCATGAAATAAAAAGGGAAGGAAAACTGCCAAACACATTTTATGAAGCCAGTATTACACTTATCTGCAAAACAGGCAAAGACACCTCCAAAAATGAGAACTATAGGCCAATCTCCTTAATGAACACTGATGCAAAACTCCTCAACAAAATAATGGCAAACCGAATTCAACAACACATCAAAAAGATTATTCACCACGACCAAGTAGGCTTCATCCCAGGAATGCAGGAGTGGTTCAACATAGGAAAACCAATAAACATAAAAAACCCACAAAAACAGAAGTAAAGACAAAACCACTTGATCATCTCAATAGATGCAGAAAAAGTCTTTCATAAGATCCAACACCATTTCATGACAAAAGTGCCAAGAAAACTAGAAATTGAAGGAAAGTACCTCAACTTTATATAAGCTATATATGACAAAACTGCAGCCAGCATTATACTTAATGGAGAAAAACTGAAACCATTCCTTCTAAAATCAGGAACTAGACAAGGATGCCTACTATCTCCACTCCTATTAAACATAGTACGAGAATTCCTAGCCAGAGCAATTAAACAAGAAAAAGGAATAAAAGGAATACAAATAAGTAAAGAAACTGTCAAAATATCCCTATTTGCAGATGACATGATCCTATACCTTAAAGACCCAAAAAACTCTACTCAAACACTCCAAGACACCATCAATAGCTATAGCAATGTAGCAGGATATAAAAATCAACATAGAAAAATCATTAGCATTTCTATACACTAATAATGAACAAACTCAGAAAGAATATATGAAAACAATACCATTTACAGTATCCTCAAAGTAAATAAAAAACCTAGGTGTAAACTTAACAAAAGAAGTGGACAACCTCTACAAGGAAAACTATACACTTCTGAAGAAAGAGATTGAGGAAGACTATAGAAAGTGGAGAGATCTCCCATGCTCATGGATTGGTAGAATCAACATAGTAAAAATGTCTATACTCCCTAAAGTAATCTACATGTTTAAAGCAATTCCACCAAAATTCCAATGACATTCATTAAAGACATTGAAAAATCTACCATTCAATTTAAATGGAAACACGAGAGACCACGAATAGCAAAGGCAATCCTCAGTCAAAAGAACAATGCTGGAGGTATAACGATACCCAACTTCAAACTATATTACAAAGCAATAACAATAAAAACAGCAAGGTACTGGCACAAAAAACAGACATGAAGACCAGTGGAACAGAATAGAGGACCCAGATATGAAGCCACACAACTATAACCAACTTGTCTTTGACAAAGGAGCTAAAAATATACGATGGAGAAATAGCAGCCTGTTCAACAAAAACTGCCTGGAAAACTGGTTAGCAGTCTGCAAAAAACTGAAACTAGATCCATGTATAGCACCCCATACCAAGATTAACTCAAAATGGATCAAGGATCTTAATATCAGACCCCAAACTCTTAAGTTGATACAGAAAAGAGTAGGAAGTACTCTGGAGTTATTAGGTATAGGTAAGAACTTTCTCAACGAAATCCCAGCAGCACAGCAACTAAGAGATAGCATAGATAAATGGGACCTCATAAAACTAAAAAGCTTCTGTTCATCAAAAGAAATGGTCTCTAAACTGAAGAGAACACCCACAGAGTGGGAGAAAATATTTGCCACCTACACATCAGACAAATGACTGATAACCAGAATATATAGGGAACTTAAAAAACTAAATTCTCCCAAAACTAATGAACCAATAAAGAAATGGGCAAGTGAACTAAATAGAACTTTCTCAAAAGAAGAAATTCAAATGGCCAAAAAACACATGAAAAAATGTTCACCATCTCTAGCAACAAAGGAAATGCAAATTAAAACCACACTAAGATTCCACCTCACCCCTGTTAGAATAGCCATCATTAGCAACACCACTAACAACAGGTGTTGGTAGGATGTGGGGAAAAAGGAACCCTCTTAAACTGTTGGTGGGAATGTAACCTGTACAACCACTCTGGAAAAAAATTTGGAGGCTACTTAAAAAGCTAGACATTGATCTACCATTTGATCCAGCAATACCACTCTTGGGGATATACCCAAAAGACTGTGACACAGGTTACTCCAGAGGCACCTGCACACCTATGTTTATTGCGGCACTATTCACAATAGCCAAGTTATGGAAACAGCCAAGATGCCCCAGCACTGACGAATGGATTAAGAAAATGTGGTATCTATACACAATGGAATTTTATGCAGCCATGAAGAAGAACAAAATGTTATCATTCTCTGGTAAATGGATGGAATTGGAGAACATCATTCTGAGTGAGGTTAGCCTGGCCCAAAAGACCAAAAATCGTATGTTCTCCCTCATATGTGAACATTAGATCAAGGGCAAACACAACAATGGGATTGGACTTTGAGCACATGATAAAAGCGAGAGCACACAAGGGAGGGGTGAGGATAGGTAAGACACCTAAAAAACTAGCTAGCATTTGTTGCCCTTAACGCAGAGAAACTAAAGCAGATACCTTAAAAGCAAGTGAGGCCAATAGGAAAAGGGGACCAGGAACTAGAGAAAAGGTGAGGTCAAAAAGAATTAACCTAGAAGGTAACACACACGCTCAGGAAATCAATGTGTGTCAATGCCCTGTATAGCTATCCTTATCTCAACCAGCAAAAACCCTTGTTCCTTCCTATTATTGCTTATACTCGCTCTACAACAAAATTAGAGATAAGGGCAAAATAGTTTCTGCTGGGTATTGAAGGGGTAGGGGGGAGAGGGAGGGGGCGGAGTGGGTGGTTAGGGAGGGAGTGGGGGCAGCGGGGAGAAATGATCCAAGCTACAGAAGCAGTCATGATGACGCACAACTGATGAATGGATCAAGAAAATGTGGTATTTATACACAATGAAATTTTACTTAGCCACAAAGAAAAATGAAATTTTGTCATTTGCAAGAAAATGGATGGAACTAGAAAATATCTAAGCAAAGTTAGTTAGGCTCAGAAAGCCAAATATCACATGTTCTCCCTCATATGCAGAGTATAGATCCAAAACCAATGCAGTGATATTATTGGACATGGGTCACACACTAAGGGGAGAATACACACAGGAGAAATAGGGAAAGGAAAACCTAAAACTTGAAGTGGATGGTGTGGTCCCTACTATGAAGCAAGAAAAGTAAACTTAAATTAGCAGAGACCACAATGGGAAGGGGACCAGGATATAGCAAAGAGCTCCAGTAGCAATGAACCAATGTGGGTTTCAATACACAAGTGCATGGAACCAATGTTAAAAATCTCTCTGTATAAATATCTTTATTCCAAGCTAGCAAAAACGATATGTCTTTCTTATTTTCTCTTCAAAAAATCAGAGAAGAGGGCAGTACAAGTTCTGCCTGGAAGTAGGGGGTGAGGGGGATAGGAGAAGGGTTGGGGGAAGGTGAGACAAATAATGTATATACATAAAAGTAAAAATGATCAAATAAAATGAGGAAAAGTGTGTTATACTGATAATCATAGAAATATACAACTCCCATTCTTTCACCAACCTGAATAGAATGTTGAATGTCTGGGATCAAGTTTTATATTACACAGGACTCTCCCCAAATTATCACTGTTTTTCATTGGAAGACATTCATTTTAGCTCAAAATGATATACTGTACTTATTTTCATAGAAACATGTAAGTCCCATTCTTTCACCAACCTAGATAAAAGGTTAAATATCTAGGAACAAGTTTACTTCTGGGTATGGATTCCATATTTCACAAGAATCATTCCCAGCTACAATCATTTTTCATTGGGAGAAACATTCATTTTGGATCAAAACGCTATATTTTGCCAATTTTCAGAGAAATAGTAACTCTTATTCTTTCACCAACCAACATAGAAAGTTGAATGTGTGGGTTCAAGTTTAGATATAGGTATTGAGTCCATATTTGAGAGGGATCCAACCATGTTATCACAGTTTTGCTTTGGGAGAGGCATTCATTTTGCTCACAGTTTTGCATTATACTGATTTACATAGAAACATGTAACTCCTATTCTTTTGACATTCTGGATAGATGATTAAATGTCTGGGAAAAAGCTTCTGGGTATTGATTCCATAGATCACAAGAATCACCCATTGCTGTGACTGTTTTTCATTGGGGAAAACAGTAATTTTAGATCAAAATTCCGTATTACATTGGATTTTCATAGAAACATGTAAGTCCCCTTCTTTGACCAACCTAGATAGAAGGTGGAATGTCTGGCATCAATAACTCTATGTATTGTGTCTATATTTCAGAAGATTCCTCCCCATTATCTGCATTTTGCAATGGGAGAGACATTCATTTCAGCTCAAAATGCTGTGTTGTACTGATTTTCAAAGATACATGTAAGTCACTTTCTTTTACCAACCAGAATAAAATGTTGATTGGGAACAATTCCAGTTCTGGTTTATGATTCTATACTTCACTGCAATCCTCCCCAGCTTTCACATTTTTCAGTTGGAGAAATATTTATGTTAGATCAAAATGCTGCATTATACTGACTTTCATATAAACATGTAACTCCCATTCTTTCACCAACATAAAATAAAAGGTTGGATGTCTATATACAGGTTTACCTCTGGGAATTGATTCAATATTTCACTACAATCTTCCCCAGATATTATATTTTGCTTTGGGAGAAACATTCATTTCAGATCAAAATGCTATATTATACTGATTTTCATAGAAACATGTAACTCGTATTCTTTCAGAAACTTAGAAGGTGGAGTATCTCAGAACAAGTTTAACTCTGGGGATTGGTTCTGTATTACACAGACTCCTCCCCAGTTATCACCATTTTGCATCAGGAGAAACAAACATTTTTTTATCAAATAGTTGCATTACACTAATTATCATAGAAATGTGTAAATTCCATTCTTTCACCAACCTGGATAGAAGCTTGAATGTCTGGGAACTATTTTAACTCTGGGTTTTATGTCTGTATTTAGGGAGGCATCACCAGTTGTCACCATTTTTCATTGGGAGAAACTCATTTCAGCTAAAAATGCTATAGTGTACTGATTTTCATAGAAATCCAATCTTTCACCAACCTACATAAAGGGTTGGATGTCTGGGAACAAGTTTATCTCTGAGTATTTATTCTGTGTTTTATAAGATTCTTCCCCAGCTATCAACACTTTTCAGTGGGAGAAACATTAATTTTAGATGAAAATGCTGTATAACACTGACTTCCATAGAAACATGTAAGTCTCATTCTTTCATCACGTTGATAGAAGGTTGAATGAATAGGAACAAGTTTAACTCTGGGTATAAATACTATATTTTACAAGAATCCTCCCCATCTATCACCATTTTTCACTGGGAGAACATTCATTTTGTATCAAAATGATGTATTATACTGATTTTCATAGAACATTTAAGTTCCATTGTTCCACCAAACTATATAAAAGGCACAGCTATTAACACTTTTCATGTGAGAAACATTGATTTTAGATGAAAATGCTGTACTATACTGATTTTCTTTCTTTCACCAAGGTAGATAGAAGGTTGAATGTCTGGGAACAATTTTAACTAGGGGTATTGATTCTTTATTTCACAAAAATCCTCCAAAACTATCACCATTTTTCATTGAGAGAAACATTCCTTTTAGATGAAAATCCTGTATTAAATTTATTTTCATAGAAATATTTAACTCCATTTCTTTCACCAACCAAGACAGAAGGTTTAAATTTCTTTTTTTTATTCATTTATTCATTGGGTCATTTCTCCTCATTTCCAGGAAGAACTTGTTCTGCCCTTTTCTCAAATTTGTTGAAGAGAAGACATAAGCAATAATAAGAAAGACAAAGCGTTTTTGCTAGTTGAGGTAAGGATAGCTATACAGAGAGATTCCTAGCATTGCTTCCATGCACATGTGTATTAAACCCGAATTGATTCATCTCTACCTGACCTCTTTACTACCTCCTGGTCACCTTCCTTAATTGACCTCTGTCATTTTAAGGTTACTACATTAGCTCCTCTGCAGTGGGGACATCAAACACTTTCAAGTTTTGGGCTTCCTACCTATACCCATTCTTCCCTTATGTGCTGTCCCTTTAGCGTGTGACCCAAGTCCAACAACATTGCTACATTTTCCCTAGATCTAAAGTCTGCATGTGAAGGAGAACATATGATTTTTGGTCTTCTGAGCTGGCTAACCTTGCTCGGGATGATATTCTCCAGTTCCACCCATTTACTTGAGAATGATAAGATTTCATTCTTCTTCATGGCTGAGTAAAACTCCATATACCACATTTTCTTAATCCATTTGTCCTTAATGGGGCATTGTGGCTGTTTCCATAACTTGGCTATTGTGAATAGGCTGCAATAAACATGAGTGTGCAGGTACCTCTGGAGTAACCTGAGTCACATCCCCTTGGTTATATCCCTAGGAGTGGGATTGCTGGATCATATGTTAGTTCTATATTTAGATAGTTAAGAAGCCTCCATATTGTTTTCCAGAGTGGTTGAACTGGATTGCATTCCCACCAGCAGTGCATGAGGGCTCCTTTTTCCCCACATCCTCATCAACACCTGTTGTTGGTGGTGGTGTTTTTGATGATGGCTATTCTAACAGGGGTGAGGAGGAATCTTAGTGTGGCTTTGATTGCATTTCCTTTATGGCAAGAGATGGTAAGCTATTTTGCTATTTGAATTTCTTCTTTTGAGAAAGTTCTATTTAGTTCAGTTGGCCATTTCTTTATTGGTTCATTGATTTGGAGAGAGTTTAGTTTTTTGAGTTCCCTATATATTCTGGTTATCAGTCCTTTGTCTAATGTATACCTGGCAAATTTTTTCCAACTTGTGGGTGGTCTCTTCAGTTTAGAGACCACTTCTTTTGTTGTGCAGAAGCTTTTAAATTTCATGTAGTCCCATTTGTCCATCCTTTCTCTTCATTGCTGGGCTGTTGGGGTTCTATTGAGGAAGTACTTGCCTATACCTATTGCTTCCAGAGTATTCCCTATTCTTTTCTGTACTAACTTCAGAGTTTCAGGTCTGATATTTAGGTCCTTCATCCACCTTGAGTTGATACTAGTATAGGGTGATAGCTATGGGTCTAGTTTCAGTTTTCTGCAGGCAGATAACCACTTTTCCCAGCAACATTTGTTGAAGAGGCTGTCTATTCTCCATTGTATGTTATTGTCAAAATAAAATGGAAATAGCTGTGTGGATTCATATCTAGATCCTCTATTCCGTTCCACTGGTCTTCATGTCTGTTCTGGTGCAAGTACCATGCTGTTTTTATTGCCATGGCTCTGTAATATAGTTTGAAGTCAGGTATTGTGATACCTCCAGAGTTGCTCTTTTTTGCTGAGTCTTGCCTTGGCTATTTGCAGTCTCTTGTATTTCCAAATGAACTTTAAGATAGATTTTTCAGTCTCTGGGATGAATATCATTGGATTTTGATGGGAATTGCATTGAACATGTAGATTGCTTTTGGTAGAATAGACATTTTTACTATGTTGATTCTACCAAAGAGTGAGCAAGGGAGAGCTTTCCACCTTATGTAGTCTTCCTTAATTTCTTTCTTCAGGGGTTTGTAGTTCTCCTTGTAGAGGTCACTCACATCCTTTGTGAAGTTTACTCCTAGATACTTGATTTTTTGAGAATATTGTAAATGGAAGTGTTTTCATGTATTCTTTCTCAATTTGTTCATTGCTGGTATATAGAAAAGCTATTGATTTTTGTAAGTTGATTTTGTATCTTGCCACATTGCTGAAGCTGTTTATTATGTCTAGAAGTTATTGGATAGAGTTTTTTGGGTCTTTGAGGTATAGGATAATGTCATCTGCAAATAGGGATACTATGACAGTTTCTTTACCTATTTGTATTCCTTTTATTTCTTCTTCTTGCCTCATTGCTCTGGCTAGGAATTCCAGGACTATGTTGAATATGACTGGGGAGAGTGGGCACCCTTGTCTCATATCTGGTTTTGGGGGAAGTGATTTCAGTTTTTCTCCATTAAGTATGATTTTGGCTATAGGTTTGTCAAATATAGTCATTATAATGTTGAGGTATATTCCTTCTATTCCTACTTTTCTTAGAGTTTTTATCATGAAGTGGTATTGGATCTTATCAAAGGCTTTTTCTGCATCTATTGGGATGATCAAGTGGTTTTTGTTCTTTGCTTCTATTAATGTGTTGTACTACATTTATAGATTTGCATATGTTGAGCCACACCTGCATCTCTGGGATGAAACCAACTTGGTGATGGTGAATTCTCTTCCAGATATGTTGTTGGAATCAGTTTGCCATTATTTTATTGAGGATTTTTGTATCAATATTCATTAAGGAGATTGACCTAAAGTTCTCCTTTTTGGATTCATCTTTGTCTGGTTTTGGGATGAGTGTACTACTGGCTTCATAGAATGAGTTAGGCAGTGTTCCTTCCCTTTCTATTTTGAAGAAAAGTTTAAGGAGAATTTGTATTAGTTCTTCTTTAACAGTCCGATAGAATTCAGCAGAGAATCCATCAGGTCCTGGACTTTACTTTTTTGGGAGACTATTGCTATTTCAATTTCATTTTGTGTTATAGATCTGTTTAGGTGGTTAATATCTTCTTGGTTCAGTTTTTGATGGTCATACATATCTAGAAATTTGTCTGTTTCTTCAAGATTTTCCAATTTATTGGAATATAGGTTCTCCAAGTAGTCTCTGATGATTCTCTGGATTTCCATGATGTTTGTTTTTTTTTTTTTTTTTTTCATGATGTTTGTTTTTGTCTCCCTTTTTTCATTTCTAATTTTGCTTATTTGGGTCTTTTCCCTCCTCATTGTAGCCAGATTTGTCAGGGGCTTATCAATGTTTTTTATTTTTTCCAAAGAACCAGCTTTTTGTTTTGTTGATTCTTTGTTTTTGTTTTTTTTTTTTTTTTGGTCACTAATTCATTAATTTTGGCCCTTATTTTTATTATTACTCTTCTGCTTATTTTGGGTTTTGCTTGCTCTTGTTTTTCTAGGAGTTTGAGATGTAGCATTAGGTCATTGATTTGAGATCTTTCTGTCCTTTTAATATATGCACTCATGGCTATAAACTTTCCTCTTTAGGACAGCCTTTGCTATGTCCCATAGGTTCTGGTAGGCCATGTTTTCATTTTCATTAACTTCCAGGAAACTTTTAATTTCCTCTTTTATTTCATCAATGACCCACTGATCATTGAGCAATTTGTTGTTCAGCCTCCAATTGTTTGCACATTTTCTTCTGTTGTTTTAGTTACTGAGTTCTAGTTTTAATGCATTGTGATCAGATAGAATGCAGGGGATTATTTCTATTTTCTCATATTTTCTGAGGCTTGCTTTGTGCCCAAGATGTGATCAATTTTGGAGAAGGTTCCATGAGCTGCTGAGAAGAACGTATATTGTGTGATGTTGGATGAAATATTCTGTAGCCATCAGCTAGGTCTATTTGATCTATGGTGTGATTTGATTCTAAAATTTCTTTATTGATTTTTTTTTGCTTGGATGACTTATCTATTGGGGATAGGGGGGTATTAAAATCTCACACTACCACTGTGTTGGAGTCTATATGTGCTTTTATCTCCTTTAGAATATGTTTGATGAAATTCGGTGCACTGACATTGGGCGCATATATGTTGATAATTGTCATTTCCTTTGGTGTATTTCCCCTTTTATTAGAAAGAACTGTCCTTCTTTATCTTGTTTGATCAATGTAAGTTTCAAGTCTAGTTTGTCTGAGAAAAGTATTGCTACTCCAGCTTGTTTTGGAGGATCCTTGGCTTGTAAATCTTCTTCCAGTCTTTGACCCTAAGCCAGTGTCTGTTTCTATCAATGAGATGGGTCTCCTGTACACAACAGATTGTCAGATCTTCCTTTTTAATCCAGTTTCCCAAACAATGTCTTTTGATGGGGGAGTTGAGTCCATTGACATTCAGTGTTAGTATTGATATGTATGTGGTGATTCTTGCCATTTAGTTGTTTTTATTGCTTAAGAATTAGATTGTGTGCAGCTGATTCCTTGTCTTTTCTTCTCCTGTGCTTTAGTACTGCCCATCCTCTTGTGGTTTTGTTTACTTTCATCTTCTGTATGCAGAAAACCTTTGAGAAACTTTTGTATTCATGAGTTGGTGGAAATTTATTGTTTTAGGTTCTGCTTATTGAAGAATATTTTTCTTGTTCCATATATTTTGGGGGGTTTTGGGTATTTTTGTTGTTGTTTGTTTGTTTTTGCATTATACTATAGTGTTTTTTTTAATTCATATGTGCATACAATGTTTGGGTCATTTCTGCCCTCTTCCCCCACCTCCTCCCTTACTCTCCTGCCCCCTCCCTCTTCCCCCTCCCCCTCACTACCCAGCAGAAACTATTTTGCCCTTATCTCTAATTTTGTTAAAGAGAGAGTATAAGCAACAATAGGAAGGACCAAGGATTTTTACTAGTTAAGGATAGCTATACAGGGAGTTGACATGCATTGATTTCCTGTGCATGTGTGTTACCTTCTAGGTTAATTCTTCTTGATCTAACCTTTTCTCTAGTTCCTGGTCCACTTCTCCTATTGGCCTCAGTTGCTTTAAAGTATCTGCTTTAGTTTCTCTGCATTGAGGGCAACAAATGCTATCTAGTTTAATAGGTGTCTTACCTATCCTCATACCTCCCTTATGTGCTCTCACTTTATCATGTGATCAAAGTTCAATCCCCTTGTTGTGTTTGCCCTTGATCTAATGTCCACATATGAGGGAGAAAATATGATTTTTGGTCTTCTGGACCAGAATAACCTCACTCAGAATGATGTTCTCCAATTCCATCCATTTACCAGCAAATGATAACATTTTGTTCTTCTTCATGGATGCAAAAAATTCCATTGTTCATAACTACCACATTTTCTTTCTTTTCTTTTTTTGTATGTATCAAACACTTTAATTTGTATCTCACCATTCTATTAATTTTACACCCAAATAAATAATCACAGTCTTATGGAATAGTGGACTAATAAATTCAGATAAATTTTCCCATTGAGAACAACTACAAATCATAGACAGATTAGATTTTATTGTTTAATTATTCATAAATGCATACAAGGCATAGGTCATATTCCCCCCTGCCAACACCCTCTCCCTTACCACCCACTTCATCCCCTACCTCTCCCCCAACCCACTCAATACCCAGCAGAAACTATTTTGCCCTTATCTCTAATTTTGTTGTAGAGCGAGTATAAGCAATAATAGGACAGAACAAGTGTTTTTGCTGGTTGAGATAAGGATAGCTATACAGGGAGGTGATTCACATTAATCTCCTGTGCGTGTGTGTTACCTTCTAGTTAATTCTTTTTGATCTCACCCTTTCTCTAGTTCCTGGTCCCCTTTTCCTATTGGCCTCACTTGCTTTTAAGGTATCTGCTTTAGTTTCTCTGCGTTAAGGGCAACAAATGCTAGCTAGTTTTTTAGGTGTCTTACCTATCCTCACTCCTCCCTTGTGTGCTCTCGCTTTTATCATGTGCTCAAAGTCCAATCCCATTGTTGTGTTTGCCCTTGATCTAATGTCCACATATGAGGGAGAACATACGATTTTTGGTCTTTTGGGCCAGGCTAACCTCACTCAGAATGATGTTCTCCAATTCCATCCATTTACCAGAGAATGATAACATTTTGTTCTTCTTCATGGCTGCATAAAATTCCATTGTGTATAGATACCACATTTTCTTAATCCATTCGTCAGTGCTGGGGCATCTTGGCTGTTTCCATAACTTGGCTATTGTGAATAGTGCCGCAATAAACATGGGTGTTCAGATGCCTCTGGAGTAACCTGTGTCACAGTCTTTTGGGTATATCCCCAAGAGTGGTATTGCTGGATCAAATGGTAGATCAATGTCTAGCTTTTTAAGTAGCCTCCAAATTTTTTTCCAGAGTGGTTGTACAGGTTACATTCCCACCAACAGTTTAAGAGGGTTCCTTTTTCCCCACATCCTACCAACACCTGTTGTTAGTGGTGTTGCTAATGATGGCTATTCTAACAGGGGTGAGGTGGAATCTTAGTGTGGTTTTAATTTGCATTTCCTTTATTGCTAGAGATGGTGAACATTTTTTCATGTGTTTTTTGGCCATTTGAATTTCTTCTTTTGAGAAAGTTCTATTTAGTTCACTTGCCCATTTCTTTATTGGTTCATTAGTTTTGGGAGAATTTAGTTTTTTAAGTTCCCTATATATTCTGGTTATCAGTCATTTGTCTGATGTGTAGGTGGCAAATATTTTCTCCCACTCTGTGGGTGTTCTCTTCAGTTTAGAGACCATTTCTTTTGATGAACAGAAGCTTTTTAGTTTTATGAGGTCCCATTTATCTATGCTATCTCTTAGTTGCTGTGCTGCTGGGATTTCGTTGAGAAAGTTCTTACCTATACCTAATAACTCCAGAGTACTTCCTACTCTTTTCTGTATCAACTTAAGAGTTTGGGGTCTGATATTAAGATCCTTGATCCATTTTGAGTTAATCTTGGTATGGGGTGCTATACATGGATCTAGTTTCAGTTTTTTGCAGACTGCTAACCAGTTTTCCAGGCAGTTTTTGTTGAACAGGCTGCTATTTCTCCATCGTATATTTTTAGCTCCTTTGTCAAAGACAAGTTGGTTATAGTTGTGTGGCTTCATATCTGGGTCCTCTATTCTGTTCCACTGGTCTTCATGTCTGTTTTTTGTGCCAGTACCTTGCTGTTTTTATTGTTATTGCTTTGTAATATAGTTTGAAGTTGGGTATCGTTATACCTCCAGCATTGTTCTTTTGACTGAGGATTGCCTTTGCTATTCGTGGTCTCTCGTGTTTCCATTTAAATTGAATGGTAGATTTTTCAATGTCTTTAATGAATGTCATTGGAATTTTGGTGGAATTGCTTTAAACATGTAGATTACTTTAGGGAGTATAGACATTTTTACTATGTTGATTCTACCAATCCATGAGCATGGGAGATCTCTCCACTTTCTATAGTCTTCCTCAATCTCTTTCTTCAGAAGTGTATAGTTTTCCTTGTAGAGGTTGTCCACTTCTTTTGTTAAGTTTACACCTAGGTTTTTTATTTACTTTGAGGATACTGTAAATGGTATTGTTTTCATATATTCTTTCTGAGTTTGTTCATTATTAGTATATAGAAATGCTAATGATTTTTCTATGTTGATTTTTATATCCTGCTACATTGCTATAGCTATTGATGGTGTCTTGGAGTGTTTGAGTAGAGTTTTTTGGGTCTTTAAGGTATAGGATCATGTCATCTGCAAATAGGGATATTTTGACAGTTTCTTTACTTATTTGTATTCCTTTTATTCCTTTTTCTTGTTTAATTGCTCTGGCTAGGAATTCTCGTACTATGTTTAATAGGAGTGGAGATAGTAGGCATCCTTGTCTAGTTCCTGATTTTAGAAGGAATGGTTTCAGTTTTTCTCCATTAAGTATAATGCTGGCTGCAGTTTTGTCATATATAGCTTATATAAAATTGAGGTACTTTCCTTCAATTTCTAGTTTTCTTGGCACTTTTGTCATGAAATGGTGTTGGATCTTATGAAAGACTTTTTCTGCATCTATTGAGATGATCAAGTGGTTTTGTCTTTACTTCTGTTTTTGTGGGTTTTTTATGTTTATTGGTTTTCCTATGTTGAACCACTCCTGCATTCCTGGGATGAAGCCTACTTGGTCGTGGTGAATAATCTTTTTGATGTGTTGTTGAATTCGGTTTGCCATTATTTTGTTGAGGAGTTTTGCATCAGTGTTCATTAAGGAGATTGGCCTATAGTTCTCATTTTTGGAGGTGTCTTTGCCTGTTTTGCAGATAAGTGTAATACTGGCTTCATAAAATGTGTTTGGCAGTTTTCCTTCCCTTTTTATTTCATGGAACAGTTTAAGGAGGGTTGGTATCAGTTCTTCTTTAAAGGTCTGATAGAATTCAGCAGAGAATCCATCAGGTCCTGGACTTTTCTTTTAGGGGAGACTCTTGATTGCTGCTTCAATTTCATTTTGTGCCATAGATCTATTCAGTTCAGTTTTGGATGAGCATATGTATCTAGGAATCTGTCCATTTCTTTAAGATTTTCAAATTTATTTGAATATAGGTTCTTGAAGTAGTCTCTGATGATTTCCTGGACTTCCACGGTGTTTGTTGTTATCTCCCCTTTTGCATTCCTGATTCTACTAATTTGGATTTTTTCTCTCCTCATTTTAGTCAGATTTGCCAGGGGTCTATCGATCTTGTATATTTTTTCAAAGAACCAACTTTTTGTTTCATTAATTCTTTGTATGTTTTTTTCGGTTTCTATTTCATTGATTTCAGCTCTTATTTTTATTATCTCTCTCCTTCTATTTGTTTTGGGATTTGCTTGTTCTTGTTTTTCTAGGAGTTTGAGATGTATCATTAGGTCATTCATTCAGGATCTTTCAGTCTTTTTAATATATGCACTCATGGCTATAAACTTTCCTCTCAGGACTGCCTTAGCTGTGTCCCATCGTTTCTGGTAGGTTGTGTTTTCATTTTCATTGACTTCCAGGAACTTTTTAATTTCCCCTTTTATTTCATCAATGATCCATTCTTCATTAAGTAATGTGTTATTTAGTTTCCAGCTGTTTGCATGTTTTTTGTCTTTAATTTTGTTGTTGAGTTCTGCTTTTACTGCATTGTGATCAGATAGTATGCATGGTATAATTTCTATTTTCTTATATTTGCTGAGACTTGCTTTGTGCCCTAGGATATGATCTATTTTGGAGAAAGTTCCATGGGCTACTGAGAAGAATGTATATTGTGTAGAGGTTGGATGAAATGTTCTGTAGACATCAACTAGGTCCATTTGATCTATTGCATATTGTAGATATTGGATTTCTTTATTGAGTTTTTGTTTGGATGACCTATCTATTGATAATAATGGGGTGTTAAAGTCTCCCACAAGCACTGTGTTGGTGTTTATATATGCTTTTAGGTCTTTCAGGGTATGTTTGATGAAATTGGGTGTGTTGACATTGGGTGCATACAGGTTGATAATTATCATTTCCTTTTGGTCTATTTTCCCTTTTATTAGTATGAAATGTCCTTCTTTATCTCATTTGATCAATGTAGGTTTGAAGTCTACTTTGTCAGAGATAAGTATTGCTACTCCTGTCTGTTTTTGGGGGCCATTGGCTTGGTAAATCTTCTTCCAGCCTTTCATCCTAATCCTATGCTTATTTCTGTCAGTGAGATGGGTCTCCTGTAAGCAACAAATTGTTGCATCTTCCTTTTTAATCCATTTCATCAAGCGGTGCCTTTTGATGGGTGAATTAAGTCCATTAACATTAAGCGTTAGTACTGATAGGTATGTGGTGATTCCTGTCATTTAGTTGTCTTACTTGTTTGAAGGTTTGATCCTGTGTACCTAAGTTGAGGTTACTCTCTACTGTCTTGCTTTTTCTTTTCCTGTGGTTTGGTGCTGCCTGCCTTTTCATGGTTAAGTTGGGTTTCACTTTCTGTGTGCAGAATCCCTTGCAGAATCTTTTGTAGTGGTGGCTTTGTGGGCACGTATTGTTTTAGTTTCTGCTCATCATGGAAGACTTTTATTGCTCCATCTATTTTGAATGATAGTTGTGCCGGGTAGAGTATCCTGAGGTTGAAGTTATTTTCATTCAGTGCCCGGAAGATCTCACCCCACGCTCTTCTTGCTTTTAATGTTTCTGTTGAGAAGTCTACTGTGATTTTGATGGGTTTACCTTTGTATGTTACTTGTTTTTGCTCTCTTACAGCCTTCAATATTCTCTTCTTAGTTTCTGAACTTGTTGTTTTAGTGATGATATGTTGTGGGGTAATTCTATTTTGATCTGGTCTGTTTGTTGTCCTGGAGGCCTCTTGCATCTGTATGTGAATATCTTTCTCTAGATTTGGGTAATTTTCTGTTATTATTTTGTTGAATATATTACGCATTCCCTTTGCTTGCACCTCTTCTCCTTCTTCGGTGCCCATGATTATCAAGTTTGTTCTTTTGATGGAGTCAGTGAGTTCTTGCATTTTCTTTTCACAGGTCTTGAGTTGTTTAATTAATAGTTCTTCAGTTTTTCCTTTAATTACCATTTCATCTTCAAGTTCTGAGATTCTGTCTTCTGTTTGTTCTATTCTGCTGGATTGGCCTTCCGTTTTGTTTTGCAGTTCTGTTTCGTTCTTTTTTCTGAGGTTTTCCATATCTTGGCAGTTTTCTTCTTTAATGTTGTCTATTTTTGTCCTGAGTTCATTTATCCATTTATTCATCGTGTTCTCTCTTTCACTTTGGTGTTTATACAGTGCTTCTATGGTTTCCTTTATTTCTTCTTTTGCTTTTTCAAATTCTCTATTTTTATTGTCTTGGAATTTCTTGAGTGTCTTCTGTACATTTTGGTTGACCCTATCCAGTACCATCTCTATAAAATTCTCGTTGAGTACCTGTAGTATGTCTTCTTTTAAATTATTGTTGTGGGCTTCATTGGGTCCTTTGGCATAGTTTATCTTCATTTTGTTGGAGTCTGGATCTGAGTTTCTGTTTTCTTCATTCCCCTCTGTTTCCTGTACTAATTTTTTGCTGTGGGGAAACTGGTTTCCCTGTTTTTTCTGTCTTCCTGTCATTGTCTTTGGTGTTGTTACTGTCCCTGTACTGTGTGCAATTACGTATTTTCTAGCTTGTAATAATAACAATGGTAATATTTAGAATGGAAGGGTGAGCTGAGATGGAAAGCAAGAAGTTAAGGAAAAAGGGAAAACAAATACACAGACAAGAGGAAGAAAGCAGAACAAGGTTTCAGACAAGAAAGTTTCAAAGGTATAAACAGGGAGCGTTAGTGTACTAATTGACAGGAAGCTGAACAGTCATTAGAGAGACAGAGAGAGGATTGAAAATCAAAAATCAAAAATAAATAAATAGGAATAAAAATGAAAAATAAGTAAATGAAAGAAATATCTATATATAAAAATGAATTAAAATAAAATGGAAAATAGAAAATTAAAAAAAAACACCAAAAAACCAAAAAATCTCTGAGTTAAATGCAATGAAGTTTCAGTCTTAATAATTTGGGTGTCCGTCTCAGTCTCCAATCCTGGAGATGGTGCCTCAGATGTTGTTCTGTAGTTGTCTCATCATGGGGGATGCATAAAGTAGAACAAAACTACACACACACACACACACACACACACACACAAAACCCCACCAAATGTCCCAAGTTCAAATGCAATACAGTTTCAGTAAGTTTTTCCACTTGCAGGTGTAATTCGGTTGTTCTCTCATCAAAGGTAGGGAGAAAAAGAAAAAAAAAGAGTCTGGAGACAGTTCTGAGAATGGTATCTGCAGCTGTGGCTTGTCTGCCTGCTGCTGTCAACCTGCTGTTGCTGGAGGCATTATTTATGCAGATCTTAGCACTCACCTGGCCCTGCAGTCTTTGTTTGTTCAGAGTTCTCCTGTGCAGGAGCCTTTGCTACAAGCTTTCCCCTTTCCAAGCACTGGGAAAGGTGACACTGCACCCCTGTTGTCAGGCCTGCATGTTTATTTACAGTTCATGTGGGAGGTGGGTCTTCCCCCCTCTCCTGTGTTTTCCTCCCATTGCCACTTTCACAAGCTTTCCTGCTTCTGATTACTTGGTGGTGCTGCTGTTCCTGCCAGCTGCCATGTTTGTTTACAGTTCACGTGGGAAGTGTGTCTTCCCTCCTCTCCTGTGGAGTTTTCCTCCCTCCGCCACTCTCACCACCTTTCCCGCTCCTGGTTTCTGGGCATGCGCCCTGCCCCCACTCCCACCAGAGCCTTTCCGGCCCACCCGGCTTGTTTATTTACAGTCCCGGGAAAGATTCCCTTCCCCCAATCTTCAGCTCTCAGTGCACCCCACCCTCTTTCCCGTGTGTCTTATTTGTTCTTATTGCTTATTACTCAGTTTCTCTTTTTTCCCCGGGTGGAGGTCAGTCTGTCCAGGGGGCTATGCTGCTCTGGCCTAGGCTTGTCTGTGGGAGTACCATGTACTGGGAAGCTCACCTGGTCTGTGTCTTCCCAAGTCGTCTGGGTGCAGGCGATGGCGGCCCGGGATCCCTCCTGGTTTCTCCATTTAATGTGAAGTGGAGATTCTCTGCGCTGGCTGGAGGTGTGGAGGGGTCAAAGTTATGCCTCTTCTCAGTGATTATGCCTGCAAAGTGTGTCCTACATGTGTTTCTTTAACTGAGGAGAATAGGCCTTTTTGGAACAAAATGTGCTTTTCACCAGCTTCAAAATTGTGATTTGCAGGAGGTATTGTTTTCAAAAACCAACTCAATTCTCATGGGGAAACAATGTGGTAGATGCTCCTGATTCTGACATAGATGGTTTTCCTTTGAGAGATACATGTGTTTCATCAACTCAGTTGTATACGCCTATTTGCCAGAAAGAGAGCCTATCTTCACATTGAAAAATCCACATTGCAGTAAGTTTTCCTTTCAAAAAGTAACTCAGCTCTCACAGGGATACAAAGCCCTTGAAGCTCCAGCTTCTATCTGAAATATTTTTCTTCTGATTGATACTTTATTTTTGTCCACTCAACTGAATATGCCTCATGGAACCAATTTTCCTTTCTCCTCCTTGAAAACTATGGTTTTCAGGATTTATTCCTTTCAAAAACTAACACAATTCTCCCAGACAAACTGTGTGCTAGATGTTCCTGTTCTGAAGAAGGATAGTTTTCTATCAAGTGATGCATGTTTTTTGTCAACTCAATTGAATAGGCCTACTGGGAACATCTGACCTTCACTCCACTTTGAAAATGATGACTTTCAGGAACTATTTCTTTCCCAAACTCACTCAAATTTCACTGGGAAACAAGGCACTAGATGCTGAGTGTTCTTACTTTCATGGTTTTCTTTGGAGAGGTACATTTGTTTCTTTATCTTTGCTGAAGAAGCCTGTTTGGAACAAAGGGACTCTTCTAACTCTAGAAAACTGTGATTTGCAGGTAGTATTTCTGCAAAAAACCAACTCAGTTCTCACGTGGAAAAATGCACAGGAAGCACCAGCTTCGAGCACAGATGGCTTTGTTTTCTGAGACACAGGTGTTTCTTCAACTTTGCTGATGAGGCTTATTGGGAACAAAATGAACCTTTCTTTCCCTTGAAAACTATGATTTGTAGGAAGTATTCCCATCTATAACTAACTGAATTCTCACAAAGAAACAATGTATTAGCTACTGACGCTTCTAACATGGGTGGGATTCCTTTGAGAGATACATGGGTATGGTCAACTCACCTAAGTAGGCCTCCTTGAAAAAAAATGACCCTTGCATCACCTTGAAAATTCTAATTTTTCAGAAATGTGCCTTTCAAAAACAAATTCAATTCCAACAATTAAACAATGTGCTAATGCTTCAGCTTTTAACACAGATGGTTGACTGTGGTGATACACAGGTGTTTCTTCAACTCTGATGAATACGCCTATTTGGAGCAAACAGAGCCTCTCTTCTCTATTGACCATGAAACACCTAAGCTGCAGGAAGTATTCCTTTCAATAACTGACCCAGTTCCCACAGGGAAAACAGTTGGTAAATGGTCCTCCTTTTAACACAGATGGTTTTCCTATGAGAGATACTTGTGTTTCTTCAACATAGCTGGATAGGCCTATTTAGAACAAATTGGCATTTCTCCACCTTGAAACGTTGATTTGCTTTAAATATTTTTTTCAAAAACTAACTCAATTCACACAGGGAGACTGTATACTCAATGCTGCAGCTTCTAACATGGATGGTTTTCTTTGGAGAGATCCATGTGTATCTTGAGTTAAGCTGCAGAGCCCGTTTAGATCAAACAGCCGGTCTTCATCTTGAAACAATGAAGCTGCAGGAAGTCTTCCTTTTCAATACAAACTTAGTTCTCAAAGGGAAACAATGTGCTACCAGCAGCAGCTCCTTGAACAGATGGTTTTCTTTCGAGAGATTTATGTTTTCCTTCAACTTAGCCTTAGCGGTGTAGTAGGAAACAAATGGGCATTTCTCCACCTTGAAAACTGTGATTTACAGGAAGCATTTCTTTCAGAAACTCACTCAATTCTCACAGGGAAACAATGCACGAGATGTAGCATTTCTAAAAGAGATGGTTTTCTTTTGAGAGGTTTATGCATTTCCTCTGCTGAGCTGAATAGGTTGATTTGGAGTAAAGAGAGCCTATCTCCACATTGACAACTAAGATTTCCAGGAGGTATTTAACAAAAAATAACTTAATTCTCATGGAAAAAATGTGCTAGATGCTGCAGCTTCTAACATTTCTCATTTTCCTTTGAGAGATACATGTGCTTCCTCAACACAGCTGAATTGGAATATTTCGATCAAACTGAGTCTATCTGTCTTGTAGCAACTGAAATGAAGTTTTCCTTCAAAAGCTAGCTCAATTCTCATGGGGAGTAAACACACTAGATTTTCCTGTTTCTTACACAGATGGTTTTATTTCAAGAGATACATTTGTTTTTTCTACGTAGCTGAATAGGCCTATTGGAACAAAATGAGCCTTTCTCCATATTGAAAACTACGATTTCCAGGAAGTATTAAATAAAAAAACGAACTCATTTCTCACATGGAAACAATGTGCTAGATGCTTCTCTTTCTAACTAGATGGTTTTCCTTTGAGAGATACATGTGTTTCATCAACTCAGTTCTATAGGCCTATTTGGAAGAAAGAGAGCCTATGTCCGCATTGAAAAATCACGTGGCAGTAAGAATTCCTTTCAAATACTCATGCAATGCTAACAGGGATACAAAGTCTTGAAGCTCCAGCTTCTAACTCAAGCGATTTTCTTTTCAGAGATACTTTATTTTTGTCCACTCACCTGAATATGCCTCTTGGAACCAAATTTTCCTTTCTCCTCCTTGAAAAACTAACGTTTTCAGGCAGTATTCCTTTCTACAACTGACACAATTCTTACAGAAAACAATTTGCTACATGCTCCTCATATTAACACAGATAGTTTTCTATCAAGCGATACATGTTTTTTGTCAACTCAATTGAATAGGCCTACTGGGAACTTAGGAGCTTTTCTTCACTTTGAAAATCAAGATTTTCAGGAAGTATTTCTTTCAAAAATTCACTCAAATCTCGTTGGGAAACAATGCCCTAGATGCTGCGGCTTCTTACTTTTACAGTTTTCGTTGGAGAGATACATTTGTTTCTTCATTTTTGCTGAAAAGCCTGTTTGGAACAAAACGACTCTTTCTCCCTGTAGAAAACTAAGACTTGCAGGTAGTTTTTCTGTGAACAACCAACTCAATTCTCCATGCAAAAATGTGCAGGAAGCTCCATGTACGAACTCAGATGGCTTTGTTTTGAGAGATACAGGTGTTTCTTCAACTTTGCTGATAAGGCTTATTGGTTACAAAATGAACCTTTCTTTCCTGTGAAAACTATCATCTGCAGGAATATTCCGATCTCTAACTAACTGAATTCTCCAAAGGAAACAATGTGCTAGCTGCTGCCGCTTCTAACTTGGATGGTTTTCTTTGAGAGATACATGGGTGATGTCAACTCGCTTAAGTAGGCCTCTGAACAAAATGACCCTTGCATCACCTTGAAAATTCTACTATTTGGGAAATATGCCTTTCTAAAACAAATTCAATTGCAACAAGTAAACAATGTGCTAATGCTTCAGCTTCTAACCTAGAAGGTTTTCTGTGGTGGGACACATGTGTTTCTCACTCTGCTGAATATGCCTATTTGGGGCAAACAGAGCCACCCTCCCCTTTGAAATACCTATGTTGCAGGAAGCATTCCTCTGAAAAAATGACAGAATTCTCAAAAGGAAACAATGTACTAGAAGCTTCAGCTTCTAACACTGAATGTTTTCTTTTGAGAGATATATGTGCATGTTCAACATAGGAGAATAGGGTTATCTGGAACAAAATGTGCCTTTATCCACCTTGAAAACTATGATTTTCAGGAAGCATTCCTTTCAAAAACGCACTCGTTTCACACAGGGGAACAAGGTGCTGGAAAGTGTGGCTCCTCACACACATGGTTTTCGTTAGAGAGATCCATGCGATTCTTCAACTTTGCAAGTAGACCTATTGGAAAAAAATGAGCTTTTCTCCACCTTGAAATCTTTGCTTTCCAGGAAGGATTCCTGTCAAAATTTCACTCAATTCTCACAAGGAAACACGATGCTGCATGGTCCTCATTCTAACATAGATGGTTTTGTTTCAAGAGATACATGTGTTTCTTCAACTCAGCTTAATAGCCATATTTAGAGCAAACAGAGTCTATAAACACTTTGAAACACCTAAGTTGCAGGAATAATTCCTTTGAAGAACTAAGTCAATTCTCACAGGGAAACAAAGTGATCGAGGCTCCCCCTTTTAACCCAGATGGATTACTTTGGAGAGATAGATGTGCTTCTTCAACTGAATGGAATAAGCCTCTTTGGAAGAAAATGAGGTTTTCAATAGCTTCAAAACTGTGATTTGCAGGAAGTATTATTTTCAAAAACCAACTCAATTCTCATGGGGACACAATGTGGTAGATGCTCCTGATTCCGACACATTTGGATTTTTTGGAGATACAAGTGTTTTATCAACGTAGCTGAAGAGGCATATTTGTAATAAAGAAAGCCTATCTCCATCTTGAAAAACCCTAATTGCAGGAAGTATTACTTTCCAAAACTAACACTCTTCTCACAGGTAAACAATAGGCAGCATGCTGCACCTTCTACCATACACGGTTTTCTTTGCAGAGATACATGTGTTTCTTCAACTCTGATGAATAGGCCTATTTGGAGCCAAGTGAACCAATCTCCACCTTGAAAAACCTACGTTGCCAAAAGTATTCCTCTGATAAACTAACCTGACTCTCAATGGGAAACTGTGCTTCATTCTCCTTCTTCTAAAATAAATGGTTTTCTTTCGAGAGATACATGTGTTTCTTCAACTGAGCTGAATAGGCCTGTAGAAGCAAGCAGAGCCTATCTCCACTTTGAAAACTAATTTGCAGGAAGTATTTCCTTCAAAAACTAACTCAATTCTCAGGGAAAAAATGTGGTAGAGGCTGCAGCTTCTATCATAGAAGATTTTGGTGATAGATACATGTGTTTCTTCATGTTTGCTGCAGAGGCCTATTTAGAGCGAAGGGAGCCTATCTCCACCTTGAAGAACCTAAGAGTCAGGAAGTATTCTGTTAAGAAAATACCACAATTCTCACAGGTAAACAATGCGGTAGATGCTCCTGCTTCTAACTCGGACGACTTTCTTTTGAAATATACATGTTTTTCTTCAACTCAGATGAATAGGCCTATTTGGATCAAACAGAGCCTCTCTCCACCATGAAACACCTAAGCCGCAGGAAGTATTCCTTTCAAAAACTGATGCCGTTCCCACAGGGAAACCAGTTGGTAGATGGTCCTCCTTTTAACACAGATGGTTTTCCTTTGAGAGATATTTGTGTTTCCTCAACATAGCTTTATAGGCCTATTTAGAACTAATTGACATTTCTCCACCTTGAAACTTTGATTTGCTTTAAATACTCCTTTCAAAAACTAACTGAATTCACCCTCGGAGACAATGTGCTCAATGCTGCAGCTTCATCATGGATGGTTTTCTTTGGAGAGATCCATGTGTATCTTGAGTGAAGCTGCAGAGCCTGTTTAGATCAAACACAGCCGGTCTTCATCTTGAAACAATAAAGCTGCAGGAAGTCTTCCTTCTCAATACAAACTTAGTCCTCAAAGGGAAACAATGTGCTACAAGGAGCAGCTCCTTGAACAGATGGTTTTCTTTCGAGAGATTTATGTTTTCCTTCAACTTAGCCTTAGCGGTGTAGTAGGAAACAAATGGGCATTTCTCCACCTTGAAAACTGTGATTTCCAGGAAGTATTTCTTTCAGAAACTCACTCAGTTCTCACAGGGAAACAATGCACTAGATGCGGCATTTCTAACAGAGATGGTTTTCTTTTGAGAGGCTTCTGCGTTTCCTCAGCGGAGTTGAATAGGCTGATTTGCAGTAAAGAGAGCCTATCTCCACCTTGAAAACTATGATTTCCAGGAGTTATTAAACAAAAACTAACTTAATTCTCATGGAAAAAATGTGCTAGATGCTGCCGTTTCTGACATTGCTCGTTTTCCTTTGAGAGATACTTGTGCTTCTTCAATACAGCTGAATCGGCCTATTTCGATCAAACTGAGTCTATCTCTGTCTTGTAGCAACTGAAATGAAGTTTCCCTTCAAAAGCTAGCTCAATTCTCACGGGGAGCCAACACACTAGATTCTGCTGTTTCTTACACAGATGGTTTTCTTTCAAGAGATACATTTGTTTTTTCTACGTAGCTGAATAGGTCTAGTGGAACTAAAAGAGCCTTTCTCCACGTTGAAATCTATGATTTCCAGGAAGGAGTAAATAAAAAAACTAACTCATTCTCACATGAAAGCAATGTGCTAGATGCTCCTGTTTCTAAGTAGATGGTTTTCCTTTGAGAGATACATGTGTTTCATCAAGTCAGTTGCATAGGCCTATTTGGAACCAAGAGAGCCTATCACCACATTGAGAGATCCACATGGCACTAAGTATTCCTTTCAAAAAGGAACTCAATTCTCACAGGGATACAAATTCTAGAAGCTCCAGAGTGTAACTCACATGATTTGCTTTTCAGACATACTTTATTTTTGTCTACCAATTGAATATGCCTCTTGGAACCAAATTTTTCTTTCTCCTCCTTGAAAACTATGGTTTGAAAGATGTATGCCTTTCGAAAACAAACACAATTCTTACAGGGAAACAATGTGCTGGATGCTCCTGCCATTAACATGGACAGTTTTCTCTCAAGCGATACACTTTTTCATCTAGTCAATTGAATAGGCCTACAGGGAACTTATGAGCTTTTCTCCACTTTGAAAACCATGATTTTCCGCAAGTATTTCTTTCAAAAACTCACTCAAATCTCACTGGGAAACAATGTGGTGGATGCTGCGGCTTCTTACTTTCATGGTTTCATTGGAGAGATTCATTTGTTTCTTCATTTTTGCAGAAGAAGCCTGTTTGGAACAAAATGACTCTTTCTCCCTCTAGAAAACTGATTGGCAGGTAATATTTCTGCATTCGACAGCTATGATTTCCAGGAGTTATTTAACAAAAACTAACTTAATTCTCATGGAAAAAATGTGCTACATGCTGCAGCTTCTAACATAGTTGGTTTTCCTTCGAGAGATACATGTGCGTCTTCAACACAGCTGAACCAGCCTATTTCGATCAAACCAAGTCTATACCTGCCTTGTAGCAACTGAAATGAACTTTCCCTTTCAAAAGCTACCTCAATGCTCACGGGAAGCCAATGCACTAGATGAAACAGATGGCTTTCTTTCAAGAGATACATTTGTTTTTCCAATGTAGCTGAATAGGCTTATTGGAACTAAAGGAGCCTTTCTCCATGTTGAAAACTGTGATTTCCAGGAAGTATTAAATAAAAAAACGAACTCATTTCTCACATGGAAACAATGTGCTAGATGCTTCTCTTTCTAACTAGATGGTTTTCCTTTGAGAGATACATGTGTTTCATCAACTCAGTTCTATAGGCCTATTTGGAAGAAAGAGAGCCTATGTCCGCATTGAAAAATCACGTGGCAGTAAGAATTCCTTTCAAATACTCATGCAATGCTAACAGGGATACAAAGTCTTGAAGCTCCAGCTTCTAACTCAAGCGATTTTCTTTTCAGAGATACTTTATTTTTGTCCACTCACCTGAATATGCCTCTTGGAACCAAATTTTCCTTTCTCCTCCTTGAAAAACTAACGTTTTCAGGCAGTATTCCTTTCTACAACTGACACAATTCTTACAGAAAACAATTTGCTACATGCTCCTCATATTAACACAGATAGTTTTCTATCAAGCGATACATGTTTTTTGTCAACTCAATTGAATAGGCCTACTGGGAACTTAGGAGCTTTTCTTCACTTTGAAAATCAAGATTTTCAGGAAGTATTTCTTTCAAAAATTCACTCAAATCTCGTTGGGAAACAATGCCCTAGATGCTGCGGCTTCTTACTTTTACAGTTTTCGTTGGAGAGATACATTTGTTTCTTCATTTTTGCTGAAAAGCCTGTTTGGAACAAAACGACTCTTTCTCCCTGTAGAAAACTAAGACTTGCAGGTAGTTTTTCTGTGAACAACCAACTCAATTCTCCATGTAAAAATGTGCAGGAAGCTCCATGTACGAACTCAGATGGCTTTGTTTTGAGAGATACAGGTGTTTCTTCAACTTTGCTGATAAGGCTTATTGGTTACAAAATGAACCTTTCTTTCCTGTGAAAACTATCATCTGCAGGAATATTCCTTTCTCTAACTAACTGAATTCTCCAAAGGAAACAATGTGCTAGCTGCTGCCGCTTCTAACTTGGATGGTTTTCTTTGAGAGATACATGGGTGATGTCAACTCGCTTAAGTAGGCCTCTTTGAACAAAATGACCCTTGCATCACCTTGAAAATTCTACTATTTGGGAAATATGCCTTTCTAAAACAAATTCAATTGCAACAAGTAAACAATGTGCTAATGCTTCAGCTTCTAACCTAGAAGGTTTTCTGTGGTGGGACACATGTGTTTCTCACTCTGCTGAATATGCCTATTTGGGGCAAACAGAGCCACCCTCCCCTTTGAAATACCTATGTTGCAGGAAGCATTCCTCTGAAAAAATGACAGAATTCTCAAAAGGAAACAATGTACTAGAAGCTTCAGCTTCTAACACTGAATGTTTTCTTTTGAGAGATATATGTGCTTGTTCAACATAGGAGAATAGGGTTATCTGGAACAAAATGTGCCTTTATCCACCTTGAAAACTATGATTTTCAGGAAGCATTCCTTTCAAAAACGCACTCGTTTCACACAGGGGAACAAGGTGCTGGAAAGTGTGGCTCCTCACACACATGGTTTTCGTTAGAGAGATCCATGCGATTCTTCAACTTTGCAAGTGGACCTATTGGAAAAAAATGAGCTTTTCTCCACCTTGAAATCTTTGCTTTCTGGGAAGGATTCCTGTCAAAATTTCACTCAATTCTCACAAGGAAACACGATGCTGCATGGTCCTCATTCTAACATAGATGGTTTTGTTTCAAGAGATACATGTGTTTCTTCAACTCAGCTTAATAGCCATATTTAGAGCAAACAGAGTCTATAAACACTTTGAAACACCTAAGTTGCAGGAATAATTCCTTTGAAGAACTAAGTCAATTCTCACAGGGAAACAAAGTGATCGAGGCTCCCCCTTTTAACCCAGATGGATTACTTTGGAGAGATACATGTGCTTCTTCAACTGAATGGAATAAGCCTCTTTGGAAGAAAATGAGGTTTTCAATAGCTTCAAAACTGTGATTTGCAGGAAGTATTATTTTCAAAAACCAACTCAATTCTCATGGGGACACAATGTGGTAGATGCTCCTGATTCTGACACATTTGGATTTTTTGGAGATACAAGTGTTTTATCAACGTAGCTGAAGAGGCATATTTGTAATAAAGAAAGCCTATCTCCATCTTGAAAAACCCTAATTGCAGGAAGTATTACTTTCCAAAACTAACACAGTTCTCACAGGTAAACAATAGGCAGCATGCTGCACCTTCTACCATACACGGTTTTCTTTGCAGAGATACATGTGTTTCTTCAACTCTGATGAATAGGCCTATTTGGAGCCAAGTGAACCAATCTCCACCTTGAAAAACCTACGTTGCCAAAAGTATTCCTCTGATAAACTAACCTGACTCTCAATGGGAAACTGTGCTTCATTCTCCTTCTTCTAAAATAAATGGTTTTCTTTCGAGAGATACATGTGTTTCTTCAACTGAGCTGAATAGGCCTGTAGAAGCAAGCAGAGCCTATCTCCACTTTGAAAACTAATTTGCAGGAAGTATTTCCTTCAAAAACTAACTCAATTCTCAGGGAAAAAATGTGGTAGAGGCTGCAGCTTCTATCATAGAAGATTTTGGTGATAGATACATGTGTTTCGTCATGTTTGCTGCAGAGGCCTATTTAGAGCGAAGGGAGCCTATCTCCACCTTGAAGAACCTAAGAGTCAGGAAGTATTCTGTTCAGAAAATACCACAATTCTCACAGGTAAACAATGCGGTAGATGCTCCTGCTTCTAACTCGGACGACTTTCTTTTGAAATATACATGTTTTTCTTCAACTCAGATGAATAGGCCTATTTGGATCAAACAGAGCCTCTCTCCACCATGAAACACCGAAGCCGCAGGAAGTATTCCTTTCAAAAACTGATGCCGTTCCCACAGGGAAACCAGTTGGTAGATGGTCCTCCTTTTAACACAGATGGTTTTCCTTTGAGAGATATTTGTGTTTCCTCAACATAGCTTGATAGGCCTATTTAGAACTAATTGACATTTCTCCACCTTGAAACTTTGATTTGCTTTAAATACTCCTTTCAAAAACTAACTGAATTCACCCTCGGAGAAAATGTGCTCAATGCTGCAGCTTCAACATGGATGGTTTTCTTTGGAGAGATCCATGTGTATCTTGAGTGAAGCTGCAGAGCCTGTTTAGATCAAACACAGCCGGTCTTCATCTTGAAACAATAAAGCTGCAGGAAGTCTTCCTTCTCAATACAAACTTAGTCCTCAAAGGGAAACAATGTGCTACAAGGAGCAGCTCCTTGAACAGATGGTTTTCTTTCGAGAGATTTATGTTTTCCTTCAACTTAGCCTTAGCGGTGTAGTAGGAAACAAATGGGCATTTCTCCACCTTGAAAACTGTGATTTCCAGGAAGTATTTCTTTCAGAAACTCACTCAGTTCTCACAGGGAAACAATGCACTAGATGCGGCATTTCTAACAGAGATGGTTTTCTTTTGAGAGGCTTCTGCGTTTCCTCAGCGGAGTTGAATAGGCTGATTTGCAGTAAAGAGAGCCTATCTCCACCTTGAAAACTATGATTTCCAGGAGTTATTAAACAAAAACTAACTTCATTCTCATGGAAAAAATGTGCTAGATGCTGCCGTTTCTGACATTGCTCGTTTTCCTTTGAGAGATACTTGTGCTTCTTCAATACAGCTGAATCGGCCTATTTCGATCAAACTGAGTCTATCTCTGTCTTGTAGCAACTGAAATGAAGTTTCCCTTCAAAAGCTAGCTCAATTCTCACGGGGAGCCAACACACTAGATTCTGCTGTTTCTTACACAGATGGTTTTCTTTCAAGAGATACATTTGTTTTTTCTACGTAGCTGAATAGGTCTAGTGGAACTAAAAGAGCCTTTCTCCACGTTGAAATCTATGATTTCCAGGAAGGAGTAAATAAAAAAACTAACTCATTCTCACATGAAAGCAATGTGCTAGATGCTCCTGTTTCTAAGTAGATGGTTTTCCTTTGAGAGATACATGTGTTTCATCAAGTCAGTTGCATAGGCCTATTTGGAACCAAGAGAGCCTATCACCACATTGAGAGATCCACATGGCACTAAGTATTCCTTTCAAAAAGGAACTCAATTCTCACAGGGATACAAATTCTAGAAGCTCCAGAGTGTAACTCACATGATTTGCTTTTCAGACATACTTTATTTTTGTCTACCAACTGAATATGCCTCTTGGAACCAAATTTTTCTTTCTCCTCCTTGAAAACTATGGTTTGAAAGATGTATGCCTTTCGAAAACAAACACAATTCTTACAGGGAAACAATGTGCTGGATGCTCCTGCCATTAACATGGACAGTTTTCTCTCAAGCGATACACTTTTTCATCTAGTCAATTGAATAGGCCTACAGGGAACTTATGAGCTTTTCTCCACTTTGAAAACCATGATTTTCCGCAAGTATTTCTTTCAAAAACTCACTCAAATCTCACTGGGAAACAATGTGGTGGATGCTGCGGCTTCTTACTTTCATGGTTTCATTGGAGAGATTCATTTGTTTCTTCATTTTTGCAGAAGAAGCCTGTTTGGAACAAAATGACTCTTTCTCCCTCTAGAAAACTGATTGGCAGGTAATATTTCTGCATTCGACAGCTATGATTTCCAGGAGTTATTTAACAAAAACTAACTTAATTCTCATGGAAAAAATGTGCTACATGCTGCAGCTTCTAACATAGTTGGTTTTCCTTCGAGAGATACATGTGCGTCTTCAACACAGCTGAACCAGCCTATTTCGATCAAACCAAGTCTATACCTGCCTTGTAGCAACTGAAATGAACTTTCCCTTTCAAAAGCTACCTCAATGCTCACGGGAAGCCAATGCACTAGATGAAACAGATGGCTTTCTTTCAAGAGATACATTTGTTTTTCCAATGTAGCTGAATAGGCTTATTGGAACTAAAGGAGCCTTTCTCCATGTTGAAAACTGTGATTTCCAGGAAGTATTAAATAAAAAAACGAACTCATTTCTCACATGGAAACAATGTGCTAGATGCTTCTCTTTCTAACTAGATGGTTTTCCTTTGAGAGATACATGTGTTTCATCAACTCAGTTCTATAGGCCTATTTGGAAGAAAGAGAGCCTATGTCCGCATTGAAAAATCACGTGGCAGTAAGAATTCCTTTCAAATACTCATGCAATGCTAACAGGGATACAAAGTCTTGAAGCTCCAGCTTCTAACTCAAGCGATTTTCTTTTCAGAGATACTTTATTTTTGTCCACTCACCTGAATATGCCTCTTGGAACCAAATTTTCCTTTCTCCTCCTTGAAAAACTAACGTTTTCAGGCAGTATTCCTTTCTACAACTGACACAATTCTTACAGAAAACAATTTGCTACATGCTCCTCATATTAACACAGATAGTTTTCTATCAAGCGATACATGTTTTTTGTCAACTCAATTGAATAGGCCTACTGGGAACTTAGGAGCTTTTCTTCACTTTGAAAATCAAGATTTTCAGGAAGTATTTCTTTCAAAAATTCACTCAAATCTCGTTGGGAAACAATGCCCTAGATGCTGCGGCTTCTTACTTTTACAGTTTTCGTTGGAGAGATACATTTGTTTCTTCATTTTTGCTGAAAAGCCTGTTTGGAACAAAACGACTCTTTCTCCCTGTAGAAAACTAAGACTTGCAGGTAGTTTTTCTGTGAACAACCAACTCAATTCTCCATGTAAAAATGTGCAGGAAGCTCCATGTACGAACTCAGATGGCTTTGTTTTGAGAGATACAGGTGTTTCTTCAACTTTGCTGATAAGGCTTATTGGTTACAAAATGAACCTTTCTTTCCTGTGAAAACTATCATCTGCAGGAATATTCCTTTCTCTAACTAACTGAATTCTCCAAAGGAAACAATGTGCTAGCTGCTGCCGCTTCTAACTTGGATGGTTTTCTTTGAGAGATACATGGGTGATGTCAACTCGCTTAAGTAGGCCTCTTTGAACAAAATGACCCTTGCATCACCTTGAAAATTCTACTATTTGGGAAATATGCCTTTCTAAAACAAATTCAATTGCAACAAGTAAACAATGTGCTAATGCTTCAGCTTCTAACCTAGAAGGTTTTCTGTGGTGGGACACATGTGTTTCTCACTCTGCTGAATATGCCTATTTGGGGCAAACAGAGCCACCCTCCCCTTTGAAATACCTATGTTGCAGGAAGCATTCCTCTGAAAAAATGACAGAATTCTCAAAAGGAAACAATGTACTAGAAGCTTCAGCTTCTAACACTGAATGTTTTCTTTTGAGAGATATATGTGCTTGTTCAACATAGGAGAATAGGGTTATCTGGAACAAAATGTGCCTTTATCCACCTTGAAAACTATGATTTTCAGGAAGCATTCCTTTCAAAAACGCACTCGTTTCACACAGGGGAACAAGGTGCTGGAAAGTGTGGCTCCTCACACACATGGTTTTCGTTAGAGAGATCCATGCGATTCTTCAACTTTGCAAGTGGACCTATTGGAAAAAAATGAGCTTTTCTCCACCTTGAAATCTTTGCTTTCCGGGAAGGATTCCTGTCAAAATTTCACTCAATTCTCACAAGGAAACACGATGCTGCATGGTCCTCATTCTAACATAGATGGTTTTGTTTCAAGAGATACATGTGTTTCTTCAACTCAGCTTAATAGCCATATTTAGAGCAAACAGAGTCTATAAACACTTTGAAACACCTAAGTTGCAGGAATAATTCCTTTGAAGAACTAAGTCAATTCTCACAGGGAAACAAAGTGATCGAGGCTCCCCCTTTTAACCCAGATGGATTACTTTGGAGAGATACATGTGCTTCTTCAACTGAATGGAATAAGCCTCTTTGGAAGAAAATGAGGTTTTCAATAGCTTCAAAACTGTGATTTGCAGGAAGTATTATTTTCAAAAACCAACTCAATTCTCATGGGGACACAATGTGGTAGATGCTCCTGATTCTGACACATTTGGATTTTTTGGAGATACAAGTGTTTTATCAACGTAGCTGAAGAGGCATATTTGTAATAAAGAAAGCCTATCTCCATCTTGAAAAACCCTAATTGCAGGAAGTATTACTTTCCAAAACTAACACAGTTCTCACAGGTAAACAATAGGCAGCATGCTGCACCTTCTACCATACACGGTTTTCTTTGCAGAGATACATGTGTTTCTTCAACTCTGATGAATAGGCCTATTTGGAGCCAAGTGAACCAATCTCCACCTTGAAAAACCTACGTTGCCAAAAGTATTCCTCTGATAAACTAACCTGACTCTCAATGGGAAACTGTGCTTCATTCTCCTTCTTCTAAAATAAATGGTTTTCTTTCGAGAGATACATGTGTTTCTTCAACTGAGCTGAATAGGCCTGTAGAAGCAAGCAGAGCCTATCTCCACTTTGAAAACTAATTTGCAGGAAGTATTTCCTTCAAAAACTAACTCAAGTCTCAGGGAAAAAATGTGGTAGAGGCTGCAGCTTCTATCATAGAAGATTTTGGTGATAGATACATGTGTTTCGTCATGTTTGCTGCAGAGGCCTATTTAGAGCGAAGGGAGCCTATCTCCACCTTGAAGAACCTAAGAGTCAGGAAGTATTCTGTTCAGAAAATACCACAATTCTCACAGGTAAACAATGCGGTAGATGCTCCTGCTTCTAACTCGGACGACTTTCTTTTGAAATATACATGTTTTTCTTCAACTCAGATGAATAGGCCTATTTGGATCAAACAGAGCCTCTCTCCACCATGAAACACCGAAGCCGCAGGAAGTATTCCTTTCAAAAACTGATGCCGTTCCCACAGGGAAACCAGTTGGTAGATGGTCCTCCTTTTAACACAGATGGTTTTCCTTTGAGAGATATTTGTGTTTCCTCAACATAGCTTGATAGGCCTATTTAGAACTAATTGACATTTCTCCACCTTGAAACTTTGATTTGCTTTAAATACTCCTTTCAAAAACTAACTGAATTCACCCTCGGAGAAAATGTGCTCAATGCTGCAGCTTCAACATGGATGGTTTTCTTTGGAGAGATCCATGTGTATCTTGAGTGAAGCTGCAGAGCCTGTTTAGATCAAACACAGCCGGTCTTCATCTTGAAACAATAAAGCTGCAGGAAGTCTTCCTTCTCAATACAAACTTAGTCCTCAAAGGGAAACAATGTGCTACAAGGAGCAGCTCCTTGAACAGATGGTTTTCTTTCGAGAGATTTATGTTTTCCTTCAACTTAGCCTTAGCGGTGTAGTAGGAAACAAATGGGCATTTCTCCACCTTGAAAACTGTGATTTCCAGGAAGTATTTCTTTCAGAAACTCACTCAGTTCTCACAGGGAAACAATGCACTAGATGCGGCATTTCTAACAGAGATGGTTTTCTTTTGAGAGGCTTCTGCGTTTCCTCAGCGGAGTTGAATAGGCTGATTTGCAGTAAAGAGAGCCTATCTCCACCTTGAAAACTATGATTTCCAGGAGTTATTAAACAAAAACTAACTTAATTCTCATGGAAAAAATGTGCTAGATGCTGCCGTTTCTGACATTGCTCGTTTTCCTTTGAGAGATACTTGTGCTTCTTCAATACAGCTGAATCGGCCTATTTCGATCAAACTGAGTCTATCTCTGTCTTGTAGCAACTGAAATGAAGTTTCCCTTCAAAAGCTAGCTCAATTCTCACGGGGAGCCAACACACTAGATTCTGCTGTTTCTTACACAGATGGTTTTCTTTCAAGAGATACATTTGTTTTTTCTACGTAGCTGAATAGGTCTAGTGGAACTAAAAGAGCCTTTCTCCACGTTGAAATCTATGATTTCCAGGAAGGAGTAAATAAAAAAACTAACTCATTCTCACATGAAAGCAATGTGCTAGATGCTCCTGTTTCTAAGTAGATGGTTTTCCTTTGAGAGATACATGTGTTTCATCAAGTCAGTTGCATAGGCCTATTTGGAACCAAGAGAGCCTATCACCACATTGAGAGATCCACATGGCACTAAGTATTCCTTTCAAAAAGGAACTCAATTCTCACAGGGATACAAATTCTAGAAGCTCCAGAGTGTAACTCACATGATTTGCTTTTCAGACATACTTTATTTTTGTCTACCAACTGAATATGCCTCTTGGAACCAAATTTTTCTTTCTCCTCCTTGAAAACTATGGTTTGAAAGATGTATGCCTTTCGAAAACAAACACAATTCTTACAGGGAAACAATGTGCTGGATGCTCCTGCCATTAACATGGACAGTTTTCTCTCAAGCGATACACTTTTTCATCTAGTCAATTGAATAGGCCTACAGGGAACTTATGAGCTTTTCTCCACTTTGAAAACCATGATTTTCCGCAAGTATTTCTTTCAAAAACTCACTCAAATCTCACTGGGAAACAATGTGGTGGATGCTGCGGCTTCTTACTTTCATGGTTTCATTGGAGAGATTCATTTGTTTCTTCATTTTTGCAGAAGAAGCCTGTTTGGAACAAAATGACTCTTTCTCCCTCTAGAAAACTGATTGGCAGGTAATATTTCTGCATTCGACAGCTATGATTTCCAGGAGTTATTTAACAAAAACTAACTTAATTCTCATGGAAAAAATGTGCTACATGCTGCAGCTTCTAACATAGTTGGTTTTCCTTCGAGAGATACATGTGCGTCTTCAACACAGCTGAACCAGCCTATTTCGATCAAACCAAGTCTATACCTGCCTTGTAGCAACTGAAATGAACTTTCCCTTTCAAAAGCTACCTCAATGCTCACGGGAAGCCAATGCACTAGATGAAACAGATGGCTTTCTTTCAAGAGATACATTTGTTTTTCCAATGTAGCTGAATAGGCTTATTGGAACTAAAGGAGCCTTTCTCCATGTTGAAAACTGTGATTTCCAGGAAGTATTAAATAAAAAAACGAACTCATTTCTCACATGGAAACAATGTGCTAGATGCTTCTCTTTCTAACTAGATGGTTTTCCTTTGAGAGATACATGTGTTTCATCAACTCAGTTCTATAGGCCTATTTGGAAGAAAGAGAGCCTATGTCCGCATTGAAAAATCACGTGGCAGTAAGAATTCCTTTCAAATACTCATGCAATGCTAACAGGGATACAAAGTCTTGAAGCTCCAGCTTCTAACTCAAGCGATTTTCTTTTCAGAGATACTTTATTTTTGTCCACTCACCTGAATATGCCTCTTGGAACCAAATTTTCCTTTCTCCTCCTTGAAAAACTAACGTTTTCAGGCAGTATTCCTTTCTACAACTGACACAATTCTTACAGAAAACAATTTGCTACATGCTCCTCATATTAACACAGATAGTTTTCTATCAAGCGATACATGTTTTTTGTCAACTCAATTGAATAGGCCTACTGGGAACTTAGGAGCTTTTCTTCACTTTGAAAATCAAGATTTTCAGGAAGTATTTCTTTCAAAAATTCACTCAAATCTCGTTGGGAAACAATGCCCTAGATGCTGCGGCTTCTTACTTTTACAGTTTTCGTTGGAGAGATACATTTGTTTCTTCATTTTTGCTGAAAAGCCTGTTTGGAACAAAACGACTCTTTCTCCCTGTAGAAAACTAAGACTTGCAGGTAGTTTTTCTGTGAACAACCAACTCAATTCTCCATGTAAAAATGTGCAGGAAGCTCCATGTACGAACTCAGATGGCTTTGTTTTGAGAGATACAGGTGTTTCTTCAACTTTGCTGATAAGGCTTATTGGTTACAAAATGAACCTTTCTTTCCTGTGAAAACTATCATCTGCAGGAATATTCCTTTCTCTAACTAACTGAATTCTCCAAAGGAAACAATGTGCTAGCTGCTGCCGCTTCTAACTTGGATGGTTTTCTTTGAGAGATACATGGGTGATGTCAACTCGCTTAAGTAGGCCTCTTTGAACAAAATGACCCTTGCATCACCTTGAAAATTCTACTATTTGGGAAATATGCCTTTCTAAAACAAATTCAATTGCAACAAGTAAACAATGTGCTAATGCTTCAGCTTCTAACCTAGAAGGTTTTCTGTGGTGGGACACATGTGTTTCTCACTCTGCTGAATATGCCTATTTGGGGCAAACAGAGCCACCCTCCCCTTTGAAATACCTATGTTGCAGGAAGCATTCCTCTGAAAAAATGACAGAATTCTCAAAAGGAAACAATGTACTAGAAGCTTCAGCTTCTAACACTGAATGTTTTCTTTTGAGAGATATATGTGCTTGTTCAACATAGGAGAATAGGGTTATCTGGAACAAAATGTGCCTTTATCCACCTTGAAAACTATGATTTTCAGGAAGCATTCCTTTCAAAAACGCACTCGTTTCACACAGGGGAACAAGGTGCTGGAAAGTGTGGCTCCTCACACACATGGTTTTCGTTAGAGAGATCCATGCGATTCTTCAACTTTGCAAGTGGACCTATTGGAAAAAAATGAGCTTTTCTCCACCTTGAAATCTTTGCTTTCCGGGAAGGATTCCTGTCAAAATTTCACTCAATTCTCACAAGGAAACACGATGCTGCATGGTCCTCATTCTAACATAGATGGTTTTGTTTCAAGAGATACATGTGTTTCTTCAACTCAGCTTAATAGCCATATTTAGAGCAAACAGAGTCTATAAACACTTTGAAACACCTAAGTTGCAGGAATAATTCCTTTGAAGAACTAAGTCAATTCTCACAGGGAAACAAAGTGATCGAGGCTCCCCCTTTTAACCCAGATGGATTACTTTGGAGAGATACATGTGCTTCTTCAACTGAATGGAATAAGCCTCTTTGGAAGAAAATGAGGTTTTCAATAGCTTCAAAACTGTGATTTGCAGGAAGTATTATTTTCAAAAACCAACTCAATTCTCATGGGGACACAATGTGGTAGATGCTCCTGATTCTGACACATTTGGATTTTTTGGAGATACAAGTGTTTTATCAACGTAGCTGAAGAGGCATATTTGTAATAAAGAAAGCCTATCTCCATCTTGAAAAACCCTAATTGCAGGAAGTATTACTTTCCAAAACTAACACAGTTCTCACAGGTAAACAATAGGCAGCATGCTGCACCTTCTACCATACACGGTTTTCTTTGCAGAGATACATGTGTTTCTTCAACTCTGATGAATAGGCCTATTTGGAGCCAAGTGAACCAATCTCCACCTTGAAAAACCTACGTTGCCAAAAGTATTCCTCTGATAAACTAACCTGACTCTCAATGGGAAACTGTGCTTCATTCTCCTTCTTCTAAAATAAATGGTTTTCTTTCGAGAGATACATGTGTTTCTTCAACTGAGCTGAATAGGCCTGTAGAAGCAAGCAGAGCCTATCTCCACTTTGAAAACTAATTTGTAGGAAGTATTTCCTTCAAAAACTAACTCAAGTCTCAGGGAAAAAATGTGGTAGAGGCTGCAGCTTCTATCATAGAAGATTTTGGTGATAGATACATGTGTTTCGTCATGTTTGCTGCAGAGGCCTATTTAGAGCGAAGGGAGCCTATCTCCACCTTGAAGAACCTAAGAGTCAGGAAGTATTCTGTTCAGAAAATACCACAATTCTCACAGGTAAACAATGCGGTAGATGCTCCTGCTTCTAACTCGGACGACTTTCTTTTGAAATATACATGTTTTTCTTCAACTCAGATGAATAGGCCTATTTGGATCAAACAGAGCCTCTCTCCACCATGAAACACCGAAGCCGCAGGAAGTATTCCTTTCAAAAACTGATGCCGTTCCCACAGGGAAACCAGTTGGTAGATGGTCCTCCTTTTAACACAGATGGTTTTCCTTTGAGAGATATTTGTGTTTCCTCAACATAGCTTGATAGGCCTATTTAGAACTAATTGACATTTCTCCACCTTGAAACTTTGATTTGCTTTAAATACTCCTTTCAAAAACTAACTGAATTCACCCTCGGAGAAAATGTGCTCAATGCTGCAGCTTCAACATGGATGGTTTTCTTTGGAGAGATCCATGTGTATCTTGAGTGAAGCTGCAGAGCCTGTTTAGATCAAACACAGCCGGTCTTCATCTTGAAACAATAAAGCTGCAGGAAGTCTTCCTTCTCAATACAAACTTAGTCCTCAAAGGGAAACAATGTGCTACAAGGAGCAGCTCCTTGAACAGATGGTTTTCTTTCGAGAGATTTATGTTTTCCTTCAACTTAGCCTTAGCGGTGTAGTAGGAAACAAATGGGCATTTCTCCACCTTGAAAACTGTGATTTCCAGGAAGTATTTCTTTCAGAAACTCACTCAGTTCTCACAGGGAAACAATGCACTAGATGCGGCATTTCTAACAGAGATGGTTTTCTTTTGAGAGGCTTCTGCGTTTCCTCAGCGGAGTTGAATAGGCTGATTTGCAGTAAAGAGAGCCTATCTCCACCTTGAAAACTATGATTTCCAGGAGTTATTAAACAAAAACTAACTTCATTCTCATGGAAAAAATGTGCTAGATGCTGCCGTTTCTGACATTGCTCGTTTTCCTTTGAGAGATACTTGTGCTTCTTCAATACAGCTGAATCGGCCTATTTCGATCAAACTGAGTCTATCTCTGTCTTGTAGCAACTGAAATGAAGTTTCCCTTCAAAAGCTAGCTCAATTCTCACGGGGAGCCAACACACTAGATTCTGCTGTTTCTTACACAGATGGTTTTCTTTCAAGAGATACATTTGTTTTTTCTACGTAGCTGAATAGGTCTAGTGGAACTAAAAGAGCCTTTCTCCACGTTGAAATCTATGATTTCCAGGAAGGAGTAAATAAAAAAACTAACTCATTCTCACATGAAAGCAATGTGCTAGATGCTCCTGTTTCTAAGTAGATGGTTTTCCTTTGAGAGATACATGTGTTTCATCAAGTCAGTTGCATAGGCCTATTTGGAACCAAGAGAGCCTATCACCACATTGAGAGATCCACATGGCACTAAGTATTCCTTTCAAAAAGGAACTCAATTCTCACAGGGATACAAATTCTAGAAGCTCCAGAGTGTAACTCACATGATTTGCTTTTCAGACATACTTTATTTTTGTCTACCAACTGAATATGCCTCTTGGAACCAAATTTTTCTTTCTCCTCCTTGAAAACTATGGTTTGAAAGATGTATGCCTTTCGAAAACAAACACAATTCTTACAGGGAAACAATGTGCTGGATGCTCCTGCCATTAACATGGACAGTTTTCTCTCAAGCGATACACTTTTTCATCTAGTCAATTGAATAGGCCTACAGGGAACTTATGAGCTTTTCTCCACTTTGAAAACCATGATTTTCCGCAAGTATTTCTTTCAAAAACTCACTCAAATCTCACTGGGAAACAATGTGGTGGATGCTGCGGCTTCTTACTTTCATGGTTTCATTGGAGAGATTCATTTGTTTCTTCATTTTTGCAGAAGAAGCCTGTTTGGAACAAAATGACTCTTTCTCCCTCTAGAAAACTGATTGGCAGGTAATATTTCTGCATTCGACAGCTATGATTTCCAGGAGTTATTTAACAAAAACTAACTTAATTCTCATGGAAAAAATGTGCTACATGCTGCAGCTTCTAACATAGTTGGTTTTCCTTCGAGAGATACATGTGCGTCTTCAACACAGCTGAACCAGCCTATTTCGATCAAACCAAGTCTATACCTGCCTTGTAGCAACTGAAATGAACTTTCCCTTTCAAAAGCTACCTCAATGCTCACGGGAAGCCAATGCACTAGATGAAACAGATGGCTTTCTTTCAAGAGATACATTTGTTTTTCCAATGTAGCTGAATAGGCTTATTGGAACTAAAGGAGCCTTTCTCCATGTTGAAAACTGTGATTTCCAGGAAGTATTAAATAAAAAAACGAACTCATTTCTCACATGGAAACAATGTGCTAGATGCTTCTCTTTCTAACTAGATGGTTTTCCTTTGAGAGATACATGTGTTTCATCAACTCAGTTCTATAGGCCTATTTGGAAGAAAGAGAGCCTATGTCCGCATTGAAAAATCACGTGGCAGTAAGAATTCCTTTCAAATACTCATGCAATGCTAACAGGGATACAAAGTCTTGAAGCTCCAGCTTCTAACTCAAGCGATTTTCTTTTCAGAGATACTTTATTTTTGTCCACTCACCTGAATATGCCTCTTGGAACCAAATTTTCCTTTCTCCTCCTTGAAAAACTAACGTTTTCAGGCAGTATTCCTTTCTACAACTGACACAATTCTTACAGAAAACAATTTGCTACATGCTCCTCATATTAACACAGATAGTTTTCTATCAAGCGATACATGTTTTTTGTCAACTCAATTGAATAGGCCTACTGGGAACTTAGGAGCTTTTCTTCACTTTGAAAATCAAGATTTTCAGGAAGTATTTCTTTCAAAAATTCACTCAAATCTCGTTGGGAAACAATGCCCTAGATGCTGCGGCTTCTTACTTTTACAGTTTTCGTTGGAGAGATACATTTGTTTCTTCATTTTTGCTGAAAAGCCTGTTTGGAACAAAACGACTCTTTCTCCCTGTAGAAAACTAAGACTTGCAGGTAGTTTTTCTGTGAACAACCAACTCAATTCTCCATGTAAAAATGTGCAGGAAGCTCCATGTACGAACTCAGATGGCTTTGTTTTGAGAGATACAGGTGTTTCTTCAACTTTGCTGATAAGGCTTATTGGTTACAAAATGAACCTTTCTTTCCTGTGAAAACTATCATCTGCAGGAATATTCCTTTCTCTAACTAACTGAATTCTCCAAAGGAAACAATGTGCTAGCTGCTGCCGCTTCTAACTTGGATGGTTTTCTTTGAGAGATACATGGGTGATGTCAACTCGCTTAAGTAGGCCTCTTTGAACAAAATGACCCTTGCATCACCTTGAAAATTCTACTATTTGGGAAATATGCCTTTCTAAAACAAATTCAATTGCAACAAGTAAACAATGTGCTAATGCTTCAGCTTCTAACCTAGAAGGTTTTCTGTGGTGGGACACATGTGTTTCTCACTCTGCTGAATATGCCTATTTGGGGCAAACAGAGCCACCCTCCCCTTTGAAATACCTATGTTGCAGGAAGCATTCCTCTGAAAAAATGACAGAATTCTCAAAAGGAAACAATGTACTAGAAGCTTCAGCTTCTAACACTGAATGTTTTCTTTTGAGAGATATATGTGCTTGTTCAACATAGGAGAATAGGGTTATCTGGAACAAAATGTGCCTTTATCCACCTTGAAAACTATGATTTTCAGGAAGCATTCCTTTCAAAAACGCACTCGTTTCACACAGGGGAACAAGGTGCTGGAAAGTGTGGCTCCTCACACACATGGTTTTCGTTAGAGAGATCCATGCGATTCTTCAACTTTGCAAGTGGACCTATTGGAAAAAAATGAGCTTTTCTCCACCTTGAAATCTTTGCTTTCCGGGAAGGATTCCTGTCAAAATTTCACTCAATTCTCACAAGGAAACACGATGCTGCATGGTCCTCATTCTAACATAGATGGTTTTGTTTCAAGAGATACATGTGTTTCTTCAACTCAGCTTAATAGCCATATTTAGAGCAAACAGAGTCTATAAACACTTTGAAACACCTAAGTTGCAGGAATAATTCCTTTGAAGAACTAAGTCAATTCTCACAGGGAAACAAAGTGATCGAGGCTCCCCCTTTTAACCCAGATGGATTACTTTGGAGAGATACATGTGCTTCTTCAACTGAATGGAATAAGCCTCTTTGGAAGAAAATGAGGTTTTCAATAGCTTCAAAACTGTGATTTGCAGGAAGTATTATTTTCAAAAACCAACTCAATTCTCATGGGGACACAATGTGGTAGATGCTCCTGATTCTGACACATTTGGATTTTTTGGAGATACAAGTGTTTTATCAACGTAGCTGAAGAGGCATATTTGTAATAAAGAAAGCCTATCTCCATCTTGAAAAACCCTAATTGCAGGAAGTATTACTTTCCAAAACTAACACAGTTCTCACAGGTAAACAATAGGCAGCATGCTGCACCTTCTACCATACACGGTTTTCTTTGCAGAGATACATGTGTTTCTTCAACTCTGATGAATAGGCCTATTTGGAGCCAAGTGAACCAATCTCCACCTTGAAAAACCTACGTTGCCAAAAGTATTCCTCTGATAAACTAACCTGACTCTCAATGGGAAACTGTGCTTCATTCTCCTTCTTCTAAAATAAATGGTTTTCTTTCGAGAGATACATGTGTTTCTTCAACTGAGCTGAATAGGCCTGTAGAAGCAAGCAGAGCCTATCTCCACTTTGAAAACTAATTTGCAGGAAGTATTTCCTTCAAAAACTAACTCAAGTCTCAGGGAAAAAATGTGGTAGAGGCTGCAGCTTCTATCATAGAAGATTTTGGTGATAGATACATGTGTTTCGTCATGTTTGCTGCAGAGGCCTATTTAGAGCGAAGGGAGCCTATCTCCACCTTGAAGAACCTAAGAGTCAGGAAGTATTCTGTTCAGAAAATACCACAATTCTCACAGGTAAACAATGCGGTAGATGCTCCTGCTTCTAACTCGGACGACTTTCTTTTGAAATATACATGTTTTTCTTCAACTCAGATGAATAGGCCTATTTGGATCAAACAGAGCCTCTCTCCACCATGAAACACCGAAGCCGCAGGAAGTATTCCTTTCAAAAACTGATGCCGTTCCCACAGGGAAACCAGTTGGTAGATGGTCCTCCTTTTAACACAGATGGTTTTCCTTTGAGAGATATTTGTGTTTCCTCAACATAGCTTGATAGGCCTATTTAGAACTAATTGACATTTCTCCACCTTGAAACTTTGATTTGCTTTAAATACTCCTTTCAAAAACTAACTGAATTCACCCTCGGAGAAAATGTGCTCAATGCTGCAGCTTCAACATGGATGGTTTTCTTTGGAGAGATCCATGTGTATCTTGAGTGAAGCTGCAGAGCCTGTTTAGATCAAACACAGCCGGTCTTCATCTTGAAACAATAAAGCTGCAGGAAGTCTTCCTTCTCAATACAAACTTAGTCCTCAAAGGGAAACAATGTGCTACAAGGAGCAGCTCCTTGAACAGATGGTTTTCTTTCGAGAGATTTATGTTTTCCTTCAACTTAGCCTTAGCGGTGTAGTAGGAAACAAATGGGCATTTCTCCACCTTGAAAACTGTGATTTCCAGGAAGTATTTCTTTCAGAAACTCACTCAGTTCTCACAGGGAAACAATGCACTAGATGCGGCATTTCTAACAGAGATGGTTTTCTTTTGAGAGGCTTCTGCGTTTCCTCAGCGGAGTTGAATAGGCTGATTTGCAGTAAAGAGAGCCTATCTCCACCTTGAAAACTATGATTTCCAGGAGTTATTAAACAAAAACTAACTTAATTCTCATGGAAAAAATGTGCTAGATGCTGCCGTTTCTGACATTGCTCGTTTTCCTTTGAGAGATACTTGTGCTTCTTCAATACAGCTGAATCGGCCTATTTCGATCAAACTGAGTCTATCTCTGTCTTGTAGCAACTGAAATGAAGTTTCCCTTCAAAAGCTAGCTCAATTCTCACGGGGAGCCAACACACTAGATTCTGCTGTTTCTTACACAGATGGTTTTCTTTCAAGAGATACATTTGTTTTTTCTACGTAGCTGAATAGGTCTAGTGGAACTAAAAGAGCCTTTCTCCACGTTGAAATCTATGATTTCCAGGAAGGAGTAAATAAAAAAACTAACTCATTCTCACATGAAAGCAATGTGCTAGATGCTCCTGTTTCTAAGTAGATGGTTTTCCTTTGAGAGATACATGTGTTTCATCAAGTCAGTTGCATAGGCCTATTTGGAACCAAGAGAGCCTATCACCACATTGAGAGATCCACATGGCACTAAGTATTCCTTTCAAAAAGGAACTCAATTCTCACAGGGATACAAATTCTAGAAGCTCCAGAGTGTAACTCACATGATTTGCTTTTCAGACATACTTTATTTTTGTCTACCAACTGAATATGCCTCTTGGAACCAAATTTTTCTTTCTCCTCCTTGAAAACTATGGTTTGAAAGATGTATGCCTTTCGAAAACAAACACAATTCTTACAGGGAAACAATGTGCTGGATGCTCCTGCCATTAACATGGACAGTTTTCTCTCAAGCGATACACTTTTTCATCTAGTCAATTGAATAGGCCTACAGGGAACTTATGAGCTTTTCTCCACTTTGAAAACCATGATTTTCCGCAAGTATTTCTTTCAAAAACTCACTCAAATCTCACTGGGAAACAATGTGGTGGATGCTGCGGCTTCTTACTTTCATGGTTTCATTGGAGAGATTCATTTGTTTCTTCATTTTTGCAGAAGAAGCCTGTTTGGAACAAAATGACTCTTTCTCCCTCTAGAAAACTGATTGGCAGGTAATATTTCTGCATTCGACAGCTATGATTTCCAGGAGTTATTTAACAAAAACTAACTTAATTCTCATGGAAAAAATGTGCTACATGCTGCAGCTTCTAACATAGTTGGTTTTCCTTCGAGAGATACATGTGCGTCTTCAACACAGCTGAACCAGCCTATTTCGATCAAACCAAGTCTATACCTGCCTTGTAGCAACTGAAATGAACTTTCCCTTTCAAAAGCTACCTCAATGCTCACGGGAAGCCAATGCACTAGATGAAACAGATGGCTTTCTTTCAAGAGATACATTTGTTTTTCCAATGTAGCTGAATAGGCTTATTGGAACTAAAGGAGCCTTTCTCCATGTTGAAAACTGTGATTTCCAGGAAGTATTAAATAAAAAAACGAACTCATTTCTCACATGGAAACAATGTGCTAGATGCTTCTCTTTCTAACTAGATGGTTTTCCTTTGAGAGATACATGTGTTTCATCAACTCAGTTCTATAGGCCTATTTGGAAGAAAGAGAGCCTATGTCCGCATTGAAAAATCACGTGGCAGTAAGAATTCCTTTCAAATACTCATGCAATGCTAACAGGGATACAAAGTCTTGAAGCTCCAGCTTCTAACTCAAGCGATTTTCTTTTCAGAGATACTTTATTTTTGTCCACTCACCTGAATATGCCTCTTGGAACCAAATTTTCCTTTCTCCTCCTTGAAAAACTAACGTTTTCAGGCAGTATTCCTTTCTACAACTGACACAATTCTTACAGAAAACAATTTGCTACATGCTCCTCATATTAACACAGATAGTTTTCTATCAAGCGATACATGTTTTTTGTCAACTCAATTGAATAGGCCTACTGGGAACTTAGGAGCTTTTCTTCACTTTGAAAATCAAGATTTTCAGGAAGTATTTCTTTCAAAAATTCACTCAAATCTCGTTGGGAAACAATGCCCTAGATGCTGCGGCTTCTTACTTTTACAGTTTTCGTTGGAGAGATACATTTGTTTCTTCATTTTTGCTGAAAAGCCTGTTTGGAACAAAACGACTCTTTCTCCCTGTAGAAAACTAAGACTTGCAGGTAGTTTTTCTGTGAACAACCAACTCAATTCTCCATGTAAAAATGTGCAGGAAGCTCCATGTACGAACTCAGATGGCTTTGTTTTGAGAGATACAGGTGTTTCTTCAACTTTGCTGATAAGGCTTATTGGTTACAAAATGAACCTTTCTTTCCTGTGAAAACTATCATCTGCAGGAATATTCCTTTCTCTAACTAACTGAATTCTCCAAAGGAAACAATGTGCTAGCTGCTGCCGCTTCTAACTTGGATGGTTTTCTTTGAGAGATACATGGGTGATGTCAACTCGCTTAAGTAGGCCTCTTTGAACAAAATGACCCTTGCATCACCTTGAAAATTCTACTATTTGGGAAATATGCCTTTCTAAAACAAATTCAATTGCAACAAGTAAACAATGTGCTAATGCTTCAGCTTCTAACCTAGAAGGTTTTCTGTGGTGGGACACATGTGTTTCTCACTCTGCTGAATATGCCTATTTGGGGCAAACAGAGCCACCCTCCCCTTTGAAATACCTATGTTGCAGGAAGCATTCCTCTGAAAAAATGACAGAATTCTCAAAAGGAAACAATGTACTAGAAGCTTCAGCTTCTAACACTGAATGTTTTCTTTTGAGAGATATATGTGCTTGTTCAACATAGGAGAATAGGGTTATCTGGAACAAAATGTGCCTTTATCCACCTTGAAAACTATGATTTTCAGGAAGCATTCCTTTCAAAAACGCACTCGTTTCACACAGGGGAACAAGGTGCTGGAAAGTGTGGCTCCTCACACACATGGTTTTCGTTAGAGAGATCCATGCGATTCTTCAACTTTGCAAGTGGACCTATTGGAAAAAAATGAGCTTTTCTCCACCTTGAAATCTTTGCTTTCCGGGAAGGATTCCTGTCAAAATTTCACTCAATTCTCACAAGGAAACACGATGCTGCATGGTCCTCATTCTAACATAGATGGTTTTGTTTCAAGAGATACATGTGTTTCTTCAACTCAGCTTAATAGCCATATTTAGAGCAAACAGAGTCTATAAACACTTTGAAACACCTAAGTTGCAGGAATAATTCCTTTGAAGAACTAAGTCAATTCTCACAGGGAAACAAAGTGATCGAGGCTCCCCCTTTTAACCCAGATGGATTACTTTGGAGAGATACATGTGCTTCTTCAACTGAATGGAATAAGCCTCTTTGGAAGAAAATGAGGTTTTCAATAGCTTCAAAACTGTGATTTGCAGGAAGTATTATTTTCAAAAACCAACTCAATTCTCATGGGGACACAATGTGGTAGATGCTCCTGATTCTGACACATTTGGATTTTTTGGAGATACAAGTGTTTTATCAACGTAGCTGAAGAGGCATATTTGTAATAAAGAAAGCCTATCTCCATCTTGAAAAACCCTAATTGCAGGAAGTATTACTTTCCAAAACTAACACAGTTCTCACAGGTAAACAATAGGCAGCATGCTGCACCTTCTACCATACACGGTTTTCTTTGCAGAGATACATGTGTTTCTTCAACTCTGATGAATAGGCCTATTTGGAGCCAAGTGAACCAATCTCCACCTTGAAAAACCTACGTTGCCAAAAGTATTCCTCTGATAAACTAACCTGACTCTCAATGGGAAACTGTGCTTCATTCTCCTTCTTCTAAAATAAATGGTTTTCTTTCGAGAGATACATGTGTTTCTTCAACTGAGCTGAATAGGCCTGTAGAAGCAAGCAGAGCCTATCTCCACTTTGAAAACTAATTTGCAGGAAGTATTTCCTTCAAAAACTAACTCAAGTCTCAGGGAAAAAATGTGGTAGAGGCTGCAGCTTCTATCATAGAAGATTTTGGTGATAGATACATGTGTTTCGTCATGTTTGCTGCAGAGGCCTATTTAGAGCGAAGGGAGCCTATCTCCACCTTGAAGAACCTAAGAGTCAGGAAGTATTCTGTTCAGAAAATACCACAATTCTCACAGGTAAACAATGCGGTAGATGCTCCTGCTTCTAACTCGGACGACTTTCTTTTGAAATATACATGTTTTTCTTCAACTCAGATGAATAGGCCTATTTGGATCAAACAGAGCCTCTCTCCACCATGAAACACCGAAGCCGCAGGAAGTATTCCTTTCAAAAACTGATGCCGTTCCCACAGGGAAACCAGTTGGTAGATGGTCCTCCTTTTAACACAGATGGTTTTCCTTTGAGAGATATTTGTGTTTCCTCAACATAGCTTGATAGGCCTATTTAGAACTAATTGACATTTCTCCACCTTGAAACTTTGATTTGCTTTAAATACTCCTTTCAAAAACTAACTGAATTCACCCTCGGAGAAAATGTGCTCAATGCTGCAGCTTCAACATGGATGGTTTTCTTTGGAGAGATCCATGTGTATCTTGAGTGAAGCTGCAGAGCCTGTTTAGATCAAACACAGCCGGTCTTCATCTTGAAACAATAAAGCTGCAGGAAGTCTTCCTTCTCAATACAAACTTAGTCCTCAAAGGGAAACAATGTGCTACAAGGAGCAGCTCCTTGAACAGATGGTTTTCTTTCGAGAGATTTATGTTTTCCTTCAACTTAGCCTTAGCGGTGTAGTAGGAAACAAATGGGCATTTCTCCACCTTGAAAACTGTGATTTCCAGGAAGTATTTCTTTCAGAAACTCACTCAGTTCTCACAGGGAAACAATGCACTAGATGCGGCATTTCTAACAGAGATGGTTTTCTTTTGAGAGGCTTCTGCGTTTCCTCAGCGGAGTTGAATAGGCTGATTTGGAGTAAAGAGAGCCTATCTCCACCTTGAAAACTATGATTTCCAGGAGTTATTAAACAAAAACTAACTTCATTCTCATGGAAAAAATGTGCTAGATGCTGCCGTTTCTGACATTGCTCGTTTTCCTTTGAGAGATACTTGTGCTTCTTCAATACAGCTGAATCGGCCTATTTCGATCAAACTGAGTCTATCTCTGTCTTGTAGCAACTGAAATGAAGTTTCCCTTCAAAAGCTAGCTCAATTCTCACGGGGAGCCAACACACTAGATTCTGCTGTTTCTTACACAGATGGTTTTCTTTCAAGAGATACATTTGTTTTTTCTACGTAGCTGAATAGGTCTAGTGGAACTAAAAGAGCCTTTCTCCACGTTGAAATCTATGATTTCCAGGAAGGAGTAAATAAAAAAACTAACTCATTCTCACATGAAAGCAATGTGCTAGATGCTCCTGTTTCTAAGTAGATGGTTTTCCTTTGAGAGATACATGTGTTTCATCAAGTCAGTTGCATAGGCCTATTTGGAACCAAGAGAGCCTATCACCACATTGAGAGATCCACATGGCACTAAGTATTCCTTTCAAAAAGGAACTCAATTCTCACAGGGATACAAATTCTAGAAGCTCCAGAGTGTAACTCACATGATTTGCTTTTCAGACATACTTTATTTTTGTCTACCAACTGAATATGCCTCTTGGAACCAAATTTTTCTTTCTCCTCCTTGAAAACTATGGTTTGAAAGATGTATGCCTTTCGAAAACAAACACAATTCTTACAGGGAAACAATGTGCTGGATGCTCCTGCCATTAACATGGACAGTTTTCTCTCAAGCGATACACTTTTTCATCTAGTCAATTGAATAGGCCTACAGGGAACTTATGAGCTTTTCTCCACTTTGAAAACCATGATTTTCCGCAAGTATTTCTTTCAAAAACTCACTCAAATCTCACTGGGAAACAATGTGGTGGATGCTGCGGCTTCTTACTTTCATGGTTTCATTGGAGAGATTCATTTGTTTCTTCATTTTTGCAGAAGAAGCCTGTTTGGAACAAAATGACTCTTTCTCCCTCTAGAAAACTGATTGGCAGGTAATATTTCTGCATTCGACAGCTATGATTTCCAGGAGTTATTTAACAAAAACTAACTTAATTCTCATGGAAAAAATGTGCTACATGCTGCAGCTTCTAACATAGTTGGTTTTCCTTCGAGAGATACATGTGCGTCTTCAACACAGCTGAACCAGCCTATTTCGATCAAACCAAGTCTATACCTGCCTTGTAGCAACTGAAATGAACTTTCCCTTTCAAAAGCTACCTCAATGCTCACGGGAAGCCAATGCACTAGATGAAACAGATGGCTTTCTTTCAAGAGATACATTTGTTTTTCCAATGTAGCTGAATAGGCTTATTGGAACTAAAGGAGCCTTTCTCCATGTTGAAAACTGTGATTTCCAGGAAGTATTAAATAAAAAAACGAACTCATTTCTCACATGGAAACAATGTGCTAGATGCTTCTCTTTCTAACTAGATGGTTTTCCTTTGAGAGATACATGTGTTTCATCAACTCAGTTCTATAGGCCTATTTGGAAGAAAGAGAGCCTATGTCCGCATTGAAAAATCACGTGGCAGTAAGAATTCCTTTCAAATACTCATGCAATGCTAACAGGGATACAAAGTCTTGAAGCTCCAGCTTCTAACTCAAGCGATTTTCTTTTCAGAGATACTTTATTTTTGTCCACTCACCTGAATATGCCTCTTGGAACCAAATTTTCCTTTCTCCTCCTTGAAAAACTAACGTTTTCAGGCAGTATTCCTTTCTACAACTGACACAATTCTTACAGAAAACAATTTGCTACATGCTCCTCATATTAACACAGATAGTTTTCTATCAAGCGATACATGTTTTTTGTCAACTCAATTGAATAGGCCTACTGGGAACTTAGGAGCTTTTCTTCACTTTGAAAATCAAGATTTTCAGGAAGTATTTCTTTCAAAAATTCACTCAAATCTCGTTGGGAAACAATGCCCTAGATGCTGCGGCTTCTTACTTTTACAGTTTTCGTTGGAGAGATACATTTGTTTCTTCATTTTTGCTGAAAAGCCTGTTTGGAACAAAACGACTCTTTCTCCCTGTAGAAAACTAAGACTTGCAGGTAGTTTTTCTGTGAACAACCAACTCAATTCTCCATGTAAAAATGTGCAGGAAGCTCCATGTACGAACTCAGATGGCTTTGTTTTGAGAGATACAGGTGTTTCTTCAACTTTGCTGATAAGGCTTATTGGTTACAAAATGAACCTTTCTTTCCTGTGAAAACTATCATCTGCAGGAATATTCCTTTCTCTAACTAACTGAATTCTCCAAAGGAAACAATGTGCTAGCTGCTGCCGCTTCTAACTTGGATGGTTTTCTTTGAGAGATACATGGGTGATGTCAACTCGCTTAAGTAGGCCTCTTTGAACAAAATGACCCTTGCATCACCTTGAAAATTCTACTATTTGGGAAATATGCCTTTCTAAAACAAATTCAATTGCAACAAGTAAACAATGTGCTAATGCTTCAGCTTCTAACCTAGAAGGTTTTCTGTGGTGGGACACATGTGTTTCTCACTCTGCTGAATATGCCTATTTGGGGCAAACAGAGCCACCCTCCCCTTTGAAATACCTATGTTGCAGGAAGCATTCCTCTGAAAAAATGACAGAATTCTCAAAAGGAAACAATGTACTAGAAGCTTCAGCTTCTAACACTGAATGTTTTCTTTTGAGAGATATATGTGCTTGTTCAACATAGGAGAATAGGGTTATCTGGAACAAAATGTGCCTTTATCCACCTTGAAAACTATGATTTTCAGGAAGCATTCCTTTCAAAAACGCACTCGTTTCACACAGGGGAACAAGGTGCTGGAAAGTGTGGCTCCTCACACACATGGTTTTCGTTAGAGAGATCCATGCGATTCTTCAACTTTGCAAGTGGACCTATTGGAAAAAAATGAGCTTTTCTCCACCTTGAAATCTTTGCTTTCCGGGAAGGATTCCTGTCAAAATTTCACTCAATTCTCACAAGGAAACACGATGCTGCATGGTCCTCATTCTAACATAGATGGTTTTGTTTCAAGAGATACATGTGTTTCTTCAACTCAGCTTAATAGCCATATTTAGAGCAAACAGAGTCTATAAACACTTTGAAACACATAAGTTGCAGGAATAATTCCTTTGAAGAACTAAGTCAATTCTCACAGGGAAACAAAGTGATCGAGGCTCCCCCTTTTAACCCAGATGGATTACTTTGGAGAGATACATGTGCTTCTTCAACTGAATGGAATAAGCCTCTTTAGAAGAAAATGAGGTTTTCAATAGCTTCAAAACTGTGATTTGCAGGAAGTATTATTTTCAAAAACCAACTCAATTCTCATGGGGACACAATGTGGTAGATGCTCCTGATTCTGACACATTTGGATTTTTTGGAGATACAAGTGTTTTATCAACGTAGCTGAAGAGGCATATTTGTAATAAAGAAAGCCTATCTCCATCTTGAAAAACCCTAATTGCAGGAAGTATTACTTTCCAAAACTAACACAGTTCTCACAGGTAAACAATAGGCAGCATGCTGCACCTTCTACCATACACGGTTTTCTTTGCAGAGATACATGTGTTTCTTCAACTCTGATGAATAGGCCTATTTGGAGCCAAGTGAACCAATCTCCACCTTGAAAAACCTACGTTGCCAAAAGTATTCCTCTGATAAACTAACCTGACTCTCAATGGGAAACTGTGCTTCATTCTCCTTCTTCTAAAATAAATGGTTTTCTTTCGAGAGATACATGTGTTTCTTCAACTGAGCTGAATAGGCCTGTAGAAGCAAGCAGAGCCTATCTCCACTTTGAAAACTAATTTGCAGGAAGTATTTCCTTCAAAAACTAACTCAAGTCTCAGGGAAAAAATGTGGTAGAGGCTGCAGCTTCTATCATAGAAGATTTTGGTGATAGATACATGTGTTTCGTCATGTTTGCTGCAGAGGCCTATTTAGAGCGAAGGGAGCCTATCTCCACCTTGAAGAACCTAAGAGTCAGGAAGTATTCTGTTCAGAAAATACCACAATTCTCACAGGTAAACAATGCGGTAGATGCTCCTGCTTCTAACTCGGACGACTTTCTTTTGAAATATACATGTTTTTCTTCAACTCAGATGAATAGGCCTATTTGGATCAAACAGAGCCTCTCTCCACCATGAAACACCGAAGCCGCAGGAAGTATTCCTTTCAAAAACTGATGCCGTTCCCACAGGGAAACCAGTTGGTAGATGGTCCTCCTTTTAACACAGATGGTTTTCCTTTGAGAGATATTTGTGTTTCCTCAACATAGCTTGATAGGCCTATTTAGAACTAATTGACATTTCTCCACCTTGAAACTTTGATTTGCTTTAAATACTCCTTTCAAAAACTAACTGAATTCACCCTCGGAGAAAATGTGCTCAATGCTGCAGCTTCAACATGGATGGTTTTCTTTGGAGAGATCCATGTGTATCTTGAGTGAAGCTGCAGAGCCTGTTTAGATCAAACACAGCCGGTCTTCATCTTGAAACAATAAAGCTGCAGGAAGTCTTCCTTCTCAATACAAACTTAGTCCTCAAAGGGAAACAATGTGCTACAAGGAGCAGCTCCTTGAACAGATGGTTTTCTTTCGAGAGATTTATGTTTTCCTTCAACTTAGCCTTAGCGGTGTAGTAGGAAACAAATGGGCATTTCTCCACCTTGAAAACTGTGATTTCCAGGAAGTATTTCTTTCAGAAACTCACTCAGTTCTCACAGGGAAACAATGCACTAGATGCGGCATTTCTAACAGAGATGGTTTTCTTTTGAGAGGCTTCTGCGTTTCCTCAGCGGAGTTGAATAGGCTGATTTGGAGTAAAGAGAGCCTATCTCCACCTTGAAAACTATGATTTCCAGGAGTTATTAAACAAAAACTAACTTAATTCTCATGGAAAAAATGTGCTAGATGCTGCCGTTTCTGACATTGCTCGTTTTCCTTTGAGAGATACTTGTGCTTCTTCAATACAGCTGAATCGGCCTATTTCGATCAAACTGAGTCTATCTCTGTCTTGTAGCAACTGAAATGAAGTTTCCCTTCAAAAGCTAGCTCAATTCTCACGGGGAGCCAACACACTAGATTCTGCTGTTTCTTACACAGATGGTTTTCTTTCAAGAGATACATTTGTTTTTTCTACGTAGCTGAATAGGTCTAGTGGAACTAAAAGAGCCTTTCTCCACGTTGAAATCTATGATTTCCAGGAAGGAGTAAATAAAAAAACTAACTCATTCTCACATGAAAGCAATGTGCTAGATGCTCCTGTTTCTAAGTAGATGGTTTTCCTTTGAGAGATACATGTGTTTCATCAAGTCAGTTGCATAGGCCTATTTGGAACCAAGAGAGCCTATCACCACATTGAGAGATCCACATGGCACTAAGTATTCCTTTCAAAAAGGAACTCAATTCTCACAGGGATACAAATTCTAGAAGCTCCAGAGTGTAACTCACATGATTTGCTTTTCAGACATACTTTATTTTTGTCTACCAACTGAATATGCCTCTTGGAACCAAATTTTTCTTTCTCCTCCTTGAAAACTATGGTTTGAAAGATGTATGCCTTTCGAAAACAAACACAATTCTTACAGGGAAACAATGTGCTGGATGCTCCTGCCATTAACATGGACAGTTTTCTCTCAAGCGATACACTTTTTCATCTAGTCAATTGAATAGGCCTACAGGGAACTTATGAGCTTTTCTCCACTTTGAAAACCATGATTTTCCGCAAGTATTTCTTTCAAAAACTCACTCAAATCTCACTGGGAAACAATGTGGTGGATGCTGCGGCTTCTTACTTTCATGGTTTCATTGGAGAGATTCATTTGTTTCTTCATTTTTGCAGAAGAAGCCTGTTTGGAACAAAATGACTCTTTCTCCCTCTAGAAAACTGATTGGCAGGTAATATTTCTGCATTCGACAGCTATGATTTCCAGGAGTTATTTAACAAAAACTAACTTAATTCTCATGGAAAAAATGTGCTACATGCTGCAGCTTCTAACATAGTTGGTTTTCCTTCGAGAGATACATGTGCGTCTTCAACACAGCTGAACCAGCCTATTTCGATCAAACCAAGTCTATACCTGCCTTGTAGCAACTGAAATGAACTTTCCCTTTCAAAAGCTACCTCAATGCTCACGGGAAGCCAATGCACTAGATGAAACAGATGGCTTTCTTTCAAGAGATACATTTGTTTTTCCAATGTAGCTGAATAGGCTTATTGGAACTAAAGGAGCCTTTCTCCATGTTGAAAACTGTGATTTCCAGGAAGTATTAAATAAAAAAACGAACTCATTTCTCACATGGAAACAATGTGCTAGATGCTTCTCTTTCTAACTAGATGGTTTTCCTTTGAGAGATACATGTGTTTCATCAACTCAGTTCTATAGGCCTATTTGGAAGAAAGAGAGCCTATGTCCGCATTGAAAAATCACGTGGCAGTAAGAATTCCTTTCAAATACTCATGCAATGCTAACAGGGATACAAAGTCTTGAAGCTCCAGCTTCTAACTCAAGCGATTTTCTTTTCAGAGATACTTTATTTTTGTCCACTCACCTGAATATGCCTCTTGGAACCAAATTTTCCTTTCTCCTCCTTGAAAAACTAACGTTTTCAGGCAGTATTCCTTTCTACAACTGACACAATTCTTACAGAAAACAATTTGCTACATGCTCCTCATATTAACACAGATAGTTTTCTATCAAGCGATACATGTTTTTTGTCAACTCAATTGAATAGGCCTACTGGGAACTTAGGAGCTTTTCTTCACTTTGAAAATCAAGATTTTCAGGAAGTATTTCTTTCAAAAATTCACTCAAATCTCGTTGGGAAACAATGCCCTAGATGCTGCGGCTTCTTACTTTTACAGTTTTCGTTGGAGAGATACATTTGTTTCTTCATTTTTGCTGAAAAGCCTGTTTGGAACAAAACGACTCTTTCTCCCTGTAGAAAACTAAGACTTGCAGGTAGTTTTTCTGTGAACAACCAACTCAATTCTCCATGTAAAAATGTGCAGGAAGCTCCATGTACGAACTCAGATGGCTTTGTTTTGAGAGATACAGGTGTTTCTTCAACTTTGCTGATAAGGCTTATTGGTTACAAAATGAACCTTTCTTTCCTGTGAAAACTATCATCTGCAGGAATATTCCTTTCTCTAACTAACTGAATTCTCCAAAGGAAACAATGTGCTAGCTGCTGCCGCTTCTAACTTGGATGGTTTTCTTTGAGAGATACATGGGTGATGTCAACTCGCTTAAGTAGGCCTCTTTGAACAAAATGACCCTTGCATCACCTTGAAAATTCTACTATTTGGGAAATATGCCTTTCTAAAACAAATTCAATTGCAACAAGTAAACAATGTGCTAATGCTTCAGCTTCTAACCTAGAAGGTTTTCTGTGGTGGGACACATGTGTTTCTCACTCTGCTGAATATGCCTATTTGGGGCAAACAGAGCCACCCTCCCCTTTGAAATACCTATGTTGCAGGAAGCATTCCTCTGAAAAAATGACAGAATTCTCAAAAGGAAACAATGTACTAGAAGCTTCAGCTTCTAACACTGAATGTTTTCTTTTGAGAGATATATGTGCTTGTTCAACATAGGAGAATAGGGTTATCTGGAACAAAATGTGCCTTTATCCACCTTGAAAACTATGATTTTCAGGAAGCATTCCTTTCAAAAACGCACTCGTTTCACACAGGGGAACAAGGTGCTGGAAAGTGTGGCTCCTCACACACATGGTTTTCGTTAGAGAGATCCATGCGATTCTTCAACTTTGCAAGTGGACCTATTGGAAAAAAATGAGCTTTTCTCCACCTTGAAATCTTTGCTTTCCGGGAAGGATTCCTGTCAAAATTTCACTCAATTCTCACAAGGAAACACGATGCTGCATGGTCCTCATTCTAACATAGATGGTTTTGTTTCAAGAGATACATGTGTTTCTTCAACTCAGCTTAATAGCCATATTTAGAGCAAACAGAGTCTATAAACACTTTGAAACACCTAAGTTGCAGGAATAATTCCTTTGAAGAACTAAGTCAATTCTCACAGGGAAACAAAGTGATCGAGGCTCCCCCTTTTAACCCAGATGGATTACTTTGGAGAGATACATGTGCTTCTTCAACTGAATGGAATAAGCCTCTTTGGAAGAAAATGAGGTTTTCAATAGCTTCAAAACTGTGATTTGCAGGAAGTATTATTTTCAAAAACCAACTCAATTCTCATGGGGACACAATGTGGTAGATGCTCCTGATTCTGACACATTTGGATTTTTTGGAGATACAAGTGTTTTATCAACGTAGCTGAAGAGGCATATTTGTAATAAAGAAAGCCTATCTCCATCTTGAAAAACCCTAATTGCAGGAAGTATTACTTTCCAAAACTAACACAGTTCTCACAGGTAAACAATAGGCAGCATGCTGCACCTTCTACCATACACGGTTTTCTTTGCAGAGATACATGTGTTTCTTCAACTCTGATGAATAGGCCTATTTGGAGCCAAGTGAACCAATCTCCACCTTGAAAAACCTACGTTGCCAAAAGTATTCCTCTGATAAACTAACCTGACTCTCAATGGGAAACTGTGCTTCATTCTCCTTCTTCTAAAATAAATGGTTTTCTTTCGAGAGATACATGTGTTTCTTCAACTGAGCTGAATAGGCCTGTAGAAGCAAGCAGAGCCTATCTCCACTTTGAAAACTAATTTGCAGGAAGTATTTCCTTCAAAAACTAACTCAAGTCTCAGGGAAAAAATGTGGTAGAGGCTGCAGCTTCTATCATAGAAGATTTTGGTGATAGATACATGTGTTTCTTCATGTTTGCTGCAGAGGCCTATTTAGAGCAAAGGGAGCCTATCTCCACCTTGAAGAACCTAAGAGTCAGGAAGTATTCTGTTCAGAAAATACCACAATTCTCACAGGTAAACAATGCGGTAGATGCTCCTGCTTCTAACTCGGACGACTTTCTTTTGAAATATACATGTTTTTCTTCAACTCAGATGAATAGGCCTATTTGGATCAAACAGAGCCTCTCTCCACCATGAAACACCGAAGCCGCAGGAAGTATTCCTTTCAAAAACTGATGCCGTTCCCACAGGGAAACCAGTTGGTAGATGGTCCTCCTTTTAACACAGATGGTTTTCCTTTGAGAGATATTTGTGTTTCCTCAACATAGCTTGATAGGCCTATTTAGAACTAATTGACATTTCTCCACCTTGAAACTTTGATTTGCTTTAAATACTCCTTTCAAAAACTAACTGAATTCACCCTCGGAGAAAATGTGCTCAATGCTGCAGCTTCAACATGGATGGTTTTCTTTGGAGAGATCCATGTGTATCTTGAGTGAAGCTGCAGAGCCTGTTTAGATCAAACACAGCCGGTCTTCATCTTGAAACAATAAAGCTGCAGGAAGTCTTCCTTCTCAATACAAACTTAGTCCTCAAAGGGAAACAATGTGCTACAAGGAGCAGCTCCTTGAACAGATGGTTTTCTTTCGAGAGATTTATGTTTTCCTTCAACTTAGCCTTAGCGGTGTAGTAGGAAACAAATGGGCATTTCTCCACCTTGAAAACTGTGATTTCCAGGAAGTATTTCTTTCAGAAACTCACTCAGTTCTCACAGGGAAACAATGCACTAGATGCGGCATTTCTAACAGAGATGGTTTTCTTTTGAGAGGCTTCTGCGTTTCCTCAGCGGAGTTGAATAGGCTGATTTGGAGTAAAGAGAGCCTATCTCCACCTTGAAAACTATGATTTCCAGGAGTTATTAAACAAAAACTAACTTAATTCTCATGGAAAAAATGTGCTAGATGCTGCCGTTTCTGACATTGCTCGTTTTCCTTTGAGAGATACTTGTGCTTCTTCAATACAGCTGAATCGGCCTATTTCGATCAAACTGAGTCTATCTCTGTCTTGTAGCAACTGAAATGAAGTTTCCCTTCAAAAGCTAGCTCAATTCTCACGGGGAGCCAACACACTAGATTCTGCTGTTTCTTACACAGATGGTTTTCTTTCAAGAGATACATTTGTTTTTTCTACGTAGCTGAATAGGTCTAGTGGAACTAAAAGAGCCTTTCTCCACGTTGAAATCTATGATTTCCAGGAAGGAGTAAATAAAAAAACTAACTCATTCTCACATGAAAGCAATGTGCTAGATGCTCCTGTTTCTAAGTAGATGGTTTTCCTTTGAGAGATACATGTGTTTCATCAAGTCAGTTGCATAGGCCTATTTGGAACCAAGAGAGCCTATCACCACATTGAGAGATCCACATGGCACTAAGTATTCCTTTCAAAAAGGAACTCAATTCTCACAGGGATACAAATTCTAGAAGCTCCAGAGTGTAACTCACATGATTTGCTTTTCAGACATACTTTATTTTTGTCTACCAACTGAATATGCCTCTTGGAACCAAATTTTTCTTTCTCCTCCTTGAAAACTATGGTTTGAAAGATGTATGCCTTTCGAAAACAAACACAATTCTTACAGGGAAACAATGTGCTGGATGCTCCTGCCATTAACATGGACAGTTTTCTCTCAAGCGATACACTTTTTCATCTAGTCAATTGAATAGGCCTACAGGGAACTTATGAGCTTTTCTCCACTTTGAAAACCATGATTTTCCGCAAGTATTTCTTTCAAAAACTCACTCAAATCTCACTGGGAAACAATGTGGTGGATGCTGCGGCTTCTTACTTTCATGGTTTCATTGGAGAGATTCATTTGTTTCTTCATTTTTGCAGAAGAAGCCTGTTTGGAACAAAATGACTCTTTCTCCCTCTAGAAAACTGATTGGCAGGTAATATTTCTGCATTCGACAGCTATGATTTCCAGGAGTTATTTAACAAAAACTAACTTAATTCTCATGGAAAAAATGTGCTACATGCTGCAGCTTCTAACATAGTTGGTTTTCCTTCGAGAGATACATGTGCGTCTTCAACACAGCTGAACCAGCCTATTTCGATCAAACCAAGTCTATACCTGCCTTGTAGCAACTGAAATGAACTTTCCCTTTCAAAAGCTACCTCAATGCTCACGGGAAGCCAATGCACTAGATGAAACAGATGGCTTTCTTTCAAGAGATACATTTGTTTTTCCAATGTAGCTGAATAGGCTTATTGGAACTAAAGGAGCCTTTCTCCATGTTGAAAACTGTGATTTCCAGGAAGTATTAAATAAAAAAACGAACTCATTTCTCACATGGAAACAATGTGCTAGATGCTTCTCTTTCTAACTAGATGGTTTTCCTTTGAGAGATACATGTGTTTCATCAACTCAGTTCTATAGGCCTATTTGGAAGAAAGAGAGCCTATGTCCGCATTGAAAAATCACGTGGCAGTAAGAATTCCTTTCAAGTACTCATGCAATGCTAACAGGGATACAAAGTCTTGAAGCTCCAGCTTCTAACTCAAGCGATTTTCTTTTCAGAGATACTTTATTTTTGTCCACTCACCTGAATATGCCTCTTGGAACCAAATTTTCCTTTCTCCTCCTTGAAAAACTAACGTTTTCAGGCAGTATTCCTTTCTACAACTGACACAATTCTTACAGAAAACAATTTGCTACATGCTCCTCATATTAACACAGATAGTTTTCTATCAAGCGATACATGTTTTTTGTCAACTCAATTGAATAGGCCTACTGGGAACTTAGGAGCTTTTCTTCACTTTGAAAATCAAGATTTTCAGGAAGTATTTCTTTCAAAAATTCACTCAAATCTCGTTGGGAAACAATGCCCTAGATGCTGCGGCTTCTTACTTTTACAGTTTTCGTTGGAGAGATACATTTGTTTCTTCATTTTTGCTGAAAAGCCTGTTTGGAACAAAACGACTCTTTCTCCCTGTAGAAAACTAAGACTTGCAGGTAGTTTTTCTGTGAACAACCAACTCAATTCTCCATGTAAAAATGTGCAGGAAGCTCCATGTACGAACTCAGATGGCTTTGTTTTGAGAGATACAGGTGTTTCTTCAACTTTGCTGATAAGGCTTATTGGTTACAAAATGAACCTTTCTTTCCTGTGAAAACTATCATCTGCAGGAATATTCCTTTCTCTAACTAACTGAATTCTCCAAAGGAAACAATGTGCTAGCTGCTGCCGCTTCTAACTTGGATGGTTTTCTTTGAGAGATACATGGGTGATGTCAACTCGCTTAAGTAGGCCTCTTTGAACAAAATGACCCTTGCATCACCTTGAAAATTCTACTATTTGGGAAATATGCCTTTCTAAAACAAATTCAATTGCAACAAGTAAACAATGTGCTAATGCTTCAGCTTCTAACCTAGAAGGTTTTCTGTGGTGGGACACATGTGTTTCTCACTCTGCTGAATATGCCTATTTGGGGCAAACAGAGCCACCCTCCCCTTTGAAATACCTATGTTGCAGGAAGCATTCCTCTGAAAAAATGACAGAATTCTCAAAAGGAAACAATGTACTAGAAGCTTCAGCTTCTAACACTGAATGTTTTCTTTTGAGAGATATATGTGCTTGTTCAACATAGGAGAATAGGGTTATCTGGAACAAAATGTGCCTTTATCCACCTTGAAAACTATGATTTTCAGGAAGCATTCCTTTCAAAAACGCACTCGTTTCACACAGGGGAACAAGGTGCTGGAAAGTGTGGCTCCTCACACACATGGTTTTCGTTAGAGAGATCCATGCGATTCTTCAACTTTGCAAGTGGACCTATTGGAAAAAAATGAGCTTTTCTCCACCTTGAAATCTTTGCTTTCCGGGAAGGATTCCTGTCAAAATTTCACTCAATTCTCACAAGGAAACACGATGCTGCATGGTCCTCATTCTAACATAGATGGTTTTGTTTCAAGAGATACATGTGTTTCTTCAACTCAGCTTAATAGCCATATTTAGAGCAAACAGAGTCTATAAACACTTTGAAACACCTAAGTTGCAGGAATAATTCCTTTGAAGAACTAAGTCAATTCTCACAGGGAAACAAAGTGATCGAGGCTCCCCCTTTTAACCCAGATGGATTACTTTGGAGAGATACATGTGCTTCTTCAACTGAATGGAATAAGCCTCTTTGGAAGAAAATGAGGTTTTCAATAGCTTCAAAACTGTGATTTGCAGGAAGTATTATTTTCAAAAACCAACTCAATTCTCATGGGGACACAATGTGGTAGATGCTCCTGATTCTGACACATTTGGATTTTTTGGAGATACAAGTGTTTTATCAACGTAGCTGAAGAGGCATATTTGTAATAAAGAAAGCCTATCTCCATCTTGAAAAACCCTAATTGCAGGAAGTATTACTTTCCAAAACTAACACAGTTCTCACAGGTAAACAATAGGCAGCATGCTGCACCTTCTACCATACACGGTTTTCTTTGCAGAGATACATGTGTTTCTTCAACTCTGATGAATAGGCCTATTTGGAGCCAAGTGAACCAATCTCCACCTTGAAAAACCTACGTTGCCAAAAGTATTCCTCTGATAAACTAACCTGACTCTCAATGGGAAACTGTGCTTCATTCTCCTTCTTCTAAAATAAATGGTTTTCTTTCGAGAGATACATGTGTTTCTTCAACTGAGCTGAATAGGCCTGTAGAAGCAAGCAGAGCCTATCTCCACTTTGAAAACTAATTTGCAGGAAGTATTTCCTTCAAAAACTAACTCAAGTCTCAGGGAAAAAATGTGGTAGAGGCTGCAGCTTCTATCATAGAAGATTTTGGTGATAGATACATGTGTTTCGTCATGTTTGCTGCAGAGGCCTATTTAGAGCGAAGGGAGCCTAACTCCACCTTGAAGAACCTAAGAGTCAGGAAGTATTCTGTTCAGAAAATACCACAATTCTCACAGGTAAACAATGCGGTAGATGCTCCTGCTTCTAACTCGGACGACTTTCTTTTGAAATATACATGTTTTTCTTCAACTCAGATGAATAGGCCTATTTGGATCAAACAGAGCCTCTCTCCACCATGAAACACCGAAGCCGCAGGAAGTATTCCTTTCAAAAACTGATGCCGTTCCCACAGGGAAACCAGTTGGTAGATGGTCCTCCTTTTAACACAGATGGTTTTCCTTTGAGAGATATTTGTGTTTCCTCAACATAGCTTGATAGGCCTATTTAGAACTAATTGACATTTCTCCACCTTGAAACTTTGATTTGCTTTAAATACTCCTTTCAAAAACTAACTGAATTCACCCTCGGAGAAAATGTGCTCAATGCTGCAGCTTCAACATGGATGGTTTTCTTTGGAGAGATCCATGTGTATCTTGAGTGAAGCTGCAGAGCCTGTTTAGATCAAACACAGCCGGTCTTCATCTTGAAACAATAAAGCTGCAGGAAGTCTTCCTTCTCAATACAAACTTAGTCCTCAAAGGGAAACAATGTGCTACAAGGAGCAGCTCCTTGAACAGATGGTTTTCTTTCGAGAGATTTATGTTTTCCTTCAACTTAGCCTTAGCGGTGTAGTAGGAAACAAATGGGCATTTCTCCACCTTGAAAACTGTGATTTCCAGGAAGTATTTCTTTCAGAAACTCACTCAGTTCTCACAGGGAAACAATGCACTAGATGCGGCATTTCTAACAGAGATGGTTTTCTTTTGAGAGGCTTCTGCGTTTCCTCAGCGGAGTTGAATAGGCTGATTTGGAGTAAAGAGAGCCTATCTCCACCTTGAAAACTATGATTTCCAGGAGTTATTAAACAAAAACTAACTTAATTCTCATGGAAAAAATGTGCTAGATGCTGCCGTTTCTGACATTGCTCGTTTTCCTTTGAGAGATACTTGTGCTTCTTCAATACAGCTGAATCGGCCTATTTCGATCAAACTGAGTCTATCTCTGTCTTGTAGCAACTGAAATGAAGTTTCCCTTCAAAAGCTAGCTCAATTCTCACGGGGAGCCAACACACTAGATTCTGCTGTTTCTTACACAGATGGTTTTCTTTCAAGAGATACATTTGTTTTTTCTACGTAGCTGAATAGGTCTAGTGGAACTAAAAGAGCCTTTCTCCACGTTGAAATCTATGATTTCCAGGAAGGAGTAAATAAAAAAACTAACTCATTCTCACATGAAAGCAATGTGCTAGATGCTCCTGTTTCTAAGTAGATGGTTTTCCTTTGAGAGATACATGTGTTTCATCAAGTCAGTTGCATAGGCCTATTTGGAACCAAGAGAGCCTATCACCACATTGAGAGATCCACATGGCACTAAGTATTCCTTTCAAAAAGGAACTCAATTCTCACAGGGATACAAATTCTAGAAGCTCCAGAGTGTAACTCACATGATTTGCTTTTCAGACATACTTTATTTTTGTCTACCAACTGAATATGCCTCTTGGAACCAAATTTTTCTTTCTCCTCCTTGAAAACTATGGTTTGAAAGATGTATGCCTTTCGAAAACAAACACAATTCTTACAGGGAAACAATGTGCTGGATGCTCCTGCCATTAACATGGACAGTTTTCTCTCAAGCGATACACTTTTTCATCTAGTCAATTGAATAGGCCTACAGGGAACTTATGAGCTTTTCTCCACTTTGAAAACCATGATTTTCCGCAAGTATTTCTTTCAAAAACTCACTCAAATCTCACTGGGAAACAATGTGGTGGATGCTGCGGCTTCTTACTTTCATGGTTTCATTGGAGAGATTCATTTGTTTCTTCATTTTTGCAGAAGAAGCCTGTTTGGAACAAAATGACTCTTTCTCCCTCTAGAAAACTGATTGGCAGGTAATATTTCTGCATTCGACAGCTATGATTTCCAGGAGTTATTTAACAAAAACTAACTTAATTCTCATGGAAAAAATGTGCTACATGCTGCAGCTTCTAACATAGTTGGTTTTCCTTCGAGAGATACATGTGCGTCTTCAACACAGCTGAACCAGCCTATTTCGATCAAACCAAGTCTATACCTGCCTTGTAGCAACTGAAATGAACTTTCCCTTTCAAAAGCTACCTCAATGCTCACGGGAAGCCAATGCACTAGATGAAACAGATGGCTTTCTTTCAAGAGATACATTTGTTTTTCCAATGTAGCTGAATAGGCTTATTGGAACTAAAGGAGCCTTTCTCCATGTTGAAAACTGTGATTTCCAGGAAGTATTAAATAAAAAAACGAACTCATTTCTCACATGGAAACAATGTGCTAGATGCTTCTCTTTCTAACTAGATGGTTTTCCTTTGAGAGATACATGTGTTTCATCAACTCAGTTCTATAGGCCTATTTGGAAGAAAGAGAGCCTATGTCCGCATTGAAAAATCACGTGGCAGTAAGAATTCCTTTCAAATACTCATGCAATGCTAACAGGGATACAAAGTCTTGAAGCTCCAGCTTCTAACTCAAGCGATTTTCTTTTCAGAGATACTTTATTTTTGTCCACTCACCTGAATATGCCTCTTGGAACCAAATTTTCCTTTCTCCTCCTTGAAAAACTAACGTTTTCAGGCAGTATTCCTTTCTACAACTGACACAATTCTTACAGAAAACAATTTGCTACATGCTCCTCATATTAACACAGATAGTTTTCTATCAAGCGATACATGTTTTTTGTCAACTCAATTGAATAGGCCTACTGGGAACTTAGGAGCTTTTCTTCACTTTGAAAATCAAGATTTTCAGGAAGTATTTCTTTCAAAAATTCACTCAAATCTCGTTGGGAAACAATGCCCTAGATGCTGCGGCTTCTTACTTTTACAGTTTTCGTTGGAGAGATACATTTGTTTCTTCATTTTTGCTGAAAAGCCTGTTTGGAACAAAACGACTCTTTCTCCCTGTAGAAAACTAAGACTTGCAGGTAGTTTTTCTGTGAACAACCAACTCAATTCTCCATGTAAAAATGTGCAGGAAGCTCCATGTACGAACTCAGATGGCTTTGTTTTGAGAGATACAGGTGTTTCTTCAACTTTGCTGATAAGGCTTATTGGTTACAAAATGAACCTTTCTTTCCTGTGAAAACTATCATCTGCAGGAATATTCCTTTCTCTAACTAACTGAATTCTCCAAAGGAAACAATGTGCTAGCTGCTGCCGCTTCTAACTTGGATGGTTTTCTTTGAGAGATACATGGGTGATGTCAACTCGCTTAAGTAGGCCTCTTTGAACAAAATGACCCTTGCATCACCTTGAAAATTCTACTATTTGGGAAATATGCCTTTCTAAAACAAATTCAATTGCAACAAGTAAACAATGTGCTAATGCTTCAGCTTCTAACCTAGAAGGTTTTCTGTGGTGGGACACATGTGTTTCTCACTCTGCTGAATATGCCTATTTGGGGCAAACAGAGCCACCCTCCCCTTTGAAATACCTATGTTGCAGGAAGCATTCCTCTGAAAAAATGACAGAATTCTCAAAAGGAAACAATGTACTAGAAGCTTCAGCTTCTAACACTGAATGTTTTCTTTTGAGAGATATATGTGCTTGTTCAACATAGGAGAATAGGGTTATCTGGAACAAAATGTGCCTTTATCCACCTTGAAAACTATGATTTTCAGGAAGCATTCCTTTCAAAAACGCACTCGTTTCACACAGGGGAACAAGGTGCTGGAAAGTGTGGCTCCTCACACACATGGTTTTCGTTAGAGAGATCCATGCGATTCTTCAACTTTGCAAGTGGACCTATTGGAAAAAAATGAGCTTTTCTCCACCTTGAAATCTTTGCTTTCCGGGAAGGATTCCTGTCAAAATTTCACTCAATTCTCACAAGGAAACACGATGCTGCATGGTCCTCATTCTAACATAGATGGTTTTGTTTCAAGAGATACATGTGTTTCTTCAACTCAGCTTAATAGCCATATTTAGAGCAAACAGAGTCTATAAACACTTTGAAACACCTAAGTTGCAGGAATAATTCCTTTGAAGAACTAAGTCAATTCTCACAGGGAAACAAAGTGATCGAGGCTCCCCCTTTTAACCCAGATGGATTACTTTGGAGAGATACATGTGCTTCTTCAACTGAATGGAATAAGCCTCTTTGGAAGAAAATGAGGTTTTCAATAGCTTCAAAACTGTGATTTGCAGGAAGTATTATTTTCAAAAACCAACTCAATTCTCATGGGGACACAATGTGGTAGATGCTCCTGATTCTGACACATTTGGATTTTTTGGAGATACAAGTGTTTTATCAACGTAGCTGAAGAGGCATATTTGTAATAAAGAAAGCCTATCTCCATCTTGAAAAACCCTAATTGCAGGAAGTATTACTTTCCAAAACTAACACAGTTCTCACAGGTAAACAATAGGCAGCATGCTGCACCTTCTACCATACACGGTTTTCTTTGCAGAGATACATGTGTTTCTTCAACTCTGATGAATAGGCCTATTTGGAGCCAAGTGAACCAATCTCCACCTTGAAAAACCTACGTTGCCAAAAGTATTCCTCTGATAAACTAACCTGACTCTCAATGGGAAACTGTGCTTCATTCTCCTTCTTCTAAAATAAATGGTTTTCTTTCGAGAGATACATGTGTTTCTTCAACTGAGCTGAATAGGCCTGTAGAAGCAAGCAGAGCCTATCTCCACTTTGAAAACTAATTTGCAGGAAGTATTTCCTTCAAAAACTAACTCAAGTCTCAGGGAAAAAATGTGGTAGAGGCTGCAGCTTCTATCATAGAAGATTTTGGTGATAGATACATGTGTTTCGTCATGTTTGCTGCAGAGGCCTATTTAGAGCGAAGGGAGCCTAACTCCACCTTGAAGAACCTAAGAGTCAGGAAGTATTCTGTTCAGAAAATACCACAATTCTCACAGGTAAACAATGCGGTAGATGCTCCTGCTTCTAACTCGGACGACTTTCTTTTGAAATATACATGTTTTTCTTCAACTCAGATGAATAGGCCTATTTGGATCAAACAGAGCCTCTCTCCACCATGAAACACCGAAGCCGCAGGAAGTATTCCTTTCAAAAACTGATGCCGTTCCCACAGGGAAACCAGTTGGTAGATGGTCCTCCTTTTAACACAGATGGTTTTCCTTTGAGAGATATTTGTGTTTCCTCAACATAGCTTGATAGGCCTATTTAGAACTAATTGACATTTCTCCACCTTGAAACTTTGATTTGCTTTAAATACTCCTTTCAAAAACTAACTGAATTCACCCTCGGAGAAAATGTGCTCAATGCTGCAGCTTCAACATGGATGGTTTTCTTTGGAGAGATCCATGTGTATCTTGAGTGAAGCTGCAGAGCCTGTTTAGATCAAACACAGCCGGTCTTCATCTTGAAACAATAAAGCTGCAGGAAGTCTTCCTTCTCAATACAAACTTAGTCCTCAAAGGGAAACAATGTGCTACAAGGAGCAGCTCCTTGAACAGATGGTTTTCTTTCGAGAGATTTATGTTTTCCTTCAACTTAGCCTTAGCGGTGTAGTAGGAAACAAATGGGCATTTCTCCACCTTGAAAACTGTGATTTCCAGGAAGTATTTCTTTCAGAAACTCACTCAGTTCTCACAGGGAAACAATGCACTAGATGCGGCATTTCTAACAGAGATGGTTTTCTTTTGAGAGGCTTCTGCGTTTCCTCAGCGGAGTTGAATAGGCTGATTTGGAGTAAAGAGAGCCTATCTCCACCTTGAAAACTATGATTTCCAGGAGTTATTAAACAAAAACTAACTTAATTCTCATGGAAAAAATGTGCTAGATGCTGCCGTTTCTGACATTGCTCGTTTTCCTTTGAGAGATACTTGTGCTTCTTCAATACAGCTGAATCGGCCTATTTCGATCAAACTGAGTCTATCTCTGTCTTGTAGCAACTGAAATGAAGTTTCCCTTCAAAAGCTAGCTCAATTCTCACGGGGAGCCAACACACTAGATTCTGCTGTTTCTTACACAGATGGTTTTCTTTCAAGAGATACATTTGTTTTTTCTACGTAGCTGAATAGGTCTAGTGGAACTAAAAGAGCCTTTCTCCACGTTGAAATCTATGATTTCCAGGAAGGAGTAAATAAAAAAACTAACTCATTCTCACATGAAAGCAATGTGCTAGATGCTCCTGTTTCTAAGTAGATGGTTTTCCTTTGAGAGATACATGTGTTTCATCAAGTCAGTTGCATAGGCCTATTTGGAACCAAGAGAGCCTATCACCACATTGAGAGATCCACATGGCACTAAGTATTCCTTTCAAAAAGGAACTCAATTCTCACAGGGATACAAATTCTAGAAGCTCCAGAGTGTAACTCACATGATTTGCTTTTCAGACATACTTTATTTTTGTCTACCAACTGAATATGCCTCTTGGAACCAAATTTTTCTTTCTCCTCCTTGAAAACTATGGTTTGAAAGATGTATGCCTTTCGAAAACAAACACAATTCTTACAGGGAAACAATGTGCTGGATGCTCCTGCCATTAACATGGACAGTTTTCTCTCAAGCGATACACTTTTTCATCTAGTCAATTGAATAGGCCTACAGGGAACTTATGAGCTTTTCTCCACTTTGAAAACCATGATTTTCCGCAAGTATTTCTTTCAAAAACTCACTCAAATCTCACTGGGAAACAATGTGGTGGATGCTGCGGCTTCTTACTTTCATGGTTTCATTGGAGAGATTCATTTGTTTCTTCATTTTTGCAGAAGAAGCCTGTTTGGAACAAAATGACTCTTTCTCCCTCTAGAAAACTGATTGGCAGGTAATATTTCTGCATTCGACAGCTATGATTTCCAGGAGTTATTTAACAAAAACTAACTTAATTCTCATGGAAAAAATGTGCTACATGCTGCAGCTTCTAACATAGTTGGTTTTCCTTCGAGAGATACATGTGCGTCTTCAACACAGCTGAACCAGCCTATTTCGATCAAACCAAGTCTATACCTGCCTTGTAGCAACTGAAATGAACTTTCCCTTTCAAAAGCTACCTCAATGCTCACGGGAAGCCAATGCACTAGATGAAACAGATGGCTTTCTTTCAAGAGATACATTTGTTTTTCCAATGTAGCTGAATAGGCTTATTGGAACTAAAGGAGCCTTTCTCCATGTTGAAAACTGTGATTTCCAGGAAGTATTAAATAAAAAAACGAACTCATTTCTCACATGGAAACAATGTGCTAGATGCTTCTCTTTCTAACTAGATGGTTTTCCTTTGAGAGATACATGTGTTTCATCAACTCAGTTCTATAGGCCTATTTGGAAGAAAGAGAGCCTATGTCCGCATTGAAAAATCACGTGGCAGTAAGAATTCCTTTCAAGTACTCATGCAATGCTAACAGGGATACAAAGTCTTGAAGCTCCAGCTTCTAACTCAAGCGATTTTCTTTTCAGAGATACTTTATTTTTGTCCACTCACCTGAATATGCCTCTTGGAACCAAATTTTCCTTTCTCCTCCTTGAAAAACTAACGTTTTCAGGCAGTATTCCTTTCTACAACTGACACAATTCTTACAGAAAACAATTTGCTACATGCTCCTCATATTAACACAGATAGTTTTCTATCAAGCGATACATGTTTTTTGTCAACTCAATTGAATAGGCCTACTGGGAACTTAGGAGCTTTTCTTCACTTTGAAAATCAAGATTTTCAGGAAGTATTTCTTTCAAAAATTCACTCAAATCTCGTTGGGAAACAATGCCCTAGATGCTGCGGCTTCTTACTTTTACAGTTTTCGTTGGAGAGATACATTTGTTTCTTCATTTTTGCTGAAAAGCCTGTTTGGAACAAAACGACTCTTTCTCCCTGTAGAAAACTAAGACTTGCAGGTAGTTTTTCTGTGAACAACCAACTCAATTCTCCATGTAAAAATGTGCAGGAAGCTCCATGTACGAACTCAGATGGCTTTGTTTTGAGAGATACAGGTGTTTCTTCAACTTTGCTGATAAGGCTTATTGGTTACAAAATGAACCTTTCTTTCCTGTGAAAACTATCATCTGCAGGAATATTCCTTTCTCTAACTAACTGAATTCTCCAAAGGAAACAATGTGCTAGCTGCTGCCGCTTCTAACTTGGATGGTTTTCTTTGAGAGATACATGGGTGATGTCAACTCGCTTAAGTAGGCCTCTTTGAACAAAATGACCCTTGCATCACCTTGAAAATTCTACTATTTGGGAAATATGCCTTTCTAAAACAAATTCAATTGCAACAAGTAAACAATGTGCTAATGCTTCAGCTTCTAACCTAGAAGGTTTTCTGTGGTGGGACACATGTGTTTCTCACTCTGCTGAATATGCCTATTTGGGGCAAACAGAGCCACCCTCCCCTTTGAAATACCTATGTTGCAGGAAGCATTCCTCTGAAAAAATGACAGAATTCTCAAAAGGAAACAATGTACTAGAAGCTTCAGCTTCTAACACTGAATGTTTTCTTTTGAGAGATATATGTGCTTGTTCAACATAGGAGAATAGGGTTATCTGGAACAAAATGTGCCTTTATCCACCTTGAAAACTATGATTTTCAGGAAGCATTCCTTTCAAAAACGCACTCGTTTCACACAGGGGAACAAGGTGCTGGAAAGTGTGGCTCCTCACACACATGGTTTTCGTTAGAGAGATCCATGCGATTCTTCAACTTTGCAAGTGGACCTATTGGAAAAAAATGAGCTTTTCTCCACCTTGAAATCTTTGCTTTCCGGGAAGGATTCCTGTCAAAATTTCACTCAATTCTCACAAGGAAACACGATGCTGCATGGTCCTCATTCTAACATAGATGGTTTTGTTTCAAGAGATACATGTGTTTCTTCAACTCAGCTTAATAGCCATATTTAGAGCAAACAGAGTCTATAAACACTTTGAAACACCTAAGTTGCAGGAATAATTCCTTTGAAGAACTAAGTCAATTCTTACAGGGAAACAAAGTGATCGAGGCTCCCCCTTTTAACCCAGATGGATTACTTTGGAGAGATACATGTGCTTCTTCAACTGAATGGAATAAGCCTCTTTGGAAGAAAATGAGGTTTTCAATAGCTTCAAAACTGTGATTTGCAGGAAGTATTATTTTCAAAAACCAACTCAATTCTCATGGGGACACAATGTGGTAGATGCTCCTGATTCTGACACATTTGGATTTTTTGGAGATACAAGTGTTTTATCAACGTAGCTGAAGAGGCATATTTGTAATAAAGAAAGCCTATCTCCATCTTGAAAAACCCTAATTGCAGGAAGTATTACTTTCCAAAACTAACACAGTTCTCACAGGTAAACAATAGGCAGCATGCTGCACCTTCTACCATACACGGTTTTCTTTGCAGAGATACATGTGTTTCTTCAACTCTGATGAATAGGCCTATTTGGAGCCAAGTGAACCAATCTCCACCTTGAAAAACCTACGTTGCCAAAAGTATTCCTCTGATAAACTAACCTGACTCTCAATGGGAAACTGTGCTTCATTCTCCTTCTTCTAAAATAAATGGTTTTCTTTCGAGAGATACATGTGTTTCTTCAACTGAGCTGAATAGGCCTGTAGAAGCAAGCAGAGCCTATCTCCACTTTGAAAACTAATTTGCAGGAAGTATTTCCTTCAAAAACTAACTCAAGTCTCAGGGAAAAAATGTGGTAGAGGCTGCAGCTTCTATCATAGAAGATTTTGGTGATAGATACATGTGTTTCGTCATGTTTGCTGCAGAGGCCTATTTAGAGCGAAGGGAGCCTAACTCCACCTTGAAGAACCTAAGAGTCAGGAAGTATTCTGTTCAGAAAATACCACAATTCTCACAGGTAAACAATGCGGTAGATGCTCCTGCTTCTAACTCGGACGACTTTCTTTTGAAATATACATGTTTTTCTTCAACTCAGATGAATAGGCCTATTTGGATCAAACAGAGCCTCTCTCCACCATGAAACACCGAAGCCGCAGGAAGTATTCCTTTCAAAAACTGATGCCGTTCCCACAGGGAAACCAGTTGGTAGATGGTCCTCCTTTTAACACAGATGGTTTTCCTTTGAGAGATATTTGTGTTTCCTCAACATAGCTTGATAGGCCTATTTAGAACTAATTGACATTTCTCCACCTTGAAACTTTGATTTGCTTTAAATACTCCTTTCAAAAACTAACTGAATTCACCCTCGGAGAAAATGTGCTCAATGCTGCAGCTTCAACATGGATGGTTTTCTTTGGAGAGATCCATGTGTATCTTGAGTGAAGCTGCAGAGCCTGTTTAGATCAAACACAGCCGGTCTTCATCTTGAAACAATAAAGCTGCAGGAAGTCTTCCTTCTCAATACAAACTTAGTCCTCAAAGGGAAACAATGTGCTACAAGGAGCAGCTCCTTGAACAGATGGTTTTCTTTCGAGAGATTTATGTTTTCCTTCAACTTAGCCTTAGCGGTGTAGTAGGAAACAAATGGGCATTTCTCCACCTTGAAAACTGTGATTTCCAGGAAGTATTTCTTTCAGAAACTCACTCAGTTCTCACAGGGAAACAATGCACTAGATGCGGCATTTCTAACAGAGATGGTTTTCTTTTGAGAGGCTTCTGCGTTTCCTCAGCGGAGTTGAATAGGCTGATTTGGAGTAAAGAGAGCCTATCTCCACCTTGAAAACTATGATTTCCAGGAGTTATTAAACAAAAACTAACTTAATTCTCATGGAAAAAATGTGCTAGATGCTGCCGTTTCTGACATTGCTCGTTTTCCTTTGAGAGATACTTGTGCTTCTTCAATACAGCTGAATCGGCCTATTTCGATCAAACTGAGTCTATCTCTGTCTTGTAGCAACTGAAATGAAGTTTCCCTTCAAAAGCTAGCTCAATTCTCACGGGGAGCCAACACACTAGATTCTGCTGTTTCTTACACAGATGGTTTTCTTTCAAGAGATACATTTGTTTTTTCTACGTAGCTGAATAGGTCTAGTGGAACTAAAAGAGCCTTTCTCCACGTTGAAATCTATGATTTCCAGGAAGGAGTAAATAAAAAAACTAACTCATTCTCACATGAAAGCAATGTGCTAGATGCTCCTGTTTCTAAGTAGATGGTTTTCCTTTGAGAGATACATGTGTTTCATCAAGTCAGTTGCATAGGCCTATTTGGAACCAAGAGAGCCTATCACCACATTGAGAGATCCACATGGCACTAAGTATTCCTTTCAAAAAGGAACTCAATTCTCACAGGGATACAAATTCTAGAAGCTCCAGAGTGTAACTCACATGATTTGCTTTTCAGACATACTTTATTTTTGTCTACCAACTGAATATGCCTCTTGGAACCAAATTTTTCTTTCTCCTCCTTGAAAACTATGGTTTGAAAGATGTATGCCTTTCGAAAACAAACACAATTCTTACAGGGAAACAATGTGCTGGATGCTCCTGCCATTAACATGGACAGTTTTCTCTCAAGCGATACACTTTTTCATCTAGTCAATTGAATAGGCCTACAGGGAACTTATGAGCTTTTCTCCACTTTGAAAACCATGATTTTCCGCAAGTATTTCTTTCAAAAACTCACTCAAATCTCACTGGGAAACAATGTGGTGGATGCTGCGGCTTCTTACTTTCATGGTTTCATTGGAGAGATTCATTTGTTTCTTCATTTTTGCAGAAGAAGCCTGTTTGGAACAAAATGACTCTTTCTCCCTCTAGAAAACTGATTGGCAGGTAATATTTCTGCATTCGACAGCTATGATTTCCAGGAGTTATTTAACAAAAACTAACTTAATTCTCATGGAAAAAATGTGCTACATGCTGCAGCTTCTAACATAGTTGGTTTTCCTTCGAGAGATACATGTGCGTCTTCAACACAGCTGAACCAGCCTATTTCGATCAAACCAAGTCTATACCTGCCTTGTAGCAACTGAAATGAACTTTCCCTTTCAAAAGCTACCTCAATGCTCACGGGAAGCCAATGCACTAGATGAAACAGATGGCTTTCTTTCAAGAGATACATTTGTTTTTCCAATGTAGCTGAATAGGCTTATTGGAACTAAAGGAGCCTTTCTCCATGTTGAAAACTGTGATTTCCAGGAAGTATTAAATAAAAAAACGAACTCATTTCTCACATGGAAACAATGTGCTAGATGCTTCTCTTTCTAACTAGATGGTTTTCCTTTGAGAGATACATGTGTTTCATCAACTCAGTTCTATAGGCCTATTTGGAAGAAAGAGAGCCTATGTCCGCATTGAAAAATCACGTGGCAGTAAGAATTCCTTTCAAGTACTCATGCAATGCTAACAGGGATACAAAGTCTTGAAGCTCCAGCTTCTAACTCAAGCGATTTTCTTTTCAGAGATACTTTATTTTTGTCCACTCACCTGAATATGCCTCTTGGAACCAAATTTTCCTTTCTCCTCCTTGAAAAACTAACGTTTTCAGGCAGTATTCCTTTCTACAACTGACACAATTCTTACAGAAAACAATTTGCTACATGCTCCTCATATTAACACAGATAGTTTTCTATCAAGCGATACATGTTTTTTGTCAACTCAATTGAATAGGCCTACTGGGAACTTAGGAGCTTTTCTTCACTTTGAAAATCAAGATTTTCAGGAAGTATTTCTTTCAAAAATTCACTCAAATCTCGTTGGGAAACAATGCCCTAGATGCTGCGGCTTCTTACTTTTACAGTTTTCGTTGGAGAGATACATTTGTTTCTTCATTTTTGCTGAAAAGCCTGTTTGGAACAAAACGACTCTTTCTCCCTGTAGAAAACTAAGACTTGCAGGTAGTTTTTCTGTGAACAACCAACTCAATTCTCCATGTAAAAATGTGCAGGAAGCTCCATGTACGAACTCAGATGGCTTTGTTTTGAGAGATACAGGTGTTTCTTCAACTTTGCTGATAAGGCTTATTGGTTACAAAATGAACCTTTCTTTCCTGTGAAAACTATCATCTGCCGGAATATTCCTTTCTCTAACTAACTGAATTCTCCAAAGGAAACAATGTGCTAGCTGCTGCCGCTTCTAACTTGGATGGTTTTCTTTGAGAGATACATGGGTGATGTCAACTCGCTTAAGTAGGCCTCTTTGAACAAAATGACCCTTGCATCACCTTGAAAATTCTACTATTTGGGAAATATGCCTTTCTAAAACAAATTCAATTGCAACAAGTAAACAATGTGCTAATGCTTCAGCTTCTAACCTAGAAGGTTTTCTGTGGTGGGACACATGTGTTTCTCACTCTGCTGAATATGCCTATTTGGGGCAAACAGAGCCACCCTCCCCTTTGAAATACCTATGTTGCAGGAAGCATTCCTCTGAAAAAATGACAGAATTCTCAAAAGGAAACAATGTACTAGAAGCTTCAGCTTCTAACACTGAATGTTTTCTTTTGAGAGATATATGTGCTTGTTCAACATAGGAGAATAGGGTTATCTGGAACAAAATGTGCCTTTATCCACCTTGAAAACTATGATTTTCAGGAAGCATTCCTTTCAAAAACGCACTCGTTTCACACAGGGGAACAAGGTGCTGGAAAGTGTGGCTCCTCACACACATGGTTTTCGTTAGAGAGATCCATGCGATTCTTCAACTTTGCAAGTGGACCTATTGGAAAAAAATGAGCTTTTCTCCACCTTGAAATCTTTGCTTTCCGGGAAGGATTCCTGTCAAAATTTCACTCAATTCTCACAAGGAAACACGATGCTGCATGGTCCTCATTCTAACATAGATGGTTTTGTTTCAAGAGATACATGTGTTTCTTCAACTCAGCTTAATAGCCATATTTAGAGCAAACAGAGTCTATAAACACTTTGAAACACCTAAGTTGCAGGAATAATTCCTTTGAAGAACTAAGTCAATTCTCACAGGGAAACAAAGTGATCGAGGCTCCCCCTTTTAACCCAGATGGATTACTTTGGAGAGATACATGTGCTTCTTCAACTGAATGGAATAAGCCTCTTTGGAAGAAAATGAGGTTTTCAATAGCTTCAAAACTGTGATTTGCAGGAAGTATTATTTTCAAAAACCAACTCAATTCTCATGGGGACACAATGTGGTAGATGCTCCTGATTCTGACACATTTGGATTTTTTGGAGATACAAGTGTTTTATCAACGTAGCTGAAGAGGCATATTTGTAATAAAGAAAGCCTATCTCCATCTTGAAAAACCCTAATTGCAGGAAGTATTACTTTCCAAAACTAACACAGTTCTCACAGGTAAACAATAGGCAGCATGCTGCACCTTCTACCATACACGGTTTTCTTTGCAGAGATACATGTGTTTCTTCAACTCTGATGAATAGGCCTATTTGGAGCCAAGTGAACCAATCTCCACCTTGAAAAACCTACGTTGCCAAAAGTATTCCTCTGATAAACTAACCTGACTCTCAATGGGAAACTGTGCTTCATTCTCCTTCTTCTAAAATAAATGGTTTTCTTTCGAGAGATACATGTGTTTCTTCAACTGAGCTGAATAGGCCTGTAGAAGCAAGCAGAGCCTATCTCCACTTTGAAAACTAATTTGCAGGAAGTATTTCCTTCAAAAACTAACTCAAGTCTCAGGGAAAAAATGTGGTAGAGGCTGCAGCTTCTATCATAGAAGATTTTGGTGATAGATACATGTGTTTCGTCATGTTTGCTGCAGAGGCCTATTTAGAGCGAAGGGAGCCTAACTCCACCTTGAAGAACCTAAGAGTCAGGAAGTATTCTGTTCAGAAAATACCACAATTCTCACAGGTAAACAATGCGGTAGATGCTCCTGCTTCTAACTCGGACGACTTTCTTTTGAAATATACATGTTTTTCTTCAACTCAGATGAATAGGCCTATTTGGATCAAACAGAGCCTCTCTCCACCATGAAACACCGAAGCCGCAGGAAGTATTCCTTTCAAAAACTGATGCCGTTCCCACAGGGAAACCAGTTGGTAGATGGTCCTCCTTTTAACACAGATGGTTTTCCTTTGAGAGATATTTGTGTTTCCTCAACATAGCTTGATAGGCCTATTTAGAACTAATTGACATTTCTCCACCTTGAAACTTTGATTTGCTTTAAATACTCCTTTCAAAAACTAACTGAATTCACCCTCGGAGAAAATGTGCTCAATGCTGCAGCTTCAACATGGATGGTTTTCTTTGGAGAGATCCATGTGTATCTTGAGTGAAGCTGCAGAGCCTGTTTAGATCAAACACAGCCGGTCTTCATCTTGAAACAATAAAGCTGCAGGAAGTCTTCCTTCTCAATACAAACTTAGTCCTCAAAGGGAAACAATGTGCTACAAGGAGCAGCTCCTTGAACAGATGGTTTTCTTTCGAGAGATTTATGTTTTCCTTCAACTTAGCCTTAGCGGTGTAGTAGGAAACAAATGGGCATTTCTCCACCTTGAAAACTGTGATTTCCAGGAAGTATTTCTTTCAGAAACTCACTCAGTTCTCACAGGGAAACAATGCACTAGATGCGGCATTTCTAACAGAGATGGTTTTCTTTTGAGAGGCTTCTGCGTTTCCTCAGCGGAGTTGAATAGGCTGATTTGGAGTAAAGAGAGCCTATCTCCACCTTGAAAACTATGATTTCCAGGAGTTATTAAACAAAAACTAACTTAATTCTCATGGAAAAAATGTGCTAGATGCTGCCGTTTCTGACATTGCTCGTTTTCCTTTGAGAGATACTTGTGCTTCTTCAATACAGCTGAATCGGCCTATTTCGATCAAACTGAGTCTATCTCTGTCTTGTAGCAACTGAAATGAAGTTTCCCTTCAAAAGCTAGCTCAATTCTCACGGGGAGCCAACACACTAGATTCTGCTGTTTCTTACACAGATGGTTTTCTTTCAAGAGATACATTTGTTTTTTCTACGTAGCTGAATAGGTCTAGTGGAACTAAAAGAGCCTTTCTCCACGTTGAAATCTATGATTTCCAGGAAGGAGTAAATAAAAAAACTAACTCATTCTCACATGAAAGCAATGTGCTAGATGCTCCTGTTTCTAAGTAGATGGTTTTCCTTTGAGAGATACATGTGTTTCATCAAGTCAGTTGCATAGGCCTATTTGGAACCAAGAGAGCCTATCACCACATTGAGAGATCCACATGGCACTAAGTATTCCTTTCAAAAAGGAACTCAATTCTCACAGGGATACAAATTCTAGAAGCTCCAGAGTGTAACTCACATGATTTGCTTTTCAGACATACTTTATTTTTGTCTACCAACTGAATATGCCTCTTGGAACCAAATTTTTCTTTCTCCTCCTTGAAAACTATGGTTTGAAAGATGTATGCCTTTCGAAAACAAACACAATTCTTACAGGGAAACAATGTGCTGGATGCTCCTGCCATTAACATGGACAGTTTTCTCTCAAGTGATACACTTTTTCATCTAGTCAATTGAATAGGCCTACAGGGAACTTATGAGCTTTTCTCCACTTTGAAAACCATGATTTTCCGCAAGTATTTCTTTCAAAAACTCACTCAAATCTCACTGGGAAACAATGTGGTGGATGCTGCGGCTTCTTACTTTCATGGTTTCATTGGAGAGATTCATTTGTTTCTTCATTTTTGCAGAAGAAGCCTGTTTGGAACAAAATGACTCTTTCTCCCTCTAGAAAACTGATTGGCAGGTAATATTTCTGCATTCGACAGCTATGATTTCCAGGAGTTATTTAACAAAAACTAACTTAATTCTCATGGAAAAAATGTGCTACATGCTGCAGCTTCTAACATAGTTGGTTTTCCTTCGAGAGATACATGTGCGTCTTCAACACAGCTGAACCAGCCTATTTCGATCAAACCAAGTCTATACCTGCCTTGTAGCAACTGAAATGAACTTTCCCTTTCAAAAGCTACCTCAATGCTCACGGGAAGCCAATGCACTAGATGAAACAGATGGCTTTCTTTCAAGAGATACATTTGTTTTTCCAATGTAGCTGAATAGGCTTATTGGAACTAAAGGAGCCTTTCTCCATGTTGAAAACTGTGATTTCCAGGAAGTATTAAATAAAAAAACGAACTCATTTCTCACATGGAAACAATGTGCTAGATGCTTCTCTTTCTAACTAGATGGTTTTCCTTTGAGAGATACATGTGTTTCATCAACTCAGTTCTATAGGCCTATTTGGAAGAAAGAGAGCCTATGTCCGCATTGAAAAATCACGTGGCAGTAAGAATTCCTTTCAAGTACTCATGCAATGCTAACAGGGATACAAAGTCTTGAAGCTCCAGCTTCTAACTCAAGCGATTTTCTTTTCAGAGATACTTTATTTTTGTCCACTCACCTGAATATGCCTCTTGGAACCAAATTTTCCTTTCTCCTCCTTGAAAAACTAACGTTTTCAGGCAGTATTCCTTTCTACAACTGACACAATTCTTACAGAAAACAATTTGCTACATGCTCCTCATATTAACACAGATAGTTTTCTATCAAGCGATACATGTTTTTTGTCAACTCAATTGAATAGGCCTACTGGGAACTTAGGAGCTTTTCTTCACTTTGAAAATCAAGATTTTCAGGAAGTATTTCTTTCAAAAATTCACTCAAATCTCGTTGGGAAACAATGCCCTAGATGCTGCGGCTTCTTACTTTTACAGTTTTCGTTGGAGAGATACATTTGTTTCTTCATTTTTGCTGAAAAGCCTGTTTGGAACAAAACGACTCTTTCTCCCTGTAGAAAACTAAGACTTGCAGGTAGTTTTTCTGTGAACAACCAACTCAATTCTCCATGTAAAAATGTGCAGGAAGCTCCATGTACGAACTCAGATGGCTTTGTTTTGAGAGATACAGGTGTTTCTTCAACTTTGCTGATAAGGCTTATTGGTTACAAAATGAACCTTTCTTTCCTGTGAAAACTATCATCTGCAGGAATATTCCTTTCTCTAACTAACTGAATTCTCCAAAGGAAACAATGTGCTAGCTGCTGCCGCTTCTAACTTGGATGGTTTTCTTTGAGAGATACATGGGTGATGTCAACTCGCTTAAGTAGGCCTCTTTGAACAAAATGACCCTTGCATCACCTTGAAAATTCTACTATTTGGGAAATATGCCTTTCTAAAACAAATTCAATTGCAACAAGTAAACAATGTGCTAATGCTTCAGCTTCTAACCTAGAAGGTTTTCTGTGGTGGGACACATGTGTTTCTCACTCTGCTGAATATGCCTATTTGGGGCAAACAGAGCCACCCTCCCCTTTGAAATACCTATGTTGCAGGAAGCATTCCTCTGAAAAAATGACAGAATTCTCAAAAGGAAACAATGTACTAGAAGCTTCAGCTTCTAACACTGAATGTTTTCTTTTGAGAGATATATGTGCTTGTTCAACATAGGAGAATAGGGTTATCTGGAACAAAATGTGCCTTTATCCACCTTGAAAACTATGATTTTCAGGAAGCATTCCTTTCAAAAACGCACTCGTTTCACACAGGGGAACAAGGTGCTGGAAAGTGTGGCTCCTCACACACATGGTTTTCGTTAGAGAGATCCATGCGATTCTTCAACTTTGCAAGTGGACCTATTGGAAAAAAATGAGCTTTTCTCCACCTTGAAATCTTTGCTTTCCGGGAAGGATTCCTGTCAAAATTTCACTCAATTCTCACAAGGAAACACGATGCTGCATGGTCCTCATTCTAACATAGATGGTTTTGTTTCAAGAGATACATGTGTTTCTTCAACTCAGCTTAATAGCCATATTTAGAGCAAACAGAGTCTATAAACACTTTGAAACACCTAAGTTGCAGGAATAATTCCTTTGAAGAACTAAGTCAATTCTCACAGGGAAACAAAGTGATCGAGGCTCCCCCTTTTAACCCAGATGGATTACTTTGGAGAGATACATGTGCTTCTTCAACTGAATGGAATAAGCCTCTTTGGAAGAAAATGAGGTTTTCAATAGCTTCAAAACTGTGATTTGCAGGAAGTATTATTTTCAAAAACCAACTCAATTCTCATGGGGACACAATGTGGTAGATGCTCCTGATTCTGACACATTTGGATTTTTTGGAGATACAAGTGTTTTATCAACGTAGCTGAAGAGGCATATTTGTAATAAAGAAAGCCTATCTCCATCTTGAAAAACCCTAATTGCAGGAAGTATTACTTTCCAAAACTAACACAGTTCTCACAGGTAAACAATAGGCAGCATGCTGCACCTTCTACCATACACGGTTTTCTTTGCAGAGATACATGTGTTTCTTCAACTCTGATGAATAGGCCTATTTGGAGCCAAGTGAACCAATCTCCACCTTGAAAAACCTACGTTGCCAAAAGTATTCCTCTGATAAACTAACCTGACTCTCAATGGGAAACTGTGCTTCATTCTCCTTCTTCTAAAATAAATGGTTTTCTTTCGAGAGATACATGTGTTTCTTCAACTGAGCTGAATAGGCCTGTAGAAGCAAGCAGAGCCTATCTCCACTTTGAAAACTAATTTGCAGGAAGTATTTCCTTCAAAAACTAACTCAAGTCTCAGGGAAAAAATGTGGTAGAGGCTGCAGCTTCTATCATAGAAGATTTTGGTGATAGATACATGTGTTTCGTCATGTTTGCTGCAGAGGCCTATTTAGAGCGAAGGGAGCCTATCTCCACCTTGAAGAACCTAAGAGTCAGGAAGTATTCTGTTCAGAAAATACCACAATTCTCACAGGTAAACAATGCGGTAGATGCTCCTGCTTCTAACTCGGACGACTTTCTTTTGAAATATACATGTTTTTCTTCAACTCAGATGAATAGGCCTATTTGGATCAAACAGAGCCTCTCTCCACCATGAAACACCGAAGCCGCAGGAAGTATTCCTTTCAAAAACTGATGCCGTTCCCACAGGGAAACCAGTTGGTAGATGGTCCTCCTTTTAACACAGATGGTTTTCCTTTGAGAGATATTTGTGTTTCCTCAACATAGCTTGATAGGCCTATTTAGAACTAATTGACATTTCTCCACCTTGAAACTTTGATTTGCTTTAAATACTCCTTTCAAAAACTAACTGAATTCACCCTCGGAGAAAATGTGCTCAATGCTGCAGCTTCAACATGGATGGTTTTCTTTGGAGAGATCCATGTGTATCTTGAGTGAAGCTGCAGAGCCTGTTTAGATCAAACACAGCCGGTCTTCATCTTGAAACAATAAAGCTGCAGGAAGTCTTCCTTCTCAATACAAACTTAGTCCTCAAAGGGAAACAATGTGCTACAAGGAGCAGCTCCTTGAACAGATGGTTTTCTTTCGAGAGATTTATGTTTTCCTTCAACTTAGCCTTAGCGGTGTAGTAGGAAACAAATGGGCATTTCTCCACCTTGAAAACTGTGATTTCCAGGAAGTATTTCTTTCAGAAACTCACTCAGTTCTCACAGGGAAACAATGCACTAGATGCGGCATTTCTAACAGAGATGGTTTTCTTTTGAGAGGCTTCTGCGTTTCCTCAGCGGAGTTGAATAGGCTGATTTGGAGTAAAGAGAGCCTATCTCCACCTTGAAAACTATGATTTCCAGGAGTTATTAAACAAAAACTAACTTAATTCTCATGGAAAAAATGTGCTAGATGCTGCCGTTTCTGACATTGCTCGTTTTCCTTTGAGAGATACTTGTGCTTCTTCAATACAGCTGAATCGGCCTATTTCGATCAAACTGAGTCTATCTCTGTCTTGTAGCAACTGAAATGAAGTTTCCCTTCAAAAGCTAGCTCAATTCTCACGGGGAGCCAACACACTAGATTCTGCTGTTTCTTACACAGATGGTTTTCTTTCAAGAGATACATTTGTTTTTTCTACGTAGCTGAATAGGTCTAGTGGAACTAAAAGAGCCTTTCTCCACGTTGAAATCTATGATTTCCAGGAAGGAGTAAATAAAAAAACTAACTCATTCTCACATGAAAGCAATGTGCTAGATGCTCCTGTTTCTAAGTAGATGGTTTTCCTTTGAGAGATACATGTGTTTCATCAAGTCAGTTGCATAGGCCTATTTGGAACCAAGAGAGCCTATCACCACATTGAGAGATCCACATGGCACTAAGTATTCCTTTCAAAAAGGAACTCAATTCTCACAGGGATACAAATTCTAGAAGCTCCAGAGTGTAACTCACATGATTTGCTTTTCAGACATACTTTATTTTTGTCTACCAACTGAATATGCCTCTTGGAACCAAATTTTTCTTTCTCCTCCTTGAAAACTATGGTTTGAAAGATGTATGCCTTTCGAAAACAAACACAATTCTTACAGGGAAACAATGTGCTGGATGCTCCTGCCATTAACATGGACAGTTTTCTCTCAAGCGATACACTTTTTCATCTAGTCAATTGAATAGGCCTACAGGGAACTTATGAGCTTTTCTCCACTTTGAAAACCATGATTTTCCGCAAGTATTTCTTTCAAAAACTCACTCAAATCTCACTGGGAAACAATGTGGTGGATGCTGCGGCTTCTTACTTTCATGGTTTCATTGGAGAGATTCATTTGTTTCTTCATTTTTGCAGAAGAAGCCTGTTTGGAACAAAATGACTCTTTCTCCCTCTAGAAAACTGATTGGCAGGTAATATTTCTGCATTCGACAGCTATGATTTCCAGGAGTTATTTAACAAAAACTAACTTAATTCTCATGGAAAAAATGTGCTACATGCTGCAGCTTCTAACATAGTTGGTTTTCCTTCGAGAGATACATGTGCGTCTTCAACACAGCTGAACCAGCCTATTTCGATCAAACCAAGTCTATACCTGCCTTGTAGCAACTGAAATGAACTTTCCCTTTCAAAAGCTACCTCAATGCTCACGGGAAGCCAATGCACTAGATGAAACAGATGGCTTTCTTTCAAGAGATACATTTGTTTTTCCAATGTAGCTGAATAGGCTTATTGGAACTAAAGGAGCCTTTCTCCATGTTGAAAACTGTGATTTCCAGGAAGTATTAAATAAAAAAACGAACTCATTTCTCACATGGAAACAATGTGCTAGATGCTTCTCTTTCTAACTAGATGGTTTTCCTTTGAGAGATACATGTGTTTCATCAACTCAGTTCTATAGGCCTATTTGGAAGAAAGAGAGCCTATGTCCGCATTGAAAAATCACGTGGCAGTAAGAATTCCTTTCAAATACTCATGCAATGCTAACAGGGATACAAAGTCTTGAAGCTCCAGCTTCTAACTCAAGCGATTTTCTTTTCAGAGATACTTTATTTTTGTCCACTCACCTGAATATGCCTCTTGGAACCAAATTTTCCTTTCTCCTCCTTGAAAAACTAACGTTTTCAGGCAGTATTCCTTTCTACAACTGACACAATTCTTACAGAAAACAATTTGCTACATGCTCCTCATATTAACACAGATAGTTTTCTATCAAGCGATACATGTTTTTTGTCAACTCAATTGAATAGGCCTACTGGGAACTTAGGAGCTTTTCTTCACTTTGAAAATCAAGATTTTCAGGAAGTATTTCTTTCAAAAATTCACTCAAATCTCGTTGGGAAACAATGCCCTAGATGCTGCGGCTTCTTACTTTTACAGTTTTCGTTGGAGAGATACATTTGTTTCTTCATTTTTGCTGAAAAGCCTGTTTGGAACAAAACGACTCTTTCTCCCTGTAGAAAACTAAGACTTGCAGGTAGTTTTTCTGTGAACAACCAACTCAATTCTCCATGTAAAAATGTGCAGGAAGCTCCATGTACGAACTCAGATGGCTTTGTTTTGAGAGATACAGGTGTTTCTTCAACTTTGCTGATAAGGCTTATTGGTTACAAAATGAACCTTTCTTTCCTGTGAAAACTATCATCTGCAGGAATATTCCTTTCTCTAACTAACTGAATTCTCCAAAGGAAACAATGTGCTAGCTGCTGCCGCTTCTAACTTGGATGGTTTTCTTTGAGAGATACATGGGTGATGTCAACTCGCTTAAGTAGGCCTCTTTGAACAAAATGACCCTTGCATCACCTTGAAAATTCTACTATTTGGGAAATATGCCTTTCTAAAACAAATTCAATTGCAACAAGTAAACAATGTGCTAATGCTTCAGCTTCTAACCTAGAAGGTTTTCTGTGGTGGGACACATGTGTTTCTCACTCTGCTGAATATGCCTATTTGGGGCAAACAGAGCCACCCTCCCCTTTGAAATACCTATGTTGCAGGAAGCATTCCTCTGAAAAAATGACAGAATTCTCAAAAGGAAACAATGTACTAGAAGCTTCAGCTTCTAACACTGAATGTTTTCTTTTGAGAGATATATGTGCTTGTTCAACATAGGAGAATAGGGTTATCTGGAACAAAATGTGCCTTTATCCACCTTGAAAACTATGATTTTCAGGAAGCATTCCTTTCAAAAACGCACTCGTTTCACACAGGGGAACAAGGTGCTGGAAAGTGTGGCTCCTCACACACATGGTTTTCGTTAGAGAGATCCATGCGATTCTTCAACTTTGCAAGTGGACCTATTGGAAAAAAATGAGCTTTTCTCCACCTTGAAATCTTTGCTTTCCGGGAAGGATTCCTGTCAAAATTTCACTCAATTCTCACAAGGAAACACGATGCTGCATGGTCCTCATTCTAACATAGATGGTTTTGTTTCAAGAGATACATGTGTTTCTTCAACTCAGCTTAATAGCCATATTTAGAGCAAACAGAGTCTATAAACACTTTGAAACACCTAAGTTGCAGGAATAATTCCTTTGAAGAACTAAGTCAATTCTCACAGGGAAACAAAGTGATCGAGGCTCCCCCTTTTAACCCAGATGGATTACTTTGGAGAGATACATGTGCTTCTTCAACTGAATGGAATAAGCCTCTTTGGAAGAAAATGAGGTTTTCAATAGCTTCAAAACTGTGATTTGCAGGAAGTATTATTTTCAAAAACCAACTCAATTCTCATGGGGACACAATGTGGTAGATGCTCCTGATTCTGACACATTTGGATTTTTTGGAGATACAAGTGTTTTATCAACGTAGCTGAAGAGGCATATTTGTAATAAAGAAAGCCTATCTCCATCTTGAAAAACCCTAATTGCAGGAAGTATTACTTTCCAAAACTAACACAGTTCTCACAGGTAAACAATAGGCAGCATGCTGCACCTTCTACCATACACGGTTTTCTTTGCAGAGATACATGTGTTTCTTCAACTCTGATGAATAGGCCTATTTGGAGCCAAGTGAACCAATCTCCACCTTGAAAAACCTACGTTGCCAAAAGTATTCCTCTGATAAACTAACCTGACTCTCAATGGGAAACTGTGCTTCATTCTCCTTCTTCTAAAATAAATGGTTTTCTTTCGAGAGATACATGTGTTTCTTCAACTGAGCTGAATAGGCCTGTAGAAGCAAGCAGAGCCTATCTCCACTTTGAAAACTAATTTGCAGGAAGTATTTCCTTCAAAAACTAACTCAAGTCTCAGGGAAAAAATGTGGTAGAGGCTGCAGCTTCTATCATAGAAGATTTTGGTGATAGATACATGTGTTTCTTCATGTTTGCTGCAGAGGCCTATTTAGAGCAAAGGGAGCCTATCTCCACCTTGAAGAACCTAAGAGTCAGGAAGTATTCTGTTCAGAAAATACCACAATTCTCACAGGTAAACAATGCGGTAGATGCTCCTGCTTCTAACTCGGACGACTTTCTTTTGAAATATACATGTTTTTCTTCAACTCAGATGAATAGGCCTATTTGGATCAAACAGAGCCTCTCTCCACCATGAAACACCGAAGCCGCAGGAAGTATTCCTTTCAAAAACTGATGCCGTTCCCACAGGGAAACCAGTTGGTAGATGGTCCTCCTTTTAACACAGATGGTTTTCCTTTGAGAGATATTTGTGTTTCCTCAACATAGCTTGATAGGCCTATTTAGAACTAATTGACATTTCTCCACCTTGAAACTTTGATTTGCTTTAAATACTCCTTTCAAAAACTAACTGAATTCACCCTCGGAGAAAATGTGCTCAATGCTGCAGCTTCAACATGGATGGTTTTCTTTGGAGAGATCCATGTGTATCTTGAGTGAAGCTGCAGAGCCTGTTTAGATCAAACACAGCCGGTCTTCATCTTGAAACAATAAAGCTGCAGGAAGTCTTCCTTCTCAATACAAACTTAGTCCTCAAAGGGAAACAATGTGCTACAAGGAGCAGCTCCTTGAACAGATGGTTTTCTTTCGAGAGATTTATGTTTTCCTTCAACTTAGCCTTAGCGGTGTAGTAGGAAACAAATGGGCATTTCTCCACCTTGAAAACTGTGATTTCCAGGAAGTATTTCTTTCAGAAACTCACTCAGTTCTCACAGGGAAACAATGCACTAGATGCGGCATTTCTAACAGAGATGGTTTTCTTTTGAGAGGCTTCTGCGTTTCCTCAGCGGAGTTGAATAGGCTGATTTGGAGTAAAGAGAGCCTATCTCCACCTTGAAAACTATGATTTCCAGGAGTTATTAAACAAAAACTAACTTAATTCTCATGGAAAAAATGTGCTAGATGCTGCCGTTTCTGACATTGCTCGTTTTCCTTTGAGAGATACTTGTGCTTCTTCAATACAGCTGAATCGGCCTATTTCGATCAAACTGAGTCTATCTCTGTCTTGTAGCAACTGAAATGAAGTTTCCCTTCAAAAGCTAGCTCAATTCTCACGGGGAGCCAACACACTAGATTCTGCTGTTTCTTACACAGATGGTTTTCTTTCAAGAGATACATTTGTTTTTTCTACGTAGCTGAATAGGTCTAGTGGAACTAAAAGAGCCTTTCTCCACGTTGAAATCTATGATTTCCAGGAAGGAGTAAATAAAAAAACTAACTCATTCTCACATGAAAGCAATGTGCTAGATGCTCCTGTTTCTAAGTAGATGGTTTTCCTTTGAGAGATACATGTGTTTCATCAAGTCAGTTGCATAGGCCTATTTGGAACCAAGAGAGCCTATCACCACATTGAGAGATCCACATGGCACTAAGTATTCCTTTCAAAAAGGAACTCAATTCTCACAGGGATACAAATTCTAGAAGCTCCAGAGTGTAACTCACATGATTTGCTTTTCAGACATACTTTATTTTTGTCTACCAACTGAATATGCCTCTTGGAACCAAATTTTTCTTTCTCCTCCTTGAAAACTATGGTTTGAAAGATGTATGCCTTTCGAAAACAAACACAATTCTTACAGGGAAACAATGTGCTGGATGCTCCTGCCATTAACATGGACAGTTTTCTCTCAAGCGATACACTTTTTCATCTAGTCAATTGAATAGGCCTACAGGGAACTTATGAGCTTTTCTCCACTTTGAAAACCATGATTTTCCGCAAGTATTTCTTTCAAAAACTCACTCAAATCTCACTGGGAAACAATGTGGTGGATGCTGCGGCTTCTTACTTTCATGGTTTCATTGGAGAGATTCATTTGTTTCTTCATTTTTGCAGAAGAAGCCTGTTTGGAACAAAATGACTCTTTCTCCCTCTAGAAAACTGATTGGCAGGTAATATTTCTGCATTCGACAGCTATGATTTCCAGGAGTTATTTAACAAAAACTAACTTAATTCTCATGGAAAAAATGTGCTACATGCTGCAGCTTCTAACATAGTTGGTTTTCCTTCGAGAGATACATGTGCGTCTTCAACACAGCTGAACCAGCCTATTTCGATCAAACCAAGTCTATACCTGCCTTGTAGCAACTGAAATGAACTTTCCCTTTCAAAAGCTACCTCAATGCTCACGGGAAGCCAATGCACTAGATGAAACAGATGGCTTTCTTTCAAGAGATACATTTGTTTTTCCAATGTAGCTGAATAGGCTTATTGGAACTAAAGGAGCCTTTCTCCATGTTGAAAACTGTGATTTCCAGGAAGTATTAAATAAAAAAACGAACTCATTTCTCACATGGAAACAATGTGCTAGATGCTTCTCTTTCTAACTAGATGGTTTTCCTTTGAGAGATACATGTGTTTCATCAACTCAGTTCTATAGGCCTATTTGGAAGAAAGAGAGCCTATGTCCGCATTGAAAAATCACGTGGCAGTAAGAATTCCTTTCAAATACTCATGCAATGCTAACAGGGATACAAAGTCTTGAAGCTCCAGCTTCTAACTCAAGCGATTTTCTTTTCAGAGATACTTTATTTTTGTCCACTCACCTGAATATGCCTCTTGGAACCAAATTTTCCTTTCTCCTCCTTGAAAAACTAACGTTTTCAGGCAGTATTCCTTTCTACAACTGACACAATTCTTACAGAAAACAATTTGCTACATGCTCCTCATATTAACACAGATAGTTTTCTATCAAGCGATACATGTTTTTTGTCAACTCAATTGAATAGGCCTACTGGGAACTTAGGAGCTTTTCTTCACTTTGAAAATCAAGATTTTCAGGAAGTATTTCTTTCAAAAATTCACTCAAATCTCGTTGGGAAACAATGCCCTAGATGCTGCGGCTTCTTACTTTTACAGTTTTCGTTGGAGAGATACATTTGTTTCTTCATTTTTGCTGAAAAGCCTGTTTGGAACAAAACGACTCTTTCTCCCTGTAGAAAACTAAGACTTGCAGGTAGTTTTTCTGTGAACAACCAACTCAATTCTCCATGTAAAAATGTGCAGGAAGCTCCATGTACGAACTCAGATGGCTTTGTTTTGAGAGATACAGGTGTTTCTTCAACTTTGCTGATAAGGCTTATTGGTTACAAAATGAACCTTTCTTTCCTGTGAAAACTATCATCTGCAGGAATATTCCTTTCTCTAACTAACTGAATTCTCCAAAGGAAACAATGTGCTAGCTGCTGCCGCTTCTAACTTGGATGGTTTTCTTTGAGAGATACATGGGTGATGTCAACTCGCTTAAGTAGGCCTCTTTGAACAAAATGACCCTTGCATCACCTTGAAAATTCTACTATTTGGGAAATATGCCTTTCTAAAACAAATTCAATTGCAACAAGTAAACAATGTGCTAATGCTTCAGCTTCTAACCTAGAAGGTTTTCTGTGGTGGGACACATGTGTTTCTCACTCTGCTGAATATGCCTATTTGGGGCAAACAGAGCCACCCTCCCCTTTGAAATACCTATGTTGCAGGAAGCATTCCTCTGAAAAAATGACAGAATTCTCAAAAGGAAACAATGTACTAGAAGCTTCAGCTTCTAACACTGAATGTTTTCTTTTGAGAGATATATGTGCTTGTTCAACATAGGAGAATAGGGTTATCTGGAACAAAATGTGCCTTTATCCACCTTGAAAACTATGATTTTCAGGAAGCATTCCTTTCAAAAACGCACTCGTTTCACACAGGGGAACAAGGTGCTGGAAAGTGTGGCTCCTCACACACATGGTTTTCGTTAGAGAGATCCATGCGATTCTTCAACTTTGCAAGTGGACCTATTGGAAAAAAATGAGCTTTTCTCCACCTTGAAATCTTTGCTTTCCGGGAAGGATTCCTGTCAAAATTTCACTCAATTCTCACAAGGAAACACGATGCTGCATGGTCCTCATTCTAACATAGATGGTTTTGTTTCAAGAGATACATGTGTTTCTTCAACTCAGCTTAATAGCCATATTTAGAGCAAACAGAGTCTATAAACACTTTGAAACACCTAAGTTGCAGGAATAATTCCTTTGAAGAACTAAGTCAATTCTCACAGGGAAACAAAGTGATCGAGGCTCCCCCTTTTAACCCAGATGGATTACTTTGGAGAGATACATGTGCTTCTTCAACTGAATGGAATAAGCCTCTTTGGAAGAAAATGAGGTTTTCAATAGCTTCAAAACTGTGATTTGCAGGAAGTATTATTTTCAAAAACCAACTCAATTCTCATGGGGACACAATGTGGTAGATGCTCCTGATTCTGACACATTTGGATTTTTTGGAGATACAAGTGTTTTATCAACGTAGCTGAAGAGGCATATTTGTAATAAAGAAAGCCTATCTCCATCTTGAAAAACCCTAATTGCAGGAAGTATTACTTTCCAAAACTAACACAGTTCTCACAGGTAAACAATAGGCAGCATGCTGCACCTTCTACCATACACGGTTTTCTTTGCAGAGATACATGTGTTTCTTCAACTCTGATGAATAGGCCTATTTGGAGCCAAGTGAACCAATCTCCACCTTGAAAAACCTACGTTGCCAAAAGTATTCCTCTGATAAACTAACCTGACTCTCAATGGGAAACTGTGCTTCATTCTCCTTCTTCTAAAATAAATGGTTTTCTTTCGAGAGATACATGTGTTTCTTCAACTGAGCTGAATAGGCCTGTAGAAGCAAGCAGAGCCTATCTCCACTTTGAAAACTAATTTGCAGGAAGTATTTCCTTCAAAAACTAACTCAAGTCTCAGGGAAAAAATGTGGTAGAGGCTGCAGCTTCTATCATAGAAGATTTTGGTGATAGATACATGTGTTTCTTCATGTTTGCTGCAGAGGCCTATTTAGAGCAAAGGGAGCCTATCTCTACCTTGAAGAACCTAAGAGTCAGGAAGTATTCTGTTCAGAAAATACCACAATTCTCACAGGTAAACAATGCGGTAGATGCTCCTGCTTCTAACTCGGACGACTTTCTTTTGAAATATACATGTTTTTCTTCAACTCAGATGAATAGGCCTATTTGGATCAAACAGAGCCTCTCTCCACCATGAAACACCGAAGCCGCAGGAAGTATTCCTTTCAAAAACTGATGCCGTTCCCACAGGGAAACCAGTTGGTAGATGGTCCTCCTTTTAACACAGATGGTTTTCCTTTGAGAGATATTTGTGTTTCCTCAACATAGCTTGATAGGCCTATTTAGAACTAATTGACATTTCTCCACCTTGAAACTTTGATTTGCTTTAAATACTCCTTTCAAAAACTAACTGAATTCACCCTCGGAGAAAATGTGCTCAATGCTGCAGCTTCAACATGGATGGTTTTCTTTGGAGAGATCCATGTGTATCTTGAGTGAAGCTGCAGAGCCTGTTTAGATCAAACACAGCCGGTCTTCATCTTGAAACAATAAAGCTGCAGGAAGTCTTCCTTCTCAATACAAACTTAGTCCTCAAAGGGAAACAATGTGCTACAAGGAGCAGCTCCTTGAACAGATGGTTTTCTTTCGAGAGATTTATGTTTTCCTTCAACTTAGCCTTAGCGGTGTAGTAGGAAACAAATGGGCATTTCTCCACCTTGAAAACTGTGATTTCCAGGAAGTATTTCTTTCAGAAACTCACTCAGTTCTCACAGGGAAACAATGCACTAGATGCGGCATTTCTAACAGAGATGGTTTTCTTTTGAGAGGCTTCTGCGTTTCCTCAGCGGAGTTGAATAGGCTGATTTGGAGTAAAGAGAGCCTATCTCCACCTTGAAAACTATGATTTCCAGGAGTTATTAAACAAAAACTAACTTAATTCTCATGGAAAAAATGTGCTAGATGCTGCCGTTTCTGACATTGCTCGTTTTCCTTTGAGAGATACTTGTGCTTCTTCAATACAGCTGAATCGGCCTATTTCGATCAAACTGAGTCTATCTCTGTCTTGTAGCAACTGAAATGAAGTTTCCCTTCAAAAGCTAGCTCAATTCTCACGGGGAGCCAACACACTAGATTCTGCTGTTTCTTACACAGATGGTTTTCTTTCAAGAGATACATTTGTTTTTTCTACGTAGCTGAATAGGTCTAGTGGAACTAAAAGAGCCTTTCTCCACGTTGAAATCTATGATTTCCAGGAAGGAGTAAATAAAAAAACTAACTCATTCTCACATGAAAGCAATGTGCTAGATGCTCCTGTTTCTAAGTAGATGGTTTTCCTTTGAGAGATACATGTGTTTCATCAAGTCAGTTGCATAGGCCTATTTGGAACCAAGAGAGCCTATCACCACATTGAGAGATCCACATGGCACTAAGTATTCCTTTCAAAAAGGAACTCAATTCTCACAGGGATACAAATTCTAGAAGCTCCAGAGTGTAACTCACATGATTTGCTTTTCAGACATACTTTATTTTTGTCTACCAACTGAATATGCCTCTTGGAACCAAATTTTTCTTTCTCCTCCTTGAAAACTATGGTTTGAAAGATGTATGCCTTTCGAAAACAAACACAATTCTTACAGGGAAACAATGTGCTGGATGCTCCTGCCATTAACATGGACAGTTTTCTCTCAAGCGATACACTTTTTCATCTAGTCAATTGAATAGGCCTACAGGGAACTTATGAGCTTTTCTCCACTTTGAAAACCATGATTTTCCGCAAGTATTTCTTTCAAAAACTCACTCAAATCTCACTGGGAAACAATGTGGTGGATGCTGCGGCTTCTTACTTTCATGGTTTCATTGGAGAGATTCATTTGTTTCTTCATTTTTGCAGAAGAAGCCTGTTTGGAACAAAATGACTCTTTCTCCCTCTAGAAAACTGATTGGCAGGTAATATTTCTGCATTCGACAGCTATGATTTCCAGGAGTTATTTAACAAAAACTAACTTAATTCTCATGGAAAAAATGTGCTACATGCTGCAGCTTCTAACATAGTTGGTTTTCCTTCGAGAGATACATGTGCGTCTTCAACACAGCTGAACCAGCCTATTTCGATCAAACCAAGTCTATACCTGCCTTGTAGCAACTGAAATGAACTTTCCCTTTCAAAAGCTACCTCAATGCTCACGGGAAGCCAATGCACTAGATGAAACAGATGGCTTTCTTTCAAGAGATACATTTGTTTTTCCAATGTAGCTGAATAGGCTTATTGGAACTAAAGGAGCCTTTCTCCATGTTGAAAACTGTGATTTCCAGGAAGTATTAAATAAAAAAACGAACTCATTTCTCACATGGAAACAATGTGCTAGATGCTTCTCTTTCTAACTAGATGGTTTTCCTTTGAGAGATACATGTGTTTCATCAACTCAGTTCTATAGGCCTATTTGGAAGAAAGAGAGCCTATGTCCGCATTGAAAAATCACGTGGCAGTAAGAATTCCTTTCAAATACTCATGCAATGCTAACAGGGATACAAAGTCTTGAAGCTCCAGCTTCTAACTCAAGCGATTTTCTTTTCAGAGATACTTTATTTTTGTCCACTCACCTGAATATGCCTCTTGGAACCAAATTTTCCTTTCTCCTCCTTGAAAAACTAACGTTTTCAGGCAGTATTCCTTTCTACAACTGACACAATTCTTACAGAAAACAATTTGCTACATGCTCCTCATATTAACACAGATAGTTTTCTATCAAGCGATACATGTTTTTTGTCAACTCAATTGAATAGGCCTACTGGGAACTTAGGAGCTTTTCTTCACTTTGAAAATCAAGATTTTCAGGAAGTATTTCTTTCAAAAATTCACTCAAATCTCGTTGGGAAACAATGCCCTAGATGCTGCGGCTTCTTACTTTTACAGTTTTCGTTGGAGAGATACATTTGTTTCTTCATTTTTGCTGAAAAGCCTGTTTGGAACAAAACGACTCTTTCTCCCTGTAGAAAACTAAGACTTGCAGGTAGTTTTTCTGTGAACAACCAACTCAATTCTCCATGTAAAAATGTGCAGGAAGCTCCATGTACGAACTCAGATGGCTTTGTTTTGAGAGATACAGGTGTTTCTTCAACTTTGCTGATAAGGCTTATTGGTTACAAAATGAACCTTTCTTTCCTGTGAAAACTATCATCTGCAGGAATATTCCTTTCTCTAACTAACTGAATTCTCCAAAGGAAACAATGTGCTAGCTGCTGCCGCTTCTAACTTGGATGGTTTTCTTTGAGAGATACATGGGTGATGTCAACTCGCTTAAGTAGGCCTCTTTGAACAAAATGACCCTTGCATCACCTTGAAAATTCTACTATTTGGGAAATATGCCTTTCTAAAACAAATTCAATTGCAACAAGTAAACAATGTGCTAATGCTTCAGCTTCTAACCTAGAAGGTTTTCTGTGGTGGGACACATGTGTTTCTCACTCTGCTGAATATGCCTATTTGGGGCAAACAGAGCCACCCTCCCCTTTGAAATACCTATGTTGCAGGAAGCATTCCTCTGAAAAAATGACAGAATTCTCAAAAGGAAACAATGTACTAGAAGCTTCAGCTTCTAACACTGAATGTTTTCTTTTGAGAGATATATGTGCTTGTTCAACATAGGAGAATAGGGTTATCTGGAACAAAATGTGCCTTTATCCACCTTGAAAACTATGATTTTCAGGAAGCATTCCTTTCAAAAACGCACTCGTTTCACACAGGGGAACAAGGTGCTGGAAAGTGTGGCTCCTCACACACATGGTTTTCGTTAGAGAGATCCATGCGATTCTTCAACTTTGCAAGTGGACCTATTGGAAAAAAATGAGCTTTTCTCCACCTTGAAATCTTTGCTTTCCGGGAAGGATTCCTGTCAAAATTTCACTCAATTCTCACAAGGAAACACGATGCTGCATGGTCCTCATTCTAACATAGATGGTTTTGTTTCAAGAGATACATGTGTTTCTTCAACTCAGCTTAATAGCCATATTTAGAGCAAACAGAGTCTATAAACACTTTGAAACACCTAAGTTGCAGGAATAATTCCTTTGAAGAACTAAGTCAATTCTCACAGGGAAACAAAGTGATCGAGGCTCCCCCTTTTAACCCAGATGGATTACTTTGGAGAGATACATGTGCTTCTTCAACTGAATGGAATAAGCCTCTTTGGAAGAAAATGAGGTTTTCAATAGCTTCAAAACTGTGATTTGCAGGAAGTATTATTTTCAAAAACCAACTCAATTCTCATGGGGACACAATGTGGTAGATGCTCCTGATTCTGACACATTTGGATTTTTTGGAGATACAAGTGTTTTATCAACGTAGCTGAAGAGGCATATTTGTAATAAAGAAAGCCTATCTCCATCTTGAAAAACCCTAATTGCAGGAAGTATTACTTTCCAAAACTAACACAGTTCTCACAGGTAAACAATAGGCAGCATGCTGCACCTTCTACCATACACGGTTTTCTTTGCAGAGATACATGTGTTTCTTCAACTCTGATGAATAGGCCTATTTGGAGCCAAGTGAACCAATCTCCACCTTGAAAAACCTACGTTGCCAAAAGTATTCCTCTGATAAACTAACCTGACTCTCAATGGGAAACTGTGCTTCATTCTCCTTCTTCTAAAATAAATGGTTTTCTTTCGAGAGATACATGTGTTTCTTCAACTGAGCTGAATAGGCCTGTAGAAGCAAGCAGAGCCTATCTCCACTTTGAAAACTAATTTGCAGGAAGTATTTCCTTCAAAAACTAACTCAAGTCTCAGGGAAAAAATGTGGTAGAGGCTGCAGCTTCTATCATAGAAGATTTTGGTGATAGATACATGTGTTTCTTCATGTTTGCTGCAGAGGCCTATTTAGAGCAAAGGGAGCCTATCTCCACCTTGAAGAACCTAAGAGTCAGGAAGTATTCTGTTCAGAAAATACCACAATTCTCACAGGTAAACAATGCGGTAGATGCTCCTGCTTCTAACTCGGACGACTTTCTTTTGAAATATACATGTTTTTCTTCAACTCAGATGAATAGGCCTATTTGGATCAAACAGAGCCTCTCTCCACCATGAAACACCGAAGCCGCAGGAAGTATTCCTTTCAAAAACTGATGCCGTTCCCACAGGGAAACCAGTTGGTAGATGGTCCTCCTTTTAACACAGATGGTTTTCCTTTGAGAGATATTTGTGTTTCCTCAACATAGCTTGATAGGCCTATTTAGAACTAATTGACATTTCTCCACCTTGAAACTTTGATTTGCTTTAAATACTCCTTTCAAAAACTAACTGAATTCACCCTCGGAGAAAATGTGCTCAATGCTGCAGCTTCAACATGGATGGTTTTCTTTGGAGAGATCCATGTGTATCTTGAGTGAAGCTGCAGAGCCTGTTTAGATCAAACACAGCCGGTCTTCATCTTGAAACAATAAAGCTGCAGGAAGTCTTCCTTCTCAATACAAACTTAGTCCTCAAAGGGAAACAATGTGCTACAAGGAGCAGCTCCTTGAACAGATGGTTTTCTTTCGAGAGATTTATGTTTTCCTTCAACTTAGCCTTAGCGGTGTAGTAGGAAACAAATGGGCATTTCTCCACCTTGAAAACTGTGATTTCCAGGAAGTATTTCTTTCAGAAACTCACTCAGTTCTCACAGGGAAACAATGCACTAGATGCGGCATTTCTAACAGAGATGGTTTTCTTTTGAGAGGCTTCTGCGTTTCCTCAGCGGAGTTGAATAGGCTGATTTGGAGTAAAGAGAGCCTATCTCCACCTTGAAAACTATGATTTCCAGGAGTTATTAAACAAAAACTAACTTAATTCTCATGGAAAAAATGTGCTAGATGCTGCCGTTTCTGACATTGCTCGTTTTCCTTTGAGAGATACTTGTGCTTCTTCAATACAGCTGAATCGGCCTATTTCGATCAAACTGAGTCTATCTCTGTCTTGTAGCAACTGAAATGAAGTTTCCCTTCAAAAGCTAGCTCAATTCTCACGGGGAGCCAACACACTAGATTCTGCTGTTTCTTACACAGATGGTTTTCTTTCAAGAGATACATTTGTTTTTTCTACGTAGCTGAATAGGTCTAGTGGAACTAAAAGAGCCTTTCTCCACGTTGAAATCTATGATTTCCAGGAAGGAGTAAATAAAAAAACTAACTCATTCTCACATGAAAGCAATGTGCTAGATGCTCCTGTTTCTAAGTAGATGGTTTTCCTTTGAGAGATACATGTGTTTCATCAAGTCAGTTGCATAGGCCTATTTGGAACCAAGAGAGCCTATCACCACATTGAGAGATCCACATGGCACTAAGTATTCCTTTCAAAAAGGAACTCAATTCTCACAGGGATACAAATTCTAGAAGCTCCAGAGTGTAACTCACATGATTTGCTTTTCAGACATACTTTATTTTTGTCTACCAACTGAATATGCCTCTTGGAACCAAATTTTTCTTTCTCCTCCTTGAAAACTATGGTTTGAAAGATGTATGCCTTTCGAAAACAAACACAATTCTTACAGGGAAACAATGTGCTGGATGCTCCTGCCATTAACATGGACAGTTTTCTCTCAAGCGATACACTTTTTCATCTAGTCAATTGAATAGGCCTACAGGGAACTTATGAGCTTTTCTCCACTTTGAAAACCATGATTTTCCGCAAGTATTTCTTTCAAAAACTCACTCAAATCTCACTGGGAAACAATGTGGTGGATGCTGCGGCTTCTTACTTTCATGGTTTCATTGGAGAGATTCATTTGTTTCTTCATTTTTGCAGAAGAAGCCTGTTTGGAACAAAATGACTCTTTCTCCCTCTAGAAAACTGATTGGCAGGTAATATTTCTGCATTCGACAGCTATGATTTCCAGGAGTTATTTAACAAAAACTAACTTAATTCTCATGGAAAAAATGTGCTACATGCTGCAGCTTCTAACATAGTTGGTTTTCCTTCGAGAGATACATGTGCGTCTTCAACACAGCTGAACCAGCCTATTTCGATCAAACCAAGTCTATACCTGCCTTGTAGCAACTGAAATGAACTTTCCCTTTCAAAAGCTACCTCAATGCTCACGGGAAGCCAATGCACTAGATGAAACAGATGGCTTTCTTTCAAGAGATACATTTGTTTTTCCAATGTAGCTGAATAGGCTTATTGGAACTAAAGGAGCCTTTCTCCATGTTGAAAACTGTGATTTCCAGGAAGTATTAAATAAAAAAACGAACTCATTTCTCACATGGAAACAATGTGCTAGATGCTTCTCTTTCTAACTAGATGGTTTTCCTTTGAGAGATACATGTGTTTCATCAACTCAGTTCTATAGGCCTATTTGGAAGAAAGAGAGCCTATGTCCGCATTGAAAAATCACGTGGCAGTAAGAATTCCTTTCAAGTACTCATGCAATGCTAACAGGGATACAAAGTCTTGAAGCTCCAGCTTCTAACTCAAGCGATTTTCTTTTCAGAGATACTTTATTTTTGTCCACTCACCTGAATATGCCTCTTGGAACCAAATTTTCCTTTCTCCTCCTTGAAAAACTAACGTTTTCAGGCAGTATTCCTTTCTACAACTGACACAATTCTTACAGAAAACAATTTGCTACATGCTCCTCATATTAACACAGATAGTTTTCTATCAAGCGATACATGTTTTTGGTCAACTCAATTGAATAGGCCTACTGGGAACTTAGGAGCTTTTCTTCACTTTGAAAATCAAGATTTTCAGGAAGTATTTCTTTCAAAAATTCACTCAAATCTCGTTGGGAAACAATGCCCTAGATGCTGCGGCTTCTTACTTTTACAGTTTTCGTTGGAGAGATACATTTGTTTCTTCATTTTTGCTGAAAAGCCTGTTTGGAACAAAACGACTCTTTCTCCCTGTAGAAAACTAAGACTTGCAGGTAGTTTTTCTGTGAACAACCAACTCAATTCTCCATGTAAAAATGTGCAGGAAGCTCCATGTACGAACTCAGATGGCTTTGTTTTGAGAGATACAGGTGTTTCTTCAACTTTGCTGATAAGGCTTATTGGTTACAAAATGAACCTTTCTTTCCTGTGAAAACTATCATCTGCAGGAATATTCCTTTCTCTAACTAACTGAATTCTCCAAAGGAAACAATGTGCTAGCTGCTGCCGCTTCTAACTTGGATGGTTTTCTTTGAGAGATACATGGGTGATGTCAACTCGCTTAAGTAGGCCTCTTTGAACAAAATGACCCTTGCATCACCTTGAAAATTCTACTATTTGGGAAATATGCCTTTCTAAAACAAATTCAATTGCAACAAGTAAACAATGTGCTAATGCTTCAGCTTCTAACCTAGAAGGTTTTCTGTGGTGGGACACATGTGTTTCTCACTCTGCTGAATATGCCTATTTGGGGCAAACAGAGCCACCCTCCCCTTTGAAATACCTATGTTGCAGGAAGCATTCCTCTGAAAAAATGACAGAATTCTCAAAAGGAAACAATGTACTAGAAGCTTCAGCTTCTAACACTGAATGTTTTCTTTTGAGAGATATATGTGCTTGTTCAACATAGGAGAATAGGGTTATCTGGAACAAAATGTGCCTTTATCCACCTTGAAAACTATGATTTTCAGGAAGCATTCCTTTCAAAAACGCACTCGTTTCACACAGGGGAACAAGGTGCTGGAAAGTGTGGCTCCTCACACACATGGTTTTCGTTAGAGAGATCCATGCGATTCTTCAACTTTGCAAGTGGACCTATTGGAAAAAAATGAGCTTTTCTCCACCTTGAAATCTTTGCTTTCCGGGAAGGATTCCTGTCAAAATTTCACTCAATTCTCACAAGGAAACACGATGCTGCATGGTCCTCATTCTAACATAGATGGTTTTGTTTCAAGAGATACATGTGTTTCTTCAACTCAGCTTAATAGCCATATTTAGAGCAAACAGAGTCTATAAACACTTTGAAACACCTAAGTTGCAGGAATAATTCCTTTGAAGAACTAAGTCAATTCTCACAGGGAAACAAAGTGATCGAGGCTCCCCCTTTTAACCCAGATGGATTACTTTGGAGAGATACATGTGCTTCTTCAACTGAATGGAATAAGCCTCTTTGGAAGAAAATGAGGTTTTCAATAGCTTCAAAACTGTGATTTGCAGGAAGTATTATTTTCAAAAACCAACTCAATTCTCATGGGGACACAATGTGGTAGATGCTCCTGATTCTGACACATTTGGATTTTTTGGAGATACAAGTGTTTTATCAACGTAGCTGAAGAGGCATATTTGTAATAAAGAAAGCCTATCTCCATCTTGAAAAACCCTAATTGCAGGAAGTATTACTTTCCAAAACTAACACAGTTCTCACAGGTAAACAATAGGCAGCATGCTGCACCTTCTACCATACACGGTTTTCTTTGCAGAGATACATGTGTTTCTTCAACTCTGATGAATAGGCCTATTTGGAGCCAAGTGAACCAATCTCCACCTTGAAAAACCTACGTTGCCAAAAGTATTCCTCTGATAAACTAACCTGACTCTCAATGGGAAACTGTGCTTCATTCTCCTTCTTCTAAAATAAATGGTTTTCTTTCGAGAGATACATGTGTTTCTTCAACTGAGCTGAATAGGCCTGTAGAAGCAAGCAGAGCCTATCTCCACTTTGAAAACTAATTTGCAGGAAGTATTTCCTTCAAAAACTAACTCAAGTCTCAGGGAAAAAATGTGGTAGAGGCTGCAGCTTCTATCATAGAAGATTTTGGTGATAGATACATGTGTTTCGTCATGTTTGCTGCAGAGGCCTATTTAGAGCGAAGGGAGCCTATCTCCACCTTGAAGAACCTAAGAGTCAGGAAGTATTCTGTTCAGAAAATACCACAATTCTCACAGGTAAACAATGCGGTAGATGCTCCTGCTTCTAACTCGGACGACTTTCTTTTGAAATATACATGTTTTTCTTCAACTCAGATGAATAGGCCTATTTGGATCAAACAGAGCCTCTCTCCACCATGAAACACCGAAGCCGCAGGAAGTATTCCTTTCAAAAACTGATGCCGTTCCCACAGGGAAACCAGTTGGTAGATGGTCCTCCTTTTAACACAGATGGTTTTCCTTTGAGAGATATTTGTGTTTCCTCAACATAGCTTGATAGGCCTATTTAGAACTAATTGACATTTCTCCACCTTGAAACTTTGATTTGCTTTAAATACTCCTTTCAAAAACTAACTGAATTCACCCTCGGAGAAAATGTGCTCAATGCTGCAGCTTCAACATGGATGGTTTTCTTTGGAGAGATCCATGTGTATCTTGAGTGAAGCTGCAGAGCCTGTTTAGATCAAACACAGCCGGTCTTCATCTTGAAACAATAAAGCTGCAGGAAGTCTTCCTTCTCAATACAAACTTAGTCCTCAAAGGGAAACAATGTGCTACAAGGAGCAGCTCCTTGAACAGATGGTTTTCTTTCGAGAGATTTATGTTTTCCTTCAACTTAGCCTTAGCGGTGTAGTAGGAAACAAATGGGCATTTCTCCACCTTGAAAACTGTGATTTCCAGGAAGTATTTCTTTCAGAAACTCACTCAGTTCTCACAGGGAAACAATGCACTAGATGCGGCATTTCTAACAGAGATGGTTTTCTTTTGAGAGGCTTCTGCGTTTCCTCAGCGGAGTTGAATAGGCTGATTTGGAGTAAAGAGAGCCTATCTCCACCTTGAAAACTATGATTTCCAGGAGTTATTAAACAAAAACTAACTTAATTCTCATGGAAAAAATGTGCTAGATGCTGCCGTTTCTGACATTGCTCGTTTTCCTTTGAGAGATACTTGTGCTTCTTCAATACAGCTGAATCGGCCTATTTCGATCAAACTGAGTCTATCTCTGTCTTGTAGCAACTGAAATGAAGTTTCCCTTCAAAAGCTAGCTCAATTCTCACGGGGAGCCAACACACTAGATTCTGCTGTTTCTTACACAGATGGTTTTCTTTCAAGAGATACATTTGTTTTTTCTACGTAGCTGAATAGGTCTAGTGGAACTAAAAGAGCCTTTCTCCACGTTGAAATCTATGATTTCCAGGAAGGAGTAAATAAAAAAACTAACTCATTCTCACATGAAAGCAATGTGCTAGATGCTCCTGTTTCTAAGTAGATGGTTTTCCTTTGAGAGATACATGTGTTTCATCAAGTCAGTTGCATAGGCCTATTTGGAACCAAGAGAGCCTATCACCACATTGAGAGATCCACATGGCACTAAGTATTCCTTTCAAAAAGGAACTCAATTCTCACAGGGATACAAATTCTAGAAGCTCCAGAGTGTAACTCACATGATTTGCTTTCCAGACATACTTTATTTTTGTCTACCAACTGAATATGCCTCTTGGAACCAAATTTTTCTTTCTCCTCCTTGAAAACTATGGTTTGAAAGATGTATGCCTTTCGAAAACAAACACAATTCTTACAGGGAAACAATGTGCTGGATGCTCCTGCCATTAACATGGACAGTTTTCTCTCAAGCGATACACTTTTTCATCTAGTCAATTGAATAGGCCTACAGGGAACTTATGAGCTTTTCTCCACTTTGAAAACCATGATTTTCCGCAAGTATTTCTTTCAAAAACTCACTCAAATCTCACTGGGAAACAATGTGGTGGATGCTGCGGCTTCTTACTTTCATGGTTTCATTGGAGAGATTCATTTGTTTCTTCATTTTTGCAGAAGAAGCCTGTTTGGAACAAAATGACTCTTTCTCCCTCTAGAAAACTGATTGGCAGGTAATATTTCTGCATTCGACAGCTATGATTTCCAGGAGTTATTTAACAAAAACTAACTTAATTCTCATGGAAAAAATGTGCTACATGCTGCAGCTTCTAACATAGTTGGTTTTCCTTCGAGAGATACATGTGCGTCTTCAACACAGCTGAACCAGCCTATTTCGATCAAACCAAGTCTATACCTGCCTTGTAGCAACTGAAATGAACTTTCCCTTTCAAAAGCTACCTCAATGCTCACGGGAAGCCAATGCACTAGATGAAACAGATGGCTTTCTTTCAAGAGATACATTTGTTTTTCCAATGTAGCTGAATAGGCTTATTGGAACTAAAGGAGCCTTTCTCCATGTTGAAAACTGTGATTTCCAGGAAGTATTAAATAAAAAAACGAACTCATTTCTCACATGGAAACAATGTGCTAGATGCTTCTCTTTCTAACTAGATGGTTTTCCTTTGAGAGATACATGTGTTTCATCAACTCAGTTCTATAGGCCTATTTGGAAGAAAGAGAGCCTATGTCCGCATTGAAAAATCACGTGGCAGTAAGAATTCCTTTCAAATACTCATGCAATGCTAACAGGGATACAAAGTCTTGAAGCTCCAGCTTCTAACTCAAGCGATTTTCTTTTCAGAGATACTTTATTTTTGTCCACTCACCTGAATATGCCTCTTGGAACCAAATTTTCCTTTCTCCTCCTTGAAAAACTAACGTTTTCAGGCAGTATTCCTTTCTACAACTGACACAATTCTTACAGAAAACAATTTGCTACATGCTCCTCATATTAACACAGATAGTTTTCTATCAAGCGATACATGTTTTTTGTCAACTCAATTGAATAGGCCTACTGGGAACTTAGGAGCTTTTCTTCACTTTGAAAATCAAGATTTTCAGGAAGTATTTCTTTCAAAAATTCACTCAAATCTCGTTGGGAAACAATGCCCTAGATGCTGCGGCTTCTTACTTTTACAGTTTTCGTTGGAGAGATACATTTGTTTCTTCATTTTTGCTGAAAAGCCTGTTTGGAACAAAACGACTCTTTCTCCCTGTAGAAAACTAAGACTTGCAGGTAGTTTTTCTGTGAACAACCAACTCAATTCTCCATGTAAAAATGTGCAGGAAGCTCCATGTACGAACTCAGATGGCTTTGTTTTGAGAGATACAGGTGTTTCTTCAACTTTGCTGATAAGGCTTATTGGTTACAAAATGAACCTTTCTTTCCTGTGAAAACTATCATCTGCAGGAATATTCCTTTCTCTAACTAACTGAATTCTCCAAAGGAAACAATGTGCTAGCTGCTGCCGCTTCTAACTTGGATGGTTTTCTTTGAGAGATACATGGGTGATGTCAACTCGCTTAAGTAGGCCTCTGAACAAAATGACCCTTGCATCACCTTGAAAATTCTACTATTTGGGAAATATGCCTTTCTAAAACAAATTCAATTGCAACAAGTAAACAATGTGCTAATGCTTCAGCTTCTAACCTAGAAGGTTTTCTGTGGTGGGACACATGTGTTTCTCACTCTGCTGAATATGCCTATTTGGGGCAAACAGAGCCACCCTCCCCTTTGAAATACCTATGTTGCAGGAAGCATTCCTCTGAAAAAATGACAGAATTCTCAAAAGGAAACAATGTACTAGAAGCTTCAGCTTCTAACACTGAATGTTTTCTTTTGAGAGATATATGTGCTTGTTCAACATAGGAGAATAGGGTTATCTGGAACAAAATGTGCCTTTATCCACCTTGAAAACTATGATTTTCAGGAAGCATTCCTTTCAAAAACGCACTCGTTTCACACAGGGGAACAAGGTGCTGGAAAGTGTGGCTCCTCACACACATGGTTTTCGTTAGAGAGATCCATGCAATTCTTCAACTTTGCAAGTGGACCTATTGGAAAAAAATGAGCTTTTCTCCACCTTGAAATCTTTGCTTTCCGGGAAGGATTCCTGTCAAAATTTCACTCAATTCTCACAAGGAAACACGATGCTGCATGGTCCTCATTCTAACATAGATGGTTTTGTTTCAAGAGATACATGTGTTTCTTCAACTCAGCTTAATAGCCATATTTAGAGCAAACAGAGTCTATAAACACTTTGAAACACCTAAGTTGCAGGAATAATTCCTTTGAAGAACTAAGTCAATTCTCACAGGGAAACAAAGTGATCGAGGCTCCCCCTTTTAACCCAGATGGATTACTTTGGAGAGATACATGTGCTTCTTCAACTGAATGGAATAAGCCTCTTTGGAAGAAAATGAGGTTTTCAATAGCTTCAAAACTGTGATTTGCAGGAAGTATTATTTTCAAAAACCAACTCAATTCTCATGGGGACACAATGTGGTAGATGCTCCTGATTCTGACACATTTGGATTTTTTGGAGATACAAGTGTTTTATCAACGTAGCTGAAGAGGCATATTTGTAATAAAGAAAGCCTATCTCCATCTTGAAAAACCCTAATTGCAGGAAGTATTACTTTCCAAAACTAACACAGTTCTCACAGGTAAACAATAGGCAGCATGCTGCACCTTCTACCATACACGGTTTTCTTTGCAGAGATACATGTGTTTCTTCAACTCTGATGAATAGGCCTATTTGGAGCCAAGTGAACCAATCTCCACCTTGAAAAACCTACGTTGCCAAAAGTATTCCTCTGATAAACTAACCTGACTCTCAATGGGAAACTGTGCTTCATTCTCCTTCTTCTAAAATAAATGGTTTTCTTTCGAGAGATACATGTGTTTCTTCAACTGAGCTGAATAGGCCTGTAGAAGCAAGCAGAGCCTATCTCCACTTTGAAAACTAATTTGCAGGAAGTATTTCCTTCAAAAACTAACTCAAGTCTCAGGGAAAAAATGTGGTAGAGGCTGCAGCTTCTATCATAGAAGATTTTGGTGATAGATACATGTGTTTCGTCATGTTTGCTGCAGAGGCCTATTTAGAGCGAAGGGAGCCTATCTCCACCTTGAAGAACCTAAGAGTCAGGAAGTATTCTGTTCAGAAAATACCACAATTCTCACAGGTAAACAATGCGGTAGATGCTCCTGCTTCTAACTCGGACGACTTTCTTTTGAAATATACATGTTTTTCTTCAACTCAGATGAATAGGCCTATTTGGATCAAACAGAGCCTCTCTCCACCATGAAACACCGAAGCCGCAGGAAGTATTCCTTTCAAAAACTGATGCCGTTCCCACAGGGAAACCAGTTGGTAGATGGTCCTCCTTTTAACACAGATGGTTTTCCTTTGAGAGATATTTGTGTTTCCTCAACATAGCTTGATAGGCCTATTTAGAACTAATTGACATTTCTCCACCTTGAAACTTTGATTTGCTTTAAATACTCCTTTCAAAAACTAACTGAATTCACCCTCGGAGAAAATGTGCTCAATGCTGCAGCTTCAACATGGATGGTTTTCTTTGGAGAGATCCATGTGTATCTTGAGTGAAGCTGCAGAGCCTGTTTAGATCAAACACAGCCGGTCTTCATCTTGAAACAATAAAGCTGCAGGAAGTCTTCCTTCTCAATACAAACTTAGTCCTCAAAGGGAAACAATGTGCTACAAGGAGCAGCTCCTTGAACAGATGGTTTTCTTTCGAGAGATTTATGTTTTCCTTCAACTTAGCCTTAGCGGTGTAGTAGGAAACAAATGGGCATTTCTCCACCTTGAAAACTGTGATTTCCAGGAAGTATTTCTTTCAGAAACTCACTCAGTTCTCACAGGGAAACAATGCACTAGATGCGGCATTTCTAACAGAGATGGTTTTCTTTTGAGAGGCTTCTGCGTTTCCTCAGCGGAGTTGAATAGGCTGATTTGGAGTAAAGAGAGCCTATCTCCACCTTGAAAACTATGATTTCCAGGAGTTATTAAACAAAAACTAACTTAATTCTCATGGAAAAAATGTGCTAGATGCTGCCGTTTCTGACATTGCTCGTTTTCCTTTGAGAGATACTTGTGCTTCTTCAATACAGCTGAATCGGCCTATTTCGATCAAACTGAGTCTATCTCTGTCTTGTAGCAACTGAAATGAAGTTTCCCTTCAAAAGCTAGCTCAATTCTCACGGGGAGCCAACACACTAGATTCTGCTGTTTCTTACACAGATGGTTTTCTTTCAAGAGATACATTTGTTTTTTCTACGTAGCTGAATAGGTCTAGTGGAACTAAAAGAGCCTTTCTCCACGTTGAAATCTATGATTTCCAGGAAGGAGTAAATAAAAAAACTAACTCATTCTCACATGAAAGCAATGTGCTAGATGCTCCTGTTTCTAAGTAGATGGTTTTCCTTTGAGAGATACATGTGTTTCATCAAGTCAGTTGCATAGGCCTATTTGGAACCAAGAGAGCCTATCACCACATTGAGAGATCCACATGGCACTAAGTATTCCTTTCAAAAAGGAACTCAATTCTCACAGGGATACAAATTCTAGAAGCTCCAGAGTGTAACTCACATGATTTGCTTTTCAGACATACTTTATTTTTGTCTACCAACTGAATATGCCTCTTGGAACCAAATTTTTCTTTCTCCTCCTTGAAAACTATGGTTTGAAAGATGTATGCCTTTCGAAAACAAACACAATTCTTACAGGGAAACAATGTGCTGGATGCTCCTGCCATTAACATGGACAGTTTTCTCTCAAGCGATACACTTTTTCATCTAGTCAATTGAATAGGCCTACAGGGAACTTATGAGCTTTTCTCCACTTTGAAAACCATGATTTTCCGCAAGTATTTCTTTCAAAAACTCACTCAAATCTCACTGGGAAACAATGTGGTGGATGCTGCGGCTTCTTACTTTCATGGTTTCATTGGAGAGATTCATTTGTTTCTTCATTTTTGCAGAAGAAGCCTGTTTGGAACAAAATGACTCTTTCTCCCTCTAGAAAACTGATTGGCAGGTAATATTTCTGCATTCGACAGCTATGATTTCCAGGAGTTATTTAACAAAAACTAACTTAATTCTCATGGAAAAAATGTGCTACATGCTGCAGCTTCTAACATAGTTGGTTTTCCTTCGAGAGATACATGTGCGTCTTCAACACAGCTGAACCAGCCTATTTCGATCAAACCAAGTCTATACCTGCCTTGTAGCAACTGAAATGAACTTTCCCTTTCAAAAGCTACCTCAATGCTCACGGGAAGCCAATGCACTAGATGAAACAGATGGCTTTCTTTCAAGAGATACATTTGTTTTTCCAATGTAGCTGAATAGGCTTATTGGAACTAAAGGAGCCTTTCTCCATGTTGAAAACTGTGATTTCCAGGAAGTATTAAATAAAAAAACGAACTCATTTCTCACATGGAAACAATGTGCTAGATGCTTCTCTTTCTAACTAGATGGTTTTCCTTTGAGAGATACATGTGTTTCATCAACTCAGTTCTATAGGCCTATTTGGAAGAAAGAGAGCCTATGTCCGCATTGAAAAATCACGTGGCAGTAAGAATTCCTTTCAAATACTCATGCAATGCTAACAGGGATACAAAGTCTTGAAGCTCCAGCTTCTAACTCAAGCGATTTTCTTTTCAGAGATACTTTATTTTTGTCCACTCACCTGAATATGCCTCTTGGAACCAAATTTTCCTTTCTCCTCCTTGAAAAACTAACGTTTTCAGGCAGTATTCCTTTCTACAACTGACACAATTCTTACAGAAAACAATTTGCTACATGCTCCTCATATTAACACAGATAGTTTTCTATCAAGCGATACATGTTTTTTGTCAACTCAATTGAATAGGCCTACTGGGAACTTAGGAGCTTTTCTTCACTTTGAAAATCAAGATTTTCAGGAAGTATTTCTTTCAAAAATTCACTCAAATCTCGTTGGGAAACAATGCCCTAGATGCTGCGGCTTCTTACTTTTACAGTTTTCGTTGGAGAGATACATTTGTTTCTTCATTTTTGCTGAAAAGCCTGTTTGGAACAAAACGACTCTTTCTCCCTGTAGAAAACTAAGACTTGCAGGTAGTTTTTCTGTGAACAACCAACTCAATTCTCCATGTAAAAATGTGCAGGAAGCTCCATGTACGAACTCAGATGGCTTTGTTTTGAGAGATACAGGTGTTTCTTCAACTTTGCTGATAAGGCTTATTGGTTACAAAATGAACCTTTCTTTCCTGTGAAAACTATCATCTGCAGGAATATTCCTTTCTCTAACTAACTGAATTCTCCAAAGGAAACAATGTGCTAGCTGCTGCCGCTTCTAACTTGGATGGTTTTCTTTGAGAGATACATGGGTGATGTCAACTCGCTTAAGTAGGCCTCTTTGAACAAAATGACCCTTGCATCACCTTGAAAATTCTACTATTTGGGAAATATGCCTTTCTAAAACAAATTCAATTGCAACAAGTAAACAATGTGCTAATGCTTCAGCTTCTAACCTAGAAGGTTTTCTGTGGTGGGACACATGTGTTTCTCACTCTGCTGAATATGCCTATTTGGGGCAAACAGAGCCACCCTCCCCTTTGAAATACCTATGTTGCAGGAAGCATTCCTCTGAAAAAATGACAGAATTCTCAAAAGGAAACAATGTACTAGAAGCTTCAGCTTCTAACACTGAATGTTTTCTTTTGAGAGATATATGTGCTTGTTCAACATAGGAGAATAGGGTTATCTGGAACAAAATGTGCCTTTATCCACCTTGAAAACTATGATTTTCAGGAAGCATTCCTTTCAAAAACGCACTCGTTTCACACAGGGGAACAAGGTGCTGGAAAGTGTGGCTCCTCACACACATGGTTTTCGTTAGAGAGATCCATGCGATTCTTCAACTTTGCAAGTGGACCTATTGGAAAAAAATGAGCTTTTCTCCACCTTGAAATCTTTGCTTTCCGGGAAGGATTCCTGTCAAAATTTCACTCAATTCTCACAAGGAAACACGATGCTGCATGGTCCTCATTCTAACATAGATGGTTTTGTTTCAAGAGATACATGTGTTTCTTCAACTCAGCTTAATAGCCATATTTAGAGCAAACAGAGTCTATAAACACTTTGAAACACCTAAGTTGCAGGAATAATTCCTTTGAAGAACTAAGTCAATTCTCACAGGGAAACAAAGTGATCGAGGCTCCCCCTTTTAACCCAGATGGATTACTTTGGAGAGATACATGTGCTTCTTCAACTGAATGGAATAAGCCTCTTTGGAAGAAAATGAGGTTTTCAATAGCTTCAAAACTGTGATTTGCAGGAAGTATTATTTTCAAAAACCAACTCAATTCTCATGGGGACACAATGTGGTAGATGCTCCTGATTCTGACACATTTGGATTTTTTCGAGATACAAGTGTTTTATCAACGTAGCTGAAGAGGCATATTTGTAATAAAGAAAGCCTATCTCCATCTTGAAAAACCCTAATTGCAGGAAGTATTACTTTCCAAAACTAACACAGTTCTCACAGGTAAACAATAGGCAGCATGCTGCACCTTCTACCATACACGGTTTTCTTTGCAGAGATACATGTGTTTCTTCAACTCTGATGAATAGGCCTATTTGGAGCCAAGTGAACCAATCTCCACCTTGAAAAACCTACGTTGCCAAAAGTATTCCTCTGATAAACTAACCTGACTCTCAATGGGAAACTGTGCTTCATTCTCCTTCTTCTAAAATAAATGGTTTTCTTTCGAGAGATACATGTGTTTCTTCAACTGAGCTGAATAGGCCTGTAGAAGCAAGCAGAGCCTATCTCCACTTTGAAAACTAATTTGCAGGAAGTATTTCCTTCAAAAACTAACTCAAGTCTCAGGGAAAAAATGTGGTAGAGGCTGCAGCTTCTATCATAGAAGATTTTGGTGATAGATACATGTGTTTCGTCATGTTTGCTGCAGAGGCCTATTTAGAGCGAAGGGAGCCTATCTCCACCTTGAAGAACCTAAGAGTCAGGAAGTATTCTGTTCAGAAAATACCACAATTCTCACAGGTAAACAATGCGGTAGATGCTCCTGCTTCTAACTCGGACGACTTTCTTTTGAAATATACATGTTTTTCTTCAACTCAGATGAATAGGCCTATTTGGATCAAACAGAGCCTCTCTCCACCATGAAACACCGAAGCCGCAGGAAGTATTCCTTTCAAAAACTGATGCCGTTCCCACAGGGAAACCAGTTGGTAGATGGTCCTCCTTTTAACACAGATGGTTTTCCTTTGAGAGATATTTGTGTTTCCTCAACATAGCTTGATAGGCCTATTTAGAACTAATTGACATTTCTCCACCTTGAAACTTTGATTTGCTTTAAATACTCCTTTCAAAAACTAACTGAATTCACCCTCGGAGAAAATGTGCTCAATGCTGCAGCTTCAACATGGATGGTTTTCTTTGGAGAGATCCATGTGTATCTTGAGTGAAGCTGCAGAGCCTGTTTAGATCAAACACAGCCGGTCTTCATCTTGAAACAATAAAGCTGCAGGAAGTCTTCCTTCTCAATACAAACTTAGTCCTCAAAGGGAAACAATGTGCTACAAGGAGCAGCTCCTTGAACAGATGGTTTTCTTTCGAGAGATTTATGTTTTCCTTCAACTTAGCCTTAGCGGTGTAGTAGGAAACAAATGGGCATTTCTCCACCTTGAAAACTGTGATTTCCAGGAAGTATTTCTTTCAGAAACTCACTCAGTTCTCACAGGGAAACAATGCACTAGATGCGGCATTTCTAACAGAGATGGTTTTCTTTTGAGAGGCTTCTGCGTTTCCTCAGCGGAGTTGAATAGGCTGATTTGGAGTAAAGAGAGCCTATCTCCACCTTGAAAACTATGATTTCCAGGAGTTATTAAACAAAAACTAACTTAATTCTCATGGAAAAAATGTGCTAGATGCTGCCGTTTCTGACATTGCTCGTTTTCCTTTGAGAGATACTTGTGCTTCTTCAATACAGCTGAATCGGCCTATTTCGATCAAACTGAGTCTATCTCTGTCTTGTAGCAACTGAAATGAAGTTTCCCTTCAAAAGCTAGCTCAATTCTCACGGGGAGCCAACACACTAGATTCTGCTGTTTCTTACACAGATGGTTTTCTTTCAAGAGATACATTTGTTTTTTCTACGTAGCTGAATAGGTCTAGTGGAACTAAAAGAGCCTTTCTCCACGTTGAAATCTATGATTTCCAGGAAGGAGTAAATAAAAAAACTAACTCATTCTCACATGAAAGCAATGTGCTAGATGCTCCTGTTTCTAAGTAGATGGTTTTCCTTTGAGAGATACATGTGTTTCATCAAGTCAGTTGCATAGGCCTATTTGGAACCAAGAGAGCCTATCACCACATTGAGAGATCCACATGGCACTAAGTATTCCTTTCAAAAAGGAACTCAATTCTCACAGGGATACAAATTCTAGAAGCTCCAGAGTGTAACTCACATGATTTGCTTTTCAGACATACTTTATTTTTGTCTACCAACTGAATATGCCTCTTGGAACCAAATTTTTCTTTCTCCTCCTTGAAAACTATGGTTTGAAAGATGTATGCCTTTCGAAAACAAACACAATTCTTACAGGGAAACAATGTGCTGGATGCTCCTGCCATTAACATGGACAGTTTTCTCTCAAGCGATACACTTTTTCATCTAGTCAATTGAATAGGCCTACAGGGAACTTATGAGCTTTTCTCCACTTTGAAAACCATGATTTTCCGCAAGTATTTCTTTCAAAAACTCACTCAAATCTCACTGGGAAACAATGTGGTGGATGCTGCGGCTTCTTACTTTCATGGTTTCATTGGAGAGATTCATTTGTTTCTTCATTTTTGCAGAAGAAGCCTGTTTGGAACAAAATGACTCTTTCTCCCTCTAGAAAACTGATTGGCAGGTAATATTTCTGCATTCGACAGCTATGATTTCCAGGAGTTATTTAACAAAAACTAACTTAATTCTCATGGAAAAAATGTGCTACATGCTGCAGCTTCTAACATAGTTGGTTTTCCTTCGAGAGATACATGTGCGTCTTCAACACAGCTGAACCAGCCTATTTCGATCAAACCAAGTCTATACCTGCCTTGTAGCAACTGAAATGAACTTTCCCTTTCAAAAGCTACCTCAATGCTCACGGGAAGCCAATGCACTAGATGAAACAGATGGCTTTCTTTCAAGAGATACATTTGTTTTTCCAATGTAGCTGAATAGGCTTATTGGAACTAAAGGAGCCTTTCTCCATGTTGAAAACTGTGATTTCCAGGAAGTATTAAATAAAAAAACGAACTCATTTCTCACATGGAAACAATGTGCTAGATGCTTCTCTTTCTAACTAGATGGTTTTCCTTTGAGAGATACATGTGTTTCATCAACTCAGTTCTATAGGCCTATTTGGAAGAAAGAGAGCCTATGTCCGCATTGAAAAATCACGTGGCAGTAAGAATTCCTTTCAAATACTCATGCAATGCTAACAGGGATACAAAGTCTTGAAGCTCCAGCTTCTAACTCAAGCGATTTTCTTTTCAGAGATACTTTATTTTTGTCCACTCACCTGAATATGCCTCTTGGAACCAAATTTTCCTTTCTCCTCCTTGAAAAACTAACGTTTTCAGGCAGTATTCCTTTCTACAACTGACACAATTCTTACAGAAAACAATTTGCTACATGCTCCTCATATTAACACAGATAGTTTTCTATCAAGCGATACATGTTTTTTGTCAACTCAATTGAATAGGCCTACTGGGAACTTAGGAGCTTTTCTTCACTTTGAAAATCAAGATTTTCAGGAAGTATTTCTTTCAAAAATTCACTCAAATCTCGTTGGGAAACAATGCCCTAGATGCTGCGGCTTCTTACTTTTACAGTTTTCGTTGGAGAGATACATTTGTTTCTTCATTTTTGCTGAAAAGCCTGTTTGGAACAAAACGACTCTTTCTCCCTGTAGAAAACTAAGACTTGCAGGTAGTTTTTCTGTGAACAACCAACTCAATTCTCCATGTAAAAATGTGCAGGAAGCTCCATGTACGAACTCAGATGGCTTTGTTTTGAGAGATACAGGTGTTTCTTCAACTTTGCTGATAAGGCTTATTGGTTACAAAATGAACCTTTCTTTCCTGTGAAAACTATCATCTGCAGGAATATTCCTTTCTCTAACTAACTGAATTCTCCAAAGGAAACAATGTGCTAGCTGCTGCCGCTTCTAACTTGGATGGTTTTCTTTGAGAGATACATGGGTGATGTCAACTCGCTTAAGTAGGCCTCTTTGAACAAAATGACCCTTGCATCACCTTGAAAATTCTACTATTTGGGAAATATGCCTTTCTAAAACAAATTCAATTGCAACAAGTAAACAATGTGCTAATGCTTCAGCTTCTAACCTAGAAGGTTTTCTGTGGTGGGACACATGTGTTTCTCACTCTGCTGAATATGCCTATTTGGGGCAAACAGAGCCACCCTCCCCTTTGAAATACCTATGTTGCAGGAAGCATTCCTCTGAAAAAATGACAGAATTCTCAAAAGGAAACAATGTACTAGAAGCTTCAGCTTCTAACACTGAATGTTTTCTTTTGAGAGATATATGTGCTTGTTCAACATAGGAGAATAGGGTTATCTGGAACAAAATGTGCCTTTATCCACCTTGAAAACTATGATTTTCAGGAAGCATTCCTTTCAAAAACGCACTCGTTTCACACAGGGGAACAAGGTGCTGGAAAGTGTGGCTCCTCACACACATGGTTTTCGTTAGAGAGATCCATGCGATTCTTCAACTTTGCAAGTGGACCTATTGGAAAAAAATGAGCTTTTCTCCACCTTGAAATCTTTGCTTTCCGGGAAGGATTCCTGTCAAAATTTCACTCAATTCTCACAAGGAAACACGATGCTGCATGGTCCTCATTCTAACATAGATGGTTTTGTTTCAAGAGATACATGTGTTTCTTCAACTCAGCTTAATAGCCATATTTAGAGCAAACAGAGTCTATAAACACTTTGAAACACCTAAGTTGCAGGAATAATTCCTTTGAAGAACTAAGTCAATTCTCACAGGGAAACAAAGTGATCGAGGCTCCCCCTTTTAACCCAGATGGATTACTTTGGAGAGATACATGTGCTTCTTCAACTGAATGGAATAAGCCTCTTTGGAAGAAAATGAGGTTTTCAATAGCTTCAAAACTGTGATTTGCAGGAAGTATTATTTTCAAAAACCAACTCAATTCTCATGGGGACACAATGTGGTAGATGCTCCTGATTCTGACACATTTGGATTTTTTGGAGATACAAGTGTTTTATCAACGTAGCTGAAGAGGCATATTTGTAATAAAGAAAGCCTATCTCCATCTTGAAAAACCCTAATTGCAGGAAGTATTACTTTCCAAAACTAACACAGTTCTCACAGGTAAACAATAGGCAGCATGCTGCACCTTCTACCATACACGGTTTTCTTTGCAGAGATACATGTGTTTCTTCAACTCTGATGAATAGGCCTATTTGGAGCCAAGTGAACCAATCTCCACCTTGAAAAACCTACGTTGCCAAAAGTATTCCTCTGATAAACTAACCTGACTCTCAATGGGAAACTGCTTCATTCTCCTTCTTCTAAAATAAATGGTTTTCTTTCGAGAGATACATGTGTTTCTTCAACTGAGCTGAATAGGCCTGTAGAAGCAAGCAGAGCCTATCTCCACTTTGAAAACTAATTTGCAGGAAGTATTTCCTTCAAAAACTAACTCAAGTCTCAGGGAAAAAATGTGGTAGAGGCTGCAGCTTCTATCATAGAAGATTTTGGTGATAGATACATGTGTTTCGTCATGTTTGCTGCAGAGGCCTATTTAGAGCGAAGGGAGCCTATCTCCACCTTGAAGAACCTAAGAGTCAGGAAGTATTCTGTTCAGAAAATACCACAATTCTCACAGGTAAACAATGCGGTAGATGCTCCTGCTTCTAACTCGGACGACTTTCTTTTGAAATATACATGTTTTTCTTCAACTCAGATGAATAGGCCTATTTGGATCAAACAGAGCCTCTCTCCACCATGAAACACCGAAGCCGCAGGAAGTATTCCTTTCAAAAACTGATGCCGTTCCCACAGGGAAACCAGTTGGTAGATGGTCCTCCTTTTAACACAGATGGTTTTCCTTTGAGAGATATTTGTGTTTCCTCAACATAGCTTGATAGGCCTATTTAGAACTAATTGACATTTCTCCACCTTGAAACTTTGATTTGCTTTAAATACTCCTTTCAAAAACTAACTGAATTCACCCTCGGAGAAAATGTGCTCAATGCTGCAGCTTCAACATGGATGGTTTTCTTTGGAGAGATCCATGTGTATCTTGAGTGAAGCTGCAGAGCCTGTTTAGATCAAACACAGCCGGTCTTCATCTTGAAACAATAAAGCTGCAGGAAGTCTTCCTTCTCAATACAAACTTAGTCCTCAAAGGGAAACAATGTGCTACAAGGAGCAGCTCCTTGAACAGATGGTTTTCTTTCGAGAGATTTATGTTTTCCTTCAACTTAGCCTTAGCGGTGTAGTAGGAAACAAATGGGCATTTCTCCACCTTGAAAACTGTGATTTCCAGGAAGTATTTCTTTCAGAAACTCACTCAGTTCTCACAGGGAAACAATGCACTAGATGCGGCATTTCTAACAGAGATGGTTTTCTTTTGAGAGGCTTCTGCGTTTCCTCAGCGGAGTTGAATAGGCTGATTTGGAGTAAAGAGAGCCTATCTCCACCTTGAAAACTATGATTTCCAGGAGTTATTAAACAAAAACTAACTTAATTCTCATGGAAAAAATGTGCTAGATGCTGCCGTTTCTGACATTGCTCGTTTTCCTTTGAGAGATACTTGTGCTTCTTCAATACAGCTGAATCGGCCTATTTCGATCAAACTGAGTCTATCTCTGTCTTGTAGCAACTGAAATGAAGTTTCCCTTCAAAAGCTAGCTCAATTCTCACGGGGAGCCAACACACTAGATTCTGCTGTTTCTTACACAGATGGTTTTCTTTCAAGAGATACATTTGTTTTTTCTACGTAGCTGAATAGGTCTAGTGGAACTAAAAGAGCCTTTCTCCACGTTGAAATCTATGATTTCCAGGAAGGAGTAAATAAAAAAACTAACTCATTCTCACATGAAAGCAATGTGCTAGATGCTCCTGTTTCTAAGTAGATGGTTTTCCTTTGAGAGATACATGTGTTTCATCAAGTCAGTTGCATAGGCCTATTTGGAACCAAGAGAGCCTATCACCACATTGAGAGATCCACATGGCACTAAGTATTCCTTTCAAAAAGGAACTCAATTCTCACAGGGATACAAATTCTAGAAGCTCCAGAGTGTAACTCACATGATTTGCTTTTCAGACATACTTTATTTTTGTCTACCAACTGAATATGCCTCTTGGAACCAAATTTTTCTTTCTCCTCCTTGAAAACTATGGTTTGAAAGATGTATGCCTTTCGAAAACAAACACAATTCTTACAGGGAAACAATGTGCTGGATGCTCCTGCCATTAACATGGACAGTTTTCTCTCAAGCGATACACTTTTTCATCTAGTCAATTGAATAGGCCTACAGGGAACTTATGAGCTTTTCTCCACTTTGAAAACCATGATTTTCCGCAAGTATTTCTTTCAAAAACTCACTCAAATCTCACTGGGAAACAATGTGGTGGATGCTGCGGCTTCTTACTTTCATGGTTTCATTGGAGAGATTCATTTGTTTCTTCATTTTTGCAGAAGAAGCCTGTTTGGAACAAAATGACTCTTTCTCCCTCTAGAAAACTGATTGGCAGGTAATATTTCTGCATTCGACAGCTATGATTTCCAGGAGTTATTTAACAAAAACTAACTTAATTCTCATGGAAAAAATGTGCTACATGCTGCAGCTTCTAACATAGTTGGTTTTCCTTCGAGAGATACATGTGCGTCTTCAACACAGCTGAACCAGCCTATTTCGATCAAACCAAGTCTATACCTGCCTTGTAGCAACTGAAATGAACTTTCCCTTTCAAAAGCTACCTCAATGCTCACGGGAAGCCAATGCACTAGATGAAACAGATGGCTTTCTTTCAAGAGATACATTTGTTTTTCCAATGTAGCTGAATAGGCTTATTGGAACTAAAGGAGCCTTTCTCCATGTTGAAAACTGTGATTTCCAGGAAGTATTAAATAAAAAAACGAACTCATTTCTCACATGGAAACAATGTGCTAGATGCTTCTCTTTCTAACTAGATGGTTTTCCTTTGAGAGATACATGTGTTTCATCAACTCAGTTCTATAGGCCTATTTGGAAGAAAGAGAGCCTATGTCCGCATTGAAAAATCACGTGGCAGTAAGAATTCCTTTCAAATACTCATGCAATGCTAACAGGGATACAAAGTCTTGAAGCTCCAGCTTCTAACTCAAGCGATTTTCTTTTCAGAGATACTTTATTTTTGTCCACTCACCTGAATATGCCTCTTGGAACCAAATTTTCCTTTCTCCTCCTTGAAAAACTAACGTTTTCAGGCAGTATTCCTTTCTACAACTGACACAATTCTTACAGAAAACAATTTGCTACATGCTCCTCATATTAACACAGATAGTTTTCTATCAAGCGATACATGTTTTTTGTCAACTCAATTGAATAGGCCTACTGGGAACTTAGGAGCTTTTCTTCACTTTGAAAATCAAGATTTTCAGGAAGTATTTCTTTCAAAAATTCACTCAAATCTCGTTGGGAAACAATGCCCTAGATGCTGCGGCTTCTTACTTTTACAGTTTTCGTTGGAGAGATACATTTGTTTCTTCATTTTTGCTGAAAAGCCTGTTTGGAACAAAACGACTCTTTCTCCCTGTAGAAAACTAAGACTTGCAGGTAGTTTTTCTGTGAACAACCAACTCAATTCTCCATGTAAAAATGTGCAGGAAGCTCCATGTACGAACTCAGATGGCTTTGTTTTGAGAGATACAGGTGTTTCTTCAACTTTGCTGATAAGGCTTATTGGTTACAAAATGAACCTTTCTTTCCTGTGAAAACTATCATCTGCAGGAATATTCCTTTCTCTAACTAACTGAATTCTCCAAAGGAAACAATGTGCTAGCTGCTGCCGCTTCTAACTTGGATGGTTTTCTTTGAGAGATACATGGGTGATGTCAACTCGCTTAAGTAGGCCTCTTTGAACAAAATGACCCTTGCATCACCTTGAAAATTCTACTATTTGGGAAATATGCCTTTCTAAAACAAATTCAATTGCAACAAGTAAACAATGTGCTAATGCTTCAGCTTCTAACCTAGAAGGTTTTCTGTGGTGGGACACATGTGTTTCTCACTCTGCTGAATATGCCTATTTGGGGCAAACAGAGCCACCCTCCCCTTTGAAATACCTATGTTGCAGGAAGCATTCCTCTGAAAAAATGACAGAATTCTCAAAAGGAAACAATGTACTAGAAGCTTCAGCTTCTAACACTGAATGTTTTCTTTTGAGAGATATATGTGCTTGTTCAACATAGGAGAATAGGGTTATCTGGAACAAAATGTGCCTTTATCCACCTTGAAAACTATGATTTTCAGGAAGCATTCCTTTCAAAAACGCACTCGTTTCACACAGGGGAACAAGGTGCTGGAAAGTGTGGCTCCTCACACACATGGTTTTCGTTAGAGAGATCCATGCGATTCTTCAACTTTGCAAGTGGACCTATTGGAAAAAAATGAGCTTTTCTCCACCTTGAAATCTTTGCTTTCCGGGAAGGATTCCTGTCAAAATTTCACTCAATTCTCACAAGGAAACACGATGCTGCATGGTCCTCATTCTAACATAGATGGTTTTGTTTCAAGAGATACATGTGTTTCTTCAACTCAGCTTAATAGCCATATTTAGAGCAAACAGAGTCTATAAACACTTTGAAACACCTAAGTTGCAGGAATAATTCCTTTGAAGAACTAAGTCAATTCTCACAGGGAAACAAAGTGATCGAGGCTCCCCCTTTTAACCCAGATGGATTACTTTGGAGAGATACATGTGCTTCTTCAACTGAATGGAATAAGCCTCTTTGGAAGAAAATGAGGTTTTCAATAGCTTCAAAACTGTGATTTGCAGGAAGTATTATTTTCAAAAACCAACTCAATTCTCATGGGGACACAATGTGGTAGATGCTCCTGATTCTGACACATTTGGATTTTTTGGAGATACAAGTGTTTTATCAACGTAGCTGAAGAGGCATATTTGTAATAAAGAAAGCCTATCTCCATCTTGAAAAACCCTAATTGCAGGAAGTATTACTTTCCAAAACTAACACAGTTCTCACAGGTAAACAATAGGCAGCATGCTGCACCTTCTACCATACACGGTTTTCTTTGCAGAGATACATGTGTTTCTTCAACTCTGATGAATAGGCCTATTTGGAGCCAAGTGAACCAATCTCCACCTTGAAAAACCTACGTTGCCAAAAGTATTCCTCTGATAAACTAACCTGACTCTCAATGGGAAACTGTGCTTCATTCTCCTTCTTCTAAAATAAATGGTTTTCTTTCGAGAGATACATGTGTTTCTTCAACTGAGCTGAATAGGCCTGTAGAAGCAAGCAGAGCCTATCTCCACTTTGAAAACTAATTTGCAGGAAGTATTTCCTTCAAAAACTAACTCAAGTCTCAGGGAAAAAATGTGGTAGAGGCTGCAGCTTCTATCATAGAAGATTTTGGTGATAGATACATGTGTTTCGTCATGTTTGCTGCAGAGGCCTATTTAGAGCGAAGGGAGCCTAACTCCACCTTGAAGAACCTAAGAGTCAGGAAGTATTCTGTTCAGAAAATACCACAATTCTCACAGGTAAACAATGCGGTAGATGCTCCTGCTTCTAACTCGGACGACTTTCTTTTGAAATATACATGTTTTTCTTCAACTCAGATGAATAGGCCTATTTGGATCAAACAGAGCCTCTCTCCACCATGAAACACCGAAGCCGCAGGAAGTATTCCTTTCAAAAACTGATGCCGTTCCCACAGGGAAACCAGTTGGTAGATGGTCCTCCTTTTAACACAGATGGTTTTCCTTTGAGAGATATTTGTGTTTCCTCAACATAGCTTGATAGGCCTATTTAGAACTAATTGACATTTCTCCACCTTGAAACTTTGATTTGCTTTAAATACTCCTTTCAAAAACTAACTGAATTCACCCTCGGAGAAAATGTGCTCAATGCTGCAGCTTCAACATGGATGGTTTTCTTTGGAGAGATCCATGTGTATCTTGAGTGAAGCTGCAGAGCCTGTTTAGATCAAACACAGCCGGTCTTCATCTTGAAACAATAAAGCTGCAGGAAGTCTTCCTTCTCAATACAAACTTAGTCCTCAAAGGGAAACAATGTGCTACAAGGAGCAGCTCCTTGAACAGATGGTTTTCTTTCGAGAGATTTATGTTTTCCTTCAACTTAGCCTTAGCGGTGTAGTAGGAAACAAATGGGCATTTCTCCACCTTGAAAACTGTGATTTCCAGGAAGTATTTCTTTCAGAAACTCACTCAGTTCTCACAGGGAAACAATGCACTAGATGCGGCATTTCTAACAGAGATGGTTTTCTTTTGAGAGGCTTCTGCGTTTCCTCAGCGGAGTTGAATAGGCTGATTTGGAGTAAAGAGAGCCTATCTCCACCTTGAAAACTATGATTTCCAGGAGTTATTAAACAAAAACTAACTTAATTCTCATGGAAAAAATGTGCTAGATGCTGCCGTTTCTGACATTGCTCGTTTTCCTTTGAGAGATACTTGTGCTTCTTCAATACAGCTGAATCGGCCTATTTCGATCAAACTGAGTCTATCTCTGTCTTGTAGCAACTGAAATGAAGTTTCCCTTCAAAAGCTAGCTCAATTCTCACGGGGAGCCAACACACTAGATTCTGCTGTTTCTTACACAGATGGTTTTCTTTCAAGAGATACATTTGTTTTTTCTACGTAGCTGAATAGGTCTAGTGGAACTAAAAGAGCCTTTCTCCACGTTGAAATCTATGATTTCCAGGAAGGAGTAAATAAAAAAACTAACTCATTCTCACATGAAAGCAATGTGCTAGATGCTCCTGTTTCTAAGTAGATGGTTTTCCTTTGAGAGATACATGTGTTTCATCAAGTCAGTTGCATAGGCCTATTTGGAACCAAGAGAGCCTATCACCACATTGAGAGATCCACATGGCACTAAGTATTCCTTTCAAAAAGGAACTCAATTCTCACAGGGATACAAATTCTAGAAGCTCCAGAGTGTAACTCACATGATTTGCTTTTCAGACATACTTTATTTTTGTCTACCAACTGAATATGCCTCTTGGAACCAAATTTTTCTTTCTCCTCCTTGAAAACTATGGTTTGAAAGATGTATGCCTTTCGAAAACAAACACAATTCTTACAGGGAAACAATGTGCTGGATGCTCCTGCCATTAACATGGACAGTTTTCTCTCAAGCGATACACTTTTTCATCTAGTCAATTGAATAGGCCTACAGGGAACTTATGAGCTTTTCTCCACTTTGAAAACCATGATTTTCCGCAAGTATTTCTTTCAAAAACTCACTCAAATCTCACTGGGAAACAATGTGGTGGATGCTGCGGCTTCTTACTTTCATGGTTTCATTGGAGAGATTCATTTGTTTCTTCATTTTTGCAGAAGAAGCCTGTTTGGAACAAAATGACTCTTTCTCCCTCTAGAAAACTGATTGGCAGGTAATATTTCTGCATTCGACAGCTATGATTTCCAGGAGTTATTTAACAAAAACTAACTTAATTCTCATGGAAAAAATGTGCTACATGCTGCAGCTTCTAACATAGTTGGTTTTCCTTCGAGAGATACATGTGCGTCTTCAACACAGCTGAACCAGCCTATTTCGATCAAACCAAGTCTATACCTGCCTTGTAGCAACTGAAATGAACTTTCCCTTTCAAAAGCTACCTCAATGCTCACGGGAAGCCAATGCACTAGATGAAACAGATGGCTTTCTTTCAAGAGATACATTTGTTTTTCCAATGTAGCTGAATAGGCTTATTGGAACTAAAGGAGCCTTTCTCCATGTTGAAAACTGTGATTTCCAGGAAGTATTAAATAAAAAAACGAACTCATTTCTCACATGGAAACAATGTGCTAGATGCTTCTCTTTCTAACTAGATGGTTTTCCTTTGAGAGATACATGTGTTTCATCAACTCAGTTCTATAGGCCTATTTGGAAGAAAGAGAGCCTATGTCCGCATTGAAAAATCACGTGGCAGTAAGAATTCCTTTCAAATACTCATGCAATGCTAACAGGGATACAAAGTCTTGAAGCTCCAGCTTCTAACTCAAGCGATTTTCTTTTCAGAGATACTTTATTTTTGTCCACTCACCTGAATATGCCTCTTGGAACCAAATTTTCCTTTCTCCTCCTTGAAAAACTAACGTTTTCAGGCAGTATTCCTTTCTACAACTGACACAATTCTTACAGAAAACAATTTGCTACATGCTCCTCATATTAACACAGATAGTTTTCTATCAAGCGATACATGTTTTTTGTCAACTCAATTGAATAGGCCTACTGGGAACTTAGGAGCTTTTCTTCACTTTGAAAATCAAGATTTTCAGGAAGTATTTCTTTCAAAAATTCACTCAAATCTCGTTGGGAAACAATGCCCTAGATGCTGCGGCTTCTTACTTTTACAGTTTTCGTTGGAGAGATACATTTGTTTCTTCATTTTTGCTGAAAAGCCTGTTTGGAACAAAACGACTCTTTCTCCCTGTAGAAAACTAAGACTTGCAGGTAGTTTTTCTGTGAACAACCAACTCAATTCTCCATGTAAAAATGTGCAGGAAGCTCCATGTACGAACTCAGATGGCTTTGTTTTGAGAGATACAGGTGTTTCTTCAACTTTGCTGATAAGGCTTATTGGTTACAAAATGAACCTTTCTTTCCTGTGAAAACTATCATCTGCAGGAATATTCCTTTCTCTAACTAACTGAATTCTCCAAAGGAAACAATGTGCTAGCTGCTGCCGCTTCTAACTTGGATGGTTTTCTTTGAGAGATACATGGGTGATGTCAACTCGCTTAAGTAGGCCTCTTTGAACAAAATGACCCTTGCATCACCTTGAAAATTCTACTATTTGGGAAATATGCCTTTCTAAAACAAATTCAATTGCAACAAGTAAACAATGTGCTAATGCTTCAGCTTCTAACCTAGAAGGTTTTCTGTGGTGGGACACATGTGTTTCTCACTCTGCTGAATATGCCTATTTGGGGCAAACAGAGCCACCCTCCCCTTTGAAATACCTATGTTGCAGGAAGCATTCCTCTGAAAAAATGACAGAATTCTCAAAAGGAAACAATGTACTAGAAGCTTCAGCTTCTAACACTGAATGTTTTCTTTTGAGAGATATATGTGCTTGTTCAACATAGGAGAATAGGGTTATCTGGAACAAAATGTGCCTTTATCCACCTTGAAAACTATGATTTTCAGGAAGCATTCCTTTCAAAAACGCACTCGTTTCACACAGGGGAACAAGGTGCTGGAAAGTGTGGCTCCTCACACACATGGTTTTCGTTAGAGAGATCCATGCGATTCTTCAACTTTGCAAGTGGACCTATTGGAAAAAAATGAGCTTTTCTCCACCTTGAAATCTTTGCTTTCCGGGAAGGATTCCTGTCAAAATTTCACTCAATTCTCACAAGGAAACACGATGCTGCATGGTCCTCATTCTAACATAGATGGTTTTGTTTCAAGAGATACATGTGTTTCTTCAACTCAGCTTAATAGCCATATTTAGAGCAAACAGAGTCTATAAACACTTTGAAACACCTAAGTTGCAGGAATAATTCCTTTGAAGAACTAAGTCAATTCTCACAGGGAAACAAAGTGATCGAGGCTCCCCCTTTTAACCCAGATGGATTACTTTGGAGAGATACATGTGCTTCTTCAACTGAATGGAATAAGCCTCTTTGGAAGAAAATGAGGTTTTCAATAGCTTCAAAACTGTGATTTGCAGGAAGTATTATTTTCAAAAACCAACTCAATTCTCATGGGGACACAATGTGGTAGATGCTCCTGATTCTGACACATTTGGATTTTTTGGAGATACAAGTGTTTTATCAACGTAGCTGAAGAGGCATATTTGTAATAAAGAAAGCCTATCTCCATCTTGAAAAACCCTAATTGCAGGAAGTATTACTTTCCAAAACTAACACAGTTCTCACAGGTAAACAATAGGCAGCATGCTGCACCTTCTACCATACACGGTTTTCTTTGCAGAGATACATGTGTTTCTTCAACTCTGATGAATAGGCCTATTTGGAGCCAAGTGAACCAATCTCCACCTTGAAAAACCTACGTTGCCAAAAGTATTCCTCTGATAAACTAACCTGACTCTCAATGGGAAACTGTGCTTCATTCTCCTTCTTCTAAAATAAATGGTTTTCTTTCGAGAGATACATGTGTTTCTTCAACTGAGCTGAATAGGCCTGTAGAAGCAAGCAGAGCCTATCTCCACTTTGAAAACTAATTTGCAGGAAGTATTTCCTTCAAAAACTAACTCAAGTCTCAGGGAAAAAATGTGGTAGAGGCTGCAGCTTCTATCATAGAAGATTTTGGTGATAGATACATGTGTTTCTTCATGTTTGCTGCAGAGGCCTATTTAGAGCAAAGGGAGCCTATCTCCACCTTGAAGAACCTAAGAGTCAGGAAGTATTCTGTTCAGAAAATACCACAATTCTCACAGGTAAACAATGCGGTAGATGCTCCTGCTTCTAACTCGGACGACTTTCTTTTGAAATATACATGTTTTTCTTCAACTCAGATGAATAGGCCTATTTGGATCAAACAGAGCCTCTCTCCACCATGAAACACCGAAGCCGCAGGAAGTATTCCTTTCAAAAACTGATGCCGTTCCCACAGGGAAACCAGTTGGTAGATGGTCCTCCTTTTAACACAGATGGTTTTCCTTTGAGAGATATTTGTGTTTCCTCAACATAGCTTGATAGGCCTATTTAGAACTAATTGACATTTCTCCACCTTGAAACTTTGATTTGCTTTAAATACTCCTTTCAAAAACTAACTGAATTCACCCTCGGAGAAAATGTGCTCAATGCTGCAGCTTCAACATGGATGGTTTTCTTTGGAGAGATCCATGTGTATCTTGAGTGAAGCTGCAGAGCCTGTTTAGATCAAACACAGCCGGTCTTCATCTTGAAACAATAAAGCTGCAGGAAGTCTTCCTTCTCAATACAAACTTAGTCCTCAAAGGGAAACAATGTGCTACAAGGAGCAGCTCCTTGAACAGATGGTTTTCTTTCGAGAGATTTATGTTTTCCTTCAACTTAGCCTTAGCGGTGTAGTAGGAAACAAATGGGCATTTCTCCACCTTGAAAACTGTGATTTCCAGGAAGTATTTCTTTCAGAAACTCACTCAGTTCTCACAGGGAAACAATGCACTAGATGCGGCATTTCTAACAGAGATGGTTTTCTTTTGAGAGGCTTCTGCGTTTCCTCAGCGGAGTTGAATAGGCTGATTTGGAGTAAAGAGAGCCTATCTCCACCTTGAAAACTATGATTTCCAGGAGTTATTAAACAAAAACTAACTTAATTCTCATGGAAAAAATGTGCTAGATGCTGCCGTTTCTGACATTGCTCGTTTTCCTTTGAGAGATACTTGTGCTTCTTCAATACAGCTGAATCGGCCTATTTCGATCAAACTGAGTCTATCTCTGTCTTGTAGCAACTGAAATGAAGTTTCCCTTCAAAAGCTAGCTCAATTCTCACGGGGAGCCAACACACTAGATTCTGCTGTTTCTTACACAGATGGTTTTCTTTCAAGAGATACATTTGTTTTTTCTACGTAGCTGAATAGGTCTAGTGGAACTAAAAGAGCCTTTCTCCACGTTGAAATCTATGATTTCCAGGAAGGAGTAAATAAAAAAACTAACTCATTCTCACATGAAAGCAATGTGCTAGATGCTCCTGTTTCTAAGTAGATGGTTTTCCTTTGAGAGATACATGTGTTTCATCAAGTCAGTTGCATAGGCCTATTTGGAACCAAGAGAGCCTATCACCACATTGAGAGATCCACATGGCACTAAGTATTCCTTTCAAAAAGGAACTCAATTCTCACAGGGATACAAATTCTAGAAGCTCCAGAGTGTAACTCACATGATTTGCTTTTCAGACATACTTTATTTTTGTCTACCAACTGAATATGCCTCTTGGAACCAAATTTTTCTTTCTCCTCCTTGAAAACTATGGTTTGAAAGATGTATGCCTTTCGAAAACAAACACAATTCTTACAGGGAAACAATGTGCTGGATGCTCCTGCCATTAACATGGACAGTTTTCTCTCAAGCGATACACTTTTTCATCTAGTCAATTGAATAGGCCTACAGGGAACTTATGAGCTTTTCTCCACTTTGAAAACCATGATTTTCCGCAAGTATTTCTTTCAAAAACTCACTCAAATCTCACTGGGAAACAATGTGGTGGATGCTGCGGCTTCTTACTTTCATGGTTTCATTGGAGAGATTCATTTGTTTCTTCATTTTTGCAGAAGAAGCCTGTTTGGAACAAAATGACTCTTTCTCCCTCTAGAAAACTGATTGGCAGGTAATATTTCTGCATTCGACAGCTATGATTTCCAGGAGTTATTTAACAAAAACTAACTTAATTCTCATGGAAAAAATGTGCTACATGCTGCAGCTTCTAACATAGTTGGTTTTCCTTCGAGAGATACATGTGCGTCTTCAACACAGCTGAACCAGCCTATTTCGATCAAACCAAGTCTATACCTGCCTTGTAGCAACTGAAATGAACTTTCCCTTTCAAAAGCTACCTCAATGCTCACGGGAAGCCAATGCACTAGATGAAACAGATGGCTTTCTTTCAAGAGATACATTTGTTTTTCCAATGTAGCTGAATAGGCTTATTGGAACTAAAGGAGCCTTTCTCCATGTTGAAAACTGTGATTTCCAGGAAGTATTAAATAAAAAAACGAACTCATTTCTCACATGGAAACAATGTGCTAGATGCTTCTCTTTCTAACTAGATGGTTTTCCTTTGAGAGATACATGTGTTTCATCAACTCAGTTCTATAGGCCTATTTGGAAGAAAGAGAGCCTATGTCCGCATTGAAAAATCACGTGGCAGTAAGAATTCCTTTCAAATACTCATGCAATGCTAACAGGGATACAAAGTCTTGAAGCTCCAGCTTCTAACTCAAGCGATTTTCTTTTCAGAGATACTTTATTTTTGTCCACTCACCTGAATATGCCTCTTGGAACCAAATTTTCCTTTCTCCTCCTTGAAAAACTAACGTTTTCAGGCAGTATTCCTTTCTACAACTGACACAATTCTTACAGAAAACAATTTGCTACATGCTCCTCATATTAACACAGATAGTTTTCTATCAAGCGATACATGTTTTTTGTCAACTCAATTGAATAGGCCTACTGGGAACTTAGGAGCTTTTCTTCACTTTGAAAATCAAGATTTTCAGGAAGTATTTCTTTCAAAAATTCACTCAAATCTCGTTGGGAAACAATGCCCTAGATGCTGCGGCTTCTTACTTTTACAGTTTTCGTTGGAGAGATACATTTGTTTCTTCATTTTTGCTGAAAAGCCTGTTTGGAACAAAACGACTCTTTCTCCCTGTAGAAAACTAAGACTTGCAGGTAGTTTTTCTGTGAACAACCAACTCAATTCTCCATGTAAAAATGTGCAGGAAGCTCCATGTACGAACTCAGATGGCTTTGTTTTGAGAGATACAGGTGTTTCTTCAACTTTGCTGATAAGGCTTATTGGTTACAAAATGAACCTTTCTTTCCTGTGAAAACTATCATCTGCAGGAATATTCCTTTCTCTAACTAACTGAATTCTCCAAAGGAAACAATGTGCTAGCTGCTGCCGCTTCTAACTTGGATGGTTTTCTTTGAGAGATACATGGGTGATGTCAACTCGCTTAAGTAGGCCTCTTTGAACAAAATGACCCTTGCATCACCTTGAAAATTCTACTATTTGGGAAATATGCCTTTCTAAAACAAATTCAATTGCAACAAGTAAACAATGTGCTAATGCTTCAGCTTCTAACCTAGAAGGTTTTCTGTGGTGGGACACATGTGTTTCTCACTCTGCTGAATATGCCTATTTGGGGCAAACAGAGCCACCCTCCCCTTTGAAATACCTATGTTGCAGGAAGCATTCCTCTGAAAAAATGACAGAATTCTCAAAAGGAAACAATGTACTAGAAGCTTCAGCTTCTAACACTGAATGTTTTCTTTTGAGAGATATATGTGCTTGTTCAACATAGGAGAATAGGGTTATCTGGAACAAAATGTGCCTTTATCCACCTTGAAAACTATGATTTTCAGGAAGCATTCCTTTCAAAAACGCACTCGTTTCACACAGGGGAACAAGGTGCTGGAAAGTGTGGCTCCTCACACACATGGTTTTCGTTAGAGAGATCCATGCGATTCTTCAACTTTGCAAGTGGACCTATTGGAAAAAAATGAGCTTTTCTCCACCTTGAAATCTTTGCTTTCCGGGAAGGATTCCTGTCAAAATTTCACTCAATTCTCACAAGGAAACACGATGCTGCATGGTCCTCATTCTAACATAGATGGTTTTGTTTCAAGAGATACATGTGTTTCTTCAACTCAGCTTAATAGCCATATTTAGAGCAAACAGAGTCTATAAACACTTTGAAACACCTAAGTTGCAGGAATAATTCCTTTGAAGAACTAAGTCAATTCTCACAGGGAAACAAAGTGATCGAGGCTCCCCCTTTTAACCCAGATGGATTACTTTGGAGAGATACATGTGCTTCTTCAACTGAATGGAATAAGCCTCTTTGGAAGAAAATGAGGTTTTCAATAGCTTCAAAACTGTGATTTGCAGGAAGTATTATTTTCAAAAACCAACTCAATTCTCATGGGGACACAATGTGGTAGATGCTCCTGATTCTGACACATTTGGATTTTTTGGAGATACAAGTGTTTTATCAACGTAGCTGAAGAGGCATATTTGTAATAAAGAAAGCCTATCTCCATCTTGAAAAACCCTAATTGCAGGAAGTATTACTTTCCAAAACTAACACAGTTCTCACAGGTAAACAATAGGCAGCATGCTGCACCTTCTACCATACACGGTTTTCTTTGCAGAGATACATGTGTTTCTTCAACTCTGATGAATAGGCCTATTTGGAGCCAAGTGAACCAATCTCCACCTTGAAAAACCTACGTTGCCAAAAGTATTCCTCTGATAAACTAACCTGACTCTCAATGGGAAACTGTGCTTCATTCTCCTTCTTCTAAAATAAATGGTTTTCTTTCGAGAGATACATGTGTTTCTTCAACTGAGCTGAATAGGCCTGTAGAAGCAAGCAGAGCCTATCTCCACTTTGAAAACTAATTTGCAGGAAGTATTTCCTTCAAAAACTAACTCAAGTCTCAGGGAAAAAATGTGGTAGAGGCTGCAGCTTCTATCATAGAAGATTTTGGTGATAGATACATGTGTTTCTTCATGTTTGCTGCAGAGGCCTATTTAGAGCAAAGGGAGCCTATCTCCACCTTGAAGAACCTAAGAGTCAGGAAGTATTCTGTTCAGAAAATACCACAATTCTCACAGGTAAACAATGCGGTAGATGCTCCTGCTTCTAACTCGGACGACTTTCTTTTGAAATATACATGTTTTTCTTCAACTCAGATGAATAGGCCTATTTGGATCAAACAGAGCCTCTCTCCACCATGAAACACCGAAGCCGCAGGAAGTATTCCTTTCAAAAACTGATGCCGTTCCCACAGGGAAACCAGTTGGTAGATGGTCCTCCTTTTAACACAGATGGTTTTCCTTTGAGAGATATTTGTGTTTCCTCAACATAGCTTGATAGGCCTATTTAGAACTAATTGACATTTCTCCACCTTGAAACTTTGATTTGCTTTAAATACTCCTTTCAAAAACTAACTGAATTCACCCTCGGAGAAAATGTGCTCAATGCTGCAGCTTCAACATGGATGGTTTTCTTTGGAGAGATCCATGTGTATCTTGAGTGAAGCTGCAGAGCCTGTTTAGATCAAACACAGCCGGTCTTCATCTTGAAACAATAAAGCTGCAGGAAGTCTTCCTTCTCAATACAAACTTAGTCCTCAAAGGGAAACAATGTGCTACAAGGAGCAGCTCCTTGAACAGATGGTTTTCTTTCGAGAGATTTATGTTTTCCTTCAACTTAGCCTTAGCGGTGTAGTAGGAAACAAATGGGCATTTCTCCACCTTGAAAACTGTGATTTCCAGGAAGTATTTCTTTCAGAAACTCACTCAGTTCTCACAGGGAAACAATGCACTAGATGCGGCATTTCTAACAGAGATGGTTTTCTTTTGAGAGGCTTCTGCGTTTCCTCAGCGGAGTTGAATAGGCTGATTTGGAGTAAAGAGAGCCTATCTCCACCTTGAAAACTATGATTTCCAGGAGTTATTAAACAAAAACTAACTTAATTCTCATGGAAAAAATGTGCTAGATGCTGCCGTTTCTGACATTGCTCGTTTTCCTTTGAGAGATACTTGTGCTTCTTCAATACAGCTGAATCGGCCTATTTCGATCAAACTGAGTCTATCTCTGTCTTGTAGCAACTGAAATGAAGTTTCCCTTCAAAAGCTAGCTCAATTCTCACGGGGAGCCAACACACTAGATTCTGCTGTTTCTTACACAGATGGTTTTCTTTCAAGAGATACATTTGTTTTTTCTACGTAGCTGAATAGGTCTAGTGGAACTAAAAGAGCCTTTCTCCACGTTGAAATCTATGATTTCCAGGAAGGAGTAAATAAAAAAACTAACTCATTCTCACATGAAAGCAATGTGCTAGATGCTCCTGTTTCTAAGTAGATGGTTTTCCTTTGAGAGATACATGTGTTTCATCAAGTCAGTTGCATAGGCCTATTTGGAACCAAGAGAGCCTATCACCACATTGAGAGATCCACATGGCACTAAGTATTCCTTTCAAAAAGGAACTCAATTCTCACAGGGATACAAATTCTAGAAGCTCCAGAGTGTAACTCACATGATTTGCTTTTCAGACATACTTTATTTTTGTCTACCAACTGAATATGCCTCTTGGAACCAAATTTTTCTTTCTCCTCCTTGAAAACTATGGTTTGAAAGATGTATGCCTTTCGAAAACAAACACAATTCTTACAGGGAAACAATGTGCTGGATGCTCCTGCCATTAACATGGACAGTTTTCTCTCAAGCGATACACTTTTTCATCTAGTCAATTGAATAGGCCTACAGGGAACTTATGAGCTTTTCTCCACTTTGAAAACCATGATTTTCCGCAAGTATTTCTTTCAAAAACTCACTCAAATCTCACTGGGAAACAATGTGGTGGATGCTGCGGCTTCTTACTTTCATGGTTTCATTGGAGAGATTCATTTGTTTCTTCATTTTTGCAGAAGAAGCCTGTTTGGAACAAAATGACTCTTTCTCCCTCTAGAAAACTGATTGGCAGGTAATATTTCTGCATTCGACAGCTATGATTTCCAGGAGTTATTTAACAAAAACTAACTTAATTCTCATGGAAAAAATGTGCTACATGCTGCAGCTTCTAACATAGTTGGTTTTCCTTCGAGAGATACATGTGCGTCTTCAACACAGCTGAACCAGCCTATTTCGATCAAACCAAGTCTATACCTGCCTTGTAGCAACTGAAATGAACTTTCCCTTTCAAAAGCTACCTCAATGCTCACGGGAAGCCAATGCACTAGATGAAACAGATGGCTTTCTTTCAAGAGATACATTTGTTTTTCCAATGTAGCTGAATAGGCTTATTGGAACTAAAGGAGCCTTTCTCCATGTTGAAAACTGTGATTTCCAGGAAGTATTAAATAAAAAAACGAACTCATTTCTCACATGGAAACAATGTGCTAGATGCTTCTCTTTCTAACTAGATGGTTTTCCTTTGAGAGATACATGTGTTTCATCAACTCAGTTCTATAGGCCTATTTGGAAGAAAGAGAGCCTATGTCCGCATTGAAAAATCACGTGGCAGTAAGAATTCCTTTCAAGTACTCATGCAATGCTAACAGGGATACAAAGTCTTGAAGCTCCAGCTTCTAACTCAAGCGATTTTCTTTTCAGAGATACTTTATTTTTGTCCACTCACCTGAATATGCCTCTTGGAACCAAATTTTCCTTTCTCCTCCTTGAAAAACTAACGTTTTCAGGCAGTATTCCTTTCTACAACTGACACAATTCTTACAGAAAACAATTTGCTACATGCTCCTCATATTAACACAGATAGTTTTCTATCAAGCGATACATGTTTTTTGTCAACTCAATTGAATAGGCCTACTGGGAACTTAGGAGCTTTTCTTCACTTTGAAAATCAAGATTTTCAGGAAGTATTTCTTTCAAAAATTCACTCAAATCTCGTTGGGAAACAATGCCCTAGATGCTGCGGCTTCTTACTTTTACAGTTTTCGTTGGAGAGATACATTTGTTTCTTCATTTTTGCTGAAAAGCCTGTTTGGAACAAAACGACTCTTTCTCCCTGTAGAAAACTAAGACTTGCAGGTAGTTTTTCTGTGAACAACCAACTCAATTCTCCATGTAAAAATGTGCAGGAAGCTCCATGTACGAACTCAGATGGCTTTGTTTTGAGAGATACAGGTGTTTCTTCAACTTTGCTGATAAGGCTTATTGGTTACAAAATGAACCTTTCTTTCCTGTGAAAACTATCATCTGCAGGAATATTCCTTTCTCTAACTAACTGAATTCTCCAAAGGAAACAATGTGCTAGCTGCTGCCGCTTCTAACTTGGATGGTTTTCTTTGAGAGATACATGGGTGATGTCAACTCGCTTAAGTAGGCCTCTTTGAACAAAATGACCCTTGCATCACCTTGAAAATTCTACTATTTGGGAAATATGCCTTTCTAAAACAAATTCAATTGCAACAAGTAAACAATGTGCTAATGCTTCAGCTTCTAACCTAGAAGGTTTTCTGTGGTGGGACACATGTGTTTCTCACTCTGCTGAATATGCCTATTTGGGGCAAACAGAGCCACCCTCCCCTTTGAAATACCTATGTTGCAGGAAGCATTCCTCTGAAAAAATGACAGAATTCTCAAAAGGAAACAATGTACTAGAAGCTTCAGCTTCTAACACTGAATGTTTTCTTTTGAGAGATATATGTGCTTGTTCAACATAGGAGAATAGGGTTATCTGGAACAAAATGTGCCTTTATCCACCTTGAAAACTATGATTTTCAGGAAGCATTCCTTTCAAAAACGCACTCGTTTCACACAGGGGAACAAGGTGCTGGAAAGTGTGGCTCCTCACACACATGGTTTTCGTTAGAGAGATCCATGCGATTCTTCAACTTTGCAAGTGGACCTATTGGAAAAAAATGAGCTTTTCTCCACCTTGAAATCTTTGCTTTCCGGGAAGGATTCCTGTCAAAATTTCACTCAATTCTCACAAGGAAACACGATGCTGCATGGTCCTCATTCTAACATAGATGGTTTTGTTTCAAGAGATACATGTGTTTCTTCAACTCAGCTTAATAGCCATATTTAGAGCAAACAGAGTCTATAAACACTTTGAAACACCTAAGTTGCAGGAATAATTCCTTTGAAGAACTAAGTCAATTCTCACAGGGAAACAAAGTGATCGAGGCTCCCCCTTTTAACCCAGATGGATTACTTTGGAGAGATACATGTGCTTCTTCAACTGAATGGAATAAGCCTCTTTGGAAGAAAATGAGGTTTTCAATAGCTTCAAAACTGTGATTTGCAGGAAGTATTATTTTCAAAAACCAACTCAATTCTCATGGGGACACAATGTGGTAGATGCTCCTGATTCTGACACATTTGGATTTTTTGGAGATACAAGTGTTTTATCAACGTAGCTGAAGAGGCATATTTGTAATAAAGAAAGCCTATCTCCATCTTGAAAAACCCTAATTGCAGGAAGTATTACTTTCCAAAACTAACACAGTTCTCACAGGTAAACAATAGGCAGCATGCTGCACCTTCTACCATACACGGTTTTCTTTGCAGAGATACATGTGTTTCTTCAACTCTGATGAATAGGCCTATTTGGAGCCAAGTGAACCAATCTCCACCTTGAAAAACCTACGTTGCCAAAAGTATTCCTCTGATAAACTAACCTGACTCTCAATGGGAAACTGTGCTTCATTCTCCTTCTTCTAAAATAAATGGTTTTCTTTCGAGAGATACATGTGTTTCTTCAACTGAGCTGAATAGGCCTGTAGAAGCAAGCAGAGCCTATCTCCACTTTGAAAACTAATTTGCAGGAAGTATTTCCTTCAAAAACTAACTCAAGTCTCAGGGAAAAAATGTGGTAGAGGCTGCAGCTTCTATCATAGAAGATTTTGGTGATAGATACATGTGTTTCGTCATGTTTGCTGCAGAGGCCTATTTAGAGCGAAGGGAGCCTATCTCCACCTTGAAGAACCTAAGAGTCAGGAAGTATTCTGTTCAGAAAATACCACAATTCTCACAGGTAAACAATGCGGTAGATGCTCCTGCTTCTAACTCGGACGACTTTCTTTTGAAATATACATGTTTTTCTTCAACTCAGATGAATAGGCCTATTTGGATCAAACAGAGCCTCTCTCCACCATGAAACACCGAAGCCGCAGGAAGTATTCCTTTCAAAAACTGATGCCGTTCCCACAGGGAAACCAGTTGGTAGATGGTCCTCCTTTTAACACAGATGGTTTTCCTTTGAGAGATATTTGTGTTTCCTCAACATAGCTTGATAGGCCTATTTAGAACTAATTGACATTTCTCCACCTTGAAACTTTGATTTGCTTTAAATACTCCTTTCAAAAACTAACTGAATTCACCCTCGGAGAAAATGTGCTCAATGCTGCAGCTTCAACATGGATGGTTTTCTTTGGAGAGATCCATGTGTATCTTGAGTGAAGCTGCAGAGCCTGTTTAGATCAAACACAGCCGGTCTTCATCTTGAAACAATAAAGCTGCAGGAAGTCTTCCTTCTCAATACAAACTTAGTCCTCAAAGGGAAACAATGTGCTACAAGGAGCAGCTCCTTGAACAGATGGTTTTCTTTCGAGAGATTTATGTTTTCCTTCAACTTAGCCTTAGCGGTGTAGTAGGAAACAAATGGGCATTTCTCCACCTTGAAAACTGTGATTTCCAGGAAGTATTTCTTTCAGAAACTCACTCAGTTCTCACAGGGAAACAATGCACTAGATGCGGCATTTCTAACAGAGATGGTTTTCTTTTGAGAGGCTTCTGCGTTTCCTCAGCGGAGTTGAATAGGCTGATTTGGAGTAAAGAGAGCCTATCTCCACCTTGAAAACTATGATTTCCAGGAGTTATTAAACAAAAACTAACTTAATTCTCATGGAAAAAATGTGCTAGATGCTGCCGTTTCTGACATTGCTCGTTTTCCTTTGAGAGATACTTGTGCTTCTTCAATACAGCTGAATCGGCCTATTTCGATCAAACTGAGTCTATCTCTGTCTTGTAGCAACTGAAATGAAGTTTCCCTTCAAAAGCTAGCTCAATTCTCATGGGGAGCCAACACACTAGATTCTGCTGTTTCTTACACAGATGGTTTTCTTTCAAGAGATACATTTGTTTTTTCTACGTAGCTGAATAGGTCTAGTGGAACTAAAAGAGCCTTTCTCCACGTTGAAATCTATGATTTCCAGGAAGGAGTAAATAAAAAAACTAACTCATTCTCACATGAAAGCAATGTGCTAGATGCTCCTGTTTCTAAGTAGATGGTTTTCCTTTGAGAGATACATGTGTTTCATCAAGTCAGTTGCATAGGCCTATTTGGAACCAAGAGAGCCTATCACCACATTGAGAGATCCACATGGCACTAAGTATTCCTTTCAAAAAGGAACTCAATTCTCACAGGGATACAAATTCTAGAAGCTCCAGAGTGTAACTCACATGATTTGCTTTCCAGACATACTTTATTTTTGTCTACCAACTGAATATGCCTCTTGGAACCAAATTTTTCTTTCTCCTCCTTGAAAACTATGGTTTGAAAGATGTATGCCTTTCGAAAACAAACACAATTCTTACAGGGAAACAATGTGCTGGATGCTCCTGCCATTAACATGGACAGTTTTCTCTCAAGCGATACACTTTTTCATCTAGTCAATTGAATAGGCCTACAGGGAACTTATGAGCTTTTCTCCACTTTGAAAACCATGATTTTCCGCAAGTATTTCTTTCAAAAACTCACTCAAATCTCACTGGGAAACAATGTGGTGGATGCTGCGGCTTCTTACTTTCATGGTTTCATTGGAGAGATTCATTTGTTTCTTCATTTTTGCAGAAGAAGCCTGTTTGGAACAAAATGACTCTTTCTCCCTCTAGAAAACTGATTGGCAGGTAATATTTCTGCATTCGACAGCTATGATTTCCAGGAGTTATTTAACAAAAACTAACTTAATTCTCATGGAAAAAATGTGCTACATGCTGCAGCTTCTAACATAGTTGGTTTTCCTTCGAGAGATACATGTGCGTCTTCAACACAGCTGAACCAGCCTATTTCGATCAAACCAAGTCTATACCTGCCTTGTAGCAACTGAAATGAACTTTCCCTTTCAAAAGCTACCTCAATGCTCACGGGAAGCCAATGCACTAGATGAAACAGATGGCTTTCTTTCAAGAGATACATTTGTTTTTCCAATGTAGCTGAATAGGCTTATTGGAACTAAAGGAGCCTTTCTCCATGTTGAAAACTGTGATTTCCAGGAAGTATTAAATAAAAAAACGAACTCATTTCTCACATGGAAACAATGTGCTAGATGCTTCTCTTTCTAACTAGATGGTTTTCCTTTGAGAGATACATGTGTTTCATCAACTCAGTTCTATAGGCCTATTTGGAAGAAAGAGAGCCTATGTCCGCATTGAAAAATCACGTGGCAGTAAGAATTCCTTTCAAATACTCATGCAATGCTAACAGGGATACAAAGTCTTGAAGCTCCAGCTTCTAACTCAAGCGATTTTCTTTTCAGAGATACTTTATTTTTGTCCACTCACCTGAATATGCCTCTTGGAACCAAATTTTCCTTTCTCCTCCTTGAAAAACTAACGTTTTCAGGCAGTATTCCTTTCTACAACTGACACAATTCTTACAGAAAACAATTTGCTACATGCTCCTCATATTAACACAGATAGTTTTCTATCAAGCGATACATGTTTTTTGTCAACTCAATTGAATAGGCCTACTGGGAACTTAGGAGCTTTTCTTCACTTTGAAAATCAAGATTTTCAGGAAGTATTTCTTTCAAAAATTCACTCAAATCTCGTTGGGAAACAATGCCCTAGATGCTGCGGCTTCTTACTTTTACAGTTTTCGTTGGAGAGATACATTTGTTTCTTCATTTTTGCTGAAAAGCCTGTTTGGAACAAAACGACTCTTTCTCCCTGTAGAAAACTAAGACTTGCAGGTAGTTTTTCTGTGAACAACCAACTCAATTCTCCATGTAAAAATGTGCAGGAAGCTCCATGTACGAACTCAGATGGCTTTGTTTTGAGAGATACAGGTGTTTCTTCAACTTTGCTGATAAGGCTTATTGGTTACAAAATGAACCTTTCTTTCCTGTGAAAACTATCATCTGCAGGAATATTCCTTTCTCTAACTAACTGAATTCTCCAAAGGAAACAATGTGCTAGCTGCTGCCGCTTCTAACTTGGATGGTTTTCTTTGAGAGATACATGGGTGATGTCAACTCGCTTAAGTAGGCCTCTGAACAAAATGACCCTTGCATCACCTTGAAAATTCTACTATTTGGGAAATATGCCTTTCTAAAACAAATTCAATTGCAACAAGTAAACAATGTGCTAATGCTTCAGCTTCTAACCTAGAAGGTTTTCTGTGGTGGGACACATGTGTTTCTCACTCTGCTGAATATGCCTATTTGGGGCAAACAGAGCCACCCTCCCCTTTGAAATACCTATGTTGCAGGAAGCATTCCTCTGAAAAAATGACAGAATTCTCAAAAGGAAACAATGTACTAGAAGCTTCAGCTTCTAACACTGAATGTTTTCTTTTGAGAGATATATGTGCTTGTTCAACATAGGAGAATAGGGTTATCTGGAACAAAATGTGCCTTTATCCACCTTGAAAACTATGATTTTCAGGAAGCATTCCTTTCAAAAACGCACTCGTTTCACACAGGGGAACAAGGTGCTGGAAAGTGTGGCTCCTCACACACATGGTTTTCGTTAGAGAGATCCATGCGATTCTTCAACTTTGCAAGTGGACCTATTGGAAAAAAATGAGCTTTTCTCCACCTTGAAATCTTTGCTTTCCGGGAAGGATTCCTGTCAAAATTTCACTCAATTCTCACAAGGAAACACGATGCTGCATGGTCCTCATTCTAACATAGATGGTTTTGTTTCAAGAGATACATGTGTTTCTTCAACTCAGCTTAATAGCCATATTTAGAGCAAACAGAGTCTATAAACACTTTGAAACACCTAAGTTGCAGGAATAATTCCTTTGAAGAACTAAGTCAATTCTCACAGGGAAACAAAGTGATCGAGGCTCCCCCTTTTAACCCAGATGGATTACTTTGGAGAGATACATGTGCTTCTTCAACTGAATGGAATAAGCCTCTTTGGAAGAAAATGAGGTTTTCAATAGCTTCAAAACTGTGATTTGCAGGAAGTATTATTTTCAAAAACCAACTCAATTCTCATGGGGACACAATGTGGTAGATGCTCCTGATTCTGACACATTTGGATTTTTTGGAGATACAAGTGTTTTATCAACGTAGCTGAAGAGGCATATTTGTAATAAAGAAAGCCTATCTCCATCTTGAAAAACCCTAATTGCAGGAAGTATTACTTTCCAAAACTAACACAGTTCTCACAGGTAAACAATAGGCAGCATGCTGCACCTTCTACCATACACGGTTTTCTTTGCAGAGATACATGTGTTTCTTCAACTCTGATGAATAGGCCTATTTGGAGCCAAGTGAACCAATCTCCACCTTGAAAAACCTACGTTGCCAAAAGTATTACTCTGATAAACTAACCTGACTCTCAATGGGAAACTGTGCTTCATTCTCCTTCTTCTAAAATAAATGGTTTTCTTTCGAGAGATACATGTGTTTCTTCAACTGAGCTGAATAGGCCTGTAGAAGCAAGCAGAGCCTATCTCCACTTTGAAAACTAATTTGCAGGAAGTATTTCCTTCAAAAACTAACTCAAGTCTCAGGGAAAAAATGTGGTAGAGGCTGCAGCTTCTATCATAGAAGATTTTGGTGATAGATACATGTGTTTCGTCATGTTTGCTGCAGAGGCCTATTTAGAGCGAAGGGAGCCTATCTCCACCTTGAAGAACCTAAGAGTCAGGAAGTATTCTGTTCAGAAAATACCACAATTCTCACAGGTAAACAATGCGGTAGATGCTCCTGCTTCTAACTCGGACGACTTTCTTTTGAAATATACATGTTTTTCTTCAACTCAGATGAATAGGCCTATTTGGATCAAACAGAGCCTCTCTCCACCATGAAACACCGAAGCCGCAGGAAGTATTCCTTTCAAAAACTGATGCCGTTCCCACAGGGAAACCAGTTGGTAGATGGTCCTCCTTTTAACACAGATGGTTTTCCTTTGAGAGATATTTGTGTTTCCTCAACATAGCTTGATAGGCCTATTTAGAACTAATTGACATTTCTCCACCTTGAAACTTTGATTTGCTTTAAATACTCCTTTCAAAAACTAACTGAATTCACCCTCGGAGAAAATGTGCTCAATGCTGCAGCTTCAACATGGATGGTTTTCTTTGGAGAGATCCATGTGTATCTTGAGTGAAGCTGCAGAGCCTGTTTAGATCAAACACAGCCGGTCTTCATCTTGAAACAATAAAGCTGCAGGAAGTCTTCCTTCTCAATACAAACTTAGTCCTCAAAGGGAAACAATGTGCTACAAGGAGCAGCTCCTTGAACAGATGGTTTTCTTTCGAGAGATTTATGTTTTCCTTCAACTTAGCCTTAGCGGTGTAGTAGGAAACAAATGGGCATTTCTCCACCTTGAAAACTGTGATTTCCAGGAAGTATTTCTTTCAGAAACTCACTCAGTTCTCACAGGGAAACAATGCACTAGATGCGGCATTTCTAACAGAGATGGTTTTCTTTTGAGAGGCTTCTGCGTTTCCTCAGCGGAGTTGAATAGGCTGATTTGGAGTAAAGAGAGCCTATCTCCACCTTGAAAACTATGATTTCCAGGAGTTATTAAACAAAAACTAACTTAATTCTCATGGAAAAAATGTGCTAGATGCTGCCGTTTCTGACATTGCTCGTTTTCCTTTGAGAGATACTTGTGCTTCTTCAATACAGCTGAATCGGCCTATTTCGATCAAACTGAGTCTATCTCTGTCTTGTAGCAACTGAAATGAAGTTTCCCTTCAAAAGCTAGCTCAATTCTCACGGGGAGCCAACACACTAGATTCTGCTGTTTCTTACACAGATGGTTTTCTTTCAAGAGATACATTTGTTTTTTCTACGTAGCTGAATAGGTCTAGTGGAACTAAAAGAGCCTTTCTCCACGTTGAAATCTATGATTTCCAGGAAGGAGTAAATAAAAAAACTAACTCATTCTCACATGAAAGCAATGTGCTAGATGCTCCTGTTTCTAAGTAGATGGTTTTCCTTTGAGAGATACATGTGTTTCATCAAGTCAGTTGCATAGGCCTATTTGGAACCAAGAGAGCCTATCACCACATTGAGAGATCCACATGGCACTAAGTATTCCTTTCAAAAAGGAACTCAATTCTCACAGGGATACAAATTCTAGAAGCTCCAGAGTGTAACTCACATGATTTGCTTTTCAGACATACTTTATTTTTGTCTACCAACTGAATATGCCTCTTGGAACCAAATTTTTCTTTCTCCTCCTTGAAAACTATGGTTTGAAAGATGTATGCCTTTCGAAAACAAACACAATTCTTACAGGGAAACAATGTGCTGGATGCTCCTGCCATTAACATGGACAGTTTTCTCTCAAGCGATACACTTTTTCATCTAGTCAATTGAATAGGCCTACAGGGAACTTATGAGCTTTTCTCCACTTTGAAAACCATGATTTTCCGCAAGTATTTCTTTCAAAAACTCACTCAAATCTCACTGGGAAACAATGTGGTGGATGCTGCGGCTTCTTACTTTCATGGTTTCATTGGAGAGATTCATTTGTTTCTTCATTTTTGCAGAAGAAGCCTGTTTGGAACAAAATGACTCTTTCTCCCTCTAGAAAACTGATTGGCAGGTAATATTTCTGCATTCGACAGCTATGATTTCCAGGAGTTATTTAACAAAAACTAACTTAATTCTCATGGAAAAAATGTGCTACATGCTGCAGCTTCTAACATAGTTGGTTTTCCTTCGAGAGATACATGTGCGTCTTCAACACAGCTGAACCAGCCTATTTCGATCAAACCAAGTCTATACCTGCCTTGTAGCAACTGAAATGAACTTTCCCTTTCAAAAGCTACCTCAATGCTCACGGGAAGCCAATGCACTAGATGAAACAGATGGCTTTCTTTCAAGAGATACATTTGTTTTTCCAATGTAGCTGAATAGGCTTATTGGAACTAAAGGAGCCTTTCTCCATGTTGAAAACTGTGATTTCCAGGAAGTATTAAATAAAAAAACGAACTCATTTCTCACATGGAAACAATGTGCTAGATGCTTCTCTTTCTAACTAGATGGTTTTCCTTTGAGAGATACATGTGTTTCATCAACTCAGTTCTATAGGCCTATTTGGAAGAAAGAGAGCCTATGTCCGCATTGAAAAATCACGTGGCAGTAAGAATTCCTTTCAAATACTCATGCAATGCTAACAGGGATACAAAGTCTTGAAGCTCCAGCTTCTAACTCAAGCGATTTTCTTTTCAGAGATACTTTATTTTTGTCCACTCACCTGAATATGCCTCTTGGAACCAAATTTTCCTTTCTCCTCCTTGAAAAACTAACGTTTTCAGGCAGTATTCCTTTCTACAACTGACACAATTCTTACAGAAAACAATTTGCTACATGCTCCTCATATTAACACAGATAGTTTTCTATCAAGCGATACATGTTTTTTGTCAACTCAATTGAATAGGCCTACTGGGAACTTAGGAGCTTTTCTTCACTTTGAAAATCAAGATTTTCAGGAAGTATTTCTTTCAAAAATTCACTCAAATCTCGTTGGGAAACAATGCCCTAGATGCTGCGGCTTCTTACTTTTACAGTTTTCGTTGGAGAGATACATTTGTTTCTTCATTTTTGCTGAAAAGCCTGTTTGGAACAAAACGACTCTTTCTCCCTGTAGAAAACTAAGACTTGCAGGTAGTTTTTCTGTGAACAACCAACTCAATTCTCCATGTAAAAATGTGCAGGAAGCTCCATGTACGAACTCAGATGGCTTTGTTTTGAGAGATACAGGTGTTTCTTCAACTTTGCTGATAAGGCTTATTGGTTACAAAATGAACCTTTCTTTCCTGTGAAAACTATCATCTGCAGGAATATTCCTTTCTCTAACTAACTGAATTCTCCAAAGGAAACAATGTGCTAGCTGCTGCCGCTTCTAACTTGGATGGTTTTCTTTGAGAGATACATGGGTGATGTCAACTCGCTTAAGTAGGCCTCTTTGAACAAAATGACCCTTGCATCACCTTGAAAATTCTACTATTTGGGAAATATGCCTTTCTAAAACAAATTCAATTGCAACAAGTAAACAATGTGCTAATGCTTCAGCTTCTAACCTAGAAGGTTTTCTGTGGTGGGACACATGTGTTTCTCACTCTGCTGAATATGCCTATTTGGGGCAAACAGAGCCACCCTCCCCTTTGAAATACCTATGTTGCAGGAAGCATTCCTCTGAAAAAATGACAGAATTCTCAAAAGGAAACAATGTACTAGAAGCTTCAGCTTCTAACACTGAATGTTTTCTTTTGAGAGATATATGTGCTTGTTCAACATAGGAGAATAGGGTTATCTGGAACAAAATGTGCCTTTATCCACCTTGAAAACTATGATTTTCAGGAAGCATTCCTTTCAAAAACGCACTCGTTTCACACAGGGGAACAAGGTGCTGGAAAGTGTGGCTCCTCACACACATGGTTTTCGTTAGAGAGATCCATGCGATTCTTCAACCTTGCAAGTGGACCTATTGGAAAAAAATGAGCTTTTCTCCACCTTGAAATCTTTGCTTTCCGGGAAGGATTCCTGTCAAAATTTCACTCAATTCTCACAAGGAAACACGATGCTGCATGGTCCTCATTCTAACATAGATGGTTTTGTTTCAAGAGATACATGTGTTTCTTCAACTCAGCTTAATAGCCATATTTAGAGGAAACAGAGTCTATAAACACTTTGAAACACCTAAGTTGCAGGAATAATTCCTTTGAAGAACTAAGTCAATTCTCACAGGGAAACAAAGTGATCGAGGCTCCCCCTTTTAACCCAGATGGATTACTTTGGAGAGATACATGTGCTTCTTCAACTGAATGGAATAAGCCTCTTTGGAAGAAAATGAGGTTTTCAATAGCTTCAAAACTGTGATTTGCAGGAAGTATTATTTTCAAAAACCAACTCAATTCTCATGGGGACACAATGTGGTAGATGCTCCTGATTCTGACACATTTGGATTTTTTGGAGATACAAGTGTTTTATCAACGTAGCTGAAGAGGCATATTTGTAATAAAGAAAGCCTATCTCCATCTTGAAAAACCCTAATTGCAGGAAGTATTACTTTCCAAAACTAACACAGTTCTCACAGGTAAACAATAGGCAGCATGCTGCACCTTCTACCATACACGGTTTTCTTTGCAGAGATACATGTGTTTCTTCAACTCTGATGAATAGGCCTATTTGGAGCCAAGTGAACCAATCTCCACCTTGAAAAACCTACGTTGCCAAAAGTATTCCTCTGATAAACTAACCTGACTCTCAATGGGAAACTGTGCTTCATTCTCCTTCTTCTAAAATAAATGGTTTTCTTTCGAGAGATACATGTGTTTCTTCAACTGAGCTGAATAGGCCTGTAGAAGCAAGCAGAGCCTATCTCCACTTTGAAAACTAATTTGCAGGAAGTATTTCCTTCAAAAACTAACTCAAGTCTCAGGGAAAAAATGTGGTAGAGGCTGCAGCTTCTATCATAGAAGATTTTGGTGATAGATACATGTGTTTCGTCATGTTTGCTGCAGAGGCCTATTTAGAGCGAAGGGAGCCTATCTCCACCTTGAAGAACCTAAGAGTCAGGAAGTATTCTGTTCAGAAAATACCACAATTCTCACAGGTAAACAATGCGGTAGATGCTCCTGCTTCTAACTCGGACGACTTTCTTTTGAAATATACATGTTTTTCTTCAACTCAGATGAATAGGCCTATTTGGATCAAACAGAGCCTCTCTCCACCATGAAACACCGAAGCCGCAGGAAGTATTCCTTTCAAAAACTGATGCCGTTCCCACAGGGAAACCAGTTGGTAGATGGTCCTCCTTTTAACACAGATGGTTTTCCTTTGAGAGATATTTGTGTTTCCTCAACATAGCTTGATAGGCCTATTTAGAACTAATTGACATTTCTCCACCTTGAAACTTTGATTTGCTTTAAATACTCCTTTCAAAAACTAACTGAATTCACCCTCGGAGAAAATGTGCTCAATGCTGCAGCTTCAACATGGATGGTTTTCTTTGGAGAGATCCATGTGTATCTTGAGTGAAGCTGCAGAGCCTGTTTAGATCAAACACAGCCGGTCTTCATCTTGAAACAATAAAGCTGCAGGAAGTCTTCCTTCTCAATACAAACTTAGTCCTCAAAGGGAAACAATGTGCTACAAGGAGCAGCTCCTTGAACAGATGGTTTTCTTTCGAGAGATTTATGTTTTCCTTCAACTTAGCCTTAGCGGTGTAGTAGGAAACAAATGGGCATTTCTCCACCTTGAAAACTGTGATTTCCAGGAAGTATTTCTTTCAGAAACTCACTCAGTTCTCACAGGGAAACAATGCACTAGATGCGGCATTTCTAACAGAGATGGTTTTCTTTTGAGAGGCTTCTGCGTTTCCTCAGCGGAGTTGAATAGGCTGATTTGGAGTAAAGAGAGCCTATCTCCACCTTGAAAACTATGATTTCCAGGAGTTATTAAACAAAAACTAACTTAATTCTCATGGAAAAAATGTGCTAGATGCTGCCGTTTCTGACATTGCTCGTTTTCCTTTGAGAGATACTTGTGCTTCTTCAATACAGCTGAATCGGCCTATTTCGATCAAACTGAGTCTATCTCTGTCTTGTAGCAACTGAAATGAAGTTTCCCTTCAAAAGCTAGCTCAATTCTCACGGGGAGCCAACACACTAGATTCTGCTGTTTCTTACACAGATGGTTTTCTTTCAAGAGATACATTTGTTTTTTCTACGTAGCTGAATAGGTCTAGTGGAACTAAAAGAGCCTTTCTCCACGTTGAAATCTATGATTTCCAGGAAGGAGTAAATAAAAAAACTAACTCATTCTCACATGAAAGCAATGTGCTAGATGCTCCTGTTTCTAAGTAGATGGTTTTCCTTTGAGAGATACATGTGTTTCATCAAGTCAGTTGCATAGGCCTATTTGGAACCAAGAGAGCCTATCACCACATTGAGAGATCCACATGGCACTAAGTATTCCTTTCAAAAAGGAACTCAATTCTCACAGGGATACAAATTCTAGAAGCTCCAGAGTGTAACTCACATGATTTGCTTTTCAGACATACTTTATTTTTGTCTACCAACTGAATATGCCTCTTGGAACCAAATTTTTCTTTCTCCTCCTTGAAAACTATGGTTTGAAAGATGTATGCCTTTCGAAAACAAACACAATTCTTACAGGGAAACAATGTGCTGGATGCTCCTGCCATTAACATGGACAGTTTTCTCTCAAGCGATACACTTTTTCATCTAGTCAATTGAATAGGCCTACAGGGAACTTATGAGCTTTTCTCCACTTTGAAAACCATGATTTTCCGCAAGTATTTCTTTCAAAAACTCACTCAAATCTCACTGGGAAACAATGTGGTGGATGCTGCGGCTTCTTACTTTCATGGTTTCATTGGAGAGATTCATTTGTTTCTTCATTTTTGCAGAAGAAGCCTGTTTGGAACAAAATGACTCTTTCTCCCTCTAGAAAACTGATTGGCAGGTAATATTTCTGCATTCGACAGCTATGATTTCCAGGAGTTATTTAACAAAAACTAACTTAATTCTCATGGAAAAAATGTGCTACATGCTGCAGCTTCTAACATAGTTGGTTTTCCTTCGAGAGATACATGTGCGTCTTCAACACAGCTGAACCAGCCTATTTCGATCAAACCAAGTCTATACCTGCCTTGTAGCAACTGAAATGAACTTTCCCTTTCAAAAGCTACCTCAATGCTCACGGGAAGCCAATGCACTAGATGAAACAGATGGCTTTCTTTCAAGAGATACATTTGTTTTTCCAATGTAGCTGAATAGGCTTATTGGAACTAAAGGAGCCTTTCTCCATGTTGAAAACTGTGATTTCCAGGAAGTATTAAATAAAAAAACGAACTCATTTCTCACATGGAAACAATGTGCTAGATGCTTCTCTTTCTAACTAGATGGTTTTCCTTTGAGAGATACATGTGTTTCATCAACTCAGTTCTATAGGCCTATTTGGAAGAAAGAGAGCCTATGTCCGCATTGAAAAATCACGTGGCAGTAAGAATTCCTTTCAAATACTCATGCAATGCTAACAGGGATACAAAGTCTTGAAGCTCCAGCTTCTAACTCAAGCGATTTTCTTTTCAGAGATACTTTATTTTTGTCCACTCACCTGAATATGCCTCTTGGAACCAAATTTTCCTTTCTCCTCCTTGAAAAACTAACGTTTTCAGGCAGTATTCCTTTCTACAACTGACACAATTCTTACAGAAAACAATTTGCTACATGCTCCTCATATTAACACAGATAGTTTTCTATCAAGCGATACATGTTTTTTGTCAACTCAATTGAATAGGCCTACTGGGAACTTAGGAGCTTTTCTTCACTTTGAAAATCAAGATTTTCAGGAAGTATTTCTTTCAAAAATTCACTCAAATCTCGTTGGGAAACAATGCCCTAGATGCTGCGGCTTCTTACTTTTACAGTTTTCGTTGGAGAGATACATTTGTTTCTTCATTTTTGCTGAAAAGCCTGTTTGGAACAAAACGACTCTTTCTCCCTGTAGAAAACTAAGACTTGCAGGTAGTTTTTCTGTGAACAACCAACTCAATTCTCCATGTAAAAATGTGCAGGAAGCTCCATGTACGAACTCAGATGGCTTTGTTTTGAGAGATACAGGTGTTTCTTCAACTTTGCTGATAAGGCTTATTGGTTACAAAATGAACCTTTCTTTCCTGTGAAAACTATCATCTGCAGGAATATTCCTATCTCTAACTAACTGAATTCTCCAAAGGAAACAATGTGCTAGCTGCTGCCGCTTCTAACTTGGATGGTTTTCTTTGAGAGATACATGGGTGATGTCAACTCGCTTAAGTAGGCCTCTTTGAACAAAATGACCCTTGCATCACCTTGAAAATTCTACTATTTGGGAAATATGCCTTTCTAAAACAAATTCAATTGCAACAAGTAAACAATGTGCTAATGCTTCAGCTTCTAACCTAGAAGGTTTTCTGTGGTGGGACACATGTGTTTCTCACTCTGCTGAATATGCCTATTTGGGGCAAACAGAGCCACCCTCCCCTTTGAAATACCTATGTTGCAGGAAGCATTCCTCTGAAAAAATGACAGAATTCTCAAAAGGAAACAATGTACTAGAAGCTTCAGCTTCTAACACTGAATGTTTTCTTTTGAGAGATATATGTGCTTGTTCAACATAGGAGAATAGGGTTATCTGGAACAAAATGTGCCTTTATCCACCTTGAAAACTATGATTTTCAGGAAGCATTCCTTTCAAAAACGCACTCGTTTCACACAGGGGAACAAGGTGCTGGAAAGTGTGGCTCCTCACACACATGGTTTTCGTTAGAGAGATCCATGCGATTCTTCAACTTTGCAAGTGGACCTATTGGAAAAAAATGAGCTTTTCTCCACCTTGAAATCTTTGCTTTCCGGGAAGGATTCCTGTCAAAATTTCACTCAATTCTCACAAGGAAACACGATGCTGCATGGTCCTCATTCTAACATAGATGGTTTTGTTTCAAGAGATACATGTGTTTCTTCAACTCAGCTTAATAGCCATATTTAGAGGAAACAGAGTCTATAAACACTTTGAAACACCTAAGTTGCAGGAATAATTCCTTTGAAGAACTAAGTCAATTCTCACAGGGAAACAAAGTGATCGAGGCTCCCCCTTTTAACCCAGATGGATTACTTTGGAGAGATACATGTGCTTCTTCAACTGAATGGAATAAGCCTCTTTGGAAGAAAATGAGGTTTTCAATAGCTTCAAAACTGTGATTTGCAGGAAGTATTATTTTCAAAAACCAACTCAATTCTCATGGGGACACAATGTGGTAGATGCTCCTGATTCTGACACATTTGGATTTTTTGGAGATACAAGTGTTTTATCAACGTAGCTGAAGAGGCATATTTGTAATAAAGAAAGCCTATCTCCATCTTGAAAAACCCTAATTGCAGGAAGTATTACTTTCCAAAACTAACACAGTTCTCACAGGTAAACAATAGGCAGCATGCTGCACCTTCTACCATACACGGTTTTCTTTGCAGAGATACATGTGTTTCTTCAACTCTGATGAATAGGCCTATTTGGAGCCAAGTGAACCAATCTCCACCTTGAAAAACCTACGTTGCCAAAAGTATTCCTCTGATAAACTAACCTGACTCTCAATGGGAAACTGTGCTTCATTCTCCTTCTTCTAAAATAAATGGTTTTCTTTCGAGAGATACATGTGTTTCTTCAACTGAGCTGAATAGGCCTGTAGAAGCAAGCAGAGCCTATCTCCACTTTGAAAACTAATTTGCAGGAAGTATTTCCTTCAAAAACTAACTCAAGTCTCAGGGAAAAAATGTGGTAGAGGCTGCAGCTTCTATCATAGAAGATTTTGGTGATAGATACATGTGTTTCGTCATGTTTGCTGCAGAGGCCTATTTAGAGCGAAGGGAGCCTATCTCCACCTTGAAGAACCTAAGAGTCAGGAAGTATTCTGTTCAGAAAATACCACAATTCTCACAGGTAAACAATGCGGTAGATGCTCCTGCTTCTAACTCGGACGACTTTCTTTTGAAATATACATGTTTTTCTTCAACTCAGATGAATAGGCCTATTTGGATCAAACAGAGCCTCTCTCCACCATGAAACACCGAAGCCGCAGGAAGTATTCCTTTCAAAAACTGATGCCGTTCCCACAGGGAAACCAGTTGGTAGATGGTCCTCCTTTTAACACAGATGGTTTTCCTTTGAGAGATATTTGTGTTTCCTCAACATAGCTTGATAGGCCTATTTAGAACTAATTGACATTTCTCCACCTTGAAACTTTGATTTGCTTTAAATACTCCTTTCAAAAACTAACTGAATTCACCCTCGGAGAAAATGTGCTCAATGCTGCAGCTTCAACATGGATGGTTTTCTTTGGAGAGATCCATGTGTATCTTGAGTGAAGCTGCAGAGCCTGTTTAGATCAAACACAGCCGGTCTTCATCTTGAAACAATAAAGCTGCAGGAAGTCTTCCTTCTCAATACAAACTTAGTCCTCAAAGGGAAACAATGTGCTACAAGGAGCAGCTCCTTGAACAGATGGTTTTCTTTCGAGAGATTTATGTTTTCCTTCAACTTAGCCTTAGCGGTGTAGTAGGAAACAAATGGGCATTTCTCCACCTTGAAAACTGTGATTTCCAGGAAGTATTTCTTTCAGAAACTCACTCAGTTCTCACAGGGAAACAATGCACTAGATGCGGCATTTCTAACAGAGATGGTTTTCTTTTGAGAGGCTTCTGCGTTTCCTCAGCGGAGTTGAATAGGCTGATTTGGAGTAAAGAGAGCCTATCTCCACCTTGAAAACTATGATTTCCAGGAGTTATTAAACAAAAACTAACTTAATTCTCATGGAAAAAATGTGCTAGATGCTGCCGTTTCTGACATTGCTCGTTTTCCTTTGAGAGATACTTGTGCTTCTTCAATACAGCTGAATCGGCCTATTTCGATCAAACTGAGTCTATCTCTGTCTTGTAGCAACTGAAATGAAGTTTCCCTTCAAAAGCTAGCTCAATTCTCACGGGGAGCCAACACACTAGATTCTGCTGTTTCTTACACAGATGGTTTTCTTTCAAGAGATACATTTGTTTTTTCTACGTAGCTGAATAGGTCTAGTGGAACTAAAAGAGCCTTTCTCCACGTTGAAATCTATGATTTCCAGGAAGGAGTAAATAAAAAAACTAACTCATTCTCACATGAAAGCAATGTGCTAGATGCTCCTGTTTCTAAGTAGATGGTTTTCCTTTGAGAGATACATGTGTTTCATCAAGTCAGTTGCATAGGCCTATTTGGAACCAAGAGAGCCTATCACCACATTGAGAGATCCACATGGCACTAAGTATTCCTTTCAAAAAGGAACTCAATTCTCACAGGGATACAAATTCTAGAAGCTCCAGAGTGTAACTCACATGATTTGCTTTTCAGACATACTTTATTTTTGTCTACCAACTGAATATGCCTCTTGGAACCAAATTTTTCTTTCTCCTCCTTGAAAACTATGGTTTGAAAGATGTATGCCTTTCGAAAACAAACACAATTCTTACAGGGAAACAATGTGCTGGATGCTCCTGCCATTAACATGGACAGTTTTCTCTCAAGCGATACACTTTTTCATCTAGTCAATTGAATAGGCCTACAGGGAACTTATGAGCTTTTCTCCACTTTGAAAACCATGATTTTCCGCAAGTATTTCTTTCAAAAACTCACTCAAATCTCACTGGGAAACAATGTGGTGGATGCTGCGGCTTCTTACTTTCATGGTTTCATTGGAGAGATTCATTTGTTTCTTCATTTTTGCAGAAGAAGCCTGTTTGGAACAAAATGACTCTTTCTCCCTCTAGAAAACTGATTGGCAGGTAATATTTCTGCATTCGACAGCTATGATTTCCAGGAGTTATTTAACAAAAACTAACTTAATTCTCATGGAAAAAATGTGCTACATGCTGCAGCTTCTAACATAGTTGGTTTTCCTTCGAGAGATACATGTGCGTCTTCAACACAGCTGAACCAGCCTATTTCGATCAAACCAAGTCTATACCTGCCTTGTAGCAACTGAAATGAACTTTCCCTTTCAAAAGCTACCTCAATGCTCACGGGAAGCCAATGCACTAGATGAAACAGATGGCTTTCTTTCAAGAGATACATTTGTTTTTCCAATGTAGCTGAATAGGCTTATTGGAACTAAAGGAGCCTTTCTCCATGTTGAAAACTGTGATTTCCAGGAAGTATTAAATAAAAAAACGAACTCATTTCTCACATGGAAACAATGTGCTAGATGCTTCTCTTTCTAACTAGATGGTTTTCCTTTGAGAGATACATGTGTTTCATCAACTCAGTTCTATAGGCCTATTTGGAAGAAAGAGAGCCTATGTCCGCATTGAAAAATCACGTGGCAGTAAGAATTCCTTTCAAATACTCATGCAATGCTAACAGGGATACAAAGTCTTGAAGCTCCAGCTTCTAACTCAAGCGATTTTCTTTTCAGAGATACTTTATTTTTGTCCACTCACCTGAATATGCCTCTTGGAACCAAATTTTCCTTTCTCCTCCTTGAAAAACTAACGTTTTCAGGCAGTATTCCTTTCTACAACTGACACAATTCTTACAGAAAACAATTTGCTACATGCTCCTCATATTAACACAGATAGTTTTCTATCAAGCGATACATGTTTTTTGTCAACTCAATTGAATAGGCCTACTGGGAACTTAGGAGCTTTTCTTCACTTTGAAAATCAAGATTTTCAGGAAGTATTTCTTTCAAAAATTCACTCAAATCTCGTTGGGAAACAATGCCCTAGATGCTGCGGCTTCTTACTTTTACAGTTTTCGTTGGAGAGATACATTTGTTTCTTCATTTTTGCTGAAAAGCCTGTTTGGAACAAAACGACTCTTTCTCCCTGTAGAAAACTAAGACTTGCAGGTAGTTTTTCTGTGAACAACCAACTCAATTCTCCATGTAAAAATGTGCAGGAAGCTCCATGTACGAACTCAGATGGCTTTGTTTTGAGAGATACAGGTGTTTCTTCAACTTTGCTGATAAGGCTTATTGGTTACAAAATGAACCTTTCTTTCCTGTGAAAACTATCATCTGCAGGAATATTCCTTTCTCTAACTAACTGAATTCTCCAAAGGAAACAATGTGCTAGCTGCTGCCGCTTCTAACTTGGATGGTTTTCTTTGAGAGATACATGGGTGATGTCAACTCGCTTAAGTAGGCCTCTTTGAACAAAATGACCCTTGCATCACCTTGAAAATTCTACTATTTGGGAAATATGCCTTTCTAAAACAAATTCAATTGCAACAAGTAAACAATGTGCTAATGCTTCAGCTTCTAACCTAGAAGGTTTTCTGTGGTGGGACACATGTGTTTCTCACTCTGCTGAATATGCCTATTTGGGGCAAACAGAGCCACCCTCCCCTTTGAAATACCTATGTTGCAGGAAGCATTCCTCTGAAAAAATGACAGAATTCTCAAAAGGAAACAATGTACTAGAAGCTTCAGCTTCTAACACTGAATGTTTTCTTTTGAGAGATATATGTGCTTGTTCAACATAGGAGAATAGGGTTATCTGGAACAAAATGTGCCTTTATCCACCTTGAAAACTATGATTTTCAGGAAGCATTCCTTTCAAAAACGCACTCGTTTCACACAGGGGAACAAGGTGCTGGAAAGTGTGGCTCCTCACACACATGGTTTTCGTTAGAGAGATCCATGCGATTCTTCAACTTTGCAAGTGGACCTATTGGAAAAAAATGAGCTTTTCTCCACCTTGAAATCTTTGCTTTCCGGGAAGGATTCCTGTCAAAATTTCACTCAATTCTCACAAGGAAACACGATGCTGCATGGTCCTCATTCTAACATAGATGGTTTTGTTTCAAGAGATACATGTGTTTCTTCAACTCAGCTTAATAGCCATATTTAGAGCAAACAGAGTCTATAAACACTTTGAAACACCTAAGTTGCAGGAATAATTCCTTTGAAGAACTAAGTCAATTCTCACAGGGAAACAAAGTGATCGAGGCTCCCCCTTTTAACCCAGATGGATTACTTTGGAGAGATACATGTGCTTCTTCAACTGAATGGAATAAGCCTCTTTGGAAGAAAATGAGGTTTTCAATAGCTTCAAAACTGTGATTTGCAGGAAGTATTATTTTCAAAAACCAACTCAATTCTCATGGGGACACAATGTGGTAGATGCTCCTGATTCTGACACATTTGGATTTTTTGGAGATACAAGTGTTTTATCAACGTAGCTGAAGAGGCATATTTGTAATAAAGAAAGCCTATCTCCATCTTGAAAAACCCTAATTGCAGGAAGTATTACTTTCCAAAACTAACACAGTTCTCACAGGTAAACAATAGGCAGCATGCTGCACCTTCTACCATACACGGTTTTCTTTGCAGAGATACATGTGTTTCTTCAACTCTGATGAATAGGCCTATTTGGAGCCAAGTGAACCAATCTCCACCTTGAAAAACCTACGTTGCCAAAAGTATTCCTCTGATAAACTAACCTGACTCTCAATGGGAAACTGTGCTTCATTCTCCTTCTTCTAAAATAAATGGTTTTCTTTCGAGAGATACATGTGTTTCTTCAACTGAGCTGAATAGGCCTGTAGAAGCAAGCAGAGCCTATCTCCACTTTGAAAACTAATTTGCAGGAAGTATTTCCTTCAAAAACTAACTCAAGTCTCAGGGAAAAAATGTGGTAGAGGCTGCAGCTTCTATCATAGAAGATTTTGGTGATAGATACATGTGTTTCGTCATGTTTGCTGCAGAGGCCTATTTAGAGCGAAGGGAGCCTAACTCCACCTTGAAGAACCTAAGAGTCAGGAAGTATTCTGTTCAGAAAATACCACAATTCTCACAGGTAAACAATGCGGTAGATGCTCCTGCTTCTAACTCGGACGACTTTCTTTTGAAATATACATGTTTTTCTTCAACTCAGATGAATAGGCCTATTTGGATCAAACAGAGCCTCTCTCCACCATGAAACACCGAAGCCGCAGGAAGTATTCCTTTCAAAAACTGATGCCGTTCCCACAGGGAAACCAGTTGGTAGATGGTCCTCCTTTTAACACAGATGGTTTTCCTTTGAGAGATATTTGTGTTTCCTCAACATAGCTTGATAGGCCTATTTAGAACTAATTGACATTTCTCCACCTTGAAACTTTGATTTGCTTTAAATACTCCTTTCAAAAACTAACTGAATTCACCCTCGGAGAAAATGTGCTCAATGCTGCAGCTTCAACATGGATGGTTTTCTTTGGAGAGATCCATGTGTATCTTGAGTGAAGCTGCAGAGCCTGTTTAGATCAAACACAGCCGGTCTTCATCTTGAAACAATAAAGCTGCAGGAAGTCTTCCTTCTCAATACAAACTTAGTCCTCAAAGGGAAACAATGTGCTACAAGGAGCAGCTCCTTGAACAGATGGTTTTCTTTCGAGAGATTTATGTTTTCCTTCAACTTAGCCTTAGCGGTGTAGTAGGAAACAAATGGGCATTTCTCCACCTTGAAAACTGTGATTTCCAGGAAGTATTTCTTTCAGAAACTCACTCAGTTCTCACAGGGAAACAATGCACTAGATGCGGCATTTCTAACAGAGATGGTTTTCTTTTGAGAGGCTTCTGCGTTTCCTCAGCGGAGTTGAATAGGCTGATTTGGAGTAAAGAGAGCCTATCTCCACCTTGAAAACTATGATTTCCAGGAGTTATTAAACAAAAACTAACTTAATTCTCATGGAAAAAATGTGCTAGATGCTGCCGTTTCTGACATTGCTCGTTTTCCTTTGAGAGATACTTGTGCTTCTTCAATACAGCTGAATCGGCCTATTTCGATCAAACTGAGTCTATCTCTGTCTTGTAGCAACTGAAATGAAGTTTCCCTTCAAAAGCTAGCTCAATTCTCACGGGGAGCCAACACACTAGATTCTGCTGTTTCTTACACAGATGGTTTTCTTTCAAGAGATACATTTGTTTTTTCTACGTAGCTGAATAGGTCTAGTGGAACTAAAAGAGCCTTTCTCCACGTTGAAATCTATGATTTCCAGGAAGGAGTAAATAAAAAAACTAACTCATTCTCACATGAAAGCAATGTGCTAGATGCTCCTGTTTCTAAGTAGATGGTTTTCCTTTGAGAGATACATGTGTTTCATCAAGTCAGTTGCATAGGCCTATTTGGAACCAAGAGAGCCTATCACCACATTGAGAGATCCACATGGCACTAAGTATTCCTTTCAAAAAGGAACTCAATTCTCACAGGGATACAAATTCTAGAAGCTCCAGAGTGTAACTCACATGATTTGCTTTTCAGACATACTTTATTTTTGTCTACCAACTGAATATGCCTCTTGGAACCAAATTTTTCTTTCTCCTCCTTGAAAACTATGGTTTGAAAGATGTATGCCTTTCGAAAACAAACACAATTCTTACAGGGAAACAATGTGCTGGATGCTCCTGCCATTAACATGGACAGTTTTCTCTCAAGCGATACACTTTTTCATCTAGTCAATTGAATAGGCCTACAGGGAACTTATGAGCTTTTCTCCACTTTGAAAACCATGATTTTCCGCAAGTATTTCTTTCAAAAACTCACTCAAATCTCACTGGGAAACAATGTGGTGGATGCTGCGGCTTCTTACTTTCATGGTTTCATTGGAGAGATTCATTTGTTTCTTCATTTTTGCAGAAGAAGCCTGTTTGGAACAAAATGACTCTTTCTCCCTCTAGAAAACTGATTGGCAGGTAATATTTCTGCATTCGACAGCTATGATTTCCAGGAGTTATTTAACAAAAACTAACTTAATTCTCATGGAAAAAATGTGCTACATGCTGCAGCTTCTAACATAGTTGGTTTTCCTTCGAGAGATACATGTGCGTCTTCAACACAGCTGAACCAGCCTATTTCGATCAAACCAAGTCTATACCTGCCTTGTAGCAACTGAAATGAACTTTCCCTTTCAAAAGCTACCTCAATGCTCACGGGAAGCCAATGCACTAGATGAAACAGATGGCTTTCTTTCAAGAGATACATTTGTTTTTCCAATGTAGCTGAATAGGCTTATTGGAACTAAAGGAGCCTTTCTCCATGTTGAAAACTGTGATTTCCAGGAAGTATTAAATAAAAAAACGAACTCATTTCTCACATGGAAACAATGTGCTAGATGCTTCTCTTTCTAACTAGATGGTTTTCCTTTGAGAGATACATGTGTTTCATCAACTCAGTTCTATAGGCCTATTTGGAAGAAAGAGAGCCTATGTCCGCATTGAAAAATCACGTGGCAGTAAGAATTCCTTTCAAATACTCATGCAATGCTAACAGGGATACAAAGTCTTGAAGCTCCAGCTTCTAACTCAAGCGATTTTCTTTTCAGAGATACTTTATTTTTGTCCACTCACCTGAATATGCCTCTTGGAACCAAATTTTCCTTTCTCCTCCTTGAAAAACTAACGTTTTCAGGCAGTATTCCTTTCTACAACTGACACAATTCTTACAGAAAACAATTTGCTACATGCTCCTCATATTAACACAGATAGTTTTCTATCAAGCGATACATGTTTTTTGTCAACTCAATTGAATAGGCCTACTGGGAACTTAGGAGCTTTTCTTCACTTTGAAAATCAAGATTTTCAGGAAGTATTTCTTTCAAAAATTCACTCAAATCTCGTTGGGAAACAATGCCCTAGATGCTGCGGCTTCTTACTTTTACAGTTTTCGTTGGAGAGATACATTTGTTTCTTCATTTTTGCTGAAAAGCCTGTTTGGAACAAAACGACTCTTTCTCCCTGTAGAAAACTAAGACTTGCAGGTAGTTTTTCTGTGAACAACCAACTCAATTCTCCATGTAAAAATGTGCAGGAAGCTCCATGTACGAACTCAGATGGCTTTGTTTTGAGAGATACAGGTGTTTCTTCAACTTTGCTGATAAGGCTTATTGGTTACAAAATGAACCTTTCTTTCCTGTGAAAACTATCATCTGCAGGAATATTCCTTTCTCTAACTAACTGAATTCTCCAAAGGAAACAATGTGCTAGCTGCTGCCGCTTCTAACTTGGATGGTTTTCTTTGAGAGATACATGGGTGATGTCAACTCGCTTAAGTAGGCCTCTTTGAACAAAATGACCCTTGCATCACCTTGAAAATTCTACTATTTGGGAAATATGCCTTTCTAAAACAAATTCAATTGCAACAAGTAAACAATGTGCTAATGCTTCAGCTTCTAACCTAGAAGGTTTTCTGTGGTGGGACACATGTGTTTCTCACTCTGCTGAATATGCCTATTTGGGGCAAACAGAGCCACCCTCCCCTTTGAAATACCTATGTTGCAGGAAGCATTCCTCTGAAAAAATGACAGAATTCTCAAAAGGAAACAATGTACTAGAAGCTTCAGCTTCTAACACTGAATGTTTTCTTTTGAGAGATATATGTGCTTGTTCAACATAGGAGAATAGGGTTATCTGGAACAAAATGTGCCTTTATCCACCTTGAAAACTATGATTTTCAGGAAGCATTCCTTTCAAAAACGCACTCGTTTCACACAGGGGAACAAGGTGCTGGAAAGTGTGGCTCCTCACACACATGGTTTTCGTTAGAGAGATCCATGCGATTCTTCAACTTTGCAAGTGGACCTATTGGAAAAAAATGAGCTTTTCTCCACCTTGAAATCTTTGCTTTCCGGGAAGGATTCCTGTCAAAATTTCACTCAATTCTCACAAGGAAACACGATGCTGCATGGTCCTCATTCTAACATAGATGGTTTTGTTTCAAGAGATACATGTGTTTCTTCAACTCAGCTTAATAGCCATATTTAGAGCAAACAGAGTCTATAAACACTTTGAAACACCTAAGTTGCAGGAATAATTCCTTTGAAGAACTAAGTCAATTCTCACAGGGAAACAAAGTGATCGAGGCTCCCCCTTTTAACCCAGATGGATTACTTTGGAGAGATACATGTGCTTCTTCAACTGAATGGAATAAGCCTCTTTGGAAGAAAATGAGGTTTTCAATAGCTTCAAAACTGTGATTTGCAGGAAGTATTATTTTCAAAAACCAACTCAATTCTCATGGGGACACAATGTGGTAGATGCTCCTGATTCTGACACATTTGGATTTTTTGGAGATACAAGTGTTTTATCAACGTAGCTGAAGAGGCATATTTGTAATAAAGAAAGCCTATCTCCATCTTGAAAAACCCTAATTGCAGGAAGTATTACTTTCCAAAACTAACACAGTTCTCACAGGTAAACAATAGGCAGCATGCTGCACCTTCTACCATACACGGTTTTCTTTGCAGAGATACATGTGTTTCTTCAACTCTGATGAATAGGCCTATTTGGAGCCAAGTGAACCAATCTCCACCTTGAAAAACCTACGTTGCCAAAAGTATTCCTCTGATAAACTAACCTGACTCTCAATGGGAAACTGTGCTTCATTCTCCTTCTTCTAAAATAAATGGTTTTCTTTCGAGAGATACATGTGTTTCTTCAACTGAGCTGAATAGGCCTGTAGAAGCAAGCAGAGCCTATCTCCACTTTGAAAACTAATTTGCAGGAAGTATTTCCTTCAAAAACTAACTCAAGTCTCAGGGAAAAAATGTGGTAGAGGCTGCAGCTTCTATCATAGAAGATTTTGGTGATAGATACATGTGTTTCGTCATGTTTGCTGCAGAGGCCTATTTAGAGCGAAGGGAGCCTAACTCCACCTTGAAGAACCTAAGAGTCAGGAAGTATTCTGTTCAGAAAATACCACAATTCTCACAGGTAAACAATGCGGTAGATGCTCCTGCTTCTAACTCGGACGACTTTCTTTTGAAATATACATGTTTTTCTTCAACTCAGATGAATAGGCCTATTTGGATCAAACAGAGCCTCTCTCCACCATGAAACACCGAAGCCGCAGGAAGTATTCCTTTCAAAAACTGATGCCGTTCCCACAGGGAAACCAGTTGGTAGATGGTCCTCCTTTTAACACAGATGGTTTTCCTTTGAGAGATATTTGTGTTTCCTCAACATAGCTTGATAGGCCTATTTAGAACTAATTGACATTTCTCCACCTTGAAACTTTGATTTGCTTTAAATACTCCTTTCAAAAACTAACTGAATTCACCCTCGGAGAAAATGTGCTCAATGCTGCAGCTTCAACATGGATGGTTTTCTTTGGAGAGATCCATGTGTATCTTGAGTGAAGCTGCAGAGCCTGTTTAGATCAAACACAGCCGGTCTTCATCTTGAAACAATAAAGCTGCAGGAAGTCTTCCTTCTCAATACAAACTTAGTCCTCAAAGGGAAACAATGTGCTACAAGGAGCAGCTCCTTGAACAGATGGTTTTCTTTCGAGAGATTTATGTTTTCCTTCAACTTAGCCTTAGCGGTGTAGTAGGAAACAAATGGGCATTTCTCCACCTTGAAAACTGTGATTTCCAGGAAGTATTTCTTTCAGAAACTCACTCAGTTCTCACAGGGAAACAATGCACTAGATGCGGCATTTCTAACAGAGATGGTTTTCTTTTGAGAGGCTTCTGCGTTTCCTCAGCGGAGTTGAATAGGCTGATTTGGAGTAAAGAGAGCCTATCTCCACCTTGAAAACTATGATTTCCAGGAGTTATTAAACAAAAACTAACTTAATTCTCATGGAAAAAATGTGCTAGATGCTGCCGTTTCTGACATTGCTCGTTTTCCTTTGAGAGATACTTGTGCTTCTTCAATACAGCTGAATCGGCCTATTTCGATCAAACTGAGTCTATCTCTGTCTTGTAGCAACTGAAATGAAGTTTCCCTTCAAAAGCTAGCTCAATTCTCACGGGGAGCCAACACACTAGATTCTGCTGTTTCTTACACAGATGGTTTTCTTTCAAGAGATACATTTGTTTTTTCTACGTAGCTGAATAGGTCTAGTGGAACTAAAAGAGCCTTTCTCCACGTTGAAATCTATGATTTCCAGGAAGGAGTAAATAAAAAAACTAACTCATTCTCACATGAAAGCAATGTGCTAGATGCTCCTGTTTCTAAGTAGATGGTTTTCCTTTGAGAGATACATGTGTTTCATCAAGTCAGTTGCATAGGCCTATTTGGAACCAAGAGAGCCTATCACCACATTGAGAGATCCACATGGCACTAAGTATTCCTTTCAAAAAGGAACTCAATTCTCACAGGGATACAAATTCTAGAAGCTCCAGAGTGTAACTCACATGATTTGCTTTTCAGACATACTTTATTTTTGTCTACCAACTGAATATGCCTCTTGGAACCAAATTTTTCTTTCTCCTCCTTGAAAACTATGGTTTGAAAGATGTATGCCTTTCGAAAACAAACACAATTCTTACAGGGAAACAATGTGCTGGATGCTCCTGCCATTAACATGGACAGTTTTCTCTCAAGCGATACACTTTTTCATCTAGTCAATTGAATAGGCCTACAGGGAACTTATGAGCTTTTCTCCACTTTGAAAACCATGATTTTCCGCAAGTATTTCTTTCAAAAACTCACTCAAATCTCACTGGGAAACAATGTGGTGGATGCTGCGGCTTCTTACTTTCATGGTTTCATTGGAGAGATTCATTTGTTTCTTCATTTTTGCAGAAGAAGCCTGTTTGGAACAAAATGACTCTTTCTCCCTCTAGAAAACTGATTGGCAGGTAATATTTCTGCATTCGACAGCTATGATTTCCAGGAGTTATTTAACAAAAACTAACTTAATTCTCATGGAAAAAATGTGCTACATGCTGCAGCTTCTAACATAGTTGGTTTTCCTTCGAGAGATACATGTGCGTCTTCAACACAGCTGAACCAGCCTATTTCGATCAAACCAAGTCTATACCTGCCTTGTAGCAACTGAAATGAACTTTCCCTTTCAAAAGCTACCTCAATGCTCACGGGAAGCCAATGCACTAGATGAAACAGATGGCTTTCTTTCAAGAGATACATTTGTTTTTCCAATGTAGCTGAATAGGCTTATTGGAACTAAAGGAGCCTTTCTCCATGTTGAAAACTGTGATTTCCAGGAAGTATTAAATAAAAAAACGAACTCATTTCTCACATGGAAACAATGTGCTAGATGCTTCTCTTTCTAACTAGATGGTTTTCCTTTGAGAGATACATGTGTTTCATCAACTCAGTTCTATAGGCCTATTTGGAAGAAAGAGAGCCTATGTCCGCATTGAAAAATCACGTGGCAGTAAGAATTCCTTTCAAGTACTCATGCAATGCTAACAGGGATACAAAGTCTTGAAGCTCCAGCTTCTAACTCAAGCGATTTTCTTTTCAGAGATACTTTATTTTTGTCCACTCACCTGAATATGCCTCTTGGAACCAAATTTTCCTTTCTCCTCCTTGAAAAACTAACGTTTTCAGGCAGTATTCCTTTCTACAACTGACACAATTCTTACAGAAAACAATTTGCTACATGCTCCTCATATTAACACAGATAGTTTTCTATCAAGCGATACATGTTTTTTGTCAACTCAATTGAATAGGCCTACTGGGAACTTAGGAGCTTTTCTTCACTTTGAAAATCAAGATTTTCAGGAAGTATTTCTTTCAAAAATTCACTCAAATCTCGTTGGGAAACAATGCCCTAGATGCTGCGGCTTCTTACTTTTACAGTTTTCGTTGGAGAGATACATTTGTTTCTTCATTTTTGCTGAAAAGCCTGTTTGGAACAAAACGACTCTTTCTCCCTGTAGAAAACTAAGACTTGCAGGTAGTTTTTCTGTGAACAACCAACTCAATTCTCCATGTAAAAATGTGCAGGAAGCTCCATGTACGAACTCAGATGGCTTTGTTTTGAGAGATACAGGTGTTTCTTCAACTTTGCTGATAAGGCTTATTGGTTACAAAATGAACCTTTCTTTCCTGTGAAAACTATCATCTGCAGGAATATTCCTTTCTCTAACTAACTGAATTCTCCAAAGGAAACAATGTGCTAGCTGCTGCCGCTTCTAACTTGGATGGTTTTCTTTGAGAGATACATGGGTGATGTCAACTCGCTTAAGTAGGCCTCTTTGAACAAAATGACCCTTGCATCACCTTGAAAATTCTACTATTTGGGAAATATGCCTTTCTAAAACAAATTCAATTGCAACAAGTAAACAATGTGCTAATGCTTCAGCTTCTAACCTAGAAGGTTTTCTGTGGTGGGACACATGTGTTTCTCACTCTGCTGAATATGCCTATTTGGGGCAAACAGAGCCACCCTCCCCTTTGAAATACCTATGTTGCAGGAAGCATTCCTCTGAAAAAATGACAGAATTCTCAAAAGGAAACAATGTACTAGAAGCTTCAGCTTCTAACACTGAATGTTTTCTTTTGAGAGATATATGTGCTTGTTCAACATAGGAGAATAGGGTTATCTGGAACAAAATGTGCCTTTATCCACCTTGAAAACTATGATTTTCAGGAAGCATTCCTTTCAAAAACGCACTCGTTTCACACAGGGGAACAAGGTGCTGGAAAGTGTGGCTCCTCACACACATGGTTTTCGTTAGAGAGATCCATGCGATTCTTCAACTTTGCAAGTGGACCTATTGGAAAAAAATGAGCTTTTCTCCACCTTGAAATCTTTGCTTTCCGGGAAGGATTCCTGTCAAAATTTCACTCAATTCTCACAAGGAAACACGATGCTGCATGGTCCTCATTCTAACATAGATGGTTTTGTTTCAAGAGATACATGTGTTTCTTCAACTCAGCTTAATAGCCATATTTAGAGCAAACAGAGTCTATAAACACTTTGAAACACCTAAGTTGCAGGAATAATTCCTTTGAAGAACTAAGTCAATTCTCACAGGGAAACAAAGTGATCGAGGCTCCCCCTTTTAACCCAGATGGATTACTTTGGAGAGATACATGTGCTTCTTCAACTGAATGGAATAAGCCTCTTTGGAAGAAAATGAGGTTTTCAATAGCTTCAAAACTGTGATTTGCAGGAAGTATTATTTTCAAAAACCAACTCAATTCTCATGGGGACACAATGTGGTAGATGCTCCTGATTCTGACACATTTGGATTTTTTGGAGATACAAGTGTTTTATCAACGTAGCTGAAGAGGCATATTTGTAATAAAGAAAGCCTATCTCCATCTTGAAAAACCCTAATTGCAGGAAGTATTACTTTCCAAAACTAACACAGTTCTCACAGGTAAACAATAGGCAGCATGCTGCACCTTCTACCATACACGGTTTTCTTTGCAGAGATACATGTGTTTCTTCAACTCTGATGAATAGGCCTATTTGGAGCCAAGTGAACCAATCTCCACCTTGAAAAACCTACGTTGCCAAAAGTATTCCTCTGATAAACTAACCTGACTCTCAATGGGAAACTGTGCTTCATTCTCCTTCTTCTAAAATAAATGGTTTTCTTTCGAGAGATACATGTGTTTCTTCAACTGAGCTGAATAGGCCTGTAGAAGCAAGCAGAGCCTATCTCCACTTTGAAAACTAATTTGCAGGAAGTATTTCCTTCAAAAACTAACTCAAGTCTCAGGGAAAAAATGTGGTAGAGGCTGCAGCTTCTATCATAGAAGATTTTGGTGATAGATACATGTGTTTCGTCATGTTTGCTGCAGAGGCCTATTTAGAGCGAAGGGAGCCTATCTCCACCTTGAAGAACCTAAGAGTCAGGAAGTATTCTGTTCAGAAAATACCACAATTCTCACAGGTAAACAATGCGGTAGATGCTCCTGCTTCTAACTCGGACGACTTTCTTTTGAAATATACATGTTTTTCTTCAACTCAGATGAATAGGCCTATTTGGATCAAACAGAGCCTCTCTCCACCATGAAACACCGAAGCCGCAGGAAGTATTCCTTTCAAAAACTGATGCCGTTCCCACAGGGAAACCAGTTGGTAGATGGTCCTCCTTTTAACACAGATGGTTTTCCTTTGAGAGATATTTGTGTTTCCTCAACATAGCTTGATAGGCCTATTTAGAACTAATTGACATTTCTCCACCTTGAAACTTTGATTTGCTTTAAATACTCCTTTCAAAAACTAACTGAATTCACCCTCGGAGAAAATGTGCTCAATGCTGCAGCTTCAACATGGATGGTTTTCTTTGGAGAGATCCATGTGTATCTTGAGTGAAGCTGCAGAGCCTGTTTAGATCAAACACAGCCGGTCTTCATCTTGAAACAATAAAGCTGCAGGAAGTCTTCCTTCTCAATACAAACTTAGTCCTCAAAGGGAAACAATGTGCTACAAGGAGCAGCTCCTTGAACAGATGGTTTTCTTTCGAGAGATTTATGTTTTCCTTCAACTTAGCCTTAGCGGTGTAGTAGGAAACAAATGGGCATTTCTCCACCTTGAAAACTGTGATTTCCAGGAAGTATTTCTTTCAGAAACTCACTCAGTTCTCACAGGGAAACAATGCACTAGATGCGGCATTTCTAACAGAGATGGTTTTCTTTTGAGAGGCTTCTGCGTTTCCTCAGCGGAGTTGAATAGGCTGATTTGGAGTAAAGAGAGCCTATCTCCACCTTGAAAACTATGATTTCCAGGAGTTATTAAACAAAAACTAACTTAATTCTCATGGAAAAAATGTGCTAGATGCTGCCGTTTCTGACATTGCTCGTTTTCCTTTGAGAGATACTTGTGCTTCTTCAATACAGCTGAATCGGCCTATTTCGATCAAACTGAGTCTATCTCTGTCTTGTAGCAACTGAAATGAAGTTTCCCTTCAAAAGCTAGCTCAATTCTCACGGGGAGCCAACACACTAGATTCTGCTGTTTCTTACACAGATGGTTTTCTTTCAAGAGATACATTTGTTTTTTCTACGTAGCTGAATAGGTCTAGTGGAACTAAAAGAGCCTTTCTCCACGTTGAAATCTATGATTTCCAGGAAGGAGTAAATAAAAAAACTAACTCATTCTCACATGAAAGCAATGTGCTAGATGCTCCTGTTTCTAAGTAGATGGTTTTCCTTTGAGAGATACATGTGTTTCATCAAGTCAGTTGCATAGGCCTATTTGGAACCAAGAGAGCCTATCACCACATTGAGAGATCCACATGGCACTAAGTATTCCTTTCAAAAAGGAACTCAATTCTCACAGGGATACAAATTCTAGAAGCTCCAGAGTGTAACTCACATGATTTGCTTTTCAGACATACTTTATTTTTGTCTACCAACTGAATATGCCTCTTGGAACCAAATTTTTCTTTCTCCTCCTTGAAAACTATGGTTTGAAAGATGTATGCCTTTCGAAAACAAACACAATTCTTACAGGGAAACAATGTGCTGGATGCTCCTGCCATTAACATGGACAGTTTTCTCTCAAGCGATACACTTTTTCATCTAGTCAATTGAATAGGCCTACAGGGAACTTATGAGCTTTTCTCCACTTTGAAAACCATGATTTTCCGCAAGTATTTCTTTCAAAAACTCACTCAAATCTCACTGGGAAACAATGTGGTGGATGCTGCGGCTTCTTACTTTCATGGTTTCATTGGAGAGATTCATTTGTTTCTTCATTTTTGCAGAAGAAGCCTGTTTGGAACAAAATGACTCTTTCTCCCTCTAGAAAACTGATTGGCAGGTAATATTTCTGCATTCGACAGCTATGATTTCCAGGAGTTATTTAACAAAAACTAACTTAATTCTCATGGAAAAAATGTGCTACATGCTGCAGCTTCTAACATAGTTGGTTTTCCTTCGAGAGATACATGTGCGTCTTCAACACAGCTGAACCAGCCTATTTCGATCAAACCAAGTCTATACCTGCCTTGTAGCAACTGAAATGAACTTTCCCTTTCAAAAGCTACCTCAATGCTCACGGGAAGCCAATGCACTAGATGAAACAGATGGCTTTCTTTCAAGAGATACATTTGTTTTTCCAATGTAGCTGAATAGGCTTATTGGAACTAAAGGAGCCTTTCTCCATGTTGAAAACTGTGATTTCCAGGAAGTATTAAATAAAAAAACGAACTCATTTCTCACATGGAAACAATGTGCTAGATGCTTCTCTTTCTAACTAGATGGTTTTCCTTTGAGAGATACATGTGTTTCATCAACTCAGTTCTATAGGCCTATTTGGAAGAAAGAGAGCCTATGTCCGCATTGAAAAATCACGTGGCAGTAAGAATTCCTTTCAAATACTCATGCAATGCTAACAGGGATACAAAGTCTTGAAGCTCCAGCTTCTAACTCAAGCGATTTTCTTTTCAGAGATACTTTATTTTTGTCCACTCACCTGAATATGCCTCTTGGAACCAAATTTTCCTTTCTCCTCCTTGAAAAACTAACGTTTTCAGGCAGTATTCCTTTCTACAACTGACACAATTCTTACAGAAAACAATTTGCTACATGCTCCTCATATTAACACAGATAGTTTTCTATCAAGCGATACATGTTTTTTGTCAACTCAATTGAATAGGCCTACTGGGAACTTAGGAGCTTTTCTTCACTTTGAAAATCAAGATTTTCAGGAAGTATTTCTTTCAAAAATTCACTCAAATCTCGTTGGGAAACAATGCCCTAGATGCTGCGGCTTCTTACTTTTACAGTTTTCGTTGGAGAGATACATTTGTTTCTTCATTTTTGCTGAAAAGCCTGTTTGGAACAAAACGACTCTTTCTCCCTGTAGAAAACTAAGACTTGCAGGTAGTTTTTCTGTGAACAACCAACTCAATTCTCCATGTAAAAATGTGCAGGAAGCTCCATGTACGAACTCAGATGGCTTTGTTTTGAGAGATACAGGTGTTTCTTCAACTTTGCTGATAAGGCTTATTGGTTACAAAATGAACCTTTCTTTCCTGTGAAAACTATCATCTGCAGGAATATTCCTTTCTCTAACTAACTGAATTCTCCAAAGGAAACAATGTGCTAGCTGCTGCCGCTTCTAACTTGGATGGTTTTCTTTGAGAGATACATGGGTGATGTCAACTCGCTTAAGTAGGCCTCTTTGAACAAAATGACCCTTGCATCACCTTGAAAATTCTACTATTTGGGAAATATGCCTTTCTAAAACAAATTCAATTGCAACAAGTAAACAATGTGCTAATGCTTCAGCTTCTAACCTAGAAGGTTTTCTGTGGTGGGACACATGTGTTTCTCACTCTGCTGAATATGCCTATTTGGGGCAAACAGAGCCACCCTCCCCTTTGAAATACCTATGTTGCAGGAAGCATTCCTCTGAAAAAATGACAGAATTCTCAAAAGGAAACAATGTACTAGAAGCTTCAGCTTCTAACACTGAATGTTTTCTTTTGAGAGATATATGTGCTTGTTCAACATAGGAGAATAGGGTTATCTGGAACAAAATGTGCCTTTATCCACCTTGAAAACTATGATTTTCAGGAAGCATTCCTTTCAAAAACGCACTCGTTTCACACAGGGGAACAAGGTGCTGGAAAGTGTGGCTCCTCACACACATGGTTTTCGTTAGAGAGATCCATGCGATTCTTCAACTTTGCAAGTGGACCTATTGGAAAAAAATGAGCTTTTCTCCACCTTGAAATCTTTGCTTTCCGGGAAGGATTCCTGTCAAAATTTCACTCAATTCTCACAAGGAAACACGATGCTGCATGGTCCTCATTCTAACATAGATGGTTTTGTTTCAAGAGATACATGTGTTTCTTCAACTCAGCTTAATAGCCATATTTAGAGCAAACAGAGTCTATAAACACTTTGAAACACCTAAGTTGCAGGAATAATTCCTTTGAAGAACTAAGTCAATTCTCACAGGGAAACAAAGTGATCGAGGCTCCCCCTTTTAACCCAGATGGATTACTTTGGAGAGATACATGTGCTTCTTCAACTGAATGGAATAAGCCTCTTTGGAAGAAAATGAGGTTTTCAATAGCTTCAAAACTGTGATTTGCAGGAAGTATTATTTTCAAAAACCAACTCAATTCTCATGGGGACACAATGTGGTAGATGCTCCTGATTCTGACACATTTGGATTTTTTGGAGATACAAGTGTTTTATCAACGTAGCTGAAGAGGCATATTTGTAATAAAGAAAGCCTATCTCCATCTTGAAAAACCCTAATTGCAGGAAGTATTACTTTCCAAAACTAACACAGTTCTCACAGGTAAACAATAGGCAGCATGCTGCACCTTCTACCATACACGGTTTTCTTTGCAGAGATACATGTGTTTCTTCAACTCTGATGAATAGGCCTATTTGGAGCCAAGTGAACCAATCTCCACCTTGAAAAACCTACGTTGCCAAAAGTATTCCTCTGATAAACTAACCTGACTCTCAATGGGAAACTGTGCTTCATTCTCCTTCTTCTAAAATAAATGGTTTTCTTTCGAGAGATACATGTGTTTCTTCAACTGAGCTGAATAGGCCTGTAGAAGCAAGCAGAGCCTATCTCCACTTTGAAAACTAATTTGCAGGAAGTATTTCCTTCAAAAACTAACTCAAGTCTCAGGGAAAAAATGTGGTAGAGGCTGCAGCTTCTATCATAGAAGATTTTGGTGATAGATACATGTGTTTCGTCATGTTTGCTGCAGAGGCCTATTTAGAGCGAAGGGAGCCTAACTCCACCTTGAAGAACCTAAGAGTCAGGAAGTATTCTGTTCAGAAAATACCACAATTCTCACAGGTAAACAATGCGGTAGATGCTCCTGCTTCTAACTCGGACGACTTTCTTTTGAAATATACATGTTTTTCTTCAACTCAGATGAATAGGCCTATTTGGATCAAACAGAGCCTCTCTCCACCATGAAACACCGAAGCCGCAGGAAGTATTCCTTTCAAAAACTGATGCCGTTCCCACAGGGAAACCAGTTGGTAGATGGTCCTCCTTTTAACACAGATGGTTTTCCTTTGAGAGATATTTGTGTTTCCTCAACATAGCTTGATAGGCCTATTTAGAACTAATTGACATTTCTCCACCTTGAAACTTTGATTTGCTTTAAATACTCCTTTCAAAAACTAACTGAATTCACCCTCGGAGAAAATGTGCTCAATGCTGCAGCTTCAACATGGATGGTTTTCTTTGGAGAGATCCATGTGTATCTTGAGTGAAGCTGCAGAGCCTGTTTAGATCAAACACAGCCGGTCTTCATCTTGAAACAATAAAGCTGCAGGAAGTCTTCCTTCTCAATACAAACTTAGTCCTCAAAGGGAAACAATGTGCTACAAGGAGCAGCTCCTTGAACAGATGGTTTTCTTTCGAGAGATTTATGTTTTCCTTCAACTTAGCCTTAGCGGTGTAGTAGGAAACAAATGGGCATTTCTCCACCTTGAAAACTGTGATTTCCAGGAAGTATTTCTTTCAGAAACTCACTCAGTTCTCACAGGGAAACAATGCACTAGATGCGGCATTTCTAACAGAGATGGTTTTCTTTTGAGAGGCTTCTGCGTTTCCTCAGCGGAGTTGAATAGGCTGATTTGGAGTAAAGAGAGCCTATCTCCACCTTGAAAACTATGATTTCCAGGAGTTATTAAACAAAAACTAACTTAATTCTCATGGAAAAAATGTGCTAGATGCTGCCGTTTCTGACATTGCTCGTTTTCCTTTGAGAGATACTTGTGCTTCTTCAATACAGCTGAATCGGCCTATTTCGATCAAACTGAGTCTATCTCTGTCTTGTAGCAACTGAAATGAAGTTTCCCTTCAAAAGCTAGCTCAATTCTCACGGGGAGCCAACACACTAGATTCTGCTGTTTCTTACACAGATGGTTTTCTTTCAAGAGATACATTTGTTTTTTCTACGTAGCTGAATAGGTCTAGTGGAACTAAAAGAGCCTTTCTCCACGTTGAAATCTATGATTTCCAGGAAGGAGTAAATAAAAAAACTAACTCATTCTCACATGAAAGCAATGTGCTAGATGCTCCTGTTTCTAAGTAGATGGTTTTCCTTTGAGAGATACATGTGTTTCATCAAGTCAGTTGCATAGGCCTATTTGGAACCAAGAGAGCCTATCACCACATTGAGAGATCCACATGGCACTAAGTATTCCTTTCAAAAAGGAACTCAATTCTCACAGGGATACAAATTCTAGAAGCTCCAGAGTGTAACTCACATGATTTGCTTTTCAGACATACTTTATTTTTGTCTACCAACTGAATATGCCTCTTGGAACCAAATTTTTCTTTCTCCTCCTTGAAAACTATGGTTTGAAAGATGTATGCCTTTCGAAAACAAACACAATTCTTACAGGGAAACAATGTGCTGGATGCTCCTGCCATTAACATGGACAGTTTTCTCTCAAGCGATACACTTTTTCATCTAGTCAATTGAATAGGCCTACAGGGAACTTATGAGCTTTTCTCCACTTTGAAAACCATGATTTTCCGCAAGTATTTCTTTCAAAAACTCACTCAAATCTCACTGGGAAACAATGTGGTGGATGCTGCGGCTTCTTACTTTCATGGTTTCATTGGAGAGATTCATTTGTTTCTTCATTTTTGCAGAAGAAGCCTGTTTGGAACAAAATGACTCTTTCTCCCTCTAGAAAACTGATTGGCAGGTAATATTTCTGCATTCGACAGCTATGATTTCCAGGAGTTATTTAACAAAAACTAACTTAATTCTCATGGAAAAAATGTGCTACATGCTGCAGCTTCTAACATAGTTGGTTTTCCTTCGAGAGATACATGTGCGTCTTCAACACAGCTGAACCAGCCTATTTCGATCAAACCAAGTCTATACCTGCCTTGTAGCAACTGAAATGAACTTTCCCTTTCAAAAGCTACCTCAATGCTCACGGGAAGCCAATGCACTAGATGAAACAGATGGCTTTCTTTCAAGAGATACATTTGTTTTTCCAATGTAGCTGAATAGGCTTATTGGAACTAAAGGAGCCTTTCTCCATGTTGAAAACTGTGATTTCCAGGAAGTATTAAATAAAAAAACGAACTCATTTCTCACATGGAAACAATGTGCTAGATGCTTCTCTTTCTAACTAGATGGTTTTCCTTTGAGAGATACATGTGTTTCATCAACTCAGTTCTATAGGCCTATTTGGAAGAAAGAGAGCCTATGTCCGCATTGAAAAATCACGTGGCAGTAAGAATTCCTTTCAAATACTCATGCAATGCTAACAGGGATACAAAGTCTTGAAGCTCCAGCTTCTAACTCAAGCGATTTTCTTTTCAGAGATACTTTATTTTTGTCCACTCACCTGAATATGCCTCTTGGAACCAAATTTTCCTTTCTCCTCCTTGAAAAACTAACGTTTTCAGGCAGTATTCCTTTCTACAACTGACACAATTCTTACAGAAAACAATTTGCTACATGCTCCTCATATTAACACAGATAGTTTTCTATCAAGCGATACATGTTTTTTGTCAACTCAATTGAATAGGCCTACTGGGAACTTAGGAGCTTTTCTTCACTTTGAAAATCAAGATTTTCAGGAAGTATTTCTTTCAAAAATTCACTCAAATCTCGTTGGGAAACAATGCCCTAGATGCTGCGGCTTCTTACTTTTACAGTTTTCGTTGGAGAGATACATTTGTTTCTTCATTTTTGCTGAAAAGCCTGTTTGGAACAAAACGACTCTTTCTCCCTGTAGAAAACTAAGACTTGCAGGTAGTTTTTCTGTGAACAACCAACTCAATTCTCCATGTAAAAATGTGCAGGAAGCTCCATGTACGAACTCAGATGGCTTTGTTTTGAGAGATACAGGTGTTTCTTCAACTTTGCTGATAAGGCTTATTGGTTACAAAATGAACCTTTCTTTCCTGTGAAAACTATCATCTGCAGGAATATTCCTTTCTCTAACTAACTGAATTCTCCAAAGGAAACAATGTGCTAGCTGCTGCCGCTTCTAACTTGGATGGTTTTCTTTGAGAGATACATGGGTGATGTCAACTCGCTTAAGTAGGCCTCTTTGAACAAAATGACCCTTGCATCACCTTGAAAATTCTACTATTTGGGAAATATGCCTTTCTAAAACAAATTCAATTGCAACAAGTAAACAATGTGCTAATGCTTCAGCTTCTAACCTAGAAGGTTTTCTGTGGTGGGACACATGTGTTTCTCACTCTGCTGAATATGCCTATTTGGGGCAAACAGAGCCACCCTCCCCTTTGAAATACCTATGTTGCAGGAAGCATTCCTCTGAAAAAATGACAGAATTCTCAAAAGGAAACAATGTACTAGAAGCTTCAGCTTCTAACACTGAATGTTTTCTTTTGAGAGATATATGTGCTTGTTCAACATAGGAGAATAGGGTTATCTGGAACAAAATGTGCCTTTATCCACCTTGAAAACTATGATTTTCAGGAAGCATTCCTTTCAAAAACGCACTCGTTTCACACAGGGGAACAAGGTGCTGGAAAGTGTGGCTCCTCACACACATGGTTTTCGTTAGAGAGATCCATGCGATTCTTCAACTTTGCAAGTGGACCTATTGGAAAAAAATGAGCTTTTCTCCACCTTGAAATCTTTGCTTTCCGGGAAGGATTCCTGTCAAAATTTCACTCAATTCTCACAAGGAAACACGATGCTGCATGGTCCTCATTCTAACATAGATGGTTTTGTTTCAAGAGATACATGTGTTTCTTCAACTCAGCTTAATAGCCATATTTAGAGCAAACAGAGTCTATAAACACTTTGAAACACCTAAGTTGCAGGAATAATTCCTTTGAAGAACTAAGTCAATTCTCACAGGGAAACAAAGTGATCGAGGCTCCCCCTTTTAACCCAGATGGATTACTTTGGAGAGATACATGTGCTTCTTCAACTGAATGGAATAAGCCTCTTTGGAAGAAAATGAGGTTTTCAATAGCTTCAAAACTGTGATTTGCAGGAAGTATTATTTTCAAAAACCAACTCAATTCTCATGGGGACACAATGTGGTAGATGCTCCTGATTCTGACACATTTGGATTTTTTGGAGATACAAGTGTTTTATCAACGTAGCTGAAGAGGCATATTTGTAATAAAGAAAGCCTATCTCCATCTTGAAAAACCCTAATTGCAGGAAGTATTACTTTCCAAAACTAACACAGTTCTCACAGGTAAACAATAGGCAGCATGCTGCACCTTCTACCATACACGGTTTTCTTTGCAGAGATACATGTGTTTCTTCAACTCTGATGAATAGGCCTATTTGGAGCCAAGTGAACCAATCTCCACCTTGAAAAACCTACGTTGCCAAAAGTATTCCTCTGATAAACTAACCTGACTCTCAATGGGAAACTGTGCTTCATTCTCCTTCTTCTAAAATAAATGGTTTTCTTTCGAGAGATACATGTGTTTCTTCAACTGAGCTGAATAGGCCTGTAGAAGCAAGCAGAGCCTATCTCCACTTTGAAAACTAATTTGCAGGAAGTATTTCCTTCAAAAACTAACTCAAGTCTCAGGGAAAAAATGTGGTAGAGGCTGCAGCTTCTATCATAGAAGATTTTGGTGATAGATACATGTGTTTCGTCATGTTTGCTGCAGAGGCCTATTTAGAGCGAAGGGAGCCTAACTCCACCTTGAAGAACCTAAGAGTCAGGAAGTATTCTGTTCAGAAAATACCACAATTCTCACAGGTAAACAATGCGGTAGATGCTCCTGCTTCTAACTCGGACGACTTTCTTTTGAAATATACATGTTTTTCTTCAACTCAGATGAATAGGCCTATTTGGATCAAACAGAGCCTCTCTCCACCATGAAACACCGAAGCCGCAGGAAGTATTCCTTTCAAAAACTGATGCCGTTCCCACAGGGAAACCAGTTGGTAGATGGTCCTCCTTTTAACACAGATGGTTTTCCTTTGAGAGATATTTGTGTTTCCTCAACATAGCTTGATAGGCCTATTTAGAACTAATTGACATTTCTCCACCTTGAAACTTTGATTTGCTTTAAATACTCCTTTCAAAAACTAACTGAATTCACCCTCGGAGAAAATGTGCTCAATGCTGCAGCTTCAACATGGATGGTTTTCTTTGGAGAGATCCATGTGTATCTTGAGTGAAGCTGCAGAGCCTGTTTAGATCAAACACAGCCGGTCTTCATCTTGAAACAATAAAGCTGCAGGAAGTCTTCCTTCTCAATACAAACTTAGTCCTCAAAGGGAAACAATGTGCTACAAGGAGCAGCTCCTTGAACAGATGGTTTTCTTTCGAGAGATTTATGTTTTCCTTCAACTTAGCCTTAGCGGTGTAGTAGGAAACAAATGGGCATTTCTCCACCTTGAAAACTGTGATTTCCAGGAAGTATTTCTTTCAGAAACTCACTCAGTTCTCACAGGGAAACAATGCACTAGATGCGGCATTTCTAACAGAGATGGTTTTCTTTTGAGAGGCTTCTGCGTTTCCTCAGCGGAGTTGAATAGGCTGATTTGGAGTAAAGAGAGCCTATCTCCACCTTGAAAACTATGATTTCCAGGAGTTATTAAACAAAAACTAACTTAATTCTCATGGAAAAAATGTGCTAGATGCTGCCGTTTCTGACATTGCTCGTTTTCCTTTGAGAGATACTTGTGCTTCTTCAATACAGCTGAATCGGCCTATTTCGATCAAACTGAGTCTATCTCTGTCTTGTAGCAACTGAAATGAAGTTTCCCTTCAAAAGCTAGCTCAATTCTCACGGGGAGCCAACACACTAGATTCTGCTGTTTCTTACACAGATGGTTTTCTTTCAAGAGATACATTTGTTTTTTCTACGTAGCTGAATAGGTCTAGTGGAACTAAAAGAGCCTTTCTCCACGTTGAAATCTATGATTTCCAGGAAGGAGTAAATAAAAAAACTAACTCATTCTCACATGAAAGCAATGTGCTAGATGCTCCTGTTTCTAAGTAGATGGTTTTCCTTTGAGAGATACATGTGTTTCATCAAGTCAGTTGCATAGGCCTATTTGGAACCAAGAGAGCCTATCACCACATTGAGAGATCCACATGGCACTAAGTATTCCTTTCAAAAAGGAACTCAATTCTCACAGGGATACAAATTCTAGAAGCTCCAGAGTGTAACTCACATGATTTGCTTTTCAGACATACTTTATTTTTGTCTACCAACTGAATATGCCTCTTGGAACCAAATTTTTCTTTCTCCTCCTTGAAAACTATGGTTTGAAAGATGTATGCCTTTCGAAAACAAACACAATTCTTACAGGGAAACAATGTGCTGGATGCTCCTGCCATTAACATGGACAGTTTTCTCTCAAGCGATACACTTTTTCATCTAGTCAATTGAATAGGCCTACAGGGAACTTATGAGCTTTTCTCCACTTTGAAAACCATGATTTTCCGCAAGTATTTCTTTCAAAAACTCACTCAAATCTCACTGGGAAACAATGTGGTGGATGCTGCGGCTTCTTACTTTCATGGTTTCATTGGAGAGATTCATTTGTTTCTTCATTTTTGCAGAAGAAGCCTGTTTGGAACAAAATGACTCTTTCTCCCTCTAGAAAACTGATTGGCAGGTAATATTTCTGCATTCGACAGCTATGATTTCCAGGAGTTATTTAACAAAAACTAACTTAATTCTCATGGAAAAAATGTGCTACATGCTGCAGCTTCTAACATAGTTGGTTTTCCTTCGAGAGATACATGTGCGTCTTCAACACAGCTGAACCAGCCTATTTCGATCAAACCAAGTCTATACCTGCCTTGTAGCAACTGAAATGAACTTTCCCTTTCAAAAGCTACCTCAATGCTCACGGGAAGCCAATGCACTAGATGAAACAGATGGCTTTCTTTCAAGAGATACATTTGTTTTTCCAATGTAGCTGAATAGGCTTATTGGAACTAAAGGAGCCTTTCTCCATGTTGAAAACTGTGATTTCCAGGAAGTATTAAATAAAAAAACGAACTCATTTCTCACATGGAAACAATGTGCTAGATGCTTCTCTTTCTAACTAGATGGTTTTCCTTTGAGAGATACATGTGTTTCATCAACTCAGTTCTATAGGCCTATTTGGAAGAAAGAGAGCCTATGTCCGCATTGAAAAATCACGTGGCAGTAAGAATTCCTTTCAAGTACTCATGCAATGCTAACAGGGATACAAAGTCTTGAAGCTCCAGCTTCTAACTCAAGCGATTTTCTTTTCAGAGATACTTTATTTTTGTCCACTCACCTGAATATGCCTCTTGGAACCAAATTTTCCTTTCTCCTCCTTGAAAAACTAACGTTTTCAGGCAGTATTCCTTTCTACAACTGACACAATTCTTACAGAAAACAATTTGCTACATGCTCCTCATATTAACACAGATAGTTTTCTATCAAGCGATACATGTTTTTTGTCAACTCAATTGAATAGGCCTACTGGGAACTTAGGAGCTTTTCTTCACTTTGAAAATCAAGATTTTCAGGAAGTATTTCTTTCAAAAATTCACTCAAATCTCGTTGGGAAACAATGCCCTAGATGCTGCGGCTTCTTACTTTTACAGTTTTCGTTGGAGAGATACATTTGTTTCTTCATTTTTGCTGAAAAGCCTGTTTGGAACAAAACGACTCTTTCTCCCTGTAGAAAACTAAGACTTGCAGGTAGTTTTTCTGTGAACAACCAACTCAATTCTCCATGTAAAAATGTGCAGGAAGCTCCATGTACGAACTCAGATGGCTTTGTTTTGAGAGATACAGGTGTTTCTTCAACTTTGCTGATAAGGCTTATTGGTTACAAAATGAACCTTTCTTTCCTGTGAAAACTATCATCTGCAGGAATATTCCTTTCTCTAACTAACTGAATTCTCCAAAGGAAACAATGTGCTAGCTGCTGCCGCTTCTAACTTGGATGGTTTTCTTTGAGAGATACATGGGTGATGTCAACTCGCTTAAGTAGGCCTCTTTGAACAAAATGACCCTTGCATCACCTTGAAAATTCTACTATTTGGGAAATATGCCTTTCTAAAACAAATTCAATTGCAACAAGTAAACAATGTGCTAATGCTTCAGCTTCTAACCTAGAAGGTTTTCTGTGGTGGGACACATGTGTTTCTCACTCTGCTGAATATGCCTATTTGGGGCAAACAGAGCCACCCTCCCCTTTGAAATACCTATGTTGCAGGAAGCATTCCTCTGAAAAAATGACAGAATTCTCAAAAGGAAACAATGTACTAGAAGCTTCAGCTTCTAACACTGAATGTTTTCTTTTGAGAGATATATGTGCTTGTTCAACATAGGAGAATAGGGTTATCTGGAACAAAATGTGCCTTTATCCACCTTGAAAACTATGATTTTCAGGAAGCATTCCTTTCAAAAACGCACTCGTTTCACACAGGGGAACAAGGTGCTGGAAAGTGTGGCTCCTCACACACATGGTTTTCGTTAGAGAGATCCATGCGATTCTTCAACTTTGCAAGTGGACCTATTGGAAAAAAATGAGCTTTTCTCCACCTTGAAATCTTTGCTTTCCGGGAAGGATTCCTGTCAAAATTTCACTCAATTCTCACAAGGAAACACGATGCTGCATGGTCCTCATTCTAACATAGATGGTTTTGTTTCAAGAGATACATGTGTTTCTTCAACTCAGCTTAATAGCCATATTTAGAGCAAACAGAGTCTATAAACACTTTGAAACACCTAAGTTGCAGGAATAATTCCTTTGAAGAACTAAGTCAATTCTCACAGGGAAACAAAGTGATCGAGGCTCCCCCTTTTAACCCAGATGGATTACTTTGGAGAGATACATGTGCTTCTTCAACTGAATGGAATAAGCCTCTTTGGAAGAAAATGAGGTTTTCAATAGCTTCAAAACTGTGATTTGCAGGAAGTATTATTTTCAAAAACCAACTCAATTCTCATGGGGACACAATGTGGTAGATGCTCCTGATTCTGACACATTTGGATTTTTTGGAGATACAAGTGTTTTATCAACGTAGCTGAAGAGGCATATTTGTAATAAAGAAAGCCTATCTCCATCTTGAAAAACCCTAATTGCAGGAAGTATTACTTTCCAAAACTAACACAGTTCTCACAGGTAAACAATAGGCAGCATGCTGCACCTTCTACCATACACGGTTTTCTTTGCAGAGATACATGTGTTTCTTCAACTCTGATGAATAGGCCTATTTGGAGCCAAGTGAACCAATCTCCACCTTGAAAAACCTACGTTGCCAAAAGTATTCCTCTGATAAACTAACCTGACTCTCAATGGGAAACTGTGCTTCATTCTCCTTCTTCTAAAATAAATGGTTTTCTTTCGAGAGATACATGTGTTTCTTCAACTGAGCTGAATAGGCCTGTAGAAGCAAGCAGAGCCTATCTCCACTTTGAAAACTAATTTGCAGGAAGTATTTCCTTCAAAAACTAACTCAAGTCTCAGGGAAAAAATGTGGTAGAGGCTGCAGCTTCTATCATAGAAGATTTTGGTGATAGATACATGTGTTTCGTCATGTTTGCTGCAGAGGCCTATTTAGAGCGAAGGGAGCCTATCTCCACCTTGAAGAACCTAAGAGTCAGGAAGTATTCTGTTCAGAAAATACCACAATTCTCACAGGTAAACAATGCGGTAGATGCTCCTGCTTCTAACTCGGACGACTTTCTTTTGAAATATACATGTTTTTCTTCAACTCAGATGAATAGGCCTATTTGGATCAAACAGAGCCTCTCTCCACCATGAAACACCGAAGCCGCAGGAAGTATTCCTTTCAAAAACTGATGCCGTTCCCACAGGGAAACCAGTTGGTAGATGGTCCTCCTTTTAACACAGATGGTTTTCCTTTGAGAGATATTTGTGTTTCCTCAACATAGCTTGATAGGCCTATTTAGAACTAATTGACATTTCTCCACCTTGAAACTTTGATTTGCTTTAAATACTCCTTTCAAAAACTAACTGAATTCACCCTCGGAGAAAATGTGCTCAATGCTGCAGCTTCAACATGGATGGTTTTCTTTGGAGAGATCCATGTGTATCTTGAGTGAAGCTGCAGAGCCTGTTTAGATCAAACACAGCCGGTCTTCATCTTGAAACAATAAAGCTGCAGGAAGTCTTCCTTCTCAATACAAACTTAGTCCTCAAAGGGAAACAATGTGCTACAAGGAGCAGCTCCTTGAACAGATGGTTTTCTTTCGAGAGATTTATGTTTTCCTTCAACTTAGCCTTAGCGGTGTAGTAGGAAACAAATGGGCATTTCTCCACCTTGAAAACTGTGATTTCCAGGAAGTATTTCTTTCAGAAACTCACTCAGTTCTCACAGGGAAACAATGCACTAGATGCGGCATTTCTAACAGAGATGGTTTTCTTTTGAGAGGCTTCTGCGTTTCCTCAGCGGAGTTGAATAGGCTGATTTGGAGTAAAGAGAGCCTATCTCCACCTTGAAAACTATGATTTCCAGGAGTTATTAAACAAAAACTAACTTAATTCTCATGGAAAAAATGTGCTAGATGCTGCCGTTTCTGACATTGCTCGTTTTCCTTTGAGAGATACTTGTGCTTCTTCAATACAGCTGAATCGGCCTATTTCGATCAAACTGAGTCTATCTCTGTCTTGTAGCAACTGAAATGAAGTTTCCCTTCAAAAGCTAGCTCAATTCTCATGGGGAGCCAACACACTAGATTCTGCTGTTTCTTACACAGATGGTTTTCTTTCAAGAGATACATTTGTTTTTTCTACGTAGCTGAATAGGTCTAGTGGAACTAAAAGAGCCTTTCTCCACGTTGAAATCTATGATTTCCAGGAAGGAGTAAATAAAAAAACTAACTCATTCTCACATGAAAGCAATGTGCTAGATGCTCCTGTTTCTAAGTAGATGGTTTTCCTTTGAGAGATACATGTGTTTCATCAAGTCAGTTGCATAGGCCTATTTGGAACCAAGAGAGCCTATCACCACATTGAGAGATCCACATGGCACTAAGTATTCCTTTCAAAAAGGAACTCAATTCTCACAGGGATACAAATTCTAGAAGCTCCAGAGTGTAACTCACATGATTTGCTTTCCAGACATACTTTATTTTTGTCTACCAACTGAATATGCCTCTTGGAACCAAATTTTTCTTTCTCCTCCTTGAAAACTATGGTTTGAAAGATGTATGCCTTTCGAAAACAAACACAATTCTTACAGGGAAACAATGTGCTGGATGCTCCTGCCATTAACATGGACAGTTTTCTCTCAAGCGATACACTTTTTCATCTAGTCAATTGAATAGGCCTACAGGGAACTTATGAGCTTTTCTCCACTTTGAAAACCATGATTTTCCGCAAGTATTTCTTTCAAAAACTCACTCAAATCTCACTGGGAAACAATGTGGTGGATGCTGCGGCTTCTTACTTTCATGGTTTCATTGGAGAGATTCATTTGTTTCTTCATTTTTGCAGAAGAAGCCTGTTTGGAACAAAATGACTCTTTCTCCCTCTAGAAAACTGATTGGCAGGTAATATTTCTGCATTCGACAGCTATGATTTCCAGGAGTTATTTAACAAAAACTAACTTAATTCTCATGGAAAAAATGTGCTACATGCTGCAGCTTCTAACATAGTTGGTTTTCCTTCGAGAGATACATGTGCGTCTTCAACACAGCTGAACCAGCCTATTTCGATCAAACCAAGTCTATACCTGCCTTGTAGCAACTGAAATGAACTTTCCCTTTCAAAAGCTACCTCAATGCTCACGGGAAGCCAATGCACTAGATGAAACAGATGGCTTTCTTTCAAGAGATACATTTGTTTTTCCAATGTAGCTGAATAGGCTTATTGGAACTAAAGGAGCCTTTCTCCATGTTGAAAACTGTGATTTCCAGGAAGTATTAAATAAAAAAACGAACTCATTTCTCACATGGAAACAATGTGCTAGATGCTTCTCTTTCTAACTAGATGGTTTTCCTTTGAGAGATACATGTGTTTCATCAACTCAGTTCTATAGGCCTATTTGGAAGAAAGAGAGCCTATGTCCGCATTGAAAAATCACGTGGCAGTAAGAATTCCTTTCAAATACTCATGCAATGCTAACAGGGATACAAAGTCTTGAAGCTCCAGCTTCTAACTCAAGCGATTTTCTTTTCAGAGATACTTTATTTTTGTCCACTCACCTGAATATGCCTCTTGGAACCAAATTTTCCTTTCTCCTCCTTGAAAAACTAACGTTTTCAGGCAGTATTCCTTTCTACAACTGACACAATTCTTACAGAAAACAATTTGCTACATGCTCCTCATATTAACACAGATAGTTTTCTATCAAGCGATACATGTTTTTTGTCAACTCAATTGAATAGGCCTACTGGGAACTTAGGAGCTTTTCTTCACTTTGAAAATCAAGATTTTCAGGAAGTATTTCTTTCAAAAATTCACTCAAATCTCGTTGGGAAACAATGCCCTAGATGCTGCGGCTTCTTACTTTTACAGTTTTCGTTGGAGAGATACATTTGTTTCTTCATTTTTGCTGAAAAGCCTGTTTGGAACAAAACGACTCTTTCTCCCTGTAGAAAACTAAGACTTGCAGGTAGTTTTTCTGTGAACAACCAACTCAATTCTCCATGTAAAAATGTGCAGGAAGCTCCATGTACGAACTCAGATGGCTTTGTTTTGAGAGATACAGGTGTTTCTTCAACTTTGCTGATAAGGCTTATTGGTTACAAAATGAACCTTTCTTTCCTGTGAAAACTATCATCTGCAGGAATATTCCTTTCTCTAACTAACTGAATTCTCCAAAGGAAACAATGTGCTAGCTGCTGCCGCTTCTAACTTGGATGGTTTTCTTTGAGAGATACATGGGTGATGTCAACTCGCTTAAGTAGGCCTCTGAACAAAATGACCCTTGCATCACCTTGAAAATTCTACTATTTGGGAAATATGCCTTTCTAAAACAAATTCAATTGCAACAAGTAAACAATGTGCTAATGCTTCAGCTTCTAACCTAGAAGGTTTTCTGTGGTGGGACACATGTGTTTCTCACTCTGCTGAATATGCCTATTTGGGGCAAACAGAGCCACCCTCCCCTTTGAAATACCTATGTTGCAGGAAGCATTCCTCTGAAAAAATGACAGAATTCTCAAAAGGAAACAATGTACTAGAAGCTTCAGCTTCTAACACTGAATGTTTTCTTTTGAGAGATATATGTGCTTGTTCAACATAGGAGAATAGGGTTATCTGGAACAAAATGTGCCTTTATCCACCTTGAAAACTATGATTTTCAGGAAGCATTCCTTTCAAAAACGCACTCGTTTCACACAGGGGAACAAGGTGCTGGAAAGTGTGGCTCCTCACACACATGGTTTTCGTTAGAGAGATCCATGCGATTCTTCAACTTTGCAAGTGGACCTATTGGAAAAAAATGAGCTTTTCTCCACCTTGAAATCTTTGCTTTCCGGGAAGGATTCCTGTCAAAATTTCACTCAATTCTCACAAGGAAACACGATGCTGCATGGTCCTCATTCTAACATAGATGGTTTTGTTTCAAGAGATACATGTGTTTCTTCAACTCAGCTTAATAGCCATATTTAGAGCAAACAGAGTCTATAAACACTTTGAAACACCTAAGTTGCAGGAATAATTCCTTTGAAGAACTAAGTCAATTCTCACAGGGAAACAAAGTGATCGAGGCTCCCCCTTTTAACCCAGATGGATTACTTTGGAGAGATACATGTGCTTCTTCAACTGAATGGAATAAGCCTCTTTGGAAGAAAATGAGGTTTTCAATAGCTTCAAAACTGTGATTTGCAGGAAGTATTATTTTCAAAAACCAACTCAATTCTCATGGGGACACAATGTGGTAGATGCTCCTGATTCTGACACATTTGGATTTTTTGGAGATACAAGTGTTTTATCAACGTAGCTGAAGAGGCATATTTGTAATAAAGAAAGCCTATCTCCATCTTGAAAAACCCTAATTGCAGGAAGTATTACTTTCCAAAACTAACACAGTTCTCACAGGTAAACAATAGGCAGCATGCTGCACCTTCTACCATACACGGTTTTCTTTGCAGAGATACATGTGTTTCTTCAACTCTGATGAATAGGCCTATTTGGAGCCAAGTGAACCAATCTCCACCTTGAAAAACCTACGTTGCCAAAAGTATTCCTCTGATAAACTAACCTGACTCTCAATGGGAAACTGTGCTTCATTCTCCTTCTTCTAAAATAAATGGTTTTCTTTCGAGAGATACATGTGTTTCTTCAACTGAGCTGAATAGGCCTGTAGAAGCAAGCAGAGCCTATCTCCACTTTGAAAACTAATTTGCAGGAAGTATTTCCTTCAAAAACTAACTCAAGTCTCAGGGAAAAAATGTGGTAGAGGCTGCAGCTTCTATCATAGAAGATTTTGGTGATAGATACATGTGTTTCGTCATGTTTGCTGCAGAGGCCTATTTAGAGCGAAGGGAGCCTATCTCCACCTTGAAGAACCTAAGAGTCAGGAAGTATTCTGTTCAGAAAATACCACAATTCTCACAGGTAAACAATGCGGTAGATGCTCCTGCTTCTAACTCGGACGACTTTCTTTTGAAATATACATGTTTTTCTTCAACTCAGATGAATAGGCCTATTTGGATCAAACAGAGCCTCTCTCCACCATGAAACACCGAAGCCGCAGGAAGTATTCCTTTCAAAAACTGATGCCGTTCCCACAGGGAAACCAGTTGGTAGATGGTCCTCCTTTTAACACAGATGGTTTTCCTTTGAGAGATATTTGTGTTTCCTCAACATAGCTTGATAGGCCTATTTAGAACTAATTGACATTTCTCCACCTTGAAACTTTGATTTGCTTTAAATACTCCTTTCAAAAACTAACTGAATTCACCCTCGGAGAAAATGTGCTCAATGCTGCAGCTTCAACATGGATGGTTTTCTTTGGAGAGATCCATGTGTATCTTGAGTGAAGCTGCAGAGCCTGTTTAGATCAAACACAGCCGGTCTTCATCTTGAAACAATAAAGCTGCAGGAAGTCTTCCTTCTCAATACAAACTTAGTCCTCAAAGGGAAACAATGTGCTACAAGGAGCAGCTCCTTGAACAGATGGTTTTCTTTCGAGAGATTTATGTTTTCCTTCAACTTAGCCTTAGCGGTGTAGTAGGAAACAAATGGGCATTTCTCCACCTTGAAAACTGTGATTTCCAGGAAGTATTTCTTTCAGAAACTCACTCAGTTCTCACAGGGAAACAATGCACTAGATGCGGCATTTCTAACAGAGATGGTTTTCTTTTGAGAGGCTTCTGCGTTTCCTCAGCGGAGTTGAATAGGCTGATTTGGAGTAAAGAGAGCCTATCTCCACCTTGAAAACTATGATTTCCAGGAGTTATTAAACAAAAACTAACTTAATTCTCATGGAAAAAATGTGCTAGATGCTGCCGTTTCTGACATTGCTCGTTTTCCTTTGAGAGATACTTGTGCTTCTTCAATACAGCTGAATCGGCCTATTTCGATCAAACTGAGTCTATCTCTGTCTTGTAGCAACTGAAATGAAGTTTCCCTTCAAAAGCTAGCTCAATTCTCACGGGGAGCCAACACACTAGATTCTGCTGTTTCTTACACAGATGGTTTTCTTTCAAGAGATACATTTGTTTTTTCTACGTAGCTGAATAGGTCTAGTGGAACTAAAAGAGCCTTTCTCCACGTTGAAATCTATGATTTCCAGGAAGGAGTAAATAAAAAAACTAACTCATTCTCACATGAAAGCAATGTGCTAGATGCTCCTGTTTCTAAGTAGATGGTTTTCCTTTGAGAGATACATGTGTTTCATCAAGTCAGTTGCATAGGCCTATTTGGAACCAAGAGAGCCTATCACCACATTGAGAGATCCACATGGCACTAAGTATTCCTTTCAAAAAGGAACTCAATTCTCACAGGGATACAAATTCTAGAAGCTCCAGAGTGTAACTCACATGATTTGCTTTTCAGACATACTTTATTTTTGTCTACCAACTGAATATGCCTCTTGGAACCAAATTTTTCTTTCTCCTCCTTGAAAACTATGGTTTGAAAGATGTATGCCTTTCGAAAACAAACACAATTCTTACAGGGAAACAATGTGCTGGATGCTCCTGCCATTAACATGGACAGTTTTCTCTCAAGCGATACACTTTTTCATCTAGTCAATTGAATAGGCCTACAGGGAACTTATGAGCTTTTCTCCACTTTGAAAACCATGATTTTCCGCAAGTATTTCTTTCAAAAACTCACTCAAATCTCACTGGGAAACAATGTGGTGGATGCTGCGGCTTCTTACTTTCATGGTTTCATTGGAGAGATTCATTTGTTTCTTCATTTTTGCAGAAGAAGCCTGTTTGGAACAAAATGACTCTTTCTCCCTCTAGAAAACTGATTGGCAGGTAATATTTCTGCATTCGACAGCTATGATTTCCAGGAGTTATTTAACAAAAACTAACTTAATTCTCATGGAAAAAATGTGCTACATGCTGCAGCTTCTAACATAGTTGGTTTTCCTTCGAGAGATACATGTGCGTCTTCAACACAGCTGAACCAGCCTATTTCGATCAAACCAAGTCTATACCTGCCTTGTAGCAACTGAAATGAACTTTCCCTTTCAAAAGCTACCTCAATGCTCACGGGAAGCCAATGCACTAGATGAAACAGATGGCTTTCTTTCAAGAGATACATTTGTTTTTCCAATGTAGCTGAATAGGCTTATTGGAACTAAAGGAGCCTTTCTCCATGTTGAAAACTGTGATTTCCAGGAAGTATTAAATAAAAAAACGAACTCATTTCTCACATGGAAACAATGTGCTAGATGCTTCTCTTTCTAACTAGATGGTTTTCCTTTGAGAGATACATGTGTTTCATCAACTCAGTTCTATAGGCCTATTTGGAAGAAAGAGAGCCTATGTCCGCATTGAAAAATCACGTGGCAGTAAGAATTCCTTTCAAATACTCATGCAATGCTAACAGGGATACAAAGTCTTGAAGCTCCAGCTTCTAACTCAAGCGATTTTCTTTTCAGAGATACTTTATTTTTGTCCACTCACCTGAATATGCCTCTTGGAACCAAATTTTCCTTTCTCCTCCTTGAAAAACTAACGTTTTCAGGCAGTATTCCTTTCTACAACTGACACAATTCTTACAGAAAACAATTTGCTACATGCTCCTCATATTAACACAGATAGTTTTCTATCAAGCGATACATGTTTTTTGTCAACTCAATTGAATAGGCCTACTGGGAACTTAGGAGCTTTTCTTCACTTTGAAAATCAAGATTTTCAGGAAGTATTTCTTTCAAAAATTCACTCAAATCTCGTTGGGAAACAATGCCCTAGATGCTGCGGCTTCTTACTTTTACAGTTTTCGTTGGAGAGATACATTTGTTTCTTCATTTTTGCTGAAAAGCCTGTTTGGAACAAAACGACTCTTTCTCCCTGTAGAAAACTAAGACTTGCAGGTAGTTTTTCTGTGAACAACCAACTCAATTCTCCATGTAAAAATGTGCAGGAAGCTCCATGTACGAACTCAGATGGCTTTGTTTTGAGAGATACAGGTGTTTCTTCAACTTTGCTGATAAGGCTTATTGGTTACAAAATGAACCTTTCTTTCCTGTGAAAACTATCATCTGCAGGAATATTCCTTTCTCTAACTAACTGAATTCTCCAAAGGAAACAATGTGCTAGCTGCTGCCGCTTCTAACTTGGATGGTTTTCTTTGAGAGATACATGGGTGATGTCAACTCGCTTAAGTAGGCCTCTTTGAACAAAATGACCCTTGCATCACCTTGAAAATTCTACTATTTGGGAAATATGCCTTTCTAAAACAAATTCAATTGCAACAAGTAAACAATGTGCTAATGCTTCAGCTTCTAACCTAGAAGGTTTTCTGTGGTGGGACACATGTGTTTCTCACTCTGCTGAATATGCCTATTTGGGGCAAACAGAGCCACCCTCCCCTTTGAAATACCTATGTTGCAGGAAGCATTCCTCTGAAAAAATGACAGAATTCTCAAAAGGAAACAATGTACTAGAAGCTTCAGCTTCTAACACTGAATGTTTTCTTTTGAGAGATATATGTGCTTGTTCAACATAGGAGAATAGGGTTATCTGGAACAAAATGTGCCTTTATCCACCTTGAAAACTATGATTTTCAGGAAGCATTCCTTTCAAAAACGCACTCGTTTCACACAGGGGAACAAGGTGCTGGAAAGTGTGGCTCCTCACACACATGGTTTTCGTTAGAGAGATCCATGCGATTCTTCAACTTTGCAAGTGGACCTATTGGAAAAAAATGAGCTTTTCTCCACCTTGAAATCTTTGCTTTCCGGGAAGGATTCCTGTCAAAATTTCACTCAATTCTCACAAGGAAACACGATGCTGCATGGTCCTCATTCTAACATAGATGGTTTTGTTTCAAGAGATACATGTGTTTCTTCAACTCAGCTTAATAGCCATATTTAGAGGAAACAGAGTCTATAAACACTTTGAAACACCTAAGTTGCAGGAATAATTCCTTTGAAGAACTAAGTCAATTCTCACAGGGAAACAAAGTGATCGAGGCTCCCCCTTTTAACCCAGATGGATTACTTTGGAGAGATACATGTGCTTCTTCAACTGAATGGAATAAGCCTCTTTGGAAGAAAATGAGGTTTTCAATAGCTTCAAAACTGTGATTTGCAGGAAGTATTATTTTCAAAAACCAACTCAATTCTCATGGGGACACAATGTGGTAGATGCTCCTGATTCTGACACATTTGGATTTTTTGGAGATACAAGTGTTTTATCAACGTAGCTGAAGAGGCATATTTGTAATAAAGAAAGCCTATCTCCATCTTGAAAAACCCTAATTGCAGGAAGTATTACTTTCCAAAACTAACACAGTTCTCACAGGTAAACAATAGGCAGCATGCTGCACCTTCTACCATACACGGTTTTCTTTGCAGAGATACATGTGTTTCTTCAACTCTGATGAATAGGCCTATTTGGAGCCAAGTGAACCAATCTCCACCTTGAAAAACCTACGTTGCCAAAAGTATTCCTCTGATAAACTAACCTGACTCTCAATGGGAAACTGTGCTTCATTCTCCTTCTTCTAAAATAAATGGTTTTCTTTCGAGAGATACATGTGTTTCTTCAACTGAGCTGAATAGGCCTGTAGAAGCAAGCAGAGCCTATCTCCACTTTGAAAACTAATTTGCAGGAAGTATTTCCTTCAAAAACTAACTCAAGTCTCAGGGAAAAAATGTGGTAGAGGCTGCAGCTTCTATCATAGAAGATTTTGGTGATAGATACATGTGTTTCGTCATGTTTGCTGCAGAGGCCTATTTAGAGCGAAGGGAGCCTATCTCCACCTTGAAGAACCTAAGAGTCAGGAAGTATTCTGTTCAGAAAATACCACAATTCTCACAGGTAAACAATGCGGTAGATGCTCCTGCTTCTAACTCGGACGACTTTCTTTTGAAATATACATGTTTTTCTTCAACTCAGATGAATAGGCCTATTTGGATCAAACAGAGCCTCTCTCCACCATGAAACACCGAAGCCGCAGGAAGTATTCCTTTCAAAAACTGATGCCGTTCCCACAGGGAAACCAGTTGGTAGATGGTCCTCCTTTTAACACAGATGGTTTTCCTTTGAGAGATATTTGTGTTTCCTCAACATAGCTTGATAGGCCTATTTAGAACTAATTGACATTTCTCCACCTTGAAACTTTGATTTGCTTTAAATACTCCTTTCAAAAACTAACTGAATTCACCCTCGGAGAAAATGTGCTCAATGCTGCAGCTTCAACATGGATGGTTTTCTTTGGAGAGATCCATGTGTATCTTGAGTGAAGCTGCAGAGCCTGTTTAGATCAAACACAGCCGGTCTTCATCTTGAAACAATAAAGCTGCAGGAAGTCTTCCTTCTCAATACAAACTTAGTCCTCAAAGGGAAACAATGTGCTACAAGGAGCAGCTCCTTGAACAGATGGTTTTCTTTCGAGAGATTTATGTTTTCCTTCAACTTAGCCTTAGCGGTGTAGTAGGAAACAAATGGGCATTTCTCCACCTTGAAAACTGTGATTTCCAGGAAGTATTTCTTTCAGAAACTCACTCAGTTCTCACAGGGAAACAATGCACTAGATGCGGCATTTCTAACAGAGATGGTTTTCTTTTGAGAGGCTTCTGCGTTTCCTCAGCGGAGTTGAATAGGCTGATTTGGAGTAAAGAGAGCCTATCTCCACCTTGAAAACTATGATTTCCAGGAGTTATTAAACAAAAACTAACTTAATTCTCATGGAAAAAATGTGCTAGATGCTGCCGTTTCTGACATTGCTCGTTTTCCTTTGAGAGATACTTGTGCTTCTTCAATACAGCTGAATCGGCCTATTTCGATCAAACTGAGTCTATCTCTGTCTTGTAGCAACTGAAATGAAGTTTCCCTTCAAAAGCTAGCTCAATTCTCACGGGGAGCCAACACACTAGATTCTGCTGTTTCTTACACAGATGGTTTTCTTTCAAGAGATACATTTGTTTTTTCTACGTAGCTGAATAGGTCTAGTGGAACTAAAAGAGCCTTTCTCCACGTTGAAATCTATGATTTCCAGGAAGGAGTAAATAAAAAAACTAACTCATTCTCACATGAAAGCAATGTGCTAGATGCTCCTGTTTCTAAGTAGATGGTTTTCCTTTGAGAGATACATGTGTTTCATCAAGTCAGTTGCATAGGCCTATTTGGAACCAAGAGAGCCTATCACCACATTGAGAGATCCACATGGCACTAAGTATTCCTTTCAAAAAGGAACTCAATTCTCACAGGGATACAAATTCTAGAAGCTCCAGAGTGTAACTCACATGATTTGCTTTTCAGACATACTTTATTTTTGTCTACCAACTGAATATGCCTCTTGGAACCAAATTTTTCTTTCTCCTCCTTGAAAACTATGGTTTGAAAGATGTATGCCTTTCGAAAACAAACACAATTCTTACAGGGAAACAATGTGCTGGATGCTCCTGCCATTAACATGGACAGTTTTCTCTCAAGCGATACACTTTTTCATCTAGTCAATTGAATAGGCCTACAGGGAACTTATGAGCTTTTCTCCACTTTGAAAACCATGATTTTCCGCAAGTATTTCTTTCAAAAACTCACTCAAATCTCACTGGGAAACAATGTGGTGGATGCTGCGGCTTCTTACTTTCATGGTTTCATTGGAGAGATTCATTTGTTTCTTCATTTTTGCAGAAGAAGCCTGTTTGGAACAAAATGACTCTTTCTCCCTCTAGAAAACTGATTGGCAGGTAATATTTCTGCATTCGACAGCTATGATTTCCAGGAGTTATTTAACAAAAACTAACTTAATTCTCATGGAAAAAATGTGCTACATGCTGCAGCTTCTAACATAGTTGGTTTTCCTTCGAGAGATACATGTGCGTCTTCAACACAGCTGAACCAGCCTATTTCGATCAAACCAAGTCTATACCTGCCTTGTAGCAACTGAAATGAACTTTCCCTTTCAAAAGCTACCTCAATGCTCACGGGAAGCCAATGCACTAGATGAAACAGATGGCTTTCTTTCAAGAGATACATTTGTTTTTCCAATGTAGCTGAATAGGCTTATTGGAACTAAAGGAGCCTTTCTCCATGTTGAAAACTGTGATTTCCAGGAAGTATTAAATAAAAAAACGAACTCATTTCTCACATGGAAACAATGTGCTAGATGCTTCTCTTTCTAACTAGATGGTTTTCCTTTGAGAGATACATGTGTTTCATCAACTCAGTTCTATAGGCCTATTTGGAAGAAAGAGAGCCTATGTCCGCATTGAAAAATCACGTGGCAGTAAGAATTCCTTTCAAATACTCATGCAATGCTAACAGGGATACAAAGTCTTGAAGCTCCAGCTTCTAACTCAAGCGATTTTCTTTTCAGAGATACTTTATTTTTGTCCACTCACCTGAATATGCCTCTTGGAACCAAATTTTCCTTTCTCCTCCTTGAAAAACTAACGTTTTCAGGCAGTATTCCTTTCTACAACTGACACAATTCTTACAGAAAACAATTTGCTACATGCTCCTCATATTAACACAGATAGTTTTCTATCAAGCGATACATGTTTTTTGTCAACTCAATTGAATAGGCCTACTGGGAACTTAGGAGCTTTTCTTCACTTTGAAAATCAAGATTTTCAGGAAGTATTTCTTTCAAAAATTCACTCAAATCTCGTTGGGAAACAATGCCCTAGATGCTGCGGCTTCTTACTTTTACAGTTTTCGTTGGAGAGATACATTTGTTTCTTCATTTTTGCTGAAAAGCCTGTTTGGAACAAAACGACTCTTTCTCCCTGTAGAAAACTAAGACTTGCAGGTAGTTTTTCTGTGAACAACCAACTCAATTCTCCATGTAAAAATGTGCAGGAAGCTCCATGTACGAACTCAGATGGCTTTGTTTTGAGAGATACAGGTGTTTCTTCAACTTTGCTGATAAGGCTTATTGGTTACAAAATGAACCTTTCTTTCCTGTGAAAACTATCATCTGCAGGAATATTCCTATCTCTAACTAACTGAATTCTCCAAAGGAAACAATGTGCTAGCTGCTGCCGCTTCTAACTTGGATGGTTTTCTTTGAGAGATACATGGGTGATGTCAACTCGCTTAAGTAGGCCTCTTTGAACAAAATGACCCTTGCATCACCTTGAAAATTCTACTATTTGGGAAATATGCCTTTCTAAAACAAATTCAATTGCAACAAGTAAACAATGTGCTAATGCTTCAGCTTCTAACCTAGAAGGTTTTCTGTGGTGGGACACATGTGTTTCTCACTCTGCTGAATATGCCTATTTGGGGCAAACAGAGCCACCCTCCCCTTTGAAATACCTATGTTGCAGGAAGCATTCCTCTGAAAAAATGACAGAATTCTCAAAAGGAAACAATGTACTAGAAGCTTCAGCTTCTAACACTGAATGTTTTCTTTTGAGAGATATATGTGCTTGTTCAACATAGGAGAATAGGGTTATCTGGAACAAAATGTGCCTTTATCCACCTTGAAAACTATGATTTTCAGGAAGCATTCCTTTCAAAAACGCACTCGTTTCACACAGGGGAACAAGGTGCTGGAAAGTGTGGCTCCTCACACACATGGTTTTCGTTAGAGAGATCCATGCGATTCTTCAACTTTGCAAGTGGACCTATTGGAAAAAAATGAGCTTTTCTCCACCTTGAAATCTTTGCTTTCCGGGAAGGATTCCTGTCAAAATTTCACTCAATTCTCACAAGGAAACACGATGCTGCATGGTCCTCATTCTAACATAGATGGTTTTGTTTCAAGAGATACATGTGTTTCTTCAACTCAGCTTAATAGCCATATTTAGAGGAAACAGAGTCTATAAACACTTTGAAACACCTAAGTTGCAGGAATAATTCCTTTGAAGAACTAAGTCAATTCTCACAGGGAAACAAAGTGATCGAGGCTCCCCCTTTTAACCCAGATGGATTACTTTGGAGAGATACATGTGCTTCTTCAACTGAATGGAATAAGCCTCTTTGGAAGAAAATGAGGTTTTCAATAGCTTCAAAACTGTGATTTGCAGGAAGTATTATTTTCAAAAACCAACTCAATTCTCATGGGGACACAATGTGGTAGATGCTCCTGATTCTGACACATTTGGATTTTTTGGAGATACAAGTGTTTTATCAACGTAGCTGAAGAGGCATATTTGTAATAAAGAAAGCCTATCTCCATCTTGAAAAACCCTAATTGCAGGAAGTATTACTTTCCAAAACTAACACAGTTCTCACAGGTAAACAATAGGCAGCATGCTGCACCTTCTACCATACACGGTTTTCTTTGCAGAGATACATGTGTTTCTTCAACTCTGATGAATAGGCCTATTTGGAGCCAAGTGAACCAATCTCCACCTTGAAAAACCTACGTTGCCAAAAGTATTCCTCTGATAAACTAACCTGACTCTCAATGGGAAACTGTGCTTCATTCTCCTTCTTCTAAAATAAATGGTTTTCTTTCGAGAGATACATGTGTTTCTTCAACTGAGCTGAATAGGCCTGTAGAAGCAAGCAGAGCCTATCTCCACTTTGAAAACTAATTTGCAGGAAGTATTTCCTTCAAAAACTAACTCAAGTCTCAGGGAAAAAATGTGGTAGAGGCTGCAGCTTCTATCATAGAAGATTTTGGTGATAGATACATGTGTTTCGTCATGTTTGCTGCAGAGGCCTATTTAGAGCGAAGGGAGCCTATCTCCACCTTGAAGAACCTAAGAGTCAGGAAGTATTCTGTTCAGAAAATACCACAATTCTCACAGGTAAACAATGCGGTAGATGCTCCTGCTTCTAACTCGGACGACTTTCTTTTGAAATATACATGTTTTTCTTCAACTCAGATGAATAGGCCTATTTGGATCAAACAGAGCCTCTCTCCACCATGAAACACCGAAGCCGCAGGAAGTATTCCTTTCAAAAACTGATGCCGTTCCCACAGGGAAACCAGTTGGTAGATGGTCCTCCTTTTAACACAGATGGTTTTCCTTTGAGAGATATTTGTGTTTCCTCAACATAGCTTGATAGGCCTATTTAGAACTAATTGACATTTCTCCACCTTGAAACTTTGATTTGCTTTAAATACTCCTTTCAAAAACTAACTGAATTCACCCTCGGAGAAAATGTGCTCAATGCTGCAGCTTCAACATGGATGGTTTTCTTTGGAGAGATCCATGTGTATCTTGAGTGAAGCTGCAGAGCCTGTTTAGATCAAACACAGCCGGTCTTCATCTTGAAACAATAAAGCTGCAGGAAGTCTTCCTTCTCAATACAAACTTAGTCCTCAAAGGGAAACAATGTGCTACAAGGAGCAGCTCCTTGAACAGATGGTTTTCTTTCGAGAGATTTATGTTTTCCTTCAACTTAGCCTTAGCGGTGTAGTAGGAAACAAATGGGCATTTCTCCACCTTGAAAACTGTGATTTCCAGGAAGTATTTCTTTCAGAAACTCACTCAGTTCTCACAGGGAAACAATGCACTAGATGCGGCATTTCTAACAGAGATGGTTTTCTTTTGAGAGGCTTCTGCGTTTCCTCAGCGGAGTTGAATAGGCTGATTTGGAGTAAAGAGAGCCTATCTCCACCTTGAAAACTATGATTTCCAGGAGTTATTAAACAAAAACTAACTTAATTCTCATGGAAAAAATGTGCTAGATGCTGCCGTTTCTGACATTGCTCGTTTTCCTTTGAGAGATACTTGTGCTTCTTCAATACAGCTGAATCGGCCTATTTCGATCAAACTGAGTCTATCTCTGTCTTGTAGCAACTGAAATGAAGTTTCCCTTCAAAAGCTAGCTCAATTCTCACGGGGAGCCAACACACTAGATTCTGCTGTTTCTTACACAGATGGTTTTCTTTCAAGAGATACATTTGTTTTTTCTACGTAGCTGAATAGGTCTAGTGGAACTAAAAGAGCCTTTCTCCACGTTGAAATCTATGATTTCCAGGAAGGAGTAAATAAAAAAACTAACTCATTCTCACATGAAAGCAATGTGCTAGATGCTCCTGTTTCTAAGTAGATGGTTTTCCTTTGAGAGATACATGTGTTTCATCAAGTCAGTTGCATAGGCCTATTTGGAACCAAGAGAGCCTATCACCACATTGAGAGATCCACATGGCACTAAGTATTCCTTTCAAAAAGGAACTCAATTCTCACAGGGATACAAATTCTAGAAGCTCCAGAGTGTAACTCACATGATTTGCTTTTCAGACATACTTTATTTTTGTCTACCAACTGAATATGCCTCTTGGAACCAAATTTTTCTTTCTCCTCCTTGAAAACTATGGTTTGAAAGATGTATGCCTTTCGAAAACAAACACAATTCTTACAGGGAAACAATGTGCTGGATGCTCCTGCCATTAACATGGACAGTTTTCTCTCAAGCGATACACTTTTTCATCTAGTCAATTGAATAGGCCTACAGGGAACTTATGAGCTTTTCTCCACTTTGAAAACCATGATTTTCCGCAAGTATTTCTTTCAAAAACTCACTCAAATCTCACTGGGAAACAATGTGGTGGATGCTGCGGCTTCTTACTTTCATGGTTTCATTGGAGAGATTCATTTGTTTCTTCATTTTTGCAGAAGAAGCCTGTTTGGAACAAAATGACTCTTTCTCCCTCTAGAAAACTGATTGGCAGGTAATATTTCTGCATTCGACAGCTATGATTTCCAGGAGTTATTTAACAAAAACTAACTTAATTCTCATGGAAAAAATGTGCTACATGCTGCAGCTTCTAACATAGTTGGTTTTCCTTCGAGAGATACATGTGCGTCTTCAACACAGCTGAACCAGCCTATTTCGATCAAACCAAGTCTATACCTGCCTTGTAGCAACTGAAATGAACTTTCCCTTTCAAAAGCTACCTCAATGCTCACGGGAAGCCAATGCACTAGATGAAACAGATGGCTTTCTTTCAAGAGATACATTTGTTTTTCCAATGTAGCTGAATAGGCTTATTGGAACTAAAGGAGCCTTTCTCCATGTTGAAAACTGTGATTTCCAGGAAGTATTAAATAAAAAAACGAACTCATTTCTCACATGGAAACAATGTGCTAGATGCTTCTCTTTCTAACTAGATGGTTTTCCTTTGAGAGATACATGTGTTTCATCAACTCAGTTCTATAGGCCTATTTGGAAGAAAGAGAGCCTATGTCCGCATTGAAAAATCACGTGGCAGTAAGAATTCCTTTCAAATACTCATGCAATGCTAACAGGGATACAAAGTCTTGAAGCTCCAGCTTCTAACTCAAGCGATTTTCTTTTCAGAGATACTTTATTTTTGTCCACTCACCTGAATATGCCTCTTGGAACCAAATTTTCCTTTCTCCTCCTTGAAAAACTAACGTTTTCAGGCAGTATTCCTTTCTACAACTGACACAATTCTTACAGAAAACAATTTGCTACATGCTCCTCATATTAACACAGATAGTTTTCTATCAAGCGATACATGTTTTTTGTCAACTCAATTGAATAGGCCTACTGGGAACTTAGGAGCTTTTCTTCACTTTGAAAATCAAGATTTTCAGGAAGTATTTCTTTCAAAAATTCACTCAAATCTCGTTGGGAAACAATGCCCTAGATGCTGCGGCTTCTTACTTTTACAGTTTTCGTTGGAGAGATACATTTGTTTCTTCATTTTTGCTGAAAAGCCTGTTTGGAACAAAACGACTCTTTCTCCCTGTAGAAAACTAAGACTTGCAGGTAGTTTTTCTGTGAACAACCAACTCAATTCTCCATGTAAAAATGTGCAGGAAGCTCCATGTACGAACTCAGATGGCTTTGTTTTGAGAGATACAGGTGTTTCTTCAACTTTGCTGATAAGGCTTATTGGTTACAAAATGAACCTTTCTTTCCTGTGAAAACTATCATCTGCAGGAATATTCCTTTCTCTAACTAACTGAATTCTCCAAAGGAAACAATGTGCTAGCTGCTGCCGCTTCTAACTTGGATGGTTTTCTTTGAGAGATACATGGGTGATGTCAACTCGCTTAAGTAGGCCTCTTTGAACAAAATGACCCTTGCATCACCTTGAAAATTCTACTATTTGGGAAATATGCCTTTCTAAAACAAATTCAATTGCAACAAGTAAACAATGTGCTAATGCTTCAGCTTCTAACCTAGAAGGTTTTCTGTGGTGGGACACATGTGTTTCTCACTCTGCTGAATATGCCTATTTGGGGCAAACAGAGCCACCCTCCCCTTTGAAATACCTATGTTGCAGGAAGCATTCCTCTGAAAAAATGACAGAATTCTCAAAAGGAAACAATGTACTAGAAGCTTCAGCTTCTAACACTGAATGTTTTCTTTTGAGAGATATATGTGCTTGTTCAACATAGGAGAATAGGGTTATCTGGAACAAAATGTGCCTTTATCCACCTTGAAAACTATGATTTTCAGGAAGCATTCCTTTCAAAAACGCACTCGTTTCACACAGGGGAACAAGGTGCTGGAAAGTGTGGCTCCTCACACACATGGTTTTCGTTAGAGAGATCCATGCGATTCTTCAACTTTGCAAGTGGACCTATTGGAAAAAAATGAGCTTTTCTCCACCTTGAAATCTTTGCTTTCCGGGAAGGATTCCTGTCAAAATTTCACTCAATTCTCACAAGGAAACACGATGCTGCATGGTCCTCATTCTAACATAGATGGTTTTGTTTCAAGAGATACATGTGTTTCTTCAACTCAGCTTAATAGCCATATTTAGAGCAAACAGAGTCTATAAACACTTTGAAACACCTAAGTTGCAGGAATAATTCCTTTGAAGAACTAAGTCAATTCTCACAGGGAAACAAAGTGATCGAGGCTCCCCCTTTTAACCCAGATGGATTACTTTGGAGAGATACATGTGCTTCTTCAACTGAATGGAATAAGCCTCTTTGGAAGAAAATGAGGTTTTCAATAGCTTCAAAACTGTGATTTGCAGGAAGTATTATTTTCAAAAACCAACTCAATTCTCATGGGGACACAATGTGGTAGATGCTCCTGATTCTGACACATTTGGATTTTTTGGAGATACAAGTGTTTTATCAACGTAGCTGAAGAGGCATATTTGTAATAAAGAAAGCCTATCTCCATCTTGAAAAACCCTAATTGCAGGAAGTATTACTTTCCAAAACTAACACAGTTCTCACAGGTAAACAATAGGCAGCATGCTGCACCTTCTACCATACACGGTTTTCTTTGCAGAGATACATGTGTTTCTTCAACTCTGATGAATAGGCCTATTTGGAGCCAAGTGAACCAATCTCCACCTTGAAAAACCTACGTTGCCAAAAGTATTCCTCTGATAAACTAACCTGACTCTCAATGGGAAACTGTGCTTCATTCTCCTTCTTCTAAAATAAATGGTTTTCTTTCGAGAGATACATGTGTTTCTTCAACTGAGCTGAATAGGCCTGTAGAAGCAAGCAGAGCCTATCTCCACTTTGAAAACTAATTTGCAGGAAGTATTTCCTTCAAAAACTAACTCAAGTCTCAGGGAAAAAATGTGGTAGAGGCTGCAGCTTCTATCATAGAAGATTTTGGTGATAGATACATGTGTTTCGTCATGTTTGCTGCAGAGGCCTATTTAGAGCGAAGGGAGCCTATCTCCACCTTGAAGAACCTAAGAGTCAGGAAGTATTCTGTTCAGAAAATACCACAATTCTCACAGGTAAACAATGCGGTAGATGCTCCTGCTTCTAACTCGGACGACTTTCTTTTGAAATATACATGTTTTTCTTCAACTCAGATGAATAGGCCTATTTGGATCAAACAGAGCCTCTCTCCACCATGAAACACCGAAGCCGCAGGAAGTATTCCTTTCAAAAACTGATGCCGTTCCCACAGGGAAACCAGTTGGTAGATGGTCCTCCTTTTAACACAGATGGTTTTCCTTTGAGAGATATTTGTGTTTCCTCAACATAGCTTGATAGGCCTATTTAGAACTAATTGACATTTCTCCACCTTGAAACTTTGATTTGCTTTAAATACTCCTTTCAAAAACTAACTGAATTCACCCTCAGAGAAAATGTGCTCAATTCTGCAGCTTCAACATGGATGGTTTTCTTTGGAGAGATCCATGTGTATCTTGAGTGAAGCTGCAGAGCCTGTTTAGATCAAACACAGCCGGTCTTCATCTTGAAACAATAAAGCTGCAGGAAGTCTTCCTTCTCAATACAAACTTAGTCCTCAAAGGGAAACAATGTGCTACAAGCAGCAGCTCCTTGAACAGATGGTTTTCTTTCGAGAGATTTATGTTTTCCTTCAACTTAGCCTTAGCGGTGTAGTAGGAAACAAATGGGCATTTCTCCACCTTGAAAACTGTGATTTCCAGGAAGTATTTCTTTCAGAAACTCACTCAGTTCTCACAGGGAAACAATGCACTAGATGCGGCATTTCTAACAGAGATGGTTTTCTTTTGAGAGGCTTCTGCGTTTCCTCAGCGGAGTTGAATAGGCTGATTTGGAGTAAAGAGAGCCTATCTCCACCTTGAAAACTATGATTTCCAGGAGTTATTAAACAAAAACTAACTTAATTCTCATGGAAAAAAATGTGCTAGATGCTGCCGTTTCTGACATTGCTCGTTTTCCTTTGAGAGATACTTGTGCTTCTTCAATATAGCTGAATCGGCCTATTTCGATCAAACTGAGTCTATCTCTGTCTTGTAGCAACTGAAATGAAGTTTCCCTTCAAAAGCTAGCTCAATTCTCACGGGGAGCCAACACACTAGATTCTCCTGTTTCTTACACAGATGGTTTTCTTTCAAGAGATACATTTGTTTTTTCTACGTAGCTGAATAGGTCTAGTGGAACTAAAAGAGCCTTTCTCCACGTTGAAATCTATGATTTCCAGGAAGGAGTAAATAAAAAAACTAACTCATTCTCACATGAAAGCAATGTGCTAGATGCTCCTGTTTCTAAGTAGATGGTTTTCCTTTGAGAGATACATGTGTTTCATCAAGTCAGTTGCATAGGCCTATTTGGAACCAAGAGAGCCTATCACCACATTGAGAGATCCACATGGCACTAAGTATTCCTTTCAAAAAGGAACTCAATTCTCACAGGGATACAAATTCTAGAAGCTCCAGAGTGTAACTCACATGATTTGCTTTTCAGACATACTTTATTTTTGTCTACCAACTGAATATGCCTCTTGGAACCAAATTTTTCTTTCTCCTCCTTGAAAACTATGGTTTGAAAGATGTATGCCTTTCGAAAACAAACACAATTCTTACAGGGAAACAATGTGCTGGATGCTCCTGCCATTAACATGGACAGTTTTCTCTCAAGCGATACACTTTTTCATCTAGTCAATTGAATAGGCCTACAGGGAACTTATGAGCTTTTCTCCACTTTGAAAACCATGATTTTCCGCAAGTATTTCTTTCAAAAACTCACTCAAATCTCACTGGGAAACAATGTGGTGGATGCTGCGGCTTCTTACTTTCATGGTTTCATTGGAGAGATTCATTTGTTTCTTCATTTTTGCAGAAGAAGCCTGTTTGGAACAAAATGACTCTTTCTCCCTCTAGAAAACTGATTGGCAGGTAATATTTCTGCATTCGACAGCTATGATTTCCAGGAGTTATTTAACAAAAACTAACTTAATTCTCATGGAAAAAATGTGCTACATGCTGCAGCTTCTAACATAGTTGGTTTTCCTTCGAGAGATACATGTGCGTCTTCAACACAGCTGAACCAGCCTATTTCGATCAAACCAAGTCTATACCTGCCTTGTAGCAACTGAAATGAACTTTCCCTTTCAAAAGCTACCTCAATGCTCACGGGAAGCCAATGCACTAGATGAAACAGATGGCTTTCTTTCAAGAGATACATTTGTTTTTCCAATGTAGCTGAATAGGCTTATTGGAACTAAAGGAGCCTTTCTCCATGTTGAAAACTGTGATTTCCAGGAAGTATTAAATAAAAAAACGAACTCATTTCTCACATGGAAACAATGTGCTAGATGCTTCTCTTTCTAACTAGATGGTTTTCCTTTGAGAGATACATGTGTTTCATCAACTCAGTTCTATAGGCCTATTTGGAAGAAAGAGAGCCTATGTCCGCATTGAAAAATCACGTGGCAGTAAGAATTCCTTTCAAATACTCATGCAATGCTAACAGGGATACAAAGTCTTGAAGCTCCAGCTTCTATCTCAAGCGATTTTCTTTTCAGAGATACTTTATTTTTGTCCACTCACCTGAATATGCCTCTTGGAACCAAATTTTCCTTTCTCCTCCTTGAAAAACTAACGTTTTCAGGCAGTATTCCTTTCTACAACTGACACAATTCTTACAGAAAACAATTTGCTACATGCTCCTCATATTAACACAGATAGTTTTCTATCAAGCGATACATGTTTTTTGTCAACTCAATTGAATAGGCCTACTGGGAACTTAGGAGCTTTTCTTCACTTTGAAAATCAAGATTTTCAGGAAGTATTTCTTTCAAAAATTCACTCAAATCTCGTTGGGAAACAATGCCCTAGATGCTGCGGCTTCTTACTTTTACAGTTTTCGTTGGAGAGATACATTTGTTTCTTCATTTTTGCTGAAAAGCCTGTTTAGAACAAAACGACTCTTTCTCCCTCTAGAAAACTAAGACTTGCAGGTAGTTTTTCTGTGAACAACCAACTCAATTCTCCATGTAAAAATGTGCAGGAAGCTCCATGTACGAACTCAGATGGCTTTGTTTTGAGAGATACAGGTGTTTCTTCAACTTTGCTGATAAGGCTTATTGGTTACAAAATGAACCTTTCTTTCCTGTGAAAACTATCATCTGCAGGAATATTCCGATCTCTAACTAACTGAATTCTCCAAAGGAAACAATGTGCTAGCAGCAGCCGCTTCTAACTTGGATGGTTTTCTTTGAGAGATACATGGGTGATGTCAACTCGCTTAAGTAGGCCTCTGAACAAAATGACCCTTGCATCACCTTGAAAATTCTACTATTTGGGAAATATGCCTTTCTAAAACAAATTCAATTGCAACAAGTAAACAATGTGCTAATGCTTCAGCTTCTAACCTAGAAGGTTTTCTGTGGTGGGACACATGTGTTTCTCACTCTCCTGAATATGCCTATTTGGGGCAAACAGAGCCACCCTCCCCTTTGAAATACCTATGTTGCAGGAAGCATTCCTCTGAAAAAATGACAGAATTCTCAAAAGGAAACAATGTACTAGAAGCTTCAGCTTCTAACACTGAATGTTTTCTTTTGAGAGATATATGTGCTTGTTCAACATAGGAGAATAGGGTTATCTGGAACAAAATGTGCCTTTACCCACCTTGAAAACTATGATTTTCAGGAAGCATTCCTTTCAAAAACGCACTCCTTTCACACAGGGGAACAAGGTGCTGGAAAGTGTGGCTCCTCACACACATGGTTTTCGTTAGAGAGATCCATGCGATTCTTCAACTTTGCAAGTAGACCTATTGGAAAAAAAATGAGCTTTTCTCCACCTTGAAATCTTTGCTTTCTGGGAAGGATTCCTGTCAAAATTTCACTCAATTCTCACAAGGAAACACGATGCTGCATGGTCCTCATTCTAACATAGATGGTTTTGTTTCAAGAGATACATGTGTTTCTTCAACTCAGCTTAATAGCCATATTTAGAGGAAACAGAGTCTATAAACACTTTGAAACACCTAAGTTGCAGGAATAATTCCTTTGAAGAACTAAGTCAATTCTCACAGGGAAACAAAGTGATAGAGGCTCCCCCTTTTAACCCAGATGGATTACTTTGGAGAGATACATGTGCTTCTTCAACTGAATGGAATAAGCCTCTTTGGAAGAAAATGAGGTTTTCAATAGCTTCAAAACTGTGATTTGCAGGAAGTATTATTTTCAAAAACCAACTCAATTCTCATGGGGACACAATGTGGTAGATGCTCCTGATTCTGACACATTTGGATTTTTTGGAGATACAAGTGTTTTATCAACGTAGCTGAAGAGGCATATTTGTAATAAAGAAAGCCTATCTCCATCTTGAAAAACCCTAATTGCAGGAAGTATTACTTTCCAAAACTAACACAGTTTTCACAGGTAAACAATAGGCAGCATGCTGCACCTTCTACCATACACGGTTTTCTTTGCAGAGATACATGTGTTTCTTCAACTCTGATGAATAGGCCTATTTGGAGCCAAGTGAACCAATCTCCACCTTGAAAAACCTACGTTGCCAAAAGTATTCCTCTGATAAACTAACCTGACTCTCAATGGGAAACTGTGCTTCATTCTCCTTCTTCTAAAATAAATGGTTTTCTTTCGAGAGATACATGTATTTCTTCAACTGAGCTGAATAGGCCTGTAGAAGCAAGCAGAGCCTATCTCCACTTTGAAAACTAATTTGCAGGAAGTATTTCCTTCAAAAACTAACTCAATTCTCAGGGAAAAAATGTGGTAGAGGCTGCAGCTTCTATCATAGAAGATTTTGGTGATAGATACATGTGTTTCTTCATGTTTGCTGCAGAGGCCTATTTAGAGCAAAGTGAGCCTATCTCCACCTTGAAGAGCCTAAGAGTCAGGAAGTATTCTGTTCAGAAAATACCACAATTCTCACAGGTAAACAATGCGGTAGATGCTCCTGCTTCTAACTCGGACGACTTTCTTTTGAAATATACATGTTTTTCTTCAACTCAGATGAATAGGCCTATTTGGATCAAACAGAGCCTCTCTCCACCATGAAACACCTAAGCCGCAGGAAGTATTCCTTTCAAAAACTGATGCTGTTCCCACAGGGAAAACAGTTGGTAGATGGTCCTCCTTTTAACACAGATGGTTTTCCGTTGAGAGATATTTGTGTTTCCTCAACATAGCTTTATAGGCCTATTTAGAACTAATTGACATTTCTCCACCTTGAAACTTTGATTTGCTTTAAATACTCCTTTCAAAAACTAACTGAATTCACCCTCGGAGACAATGTGCTCAATGCTGCAGCTTCAACATGGATGGTTTTCTTTGGAGAGATCCATGTGTATCTTGAATGAAGCTGCAGAGCCTGTTTAGATCAAACACAGCCGGTCTTCATCTTGAAACAATAAAGCTGCAGGAAGTCTTCCTTCTCAATACAAACTTAGTCCTCAAAGGGAAACAATGTGCTACAAGCAGCAGCTCCTTGAACAGATGGTTTTCTTTCGAGAGCTTTATGTTTTCCTTCAACTTAGCCTTAGCGGTGTAGTAGGAAACAAATGGGCATTTCTCCACTTTGAATACTGTGATTTCCAGGAAGTATTTCTTTCAGAAACTCACTCAGTTCTCACAGGGAAACAATGCACTAGATGCGGCATTTCTAACAGAGATGGTTTTCTTTTGAGAGGCTTCTGCGTTTCCTCAGCGGAGTTGAATAGGCTGATTTGGAGTAAAGAGAGCCTATCTCCACCTTGAAAACTATGATTTCCAGGAGTTATTAAACAAAAACTAACTTAATTCTCATGGAAAAAATGTGCTAGATGCTGCCATTTCTGACATTGCTCGTTTTCCTTTGAGAGATACTTGTGCTTCTTCAATACAGCTGAATCGGCCTATTTCGATCAAACTGAGTCTATCTCTGTCTTGTAGCAACTGAAATGAAGTTTCCCTTCAAAAGCTAGCTCAATTCTCACGGGGAGCCAACACACTAGATTCTCCTGTTTCTTACACAGATGGTTTTCTTTCAAGAGATACATTTGTTTTTTCTACGTAGCTGAATAGGTCTATTGGAACTAAAAGAGCCTTTCTCCACGTTGAAATCTATGATTTCCAGGAAGGAGTAAATAAAAAAACTAACTCATTCTCACATGAAAGCAATGTGCTAGATGCTCCTGTTTCTAAGTAGATGGTTTTCCTTTGAGAGATACATGTGTTTCATCAAGTCAGTTGCATAGGCCTATTTGGAACCAAGAGAGCCTATCACCACATTGAGAGATCCACATGGCACTAAGTATTCCTTTCAAAAAGGAACTCAATTCTCACAGGGATACAAATTCTAGAAGCTCCAGAGTGTAACTCACATGATTTGCTTTTCAGACATACTTTATTTTTGTCTACCAACTGAATATGCCTCTTGGAACCAAATTTTTCTTTCTCCTCCTTGAAAACTATGGTTTGAAAGATGTATGCCTTTCGAAAACAAACACAATTCTTACAGGGAAACAATGTGCTGGATGCTCCTGCCATTAACATGGACAGTTTTCTCTCAAGCGATACACTTTTTCATCTAGTCAATTGAATAGGCCTACAGGGAACTTATGAGCTTTTCTCCACTTTGAAAACCATGATTTTCCGCAAGTATTTCTTTCAAAAACTCACTCAAATCTCACTGGGAAACAATGTGGTGGATGCTGCGGCTTCTTACTTTCATGGTTTCATTGGAGAGATTCATTTGTTTCTTCATTTTTGCAGAAGAAGCCTGTTTGGAACAAAATGACTCTTTCTCCCTCTAGAAAACTGATTGGCAGGTAATATTTCTGCATTCGACAGCTATGATTTCCAGGAGTTATTTAACAAAAACTAACTTAATTCTCATGGAAAAAATGTGCTACATGCTGCAGCTTCTAACATAGTTGGTTTTCCTTTGAGAGATACATGTGCGTCGTCAACACAGCTGAACCAGCCTATTTCGATCAAACCAAGTCTATACCTGCCTTGTAGCAACTGAAATGAACTTTCCCTTTCAAAAGCTTCCTCAATGCTCACGGGAAGCCAATGCACTAGATGAAACAGATGGCTTTCTTTCAAGAGATACATTTGTTTTTCCAATGTAGCTGAATAGGCTTATTGGAACTAAAGGAGCCTTTCTCCATGTTGAAAACTGTGATTTCCAGGAAGTATTAAATAAAAAAACGAACTCATTTCTCACATGGAAACAATGTGCTAGATGCTTCTCTTTCTAACTAGATGGTTTTCCTTTGAGAGATACATGTGTTTCATCAACTCAGTTCTATAGGCCTATTTGGAAGAAAGAGAGCCTATGTCCGCATTGAAAAATCACGTGGCAGTAAGAATTCCTTTCAAATACTCATGCAATGCTAACAGGGATACAAAGTCTTGAAGCTCCAGCTTCTAACTCAAGCGATTTTCTTTTCAGAGATACTTTATTTTTGTCCACTCACCTGAATATGCCTCTTGGAACCAAATTTTCCTTTCTCCTCCTTGAAAAACTAACCTTTTCAGGCAGTATTCCTTTCTACAACTGACACAATTCTTACAGAAAACAATTTGCTACATGCTCCTCATATTAACACAGATAGTTTTCTATCAAGCGATACATGTTTTTTGTCAACTCAATTGAATAGGCCTACTGGGAACTTAGGAGCTTTTCTTCACTTTGAAAATCAAGATTTTCAGGAAGTATTTCTTTCAAAAATTCACTCAAATCTCGTTGGGAAACAATGCCCTAGATGCTGCGGCTTCTTACTTTTACAGTTTTCGTTGGAGAGATACATTTGTTTCTTCATTTTTGCTGAAAAGCCTGTTTGGAACAAAACGACTCTTTCTCCCTGTAGAAAACTAAGACTTGCAGGTAGTTTTTCTGTGAACAACCAACTCAATTCTCCATGTAAAAATGTGGAGGAAGCTCCATGTACGAACTCAGATGGCTTTGTTTTGAGAGATACAGGTGTTTCTTCAACTTTGCTGATAAGGCTTATTGGTTACAAAATGAACCTTTCTTTCCTGTGAAAACTATCATCTGCAGGAATATTCCAATCTCTAACTAACTGAATTCTCCAAAGGAAACAATGTGCTAGCTGCAGCCGCTTCTAACTTGGATGGTTTTCTTTGAGAGATACATGGGTGATGTCAACTCGCTTAAGTAGGCTTCTGAACAAAATGACCCTTGCATCACCTTGAAAATTCTACTATTTGGGAAATATGCCTTTCTAAAACAAATTCAATTGCAACAAGTAAACAATGTGCTAATGCTTCAGCTTCTAACCTAGAAGGTTTTCTGTGGTGGGACACATGTGTTTCTCACTCTCCTGAATATGCTTATTTGGGGCAAACAGAGCCACCCTCCCCTTTGAAATACCTATGTTGCAGGAAGCATTCCTCTGAAAAAATGACAGAATTCTCAAAAGGAAACAATGTACTAGAAGCTTCAGCTTCTAACACTGAATGTTTTCTTTTGAGAGATATATGTGCTTGTTCAACATAGGAGAATAGGGTTATCTGGAACAAAATGTGCCTTTATCCACCTTGAAAACTATGATTTTCAGGAAGCATTCCTTTCAAAAACGCACTCCTTTCACACAGGGGAACAAGGTGCTGGAAAGTGTGGCTCCTCACACACATGGTTTTCGTTAGAGAGATCCATGTGATTCTTCAACTTTGCAAGTAGACCTATTGGAAAAAAATGAGCTTTTCTCCACCTTGAAATCTTTGCTTTCCGGGAAGGATTCCTGTCAAAATTTCACTGAATTCTCACAAGGAAACACGATGCTGCATGGTCCTCATTCTAACATAGATGGTTTTGTTTCAAGAGATACATGTGTTTCTTCAACTCAGCTTAATAGCCATATTTAGAGCAAACAGAGTCTATAAACACTTTGAAACACCTAAGTTGCAGGAATAATTCCTTTGAAGAACTAAGTCAATCCTCACAGGGAAACAAAGTGATCGAGGCTCCCCCTTTTAACCCAGATGGATTACTTTGGAGAGATACATTTGCTTCTTCAACTGAATGGAGTAAGCCTCTTTGGAAGAAAATGAGGTTTTCAATAGCTTCAAAACTGTGATTTGCAGGAAGTATTATTTTCAAAAATCAACTCAATTCTCATGGGGACACAATGTGGTAGATGCTCCTGATTCCGACACATTTGGATTTTTTCGAGATACAAGTGTTTTATCAACGTAGCTGAAGAGGCATATTTGTAATAAAGAAAGCCTATCTCCATCTCGAAAAACCCTAATTGCAGGAAGTATTACTTTCCAAAACTAACACTCTTCTCACAGGTAAACAATAGGCAGCATGCTGCACCTTCTACCATACACGGTTTTCTTTGCAGAGATACATGTGTTTCTTCAACTCTGATGAATAGGCCTATTTGGAGCCAAGTGAACCAATCTCCACCTTGAAAAACCTACGTTGCCAAAAGTATTCCTCTGATAAACTAACCTGACTCTCAATGGGAAACTGTGCTTCATTCTCCTTCTTCTAAAATAAATGGTTTTCTTTCGAGAGATACATGTGTTTCTTCAACTGAGCTGAATAGGATTGTAGAAGCAAGCAGAGCCTATCTCCACTTTGAAAACTAATTTGCAGGAAGTATTTCCTTCAAAAACTAACTCAATTCTCAGGGAAAAAATGTGGTAGAGGCTGCAGCTTCTATCATAGAAGATTTTGGTGATAGATACATGTGTTTCTTCATGTTTGCTGCAGAGGCCTATTTAGAGCAAAGTGAGCCTATCTCCACCTTGAAGAGCCTAAGAGTCAGGAAGTATTCTGTTCAGAAAATACCACAATTCTCACAGGTAAACAATGCGGTAGATGCTCCTGCTTCTAACTCGGACGATTTTCTTTTGAAATATACATGTTTTTCTTCAACTCAGATGAATAGGCCTATTTGGATCAAACAGAGCCTCTCTCCACCATGAAACACCTAAGCCGCAGGAAGTATTCCTTTCAAAAACTGATGCTGTTCCCACAGGGAAACCAGTTGGTAGATGGTCCTCCTTTTAACACAGATGGTTTTCCGTTGAGAGATATTTGTGTTTCCTCAACATAGCTTTATAGGCCTATTTAGAACTAATTGACATTTCTCCACCTTGAAACTTTGATTTGCTTTAAATACTCCTTTCAAAAGCTAACTGAATTCAGCCTCGGAGACAATGTGCTCAATGCTGCAGCTTCAACATGGATGGTTTTCTTTGGAGAGATCCATGTGTATCTTGAGTGAAGCTGCAGAGCCTGTTTAGATCAAACACAGCCGGTCTTCATCTTGAAACAATAAAGCTGCAGGAAGTCTTCCTTCTCAATACAAACTTAGTCCTCAAAGGGAAACAATGTGCTACAAGCAGCAGCTCCTTGAACAGATGGTTTTCTTTCGAGAGATTTATGTTTTCCTTCAACTTAGCCTTAGCGGTGTAGTAGGAAACAAATGGGCATTTCTCCACCTTGAAAACTGTGATTTCCAGGAAGTATTTCTTTCAGAAACTCACTCAGTTCTCACAGGGAAACAATGCACTAGATGCGGCATTTCTAACAGAGATGGTTTTCTTTTGAGAGGCTTCTGCGTTTCCTCAGCGGAGTTGAATAGGCTGATTTGCAGTAAAGAGAGCCTATCTCCACCTTGAAAACTATGATTTCCAGGAGTTATTAAACAAAAACTAACTTCATTCTCATGGAAAAAATGTGCTAGATGCTGCCGTTTCTGACATTGCTCGTTTTCCTTTGAGAGATACTTGTGCTTCTTCAATACAGCTGAATCGGCCTATTTCGATCAAACTGAGTCTATCTCTGTCTTGTAGCAACTGAAATGAAGTTTCCCTTCAAAAGCTAGCTCAATTCTCACGGGGAGCCAACACACTAGATTCTCCTGTTTCTTACACAGATGGTTTTCTTTCAAGAGATACATTTGTTTTTTCTACGTAGCTGAATAGGTCTATTGGAACTAAAAGAGCCTTTCTCCACATTGAAATCTATGATTTCCAGGAAGGAGTAAATAAAAAAACTAACTCATTCTCACATGAAAGCAATGTGCTAGATGCTCCTGTTTCTAAGTAGATGGTTTTCCTTTGAGAGATACATGTGTTTCATCAAGTCAGTTGCATAGGCCTATTTGGAACCAAGAGAGCCTATCACCACATTGAGAGATCCACATGGCACTAAGTATTCCTTTCAAAAAGGAACTCAATTCTCACAGGGATACAAATTCTAGAAGCTCCAGAGTGTAACTCACATGATTTGCTTTTCAGACATACTTTATTTTTGTCTACCAACTGAATATGCCTCTTGGAACCAAATTTTTCTTTCTCCTCCTTGAAAACTATGGTTTGAAAGATGTATGCCTTTCGAAAACAAACACAATTCTTACAGGGAAACAATGTGCTGGATGCTCCTGCCATTAACATGGACAGTTTTCTCTCAAGCGATACACTTTTTCATCTAGTCAATTGAATAGGCCTACAGGGAACTTATGAGCTTTTCTCCACTTTGAAAACCATGATTTTCCGCAAGTATTTCTTTCAAAAACTCACTCAAATCTCACTGGGAAACAATGTGGTGGATGCTGCGGCTTCTTACTTTCATGGTTTCATTGGAGAGATTCATTTGTTTCTTCATTTTTGCAGAAGAAGCCTGTTTGGAACAAAATGACTCTTTCTCCCTCTAGAAAACTGATTGGCAGGTAATATTTCTGCATTCGACAGCTATGATTTCCAGGAGTTATTTAACAAAAACTAACTTAATTCTCATGGAAAAAATGTGCTACATGCTGCAGCTTCTAACATAGTTGGTTTTCCTTCGAGAGATACATGTGCGTCGTCAACACAGCTGAACCAGCCTATTTCGATCAAACCAAGTCTATACCTGCCTTGTAGCAACTGAAATGAACTTTCCGTTTCAAAAGCTCCCTCAATGCTCACGGGAAGCCAATGCACTAGATGAAACAGATGGCTTGTTTTCAAGAGATACATTTGTTTTTCCAATGTAGCTGAATAGGCTTATTGGAACTAAAGGAGCCTTTCTCCATGTTGAAAACTGTGATTTCCAGGAAGTATTAAATAAAAAAACGAACTCATTTCTCACATGGAAACAATGTGCTAGATGCTTCTCTTTCTAACTAGATGGTTTTCCTTTGAGAGATACATGTGTTTCATCAACTCAGTTCTATAGGCCTATTTGGAAGAAAGAGAGCCTATGTCCGCATTGAAAAATCACGTGGCAGTAAGAATTCCTTTCAAATACTCATGCAATGCTAACAGGGATACAAAGTCTTGAAGCTCCAGCTTCTAACTCAAGCGATTTTCTTTTCAGAGATACTTTATTTTTGTCCACTCACCTGAATATGCCTCTTGGAACCAAATTTTCCTTTCTCCTCCTTGAAAAACTAACGTTTTCAGGCAGTATTCCTTTCTACAACTGACACAATTCTTACAGAAAACAATTTGCTACATGCTCCTCATATTAACACGGATAGTTTTCTATCAAGCGATACATGTTTTTTGTCAACTCAATTGAATAGGCCTACTGGGAACTTAGGAGCTTTTCTTCACTTTGAAAATCAAGATTTTCAGGAAGTATTTCTTTCAAAAATTCACTCAAATCTCGTTGGGAAACAATGCCCTAGATGCTGCGGCTTCTTACTTTTACAGTTTTCGTTGGAGAGATACATTTGTTTCTTCATTTTTGCTGAAAAGCCTGTTTGGAACAAAACGACTCTTTCTCCCTGTAGAAAACTGAGACTTGCAGGTAGTTTTTCTGTGAACAACCAACTCAATTCTCCATGTAAAAATGTGGAGGAAGCTCCATGTACGAACTCAGATGACTTTGTTTTGAGAGATACAGGTGTTTCTTGAACTTTGCTGATAAGGCTTATTGGTTACAAAATGAACCTTTCTTTCCTGTGAAAACTATCATCTGCAGGAATATTCCGATCTCTAACTAACTGAATTCTCCAAAGGAAACAATGTGCTAGCTGCAGCCGCTTCTAACTTGGATGGTTTTCTTTGAGAGATACATGGGTGATGTCAACTCGCTTAAGTAGGCCTCTGAACAAAATGACCCTTGCATCACCTTGAAAATTCTACTATTTGGGAAATATGCCTTTCTAAAACAAATTCAATTGCAACAAGTAAACAATGTGCTAATGCTTCAGCTTCTAACCTAGAAGGTTTTCTGTGGTGGGACACATGTGTTTCTCACTCTCCTGAATATGCTTATTTGGGGCAAACAGAGCCACCCTCCCCTTTGAAATACCTATGTTGCAGGAAGCATTCCTCTGAAAAAATGACAGAATTCTCAAAAGGAAACAATGTACTAGAAGCTTCAGCTTCTAACACTGAATGTTTTCTTTTGAGAGATATATGTGCTTGTTCAACATAGGAGAATAGGGTTATCTGGAACAAAATGTGCCTTTACCCACCTTGAAAACTATGATTTTCAGGAAGCATTCCTTTCAAAAACGCACTCCTTTCACACAGGGGAACAAGGTGCTGGAAAGTGTGGCTCCTCACACACATGGTTTTCGTTAGAGAGATCCATGCGATTCTTCAACTTTGCAAGTAGACCTATTGGAAAAAAATGAGCTATTCTCCACCTTGAAATCTTTGCTTTCCGGGAAGGATTCCTGTCAAAATTTCACTCAATTCTCACAAGGAAACACGATGCTGCATGGTCCTCATTCTAACATAGATGGTTTTGTTTCAAGAGATACATGTGTTTCTTCAACTCAGCTTAATAGCCATATTTAGAGCAAACAGAGTCTATAAACACTTTGAAACACCTAAGTTGCAGGAATAATTCCTTTGAAGAACTAAGTCAATCCTCACAGGGAAACAAAGTGATCGAGGCTTCCCCTTTTAACCCAGATGGATTACTTTGGAGAGATACATGTGCTTCTTCAACTGAATGGAATAAGCCTCTTTGGAAGAAAATGAGGTTTTCAATAGCTTCAAAACTGTGATTTACAGGAAGTATTATTTTCAAAAATCAACTCAATTCTCATGGGGACACAATGTGGTAGATGCTCCTGATTCCGACACATTTGGATTTTTTCGAGATACAAGTGTTTTATCAACGTAGCTGAAGAGGCATATTTGTAATAAAGAAAGCCTATCTCCATCTTGAAAAACCCTAATTGCAGGAAGTATTACTTTCCAAAACTAACACTGTTCTCACAGGTAAACAATAGGCAGTATGCTGCACCTTCTACCATACACGGTTTTCTTTGCAGAGATACATGTGTTTCTTCAACTCTGATGAATAGGCCTATTTGGAGCCAAGTGAACCAATCTCCACCTTGAAAAACCTACGTTGCCAAAAGTATTCCTCTGATAAACTAACCTGACTCTCAATGGGAAACTGTGCTTCATTCTCCTTCTTCTAAAATAAATGGTTTTCTTTCGAGAGATACATGTGTTTCTTCAACTGAGCTGAATAAGCCTGTAGAAGCAAGCAGAGCCTATCTCCACTTTGAAAACTAATTTGCAGGAAGTATTTCCTTCAAAAACTAACTCAATTCTCAGGGAAAAAATGTGGTAGAGGCTGCAGCTTCTATCATAGAAGATTTTGGTGATAGATACATGTGTTTCTTCATGTTTGCTGCAGAGGCCTATTTAGAGCAAAGTGAGCCTATCTCCACCTTGAAGACCCTAAGAGTCAGGAAGTATTCTGTTCAGAAAATACCACAATTCTCACAGGTAAACAATGCGGTAGATGCTCCTGCTTCTAACTCGGACGACTTTCTTTTGAAATATACATGTTTTTCTTCAACTCAGATGAATAGGCCTATTTGGATCAAACAGAGCCTCTCTCCACCATGAAACACCTAAGCCGCAGGAAGTATTCCTTTCAAAAACTGATGCTGTTCCCACAGGGAAACCAGTTGGTAGATGGTCCTCCTTTTAACACAGATGGTTTTCCTTTGAGAGATATTTGTGTTTCCTCAACATAGCTTTATAGGCCTATTTAGAACTAATCGACATTTCTCCACCTTGAAACTTTGATTTGCTTTAAATACTCCTTTCAAAAACTAACTGAATTCACCCTCGGAGACAATGTGCTCAATGCTGCAGCTTCAACATCGATGGTTTTCTTTGGAGAGATCCATGTGTATCTTGAGTGAAGCTGCAGAGCCTGTTTAGATCAAACACAGCCGGTCTTCATCTTGAAACAATAAAGCTGCAGGAAGTCTTCCTTCTCAATACAAACTTAGTCCTCAAAGGGAAACAATGTGCTACAAGCAGCAGCTCCTTGAACAGATGGTTTTCTTTCGAGAGATTTATGTTTTCCTTCAACTTAGCCTTAGCGGTGTAGTAGGAAACAAATGGGCATTTCTCCACCATGAAAACTGTGATTTCCAGGAAGTATTTCTTTCAGAAACTCACTCAGTTCTCACAGGGAAACAATGCACTAGATGCGGCATTTCTAACAGAGATGGTTTTCTTTTGAGAGGCTTCTGCGTTTCCTCAGCGGAGTTGAATAGGCTGATTTGGAGTAAAGAGAGCCTATCTCCACCTTGAAAACTATGATTTCCAGGAGTTATTAAACAAAAACTAACTTAATTCTCATGGAAAAAAATGTGCTAGATGCTGCCGTTTCTGACATTGCTCGTTTTCCTTTGAGAGATACTTGTGCTTCTTCAATATAGCTGAATCGGCCTATTTCGATCAAACTGAGTCTATCTCTGTCTTGTAGCAACTGAAATGAAGTTTCCCTTCAAAAGCTAGCTCAATTCTCACGGGGAGCCAACACACTAGATTCTCCTGTTTCTTACACAGATGGTTTTCTTTCAAGAGATACATTTGTTTTTTCTACGTAGCTGAATAGGTCTATTGGAACTAAAAGAGCCTTTCTCCACGTTGAAATCTATGATTTCCAGGAAGGAGTAAATAAAAAAACTAACTCATTCTCACATGAAAGCAATGTGCTAGATGCTCCTGTTTCTAAGTAGATGATTTTCCATTGAGAGATACATGTGTTTCATCCAGTCAGTTGCATAGGCTCATTTGGAACCAAGAGAGCCTATCACCACATTGAGAGATCCACATGGCACTAAGTATTCCTTTCAAAAAGGAACTCAATTCTCACAGGGATACAAATTCTAGAAGCTCCAGAGTGTAACTCACATGATTTGCTTTTCAGACATACTTTATTTTTGTCTACCAACTGAATATGCCTCTTGGAACCAAATTTTTCTTTCTCCTCCTTGAAAACTATGGTTTGAAAGATGTATGCCTTTCGAAAACAAACACAATTCTTACAGGGAAACAATGTGCTGGATGCTCCTGCCATTAACATGGACAGTTTTCTCTCAAGCGATACACTTTTTCATCTAGTCAATTGAATAGGCCTACAGGGAACTTATGAGCTTTTCTCCACTTTGAAAACCATGATTTTCCGCAAGTATTTCTTTCAAAAACTCACTCAAATCTCACTGGGAAACAATGTGGTGGATGCTGCGGCTTCTTACTTTCATGGTTTCATTGGAGAGATTCATTTGTTTCTTCATTTTTGCAGAAGAAGCCTGTTTGGAACAAAATGACTCTTTCTCCCTCTAGAAAACTGATTGGCAGGTAATATTTCTGCATTCGACAGCTATGATTTCCAGGAGTTATTTAACAAAAACTAACTTAATTCTCATGGAAGAAAATGTACTACATGCTGCAGCTTCTAACATAGTTGGTTTTCCTTCGAGAGATACATGTGCGTCTTCAGCACAGCTGAACCAGCCTATTTCGATCAAACCAAGTCTATACCTGCCTTGTAGCAACTGAAATGAACTTTCCCTTTCAAAAGCTACCTCAATGCTCACGGGAAGCCAATGCACTAGATGAAACAGATGGCTTTCTTTCAAGAGATACATTTGTTTTTCCAATGTAGCTGAATAGGCTTATTGGAACTAAAGGAGCCTTTCTCCATGTTGAAAACTGTGATTTCCAGGAAGTATTAAATAAAAAAACGAACTCATTTCTCACATGGAAACAATGTGCTAGATGCTTCTCTTTCTAACTAGATGGTTTTCCTTTGAGAGATACATGTGTTTCATCAACTCAGTTCTATAGGCCTATTTGGAAGAAAGAGAGCCTATGTCCGCATTGAAAAATCACGTGGCAGTAAGAATTCCTTTCAAATACTCATGCAATGCTAACAGGGATACAAAGTCTTGAAGCTCCAGCTTCTAACTCAAGCGATTTTCTTTTCAGAGATACTTTATTTTTGTCCACTCACCTGAATATGCCTCTTGGAACCAAATTTTCCTTTCTCCTCCTTGAAAAACTAACGTTTTCAGGCAGTATTCCTTTCTACAACTGACACAATTCTTACAGAAAACAATTTGCTACATGCTCCTCATATTAACACAGATAGTTTTCTATCAAGCGATACATGTTTTTTGTCAACTCAATTGAATAGGCCTACTGGGAACTTAGGAGCTTTTCTTCACTTTGAAAATCAAGATTTTCAGGAAGTATTTCTTTCAAAAATTCACTCAAATCTCGTTGGGAAACAATGCCCTAGATGCTGCGGCTTCTTACTTTTACAGTTTTCGTTGGAGAGATACATTTGCTTCTTCATTTTTGCTGAAAAGCCTGTTTGGAACAAAACGACTCTTTCTCCCTGTAGAAAACTAAGACTTGCAGGTAGTTTTTCTGTGAACAACCAACTCAATTCTCCATGTAAAAATGTGGAGGAAGCTCCATGTACGAACTCAGATGGCTTTGTTTTGAGAGATACAGGTGTTTCTTCAACTTTGCTGATAAGGCTTATTGGTTACAAAATGAACCTTTCTTTCCTGTGAAAACTATCATCTGCAGGAATATTCCGATCTCTAACTAACTGAATTCTCCAAAGGAAACAATGTGCTAGCTGCAGCCGCTTCTAACTTGGATGGTTTTCTTTGAGAGATACATGGGTGATGTCAACTCGCTTAAGTAGGCCTCTGAACAAAATGACCCTTGCATCACCTTGAAAATTCTACTATTTGGGAAATATGCCTTTCTAAAACAAATTCAATTGCAACAAGTAAACAATGTGCTAATGCTTCAGCTTCTAACCTAGAAGGTTTTCTGTGGTGGGACACATGTGTTTCTCACTCTCCTGAATATGCTTATTTGGGGCAAACAGAGCCACCCTCCCCTTTGAAATACCTATGTTGCAGGAAGCATTCCTCTGAAAAAATGACAGAATTCTCAAAAGGAAACAATGTACTAGAAGCTTCAGCTTCTAACACTGAATGTTTTCTTTTGAGAGATATATGTGCTTGTTCAACATAGGAGAATAGGGTTATCTGGAACAAAATGTGCCTTTATCCACCTTGAAAACTATGATTTTCAGGAAGCATTCCTTTCAAAAACGCACTCCTTTCACACAGGGGAACAAGGTGCTGGAAAGTGTGGCTCCTCACACACATGGTTTTCGTTAGAGAGATCCATGCGATTCTTCAACTTTGCAAGTCGACCTATTGGAAAAAAATGAGCTTTTCTCCACCTTGAAATCTTTGCTTTCCGGGAAGGATTCCTGTCAAAATTTCACTGAATTCTCACAAGGAAACACGATGCTGCATGGTCCTCATTCTAACATAGATGGTTTTGTTTCAAGAGATACATGTGTTTCTTCAACTCAGCTTAATAGCCATATTTAGAGCAAACAGAGTCTATAAACACTTTGAAACACCTAAGTTGCAGGAATAATTCCTTTGAAGAACTAAGTCAATCCTCACAGGGAAACAAACTGATCGAGGCTCCCCCTTTTAACCCAGATGGATTACTTTGGAGAGATACATGTGCTTCTTCAACTGAATGGAGTAAGCCTCTTTGGAAGAAAATGAGGTTTTCAATAGCTTCAAAACTGTGATTTGCAGGAAGTATTATTTTGAAAAATCAACTCAATTCTCATGGGGACACAATGTGGTAGATGCTCCTGATTCCGACACATTTGGATTTTTTCGAGATACAAGTGTTTTATCAACGTAGCTGAAGAGGCATATTTGTAATAAAGAAAGCCTATTTCCATCTTGAAAAACCCTAATTGCAGGAAGTATTACTTTCCAAAACTAACACTCTTCTCACAGGTAAACAATAGGCAGCATGCTGCACCTTCTACCATACACGGTTTTCTTTGCAGAGATACATGTGTTTCTTCAACTCTGATGAATAGGCCTATTTGGAGCCAAGTGAACCAATCTCCACCTTGAAAAACCTACGTTGCCAAAAGTATTCCTCTGATAAACTAACCTGACTCTCAATGGGAAACTGTGCTTCATTCTCCTTCTTCTAAAATAAATGGTTTTCTTTCGAGAGATACATGTGTTTCTTCAACTGAGCTGAATAAGCCTGTAGAAGCAAGCAGAGCCTATCTCCACTTTGAAAACTAATTTGCAGGAAGTATTTCCTTCAAAAACTAACTCAATTCTCAGGGAAAAAATGTGGTAGAGGCTGCAGCTTCTATCATAGAAGATTTTGGTGATAGATACATGTGTTTCTTCATGTTTGCTGCAGAGGCCTATTTAGAGCAAAGTGAGCCTATCTCCACCTTGAAGAGCCTAAGAGTCAGGAAGTATTCTGTTCAGAAAATACCACAATTCTCACAGGTAAACAATGCGGTAGATGCTCCTGCTTCTAACTCGGACGACTTTCTTTTGAAATATACATGTTTTTCTTCAACTCAGATGAATAGGCCTATTTGGATCAAACAGAGCCTCTCTCCACCATGAAACACCTAAGCCGCAGGAAGTATTCCTTTCAAAAACTGATGCTGTTCCCACAGGGAAACCAGTTGGTAGATGGTCCTCCTTTTAACACAGATGGTTTTCCTTTGAGAGATATTTGTGTTTCCTCAACATAGCTTTATAGGCCTATTTAGAACTAATCGACATTTCTCCACCTTGAAACTTTGATTTGCTTTAAATACTCCTTTCAAAAACTAACTGAATTCACCCTCGGAGACAATGTGCTCAATGCTGCAGCTTCAACATGGATGGTTTTCTTTGGAGAGATCCATGTGTATCTTGAGTGAAGCTGCAGAGCCTGTTTAGATCAAACACAGCCGGTCTTCATCTTGAAACAATAAAGCTGCAGGAAGTCTTCCTTCTCAATACAAACTTAGTCCTCAAAGGGAAACAATGTGCTACAAGCAGCAGCTCCTTGAACAGATGGTTTTCTTTCGAGAGATTTATGTTTTCCTTCAACTTAGCCTTAGCGGTGTAGTAGGAAACAAATGGGCATTTCTCCACCATGAAAACTGTGATTTCCAGGAAGTATTTCTTTCAGAAACTCACTCAGTTCTCACAGGGAAACAATGCACTAGATGTGGCATTTCTAACAGAGATGGTTTTCTTTTGAGAGGCTTCTGCGTTTCCTCAGCGGAGTTGAATAGGCTGATTTGGAGTAAAGAGAGCCTATCTCCACCTTGAAAACTATGATTTCCAGGAGTTATTAAACAAAAACTAACTTAATTCTCATGGAAAAAAATGTGCTAGATGCTGCCGTTTCTGACATTGCTCGTTTTCCTTTGAGAGATACTTGTGCTTCTTCAATATAGCTGAATCGGCCTATTTCGATCAAACTGAGTCTATCTCTGTCTTGTAGCAACTGAAATGAAGTTTCCCTTCAAAAGCTAGCTCAATTCTCACGGGGAGCCAACACACTAGATTCTCCTGTTTCTTACACAGATGGTTTTCTTTCAAGAGATACATTTGTTTTTTCTATGTAGCTGAATAGGTCTATTGGAACTAAAAGAGCCTTTCTCCACGTTGAAATCTATGATTTCCAGGAAGGAGTAAATAAAAAAACTAACTCATTCTCACATGAAAGCAATGTGCTAGATGCTCCTGTTTCTAAGTAGATGATTTTCCATTGAGAGATACATGTGTTTCATCCAGTCAGTTGCATAGGCCCATTTGGAACCAAGAGAGCCTATCACCACATTGAGAGATCCACATGGCACTAAGTATTCCTTTCAAAAAGGAACTCAATTCTCACAGGGATACAAATTCTAGAAGCTCCAGAGTGTAACTCACATGATTTGCTTTTCAGACATACTTTATTTTTGTCTACCAACTGAATATGCCTCTTGGAACCAAATTTTTCTTTCTCCTCCTTGAAAACTATGGTTTGAAAGATGTATGCCTTTCGAAAACAAACACAATTCTTACAGGGAAACAATGTGCTGGATGCTCCTGCCATTAACATGGACAGTTTTCTCTCAAGCGATACACTTTTTCATCTAGTCAATTGAATAGGCCTACAGGGAACTTATGAGCTTTTCTCCACTTTGAAAACCATGATTTTCCGCAAGTATTTCTTTCAAAAACTCACTCAAATCTCACTGGGAAACAATGTGGTGGATGCTGCGGCTTCTTACTTTCATGGTTTCATTGGAGAGATTCATTTGTTTCTTCATTTTTGCAGAAGAAGCCTGTTTGGAACAAAATGACTCTTTCTCCCTCTAGAAAACTGATTGGCAGGTAATATTTCTGCATTCGACAGCTATGATTTCTTGGAGTTATTTAACAAAAACTAACTTAATTCTCATGGAAGAAAATGTACTACATGCTGCAGCTTCTAACATAGTTGGTTTTCCTTCGAGAGATACATGTGCGTCTTCAGCACAGCTGAACCAGCCTATTTCGATCAAACCAAGTCTATACCTGCCTTGTAGCAACTGAAATGAACTTTCCCTTTCAAAAGCTACCTCAATGCTCACGGGAAGCCAATGCACTAGATGAAACAGATGGCTTTCTTTCAAGAGATACATTTGTTTTTCCAATGTAGCTGAATAGGCTTATTGGAACTAAAGGAGCCTTTCTCCATGTTGAAAACTGTGATTTCCAGGAAGTATTAAATAAAAAAACGAACTCATTTCTCACATGGAAACAATGTGCTAGATGCTTCTCTTTCTAACTAGATGGTTTTCCTTTGAGAGATACATGTGTTTCATCAACTCAGTTCTATAGGCCTATTTGGAAGAAAGAGAGCCTATGTCCGCATTGAAAAATCACGTGGCAGTAAGAATTCCTTTCAAATACTCATGCAATGCTAACAGGGATACAAAGTCTTGAAGCTCCAGCTTCTAACTCAAGCGATTTTCTTTTCAGAGATACTTTATTTTTGTCCACTCACCTGAATATGCCTCTTGGAACCAAATTTTCCTTTCTCCTCCTTGAAAAACTAACCTTTTCAGGCAGTATTCCTTTCTACAACTGACACAATTCTTACAGAAAACAATTTGCTACATGCTCCTCATATTAACACAGATAGTTTTCTATCAAGCGATACATGTTTTTGGTCAACTCAATTGAATAGGCCTACTGGGAACTTAGGAGCTTTTCTTCACTTTGAAAATCAAGATTTTCAGGAAGTATTTCTTTCAAAAATTCACTCAAATCTCGTTGGGAAACAATGCCCTAGATGCTGCGGCTTCTTACTTTTACAGTTTTCGTTGGAGAGATACATTTGCTTCTTCATTTTTGCTGAAAAGCCTGTTTGGAACAAAACGACTCTTTCTCCCTGTAGAAAACTAAGACTTGCAGGTAGTTTTTCTGTGAACAACCAACTCAATTCTCCATGTAAAAATGTGGAGGAAGCTCCATGTACGAACTCAGATGGCTTTGTTTTGAGAGATACAGGTGTTTCTTCAACTTTGCTGATAAGGCTTATTGGTTACAAAATGAACCTTTCTTTCCTGTGAAAACTATCATCTGCAGGAATATTCCGATCTCTAACTAACTGAATTCTCCAAAGGAAACAATGTGCTAGCTGCAGCCGCTTCTAACTTGGATGGTTTTCTTTGAGAGATACATGGGTGATGTCAACTCGCTTAAGTAGGCCTCTGAACAAAATGACCCTTGCATCACCTTGAAAATTCTACTATTTGGGAAATATGCCTTTCTAAAACAAATTCAATTGCAACAAGTAAACAATGTGCTAATGCTTCAGCTTCTAACCTAGAAGGTTTTCTGTGGTGGGACACATGTGTTTCTCACTCTCCTGAATATGCTTATTTGGGGCAAACAGAGCCACCCTCCCCTTTGAAATACCTATGTTGCAGGAAGCATTCCTCTGAAAAAATGACAGAATTCTCAAAAGGAAACAATGTACTAGAAGCTTCAGCTTCTAACACTGAATGTTTTCTTTTGAGAGATATATGTGCTTGTTCAACATAGGAGAATAGGGTTATCTGGAACAAAATGTGCCTTTATCCACCTTGAAAACTATGATTTTCAGGAAGCATTCCTTTCAAAAACGCACTCCTTTCACACAGGGGAACAAGGTGCTGGAAAGTGTGGCTCCTCACACACATGGTTTTCGTTAGAGAGATCCATGCGATTCTTCAACTTTGCAAGTAGACCTATTGGAAAAAAATGAGCTTTTCTCCACCTTGAAATCTTTGCTTTCCGGGAAGGATTCCTGTCAAAATTTCACTGAATTCTCACAAGGAAACACGATGCTGCATGGTCCTCATTCTAACATAGATGGTTTTGTTTCAAGAGATACATGTGTTTCTTCAACTCAGCTTAATAGCCATATTTAGAGCAAACAGAGTCTATAAACACTTTGAAACACCTAAGTTGCAGGAATAATTCCTTTGAAGAACTAAGTCAATCCTCACAGGGAAACAAAGTGATCGAGGCTCCCCCTTTTAACCCAGATGGATTACTTTGGAGAGATACATGTGCTTCTTCAACTGAATGGAGTAAGCCTCTTTGGAAGAAAATGAGGTTTTCAATAGCTTCAAAACTGTGATTTGCAGGAAGTATTATTTTGAAAAATCAACTCAATTCTCATGGGGACACAATGTGGTAGATGCTCCTGATTCCGACACATTTGGATTTTTTCGAGATACAAGTGTTTTATCAACGTAGCTGAAGAGGCATATTTGTAATAAAGAAAGCCTATCTCCATCTTGAAAAACCCTAATTGCAGGAAGTATTACTTTCCAAAACTAACACTCTTCTCACAGGTAAACAATAGGCAGCATGCTGCACCTTCTACCATACACGGTTTTCTTTGCAGAGATACATGTGTTTCTTCAACTCTGATGAATAGGCCTATTTGGAGCCAAGTGAACCAATCTCCACCTTGAAAAACCTACGTTGCCAAAAGTATTCCTCTGATAAACTAACCTGACTCTCAATGGGAAACTGTGCTTCATTCTCCTTCTTCTAAAATAAATGGTTTTCTTTCGAGAGATACATGTGTTTCTTCAACTGAGCTGAATAGGATTGTAGAAGCAAGCAGAGCCTATCTCCACTTTGAAAACTAATTTGCAGGAAGTATTTCCTTCAAAAACTAACTCAAGTCTCAGGGAAAAAATGTGGTAGAGGCTGCAGCTTCTATCATAGAAGATTTTGGTGATAGATACATGTGTTTCTTCATGTTTGCTGCAGAGGCCTATTTAGAGCAAAGTGAGCCTATCTCCACCTTGAAGAGCCTAAGAGTCAGGAAGTATTCTGTTCAGAAAATACCACAATTCTCACAGGTAAACAATGCGGTAGATGCTCCTGCTTCTAACTCGGACGACTTTCTTTTGAAATATACATGTTTTTCTTCAACTCAGATGAATAGGCCTATTTGGATCAAACAGAGCCTCTCTCCACCATGAAACACCTAAGCCGCAGGAAGTATTCCTTTCAAAAACTGATGCTGTTCCCACAGGGAAACCAGTTGGTAGATGGTCCTCCTTTTAACACAGATGGTTTTCCTTTGAGAGATATTTGTGTTTCCTCAACATAGCTTTATAGGCCTATTTAGAACTAATCGACATTTCTCCACCTTGAAACTTTGATTTGCTTTAAATACTCCTTTCAAAAACTAACTGAATTCACCCTCGGAGACAATGTGCTCAATGCTGCAGCTTCAACATCGATGGTTTTCTTTGGAGAGATCCATGTGTATCTTGAGTGAAGCTGCAGAGCCTGTTTAGATCAAACACAGCCGGTCTTCATCTTGAAACAATAAAGCTGCAGGAAGTCTTCCTTCTCAATACAAACTTAGTCCTCAAAGGGAAACAATGTGCTACAAGCAGCAGCTCCTTGAACAGATGGTTTTCTTTCGAGAGATTTATGTTTTCCTTCAACTTAGCCTTAGCGGTGTAGTAGGAAACAAATGGGCATTTCTCCACCATGAAAACTGTGATTTCCAGGAAGTATTTCTTTCAGAAACTCACTCAGTTCTCACAGGGAAACAATGCACTAGATGCGGCATTTCTAACAGAGATGGTTTTCTTTTGAGAGGCTTCTGCGTTTCCTCAGCGGAGTTGAATAGGCTGATTTGCAGTAAAGAGAGCCTATCTCCACCTTGAAAACTATGATTTCCAGGAGTTATTAAACAAAAACTAACTTCATTCTCATGGAAAAAATGTGCTAGATGCTGCCGTTTCTGACATTGCTCGTTTTCCTTTGAGAGATACTTGTGCTTCTTCAATACAGCTGAATCGGCCTATTTTGATCAAACTGAGTCTATCTCTGTCTTGTAGCAACTGAAATGAAGTTTCCCTTCAAAAGCTAGCTCAATTCTCACGGGGAGCCAACACACTAGATTCTCCTGTTTCTTACACAGATGGTTTTCTTTCAAGAGATACATTTGTTTTTTCTACGTAGCTGAATAGGTCTATTGGAACTAAAAGAGCCTTTCTCCACGTTGAAATCTATGATTTCCAGGAAGGAGTAAATAAAAAAACTAACTCATTCTCACATGAAAGCAATGTGCTAGATGCTCCTGTTTCTAAGTAGATGGTTTTCCTTTGAGAGATACATGTGTTTCATCAAGTCAGTTGCATAGGCCCATTTGGAACCAAGAGAGCCTATCACCACATTGAGAGATCCACATGGCACTAAGTATTCCTTTCAAAAAGGAACTCAATTCTCACAGGGATACAAATTCTAGAAGCTCCAGAGTGTAACTCACATGATTTGCTTTTCAGACATACTTTATTTTTGTCTACCAACTGAATATGCCTCTTGGAACCAAATTTTTCTTTCTCCTCCTTGAAAACTATGGTTTGAAAGATGTATGCCTTTCGAAAACAAACACAATTCTTACAGGGAAACAATGTGCTGGATGCTCCTGCCATTAACATGGACAGTTTTCTCTCAAGCGATACACTTTTTCATCTAGTCAATTGAATAGGCCTACAGGGAACTTATGAGCTTTTCTCCACTTTGAAAACCATGATTTTCCGCAAGTATTTCTTTCAAAAACTCACTCAAATCTCACTGGGAAACAATGTGGTGGATGCTGCGGCTTCTTACTTTCATGGTTTCATTGGAGAGATTCATTTGTTTCTTCATTTTTGCAGAAGAAGCCTGTTTGGAACAAAATGACTCTTTCTCCCTCTAGAAAACTGATTGGCAGGTAATATTTCTGCATTCGACAGCTATGATTTCCAGGAGTTATTTAACAAAAACTAACTTAATTCTCATGGAAGAAAATGTACTACATGCTGCAGCTTCTAACATAGTTGGTTTTCCTTCGAGAGATACATGTGCGTCTTCAGCACAGCTGAACCAGCCTATTTCGATCAAACCAAGTCTATACCTGCCTTGTAGCAACTGAAATGAACTTTCCCTTTCAAAAGCTACCTCAATGCTCACGGGAAGCCAATGCACTAGATGAAACAGATGGCTTTCTTTCAAGAGATACATTTGTTTTTCCAATGTAGCTGAATAGGCTTATTGGAACTAAAGGAGCCTTTCTCCATGTTGAAAACTGTGATTTCCAGGAAGTATTAAATAAAAAAACGAACTCATTTCTCACATGGAAACAATGTGCTAGATGCTTCTCTTTCTAACTAGATGGTTTTCCTTTGAGAGATACATGTGTTTCATCAACTCAGTTCTATAGGCCTATTTGGAAGAAAGAGAGCCTATGTCCGCATTGAAAAATCACGTGGCAGTAAGAATTCCTTTCAAATACTCATGCAATGCTAACAGGGATACAAAGTCTTGAAGCTCCAGCTTCTAACTCAAGCGATTTTCTTTTCAGAGATACTTTATTTTTGTCCACTCACCTGAATATGCCTCTTGGAACCAAATTTTCCTTTCTCCTCCTTGAAAAACTAACGTTTTCAGGCAGTATTCCTTTCTACAACTGACACAATTCTTACAGAAAACAATTTGCTACATGCTCCTCATATTAACACAGATAGTTTTCTATCAAGCGATACATGTTTTTTGTCAACTCAATTGAATAGGCCTACTGGGAACTTAGGAGCTTTTCTTCACTTTGAAAATCAAGATTTTCAGGAAGTATTTCTTTCAAAAATTCACTCAAATCTCGTTGGGAAACAATGCCCTAGATGCTGCGGCTTCTTACTTTTACAGTTTTCGTTGGAGAGATACATTTGCTTCTTCATTTTTGCTGAAAAGCCTGTTTGGAACAAAACGACTCTTTCTCCCTGTAGAAAACTAAGACTTGCAGGTAGTTTTTCTGTGAACAACCAACTCAATTCTCCATGTAAAAATGTGGAGGAAGCTCCATGTACGAACTCAGATGGCTTTGTTTTGAGAGATACAGGTGTTTCTTCAACTTTGCTGATAAGGCTTATTGGTTACAAAATGAACCTTTCTTTCCTGTGAAAACTATCATCTGCAGGAATATTCCGATCTCTAACTAACTGAATTCTCCAAAGGAAACAATGTGCTAGCTGCAGCCGCTTCTAACTTGGATGGTTTTCTTTGAGAGATACATGGGTGATGTCAACTCGCTTAAGTAGGCCTCTGAACAAAATGACCCTTGCATCACCTTGAAAATTCTACTATTTGGGAAATATGCCTTTCTAAAACAAATTCAATTGCAACAAGTAAACAATGTGCTAATGCTTCAGCTTCTAACCTAGAAGGTTTTCTGTGGTGGGACACATGTGTTTCTCACTCTCCTGAATATGCTTATTTGGGGCAAACAGAGCCACCCTCCCCTTTGAAATACCTATGTTGCAGGAAGCATTCCTCTGAAAAAATGACAGAATTCTCAAAAGGAAACAATGTACTAGAAGCTTCAGCTTCTAACACTGAATGTTTTCTTTTGAGAGATATATGTGCTTGTTCAACATAGGAGAATAGGGTTATCTGGAACAAAATGTGCCTTTATCCACCTTGAAAACTATGATTTTCAGGAAGCATTCCTTTCAAAAACGCACTCCTTTCACACAGGGGAACAAGGTGCTGGAAAGTGTGGCTCCTCACACACATGGTTTTCGTTAGAGAGATCCATGCGATTCTTCAACTTTGCAAGTCGACCTATTGGAAAAAAATGAGCTTTTCTCCACCTTGAAATCTTTGCTTTCCGGGAAGGATTCCTGTCAAAATTTCACTGAATTCTCACAAGGAAACACGATGCTGCATGGTCCTCATTCTAACATAGATGGTTTTGTTTCAAGAGATACATGTGTTTCTTCAACTCAGCTTAATAGCCATATTTAGAGCAAACAGAGTCTATAAACACTTTGAAACACCTAAGTTGCAGGAATAATTCCTTTGAAGAACTAAGTCAATCCTCACAGGGAAACAAACTGATCGAGGCTCCCCCTTTTAACCCAGATGGATTACTTTGGAGAGATACATGTGCTTCTTCAACTGAATGGAGTAAGCCTCTTTGGAAGAAAATGAGGTTTTCAATAGCTTCAAAACTGTGATTTGCAGGAAGTATTATTTTGAAAAATCAACTCAATTCTCATGGGGACACAATGTGGTAGATGCTCCTGATTCCGACACATTTGGATTTTTTCGAGATACAAGTGTTTTATCAACGTAGCTGAAGAGGCATATTTGTAATAAAGAAAGCCTATTTCCATCTTGAAAAACCCTAATTGCAGGAAGTATTACTTTCCAAAACTAACACTCTTCTCACAGGTAAACAATAGGCAGCATGCTGCACCTTCTACCATACACGGTTTTCTTTGCAGAGATACATGTGTTTCTTCAACTCTGATGAATAGGCCTATTTGGAGCCAAGTGAACCAATCTCCACCTTGAAAAACCTACGTTGCCAAAAGTATTCCTCTGATAAACTAACCTGACTCTCAATGGGAAACTGTGCTTCATTCTCCTTCTTCTAAAATAAATGGTTTTCTTTCGAGAGATACATGTGTTTCTTCAACTGAGCTGAATAAGCCTGTAGAAGCAAGCAGAGCCTATCTCCACTTTGAAAACTAATTTGCAGGAAGTATTTCCTTCAAAAACTAACTCAATTCTCAGGGAAAAAATGTGGTAGAGGCTGCAGCTTCTATCATAGAAGATTTTGGTGATAGATACATGTGTTTCTTCATGTTTGCTGCAGAGGCCTATTTAGAGCAAAGTGAGCCTATCTCCACCTTGAAGAGCCTAAGAGTCAGGAAGTATTCTGTTCAGAAAATACCACAATTCTCACAGGTAAACAATGCGGTAGATGCTCCTGCTTCTAACTCGGACGACTTTCTTTTGAAATATACATGTTTTTCTTCAACTCAGATGAATAGGCCTATTTGGATCAAACAGAGCCTCTCTCCACCATGAAACACCTAAGCCGCAGGAAGTATTCCTTTCAAAAACTGATGCTGTTCCCACAGGGAAACCAGTTGGTAGATGGTCCTCCTTTTAACACAGATGGTTTTCCTTTGAGAGATATTTGTGTTTCCTCAACATAGCTTTATAGGCCTATTTAGAACTAATCGACATTTCTCCACCTTGAAACTTTGATTTGCTTTAAATACTCCTTTCAAAAACTAACTGAATTCACCCTCGGAGACAATGTGCTCAATGCTGCAGCTTCAACATGGATGGTTTTCTTTGGAGAGATCCATGTGTATCTTGAGTGAAGCTGCAGAGCCTGTTTAGATCAAACACAGCCGGTCTTCATCTTGAAACAATAAAGCTGCAGGAAGTCTTCCTTCTCAATACAAACTTAGTCCTCAAAGGGAAACAATGTGCTACAAGCAGCAGCTCCTTGAACAGATGGTTTTCTTTCGAGAGATTTATGTTTTCCTTCAACTTAGCCTTAGCGGTGTAGTAGGAAACAAATGGGCATTTCTCCACCATGAAAACTGTGATTTCCAGGAAGTATTTCTTTCAGAAACTCACTCAGTTCTCACAGGGAAACAATGCACTAGATGTGGCATTTCTAACAGAGATGGTTTTCTTTTGAGAGGCTTCTGCGTTTCCTCAGCGGAGTTGAATAGGCTGATTTGGAGTAAAGAGAGCCTATCTCCACCTTGAAAACTATGATTTCCAGGAGTTATTAAACAAAAACTAACTTAATTCTCATGGAAAAAAATGTGCTAGATGCTGCCGTTTCTGACATTGCTCGTTTTCCTTTGAGAGATACTTGTGCTTCTTCAATATAGCTGAATCGGCCTATTTCGATCAAACTGAGTCTATCTCTGTCTTGTAGCAACTGAAATGAAGTTTCCCTTCAAAAGCTAGCTCAATTCTCACGGGGAGCCAACACACTAGATTCTCCTGTTTCTTACACAGATGGTTTTCTTTCAAGAGATACATTTGTTTTTTCTATGTAGCTGAATAGGTCTATTGGAACTAAAAGAGCCTTTCTCCACGTTGAAATCTATGATTTCCAGGAAGGAGTAAATAAAAAAACTAACTCATTCTCACATGAAAGCAATGTGCTAGATGCTCCTGTTTCTAAGTAGATGATTTTCCATTGAGAGATACATGTGTTTCATCCAGTCAGTTGCATAGGCCCATTTGGAACCAAGAGAGCCTATCACCACATTGAGAGATCCACATGGCACTAAGTATTCCTTTCAAAAAGGAACTCAATTCTCACAGGGATACAAATTCTAGAAGCTCCAGAGTGTAACTCACATGATTTGCTTTTCAGACATACTTTATTTTTGTCTACCAACTGAATATGCCTCTTGGAACCAAATTTTTCTTTCTCCTCCTTGAAAACTATGGTTTGAAAGATGTATGCCTTTCGAAAACAAACACAATTCTTACAGGGAAACAATGTGCTGGATGCTCCTGCCATTAACATGGACAGTTTTCTCTCAAGCGATACACTTTTTCATCTAGTCAATTGAATAGGCCTACAGGGAACTTATGAGCTTTTCTCCACTTTGAAAACCATGATTTTCCGCAAGTATTTCTTTCAAAAACTCACTCAAATCTCACTGGGAAACAATGTGGTGGATGCTGCGGCTTCTTACTTTCATGGTTTCATTGGAGAGATTCATTTGTTTCTTCATTTTTGCAGAAGAAGCCTGTTTGGAACAAAATGACTCTTTCTCCCTCTAGAAAACTGATTGGCAGGTAATATTTCTGCATTCGACAGCTATGATTTCTTGGAGTTATTTAACAAAAACTAACTTAATTCTCATGGAAGAAAATGTACTACATGCTGCAGCTTCTAACATAGTTGGTTTTCCTTCGAGAGATACATGTGCGTCTTCAGCACAGCTGAACCAGCCTATTTCGATCAAACCAAGTCTATACCTGCCTTGTAGCAACTGAAATGAACTTTCCCTTTCAAAAGCTACCTCAATGCTCACGGGAAGCCAATGCACTAGATGAAACAGATGGCTTTCTTTCAAGAGATACATTTGTTTTTCCAATGTAGCTGAATAGGCTTATTGGAACTAAAGGAGCCTTTCTCCATGTTGAAAACTGTGATTTCCAGGAAGTATTAAATAAAAAAACGAACTCATTTCTCACATGGAAACAATGTGCTAGATGCTTCTCTTTCTAACTAGATGGTTTTCCTTTGAGAGATACATGTGTTTCATCAACTCAGTTCTATAGGCCTATTTGGAAGAAAGAGAGCCTATGTCCGCATTGAAAAATCACGTGGCAGTAAGAATTCCTTTCAAATACTCATGCAATGCTAACAGGGATACAAAGTCTTGAAGCTCCAGCTTCTAACTCAAGCGATTTTCTTTTCAGAGATACTTTATTTTTGTCCACTCACCTGAATATGCCTCTTGGAACCAAATTTTCCTTTCTCCTCCTTGAAAAACTAACGTTTTCAGGCAGTATTCCTTTCTACAACTGACACAATTCTTACAGAAAACAATTTGCTACATGCTCCTCATATTAACACAGATAGTTTTCTATCAAGCGATACATGTTTTTGGTCAACTCAATTGAATAGGCCTACTGGGAACTAGGGAGCTTTTCTTCACTTTGAAAATCAAGATTTTCAGGAAGTATTTCTTTCAAAAATTCACTCAAATCTCGTTGGGAAACAATGCCCTAGATGCTGCGGCTTCTTACTTTTACAGTTTTCGTTGGAGAGATACATTTGCTTCTTCATTTTTGCTGAAAAGCCTGTTTGGAACAAAACGACTCTTTCTCCCTGTAGAAAACTAAGACTTGCAGGTAGTTTTTCTGTGAACAACCAACTCAATTCTCCATGTAAAAATGTGGAGGAAGCTCCATGTACGAACTCAGATGGCTTTGTTTTGAGAGATACAGGTGTTTCTTCAACTTTGCTGATAAGGCTTATTGGTTACAAAATGAACCTTTCTTTCCTGTGAAAACTATCATCTGCAGGAATATTCCGATCTCTAACTAACTGAATTCTCCAAAGGAAACAATGTGCTAGCTGCAGCCGCTTCTAACTTGGATGGTTTTCTTTGAGAGATACATGGGTGATGTCAACTCGCTTAAGTAGGCCTCTGAACAAAATGACCCTTGCATCACCTTGAAAATTCTACTATTTGGGAAATATGCCTTTCTAAAACAAATTCAATTGCAACAAGTAAACAATGTGCTAATGCTTCAGCTTCTAACCTAGAAGGTTTTCTGTGGTGGGACACATGTGTTTCTCACTCTCCTGAATATGCTTATTTGGGGCAAACAGAGCCACCCTCCCCTTTGAAATACCTATGTTGCAGGAAGCATTCCTCTGAAAAAATGACAGAATTCTCAAAAGGAAACAATGTACTAGAAGCTTCAGCTTCTAACACTGAATGTTTTCTTTTGAGAGATATATGTGCTTGTTCAACATAGGAGAATAGGGTTATCTGGAACAAAATGTGCCTTTATCCACCTTGAAAACTATGATTTTCAGGAAGCATTCCTTTCAAAAACGCACTCCTTTCACACAGGGGAACAAGGTGCTGGAAAGTGTGGCTCCTCACACACATGGTTTTCGTTAGAGAGATCCATGCGATTCTTCAACTTTGCAAGTCGACCTATTGGAAAAAAATGAGCTTTTCTCCACCTTGAAATCTTTGCTTTCCGGGAAGGATTCCTGTCAAAATTTCACTGAATTCTCACAAGGAAACACGATGCTGCATGGTCCTCATTCTAACATAGATGGTTTTGTTTCAAGAGATACATGTGTTTCTTCAACTCAGCTTAATAGCCATATTTAGAGCAAACAGAGTCTATAAACACTTTGAAACACCTAAGTTGCAGGAATAATTCCTTTGAAGAACTAAGTCAATCCTCACAGGGAAACAAAGTGATCGAGGCTCCCCCTTTTAACCCAGATGGATTACTTTGGAGAGATACATGTGCTTCTTCAACTGAATGGAGTAAGCCTCTTTGGAAGAAAATGAGGTTTTCAATAGCTTCAAAACTGTGATTTGCAGGAAGTATTATTTTGAAAAATCAACTCAATTCTCATGGGGACACAATGTGGTAGATGCTCCTGATTCCGACACATTTGGATTTTTTCGAGATACAAGTGTTTTATCAACGTAGCTGAAGAGGCATATTTGTAATAAAGAAAGCCTATCTCCGTCTTGAAAAACCCTAATTGCAGGAAGTATTACTTTCCAAAACTAACACTCTTCTCACAGGTAAACAATAGGCAGCATGCTGCACCTTCTACCATACACGGTTTTCTTTGCAGAGATACATGTGTTTCTTCAACTCTGATGAATAGGCCTATTTGGAGCCAAGTGAACCAATCTCCACCTTGAAAAACCTACGTTGCCAAAAGTATTCCTCTGATAAACTAACCTGACTCTCAATGGGAAACTGTGCTTCATTCTCCTTCTTCTAAAATAAATGGTTTTCTTTCGAGAGATACATGTGTTTCTTCAACTGAGCTGAATAGGATTGTAGAAGCAAGCAGAGCCTATCTCCACTTTGAAAACTAATTTGCAGGAAGTATTTCCTTCAAAAACTAACTCAAGTCTCAGGGAAAAAATGTGGTAGAGGCTGCAGCTTCTATCATAGAAGATTTTGGTGATAGATACATGTGTTTCTTCATGTTTGCTGCAGAGGCCTATTTAGAGCAAAGTGAGCCTATCTCCACCTTGAAGAGCCTAAGAGTCAGGAAGTATTCTGTTCAGAAAATACCACAATTCTCACAGGTAAACAATGCGGTAGATGCTCCTGCTTCTAACTCGGACGACTTTCTTTTGAAATATACATGTTTTTCTTCAACTCAGATGAATAGGCCTATTTGGATCAAACAGAGCCTCTCTCCACCATGAAACACCTAAGCCGCAGGAAGTATTCCTTTCAAAAACTGATGCTGTTCCCACAGGGAAACCAGTTGGTAGATGGTCCTCCTTTTAACACAGATGGTTTTCCTTTGAGAGATATTTGTGTTTCCTCAACATAGCTTTATAGGCCTATTTAGAACTAATCGACATTTCTCCACCTTGAAACTTTGATTTGCTTTAAATACTCCTTTCAAAAACTAACTGAATTCACCCTCGGAGACAATGTGCTCAATGCTGCAGCTTCAACATCGATGGTTTTCTTTGGAGAGATCCATGTGTATCTTGAGTGAAGCTGCAGAGCCTGTTTAGATCAAACACAGCCGGTCTTCATCTTGAAACAATAAAGCTGCAGGAAGTCTTCCTTCTCAATACAAACTTAGTCCTCAAAGGGAAACAATGTGCTACAAGCAGCAGCTCCTTGAACAGATGGTTTTCTTTCGAGAGATTTATGTTTTCCTTCAACTTAGCCTTAGCGGTGTAGTAGGAAACAAATGGGCATTTCTCCACCATGAAAACTGTGATTTCCAGGAAGTATTTCTTTCAGAAACTCACTCAGTTCTCACAGGGAAACAATGCACTAGATGCGGCATTTCTAACAGAGATGGTTTTCTTTTGAGAGGCTTCTGCGTTTCCTCAGCGGAGTTGAATAGGCTGATTTGCAGTAAAGAGAGCCTATCTCCACCTTGAAAACTATGATTTCCAGGAGTTATTAAACAAAAACTAACTTCATTCTCATGGAAAAAATGTGCTAGATGCTGCCGTTTCTGACATTGCTCGTTTTCCTTTGAGAGATACTTGTGCTTCTTCAATACAGCTGAATCGGCCTATTTTGATCAAACTGAGTCTATCTCTGTCTTGTAGCAACTGAAATGAAGTTTCCCTTCAAAAGCTAGCTCAATTCTCACGGGGAGCCAACACACTAGATTCTCCTGTTTCTTACACAGATGGTTTTCTTTCAAGAGATACATTTGTTTTTTCTACGTAGCTGAATAGGTCTATTGGAACTAAAAGAGCCTTTCTCCACGTTGAAATCTATGATTTCCAGGAAGGAGTAAATAAAAAAACTAACTCATTCTCACATGAAAGCAATGTGCTAGATGCTCCTGTTTCTAAGTAGATGGTTTTCCTTTGAGAGATACATGTGTTTCATCAAGTCAGTTGCATAGGCCCATTTGGAACCAAGAGAGCCTATCACCACATTGAGAGATCCACATGGCACTAAGTATTCCTTTCAAAAAGGAACTCAATTCTCACAGGGATACAAATTCTAGAAGCTCCAGAGTGTAACTCACATGATTTGCTTTTCAGACATACTTTATTTTTGTCTACCAACTGAATATGCCTCTTGGAACCAAATTTTTCTTTCTCCTCCTTGAAAACTATGGTTTGAAAGATGTATGCCTTTCGAAAACAAACACAATTCTTACAGGGAAACAATGTGCTGGATGCTCCTGCCATTAACATGGACAGTTTTCTCTCAAGCGATACACTTTTTCATCTAGTCAATTGAATAGGCCTACAGGGAACTTATGAGCTTTTCTCCACTTTGAAAACCATGATTTTCCGCAAGTATTTCTTTCAAAAACTCACTCAAATCTCACTGGGAAACAATGTGGTGGATGCTGCGGCTTCTTACTTTCATGGTTTCATTGGAGAAATTCATTTGTTTCTTCATTTTTGCAGAAGAAGCCTGTTTGGAACAAAATGACTCTTTCTCCCTCTAGAAAACTGATTGGCAGGTAATATTTCTGCATTCGACAGCTATGATTTCCAGGAGTTATTTAACAAAAACTAACTTAATTCTCATGGAAAAAATGTGCTACATGCTGCAGCTTCTAACATAGTTGGTTTTCCTTCGAGAGATACATGTGCGTCGTCAACACAGCTGAACCAGCCTATTTCGATCAAAACAAGTCTATACCTGCCTTGTAGCAACTGAAATGAACTTTCCCTTTCAAAAGCTTCCTCAATGCTCACGGGAAGCCAATGCACTAGATGAAACAGATGGCTTTCTTTCAAGAGATACATTTGTTTTTCCAATGTAGCTGAATAGGCTTATTGGAACTAAAGGAGCCTTTCTCCATGTTGAAAACTGTGATTTCCAGGAAGTATTAAATAAAAAAACGAACTCATTTCTCACATGGAAACAATGTGCTAGATGCTTCTCTTTCTAACTAGATGGTTTTCCTTTGAGAGATACATGTGTTTCATCAACTCAGTTCTATAGGCCTATTTGGAAGAAAGAGAGCCTATGTCCGCATTGAAAAATCACGTGGCAGTAAGAATTCCTTTCAAATACTCATGCAATGCTAACAGGGATACAAAGTCTTGAAGCTCCAGCTTCTAACTCAAGCGATTTTCTTTTCAGAGATACTTTATTTTTGTCCACTCACCTGAATATGCCTCTTGGAACCAAATTTTCCTTTCTTCTCCTTGAAAAACTAACGTTTTCAGGCAGTATTCCTTTCCACAACTGACACAATTCTTACAGAAAACAATTTGCTACATGCTCCTCATATTAACACAGATAGTTTTCTATCAAGCGATACATGTTTTTTGTCAACTCAATTGAATAGGCCTACTGGGAACTTAGGAGCTTTTCTTCACTTTGAAAATCAAGATTTTCAGGAAGTATTTCTTTCAAAAATTCACTCAAATCTCGTTGGGAAACAATGCCCTAGATGCTGCGGCTTCTTACTTTTACAGTTTTCGTTGGAGAGATACATTTGCTTCTTCATTTTTGCTGAAAAGCCTGTTTGGAACAAAACGACTCTTTCTCCCTGTAGAAAACTAAGACTTGCAGGTAGTTTTTCTGTGAACAACCAACTCAATTCTCCATGTAAAAATGTGGAGGAAGCTCCATGTACGAACTCAGATGGCTTTGTTTTGAGAGATACAGGTGTTTCTTCAACTTTGCTGATAAGGCTTATTGGTTACAAAATGAACCTTTCTTTCCTGTGAAAACTATCATCTGCAGGAATATTCCGATCTCTAACTAACTGAATTCTCCAAAGGAAACAATGTGCTAGCTGCAGCCGCTTCTAACTTGGATGGTTTTCTTTGAGAGATACATGGGTGATGTCAACTCGCTTAAGTAGGCCTCTGAACAAAATGACCCTTGCATCACCTTGAAAATTCTACTATTTGGGAAATATGCCTTTCTAAAACAAATTCAATTGCAACAAGTAAACAATGTGCTAATGCTTCAGCTTCTAACCTAGAAGGTTTTCTGTGGTGGGACACATGTGTTTCTCACTCTCCTGAATATGCTTATTTGGGGCAAACAGAGCCACCCTCCCCTTTGAAATACCTATGTTGCAGGAAGCATTCCTCTGAAAAAATGACAGAATTCTCAAAAGGAAACAATGTACTAGAAGCTTCAGCTTCTAACACTGAATGTTTTCTTTTGAGAGATATATGTGCTTGTTCAACATAGGAGAATAGGGTTATCTGGAACAAAATGTGCCTTTATCCACCTTGAAAACTATGATTTTCAGGAAGCATTCCTTTCAAAAACGCACTCCTTTCACACAGGGGAACAAGGTGCTGGAAAGTGTGGCTCCTCACACACATGGTTTTCGTTAGAGAGATCCATGCGATTCTTCAACTTTGCAAGTCGACCTATTGGAAAAAAATGAGCTTTTCTCCACCTTGAAATCTTTCCTTTCCGGGAAGGATTCCTGTCAAAATTTCACTGAATTCTCACAAGGAAACACGATGCTGCATGGTCCTCATTCTAACATAGATGGTTTTGTTTCAAGAGATACATGTGTTTCTTCAACTCAGCTTAATAGCCATATTTACAGCAAACAGAGTCTATAAACACTTTGAAACACCTAAGTTGCAGGAATAATTCCTTTGAAGAACTAAGTCAATCCTCACAGGGAAACAAAGTGATCGAGGCTCCCCCTTTTAACCCAGATGGATTACTTTGGAGAGATACATGTGCTTCTTCAACTGAATGGAGTAAGCCTCTTTGGAAGAAAATGAGGTTTTCAATAGCTTCAAAACTGTGATTTGCAGGAAGTATTATTTTCAAAAATCAACTCAATTCTCATGGGGACACAATGTGGTAGATGCTCCTGATTCCGACACATTTGGATTTTTTCGAGATACAAGTGTTTTATCAACGTAGCTGAAGAGGCATATTTGTAATAAAGAAAGCCTATCTCCATCTTGAAAAACCCTAATTGCAGGAAGTATTACTTTCCAAAACTAACACTCTTCTCACAGGTAAACAATAGGCAGCATGCTGCACCTTCTACCATACACGGTTTTCTTTGCAGAGATACATGTGTTTCTTCAACTCTGATGAATAGGCCTATTTGGAGCCAAGTGAACCAATCTCCACCTTGAAAAACCTACGTTGCCAAAAGTATTCCTCTGATAAACTAACCTGACTCTCAATGGGAAACTGTGCTTCATTCTCCTTCTTCTAAAATAAATGGTTTTCTTTCGAGAGATACATGTGTTTCTTCAACTGAGCTGAATAAGCCTGTAGAAGCAAGCAGAGCCTATCTCCACTTTGAAAACTAATTTGCAGGAAGTATTTCCTTCAAAAACTAACTCAATTCTCAGGGAAAAAATGTGGTAGAGGCTGCAGCTTCTATCATAGAAGATTTTGGTGATAGATACATGTGTTTCTTCATGTTTGCTGCAGAGGCCTATTTAGAGCAAAGTGAGCCTATCTCCACCTTGAAGAGCCTAAGAGTCAGGAAGTATTCTGTTCAGAAAATACCACAATTCTCACAGGTAAACAATGCGGTAGATGCTCCTGCTTCTAACTCGGACGACTTTCTTTTGAAATATACATGTTTTTCTTCAACTCAGATGAATAGGCCTATTTGGATCAAACAGAGCCTCTCTCCACCATGAAACACCTAAGCCGCAGGAAGTATTCCTTTCAAAAACTGATGCTGTTCCCACAGGGAAACCAGTTGGTAGATGGTCCTCCTTTTAACACAGATGGTTTTCCTTTGAGAGATATTTGTGTTTCCTCAACATAGCTTTATAGGCCTATTTAGAACTAATCGACATTTCTCCACCTTGAAACTTTGATTTGCTTTAAATACTCCTTTCAAAAACTAACTGAATTCACCCTCGGAGACAATGTGCTCAATGCTGCAGCTTCAACATCGATGGTTTTCTTTGGAGAGATCCATGTGTATCTTGAGTGAAGCTGCAGAGCCTGTTTAGATCAAACACAGCCGGTCTTCATCTTGAAACAATAAAGCTGCAGGAAGTCTTCCTTCTCAATACAAACTTAGTCCTCAAAGGGAAACAATGTGCTACAAGCAGCAGCTCCTTGAACAGATGGTTTTCTTTCGAGAGATTTATGTTTTCCTTCAACTTAGCCTTAGCGGTGTAGTAGGAAACAAATGGGCATTTCTCCACCATGAAAACTGTGATTTCCAGGAAGTATTTCTTTCAGAAACTCACTCAGTTCTCACAGGGAAACAATGCACTAGATGTGGCATTTCTAACAGAGATGGTTTTCTTTTGAGAGGCTTCTGCGTTTCCTCAGCGGAGTTGAATAGGCTGATTTGGAGTAAAGAGAGCCTATCTCCACCTTGAAAACTATGATTTCCAGGAGTTATTAAACAAAAACTAACTTAATTCTCATGGAAAAAAATGTGCTAGATGCTGCCGTTTCTGACATTGCTCGTTTTCCTTTGAGAGATACTTGTGCTTCTTCAATATAGCTGAATCGGCCTATTTCGATCAAACTGAGTCTATCTCTGTCTTGTAGCAACTGAAATGAAGTTTCCCTTCAAAAGCTAGCTCAATTCTCACGGGGAGCCAACACACTAGATTCTCCTGTTTCTTACACAGATGGTTTTCTTTCAAGAGATACATTTGTTTTTTCTATGTAGCTGAATAGGTCTATTGGAACTAAAAGAGCCTTTCTCCACGTTGAAATCTATGATTTCCAGGAAGGAGTAAATAAAAAAACTAACTCATTCTCACATGAAAGCAATGTGCTAGATGCTCCTGTTTCTAAGTAGATGATTTTCCATTGAGAGATACATGTGTTTCATCCAGTCAGTTGCATAGGCCCATTTGGAACCAAGAGAGCCTATCACCACATTGAGAGATCCACATGGCACTAAGTATTCCTTTCAAAAAGGAACTCAATTCTCACAGGGATACAAATTCTAGAAGCTCCAGAGTGTAACTCACATGATTTGCTTTTCAGACATACTTTATTTTTGTCTACCAACTGAATATGCCTCTTGGAACCAAATTTTTCTTTCTCCTCCTTGAAAACTATGGTTTGAAAGATGTATGCCTTTCGAAAACAAACACAATTCTTACAGGGAAACAATGTGCTGGATGCTCCTGCCATTAACATGGACAGTTTTCTCTCAAGCGATACACTTTTTCATCTAGTCAATTGAATAGGCCTACAGGGAACTTATGAGCTTTTCTCCACTTTGAAAACCATGATTTTCCGCAAGTATTTCTTTCAAAAACTCACTCAAATCTCACTGGGAAACAATGTGGTGGATGCTGCGGCTTCTTACTTTCATGGTTTCATTGGAGAGATTCATTTGTTTCTTCATTTTTGCAGAAGAAGCCTGTTTGGAACAAAATGACTCTTTCTCCCTCTAGAAAACTGATTGGCAGGTAATATTTCTGCATTCGACAGCTATGATTTCTTGGAGTTATTTAACAAAAACTAACTTAATTCTCATGGAAGAAAATGTACTACATGCTGCAGCTTCTAACATAGTTGGTTTTCCTTCGAGAGATACATGTGCGTCTTCAGCACAGCTGAACCAGCCTATTTCGATCAAACCAAGTCTATACCTGCCTTGTAGCAACTGAAATGAACTTTCCCTTTCAAAAGCTACCTCAATGCTCACGGGAAGCCAATGCACTAGATGAAACAGATGGCTTTCTTTCAAGAGATACATTTGTTTTTCCAATGTAGCTGAATAGGCTTATTGGAACTAAAGGAGCCTTTCTCCATGTTGAAAACTGTGATTTCCAGGAAGTATTAAATAAAAAAACGAACTCATTTCTCACATGGAAACAATGTGCTAGATGCTTCTCTTTCTAACTAGATGGTTTTCCTTTGAGAGATACATGTGTTTCATCAACTCAGTTCTATAGGCCTATTTGGAAGAAAGAGAGCCTATGTCCGCATTGAAAAATCACGTGGCAGTAAGAATTCCTTTCAAATACTCATGCAATGCTAACAGGGATACAAAGTCTTGAAGCTCCAGCTTCTAACTCAAGCGATTTTCTTTTCAGAGATACTTTATTTTTGTCCACTCACCTGAATATGCCTCTTGGAACCAAATTTTCCTTTCTCCTCCTTGAAAAACTAACGTTTTCAGGCAGTATTCCTTTCTACAACTGACACAATTCTTACAGAAAACAATTTGCTACATGCTCCTCATATTAACACAGATAGTTTTCTATCAAGCGATACATGTTTTTGGTCAACTCAATTGAATAGGCCTACTGGGAACTTAGGAGCTTTTCTTCACTTTGAAAATCAAGATTTTCAGGAAGTATTTCTTTCAAAAATTCACTCAAATCTCGTTGGGAAACAATGCCCTAGATGCTGCGGCTTCTTACTTTTACAGTTTTCGTTGGAGAGATACATTTGCTTCTTCATTTTTGCTGAAAAGCCTGTTTGGAACAAAACGACTCTTTCTCCCTGTAGAAAACTAAGACTTGCAGGTAGTTTTTCTGTGAACAACCAACTCAATTCTCCATGTAAAAATGTGGAGGAAGCTCCATGTACGAACTCAGATGGCTTTGTTTTGAGAGATACAGGTGTTTCTTCAACTTTGCTGATAAGGCTTATTGGTTACAAAATGAACCTTTCTTTCCTGTGAAAACTATCATCTGCAGGAATATTCCGATCTCTAACTAACTGAATTCTCCAAAGGAAACAATGTGCTAGCTGCAGCCGCTTCTAACTTGGATGGTTTTCTTTGAGAGATACATGGGTGATGTCAACTCGCTTAAGTAGGCCTCTGAACAAAATGACCCTTGCATCACCTTGAAAATTCTACTATTTGGGAAATATGCCTTTCTAAAACAAATTCAATTGCAACAAGTAAACAATGTGCTAATGCTTCAGCTTCTAACCTAGAAGGTTTTCTGTGGTGGGACACATGTGTTTCTCACTCTCCTGAATATGCTTATTTGGGGCAAACAGAGCCACCCTCCCCTTTGAAATACCTATGTTGCAGGAAGCATTCCTCTGAAAAAATGACAGAATTCTCAAAAGGAAACAATGTACTAGAAGCTTCAGCTTCTAACACTGAATGTTTTCTTTTGAGAGATATATGTGCTTGTTCAACATAGGAGAATAGGGTTATCTGGAACAAAATGTGCCTTTATCCACCTTGAAAACTATGATTTTCAGGAAGCATTCCTTTCAAAAACGCACTCCTTTCACACAGGGGAACAAGGTGCTGGAAAGTGTGGCTCCTCACACACATGGTTTTCGTTAGAGAGATCCATGCGATTCTTCAACTTTGCAAGTCGACCTATTGGAAAAAAATGAGCTTTTCTCCACCTTGAAATCTTTGCTTTCCGGGAAGGATTCCTGTCAAAATTTCACTGAATTCTCACAAGGAAACACGATGCTGCATGGTCCTCATTCTAACATAGATGGTTTTGTTTCAAGAGATACATGTGTTTCTTCAACTCAGCTTAATAGCCATATTTAGAGCAAACAGAGTCTATAAACACTTTGAAACACCTAAGTTGCAGGAATAATTCCTTTGAAGAACTAAGTCAATCCTCACAGGGAAACAAAGTGATCGAGGCTCCCCCTTTTAACCCAGATGGATTACTTTGGAGAGATACATGTGCTTCTTCAACTGAATGGAGTAAGCCTCTTTGGAAGAAAATGAGGTTTTCAATAGCTTCAAAACTGTGATTTGCAGGAAGTATTATTTTCAAAAATCAACTCAATTCTCATGGGGACACAATGTGGTAGATGCTCCTGATTCCGACACATTTGGATTTTTTGGAGATACAAGTGTTTTATCAACGTAGCTGAAGAGGCATATTTGTAATAAAGAAAGCCTATCTCCATCTTGAAAAACCCTAATTGCAGGAAGTATTACTTTCCAAAACTAACACTGTTCTCACAGGTAAACAATAGGCAGCATGCTGCACCTTCTACCATACACGGTTTTCTTTGCAGAGATACATGTGTTTCTTCAACTCTGATGAATAGGCCTATTTGGAGCCAAGTGAACCAATCTCCACCTTGAAAAACCTACGTTGCCAAAAGTATTCCTCTGATAAACTAACCTGACTCTCAATGGGAAACTGTGCTTCATTCTCCTTCTTCTAAAATAAATGGTTTTCTTTCGAGAGATACATGTGTTTCTTCAACTGAGCTGAATAGGATTGTAGAAGCAAGCAGAGCCTATCTCCACTTTGAAAACTAATTTGCAGGAAGTATTTCCTTCAAAAACTAACTCAATTCTCAGGGAAAAAATGTGGTAGAGGCTGCAGCTTCTATCATAGAAGATTTTGGTGATAGATACATGTGTTTCTTCATGTTTGCTGCAGAGGCCTATTTAGAGCAAAGTGAGCCTATCTCCACCTTGAAGAGCCTAAGAGTCAGGAAGTATTCTGTTCAGAAAATACCACAATTCTCACAGGTAAACAATGCGGTAGATGCTCCTGCTTCTAACTCGGACGACTTTCTTTTGAAATATACATGTTTTTCTTCAACTCAGATGAATAGGCCTATTTGGATCAAACAGAGCCTCTCTCCACCATGAAACACCTAAGCCGCAGGAAGTATTCCTTTCAAAAACTGATGCTGTTCCCACAGGGAAACCAGTTGGTAGATGGTCCTCCTTTTAACACAGATGGTTTTCCGTTGAAAGATATTTGTGTTTCCTCAACATAGCTTTATAGGCCTATTTAGAACTAATTGACATTTCTCCACCTTGAAACTTTGATTTGCTTTAAATACTCCTTTCAAAAGCTAACTGAATTCAGCCTCGGAGACAATGTGCTCAATGCTGCAGCTTCAACATGGATGGTTTTCTTTGGAGAGATCCATGTGTATCTTGAGTGAAGCTGCAGAGCCTGTTTAGATCAAACACAGCCGGTCTTCATCTTGAAACAATAAAGCTGCAGGAAGTCTTCCTTCTCAATACAAACTTAGTCCTCAAAGGGAAACAATGTGCTACAAGCAGCAGCTCCTTGAACAGATGGTTTTCTTTCGAGAGATTTATGTTTTCCTTCAACTTAGCCTTAGCGGTGTAGTAGGAAACAAATGGGCATTTCTCCACCTTGAAAACTGTGATTTCCAGGAAGTATTTCTTTCAGAAACTCACTCAGTTCTCACAGGGAAACAATGCACTAGATGCGGCATTTCTAACAGAGATGGTTTTCTTTTGAGAGGCTTCTGCGTTTCCTCAGCGGAGTTGAATAGGCTGATTTGCAGTAAAGAGAGCCTATCTCCACCTTGAAAACTATGATTTCCAGGAGTTATTAAACAAAAACTAACTTCATTCTCATGGAAAAAATGTGCTAGATGCTGCCGTTTCTGACATTGCTCGTTTTCCTTTGAGAGATACTTGTGCTTCTTCAATACAGCTGAATCGGCCTATTTTGATCAAACTGAGTCTATCTCTGTCTTGTAGCAACTGAAATGAAGTTTCCCTTCAAAAGCTAGCTCAATTCTCACGGGGAGCCAACACACTAGATTCTCCTGTTTCTTACACAGATGGTTTTCTTTCAAGAGATACATTTGTTTTTTCTACGTAGCTGAATAGGTCTATTGGAACTAAAAGAGCCTTTCTCCACGTTGAAATCTATGATTTCCAGGAAGGAGTAAATAAAAAAACTAACTCATTCTCACATGAAAGCAATGTGCTAGATGCTCCTGTTTCTAAGTAGATGGTTTTCCTTTGAGAGATACATGTGTTTCATCAAGTCAGTTGCATAGGCCCATTTGGAACCAAGAGAGCCTATCACCACATTGAGAGATCCACATGGCACTAAGTATTCCTTTCAAAAAGGAACTCAATTCTCACAGGGATACAAATTCTAGAAGCTCCAGAGTGTAACTCACATGATTTGCTTTTCAGACATACTTTATTTTTGTCTACCAACTGAATATGCCTCTTGGAACCAAATTTTTCTTTCTCCTCCTTGAAAACTATGGTTTGAAAGATGTATGCCTTTCGAAAACAAACACAATTCTTACAGGGAAACAATGTGCTGGATGCTCCTGCCATTAACATGGACAGTTTTCTCTCAAGCGATACACTTTTTCATCTAGTCAATTGAATAGGCCTACAGGGAACTTATGAGCTTTTCTCCACTTTGAAAACCATGATTTTCCGCAAGTATTTCTTTCAAAAACTCACTCAAATCTCACTGGGAAACAATGTGGTGGATGCTGCGGCTTCTTACTTTCATGGTTTCATTGGAGAAATTCATTTGTTTCTTCATTTTTGCTGAAGAAGCCTGTTTGGAACAAAATGACTCTTTCTCCCTCTAGAAAACTGATTGGCAGGTAATATTTCTGCATTCGACAGCTATGATTTCCAGGAGTTATTTAACAAAAACTAACTTAATTCTCATGGAAAAAATGTGCTACATGCTGCAGCTTCTAACATAGTTGGTTTTCCTTTGAGAGATACATGTGCGTCGTCAACACAGCTGAACCAGCCTATTTCGATCAAACCAAGTCTATACCTGCCTTGTAGCAACTGAAATGAACTTTCCCTTTCAAAAGCTTCCTCAATGCTCACGGGAAGCCAATGCACTAGATGAAACAGATGGCTTTCTTTCAAGAGATACATTTGTTTTTCCAATGTAGCTGAATAGGCTTATTGGAACTAAAGGAGCCTTTCTCCATGTTGAAAACTGTGATTTCCAGGAAGTATTAAATAAAAAAACGAACTCATTTCTCACATGGAAACAATGTGCTAGATGCTTCTCTTTCTAACTAGATGGTTTTCCTTTGAGAGATACATGTGTTTCATCAACTCAGTTCTATAGGCCTATTTGGAAGAAAGAGAGCCTATGTCCGCATTGAAAAATCACGTGGCAGTAAGAATTCCTTTCAAATACTCATGCAATGCTAACAGGGATACAAAGTCTTGAAGCTCCAGCTTCTAACTCAAGCGATTTTCTTTTCAGAGATACTTTATTTTTGTCCACTCACCTGAATATGCCTCTTGGAACCAAATTTTCCTTTCTTCTCCTTGAAAAACTAACGTTTTCAGGCAGTATTCCTTTCTACAACTGACACAATTCTTACAGAAAACAATTTGCTACATGCTCCTCATATTAACACAGATAGTTTTCTATCAAGCGATACATGTTTTTTGTCAACTCAATTGAATAGGCCTACTGGGAACTTAGGAGCTTTTCTTCACTTTGAAAATCAAGATTTTCAGGAAGTATTTCTTTCAAAAATTCACTCAAATCTCGTTGGGAAACAATGCCCTAGATGCTGCGGCTTCTTACTTTTACAGTTTTCGTTGGAGAGATACATTTGCTTCTTCATTTTTGCTGAAAAGCCTGTTTGGAACAAAACGACTCTTTCTCCCTGTAGAAAACTAAGACTTGCAGGTAGTTTTTCTGTGAACAACCAACTCAATTCTCCATGTAAAAATGTGGAGGAAGCTCCATGTACGAACTCAGATGGCTTTGTTTTGAGAGATACAGGTGTTTCTTCAACTTTGCTGATAAGGCTTATTGGTTACAAAATGAACCTTTCTTTCCTGTGAAAACTATCATCTGCAGGAATATTCCGATCTCTAACTAACTGAATTCTCCAAAGGAAACAATGTGCTAGCTGCAGCCGCTTCTAACTTGGATGGTTTTCTTTGAGAGATACATGGGTGATGTCAACTCGCTTAAGTAGGCCTCTGAACAAAATGACCCTTGCATCACCTTGAAAATTCTACTATTTGGGAAATATGCCTTTCTAAAACAAATTCAATTGCAACAAGTAAACAATGTGCTAATGCTTCAGCTTCTAACCTAGAAGGTTTTCTGTGGTGGGACACATGTGTTTCTCACTCTCCTGAATATGCTTATTTGGGGCAAACAGAGCCACCCTCCCCTTTGAAATACCTATGTTGCAGGAAGCATTCCTCTGAAAAAATGACAGAATTCTCAAAAGGAAACAATGTACTAGAAGCTTCAGCTTCTAACACTGAATGTTTTCTTTTGAGAGATATATGTGCTTGTTCAACATAGGAGAATAGGGTTATCTGGAACAAAATGTGCCTTTATCCACCTTGAAAACTATGATTTTCAGGAAGCATTCCTTTCAAAAACGCACTCCTTTCACACAGGGGAACAAGGTGCTGGAAAGTGTGGCTCCTCACACACATGGTTTTCGTTAGAGAGATCCATGCGATTCTTCAACTTTGCAAGTAGACCTATTGGAAAAAAATGAGCTTTTCTCCACCTTGAAATCTTTGCTTTCCGGGAAGGATTCCTGTCAAAATTTCACTGAATTCTCACAAGGAAACACGATGCTGCATGGTCCTCATTCTAACATAGATGGTTTTGTTTCAAGAGATACATGTGTTTCTTCAACTCAGCTTAATAGCCATATTTAGAGCAAACAGAGTCTATAAACACTTTGAAACACCTAAGTTGCAGGAATAATTCCTTTGAAGAACTAAGTCAATTCTCACAGGGAAACAAAGTGATAGAGGCTCCCCCTTTTAACCCAGATGGATTACTTTGGAGAGATACATGTGCTTCTTCAACTGAATGGAGTAAGCCTCTTTGGAACAAAATGAGGTTTTCAATAGCTTCAAAACTGTGATTTGCAGGAAGTATTATTTTCAAAAATCAACTCAATTCTCATGGGGACACAATGTGGTAGATGCTCCTGATTCCGACACATTTGGATTTTTTGGAGATACAAGTGTTTTATCAACGTAGCTGAAGAGGCATATTTGTAATAAAGAAAGCCTATCTCCATCTTGAAAAACCCTAATTGCAGGAAGTATTACTTTCCAAAACTAACACTGTTCTCACAGGTAAACAATAGGCAGCATGCTGCACCTTCTACCATACACGGTTTTCTTTGCAGAGATACATGTGTTTCTTCAACTCTGATGAATAGGCCTATTTGGAGCCAAGTGAACCAATCTCCACCTTGAAAAACCTACGTTGCCAAAAGTATTCCTCTGATAAACTAACCTGACTCTCAATGGGAAACTGTGCTTCATTCTCCTTCTTCTAAAATAAATGGTTTTCTTTCGAGAGATACATGTGTTTCTTCAACTGAGCTGAATAGGATTGTAGAAGCAAGCAGAGCCTATCTCCACTTTGAAAACTAATTTGCAGGAAGTATTTCCTTCAAAAACTAACTCAATTCTCAGGGAAAAAATGTGGTAGAGGCTGCAGCTTCTATCATAGAAGATTTTGGTGATAGATACATGTGTTTCTTCATGTTTGCTGCAGAGGCCTATTTAGAGCAAAGTGAGCCTATCTCCACCTTGAAGAGCCTAAGAGTCAGGAAGTATTCTGTTCAGAAAATACCACAATTCTCACAGGTAAACAATGCGGTAGATGCTCCTGCTTCTAACTCGGACGACTTTCTTTTGAAATATACATGTTTTTCTTCAACTCAGATGAATAGGCCTATTTGGATCAAACAGAGCCTCTCTCCACCATGAAACACCTAAGCCGCAGGAAGTATTCCTTTCAAAAACTGATGCTGTTCCCACAGGGAAACCAGTTGGTAGATGGTCCTCCTTTTAACACAGATGGTTTTCCGTTGAAAGATATTTGTGTTTCCTCAACATAGCTTTATAGGCCTATTTAGAACTAATTGACATTTCTCCACCTTGAAACTTTGATTTGCTTTAAATACTCCTTTCAAAAGCTAACTGAATTCAGCCTCGGAGACAATGTGCTCAATGCTGCAGCTTCAACATGGATGGTTTTCTTTGGAGAGATCCATGTGTATCTTGAGTGAAGCTGCAGAGCCTGTTTAGATCAAACACAGCCGGTCTTCATCTTGAAACAATAAAGCTGCAGGAAGTCTTCCTTCTCAATACAAACTTAGTCCTCAAAGGGAAACAATGTGCTACAAGCAGCAGCTCCTTGAACAGATGGTTTTCTTTCGAGAGATTTATGTTTTCCTTCAACTTAGCCTTAGCGGTGTAGTAGGAAACAAATGGGCATTTCTCCACCTTGAAAACTGTGATTTCCAGGAAGTATTTCTTTCAGAAACTCACTCAGTTCTCACAGGGAAACAATGCACTAGATGCGGCATTTCTAACAGAGATGGTTTTCTTTTGAGAGGCTTCTGCGTTTCCTCAGCGGAGTTGAATAGGCTGATTTGCAGTAAAGAGAGCCTATCTCCACCTTGAAAACTATGATTTCCAGGAGTTATTAAACAAAAACTAACTTCATTCTCATGGAAAAAATGTGCTAGATGCTGCCGTTTCTGACATTGCTCGTTTTCCTTTGAGAGATACTTGTGCTTCTTCAATACAGCTGAATCGGCCTATTTCGATCAAACTGAGTCTATCTCTGTCTTGTAGCAACTGAAATGAAGTTTCCCTTCAAAAGCTAGCTCAATTCTCACGGGGAGCCAACACACTAGATTCTCCTGTTTCTTACACAGATGGTTTTCTTTCAAGAGATACATTTGTTTTTTCTACGTAGCTGAATAGGTCTATTGGAACTAAAAGAGCCTTTCTCCACGTTGAAATCTATGATTTCCAGGAAGGAGTAAATAAAAAAACTAACTCATTCTCACATGAAAGCAATGTGCTAGATGCTCCTGTTTCTAAGTAGATGGTTTTCCTTTGAGAGATACATGTGTTTCATCAAGTCAGTTGCATAGGCCTATTTGGAACCAAGAGAGCCTATCACCACATTGAGAGATCCACATGGCACTAAGTATTCCTTTCAAAAAGGAACTCAATTCTCACAGGGATACAAATTCTAGAAGCTCCAGAGTGTAACTCACATGATTTGCTTTTCAGACATACTTTATTTTTGTCTACCAACTGAATATGCCTCTTGGAACCAAATTTTTCTTTCTCCTCCTTGAAAACTATGGTTTGAAAGATGTATGCCTTTCGAAAACAAACACAATTCTTACAGGGAAACAATGTGCTGGATGCTCCTGCCATTAACATGGACAGTTTTCTCTCAAGCGATACACTTTTTCATCTAGTCAATTGAATAGGCCTACAGGGAACTTATGAGCTTTTCTCCACTTTGAAAACCATGATTTTCCGCAAGTATTTCTTTCAAAAACTCACTCAAATCTCACTGGGAAACAATGTGGTGGATGCTGCGGCTTCTTACTTTCATGGTTTCATTGGAGAGATTCATTTGTTTCTTCATTTTTGCAGAAGAAGCCTGTTTGGAACAAAATGACTCTTTCTCCCTCTAGAAAACTGATTGGCAGGTAATATTTCTGCATTCGACAGCTATGATTTCCAGGAGTTATTTAACAAAAACTAACTTAATTCTCATGGAAAAAATGTGCTACATGCTGCAGCTTCTAACATAGTTGGTTTTCCTTTGAGAGATACATGTGCGTTGTCAACACAGCTGAACCAGCCTATTTCGATCAAACCAAGTCTATACCTGCCTTGTAGCAACTGAAATGAACTTTCCCTTTCAAAAGCTACCTCAATGCTCACGGGAAGCCAATGCACTAGATGAAACAGATGGCTTTCTTTCAAGAGATACATTTGTTTTTCCAATGTAGCTGAATAGGCTTATTGGAACTAAAGGAGCCTTTCTCCATGTTGAAAACTGTGATTTCCAGGAAGTATTAAATAAAAAAACGAACTCATTTCTCACATGGAAACAATGTGCTAGATGCTTCTCTTTCTAACTAGATGGTTTTCCTTTGAGAGATACATGTGTTTCATCAACTCAGTTCTATAGGCCTATTTGGAAGAAAGAGAGCCTATGTCCGCATTGAAAAATCACGTGGCAGTAAGAATTCCTTTCAAATACTCATGCAATGCTAACAGGGATACAAAGTCTTGAAGCTCCAGCTTCTAACTCAAGCGATTTTCTTTTCAGAGATACTTTATTTTTGTCCACTCACCTGAATATGCCTCTTGGAACCAAATTTTCCTTTCTCCTCCTTGAAAAACTAACCTTTTCAGGCAGTATTCCTTTCTACAACTGACACAATTCTTACAGAAAACAATTTGCTACATGCTCCTCATATTAACACAGATAGTTTTCTATCAAGCGATACATGTTTTTTGTCAACTCAATTGAATAGGCCTACTGGGAACTTAGGAGCTTTTCTTCACTTTGAAAATCAAGATTTTCAGGAAGTATTTCTTTCAAAAATTCACTCAAATCTCGTTGGGAAACAATGCCCTAGATGCTGCGGCTTCTTACTTTTACAGTTTTCGTTGGAGAGATACATTTGTTTCTTCATTTTTGCTGAAAAGCCTGTTTGGAACAAAACGACTCTTTCTCCCTGTAGAAAACTAAGACTTGCAGGTAGTTTTTCTGTGAACAACCAACTCAATTCTCCATGTAAAAATGTGGAGGAAGCTCCATGTACGAACTCAGATGGCTTTGTTTTGAGAGATACAGGTGTTTCTTCAACTTTGCTGATAAGGCTTATTGGTTACAAAATGAACCTTTCTTTCCTGTGAAAACTATCATCTGCAGGAATATTCCGATCTCTAACTAACTGAATTCTCCAAAGGAAACAATGTGCTAGCTGCAGCCGCTTCTAACTTGGATGGTTTTCTTTGAGAGATACATGGGTGATGTCAACTCGCTTAAGTAGGCCTCTGAACAAAATGACCCTTGCATCACCTTGAAAATTCTACTATTTGGGAAATATGCCTTTCTAAAACAAATTCAATTGCAACAAGTAAACAATGTGCTAATGCTTCAGCTTCTAACCTAGAAGGTTTTCTGTGGTGGGACACATGTGTTTCTCACTCTCCTGAATATGCTTATTTGGGGCAAACAGAGCCACCCTCCCCTTTGAAATACCTATGTTGCAGGAAGCATTCCTCTGAAAAAATGACAGAATTCTCAAAAGGAAACAATGTACTAGAAGCTTCAGCTTCTAACACTGAATGTTTTCTTTTGAGAGATATATGTGCTTGTTCAACATAGGAGAATAGGGTTATCTGGAACAAAATGTGCCTTTACCCACCTTGAAAACTATGATTTTCAGGAAGCATTCCTTTCAAAAACGCACTCCTTTCACACAGGGGAACAAGGTGCTGGAAAGTGTGGCTCCTCACACACATGGTTTTCGTTAGAGAGATCCATGCGATTCTTCAACTTTGCAAGTAGACCTATTGGAAAAAAATGAGCTTTTCTCCACCTTGAAATCTTTGCTTTCTGGAAAGGATTCCTATCAAAATTTGACTCAGTTCTCACAAGGAAACACGATGCTGCATGGTCCTCATTCTAACATAGATGGTTTTGTTTCAAGAGATACATGTGTTTCTTCAACTCAGCTTAATAGCCATATTTAGAGCAAACAGAGTCTATAAACACTTTGAAACACCTAAGTTGCAGGAATAATTCCTTTGAAGAACTAAGTCAATCCTCACAGGGAAACAAAGTGATAGAGGCTCCCCCTTTTAACCCAGATGGATTACTTTGGAGAGATACATGTGCTTCTTCAACTGAATGGAGTAAGCCTCTTTGGAACAAAATGAGGTTTTCAATAGCTTCAAAACTGTGATTTGCAGGAAGTATTATTTTCAAAAATCAACTCAATTCTCATGGGGACACAATGTGGTAGATGCTCCTGATTCCGACACATTTGGATTTTTTCGAGATACAAGTGTTTTATCAACGTAGCTGAAGAGGCATATTTGTAATAAAGAAAGCCTATCTCCATCTTGAAAAACCCTAATTGCAGGAAGTATTACTTTCCAAAACTAACACTGTTCTCACAGGTAAACAATAGGCAGCATGCTGCACCTTCTACCATACACGGTTTTCTTTGCAGAGATACATGTGTTTCTTCAACTCTGATGAATAGGCCTATTTGGAGCCAAGTGAACCAATCTCCACCTTGAAAAACCTACGTTGCCAAAAGTATTCCTCTGATAAACTAACCTGACTCTCAATGGGAAACTGTGCTTCATTCTCCTTCTTCTAAAATAAATGGTTTTCTTTCGAGAGATACATGTGTTTCTTTAACTGAGCTGAATAGGATTGTAGAAGCAAGCAGAGCCTATCTCCACTTTGAAAACTAATTTGCAGGAAGTATTTCCTTCAAAAACTAACTCAATTCTCAGGGAAAAAATGTGGTAGAGGCTGCAGCTTCTATCATAGAAGATTTTGGTGATAGATACATGTGTTTCTTCATGTTTGCTGCAGAGGCCTATTTAGAGCAAAGTGAGCCTATCTCCACCTTGAAGAGCCTAAGAGTCAGGAAGTATTCTGTTCAGAAAATGCCACAATTCTCACAGGTAAACAATGCGGTAGATGCTCCTGCTTCTAACTCGGACGACTTTCTTTTGAAATATACATGTTTTTCTTCAACTCAGATGAATAGGCCTATTTGGATCAAACAGAGCCTCTCTCCACCATGAAACACCTAAGCCGCAGGAAGTATTCCTTTCAAAAACTGATGCTGTTCCCACAGGGAAACCAGTTGGTAGATGGTCCTCCTTTTAACACAGATGGTTTTCCGTTGAAAGATATTTGTGTTTCCTCAACATAGCTTTATAGGCCTATTTAGAACTAATTGACATTTCTCCACCTTGAAACTTTGATTTGCTTTAAATACTCCTTTCAAAAGCTAACTGAATTCAGCCTCGGAGACAATGTGCTCAATGCTGCAGCTTCAACATGGATGGTTTTCTTTGGAGAGATCCATGTGTATCTTGAGTGAAGCTGCAGAGCCTGTTTAGATCAAACACAGCCGGTCTTCATCTTGAAACAATAAAGCTGCAGGAAGTCTTCCTTCTCAATACAAACTTAGTCCTCAAAGGGAAACAATGTGCTACAAGCAGCAGCTCCTTGAACAGATGGTTTTCTTTCGAGAGATTTATGTTTTCCTTCAACTTAGCCTTAGCGGTGTAGTAGGAAACAAATGGGCATTTCTCCACCTTGAAAACTGTGATTTCCAGGAAGTATTTCTTTCAGAAACTCACTCAGTTCTCACAGGGAAACAATGCACTAGATGCGGCATTTCTAACAGAGATGGTTTTCTTTTGAGAGGCTTCTGCGTTTCCTCAGCGGAGTTGAATAGGCTGATTTGCAGTAAAGAGAGCCTATCTCCACCTTGAAAACTATGATTTCCAGGAGTTATTAAACAAAAACTAACTTAATTCTCATGGAAAAAATGTGCTAGATGCTGCCGTTTCTGACATTGCTCGTTTTCCTTTGAGAGATACTTGTGCTTCTTCAATACAGCTGAATCGGCCTATTTCGATCAAACTGAGTCTATCTCTGTCTTGTAGCAACTGAAATGAAGTTTCCCTTCAAAAGCTAGCTCAATTCTCACGGGGAGCCAACACACTAGATTCTCCTGTTTCTTACACAGATGGTTTTCTTTCAAGAGATACATTTGTTTTTTCTACGTAGCTGAATAGGTCTATTGGAACTAAAAGAGCCTTTCTCCACGTTGAAATCTATGATTTCCAGGAAGGAGTAAATAAAAAAACTAACTCATTCTCACATGAAAGCAATGTGCTAGATGCTCCTGTTTCTAAGTAGATGGTTTTCCTTTGAGAGATACATGTGTTTCATCAAGTCAGTTGCATAGGCCTATTTGGAACCAAGAGAGCCTATCACCACATTGAGAGATCCACATGGCACAAAGTATTCCTTTCAAAAAGGAACTCAATTCTCACAGGGATACAAATTCTAGAAGCTCCAGAGTGTAACTCACATGATTTGCTTTTCAGACATACTTTATTTTTGTCTACCAACTGAATATGCCTCTTGGAACCAAATTTTTCTTTCTCCTCCTTGAAAACTATGGTTTGAAAGATGTATGCCTTTCGAAAACAAACACAATTCTTACAGGGAAACAATGTGCTGGATGCTCCTGCCATTAACATGGACAGTTTTCTCTCAAGCGATACACTTTTTCATCTAGTCAATTGAATAGGCCTACAGGAAACTTATGAGCTTTTCTCCACTTTGAAAACCATGATTTTCCGCAAGTATTTCTTTCAAAAACTCACTCAAATCTCACTGGGAAACAATGTGGTGGATGCTGCGGCTTCTTACTTTCATGGTTTCATTGGAGAAATTCATTTGTTTCTTCATTTTTGCAGAAGAAGCCTGTTTGGAACAAAATGACTCTTTCTCCCTCTAGAAAACTGATTGGCAGGTAATATTTCTGCATTCGACAGCTATGATTTCCAGGAGTTATTTAACAAAAATTAACTTAATTCTCATGGAAAAAATGTGCTACATGCTGCAGCTTCTAACATAGTTGGTTTTCCTTTGAGAGATACATGTGCGTCGTCAACACAGCTGAACCAGCCTATTTCGATCAAACCAAGTCTATACCTGCCTTGTAGCAACTGAAATGATCTTTCCCTTTCAAAAGCTTCCTCAATGCTCACGGGAAGCCAATGCACTAGATGAAACAGATGGCTTTCTTTCAAGAGATACATTTGTTTTTCCAATGTAGCTGAATAGGCTTATTGGAACTAAAGGAGCCTTTCTCCATGTTGAAAACTGTGATTTCCAGGAAGTATTAAATAAAAAAACGAACTCATTTCTCACATGGAAACAATGTGCTAGATGCTTCTCTTTCTAACTAGATGGTTTTCCTTTGAGAGATACATGTGTTTCATCAACTCAGTTCTATAGGCCTATTTGGAAGAAAGAGAGCCTATGTCCGCATTGAAAAATCACGTGGCAGTAAGAATTCCTTTCAAATACTCATGCAATGCTAACAGGGATACAAAGTCTTGAAGCTCCAGCTTCTAACTCAAGCAATTTTCTTTTCAGAGATACTTTATTTTTGTCCACTCACCTGAATATGCCTCTTGGAACCAAATTTTCCTTTCTTCTCCTTGAAAAACTAACGTTTTCAGGCAGTATTCCTTTCTACAACTGACACAATTCTTACAGAAAACAATTTGCTACATGCTCCTCATATTAACACAGATAGTTTTCTATCAAGCGATACATGTTTTTTGTCAACTCAATTGAATAGGCCTACTGGGAACTTAGGAGCTTTTCTTCACTTTGAAAATCAAGATTTTCAGGAAGTATTTCTTTCAAAAATTCACTCAAATCTCGTTGGGAAACAATGCCCTAGATGCTGCGGCTTCTTACTTTTACAGTTTTCGTTGGAGAGATACATTTGTTTCTTCATTTTTGCTGAAAAGCCTGTTTGGAACAAAACGACTCTTTCTCCCTGTAGAAAACTAAGACTTGCAGGTAGTTTTTCTGTGAACAACCAACTCAATTCTCCATGTAAAAATGTGGAGGAAGCTCCATGTACGAACTCAGATGGCTTTGTTTTGAGAGATACAGGTGTTTCTTCAACTTTGCTGATAAGGCTTATTGGTTACAAAATGAACCTTTCTTTCCTGTGAAAACTATCATCTGCAGGAATATTCCGATCTCTAACTAACTGAATTCTCCAAAGGAAACAATGTGCTAGCTGCAGCCGCTTCTAACTTGGATGGTTTTCTTTGAGAGATACATGGGTGATGTCAACTCGCTTAAGTAGGCCTCTGAACAAAATGACCCTTGCATCACCTTGAAAATTCTACTATTTGGGAAATATGCCTTTCTAAAACAAATTCAATTGCAACAAGTAAACAATGTGCTAATGCTTCAGCTTCTAACCTAGAAGGTTTTCTGTGGTGGGACACATGTGTTTCTCACTCTCCTGAATATGCTTATTTGGGGCAAACAGAGCCACCCTCCCCTTTGAAATACCTATGTTGCAGGAAGCATTCCTCTGAAAAAATGACAGAATTCTCAAAAGGAAACAATGTACTAGAAGCTTCAGCTTCTAACACTGAATGTTTTCTTTTGAGAGATATATGTGCTTGTTCAACATAGGAGAATAGGGTTATCTGGAACAAAATGTGCCTTTACCCACCTTGAAAACTATGATTTTCAGGAAGCATTCCTTTCAAAAACGCACTCCTTTCACACAGGGGAACAAGGTGCTGGAAAGTGTGGCTCCTCACACACATGGTTTTCGTTAGAGAGATCCATGCGATTCTTCAACTTTGCAAGTAGACCTATTGGAAAAAAATGAGCTTTTCTCCACCTTGAAATCTTTGCTTTCTGGAAAGGATTCCTATCAAAATTTGACTCAGTTCTCACAAGGAAACACGATGCTGCATGGTCCTCATTCTAACATAGATGGTTTTGTTTCAAGAGATACATGTGTTTCTTCAACTCAGCTTAATAGCCATATTTAGAGCAAACAGAGTCTATAAACACTTTGAAACACCTAAGTTGCAGGAATAATTCCTTTGAAGAACTAAGTCAATCCTCACAGGGAAACAAAGTGATAGAGGCTCCCCCTTTTAACCCAGATGGATTACTTTGGAGAGATACATGTGCTTCTTCAACTGAATGGAGTAAGCCTCTTTGGAACAAAATGAGGTTTTCAATAGCTTCAAAACTGTGATTTGCAGGAAGTATTATTTTCAAAAATCAACTCAATTCTCATGGGGACACAATGTGGTAGATGCTCCTGATTCCGACACATTTGGATTTTTTCGAGATACAAGTGTTTTATCAACGTAGCTGAAGAGGCATATTTGTAATAAAGAAAGCCTATCTCCATCTTGAAAAACCCTAATTGCAGGAAGTATTACTTTCCAAAACTAACACTGTTCTCACAGGTAAACAATAGGCAGCATGCTGCACCTTCTACCATACACGGTTTTCTTTGCAGAGATACATGTGTTTCTTCAACTCTGATGAATAGGCCTATTTGGAGCCAAGTGAACCAATCTCCACCTTGAAAAACCTACGTTGCCAAAAGTATTCCTCTGATAAACTAACCTGACTCTCAATGGGAAACTGTGCTTCATTCTCCTTCTTCTAAAATAAATGGTTTTCTTTCGAGAGATACATGTGTTTCTTCAACTGAGCTGAATAGGATTGTAGAAGCAAGCAGAGCCTATCTCCACTTTGAAAACTAATTTGCAGGAAGTATTTCCTTCAAAAACTAACTCAATTCTCAGGGAAAAAATGTGGTAGAGGCTGCAGCTTCTATCATAGAAGATTTTGGTGATAGATACATGTGTTTCTTCATGTTTGCTGCAGAGGCCTATTTAGAGCAAAGTGAGCCTATCTCCACCTTGAAGAGCCTAAGAGTCAGGAAGTATTCTGTTCAGAAAATACCACAATTCTCACAGGTAAACAATGCGGTAGATGCTCCTGCTTCTAACTCGGACGACTTTCTTTTGAAATATACATGTTTTTCTTCAACTCAGATGAATAGGCCTATTTGGATCAAACAGAGCCTCTCTCCACCATGAAACACCTAAGCCGCAGGAAGTATTCCTTTCAAAAACTGATGCTGTTCCCACAGGGAAACCAGTTGGTAGATGGTCCTCCTTTTAACACAGATGGTTTTCCGTTGAAAGATATTTGTGTTTCCTCAACATAGCTTTATAGGCCTATTTAGAACTAATTGACATTTCTCCACCTTGAAACTTTGATTTGCTTTAAATACTCCTTTCAAAAGCTAACTGAATTCAGCCTCGGAGACAATGTGCTCAATGCTGCAGCTTCAACATGGATGGTTTTCTTTGGAGAGATCCATGTGTATCTTGAGTGAAGCTGCAGAGCCTGTTTAGATCAAACACAGCCGGTCTTCATCTTGAAACAATAAAGCTGCAGGAAGTCTTCCTTCTCAATACAAACTTAGTCCTCAAAGGGAAACAATGTGCTACAAGCAGCAGCTCCTTGAACAGATGGTTTTCTTTCGAGAGATTTATGTTTTCCTTCAACTTAGCCTTAGCGGTGTAGTAGGAAACAAATGGGCATTTCTCCACCTTGAAAACTGTGATTTCCAGGAAGTATTTCTTTCAGAAACTCACTCAGTTCTCACAGGGAAACAATGCACTAGATGCGGCATTTCTAACAGAGATGGTTTTCTTTTGAGAGGCTTCTGCGTTTCCTCAGCGGAGTTGAATAGGCTGATTTGCAGTAAAGAGAGCCTATCTCCACCTTGAAAACTATGATTTCCAGGAGTTATTAAACAAAAACTAACTTAATTCTCATGGAAAAAATGTGCTAGATGCTGCCGTTTCTGACATTGCTCGTTTTCCTTTGAGAGATACTTGTGCTTCTTCAATACAGCTGAATCGGCCTATTTCGATCAAACTGAGTCTATCTCTGTCTTGTAGCAACTGAAATGAAGTTTCCCTTCAAAAGCTAGCTCAATTCTCACGGGGAGCCAACACACTAGATTCTCCTGTTTCTTACACAGATGGTTTTCTTTCAAGAGATACATTTGTTTTTTCTACGTAGCTGAATAGGTCTATTGGAACTAAAAGAGCCTTTCTCCACGTTGAAATCTATGATTTCCAGGAAGGAGTAAATAAAAAAACTAACTCATTCTCACATGAAAGCAATGTGCTAGATGCTCCTGTTTCTAAGTAGATGGTTTTCCTTTGAGAGATACATGTGTTTCATCAAGTCAGTTGCATAGGCCTATTTGGAACCAAGAGAGCCTATCACCACATTGAGAGATCCACATGGCACAAAGTATTCCTTTCAAAAAGGAACTCAATTCTCACAGGGATACAAATTCTAGAAGCTCCAGAGTGTAACTCACATGATTTGCTTTTCAGACATACTTTATTTTTGTCTACCAACTGAATATGCCTCTTGGAACCAAATTTTTCTTTCTCCTCCTTGAAAACTATGGTTTGAAAGATGTATGCCTTTCGAAAACAAACACAATTCTTACAGGGAAACAATGTGCTGGATGCTCCTGCCATTAACATGGACAGTTTTCTCTCAAGCGATACACTTTTTCATCTAGTCAATTGAATAGGCCTACAGGAAACTTATGAGCTTTTCTCCACTTTGAAAACCATGATTTTCCGCAAGTATTTCTTTCAAAAACTCACTCAAATCTCACTGGGAAACAATGTGGTGGATGCTGCGGCTTCTTACTTTCATGGTTTCATTGGAGAAATTCATTTGTTTCTTCATTTTTGCAGAAGAAGCCTGTTTGGAACAAAATGACTCTTTCTCCCTCTAGAAAACTGATTGGCAGGTAATATTTCTGCATTCGACAGCTATGATTTCCAGGAGTTATTTAACAAAAACTAACTTAATTCTCATGGAAAAAATGTGCTACATGCTGCAGCTTCTAACATAGTTGGTTTTCCTTTGAGAGATACATGTGCGTCGTCAACACAGCTGAACCAGCCTATTTCGATCAAACCAAGTCTATACCTGCCTTGTAGCAACTGAAATGATCTTTCCCTTTCAAAAGCTTCCTCAATGCTCACGGGAAGCCAATGCACTAGATGAAACAGATGGCTTTCTTTCAAGAGATACATTTGTTTTTCCAATGTAGCTGAATAGGCTTATTGGAACTAAAGGAGCCTTTCTCCATGTTGAAAACTGTGATTTCCAGGAAGTATTAAATAAAAAAACGAACTCATTTCTCACATGGAAACAATGTGCTAGATGCTTCTCTTTCTAACTAGATGGTTTTCCTTTGAGAGATACATGTGTTTCATCAACTCAGTTCTATAGGCCTATTTGGAAGAAAGAGAGCCTATGTCCGCATTGAAAAATCACGTGGCAGTAAGAATTCCTTTCAAATACTCATGCAATGCTAACAGGGATACAAAGTCTTGAAGCTCCAGCTTCTAACTCAAGCAATTTTCTTTTCAGAGATACTTTATTTTTGTCCACTCACCTGAATATGCCTCTTGGAACCAAATTTTCCTTTCTTCTCCTTGAAAAACTAACGTTTTCAGGCAGTATTCCTTTCTACAACTGACACAATTCTTACAGAAAACAATTTGCTACATGCTCCTCATATTAACACAGATAGTTTTCTATCAAGCGATACATGTTTTTTGTCAACTCAATTGAATAGGCCTACTGGGAACTTAGGAGCTTTTCTTCACTTTGAAAATCAAGATTTTCAGGAAGTATTTCTTTCAAAAATTCACTCAAATCTCGTTGGGAAACAATGCCCTAGATGCTGCGGCTTCTTACTTTTACAGTTTTCGTTGGAGAGATACATTTGTTTCTTCATTTTTGCTGAAAAGCCTGTTTGGAACAAAACGACTCTTTCTCCCTGTAGAAAACTAAGACTTGCAGGTAGTTTTTCTGTGAACAACCAACTCAATTCTCCATGTAAAAATGTGGAGGAAGCTCCATGTACGAACTCAGATGGCTTTGTTTTGAGAGATACAGGTGTTTCTTCAACTTTGCTGATAAGGCTTATTGGTTACAAAATGAACCTTTCTTTCCTGTGAAAACTATCATCTGCAGGAATATTCCGATCTCTAACTAACTGAATTCTCCAAAGGAAACAATGTGCTAGCTGCAGCCGCTTCTAACTTGGATGGTTTTCTTTGAGAGATACATGGGTGATGTCAACTCGCTTAAGTAGGCTTCTGAACAAAATGACCCTTGCATCACCTTGAAAATTCTACTATTTGGGAAATATGCCTTTCTAAAACAAATTCAATTGCAACAAGTAAACAATGTGCTAATGCTTCAGCTTCTAACCTAGAAGGTTTTCTGTGGTGGGACACATGTGTTTCTCACTCTCCTGAATATGCTTATTTGGGGCAAACAGAGCCACCCTCCCCTTTGAAATACCTATGTTGCAGGAAGCATTCCTCTGAAAAAATGACAGAATTCTCAAAAGGAAACAATGTACTAGAAGCTTCAGCTTCTAACACTGAATGTTTTCTTTTGAGAGATATATGTGCTTGTTCAACATAGGAGAATAGGGTTATCTGGAACAAAATGTGCCTTTATCCACCTTGAAAACTATGATTTTCAGGAAGCATTCCTTTCAAAAACGCACTCCTTTCACACAGGGGAACAAGGTGCTGGAAAGTGTGGCTCCTCACACACATGGTTTTCGTTAGAGAGATCCATGCGATTCTTCAACTTTGCAAGTAGACCTATTGGAAAAAAATGAGCTTTTCTCCACCTTGAAATCTTTGCTTTCTGGGAAGGATTCCTGTCAAAATTTCACTGAATTCTCACAAGGAAACACGATGCTGCATGGTCCTCATTCTAACATAGATGGTTTTGTTTCAAGAGATACATGTGTTTCTTCAACTCAGCTTAATAGCCATATTTAGAGCAAACAGAGTCTATAAACACTTTGAAACACCTAAGTTGCAGGAATAATTCCTTTGAAGAACTAAGTCAATTCTCACAGGGAAACAAAGTGATAGAGGCTCCCCCTTTTAACCCAGATGGATTACTTTGGAGAGATACATGTGCTTCTTCAACTGAATGGAGTAAGCCTCTTTGGAACAAAATGAGGTTTTCAATAGCTTCAAAACTGTGATTTGCAGGAAGTATTATTTTCAAAAATCAACTCAATTCTCATGGGGACACAATGTGGTAGATGCTCCTGATTCCGACACATTTGGATTTTTTGGAGATACAAGTGTTTTATCAACGTAGCTGAAGAGGCATATTTGTAATAAAGAAAGCCTATCTCCATCTTGAAAAACCCTAATTGCAGGAAGTATTACTTTCCAAAACTAACACTGTTCTCACAGGTAAACAATAGGCAGCATGCTGCACCTTCTACCATACACGGTTTTCTTTGCAGAGATACATGTGTTTCTTCAACTCTGATGAATAGGCCTATTTGGAGCCAAGTGAACCAATCTCCACCTTGAAAAACCTACGTTGCCAAAAGTATTCCTCTGATAAACTAACCTGACTCTCAATGGGAAACTGTGCTTCATTCTCCTTCTTCTAAAATAAATGGTTTTCTTTCGAGAGATACATGTGTTTCTTCAACTGAGCTGAATAGGATTGTAGAAGCAAGCAGAGCCTATCTCCACTTTGAAAACTAATTTGCAGGAAGTATTTCCTTCAAAAACTAACTCAATTCTCAGGGAAAAAATGTGGTAGAGGCTGCAGCTTCTATCATAGAAGATTTTGGTGATAGATACATGTGTTTCTTCATGTTTGCTGCAGAGGCCTATTTAGAGCAAAGTGAGCCTATCTCCACCTTGAAGAGCCTAAGAGTCAGGAAGTATTCTGTTCAGAAAATACCACAATTCTCACAGGTAAACAATGCGGTAGATGCTCCTGCTTCTAACTCGGACGACTTTCTTTTGAAATATACATGTTTTTCTTCAACTCAGATGAATAGGCCTATTTGGATCAAACAGAGCCTCTCTCCACCATGAAACACCTAAGCCGCAGGAAGTATTCCTTTCAAAAACTGATGCTGTTCCCACAGGGAAACCAGTTGGTAGATGGTCCTCCTTTTAACACAGATGGTTTTCCGTTGAAAGATATTTGTGTTTCCTCAACATAGCTTTATAGGCCTATTTAGAACTAATTGACATTTCTCCACCTTGAAACTTTGATTTGCTTTAAATACTCCTTTCAAAAGCTAACTGAATTCAGCCTCGGAGACAATGTGCTCAATGCTGCAGCTTCAACATGGATGGTTTTCTTTGGAGAGATCCATGTGTATCTTGAGTGAAGCTGCAGAGCCTGTTTAGATCAAACACAGCCGGTCTTCATCTTGAAACAATAAAGCTGCAGGAAGTCTTCCTTCTCAATACAAACTTAGTCCTCAAAGGGAAACAATGTGCTACAAGCAGCAGCTCCTTGAACAGATGGTTTTCTTTCGAGAGATTTATGTTTTCCTTCAACTTAGCCTTAGCGGTGTAGTAGGAAACAAATGGGCATTTCTCCACCTTGAAAACTGTGATTTCCAGGAAGTATTTCTTTCAGAAACTCACTCAGTTCTCACAGGGAAACAATGCACTAGATGCGGCATTTCTAACAGAGATGGTTTTCTTTTGAGAGGCTTCTGCGTTTCCTCAGCGGAGTTGAATAGGCTGATTTGCAGTAAAGAGAGCCTATCTCCACCTTGAAAACTATGATTTCCAGGAGTTATTAAACAAAAACTAACTTAATTCTCATGGAAAAAATGTGCTAGATGCTGCCGTTTCTGACATTGCTCGTTTTCCTTTGAGAGATACTTGTGCTTCTTCAATACAGCTGAATCGGCCTATTTCGATCAAACTGAGTCTATCTCTGTCTTGTAGCAACTGAAATGAAGTTTCCCTTCAAAAGCTAGCTCAATTCTCACGGGGAGCCAACACACTAGATTCTCCTGTTTCTTACACAGATGGTTTTCTTTCAAGAGATACATTTGTTTTTTCTACGTAGCTGAATAGGTCTATTGGAACTAAAAGAGCCTTTCTCCACGTTGAAATCTATGATTTCCAGGAAGGAGTAAATAAAAAAACTAACTCATTCTCACATTAAAGCAATGTGCTAGATGCTCCTGTTTCTAAGTAGATGGTTTTCCTTTGAGAGATACATGTGTTTCATCAAGTCAGTTGCATAGGCCTATTTGGAACCAAGAGAGCCTATCACCACATTGAGAGATCCACATGGCACTAAGTATTCCTTTCAAAAAGGAACTCAATTCTCACAGGGATACAAATTCTAGAAGCTCCAGAGTGTAACTCACATGATTTGCTTTTCAGACATACTTTATTTTTGTCTACCAACTGAATATGCCTCTTGGAACCAAATTTTTCTTTCTCCTCCTTGAAAACTATGGTTTGAAAGATGTATGCCTTTCGAAAACAAACACAATTCTTACAGGGAAACAATGTGCTGGATGCTCCTGCCATTAACATGGACAGTTTTCTCTCAAGCGATACACTTTTTCATCTAGTCAATTGAATAGGCCTACAGGGAACTTATGAGCTTTTCTCCACTTTGAAAACCATGATTTTCCGCAAGTATTTCTTTCAAAAACTCACTCAAATCTCACTGGGAAACAATGTGGTGGATGCTGCGGCTTCTTACTTTCATGGTTTCATTGGAGAAATTCATTTGTTTCTTCATTTTTGCAGAAGAAGCCTGTTTGGAACAAAATGACTCTTTCTCCCTCTAGAAAACTGATTGGCAGGTAATATTTCTGCATTCGACAGCTATGATTTCCAGGAGTTATTTAACAAAAACTAACTTAATTCTCATGGAAAAAATGTGCTACATGCTGCAGCTTCTAACATAGTTGGTTTTCCTTTGAGAGATACATGTGCGTTGTCAACACAGCTGAACCAGCCTATTTCGATCAAACCAAGTCTATACCTGCCTTGTAGCAACTGAAATGAACTTTCCCTTTCAAAAGCTACCTCAATGCTCACGGGAAGCCAATGCACTAGATGAAACAGATGGCTTTCTTTCAAGAGATACATTTGTTTTTCCAATGTAGCTGAATAGGCTTATTGGAACTAAAGGAGCCTTTCTCCATGTTGAAAACTGTGATTTCCAGGAAGTATTAAATAAAAAAAGAACTCATTTCTCACATGGAAACAATGTGCTAGATGCTTCTCTTTCTAACTAGATGGTTTTCCTTTGAGAGATACATGTGTTTCATCAACTCAGTTCTATAGGCCTATTTGGAAGAAAGAGAGCCTATGTCCGCATTGAAAAATCACGTGGCAGTAAGAATTCCTTTCAAATACTCATGCAATGCTAACAGGGATACAAAGTCTTGAAGCTCCAGCTTCTAACTCAAGCGATTTTCTTTTCAGAGATACTTTATTTTTGTCCACTCACCTGAATATGCCTCTTGGAACCAAATTTTCCTTTCTCCTCCTTGAAAAACTAACCTTTTCAGGCAGTATTCCTTTCTACAACTGACACAATTCTTACAGAAAACAATTTGCTACATGCTCCTCATATTAACACAGATAGTTTTCTATCAAGCGATACATGTTTTTTGTCAACTCAATTGAATAGGCCTACTGGGAACTTAGGAGCTTTTCTTCACTTTGAAAATCAAGATTTTCAGGAAGTATTTCTTTCAAAAATTCACTCAAATCTCGTTGGGAAACAATGCCCTAGATGCTGCGGCTTCTTACTTTTACAGTTTTCGTTGGAGAGATACATTTGTTTCTTCATTTTTGCTGAAAAGCCTGTTTGGAACAAAACGACTCTTTCTCCCTGTAGAAAACTAAGACTTGCAGGTAGTTTTTCTGTGAACAACCAACTCAATTCTCCATGTAAAAATGTGGAGGAAGCTCCATGTACGAACTCAGATGGCTTTGTTTTGAGAGATACAGGTGTTTCTTCAACTTTGCTGATAAGGCTTATTGGTTACAAAATGAACCTTTCTTTCCTGTGAAAACTATCATCTGCAGGAATATTCCGATCTCTAACTAACTGAATTCTCCAAAGGAAACAATGTGCTAGCTGCAGCCGCTTCTAACTTGGATGGTTTTCTTTGAGAGATACATGGGTGATGTCAACTCGCTTAAGTAGGCCTCTGAACAAAATGACCCTTGCATCACCTTGAAAATTCTACTGTTTGGGAAATATGCCTTTCTAAAACAAATTCAATTGCAACAAGTAAACAATGTGCTAATGCTTCAGCTTCTAACCTAGAAGGTTTTCTGTGGTGGGACACATGTGTTTCTCACTCTCCTGAATATGCTTATTTGGGGCAAACAGAGCCACCCTCCCCTTTGAAATACCTATGTTGCAGGAAGCATTCCTCTGAAAAAATGACAGAATTCTCAAAAGGAAACAATGTACTAGAAGCTTCAGCTTCTAACACTGAATGTTTTCTTTTGAGAGATATATGTGCTTGTTCAACATAGGAGAATAGGGTTATCTGGAACAAAATGTGCCTTTATCCACCTTGAAAACTATGATTTTCAGGAAGCATTCCTTTCAAAAACGCACTCCTTTCACACAGGGGAACAAGGTGCTGGAAAGTGTGGCTCCTCACACACATGGTTTTCGTTAGAGAGATCCATGCGATTCTTCAACTTTGCAAGTCGACCTATTGGAAAAAAATGAGCTTTTCTCCACCTTGAAATCTTTGCTTTCCGGGAAGGATTCCTGTCAAAATTTCACTGAATTCTCACAAGGAAACACGATGCTGCATGGTCCTCATTCTAACATAGATGGTTTTGTTTCAAGAGATACATGTGTTTCTTCAACTCAGCTTAATAGCCATATTTAGAGCAAACAGAGTCTATAAACACTTTGAAACACCTAAGTTGCAGGAATAATTCCTTTGAAGAACTAAGTCAATTCTCACAGGGAAACAAAGTGATAGAGGCTCCCCCTTTTAACCCAGATGGATTACTTTGGAGAGATACATGTGCTTCTTCAACTGAATGGAGTATGCCTCTTTGGAACAAAATGAGGTTTTCAATAGCTTCAAAACTGTGATTTGCAGGAAGTATTATTTTCAAAAATCAACTCAATTCTCATGGGGACACAATGTGGTAGATGCTCCTGATTCCGACACATTTGGATTTTTTGGAGATACAAGTGTTTTATCAACGTAGCTGAAGAGGCATATTTGTAATAAAGAAAGCCTATCTCCATCTTGAAAAACCCTAATTGCAGGAAGTATTACTTTCCAAAACTAACACTCTTCTCACAGGTAAACAATAGGCAGCATGCTGCACCTTCTACCATACACGGTTTTCTTTGCAGAGATACATGTGTTTCTTCAACTCTGATGAATAGGCCTATTTGGAGCCAAGTGAACCAATCTCCACCTTGAAAAACCTACGTTGCCAAAAGTATTCCTCTGATAAACTAACCTGACTCTCAATGGGAAACTGTGCTTCATTCTCCTTCTTCTAAAATAAATGGTTTTCTTTCGAGAGATACATGTGTTTCTTCAACTGAGCTGAATAGGCCTGTAGAAGCAAGCAGAGCCTATCTCCACTTTGAAAACTAATTTGCAGGAAGTATTTCCTTCAAAAACTAACTCAATTCTCAGGGAAAAAATGTGGTAGAGGCTGCAGCTTCTATCATAGAAGATTTTGGTGATAGATACATGTGTTTCTTCATGTTTGCTGCAGAGGCCTATTTAGAGCAAAGTGAGCCTGTCTCCACCTTGAAGAGCCTAAGAGTCAGGAAGTATTCTGTTCAGAAAATACCACAATTCTCACAGGTAAACAATGCGGTAGATGCTCCTGCTTCTAACTCGGACGACTTTCTTTTGAAATATACATGTTTTTCTTCAACTCAGATGAATAGGCCTATTTGGATCAAACAGAGCCTCTCTCCACCATGAAACACCTAAGCCGCAGGAAGTATTCCTTTCAAAAACTGATGCTGTTCCCACAGGGAAACCAGTTGGTAGATGGTCCTCCTTTTAACACAGATGGTTTTCCGTTGAGAGATATTTGTGTTTCCTCAACATAGCTTTATAGGCCTATTTAGAACTAATCGACATTTCTCCACCTTGAAACTTTGATTTGCTTTAAATACTCCTTTCAAAAACTAACTGAATTCAGCCTCGGAGACAATGTGCTCAATGCTGCAGCTTCAACATGGATGGTTTTCTTTGGAGAGATCCATGTGTATCTTGAGTGAAGCTGCAGAGCCTGTTTAGATCAAACACAGCCGGACTTCATCTTGAAACAATAAAGCTGCAAGAAGTCTTCCTTCTCAATACAAACTTAGTCCTCAAAGGGAAACAATGTGCTACAAGCAGCAGCTCCTTGAACAGATGGTTTTCTTTCGAGAGATTTATGTTTTCCTTCAACTTAGCCTTAGCGGTGTAGTAGGAAACAAATGGGCATTTCTCCACCTTGAAAACTGTGATTTCCAGGAAGTATTTCTTTCAGAAACTCACTCAGTTCTCACAGGGAAACAATGCACTAGATGCGGCATTTCTAACAGAGATGGTTTTCTTTTGAGAGGCTTCTGCGTTTCCTCAGCGGAGTTGAATAGGCTGATTTGGAGTAAAGAGAGCCTATCTCCACCTTGAAAACTATGATTTCCAGGAGTTATTAAACAAAAACTAACTTAATTCTCATGGAAAAAATGTGCTAGATGCTGCCGTTTCTGACATTGCTCGTTTTCCTTTGAGAGATACTTGTGCTTCTTCAATATAGCTGAATCGGCCTATTTTGATCAAACTGAGTCTATCTCTGTCTTGTAGCAACTGAAATGAAGTTTCCCTTCAAAAGCTAGCTCAATTCTCACGGGGAGCCAACACACTAGATTCTGCTGTTTCTTACACAGATGGTTTTCTTTCAAGAGATACATTTGTTTTTTCTACGTAGCTGAATAGGTCTATTGGAACTAAAAGAGCCTTTCTCCACGTTGAAATCTATGATTTCCAGGAAGGAGTAAATAAAAAAACTAACTCATTCTCACATGAAAGCAATGTGCTAGATGCTCCTGTTTCTAAGTAGATGGTTTTCCTTTGAGAGATACATGTGTTTCATCAAGTCAGTTGCATAGGCCTATTTGGAACCAAGAGAGCCTATCACCACATTGAGAGATCCACATGGCACTAAGTATTCCTTTCAAAAAGGAACTCAATTCTCACAGGGATACAAATTCTAGAAGCTCCAGAGTGTAACTCACATGATTTGCTTTTCAGACATACTTTATTTTTGTCTACCAACTGAATATGCCTCTTGGAACCAAATTTTTCTTTCTCCTCCTTGAAAACTATGGTTTGAAAGATGTATGCCTTTCGAAAACAAACACAATTCTTACAGGGAAACAATGTGCTGGATGCTCCTGCCATTAACATGGACAGTTTTCTCTCAAGCGATACACTTTTTCATCTAGTCAATTGAATAGGCCTACAGGGAACTTATGAGCTTTTCTCCACTTTGAAAACCATGATTTTCCGCAAGTATTTCTTTCAAAAACTCACTCAAATCTCACTGGGAAACAATGTGGTGGATGCTGCGGCTTCTTACTTTCATGGTTTCATTGGAGAGATTCATTTGTTTCTTCATTTTTGCAGAAGAAGCCTGTTTGGAACAAAATGACTCTTTCTCCCTCTAGAAAACTGATTGGCAGGTAATATTTCTGCATTCGACAGCTATGATTTCCAGGAGTTATTTAACAAAAACTAACTTAATTCTCATGGAAAAAATGTGCTACATGCTGCAGCTTCTAACATAGTTGGTTTTCCTTTGAGAGATACATGTGCGTTGTCAACACAGCTGAACCAGCCTATTTCGATCAAACCAAGTCTATACCTGCCTTGTAGCAACTGAAATGAACTTTCCCTTTCAAAAGCTACCTCAATGCTCACGGGAAGCCAATGCACTAGATGAAACAGATGGCTTTCTTTCAAGAGATACATTTGTTTTTCCAATGTAGCTGAATAGGCTTATTGGAACTAAAGGAGCCTTTCTCCATGTTGAAAACTGTGATTTCCAGGAAGTATTAAATAAAAAAACGAACTCATTTCTCACATGGAAACAATGTGCTAGATGCTTCTCTTTCTAACTAGATGGTTTTCCTTTGAGAGATACATGTGTTTCATCAACTCAGTTCTATAGGCCTATTTGGAAGAAAGAGAGCCTATGTCCGCATTGAAAAATCACGTGGCAGTAAGAATTCCTTTCAAATACTCATGCAATGCTAACAGGGATACAAAGTCTTGAAGCTCCAGCTTCTAACTCAAGCGATTTTCTTTTCAGAGATACTTTATTTTTGTCCACTCACCTGAATATGCCTCTTGGAACCAAATTTTCCTTTCTCCTCCTTGAAAAACTAACCTTTTCAGGCAGTATTCCTTTCTACAACTGACACAATTCTAACAGAAAACAATTTGCTACATGCTCCTCATATTAACACAGATAGTTTTCTATCAAGCGATACATGTTTTTTGTCAACTCAATTGAATAGGCCTACTGGGAACTTAGGAGCTTTTCTTCACTTTGAAAATCAAGATTTTCAGGAAGTATTTCTTTCAAAAATTCACTCAAATCTCGTTGGGAAACAATGCCCTAGATGCTGCGGCTTCTTACTTTTACAGTTTTCGTTGGAGAGATACATTTGTTTCTTCATTTTTGCTGAAAAGCCTGTTTGGAACAAAACGACTCTTTCTCCCTGTAGAAAACTAAGACTTGCAGGTAGTTTTTCTGTGAACAACCAACTCAATTCTCCATGTAAAAATGTGGAGGAAGCTCCATGTACGAACTCAGATGGCTTTGTTTTGAGAGATACAGGTGTTTCTTCAACTTTGCTGATAAGGCTTATTGGTTACAAAATGAACCTTTCTTTCCTGTGAAAACTATCATCTGCAGGAATATTCCGATCTCTAACTAACTGAATTCTCCAAAGGAAACAATGTGCTAGCTGCAGCCGCTTCTAACTTGGATGGTTTTCTTTGAGAGATACATGGGTGATGTCAACTCGCTTAAGTAGGCCTCTGAACAAAATGACCCTTGCATCACCTTGAAAATTCTACTGTTTGGGAAATATGCCTTTCTAAAACAAATTCAATTGCAACAAGTAAACAATGTGCTAATGCTTCAGCTTCTAACCTAGAAGGTTTTCTGTGGTGGGACACATGTGTTTCTCACTCTCCTGAATATGCTTATTTGGGGCAAACAGAGCCACCCTCCCCTTTGAAATACCTATGTTGCAGGAAGCATTCCTCTGAAAAAATGACAGAATTCTCAAAAGGAAACAATGTACTAGAAGCTTCAGCTTCTAACACTGAATGTTTTCTTTTGAGAGATATATGTGCTTGTTCAACATAGGAGAATAGGGTTATCTGGAACAAAATGTGCCTTTATCCACCTTGAAAACTATGATTTTCAGGAAGCATTCCTTTCAAAAACGCACTCCTTTCACACAGGGGAACAAGGTGCTGGAAAGTGTGGCTCCTCACACACATGGTTTTCGTTAGAGAGATCCATGCGATTCTTCAACTTTGCAAGTCGACCTATTGGAAAAAAATGAGCTTTTCTCCACCTTGAAATCTTTGCTTTCCGGGAAGGATTCCTGTCAAAATTTCACTGAATTCTCACAAGGAAACACGATGCTGCATGGTCCTCATTCTAACATAGATGGTTTTGTTTCAAGAGATACATGTGTTTCTTCAACTCAGCTTAATAGCCATATTTAGAGCAAACAGAGTCTATAAACACTTTGAAACACCTAAGTTGCAGGAATAATTCCTTTGAAGAACTAAGTCAATTCTCACAGGGAAACAAAGTGATAGAGGCTCCCCCTTTTAACCCAGATGGATTACTTTGGAGAGATACATGTGCTTCTTCAACTGAATGGAGTATGCCTCTTTGGAACAAAATGAGGTTTTCAATAGCTTCAAAACTGTGATTTGCAGGAAGTATTATTTTCAAAAATCAACTCAATTCTCATGGGGACACAATGTGGTAGATGCTCCTGATTCCGACACATTTGGATTTTTTGGAGATACAAGTGTTTTATCAACGTAGCTGAAGAGGCATATTTGTAATAAAGAAAGCCTATCTCCATCTTGAAAAACCCTAATTGCAGGAAGTATTACTTTCCAAAACTAACACTCTTCTCACAGGTAAACAATAGGCAGCATGCTGCACCTTCTACCATACACGGTTTTCTTTGCAGAGATACATGTGTTTCTTCAACTCTGATGAATAGGCCTATTTGGAGCCAAGTGAACCAATCTCCACCTTGAAAAACCTACGTTGCCAAAAGTATTCCTCTGATAAACTAACCTGACTCTCAATGGGAAACTGTGCTTCATTCTCCTTCTTCTAAAATAAATGGTTTTCTTTCGAGAGATACATGTGTTTCTTCAACTGAGCTGAATAGGCCTGTAGAAGCAAGCAGAGCCTATCTCCACTTTGAAAACTAATTTGCAGGAAGTATTTCCTTCAAAAACTAACTCAATTCTCAGGGAAAAAATGTGGTAGAGGCTGCAGCTTCTATCATAGAAGATTTTGGTGATAGATACATGTGTTTCTTCATGTTTGCTGCAGAGGCCTATTTAGAGCAAAGTGAGCCTGTCTCCACCTTGAAGAGCCTAAGAGTCAGGAAGTATTCTGTTCAGAAAATACCACAATTCTCACAGGTAAACAATGCGGTAGATGCTCCTGCTTCTAACTCGGACGACTTTCTTTTGAAATATACATGTTTTTCTTCAACTCAGATGAATAGGCCTATTTGGATCAAACAGAGCCTCTCTCCACCATGAAACACCTAAGCCGCAGGAAGTATTCCTTTCAAAAACTGATGCTGTTCCCACAGGGAAACCAGTTGGTAGATGGTCCTCCTTTTAACACAGATGGTTTTCCGTTGAGAGATATTTGTGTTTCCTCAACATAGCTTTATAGGCCTATTTAGAACTAATCGACATTTCTCCACCTTGAAACTTTGATTTGCTTTAAATACTCCTTTCAAAAACTAACTGAATTCAGCCTCGGAGACAATGTGCTCAATGCTGCAGCTTCAACATGGATGGTTTTCTTTGGAGAGATCCATGTGTATCTTGAGTGAAGCTGCAGAGCCTGTTTAGATCAAACACAGCCGGACTTCATCTTGAAACAATAAAGCTGCAAGAAGTCTTCCTTCTCAATACAAACTTAGTCCTCAAAGGGAAACAATGTGCTACAAGCAGCAGCTCCTTGAACAGATGGTTTTCTTTCGAGAGATTTATGTTTTCCTTCAACTTAGCCTTAGCGGTGTAGTAGGAAACAAATGGGCATTTCTCCACCTTGAAAACTGTGATTTCCAGGAAGTATTTCTTTCAGAAACTCACTCAGTTCTCACAGGGAAACAATGCACTAGATGCGGCATTTCTAACAGAGATGGTTTTCTTTTGAGAGGCTTCTGCGTTTCCTCAGCGGAGTTGAATAGGCTGATTTGGAGTAAAGAGAGCCTATCTCCACCTTGAAAACTATGATTTCCAGGAGTTATTAAACAAAAACTAACTTAATTCTCATGGAAAAAATGTGCTAGATGCTGCCGTTTCTGACATTGCTCGTTTTCCTTTGAGAGATACTTGTGCTTCTTCAATATAGCTGAATCGGCCTATTTTGATCAAACTGAGTCTATCTCTGTCTTGTAGCAACTGAAATGAAGTTTCCCTTCAAAAGCTAGCTCAATTCTCACGGGGAGCCAACACACTAGATTCTGCTGTTTCTTACACAGATGGTTTTCTTTCAAGAGATACATTTGTTTTTTCTACGTAGCTGAATAGGTCTATTGGAACTAAAAGAGCCTTTCTCCACGTTGAAATCTATGATTTCCAGGAAGGAGTAAATAAAAAAACTAACTCATTCTCACATGAAAGCAATGTGCTAGATGCTCCTGTTTCTAAGTAGATGGTTTTCCTTTGAGAGATACATGTGTTTCATCAAGTCAGTTGCATAGGCCTATTTGGAACCAAGAGAGCCTATCACCACATTGAGAGATCCACATGGCACTAAGTATTCCTTTCAAAAAGGAACTCAATTCTCACAGGGATACAAATTCTAGAAGCTCCAGAGTGTAACTCACATGATTTGCTTTTCAGACATACTTTATTTTTGTCTACCAACTGAATATGCCTCTTGGAACCAAATTTTTCTTTCTCCTCCTTGAAAACTATGGTTTGAAAGATGTATGCCTTTCGAAAACAAACACAATTCTTACAGGGAAACAATGTGCTGGATGCTCCTGCCATTAACATGGACAGTTTTCTCTCAAGCGATACACTTTTTCATCTAGTCAATTGAATAGGCCTACAGGGAACTTATGAGCTTTTCTCCACTTTGAAAACCATGATTTTCCGCAAGTATTTCTTTCAAAAACTCACTCAAATCTCACTGGGAAACAATGTGGTGGATGCTGCGGCTTCTTACTTTCATGGTTTCATTGGAGAGATTCATTTGTTTCTTCATTTTTGCAGAAGAAGCCTGTTTGGAACAAAATGACTCTTTCTCCCTCTAGAAAACTGATTGGCAGGTAATATTTCTGCATTCGACAGCTATGATTTCCAGGAGTTATTTAACAAAAACTAACTTAATTCTCATGGAAAAAATGTGCTACATGCTGCAGCTTCTAACATAGTTGGTTTTCCTTTGAGAGATACATGTGCGTTGTCAACACAGCTGAACCAGCCTATTTCGATCAAACCAAGTCTATACCTGCCTTGTAGCAACTGAAATGAACTTTCCCTTTCAAAAGCTACCTCAATGCTCACGGGAAGCCAATGCACTAGATGAAACAGATGGCTTTCTTTCAAGAGATACATTTGTTTTTCCAATGTAGCTGAATAGGCTTATTGGAACTAAAGGAGCCTTTCTCCATGTTGAAAACTGTGATTTCCAGGAAGTATTAAATAAAAAAACGAACTCATTTCTCACATGGAAACAATGTGCTAGATGCTTCTCTTTCTAACTAGATGGTTTTCCTTTGAGAGATACATGTGTTTCATCAACTCAGTTCTATAGGCCTATTTGGAAGAAAGAGAGCCTATGTCCGCATTGAAAAATCACGTGGCAGTAAGAATTCCTTTCAAATACTCATGCAATGCTAACAGGGATACAAAGTCTTGAAGCTCCAGCTTCTAACTCAAGCGATTTTCTTTTCAGAGATACTTTATTTTTGTCCACTCACCTGAATATGCCTCTTGGAACCAAATTTTCCTTTCTCCTCCTTGAAAAACTAACCTTTTCAGGCAGTATTCCTTTCTACAACTGACACAATTCTTACAGAAAACAATTTGCTACATGCTCCTCATATTAACACAGATAGTTTTCTATCAAGCGATACATGTTTTTTGTCAACTCAATTGAATAGGCCTACTGGGAACTTAGGAGCTTTTCTTCACTTTGAAAATCAAGATTTTCAGGAAGTATTTCTTTCAAAAATTCACTCAAATCTCGTTGGGAAACAATGCCCTAGATGCTGCGGCTTCTTACTTTTACAGTTTTCGTTGGAGAGATACATTTGTTTCTTCATTTTTGCTGAAAAGCCTGTTTGGAACAAAACGACTCTTTCTCCCTGTAGAAAACTAAGACTTGCAGGTAGTTTTTCTGTGAACAACCAACTCAATTCTCCATGTAAAAATGTGGAGGAAGCTCCATGTACGAACTCAGATGGCTTTGTTTTGAGAGATACAGGTGTTTCTTCAACTTTGCTGATAAGGCTTATTGGTTACAAAATGAACCTTTCTTTCCTGTGAAAACTATCATCTGCAGGAATATTCCGATCTCTAACTAACTGAATTCTCCAAAGGAAACAATGTGCTAGCTGCAGCCGCTTCTAACTTGGATGGTTTTCTTTGAGAGATACATGGGTGATGTCAACTCGCTTAAGTAGGCCTCTGAACAAAATGACCCTTGCATCACCTTGAAAATTCTACTATTTGGGAAATATGCCTTTCTAAAACAAATTCAATTGCAACAAGTAAACAATGTGCTAATGCTTCAGCTTCTAACCTAGAAGGTTTTCTGTGGTGGGACACATGTGTTTCTCACTCTCCTGAATATGCTTATTTGGGGCAAACAGAGCCACCCTCCCCTTTGAAATACCTATGTTGCAGGAAGCATTCCTCTGAAAAAATGACAGAATTCTCAAAAGGAAACAATGTACTAGAAGCTTCAGCTTCTAACACTGAATGTTTTCTTTTGAGAGATATATGTGCTTGTTCAACATAGGAGAATAGGGTTATCTGGAACAAAATGTGCCTTTATCCACCTTGAAAACTATGATTTTCAGGAAGCATTCCTTTCAAAAACGCACTCCTTTCACACAGGGGAACAAGGTGCTGGAAAGTGTGGCTCCTCACACACATGGTTTTCGTTAGAGAGATCCATGCGATTCTTCAACTTTGCAAGTAGACCTATTGGAAAAAAATGAGCTTTTCTCCACCTTGAAATCTTTGCTTTCCGGGAAGGATTCCTGTCAAAATTTCACTGAATTCTCACAAGGAAACACGATGCTGCATGGTCCTCATTCTAACATAGATGGTTTTGTTTCAAGAGATACATGTGTTTCTTCAACTCAGCTTAATAGCCATATTTAGAGCAAACAGAGTCTATAAACACTTTGAAACACCTAAGTTGCAGGAATAATTCCTTTGAAGAACTAAGTCAATCCTCACAGGGAAACAAAGTGATAGAGGCTCCCCCTTTTAACCCAGATGGATTACTTTGGAGAGATACATGTGCTTCTTCAACTGAATGGAGTAAGCCTCTTTGGAACAAAATGAGGTTTTCAATAGCTTCAAAACTGTGATTTGCAGGAAGTATTATTTTCAAAAATCAACTCAATTCTCATGGGGACACAATGTGGTAGATGCTCCTGATTCCGACACATTTGGATTTTTTCGAGATACAAGTGTTTTATCAACGTAGCTGAAGAGGCATATTTGTAATAAAGAAAGCCTATCTCCATCTTGAAAAACCCTAATTGCAGGAAGTATTACTTTCCAAAACTAACACTGTTCTCACAGGTAAACAATAGGCAGCATGCTGCACCTTCTACCATACACGGTTTTCTTTGCAGAGATACATGTGTTTCTTCAACTCTGATGAATAGGCCTATTTGGAGCCAAGTGAACCAATCTCCACCTTGAAAAACCTACGTTGCCAAAAGTATTCCTCTGATAAACTAACCTGACTCTCAATGGGAAACTGTGCTTCATTCTCCTTCTTCTAAAATAAATGGTTTTCTTTCGAGAGATACATGTGTTTCTTCAACTGAGCTGAATAGGATTGTAGAAGCAAGCAGAGCCTATCTCCACTTTGAAAACTAATTTGCAGGAAGTATTTCCTTCAAAAACTAACTCAATTCTCAGGGAAAAAATGTGGTAGAGGCTGCAGCTTCTATCATAGAAGATTTTGGTGATAGATACATGTGTTTCTTCATGTTTGCTGCAGAGGCCTATTTAGAGCAAAGTGAGCCTATCTCCACCTTGAAGAGCCTAAGAGTCAGGAAGTATTCTGTTCAGAAAATACCACAATTCTCACAGGTAAACAATGCGGTAGATGCTCCTGCTTCTAACTCGGACGACTTTCTTTTGAAATATACATGTTTTTCTTCAACTCAGATGAATAGGCCTATTTGGATCAAACAGAGCCTCTCTCCACCATGAAACACCTAAGCCGCAGGAAGTATTCCTTTCAAAAACTGATGCTGTTCCCACAGGGAAACCAGTTGGTAGATGGTCCTCCTTTTAACACAGATGGTTTTCCGTTGAAAGATATTTGTGTTTCCTCAACATAGCTTTATAGGCCTATTTAGAACTAATTGACATTTCTCCACCTTGAAACTTTGATTTGCTTTAAATACTCCTTTCAAAAGCTAACTGAATTCAGCCTCGGAGACAATGTGCTCAATGCTGCAGCTTCAACATGGATGGTTTTCTTTGGAGAGATCCATGTGTATCTTGAGTGAAGCTGCAGAGCCTGTTTAGATCAAACACAGCCGGTCTTCATCTTGAAACAATAAAGCTGCAGGAAGTCTTCCTTCTCAATACAAACTTAGTCCTCAAAGGGAAACAATGTGCTACAAGCAGCAGCTCCTTGAACAGATGGTTTTCTTTCGAGAGATTTATGTTTTCCTTCAACTTAGCCTTAGCGGTGTAGTAGGAAACAAATGGGCATTTCTCCACCTTGAAAACTGTGATTTCCAGGAAGTATTTCTTTCAGAAACTCACTCAGTTCTCACAGGGAAACAATGCACTAGATGCGGCATTTCTAACAGAGATGGTTTTCTTTTGAGAGGCTTCTGCGTTTCCTCAGCGGAGTTGAATAGGCTGATTTGCAGTAAAGAGAGCCTATCTCCACCTTGAAAACTATGATTTCCAGGAGTTATTAAACAAAAACTAACTTAATTCTCATGGAAAAAATGTGCTAGATGCTGCCGTTTCTGACATTGCTCGTTTTCCTTTGAGAGATACTTGTGCTTCTTCAATACAGCTGAATCGGCCTATTTCGATCAAACTGAGTCTATCTCTGTCTTGTAGCAACTGAAATGAAGTTTCCCTTCAAAAGCTAGCTCAATTCTCACGGGGAGCCAACACACTAGATTCTCCTGTTTCTTACACAGATGGTTTTCTTTCAAGAGATACATTTGTTTTTTCTACGTAGCTGAATAGGTCTATTGGAACTAAAAGAGCCTTTCTCCACGTTGAAATCTATGATTTCCAGGAAGGAGTAAATAAAAAAACTAACTCATTCTCACATGAAAGCAATGTGCTAGATGCTCCTGTTTCTAAGTAGATGGTTTTCCTTTGAGAGATACATGTGTTTCATCAAGTCAGTTGCATAGGCCTATTTGGAACCAAGAGAGCCTATCACCACATTGAGAGATCCACATGGCACAAAGTATTCCTTTCAAAAAGGAACTCAATTCTCACAGGGATACAAATTCTAGAAGCTCCAGAGTGTAACTCACATGATTTGCTTTTCAGACATACTTTATTTTTGTCTACCAACTGAATATGCCTCTTGGAACCAAATTTTTCTTTCTCCTCCTTGAAAACTATGGTTTGAAAGATGTATGCCTTTCGAAAACAAACACAATTCTTACAGGGAAACAATGTGCTGGATGCTCCTGCCATTAACATGGACAGTTTTCTCTCAAGCGATACACTTTTTCATCTAGTCAATTGAATAGGCCTACAGGAAACTTATGAGCTTTTCTCCACTTTGAAAACCATGATTTTCCGCAAGTATTTCTTTCAAAAACTCACTCAAATCTCACTGGGAAACAATGTGGTGGATGCTGCGGCTTCTTACTTTCATGGTTTCATTGGAGAAATTCATTTGTTTCTTCATTTTTGCAGAAGAAGCCTGTTTGGAACAAAATGACTCTTTCTCCCTCTAGAAAACTGATTGGCAGGTAATATTTCTGCATTCGACAGCTATGATTTCCAGGAGTTATTTAACAAAAACTAACTTAATTCTCATGGAAAAAATGTGCTACATGCTGCAGCTTCTAACATAGTTGGTTTTCCTTTGAGAGATACATGTGCGTCGTCAACACAGCTGAACCAGCCTATTTCGATCAAACCAAGTCTATACCTGCCTTGTAGCAACTGAAATGATCTTTCCCTTTCAAAAGCTTCCTCAATGCTCACGGGAAGCCAATGCACTAGATGAAACAGATGGCTTTCTTTCAAGAGATACATTTGTTTTTCCAATGTAGCTGAATAGGCTTATTGGAACTAAAGGAGCCTTTCTCCATGTTGAAAACTGTGATTTCCAGGAAGTATTAAATAAAAAAACGAACTCATTTCTCACATGGAAACAATGTGCTAGATGCTTCTCTTTCTAACTAGATGGTTTTCCTTTGAGAGATACATGTGTTTCATCAACTCAGTTCTATAGGCCTATTTGGAAGAAAGAGAGCCTATGTCCGCATTGAAAAATCACGTGGCAGTAAGAATTCCTTTCAAATACTCATGCAATGCTAACAGGGATACAAAGTCTTGAAGCTCCAGCTTCTAACTCAAGCAATTTTCTTTTCAGAGATACTTTATTTTTGTCCACTCACCTGAATATGCCTCTTGGAACCAAATTTTCCTTTCTTCTCCTTGAAAAACTAACGTTTTCAGGCAGTATTCCTTTCTACAACTGACACAATTCTTACAGAAAACAATTTGCTACATGCTCCTCATATTAACACAGATAGTTTTCTATCAAGCGATACATGTTTTTTGTCAACTCAATTGAATAGGCCTACTGGGAACTTAGGAGCTTTTCTTCACTTTGAAAATCAAGATTTTCAGGAAGTATTTCTTTCAAAAATTCACTCAAATCTCGTTGGGAAACAATGCCCTAGATGCTGCGGCTTCTTACTTTTACAGTTTTCGTTGGAGAGATACATTTGTTTCTTCATTTTTGCTGAAAAGCCTGTTTGGAACAAAACGACTCTTTCTCCCTGTAGAAAACTAAGACTTGCAGGTAGTTTTTCTGTGAACAACCAACTCAATTCTCCATGTAAAAATGTGGAGGAAGCTCCATGTACGAACTCAGATGGCTTTGTTTTGAGAGATACAGGTGTTTCTTCAACTTTGCTGATAAGGCTTATTGGTTACAAAATGAACCTTTCTTTCCTGTGAAAACTATCATCTGCAGGAATATTCCGATCTCTAACTAACTGAATTCTCCAAAGGAAACAATGTGCTAGCTGCAGCCGCTTCTAACTTGGATGGTTTTCTTTGAGAGATACATGGGTGATGTCAACTCGCTTAAGTAGGCCTCTGAACAAAATGACCCTTGCATCACCTTGAAAATTCTACTATTTGGGAAATATGCCTTTCTAAAACAAATTCAATTGCAACAAGTAAACAATGTGCTAATGCTTCAGCTTCTAACCTAGAAGGTTTTCTGTGGTGGGACACATGTGTTTCTCACTCTCCTGAATATGCTTATTTGGGGCAAACAGAGCCACCCTCCCCTTTGAAATACCTATGTTGCAGGAAGCATTCCTCTGAAAAAATGACAGAATTCTCAAAAGGAAACAATGTACTAGAAGCTTCAGCTTCTAACACTGAATGTTTTCTTTTGAGAGATATATGTGCTTGTTCAACATAGGAGAATAGGGTTATCTGGAACAAAATGTGCCTTTATCCACCTTGAAAACTATGATTTTCAGGAAGCATTCCTTTCAAAAACGCACTCCTTTCACACAGGGGAACAAGGTGCTGGAAAGTGTGGCTCCTCACACACATGGTTTTCGTTAGAGAGATCCATGCGATTCTTCAACTTTGCAAGTAGACCTATTGGAAAAAAATGAGCTTTTCTCCACCTTGAAATCTTTGCTTTCTGGGAAGGATTCCTGTCAAAATTTCACTGAATTCTCACAAGGAAACACGATGCTGCATGGTCCTCATTCTAACATAGATGGTTTTGTTTCAAGAGATACATGTGTTTCTTCAACTCAGCTTAATAGCCATATTTAGAGCAAACAGAGTCTATAAACACTTTGAAACACCTAAGTTGCAGGAATAATTCCTTTGAAGAACTAAGTCAATTCTCACAGGGAAACAAAGTGATAGAGGCTCCCCCTTTTAACCCAGATGGATTACTTTGGAGAGATACATGTGCTTCTTCAACTGAATGGAGTAAGCCTCTTTGGAACAAAATGAGGTTTTCAATAGCTTCAAAACTGTGATTTGCAGGAAGTATTATTTTCAAAAATCAACTCAATTCTCATGGGGACACAATGTGGTAGATGCTCCTGATTCCGACACATTTGGATTTTTTCGAGATACAAGTGTTTTATCAATGTAGCTGAAGAGGCATATTTGTAATAAAGAAAGCCTATCTCCATCTTGAAAAACCCTAATTGCAGGATGTATTACTTTCCAAAACTAACACTGTTCTCACAGGTAAACAATAGGCAGCATGCTGCACCTTCTACCATACACGGTTTTCTTTGCAGAGATACATGTGTTTCTTCAACTCTGATGAATAGGCCTATTTGGAGCCAAGTGAACCAATCTCCACCTTGAAAAACCTACGTTGCCAAAAGTATTCCTCTGATAAACTAACCTGACTCTCAATGGGAAACTGTGCTTCATTCTCCTTCTTCTAAAATAAATGGTTTTCTTTCGAGAGATACATGTGTTTCTTCAACTGAGCTGAATAGGATTGTAGAAGCAAGCAGAGCCTATCTCCACTTTGAAAACTAATTTGCAGGAAGTATTTCCTTCAAAAACTAACTCAATTCTCAGGGAAAAAATGTGGTATAGGCTGCAGCTTCTATCATAGAAGATTTTGGTGATAGATACATGTGTTTCTTCATGTTTGCTGCAGAGGCCTATTTAGAGCAAAGTGAGCCTATCTCCACCTTGAAGAGCCTAAGAGTCAGGAAGTATTCTGTTCAGAAAATACCACAATTCTCACAGGTAAACAATGCGGTAGATGCTCCTGCTTCTAACTCGGACGACTTTCTTTTGAAATATACATGTTTTTCTTCAACTCAGATGAATAGGCCTATTTGGATCAAACAGAGCCTCTCTCCACCATGAAACACCTAAGCCGCAGGAAGTATTCCTTTCAAAAACTGATGCTGTTCCCACAGGGAAACCAGTTGGTAGATGGTCCTCCTTTTAACACAGATGGTTTTCCGTTGAAAGATATTTGTGTTTCCTCAACATAGCTTTATAGGCCTATTTAGAACTAATTGACATTTCTCCACCTTGAAACTTTGATTTGCTTTAAATACTCCTTTCAAAAGCTAACTGAATTCAGCCTCGGAGACAATGTGCTCAATGCTGCAGCTTCAACATGGATGGTTTTCTTTGGAGAGATCCATGTGTATCTTGAGTGAAGCTGCAGAGCCTGTTTAGATCAAACACAGCCGGTCTTCATCTTGAAACAATAAAGCTGCAGGAAGTCTTCCTTCTCAATACAAACTTAGTCCTCAAAGGGAAACAATGTGCTACAAGCAGCAGCTCCTTGAACAGATGGTTTTCTTTCGAGAGATTTATGTTTTCCTTCAACTTAGCCTTAGCGGTGTAGTAGGAAACAAATGGGCATTTCTCCACCTTGAAAACTGTGATTTCCAGGAAGTATTTCTTTCAGAAACTCACTCAGTTCTCACAGGGAAACAATGCACTAGATGCGGCATTTCTAACAGAGATGGTTTTCTTTTGAGAGGCTTCTGCGTTTCCTCAGCGGAGTTGAATAGGCTGATTTGCAGTAAAGAGAGCCTATCTCCACCTTGAAAACTATGATTTCCAGGAGTTATTAAACAAAAACTAACTTCATTCTCATGGAAAAAATGTGCTAGATGCTGCCGTTTCTGACATTGCTCGTTTTCCTTTGAGAGATACTTGTGCTTCTTCAATACAGCTGAATCGGCCTATTTCGATCAAACTGAGTCTATCTCTGTCTTGTAGCAACTGAAATGAAGTTTCCCTTCAAAAGCTAGCTCAATTCTCACGGGGAGCCAACACACTAGATTCTCCTGTTTCTTACACAGATGGTTTTCTTTCAAGAGATACATTTGTTTTTTCTACGTAGCTGAATAGGTCTATTGGAACTAAAAGAGCCTTTCTCCACGTTGAAATCTATGATTTCCAGGAAGGAGTAAATAAAAAAACTAACTCATTCTCACATGAAAGCAATGTGCTAGATGCTCCTGTTTCTAAGTAGATGGTTTTCCTTTGAGAGATACATGTGTTTCATCAAGTCAGTTGCATAGGCCTATTTGGAACCAAGAGAGCCTATCACCACATTGAGAGATCCACATGGCACTAAGTATTCCTTTCAAAAAGGAACTCAATTCTCACAGGGATACAAATTCTAGAAGCTCCAGAGTGTAACTCACATGATTTGCTTTTCAGACATACTTTATTTTTGTCTACCAACTGAATATGCCTCTTGGAACCAAATTTTTCTTTCTCCTCCTTGAAAACTATGGTTTGAAAGATGTATGCCTTTCGAAAACAAACACAATTCTTACAGGGAAACAATGTGCTGGATGCTCCTGCCATTAACATGGACAGTTTTCTCTCAAGCGATACACTTTTTCATCTAGTCAATTGAATAGGCCTACAGGGAACTTATGAGCTTTTCTCCACTTTGAAAACCATGATTTTCCGCAAGTATTTCTTTCAAAAACTCACTCAAATCTCACTGGGAAACAATGTGGTGGATGCTGCGGCTTCTTACTTTCATGGTTTCATTGGAGAAATTCATTTGTTTCTTCATTTTTGCAGAAGAAGCCTGTTTGGAACAAAATGACTCTTTCTCCCTCTAGAAAACTGATTGGCAGGTAATATTTCTGCATTCGACAGCTATGATTTCCAGGAGTTATTTAACAAAAACTAACTTAATTCTCATGGAAAAAATGTGCTACATGCTGCAGCTTCTAACATAGTTGGTTTTCCTTTGAGAGATACATGTGCGTTGTCAACACAGCTGAACCAGCCTATTTCGATCAAACCAAGTCTATACCTGCCTTGTAGCAACTGAAATGAACTTTCCCTTTCAAAAGCTACCTCAATGCTCACGGGAAGCCAATGCACTAGATGAAACAGATGGCTTTCTTTCAAGAGATACATTTGTTTTTCCAATGTAGCTGAATAGGCTTATTGGAACTAAAGGAGCCTTTCTCCATGTTGAAAACTGTGATTTCCAGGAAGTATTAAATAAAAAAAGAACTCATTTCTCACATGGAAACAATGTGCTAGATGCTTCTCTTTCTAACTAGATGGTTTTCCTTTGAGAGATACATGTGTTTCATCAACTCAGTTCTATAGGCCTATTTGGAAGAAAGAGAGCCTATGTCCGCATTGAAAAATCACGTGGCAGTAAGAATTCCTTTCAAATACTCATGCAATGCTAACAGGGATACAAAGTCTTGAAGCTCCAGCTTCTAACTCAAGCGATTTTCTTTTCAGAGATACTTTATTTTTGTCCACTCACCTGAATATGCCTCTTGGAACCAAATTTTCCTTTCTCCTCCTTGAAAAACTAACCTTTTCAGGCAGTATTCCTTTCTACAACTGACACAATTCTTACAGAAAACAATTTGCTACATGCTCCTCATATTAACACAGATAGTTTTCTATCAAGCGATACATGTTTTTTGTCAACTCAATTGAATAGGCCTACTGGGAACTTAGGAGCTTTTCTTCACTTTGAAAATCAAGATTTTCAGGAAGTATTTCTTTCAAAAATTCACTCAAATCTCGTTGGGAAACAATGCCCTAGATGCTGCGGCTTCTTACTTTTACAGTTTTCGTTGGAGAGATACATTTGTTTCTTCATTTTTGCTGAAAAGCCTGTTTGGAACAAAACGACTCTTTCTCCCTGTAGAAAACTAAGACTTGCAGGTAGTTTTTCTGTGAACAACCAACTCAATTCTCCATGTAAAAATGTGGAGGAAGCTCCATGTACGAACTCAGATGGCTTTGTTTTGAGAGATACAGGTGTTTCTTCAACTTTGCTGATAAGGCTTATTGGTTACAAAATGAACCTTTCTTTCCTGTGAAAACTATCATCTGCAGGAATATTCCGATCTCTAACTAACTGAATTCTCCAAAGGAAACAATGTGCTAGCTGCAGCCGCTTCTAACTTGGATGGTTTTCTTTGAGAGATACATGGGTGATGTCAACTCGCTTAAGTAGGCCTCTGAACAAAATGACCCTTGCATCACCTTGAAAATTCTACTGTTTGGGAAATATGCCTTTCTAAAACAAATTCAATTGCAACAAGTAAACAATGTGCTAATGCTTCAGCTTCTAACCTAGAAGGTTTTCTGTGGTGGGACACATGTGTTTCTCACTCTCCTGAATATGCTTATTTGGGGCAAACAGAGCCACCCTCCCCTTTGAAATACCTATGTTGCAGGAAGCATTCCTCTGAAAAAATGACAGAATTCTCAAAAGGAAACAATGTACTAGAAGCTTCAGCTTCTAACACTGAATGTTTTCTTTTGAGAGATATATGTGCTTGTTCAACATAGGAGAATAGGGTTATCTGGAACAAAATGTGCCTTTATCCACCTTGAAAACTATGATTTTCAGGAAGCATTCCTTTCAAAAACGCACTCCTTTCACACAGGGGAACAAGGTGCTGGAAAGTGTGGCTCCTCACACACATGGTTTTCGTTAGAGAGATCCATGCGATTCTTCAACTTTGCAAGTCGACCTATTGGAAAAAAATGAGCTTTTCTCCACCTTGAAATCTTTGCTTTCCGGGAAGGATTCCTGTCAAAATTTCACTGAATTCTCACAAGGAAACACGATGCTGCATGGTCCTCATTCTAACATAGATGGTTTTGTTTCAAGAGATACATGTGTTTCTTCAACTCAGCTTAATAGCCATATTTAGAGCAAACAGAGTCTATAAACACTTTGAAACACCTAAGTTGCAGGAATAATTCCTTTGAAGAACTAAGTCAATTCTCACAGGGAAACAAAGTGATAGAGGCTCCCCCTTTTAACCCAGATGGATTACTTTGGAGAGATACATGTGCTTCTTCAACTGAATGGAGTATGCCTCTTTGGAACAAAATGAGGTTTTCAATAGCTTCAAAACTGTGATTTGCAGGAAGTATTATTTTCAAAAATCAACTCAATTCTCATGGGGACACAATGTGGTAGATGCTCCTGATTCCGACACATTTGGATTTTTTGGAGATACAAGTGTTTTATCAACGTAGCTGAAGAGGCATATTTGTAATAAAGAAAGCCTATCTCCATCTTGAAAAACCCTAATTGCAGGAAGTATTACTTTCCAAAACTAACACTCTTCTCACAGGTAAACAATAGGCAGCATGCTGCACCTTCTACCATACACGGTTTTCTTTGCAGAGATACATGTGTTTCTTCAACTCTGATGAATAGGCCTATTTGGAGCCAAGTGAACCAATCTCCACCTTGAAAAACCTACGTTGCCAAAAGTATTCCTCTGATAAACTAACCTGACTCTCAATGGGAAACTGTGCTTCATTCTCCTTCTTCTAAAATAAATGGTTTTCTTTCGAGAGATACATGTGTTTCTTCAACTGAGCTGAATAGGCCTGTAGAAGCAAGCAGAGCCTATCTCCACTTTGAAAACTAATTTGCAGGAAGTATTTCCTTCAAAAACTAACTCAATTCTCAGGGAAAAAATGTGGTAGAGGCCGCAGCTTCTATCATAGAAGATTTTGGTGATAGATACATGTGTTTCTTCATGTTTGCTGCAGAGGCCTATTTAGAGCAAAGTGAGCCTGTCTCCACCTTGAAGAGCCTAAGAGTCAGGAAGTATTCTGTTCAGAAAATACCACAATTCTCACAGGTAAACAATGCGGTAGATGCTCCTGCTTCTAACTCGGACGACTTTCTTTTGAAATATACATGTTTTTCTTCAACTCAGATGAATAGGCCTATTTGGATCAAACAGAGCCTCTCTCCACCATGAAACACCTAAGCCGCAGGAAGTATTCCTTTCAAAAACTGATGCTGTTCCCACAGGGAAACCAGTTGGTAGATGGTCCTCCTTTTAACACAGATGGTTTTCCGTTGAGAGATATTTGTGTTTCCTCAACATAGCTTTATAGGCCTATTTAGAACTAATCGACATTTCTCCACCTTGAAACTTTGATTTGCTTTAAATACTCCTTTCAAAAACTAACTGAATTCAGCCTCGGAGACAATGTGCTCAATGCTGCAGCTTCAACATGGATGGTTTTCTTTGGAGAGATCCATGTGTATCTTGAGTGAAGCTGCAGAGCCTGTTTAGATCAAACACAGCCGGACTTCATCTTGAAACAATAAAGCTGCAAGAAGTCTTCCTTCTCAATACAAACTTAGTCCTCAAAGGGAAACAATGTGCTACAAGCAGCAGCTCCTTGAACAGATGGTTTTCTTTCGAGAGATTTATGTTTTCCTTCAACTTAGCCTTAGCGGTGTAGTAGGAAACAAATGGGCATTTCTCCACCTTGAAAACTGTGATTTCCAGGAAGTATTTCTTTCAGAAACTCACTCAGTTCTCACAGGGAAACAATGCACTAGATGCGGCATTTCTAACAGAGATGGTTTTCTTTTGAGAGGCTTCTGCGTTTCCTCAGCGGAGTTGAATAGGCTGATTTGGAGTAAAGAGAGCCTATCTCCACCTTGAAAACTATGATTTCCAGGAGTTATTAAACAAAAACTAACTTAATTCTCATGGAAAAAATGTGCTAGATGCTGCCGTTTCTGACATTGCTCGTTTTCCTTTGAGAGATACTTGTGCTTCTTCAATATAGCTGAATCGGCCTATTTTGATCAAACTGAGTCTATCTCTGTCTTGTAGCAACTGAAATGAAGTTTCCCTTCAAAAGCTAGCTCAATTCTCACGGGGAGCCAACACACTAGATTCTGCTGTTTCTTACACAGATGGTTTTCTTTCAAGAGATACATTTGTTTTTTCTACGTAGCTGAATAGGTCTATTGGAACTAAAAGAGCCTTTCTCCACGTTGAAATCTATGATTTCCAGGAAGGAGTAAATAAAAAAACTAACTCATTCTCACATGAAAGCAATGTGCTAGATGCTCCTGTTTCTAAGTAGATGGTTTTCCTTTGAGAGATACATGTGTTTCATCAAGTCAGTTGCATAGGCCTATTTGGAACCAAGAGAGCCTATCACCACATTGAGAGATCCACATGGCACTAAGTATTCCTTTCAAAAAGGAACTCAATTCTCACAGGGATACAAATTCTAGAAGCTCCAGAGTGTAACTCACATGATTTGCTTTTCAGACATACTTTATTTTTGTCTACCAACTGAATATGCCTCTTGGAACCAAATTTTTCTTTCTCCTCCTTGAAAACTATGGTTTGAAAGATGTATGCCTTTCGAAAACAAACACAATTCTTACAGGGAAACAATGTGCTGGATGCTCCTGCCATTAACATGGACAGTTTTCTCTCAAGCGATACACTTTTTCATCTAGTCAATTGAATAGGCCTACAGGGAACTTATGAGCTTTTCTCCACTTTGAAAACCATGATTTTCCGCAAGTATTTCTTTCAAAAACTCACTCAAATCTCACTGGGAAACAATGTGGTGGATGCTGCGGCTTCTTACTTTCATGGTTTCATTGGAGAGATTCATTTGTTTCTTCATTTTTGCAGAAGAAGCCTGTTTGGAACAAAATGACTCTTTCTCCCTCTAGAAAACTGATTGGCAGGTAATATTTCTGCATTCGACAGCTATGATTTCCAGGAGTTATTTAACAAAAACTAACTTAATTCTCATGGAAAAAATGTGCTACATGCTGCAGCTTCTAACATAGATGGTTTTCCTTTGAGAGATACATGTGCGTCGTCAACACAGCTGAACCAGCCTATTTCGATCAAACCAAGTCTATACCTGCCTTGTAGCAACTGAAATGAACTTTCCCTTTCAAAAGCTTCCTCAATGCTCACGGGAAGCCAATGCACTAGATGAAACAGATGGCTTTCTTTCAAGAGATACATTTGTTTTTCCAATGTAGCTGAATAGGCTTATTGGAACTAAAGGAGCCTTTCTCCATGTTGAAAACTGTGATTTCCAGGAAGTATTAAATAAAAAAACGAACTCATTTCTCACATGGAAACAATGTGCTAGATGCTTCTCTTTCTAACTAGATGGTTTTCCTTTGAGAGATACATGTGTTTCATCAACTCAGTTCTATAGGCCTATTTGGAAGAAAGAGAGCCTATGTCCGCATTGAAAAATCACGTGGCAGTAAGAATTCCTTTCAAATACTCATGCAATGCTAACAGGGATACAAAGTCTTGAAGCTCCAGCTTCTAACTCAAGCGATTTTCTTTTCAGAGATACTTTATTTTTGTCCACTCACCTGAATATGCCTCTTGGAACCAAATTTTCCTTTCTCCTCCTTGAAAAACTAACCTTTTCAGGCAGTATTCCTTTCTACAACTGACACAATTCTTACAGAAAACAATTTGCTACATGCTCCTCATATTAACACAGATAGTTTTCTATCAAGCGATACATGTTTTTTGTCAACTCAATTGAATAGGCCTACTGGGAACTTAGGAGCTTTTCTTCACTTTGAAAATCAAGATTTTCAGGAAGTATTTCTTTCAAAAATTCACTCAAATCTCGTTGGGAAACAATGCCCTAGATGCTGCGGCTTCTTACTTTTACAGTTTTCGTTGGAGAGATACATTTGTTTCTTCATTTTTGCTGAAAAGCCTGTTTGGAACAAAACGACTCTTTCTCCCTGTAGAAAACTAAGACTTGCAGGTAGTTTTTCTGTGAACAACCAACTCAATTCTCCATGTAAAAATGTGGAGGAAGCTCCATGTACGAACTCAGATGGCTTTGTTTTGAGAGATACAGGTGTTTCTTCAACTTTGCTGATAAGGCTTATTGGTTACAAAATGAACCTTTCTTTCCTGTGAAAACTATCATCTGCAGGAATATTCCGATCTCTAACTAACTGAATTCTCCAAAGGAAACAATGTGCTAGCTGCAGCCGCTTCTAACTTGGATGGTTTTCTTTGAGAGATACATGGGTGATGTCAACTCGCTTAAGTAGGCCTCTGAACAAAATGACCCTTGCATCACCTTGAAAATTCTACTGTTTGGGAAATATGCCTTTCTAAAACAAATTCAATTGCAACAAGTAAACAATGTGCTAATGCTTCAGCTTCTAACCTAGAAGGTTTTCTGTGGTGGGACACATGTGTTTCTCACTCTCCTGAATATGCTTATTTGGGGCAAACAGAGCCACCCTCCCCTTTGAAATACCTATGTTGCAGGAAGCATTCCTCTGAAAAAATGACAGAATTCTCAAAAGGAAACAATGTACTAGAAGCTTCAGCTTCTAACACTGAATGTTTTCTTTTGAGAGATATATGTGCTTGTTCAACATAGGAGAATAGGGTTATCTGGAACAAAATGTGCCTTTATCCACCTTGAAAACTATGATTTTCAGGAAGCATTCCTTTCAAAAACGCACTCCTTTCACACAGGGGAACAAGGTGCTGGAAAGTGTGGCTCCTCACACACATGGTTTTCGTTAGAGAGATCCATGCGATTCTTCAACTTTGCAAGTCGACCTATTGGAAAAAAATGAGCTTTTCTCCACCTTGAAATCTTTGCTTTCCGGGAAGGATTCCTGTCAAAATTTCACTGAATTCTCACAAGGAAACACGATGCTGCATGGTCCTCATTCTAACATAGATGGTTTTGTTTCAAGAGATACATGTGTTTCTTCAACTCAGCTTAATAGCCATATTTAGAGCAAACAGAGTCTATAAACACTTTGAAACACCTAAGTTGCAGGAATAATTCCTTTGAAGAACTAAGTCAATTCTCACAGGGAAACAAAGTGATAGAGGCTCCCCCTTTTAACCCAGATGGATTACTTTGGAGAGATACATGTGCTTCTTCAACTGAATGGAGTATGCCTCTTTGGAACAAAATGAGGTTTTCAATAGCTTCAAAACTGTGATTTGCAGGAAGTATTATTTTCAAAAATCAACTCAATTCTCATGGGGACACAATGTGGTAGATGCTCCTGATTCCGACACATTTGGATTTTTTGGAGATACAAGTGTTTTATCAACGTAGCTGAAGAGGCATATTTGTAATAAAGAAAGCCTATCTCCATCTTGAAAAACCCTAATTGCAGGAAGTATTACTTTCCAAAACTAACACTCTTCTCACAGGTAAACAATAGGCAGCATGCTGCACCTTCTACCATACACGGTTTTCTTTGCAGAGATACATGTGTTTCTTCAACTCTGATGAATAGGCCTATTTGGAGCCAAGTGAACCAATCTCCACCTTGAAAAACCTACGTTGCCAAAAGTATTCCTCTGATAAACTAACCTGACTCTCAATGGGAAACTGTGCTTCATTCTCCTTCTTCTAAAATAAATGGTTTTCTTTCGAGAGATACATGTGTTTCTTCAACTGAGCTGAATAGGCCTGTAGAAGCAAGCAGAGCCTATCTCCACTTTGAAAACTAATTTGCAGGAAGTATTTCCTTCAAAAACTAACTCAATTCTCAGGGAAAAAATGTGGTAGAGGCCGCAGCTTCTATCATAGAAGATTTTGGTGATAGATACATGTGTTTCTTCATGTTTGCTGCAGAGGCCTATTTAGAGCAAAGTGAGCCTGTCTCCACCTTGAAGAGCCTAAGAGTCAGGAAGTATTCTGTTCAGAAAATACCACAATTCTCACAGGTAAACAATGCGGTAGATGCTCCTGCTTCTAACTCGGACGACTTTCTTTTGAAATATACATGTTTTTCTTCAACTCAGATGAATAGGCCTATTTGGATCAAACAGAGCCTCTCTCCACCATGAAACACCTAAGCCGCAGGAAGTATTCCTTTCAAAAACTGATGCTGTTCCCACAGGGAAACCAGTTGGTAGATGGTCCTCCTTTTAACACAGATGGTTTTCCGTTGAGAGATATTTGTGTTTCCTCAACATAGCTTTATAGGCCTATTTAGAACTAATCGACATTTCTCCACCTTGAAACTTTGATTTGCTTTAAATACTCCTTTCAAAAACTAACTGAATTCAGCCTCGGAGACAATGTGCTCAATGCTGCAGCTTCAACATGGATGGTTTTCTTTGGAGAGATCCATGTGTATCTTGAGTGAAGCTGCAGAGCCTGTTTAGATCAAACACAGCCGGACTTCATCTTGAAACAATAAAGCTGCAAGAAGTCTTCCTTCTCAATACAAACTTAGTCCTCAAAGGGAAACAATGTGCTACAAGCAGCAGCTCCTTGAACAGATGGTTTTCTTTCGAGAGATTTATGTTTTCCTTCAACTTAGCCTTAGCGGTGTAGTAGGAAACAAATGGGCATTTCTCCACCTTGAAAACTGTGATTTCCAGGAAGTATTTCTTTCAGAAACTCACTCAGTTCTCACAGGGAAACAATGCACTAGATGCGGCATTTCTAACAGAGATGGTTTTCTTTTGAGAGGCTTCTGCGTTTCCTCAGCGGAGTTGAATAGGCTGATTTGGAGTAAAGAGAGCCTATCTCCACCTTGAAAACTATGATTTCCAGGAGTTATTAAACAAAAACTAACTTAATTCTCATGGAAAAAATGTGCTAGATGCTGCCGTTTCTGACATTGCTCGTTTTCCTTTGAGAGATACTTGTGCTTCTTCAATATAGCTGAATCGGCCTATTTTGATCAAACTGAGTCTATCTCTGTCTTGTAGCAACTGAAATGAAGTTTCCCTTCAAAAGCTAGCTCAATTCTCACGGGGAGCCAACACACTAGATTCTGCTGTTTCTTACACAGATGGTTTTCTTTCAAGAGATACATTTGTTTTTTCTACGTAGCTGAATAGGTCTATTGGAACTAAAAGAGCCTTTCTCCACGTTGAAATCTATGATTTCCAGGAAGGAGTAAATAAAAAAACTAACTCATTCTCACATGAAAGCAATGTGCTAGATGCTCCTGTTTCTAAGTAGATGGTTTTCCTTTGAGAGATACATGTGTTTCATCAAGTCAGTTGCATAGGCCTATTTGGAACCAAGAGAGCCTATCACCACATTGAGAGATCCACATGGCACTAAGTATTCCTTTCAAAAAGGAACTCAATTCTCACAGGGATACAAATTCTAGAAGCTCCAGAGTGTAACTCACATGATTTGCTTTTCAGACATACTTTATTTTTGTCTACCAACTGAATATGCCTCTTGGAACCAAATTTTTCTTTCTCCTCCTTGAAAACTATGGTTTGAAAGATGTATGCCTTTCGAAAACAAACACAATTCTTACAGGGAAACAATGTGCTGGATGCTCCTGCCATTAACATGGACAGTTTTCTCTCAAGCGATACACTTTTTCATCTAGTCAATTGAATAGGCCTACAGGGAACTTATGAGCTTTTCTCCACTTTGAAAACCATGATTTTCCGCAAGTATTTCTTTCAAAAACTCACTCAAATCTCACTGGGAAACAATGTGGTGGATGCTGCGGCTTCTTACTTTCATGGTTTCATTGGAGAGATTCATTTGTTTCTTCATTTTTGCAGAAGAAGCCTGTTTGGAACAAAATGACTCTTTCTCCCTCTAGAAAACTGATTGGCAGGTAATATTTCTGCATTCGACAGCTATGATTTCCAGGAGTTATTTAACAAAAACTAACTTAATTCTCATGGAAAAAATGTGCTACATGCTGCAGCTTCTAACATAGATGGTTTTCCTTTGAGAGATACATGTGCGTCGTCAACACAGCTGAACCAGCCTATTTCGATCAAACCAAGTCTATACCTGCCTTGTAGCAACTGAAATGAACTTTCCCTTTCAAAAGCTTCCTCAATGCTCACGGGAAGCCAATGCACTAGATGAAACAGATGGCTTTCTTTCAAGAGATACATTTGTTTTTCCAATGTAGCTGAATAGGCTTATTGGAACTAAAGGAGCCTTTCTCCATGTTGAAAACTGTGATTTCCAGGAAGTATTAAATAAAAAAACGAACTCATTTCTCACATGGAAACAATGTGCTAGATGCTTCTCTTTCTAACTAGATGGTTTTCCTTTGAGAGATACATGTGTTTCATCAACTCAGTTCTATAGGCCTATTTGGAAGAAAGAGAGCCTATGTCCGCATTGAAAAATCACGTGGCAGTAAGAATTCCTTTCAAATACTCATGCAATGCTAACAGGGATACAAAGTCTTGAAGCTCCAGCTTCTAACTCAAGCGATTTTCTTTTCAGAGATACTTTATTTTTGTCCACTCACCTGAATATGCCTCTTGGAACCAAATTTTCCTTTCTCCTCCTTGAAAAACTAACGTTTTCAGGCAGTATTCCTTTCTACAACTGACACAATTCTTACAGAAAACAATTTGCTACATGCTCCTCATATTAACACAGATAGTTTTCTATCAAGCGATACATGTTTTTTGTCAACTCAATTGAATAGGCCTACTGGGAACTTAGGAGCTTTTCTTCACTTTGAAAATCAAGATTTTCAGGAAGTATTTCTTTCAAAAATTCACTCAAATCTCGTTGGGAAACAATGCCCTAGATGCTGCGGCTTCTTACTTTTACAGTTTTCGTTGGAGAGATACATTTGTTTCTTCATTTTTGCTGAAAAGCCTGTTTGGAACAAAACGACTCTTTCTCCCTGTAGAAAACTAAGACTTGCAGGTAGTTTTTCTGTGAACAACCAACTCAATTCTCCATGTAAAAATGTGGAGGAAGCTCCATGTACGAACTCAGATGGCTTTGTTTTGAGAGATACAGGTGTTTCTTCAACTTTGCTGATAAGGCTTATTGGTTACAAAATGAACCTTTCTTTCCTGTGAAAACTATCATCTGCAGGAATATTCCAATCTCTAACTAACTGAATTCTCCAAAGGAAACAATGTGCTAGCTGCAGCCGCTTCTAACTTGGATGGTTTTCTTTGAGAGATACATGGGTGATGTCAACTCGCTTAAGTAGGCTTCTGAACAAAATGACCCTTGCATCACCTTGAAAATTCTACTATTTGGGAAATATGCCTTTCTAAAACAAATTCAATTGCAACAAGTAAACAATGTGCTAATGCTTCAGCTTCTAACCTAGAAGGTTTTCTGTGGTGGGACACATGTGTTTCTCACTCTCCTGAATATGCTTATTTGGGGCAAACAGAGCCACCCTCCCCTTTGAAATACCTATGTTGCAGGAAGCATTCCTCTGAAAAAATGACAGAATTCTCAAAAGGAAACAATGTACTAGAAGCTTCAGCTTCTAACACTGAATGTTTTCTTTTGAGAGATATATGTGCTTGTTCAACATAGGAGAATAGGGTTATCTGGAACAAAATGTGCCTTTATCCACCTTGAAAACTATGATTTTCAGGAAGCATTCCTTTCAAAAACGCACTCCTTTCACACAGGGGAACAAGGTGCTGGAAAGTGTGGCTCCTCACACACATGGTTTTCGTTAGAGAGATCCATGCGATTCTTCAACTTTGCAAGTAGACCTATTGGAAAAAAATGAGCTTTTCTCCACCTTGAAATCTTTCCTTTCCGGGAAGGATTCCTGTCAAAATTTCACTGAATTCTCACAAGGAAACACGATGCTGCATGGTCCTCATTCTAACATAGATGGTTTTGTTTCAAGAGATACATGTGTTTCTTCAACTCAGCTTAATAGCCATATTTAGAGCAAACAGAGTCTATAAACACTTTGAAACACCTAAGTTGCAGGAATAATTCCTTTGAAGAACTAAGTCAATCCTCACAGGGAAACAAAGTGATCGAGGCTCCCCCTTTTAACCCAGATGGATTACTTTGGAGAGATACATGTGCTTCTTCAACTGAATGGAGTAAGCCTCTTTGGAAGAAAATGAGGTTTTCAATAGCTTCAAAACTGTGATTTGCAGGAAGTATTATTTTCAAAAATCAACTCAATTCTCATGGGGACACAATGTGGTAGATGCTCCTGATTCCGACACATTTGGATTTTTTCGAGATACAAGTGTTTTATCAACGTAGCTGAAGAGGCATATTTGTAATAAAGAAAGCCTATCTCCATCTCGAAAAACCCTAATTGCAGGAAGTATTACTTTCCAAAACTAACACTCTTCTCACAGGTAAACAATAGGCAGCATGCTGCACCTTCTACCATACACGGTTTTCTTTGCAGAGATACATGTGTTTCTTCAACTCTGATGAATAGGCCTATTTGGAGCCAAGTGAACCAATCTCCACCTTGAAAAACCTACGTTGCCAAAAGTATTCCTCTGATAAACTAACCTGACTCTCAATGGGAAACTGTGCTTCATTCTCCTTCTTCTAAAATAAATGGTTTTCTTTCGAGAGATACATGTGTTTCTTCAACTGAGCTGAATAGGATTGTAGAAGCAAGCAGAGCCTATCTCCACTTTGAAAACTAATTTGCAGGAAGTATTTCCTTCAAAAACTAACTCAATTCTCAGGGAAAAAATGTGGTAGAGGCTGCAGCTTCTATCATAGAAGATTTTGGTGATAGATACATGTGTTTCTTCATGTTTGCTGCAGAGGCCTATTTAGAGCAAAGTGAGCCTATCTCCACCTTGAAGAGCCTAAGAGTCAGGAAGTATTCTGTTCAGAAAATACCACAATTCTCACAGGTAAACAATGCGGTAGATGCTCCTGCTTCTAACTCGGACGACTTTCTTTTGAAATATACATGTTTTTCTTCAACTCAGATGAATAGGCCTATTTGGATCAAACAGAGCCTCTCTCCACCATGAAACACCTAAGCCGCAGGAAGTATTCCTTTCAAAAACTGATGCTGTTCCCACAGGGAAACCAGTTGGTAGATGGTCCTCCTTTTAACACAGATGGTTTTCCGTTGAGAGATATTTGTGTTTCCTCAACATAGCTTTATAGGCCTATTTAGAACTAATCGACATTTCTCCACCTTGAAACTTTGATTTGCTTTAAATACTCCTTTCAAAAGCTAACTGAATTCAGCCTCGGAGACAATGTGCTCAATGCTGCAGCTTCAACATGGATGGTTTTCTTTGGAGAGATGCATGTGTATCTTGAGTGAAGCTGCAGAGCCTGTTTAGATCAAACACAGCCGGTCTTCATCTTGAAACAATAAAGCTGCAGGAAGTCTTCCTTCTCAATACAAACTTAGTCCTCAAAGGGAAACAATGTGCTACAAGCAGCAGCTCCTTGAACAGATGGTTTTCTTTCGAGAGATTTATGTTTTCCTTCAACTTAGCCTTAGCGGTGTAGTAGGAAACAAATGGGCATTTCTCCACCTTGAAAACTGTGATTTCCAGGAAGTATTTCTTTCAGAAACTCACTCAGTTCTCACAGGGAAACAATGCACTAGATGCGGCATTTCTAACAGAGATGGTTTTCTTTTGAGAGGCTTCTGCGTTTCCTCAGCGGAGTTGAATAGGCTGATTTGCAGTAAAGAGAGCCTATCTCCACCTTGAAAACTATGATTTCCAGGAGTTATTAAACAAAAACTAACTTCATTCTCATGGAAAAAATGTGCTAGATGCTGCCGTTTCTGACATTGCTCGTTTTCCTTTGAGAGATACTTGTGCTTCTTCAATACAGCTGAATCGGCCTATTTCGATCAAACTGAGTCTATCTCTGTCTTGTAGCAACTGAAATGAAGTTTCCCTTCAAAAGCTAGCTCAATTCTCACGGGGAGCCAACACACTAGATTCTCCTGTTTCTTACACAGATGGTTTTCTTTCAAGAGATACATTTGTTTTTTCTACGTAGCTGAATAGGTCTATTGGAACTAAAAGAGCCTTTCTCCACGTTGAAATCTATGATTTCCAGGAAGAAGTAAATAAAAAAACTAACTCATTCTCACATGAAAGCAATGTGCTAGATGCTCCTGTTTCTAAGTAGATGGTTTTCCTTTGAGAGATACATGTGTTTCATCAAGTCAGTTGCATAGGCCTATTTGGAACCAAGAGAGCCTATCACCACATTGAGAGATCCACATGGCACTAAGTATTCCTTTCAAAAAGGAACTCAATTCTCACAGGGATACAAATTCTAGAAGCTCCAGAGTGTAACTCACATGATTTGCTTTTCAGACATACTTTATTTTTGTCTACCAACTGAATATGCCTCTTCGAACCAAATTTTTCTTTCTCCTCCTTGAAAACTATGGTTTGAAAGATGTATGCCTTTCGAAAACAAACACAATTCTTACAGGGAAACAATGTGCTGGATGCTCCTCCCATTAACATGGACAGTTTTCTCTCAAGCGATACACTTTTTCATCTAGTCAATTGAATAGGCCTACAGGGAACTTATGAGCTTTTCTCCACTTTGAAAACCATGATTTTCCGCAAGTATTTCTTTCAAAAACTCACTCAAATCTCACTGGGAAACAATGTGGTGGATGCTGCGGCTTCTTACTTTCATGGTTTCATTGGAGAGATTCATTTGTTTCTTCATTTTTGCAGAAGAAGCCTGTTTGGAACAAAATGACTCTTTCTCCCTCTAGAAAACTGATTGGCAGGTAATATTTCTGCATTCGACAGCTATGATTTCCAGGAGTTATTTAACAAAAACTAACTTAATTCTCATGGAAAAAATGTGCTACATGCTGCAGCTTCTAACATAGTTGGTTTTCCTTTGAGAGATACATGTGCGTCGTCAACACAGCTGAACCAGCCTATTTCGATCAAACCAAGTCTATACCTGCCTTGTAGCAACTGAAATGAACTTTCCCTTTCAAAAGCTTCCTCAATGCTCACGGGAAGCCAATGCACTAGATGAAACAGATGGCTTTCTTTCAAGAGATACATTTGTTTTTCCAATGTAGCTGAATAGGCTTATTGGAACTAAAGGAGCCTTTCTCCATGTTGAAAACTGTGATTTCCAGGAAGTATTAAATAAAAAAACGAACTCATTTCTCACATGGAAACAATGTGCTAGATGCTTCTCTTTCTAACTAGATGGTTTTCCTTTGAGAGATACATGTGTTTCATCAACTCAGTTCTATAGGCCTATTTGGAAGAAAGAGAGCCTATGTCCGCATTGAAAAATCACGTGGCAGTAAGAATTCCTTTCAAATACTCATGCAATGCTAACAGGGATACAAAGTCTTGAAGCTCCAGCTTCTAACTCAAGCGATTTTCTTTTCAGAGATACTTTATTTTTGTCCACTCACCTGAATATGCCTCTTGGAACCAAATTTTCCTTTCTCCTCCTTGAAAAACTAACCTTTTCAGGCAGTATTCCTTTCTACAACTGACACAATTCTTACAGAAAACAATTTGCTACATGCTCCTCATATTAACACAGATAGTTTTCTATCAAGCGATACATGTTTTTTGTCAACTCAATTGAATAGGCCTACTGGGAACTTAGGAGCTTTTCTTCACTTTGAAAATCAAGATTTTCAGGAAGTATTTCTTTCAAAAATTCACTCAAATCTCGTTGGGAAACAATGCCCTAGATGCTGCGGCTTCTTACTTTTACAGTTTTCGTTGGAGAGATACATTTGTTTCTTCATTTTTGCTGAAAAGCCTGTTTGGAACAAAACGACTCTTTCTCCCTGTAGAAAACTAAGACTTGCAGGTAGTTTTTCTGTGAACAACCAACTCAATTCTCCATGTAAAAATGTGGAGGAAGCTCCATGTACGAACTCAGATGGCTTTGTTTTGAGAGATACAGGTGTTTCTTCAACTTTGCTGATAAGGCTTATTGGTTACAAAATGAACCTTTCTTTCCTGTGAAAACTATCATCTGCAGGAATATTCCAATCTCTAACTAACTGAATTCTCCAAAGGAAACAATGTGCTAGCTGCAGCCGCTTCTAACTTGGATGGTTTTCTTTGAGAGATACATGGGTGATGTCAACTCGCTTAAGTAGGCTTCTGAACAAAATGACCCTTGCATCACCTTGAAAATTCTACTATTTGGGAAATATGCCTTTCTAAAACAAATTCAATTGCAACAAGTAAACAATGTGCTAATGCTTCAGCTTCTAACCTAGAAGGTTTTCTGTGGTGGGACACATGTGTTTCTCACTCTCCTGAATATGCTTATTTGGGGCAAACAGAGCCACCCTCCCCTTTGAAATACCTATGTTGCAGGAAGCATTCCTCTGAAAAAATGACAGAATTCTCAAAAGGAAACAATGTACTAGAAGCTTCAGCTTCTAACACTGAATGTTTTCTTTTGAGAGATATATGTGCTTGTTCAACATAGGAGAATAGGGTTATCTGGAACAAAATGTGCCTTTATCCACCTTGAAAACTATGATTTTCAGGAAGCATTCCTTTCAAAAACGCACTCCTTTCACACAGGGGAACAAGGTGCTGGAAAGTGTGGCTCCTCACACACATGGTTTTCGTTAGAGAGATCCATGCGATTCTTCAACTTTGCAAGTAGACCTATTGGAAAAAAATGAGCTTTTCTCCACCTTGAAATCTTTCCTTTCCGGGAAGGATTCCTGTCAAAATTTCACTGAATTCTCACAAGGAAACACGATGCTGCATGGTCCTCATTCTAACATAGATGGTTTTGTTTCAAGAGATACATGTGTTTCTTCAACTCAGCTTAATAGCCATATTTAGAGCAAACAGAGTCTATAAACACTTTGAAACACCTAAGTTGCAGGAATAATTCCTTTGAAGAACTAAGTCAATCCTCACAGGGAAACAAAGTGATCGAGGCTCCCCCTTTTAACCCAGATGGATTACTTTGGAGAGATACATGTGCTTCTTCAACTGAATGGAGTAAGCCTCTTTGGAAGAAAATGAGGTTTTCAATAGCTTCAAAACTGTGATTTGCAGGAAGTATTATTTTCAAAAATCAACTCAATTCTCATGGGGACACAATGTGGTAGATGCTCCTGATTCCGACACATTTGGATTTTTTCGAGATACAAGTGTTTTATCAACGTAGCTGAAGAGGCATATTTGTAATAAAGAAAGCCTATCTCCATCTCGAAAAACCCTAATTGCAGGAAGTATTACTTTCCAAAACTAACACTCTTCTCACAGGTAAACAATAGGCAGCATGCTGCACCTTCTACCATACACGGTTTTCTTTGCAGAGATACATGTGTTTCTTCAACTCTGATGAATAGGCCTATTTGGAGCCAAGTGAACCAATCTCCACCTTGAAAAACCTACGTTGCCAAAAGTATTCCTCTGATAAACTAACCTGACTCTCAATGGGAAACTGTGCTTCATTCTCCTTCTTCTAAAATAAATGGTTTTCTTTCGAGAGATACATGTGTTTCTTCAACTGAGCTGAATAGGATTGTAGAAGCAAGCAGAGCCTATCTCCACTTTGAAAACTAATTTGCAGGAAGTATTTCCTTCAAAAACTAACTCAATTCTCAGGGAAAAAATGTGGTAGAGGCTGCAGCTTCTATCATAGAAGATTTTGGTGATAGATACATGTGTTTCTTCATGTTTGCTGCAGAGGCCTATTTAGAGCAAAGTGAGCCTATCTCCACCTTGAAGAGCCTAAGAGTCAGGAAGTATTCTGTTCAGAAAATACCACAATTCTCACAGGTAAACAATGCGGTAGATGCTCCTGCTTCTAACTCGGACGACTTTCTTTTGAAATATACATGTTTTTCTTCAACTCAGATGAATAGGCCTATTTGGATCAAACAGAGCCTCTCTCCACCATGAAACACCTAAGCCGCAGGAAGTATTCCTTTCAAAAACTGATGCTGTTCCCACAGGGAAACCAGTTGGTAGATGGTCCTCCTTTTAACACAGATGGTTTTCCGTTGAGAGATATTTGTGTTTCCTCAACATAGCTTTATAGGCCTATTTAGAACTAATCGACATTTCTCCACCTTGAAACTTTGATTTGCTTTAAATACTCCTTTCAAAAACTAACTGAATTCAGCCTCGGAGACAATGTGCTCAATGCTGCAGCTTCAACATGGATGGTTTTCTTTGGAGAGATCCATGTGTATCTTGAGTGAAGCTGCAGAGCCTGTTTAGATCAAACACAGCCGGACTTCATCTTGAAACAATAAAGCTGCAGGAAGTCTTCCTTCTCAATACAAACTTAGTCCTCAAAGGGAAACAATGTGCTACAAGCAGCAGCTCCTTGAACAGATGGTTTTCTTTCGAGAGATTTATGTTTTCCTTCAACTTAGCCTTAGCGGTGTAGTAGGAAACAAATGGGCATTTCTCCACCTTGAAAACTGTGATTTCCAGGAAGTATTTCTTTCAGAAACTCACTCAGTTCTCACAGGGAAACAATGCACTAGATGCGGCATTTCTAACAGAGATGGTTTTCTTTTGAGAGGCTTCTGCGTTTCCTCAGCGGAGTTGAATAGGCTGATTTGCAGTAAAGAGAGCCTATCTCCACCTTGAAAACTATGATTTCCAGGAGTTATTAAACAAAAACTAACTTCATTCTCATGGAAAAAATGTGCTAGATGCTGCCGTTTCTGACATTGCTCGTTTTCCTTTGAGAGATACTTGTGCTTCTTCAATACAGCTGAATCGGCCTATTTCGATCAAACTGAGTCTATCTCTGTCTTGTAGCAACTGAAATGAAGTTTCCCTTCAAAAGCTAGCTCAATTCTCACGGGGAGCCAACACACTAGATTCTCCTGTTTCTTACACAGATGGTTTTCTTTCAAGAGATACATTTGTTTTTTCTACGTAGCTGAATAGGTCTATTGGAACTAAAAGAGCCTTTCTCCACGTTGAAATCTATGATTTCCAGGAAGAAGTAAATAAAAAAACTAACTCATTCTCACATGAAAGCAATGTGCTAGATGCTCCTGTTTCTAAGTAGATGGTTTTCCTTTGAGAGATACATGTGTTTCATCAAGTCAGTTGCATAGGCCTATTTGGAACCAAGAGAGCCTATCACCACATTGAGAGATCCACATGGCACTAAGTATTCCTTTCAAAAAGGAACTCAATTCTCACAGGGATACAAATTCTAGAAGCTCCAGAGTGTAACTCACATGATTTGCTTTTCAGACATACTTTATTTTTGTCTACCAACTGAATATGCCTCTTGGAACCAAATTTTTCTTTCTCCTCCTTGAAAACTATGGTTTGAAAGATGTATGCCTTTCGAAAACAAACACAATTCTTACAGGGAAACAATGTGCTGGATGCTCCTGCCATTAACATGGACAGTTTTCTCTCAAGCGATACACTTTTTCATCTAGTCAATTGAATAGGCCTACAGGGAACTTATGAGCTTTTCTCCACTTTGAAAACCATGATTTTCCGCAAGTATTTCTTTCAAAAACTCACTCAAATCTCACTGGGAAACAATGTGGTGGATGCTGCGGCTTCTTACTTTCATGGTTTCATTGGAGAGATTCATTTGTTTCTTCATTTTTGCAGAAGAAGCCTGTTTGGAACAAAATGACTCTTTCTCCCTCTAGAAAACTGATTGGCAGGTAATATTTCTGCATTCGACAGCTATGATTTCCAGGAGTTATTTAACAAAAACTAACTTAATTCTCATGGAAAAAATGTGCTACATGCTGCAGCTTCTAACATAGTTGGTTTTCCTTTGAGAGATACATGTGCGTCGTCAACACAGCTGAACCAGCCTATTTCGATCAAACCAAGTCTATACCTGCCTTGTAGCAACTGAAATGAACTTTCCCTTTCAAAAGCTTCCTCAATGCTCACGGGAAGCCAATGCACTAGATGAAACAGATGGCTTTCTTTCAAGAGATACATTTGTTTTTCCAATGTAGCTGAATAGGCTTATTGGAACTAAAGGAGCCTTTCTCCATGTTGAAAACTGTGATTTCCAGGAAGTATTAAATAAAAAAACGAACTCATTTCTCACATGGAAACAATGTGCTAGATGCTTCTCTTTCTAACTAGATGGTTTTCCTTTGAGAGATACATGTGTTTCATCAACTCAGTTCTATAGGCCTATTTGGAAGAAAGAGAGCCTATGTCCGCATTGAAAAATCACGTGGCAGTAAGAATTCCTTTCAAATACTCATGCAATGCTAACAGGGATACAAAGTCTTGAAGCTCCAGCTTCTAACTCAAGCGATTTTCTTTTCAGAGATACTTTATTTTTGTCCACTCACCTGAATATGCCTCTTGGAACCAAATTTTCCTTTCTCCTCCTTGAAAAACTAACCTTTTCAGGCAGTATTCCTTTCTACAACTGACACAATTCTTACAGAAAACAATTTGCTACATGCTCCTCATATTAACACAGATAGTTTTCTATCAAGCGATACATGTTTTTTGTCAACTCAATTGAATAGGCCTACTGGGAACTTAGGAGCTTTTCTTCACTTTGAAAATCAAGATTTTCAGGAAGTATTTCTTTCAAAAATTCACTCAAATCTCGTTGGGAAACAATGCCCTAGATGCTGCGGCTTCTTACTTTTACAGTTTTCGTTGGAGAGATACATTTGTTTCTTCATTTTTGCTGAAAAGCCTGTTTGGAACAAAACGACTCTTTCTCCCTGTAGAAAACTAAGACTTGCAGGTAGTTTTTCTGTGAACAACCAACTCAATTCTCCATGTAAAAATGTGGAGGAAGCTCCATGTACGAACTCAGATGGCTTTGTTTTGAGAGATACAGGTGTTTCTTCAACTTTGCTGATAAGGCTTATTGGTTACAAAATGAACCTTTCTTTCCTGTGAAAACTATCATCTGCAGGAATATTCCAATCTCTAACTAACTGAATTCTCCAAAGGAAACAATGTGCTAGCTGCAGCCGCTTCTAACTTGGATGGTTTTCTTTGAGAGATACATGGGTGATGTCAACTCGCTTAAGTAGGCTTCTGAACAAAATGACCCTTGCATCACCTTGAAAATTCTACTATTTGGGAAATATGCCTTTCTAAAACAAATTCAATTGCAACAAGTAAACAATGTGCTAATGCTTCAGCTTCTAACCTAGAAGGTTTTCTGTGGTGGGACACATGTGTTTCTCACTCTCCTGAATATGCTTATTTGGGGCAAACAGAGCCACCCTCCCCTTTGAAATACCTATGTTGCAGGAAGCATTCCTCTGAAAAAATGACAGAATTCTCAAAAGGAAACAATGTACTAGAAGCTTCAGCTTCTAACACTGAATGTTTTCTTTTGAGAGATATATGTGCTTGTTCAACATAGGAGAATAGGGTTATCTGGAACAAAATGTGCCTTTATCCACCTTGAAAACTATGATTTTCAGGAAGCATTCCTTTCAAAAACGCACTCCTTTCACACAGGGGAACAAGGTGCTGGAAAGTGTGGCTCCTCACACACATGGTTTTCGTTAGAGAGATCCATGCGATTCTTCAACTTTGCAAGTAGACCTATTGGAAAAAAATGAGCTTTTCTCCACCTTGAAATCTTTCCTTTCCGGGAAGGATTCCTGTCAAAATTTCACTGAATTCTCACAAGGAAACACGATGCTGCATGGTCCTCATTCTAACATAGATGGTTTTGTTTCAAGAGATACATGTGTTTCTTCAACTCAGCTTAATAGCCATATTTAGAGCAAACAGAGTCTATAAACACTTTGAAACACCTAAGTTGCAGGAATAATTCCTTTGAAGAACTAAGTCAATCCTCACAGGGAAACAAAGTGATCGAGGCTCCCCCTTTTAACCCAGATGGATTACTTTGGAGAGATACATGTGCTTCTTCAACTGAATGGAGTAAGCCTCTTTGGAAGAAAATGAGGTTTTCAATAGCTTCAAAACTGTGATTTGCAGGAAGTATTATTTTCAAAAATCAACTCAATTCTCATGGGGACACAATGTGGTAGATGCTCCTGATTCCGACACATTTGGATTTTTTCGAGATACAAGTGTTTTATCAACGTAGCTGAAGAGGCATATTTGTAATAAAGAAAGCCTATCTCCATCTCGAAAAACCCTAATTGCAGGAAGTATTACTTTCCAAAACTAACACTCTTCTCACAGGTAAACAATAGGCAGCATGCTGCACCTTCTACCATACACGGTTTTCTTTGCAGAGATACATGTGTTTCTTCAACTCTGATGAATAGGCCTATTTGGAGCCAAGTGAACCAATCTCCACCTTGAAAAACCTACGTTGCCAAAAGTATTCCTCTGATAAACTAACCTGACTCTCAATGGGAAACTGTGCTTCATTCTCCTTCTTCTAAAATAAATGGTTTTCTTTCGAGAGATACATGTGTTTCTTCAACTGAGCTGAATAGGATTGTAGAAGCAAGCAGAGCCTATCTCCACTTTGAAAACTAATTTGCAGGAAGTATTTCCTTCAAAAACTAACTCAATTCTCAGGGAAAAAATGTGGTAGAGGCTGCAGCTTCTATCATAGAAGATTTTGGTGATAGATACATGTGTTTCTTCATGTTTGCTGCAGAGGCCTATTTAGAGCAAAGTGAGCCTATCTCCACCTTGAAGAGCCTAAGAGTCAGGAAGTATTCTGTTCAGAAAATACCACAATTCTCACAGGTAAACAATGCGGTAGATGCTCCTGCTTCTAACTCGGACGACTTTCTTTTGAAATATACATGTTTTTCTTCAACTCAGATGAATAGGCCTATTTGGATCAAACAGAGCCTCTCTCCACCATGAAACACCTAAGCCGCAGGAAGTATTCCTTTCAAAAACTGATGCTGTTCCCACAGGGAAACCAGTTGGTAGATGGTCCTCCTTTTAACACAGATGGTTTTCCGTTGAGAGATATTTGTGTTTCCTCAACATAGCTTTATAGGCCTATTTAGAACTAATCGACATTTCTCCACCTTGAAACTTTGATTTGCTTTAAATACTCCTTTCAAAAACTAACTGAATTCAGCCTCGGAGACAATGTGCTCAATGCTGCAGCTTCAACATGGATGGTTTTCTTTGGAGAGATCCATGTGTATCTTGAGTGAAGCTGCAGAGCCTGTTTAGATCAAACACAGCCGGACTTCATCTTGAAACAATAAAGCTGCAGGAAGTCTTCCTTCTCAATACAAACTTAGTCCTCAAAGGGAAACAATGTGCTACAAGCAGCAGCTCCTTGAACAGATGGTTTTCTTTCGAGAGATTTATGTTTTCCTTCAACTTAGCCTTAGCAGTGTAGTAGGAAACAAATGGGCATTTCTCCACCTTGAAAACTGTGATTTCCAGGAAGTATTTCTTTCAGAAACTCACTCAGTTCTCACAGGGAAACAATGCACTAGATGCGGCATTTCTAACAGAGATGGTTTTCTTTTGAGAGGCTTCTGCGTTTCCTCAGCGGAGTTGAATAGGCTGATTTGGAGTAAAGAGAGCCTATCTCCACCTTGAAAACTATGATTTCCAGGAGTTATTAAACAAAAACTAACTTAATTCTCATGGAAAAAATGTGCTAGATGCTGCCGTTTCTGACATTGCTCGTTTTCCTTTGAGAGATACTTGTGCTTCTTCAATACAGCTGAATCGGCCTATTTCGATCAAACTGAGTCTATCTCTGTCTTGTAGCAACTGAAATGAAGTTTCCCTTCAAAAGCTAGCTCAATTCTCACGGGGAGCCAACACACTAGATTCTGCTGTTTCTTACACAGATGGTTTTCTTTCAAGAGATACATTTGTTTTTTCTACGTAGCTGAATAGGTCTATTGGAACTAAAAGAGCCTTTCTCCACGTTGAAATCTATGATTTCCAGGAAGGAGTAAATAAAAAAACTAACTCATTCTCACATGAAAGCAATGTGCTAGATGCTCCTGTTTCTAAGTAGATGGTTTTCCTTTGAGAGATACATGTGTTTCATCAAGTCAGTTGCATAGGCCTATTTGGAACCAAGAGAGCCTATCACCACATTGAGAGATCCACATGGCACTAAGTATTCCTTTCAAAAAGGAACTCAATTCTCACAGGGATACAAATTCTAGAAGCTCCAGAGTGTAACTCACATGATTTGCTTTTCAGACATACTTTATTTTTGTCTACCAACTGAATATGCCTCTTGGAAAAAATTTTTCTTTCTCCTCCTTGAAAACTATGGTTTGAAAGATGTATGCCTTTCGAAAACAAACACAATTCTTACAGGGAAACAATGTGCTGGATGCTCCTGCCATTAACATGGACAGTTTTCTCTCAAGCGATACACTTTTTCATCTAGTCAATTGAATAGGCCTACAGGGAACTTATGAGCTTTTCTCCACTTTGAAAACCATGATTTTCCGCAAGTATTTCTTTCAAAAACTCACTCAAATCTCACTGGGAAACAATGTGGTGGATGCTGCGGCTTCTTACTTTCATGGTTTCATTGGAGAGATTCATTTGTTTCTTCATTTTTGCAGAAGAAGCCTGTTTGGAACAAAATGACTCTTTCTCCCTCTAGAAAACTGATTGGCAGGTAATATTTCTGCATTCGACAGCTATGATTTCCAGGAGTTATTTAACAAAAACTAACTTAATTCTCATGGAAAAAATGTGCTACATGCTGCAGCTTCTAACATAGTTGGTTTTCCTTCGAGAGATACATGTGCGTCTTCAACACAGCTGAACCAGCCTATTTCGATCAAACCAAGTCTATACCTGCCTTGTAGCAACTGAAATGAACTTTCCCTTTCAAAAGCTACCTCAATGCTCACGGGAAGCCAATGCACTAGATGAAACAGATGGCTTTCTTTCAAGAGATACATTTGTTTTTCCAATGTAGCTGAATAGGCTTATTGGAACTAAAGGAGCCTTTCTCCATGTTGAAAACTGTGATTTCCAGAAAGTATTAAATAAAAAAACGAACTCATTTCTCACATGGAAACAATGTGCTAGATGCTTCTCTATCTAACTAGATGGTTTTCCTTTGAGAGATACATGTGTTTCATCAACTCAGTTCTATAGGCCTATTTGGAGGAAAGAGAGCCTATGTCCGCATTGAAAAATCACGTGGCAGTAAGAATTCCTTTCAAATACTCATGCAATGCTAACAGGGATACAAAGTCTTGAAGCTCCAGCTTCTAACTCAAGCGATTTTCTTTTCAGAGATACTTTATTTTTGTCCACTCACCTGAATATGCCTCTTGGAACCAAATTTTCCTTTCTCCTCCTTGAAAAACTAACGTTTTCAGGCAGTATTCCTTTCTACAACTGACACAATTCTTACAGAAAACAATTTGCTACATGCTCCTCATATTAACACAGATAGTTTTCTATCAAGCGATACATGTTTTTTGTCAACTCAATTGAATAGGCCTACTGGGAACTTAGGAACTTTTCTCCACTTTGAAAACCATGATTTTCCGCAAGTATTTCTTTCAAAAACTCACTCAAATCTCACTGGGAAACAATGTGGTGGATGCTGCGGCTTCTTACTTTCATGGTTTCATTGGAGAGATTCATTTGTTTCTTCATTTTTGCAGAAGAAGCCTGTTTGGAACAAAATGACTCTTTCTCCCTCTAGAAAACTGATTGGCAGGTAATATTTCTGCATTCGACAGCTATGATTTCCAGGAGTTATTTAACAAAAACTAACTTAATTCTCATGGAAAAAATGTGCTACATGCTGCAGCTTCTAACATAGTTGGTTTTCCTTCGAGAGATACATGTGCGTCGTCAACACAGCTGAACCAGCCTATTTCGATCAAACCAAGTCTATACCTGCCTTGTAGCAACTGAAATGAACTTTCCCTTTCAAAAGCTACCTCAATGCTCACGGGAAGCCAATGCACTAGATGAAACAGATGGCTTTCTTTCAAGAGATACATTTGTTTTTCCAATGTAGCTGAATAGGCTTATTGGAACTAAAGGAGCCTTTCTCCATGTTGAAAACTGTGATTTCCAGGAAGTATTAAATAAAAAAACGAACTCATTTCTCACATGGAAACAATGTGCTAGATGCTTCTCTTTCTAACTAGATGGTTTTCCTTTGAGAGATACATGTGTTTCATCAACTCAGTTCTATAGGCCTATTTGGAAGAAAGAGAGCCTATGTCCGCATTGAAAAATCACGTGGCAGTAAGAATTCCTTTCAAATACTCATGCAATGCTAACAGGGATACAAAGTCTTGAAGCTCCAGCTTCTAACTCAAGCGATTTTCTTTTCAGAGATACTTTATTTTTGTCCACTCACCTGAATATGCCTCTTGGAACCAAATTTTCCTTTCTCCTCCTTGAAAAACTAACGTTTTCAGGCAGTATTCCTTTCTACAACTGACACAATTCTTACAGAAAACAATTTGCTACATGCTCCTCATATTAACACAGATAGTTTTCTATCAAGCGATACATGTTTTTTGTCAACTCAATTGAATAGGCCTACTGGGAACTTAGGAGCTTTTCTTCACTTTGAAAATCAAGATTTTCAGGAAGTATTTCTTTCAAAAATTCACTCAAATCTCGTTGGGAAACAATGCCCTAGATGCTGCGGCTTCTTACTTTTACAGTTTTCGTTGGAGAGATACATTTGTTTCTTCATTTTTGCTGAAAAGCCTGTTTGGAACAAAACGACTCTTTCTCCCTGTAGAAAACTAAGACTTGCAGGTAGTTTTTCTGTGAACAACCAACTCAATTCTCCATGTAAAAATGTGGAGGAAGCTCCATGTACGAACTCAGATGGCTTTGTTTTGAGAGATACAGGTGTTTCTTCAACTTTGCTGATAAGGCTTATTGGTTACAAAATGAACCTTTCTTTCCTGTGAAAACTATCATCTGCAGGAATATTCCAATCTCTAACTAACTGAATTCTCCAAAGGAAACAATGTGCTAGCTGCAGCCGCTTCTAACTTCGATGGTTTTCTTTGAGAGATACATGGGTGATGTCAACTCGCTTAAGTAGGCTTCTGAACAAAATGACCCTTGCATCACCTTGAAAATTCTACTATTTGGGAAATATGCCTTTCTAAAACAAATTCAATTGCAACAAGTAAACAATGTGCTAATGCTTCAGCTTCTAACCTAGAAGGTTTTCTGTGGTGGGACACATGTGTTTCTCACTCTCCTGAATATGCTTATTTGGGGCAAACAGAGCCACCCTCCCCTTTGAAATACCTATGTTGCAGGAAGCATTCCTCTGAAAAAATGACAGAATTCTCAAAAGGAAACAATGTACTAGAAGCTTCAGCTTCTAACACTGAATGTTTTCTTTTGAGAGATATATGTGCTTGTTCAACATAGGAGAATAGGGTTATCTGGAACAAAATGTGCCTTTATCCACCTTGAAAACTATGATTTTCAGGAAGCATTCCTTTCAAAAACGCACTCCTTTCACACAGGGGAACAAGGTGCTGGAAAGTGTGGCTCCTCACACACATGGTTTTCGTTAGAGAGATCCATGCGATTCTTCAACTTTGCAAGTAGACCTATTGGAAAAAAATGAGCTTTTCTCCACCTTGAAATCTTTCCTTTCCGGGAAGGATTCCTGTCAAAATTTCACTGAATTCTCACAAGGAAACACGATGCTGCATGGTCCTCATTCTAACATAGATGGTTTTGTTTCAAGAGATACATGTGTTTCTTCAACTCAGCTTAATAGCCATATTTAGAGCAAACAGAGTCTATAAACACTTTGAAACACCTAAGTTGCAGGAATAATTCCTTTGAAGAACTAAGTCAATCCTCACAGGGAAACAAAGTGATCGAGGCTCCCCCTTTTAACCCAGATGGATTACTTTGGAGAGATACATGTGCTTCTTCAACTGAATGGAGTAAGCCTCTTTGGAAGAAAATGAGGTTTTCAATAGCTTCAAAACTGTGATTTGCAGGAAGTATTATTTTCAAAAATCAACTCAATTCTCATGGGGACACAATGTGGTAGATGCTCCTGATTCCGACACATTTGGATTTTTTCGAGATACAAGTGTTTTATCAACGTAGCTGAAGAGGCATATTTGTAATAAAGAAAGCCTATCTCCATCTCGAAAAACCCTAATTGCAGGAAGTATTACTTTCCAAAACTAACACTCTTCTCACAGGTAAACAATAGGCAGCATGCTGCACCTTCTACCATACACGGTTTTCTTTGCAGAGATACATGTGTTTCTTCAACTCTGATGAATAGGCCTATTTGGAGCCAAGTGAACCAATCTCCACCTTGAAAAACCTACGTTGCCAAAAGTATTCCTCTGATAAACTAACCTGACTCTCAATGGGAAACTGTGCTTCATTCTCCTTCTTCTAAAATAAATGGTTTTCTTTCGAGAGATACATGTGTTTCTTCAACTGAGCTGAATAGGATTGTAGAAGCAAGCAGAGCCTATCTCCACTTTGAAAACTAATTTGCAGGAAGTATTTCCTTCAAAAACTAACTCAATTCTCAGGGAAAAAATGTGGTAGAGGCTGCAGCTTCTATCATAGAAGATTTTGGTGATAGATACATGTGTTTCTTCATGTTTGCTGCAGAGGCCTATTTAGAGCAAAGTGAGCCTATCTCCACCTTGAAGAGCCTAAGAGTCAGGAAGTATTCTGTTCAGAAAATACCACAATTCTCACAGGTAAACAATGCGGTAGATGCTCCTGCTTCTAACTCGGACGACTTTCTTTTGAAATATACATGTTTTTCTTCAACTCAGATGAATAGGCCTATTTGGATCAAACAGAGCCTCTCTCCACCATGAAACACCTAAGCCGCAGGAAGTATTCCTTTCAAAAACTGATGCTGTTCCCACAGGGAAACCAGTTGGTAGATGGTCCTCCTTTTAACACAGATGGTTTTCCGTTGAGAGATATTTGTGTTTCCTCAACATAGCTTTATAGGCCTATTTAGAACTAATCGACATTTCTCCACCTTGAAACTTTGATTTGCTTTAAATACTCCTTTCAAAAACTAACTGAATTCAGCCTCGGAGACAATGTGCTCAATGCTGCAGCTTCAACATGGATGGTTTTCTTTGGAGAGATCCATGTGTATCTTGAGTGAAGCTGCAGAGCCTGTTTAGATCAAACACAGCCGGACTTCATCTTGAAACAATAAAGCTGCAGGAAGTCTTCCTTCTCAATACAAACTTAGTCCTCAAAGGGAAACAATGTGCTACAAGCAGCAGCTCCTTGAACAGATGGTTTTCTTTCGAGAGATTTATGTTTTCCTTCAACTTAGCCTTAGCGGTGTAGTAGGAAACAAATGGGCATTTCTCCACCTTGAAAACTGTGATTTCCAGGAAGTATTTCTTTCAGAAACTCACTCAGTTCTCACAGGGAAACAATGCACTAGATGCGGCATTTCTAACAGAGATGGTTTTCTTTTGAGAGGCTTCTGCGTTTCCTCAGCGGAGTTGAATAGGCTGATTTGGAGTAAAGAGAGCCTATCTCCACCTTGAAAACTATGATTTCCAGGAGTTATTAAACAAAAACTAACTTAATTCTCATGGAAAAAATGTGCTAGATGCTGCCGTTTCTGACATTGCTCGTTTTCCTTTGAGAGATACTTGTGCTTCTTCAATACAGCTGAATCGGCCTATTTCGATCAAACTGAGTCTATCTCTGTCTTGTAGCAACTGAAATGAAGTTTCCCTTCAAAAGCTAGCTCAATTCTCACGGGGAGCCAACACACTAGATTCTGCTGTTTCTTACACAGATGGTTTTCTTTCAAGAGATACATTTGTTTTTTCTACGTAGCTGAATAGGTCTAGTGGAACTAAAAGAGCCTTTCTCCACGTTGAAATCTATGATTTCCAGGAAGGAGTAAATAAAAAAACTAACTCATTCTCACATGAAAGCAATGTGCTAGATGCTCCTGTTTCTAAGTAGATGGTTTTCCTTTGAGAGATACATGTGTTTCATCAAGTCAGTTGCATAGGCCTATTTGGAACCAAGAGAGCCTATCACCACATTGAGAGATCCACATGGCACTAAGTATTCCTTTCAAAAAGGAACTCAATTCTCACAGGGATACAAATTCTAGAAGCTCCAGAGTGTAACTCACATGATTTGCTTTTCAGACATACTTTATTTTTGTCTACCAACTGAATATGCCTCTTGGAAAAAATTTTTCTTTCTCCTCCTTGAAAACTATGGTTTGAAAGATGTATGCCTTTCGAAAACAAACACAATTCTTACAGGGAAACAATGTGCTGGATGCTCCTGCCATTAATATGGACAGTTTTCTCTCAAGCGATACACTTTTTCATCTAGTCAATTGAATAGGCCTACAGGGAACTTATGAGCTTTTCTCCACTTTGAAAACCATGATTTTCCGCAAGTATTTCTTTCAAAAACTCACTCAAATCTCACTGGGAAACAATGTGGTGGATGCTGCGGCTTCTTACTTTCATGGTTTCATTGGAGAGATTCATTTGTTTCTTCATTTTTGCAGAAGAAGCCTGTTTGGAACAAAATGACTCTTTCTCCCTCTAGAAAACTGATTGGCAGGTAATATTTCTGCATTCGACAGCTATGATTTCCAGGAGTTATTTAACAAAAACTAACTTAATTCTCATGGAAAAAATGTGCTACATGCTGCAGCTTCTAACATAGTTGGTTTTCCTTCGAGAGATACATGTGCGTCTTCAACACAGCTGAACCAGCCTATTTCGATCAAACCAAGTCTATACCTGCCTTGTAGCAACTGAAATGAACTTTCCCTTTCAAAAGCTACCTCAATGCTCACGGGAAGCCAATGCACTAGATGAAACAGATGGCTTTCTTTCAAGAGATACATTTGTTTTTCCAATGTAGCTGAATAGGCTTATTGGAACTAAAGGAGCCTTTCTCCATGTTGAAAACTGTGATTTCCAGGAAGTATTAAATAAAAAAACGAACTCATTTCTCACATGGAAACAATGTGCTAGATGCTTCTCTTTCTAACTAGATGGTTTTCCTTTGAGAGATACATGTGTTTCATCAACTCAGTTCTATAGGCCTATTTGGAAGAAAGAGAGCCTATGTCCGCATTGAAAAATCACGTGGCAGTAAGAATTCCTTTCAAATACTCATGCAATGCTAACAGGGATACAAAGTCTTGAAGCTCCAGCTTCTAACTCAAGCGATTTTCTTTTCAGAGATACTTTATTTTTGTCCACTCACCTGAATATGCCTCTTGAAACCAAATTTTCCTTTCTCCTCCTTGAAAAACTAACGTTTTCAGGCAGTATTCCTTTCTACAACTGACACAATTCTTACAGAAAACAATTTGCTACATGCTCCTCATATTAACACAGATAGTTTTCTATCAAGCGATACATGTTTTTTGTCAACTCAATTGAATAGGCCTACAGGGAACTTATGAGCTTTTCTCCACTTTGAAAACCATGATTTTCCGCAAGTATTTCTTTCAAAAACTCACTCAAATCTCACTGGGAAACAATGTGGTGGATGCTGCGGCTTCTTACTTTCATGGTTTCATTGGAGAGATTCATTTGTTTCTTCATTTTTGCAGAAGAAGCCTGTTTGGAACAAAATGACTCTTTCTCCCTCTAGAAAACTGATTGGCAGGTAATATTTCTGCATTCGACAGCTATGATTTCCAGGAGTTATTTAACAAAAACTAACTTAATTCTCATGGAAAAAATGTGCTACATGCTGCAGCTTCTAACATAGTTGGTTTTCCTTTGAGAGATACATGTGCGTTGTCAACACAGCTGAACCAGCCTATTTCGATCAAACCAAGTCTATACCTGCCTTGTAGCAACTGAAATGAACTTTCCCTTTCAAAAGCTACCTCAATGCTCACGGGAAGCCAATGCACTAGATGAAACAGATGGCTTGCTTTCAAGAGATACATTTGTTTTTCCAATGTAGCTGAATAGGCTTATTGGAACTAAAGGAGCCTTTCTCCATGTTGAAAACTGTGATTTCCAGGAAGTATTAAATAAAAAAACGAACTCATTTCTCACATGGAAACAATGTGCTAGATGCTTCTCTTTCTAACTAGATGGTTTTCCTTTGAGAGATACATGTGTTTCATCAACTCAGTTCTATAGGCCTATTTGGAAGAAAGAGAGCCTATGTCCACATTGAAAAATCACGTGGCAGTAAGAATTCCTTTCAAATACTCATGAAATGCTAACAGGGATACAAAGTCTTGAAGCTCCAGCTTCTAACTCAAGCGATTTTCTTTTCAGAGATACTTTATTTTTGTCCACTCGCCTGAATATGCCTCTTGGAACCAAATTTTCCTTTCTCCTCCTTGAAAAACTAACGTTTTCAGGCAGTATTCCTTTCTACAACTGACACAATTCTTACAGAAAACAATTTGCTACATGCTCCTCATATTAACACAGATCCTTTTCTATCAAGCGATACATGTTTTTTCTCAACTCAATTGAATAGGCCTACTGGGAACTTAGGAGCTTTTCTTCACTTTGAAAATCAAGATTTTCAGGAAGTATTTCTTTCAAAAATTCACTCAAATCTCGTTGGGAAACAATGCCCTAGATGCTGCGGCTTCTTACTTTTACAGTTTTCGTTGGAGAGATACATTTGTTTCTTCATTTTTGCTGAAAAGCCTGTTTGGAACAAAACGACTCTTTCTCCCTGTAGAAAACTAAGACTTGCAGGTAGTTTTTCTGTGAACAACCAACTCAATTCTCCATGTAAAAATGTGGAGGAAGCTCCATGTACGAACTCAGATGGCTTTGTTTTGAGAGATACAGGTGTTTCTTCAACTTTGCTGATAAGGCTTATTGGTTACAAAATGAACCTTTCTTTCCTGTGAAATCTATCATCTGCAGGAATATTCCGATCTCTAACTAACTGAATTCTCCAAAGGAAACAATGTGCTAGCTGCAGCCGCTTCTAACTTGGATGGTTTTCTTTGAGAGATACATGGGTGATGTCAACTCGCTTAAGTAGGCCTCTGAACAAAATGACCCTTGCATCACCTTGAAAATTCTACTATTTGGGAAATATGCCTTTCTAAAACAAATTCAATTGCAACAAGTAAACAATGTGCTAATGCTTCAGCTTCTAACCTAGAAGGTTTTCTGTGGTGGGACACATGTGTTTCTCACTCTCCTGAATATGCTTATTTGGGGCAAACAGAGCCACCCTCCCCTTTGAAATACCTATGTTGCAGGAAGCATTCCTCTGAAAAAATGACAGAATTCTCAAAAGGAAACAATGTACTAGAAGCTTCAGCTTCTAACACTGAATGTTTTCTTTTGAGAGATATATGTGCTTGTTCAACATAGGAGAATAGGGTTATCTGGAACAAAATGTGCCTTTATCCACCTTGAAAACTATGATTTTCAGGAAGCATTCCTTTCAAAAACGCACTCCTTTCACACAGGGGAACAAGGTGCTGGAAAGTGTGGCTCCTCACACACATGGTTTTCGTTAGAGAGATCCATGCGATTCTTCAACTTTGCAAGTAGACCTATTGGAAAAAAAATGAGCTTTTCTCCACCTTGAAATCTTTGCTTTCCGGGAAGGATTCCTGTCAAAATTTCACTGAATTCTCACAAGGAAACACGATGCTGCATGGTCCTCATTCTAACATAGATGGTTTTGTTTCAAGAGATACATGTGTTTCTTCAACTCAGCTTAATAGCCATATTTAGAGCAAACAGAGTCTATAAACACTTTGAATCACCTAAGTTGCAGGAATAATTCCTTTGAAGAACTAAGTCAATTCTCACAGGGAAACAAAGTGATAGAGGCTCCCCCTTTTAACCCAGATGGATTACTTTGGAGAGATACATGTGCTTCTTCAACTGAATGGAGTAAGCCTCTTTGGAACAAAATGAGGTTTTCAATAGCTTCAAAACTGTGATTTGCAGGAAGTATTATTTTCAAAAATCAACTCAATTCTCATGGGGACACAATGTGGTAGATGCTCCTGATTCCGACACATTTGGATTTTTTGGAGATACAAGTGTTTTATCAACGTAGCTGAAGAGGCATATTTGTAATAAAGAAAGCCTATCTCCATCTTGAAAAACCCTAATTGCAGGAAGTATTACTTTCCAAAACTAACACTCTTCTCACAGGTAAACAATAGGCAGCATGCTGCACCTTCTACCATACACGGTTTTCTTTGCAGAGATACATGTGTTTCTTCAACTCTGATGAATAGGCCTATTTGGAGCCAAGTGAACCAATCTCCACCTTGAAAAACCTACGTTGCCAAAAGTATTCCTCTGATAAACTAACCTGACTCTCAATGGGAAACTGTGCTTCATTCTCCTTCTTCTAAAATAAATGGTTTTCTTTCGAGAGATACATGTGTTTCTTCAACTGAGCTGAATAGACCTGTAGAAGCAAGCAGAGCCTATCTCCACTTTGAAAACTAATTTGCAGGAAGTATTTCCTTCAAAAACTAACTCAATTCTCAGGGAAAAAATGTGGTAGAGGCTGCAGCTTCTATCATAGAAGATTTTGGTGATAGATACATGTGTTTCTTCATGTTTGCTGCAGAGGCCTATTTAGAGCAAAGTGAGCCTGTCTCCACCTTGAAGAGCCTAAGAGTCAGGAAGTATTCTGTTCAGAAAATACCACAATTCTCACAGGTAAACAATGCGGTAGATGCTCCTGCTTCTAACTCGGACGACTTTCTTTTGAAATATACATGTTTTTCTTCAACTCAGATGAATAGGCCTATTTGGATCAAACAGAGCCTCTCTCCACCATGAAACACCTAAGCCGCAGGAAGTATTCCTTTCAAAAACTGATGCTGTTCCCACAGGGAAACCAGTTGGTAGATGGTCCTCCTTTTAACACAGATGGTTTTCCGTTGAGAGATATTTGTGTTTCCTCAACATAGCTTGATAGGCCTATTTAGAACTAATTGACATTTCTCCACCTTGAAACTTTGATTTGCTTTAAATACTCCTTTCAAAAACTAACTGAATTCACCCTCGGAGACAATGTGCTCAATGCTGCAGCTTCAACATGGATGGTTTTCTTTGGAGAGATCCATGTGTATCTTGAGTGAAGCTGCAGAGCCTGTTTAGATCAAACACAGCCGGTCTTCATCTTGAAACAATAAAGCTGCAGGAAGTCTTCCTTCTCAATACAAACTTAGTCCTCAAAGGGAAACAATGTGCTACAAGCAGCAGCTCCTTGAACAGATGGTTTTCTTTCGAGAGATTTATGTTTTCCTTCAACTTAGCCTTAGCGGTGTAGTAGGAAACAAATGGGCATTTCTCCACCTTGAAAACTGTGATTTCCAGGAAGTATTTCTTTCAGAAACTCACTCAGTTCTCACAGGGAAACAATGCACTAGATGCGGCATTTCTAACAGAGATGGTTTTCTTTTGAGAGGCTTCTGCGTTTCCTCAGCGGAGTTGAATAGGCTGATTTGGAGTAAAGAGAGCCTATCTCCACCTTGAAAACTATGATTTCCAGGAGTTATTAAACAAAAACTAACTTAATTCTCATGGAAAAAATGTGCTAGATGCTGCCGTTTCTGACATTGCTCGTTTTCCTTTGAGAGATACTTGTGCTTCTTCAATACAGCTGAATCGGCCTATTTCGATCAAACTGAGTCTATCTCTGTCTTGTAGCAACTGAAATGAAGTTTCCCTTCAAAAGCTAGCTCAATTCTCACGGGGAGCCAACACACTAGATTCTCCTGTTTCTTACACAGATGGTTTTCTTTCAAGAGATACATTTGTTTTTTCTACGTAGCTGAATAGGTCTAGTGGAACTAAAAGAGCCTTTCTCCACGTTGAAATCTATGATTTCCAGGAAGGAGTAAATAAAAAAACTAACTCATTCTCACATGAAAGCAATGTGCTAGATGCTCCTGTTTCTAAGTAGATGGTTTTCCTTTGAGAGATACATGTGTTTCATCAAGTCAGTTGCATAGGCCTATTTGCAACCAAGAGAGCCTATCACCACATTGAGAGATCCACATGGCACTAAGTATTCCTTTCAAAAAGGAACTCAATTCTCACAGGGATACAAATTCTAGAAGCTCCAGAGTGTAACTCACATGATTTGCTTTTCAGACATACTTTATTTTTGTCTACCAACTGAATATGCCTCTTGGAACCAAATTTTTCTTTCTCCTCCTTGAAAACTATGGTTTGAAAGATGTATGCCTTTCGAAAACAAACACAATTCTTACAGGGAAACAATGTGCTGGATGCTCCTGCCATTAACATGGACAGTTTTCTCTCAAGCGATACACTTTTTCATCTAGTCAATTGAATAGGCCTACAGGGAACTTATGAGCTTTTCTCCACTTTGAAAACCATGATTTTCCGCAAGTATTTCTTTCAAAAACTCACTCAAATCTCACTGGGAAACAATGTGGTGGATGCTGCGGCTTCTTACTTTCATGGTTTCATTGGAGAAATTCATTTGTTTCTTCATTTTTGCAGAAGAAGCCTGTTTGGAACAAAATGACTCTTTCTCCCTCTAGAAAACTGATTGGCAGGTAATATTTCTGCATTCGACAGCTATGATTTCCAGGAGTTATTTAACAAAAACTAACTTAATTCTCATGGAAAAAATGTGCTACATGCTGCAGCTTCTAACATAGTTGGTTTTCCTTTGAGAGATACATGTGCGTTGTCAACACAGCTGAACCAGCCTATTTCGATCAAACCAAGTCTATACCTGCCTTGTAGCAACTGAAATGAACTTTCCCTTTCAAAAGCTACCTCAATGCTCACGGGAAGCCAATGCACTAGATGAAACAGATGGCTTGCTTTCAAGAGATACATTTGTTTTTCCAATGTAGCTGAATAGGCTTATTGGAACTAAAGGAGCCTTTCTCCATGTTGAAAACTGTGATTTCCAGGAAGTATTAAATAAAAAAACGAACTCATTTCTCACATGGAAACAATGTGCTAGATGCTTCTCTTTCTAACTAGATGGTTTTCCTTTGAGAGATACATGTGTTTCATCAACTCAGTTCTATAGGCCTATTTGGAAGAAAGAGAGCCTATGTCCGCATTGAAAAATCACGTGGCAGTAAGAATTCCTTCAAATACTCATGCAATGCTAACAGGGATACAAAGTCTTGAAGCTCCAGCTTCTAACTCAAGCGATTTTCTTTTCAGAGATACTTTATTTTTGTCCACTCACCTGAATATGCCTCTTGGAACCAAATTTTCCTTTCTCCTCCTTGAAAAACTAACGTTTTCAGGCAGTATTCCTTTCTACATCTGACACAATTCTTACAGAAAACAATTTGCTACATGCTCCTCATATTAACACAGATAGTTTTCTATCAAGCGATACATGTTTTTTGTCAACTCAATTGAATAGGCCTACTGGGAACTTAGGAGCTTTTCTTCACTTTGAAAATCAAGATTTTCAGGAAGTATTTCTTTCAAAAATTCACTCAAATCGCTTTGGGAAACAATGCCCTAGATGCGGCGGCTTCTTACTTTTACAGTTTTCGTTGGAGAGATACATTTGTTTCTTCATTTTTGCTGAAAAGCCTGTTTGGAACAAAACGGCTCTTTCTCCCTCTAGAAAACTAAGACTTGCAGGTAGTTTTTCTGTGAACAACCAACTCAATTCTCCATGTAAAAATGTGCAGGAAGCTCCATGTACGAACTCAGATGGCTTTGTTTTGAGAGATACAGGTGTTTCTTCAACTTTGCTGATAAGGCTTATTGGTTACAAAATGAACCTTTCTTTCCTGTGAAAACTATCATCTGCAGGAATATTCCGATCTCTAACTAACTGAATTCTCCAAAGGAAACAATGTGCTAGCTGCAGCCGCTTCTAACTTGGATGGTTTTCTTTGAGAGATACATGGGTGATGTCAACTCGCTTAAGTAGGCCTCTGAACAAAATCACCCTTGCATCACCTTGAAAATTCTACTATTTGGGAAATATGTCTTTCTAAAACAAATTCAATTGCAGCAAGTAAACAATGTGCTAATGCTTCAGCTTCTAACCTAGAAGGTTTTCTGTGGTGGGACACATGTGTTTCTCACTCTGCTGAATAAGCCTATTTGGGGCAAACAGAGCCACCCTCCCCTTTGAAATACCTATGTTGCAGGAAGCATTCCTCTGAAAAAATGACAGAATTCTCAAAAGGAAACAATGTACTAGAAGCTTCAGCTTCTAACACTGAATGTTTTCTTTTGAGAGATATATGTGCTTGTTCAACATAGGAGAATAGGGTTATCTGGAACAAAATGTGCCTTTACCCACCTTGAAAACTATGATTTTCAGGAAGCATTCCTTTCAAAAACGCACTCCTTCCACACAGGGGAACAAGGTGCTGGAAAGTGTGGCTCCTCACACACATGGTTTTCGTTAGAGAGATCCATGCGATTCTTCAACTTTGCAAGTAGACCTATTGGAAAAAAATGAGCTTTTCTCCACCTTGAAATCTTTGCTTTCCGGGAAGGATTCCTGTCAAAATTTCACTGAATTCTCACAAGGAAACACGATGCTGCATGGTCCTCATTCTAACATAGATGGTTTTGTTTCAAGAGATACATGTGTTTCTTCAACTCAGCTTAATAGCCATATTTAGAGCAAACAGAGTCTATAAACACTTTGAATCACCTAAGTTGCAGGAATAATTCCTTTGAAGAACTAAGTCAATTCTCACAGGGAAACAAAGTGATAGAGGCTCCCCCTTTTAACCCAGATGGATTACTTTGGAGAGATACATGTGCTTCTTCAACTGAATGGAGTAAGCCTCTTTGGAACAAAATGAGGTTTTCAATAGCTTCAAAACTGTGATTTGCAGGAAGTATTATTTTCAAAAACCAACTCAATTCTCATGGGGACACAATGTGGTAGATGCTCCTGATTCTGACACATTTGGATTTTTTGGAGATACAAGTGTTTTATCAACGTAGCTGAAGAGGCATATTTGTAATAAAGAAAGCCTATCTCCATCTTGAAAAACCCTAATTGCAGGAAGTATTACTTTCCAAAACTAACACTCTTCTCACAGGTAAACAATAGGCAGCATGCTGCACCTTCTACCATACACGGTTTTCTTTGCAGAGATACATGTGTTTCTTCAACTCTGATGAATAGGCCTATTTGGAGCCAAGTGAACCAATCTCCACCTTGAAAAACCTACGTTGCCAAAAGTATTCCTCTGATAAACTAACCTGACTCTCAATGGGAAACTGTGCTTCATTCTCCTTCTTCTAAAATAAATTTTTTTCTTTCGAGAGATACATGTGTTTCTTCAACTGAGCTGAATAGGCCTGTAGAAGCAAGCAGAGCCTATCTCCACTTTGAAAACTAATTTGCAGGAAGTATTTCCTTCAAAAACTAACTCAATTCTCAGGGAAAAAATGTGGTAGAGGCTGCAGCTTCTATCATAGAAGATTTTGGTGATAGATACATGTGTTTCTTCATGTTTGCTGCAGAGGCCTATTTAGAGCAAAGTGAGCCTGTCTCCACCTTGAAGAGCCTAAGAGTCAGGCAGTATTCTGTTCAGAAAATACCACAATTCTCACAGGTAAACAATGCGGTAGATGCTCCTGCTTCTAACTCGGACGACTTTCTTTTGAAATATACATGTTTTTCTTCAACTCAGATGAATAGGCCTATTTGGATCAAACAGAGCCTCTCTCCACCATGAAACACCTAAGCCGCAGGAAGTATTCCTTTCAAAAACTGATGCCGTTCCCACAGGGAAACCAGTTGGTGGATGGTCCTCCTTTTAACACAGATGGTTTTCCGTTGAGAGATATTTGTGTTTCCTCAACATAGCTTTATAGGCCTATTTAGAACTAATTGACATTTCTCCACCTTGAAACTTTGATTTGCTTTAAATACTCCTTTCAAAAACTAACTGAATTCACCCTCGGAGACAATGTGCTCAATGCTGCAGCTTCAACATGGATGGTTTTCTTTGGAGAGATCCATGTGTATCTTGAGTGAAGCTGCAGAGCCTGTTTAGATCAAACACAGCCGGTCTTCATCTTGAAACAATAAAGCTGCAGGAAGTCTTCCTTCTCAATACAAACTTAGTCCTCAAAGGGAAACAATGTGCTACAAGCAGCAGCTCCTTGAACAGATGGTTTTCTTTCGAGAGATTTATGTTTTCCTTCAACTTAGCCTTAGCGGTGTAGTAGGAAACAAATGGGCATTTCTCCACCTTGAAAACTGTGATTTCCAGGAAGTATTTCTTTCAGAAACTCACTCAGTTCTCACAGGGAAACAATGCACTAGATGCGGCATTTCTAACAGAGATGGTTTTCTTTTGAGAGGCTTCTGCGTTTCCTCAGCGGAGTTGAATAGGCTGATTTGGAGTAAAGAGAGCCTATCTCCACCTTGAAAACTATGATTTCCAGGAGTTATTAAACAAAAACTAACTTCATTCTCATGGAAAAAATGTGCTAGATGCTGCCGTTTCTGACATTGCTCGTTTTCCTTTGAGAGATACTTGTGCTTCTTCAATACAGCTGAATCGGCCTATTTCGATCAAACTGAGTCTATCTCTGTCTTGTAGCAACTGAAATGAAGTTTCCCTTCAAAAGCTAGCTCAATTCTCACGGGGAGCCAACACACTAGATTCTCCTGTTTCTTACACAGATGGTTTTCTTTCAAGAGATACATTTGTTTTTTCTACGTAGCTGAATAGGTCTATTGGAACTAAAAGAGCCTTTCTCCACGTTGAAATCTATGATTTCCAGGAAGGAGTAAATAAAAAAACTAACTCATTCTCACATGAAAGCAATGTGCTAGATGCTCCTGTTTCTAAGTAGATGGTTTTCCTTTGAGAGATACATGTGTTTCATCAAGTCAGTTGCATAGGCCTATTTGGAACCAAGAGAGCCTATCACCACATTGAGAGATCCACATGGCACTAAGTATTCCTTTCAAAAAGGAACTCAATTCTCACAGGGATACAAATTCTAGAAGCTCCAGAGTGTAACTCACATGATTTGCTTTTCAGACATACTTTATTTTTGTCTACCAACTGAATATGCCTCTTGGAACCAAATTTTTCTTTCTCCTCCTTGAAAACTATGGTTTGAAAGATGTATGCCTTTCGAAAACAAACACAATTCTTACAGGGAAACAATGTGCTGGATGCTCCTACCATTAACATGGACAGTTTTCTCTCAAGCGATACACTTTTTCATCTAGTCAATTGAATAGGCCTACAGGGAACTTATGAGCTTTTCTCCACTTTGAAAACCATGATTTTCCGCAAGTATTTCTTTCAAAAACTCACTCAAATCTCACTGGGAAACAATGTGGTGGATGCTGCGGCTTCTTACTTTCATGGTTTCATTGGAGAGATTCATTTGTTTCTTCATTTTTGCAGAAGAAGCCTGTTTGGAACAAAATGACTCTTTCTCCCTCTAGAAAACTGATTGGCAGGTAATATTTCTGCATTCGACAGCTATGATTTCCAGGAGTTATTTAACAAAAACTAACTTAATTCTCATGGAAAAAAATGTACTACATGCTGCAGCTTCTAACATAGTTGGTTTTCCTTCGAGAGATACATGTGCGTCTTCAACACAGCTGAACCAGCCTATTTCGATCAAACCAAGTCTATACCTGCCTTGTAGCAACTGAAATGAACTTTCCCTTTCAAAAGCTACCTCAATGCTCACGGGAAGCCAATGCACTAGATGAAACAGATGGCTTTCTTTCAAGAGATACATTTGTTTTTCCAATGTAGCTGAATAGGCTTATTGGAACTAAAGGAGCCTTTCTCCATGTTGAAAACTGTGATTTCCAGGAAGTATTAAATAAAAAAACGAACTCATTTCTCACATGGAAACAATGTGCTAGATGCTTCTCTTTCTAACTAGATGGTTTTCCTTTGAGAGATACATGTGTTTCATCAACTCAGTTCTATAGGCCTATTTGGAAGAAAGAGAGCCTATGTCCGCATTGAAAAATCACGTGGCAGTAAGAATTCCTTTCAAATACTCATGCAATGCTAACAGGGATACAAAGTCTTGAAGCTCCAGCTTCTAACTCAAGCGATTTTCTTTTCAGAGATACTTTATTTTTGTCCACTCACCTGAATATGCCTCTTGGAACCAAATTTTCCTTTCTCCTCCTTGAAAAACTAACGTTTTCAGGCAGTATTCCTTTCTACAACTGACACAATTCTTACAGAAAACAATTTGCTACATGCTCCTCATATTAACACAGATAGTTTTCTATCAAGCGATACATGTTTTTTGTCAACTCAATTGAATAGGCCTACTGGGAACTTAGGAGCTTTTCTTCACTTTGAAAATCAAGATTTTCAGGAAGTATTTCTTTCAAAAATTCACTCAAATCTCGTTGGGAAACAATGCCCTAGATGCTGCGGCTTCTTACTTTTACAGTTTTCGTTGGAGAGATACATTTGTTTCTTCATTTTTGCTGAAAAGCCTGTTTGGAACAAAACGGCTCTTTCTCCCTCTAGAAAACTAAGACTTGCAGGTAGTTTTTCTGTGAACAACCAACTCAATTCTCCATGTAAAAATGTGCAGGAAGCTCCATGTACGAACTCAGATGGCTTTGTTTTGAGAGATACAGGTGTTTCTTCAACTTTGCTGATAAGGCTTATTGGTTACAAAATGAACCTTTCTTTCCTGTGAAAACTATCATCTGCAGGAATATTCCGATCTCTAACTAACTGAATTCTCCAAAGGAAACAATGTGCTAGCTGCAGCCGCTTCTAACTTCGATGGTTTTCTTTGAGAGATACATGGGTGATGTCAACTCGCTTAAGTAGGCCTCTGAACAAAATGACCCTTGCATCACCTTGAAAATTCTACTATTTGGGAAATATGCCTTTCTAAAACAAATTCAATTGCAACAAGTAAACAATGTGCTAATGCTTCAGCTTCTAACCTAGAAGGTTTCCTGTGGTGGGACACATGTGTTTCTCACTCTCCTGAATATGCCTATTTGGGGCAAACAGAGCCACCCTCCCCTTTGAAATACCTATGTTGCAGGAAGCATTCCTCTGAAAAAATGACAGAATTCTCAAAAGGAAACAATGTACTAGAAGCTTCAGCTTCTAACACTGAATGTTTTCTTTTGAGAGATATATGTGCTTGTTCAACATAGGAGAATAGGGTTATCTGGAACAAAATGTGCCTTTACCCACCTTGAAAACTATGATTTTCAGGAAGCATTCCTTTCAAAAACGCACTCCTTCCACACAGGGGAACAAGGTGCTGGAAAGTGTGGCTCCTCACACACATGGTTTTCGTTAGAGAGATCCATGCGATTCTTCAACTTTGCAAGTAGACCTATTGGAAAAAAATGAGCTTTTCTCCACCTTGAAATCTTTGCTTTCCGGGAAGGATTCCTGTCAAAATTTCACTGAATTCTCACAAGGAAACACGATGCTGCATGGTCCTCATTCTAACATAGATGGTTTTGTTTCAAGAGATACATGTGTTTCTTCAACTCAGCTTAATAGCCATATTTAGAGCAAACAGAGTCTATAAACACTTTGAAACACCTAAGTTGCTGGAATAATTCCTTTGAAGAACTAAGTCAATCCTCACAGGGAAACAAAGTGATCGAGGCTCCCCCTTTTAACCCAGATGGATTACTTTGGAGAGATACATGTGCTTCTTCAACTGAATGGAATAAGCCTCTTTGGAACAAAATGAGGTTTTCAATAGCTTCAAAACTGTGATTTGCAGGAAGTATTATTTTCAAAAACCAACTCAATTCTCATGGGGACACAATGTGGTAGATGCTCCTGATTCTGACACATTTGGATTTTTTGGAGATACAAGTGTTTTATCAACGTAGCTGAAGAGGCATATTTGTAATAAAGAAAGCCTATCTCCATCTTGAAAAACCCTAATTGCAGGAAGTATTACTTTCCAAAACTAACACTGTTCTCACAGGTAAACAATAGGCAGCATGCTGCACCTTCTACCATACACGGTTTTCTTTGCAGAGATACATGTGTTTCTTCAACTCTGATGAATAGGCCTATTTGGAGCCAAGTGAACCAATCTCCACCTTGAAAAACCTACGTTGCCAAAAGTATTCCTCTGATAAACTAACCTGACTCTCAATGGGAAACTGTGCTTCATTCTCCTTCTTCTAAAATAAATTTTTTTCTTTCGAGAGATACATGTGTTTCTTCAACTGAGCTGAATAGGCCTGTAGAAGCAAGCAGAGCCTATCTCCACTTTGAAAACTAATTTGCAGGAAGTATTTCCTTCAAAAACTAACTCAATTCTCAGGGAAAAAATGTGGTAGAGGCTGCAGCTTCTATCATAGAAGATTTTGGTGATAGATACATGTGTTTCTTCATGTTTGCTGCAGAGGCCTATTTAGAGCAAAGTGAGCCTGTCTCCACCTTGAAGAGCCTAAGAGTCAGGAAGTATTCTGTTCAGAAAATACCACAATTCTCACAGGTAAACAATGCGGTAGATGCTCCTGCTTCTAACTCGGACGACTTTCTTTTGAAATATACATGTTTTTCTTCAACTCAGATGAATAGGCCTATTTGGATCAAACAGAGCCTCTCTCCACCATGAAACACCTAAGCCTCAGGAAGGATTCCTTTCAAAAAGTGATGCTGTTCCCACAGGGAAACCAGTTGGTAGATGGTCCTCCTTTTAACACAGATGGTTTTCCTTTGAGAGATATTTGTGTTTCCTCAACATAGCTTTATAGGCCTATTTAGAACTAATTGACATTTCTCCACCTTGAAACTTTGATTTGCTTTAAATACTCCTTTCAAAAACTAACTGAATTCACCCTCGGAGACAATGTGCTGAATGCTGCAGCTTCAACGTGGATGGTTTTCTTTGGAGAGATCCATGTGTTTCTTGAGTGAAGCTGCAGAGCCTGTTTAGATCAAACACAGCCGGTCTTCATCTTGAAACAATAAAGCTGCAGGAAGTCTTCCTTCTTAATACAAACTTAGTCCTCAAAGGGAAACAATGTGCTACAAGCAGCAGCTCCTTGAACAGATGGTTTTCTTTCGAGAGATTTATGTTTTCCTTCAACTTAGCCTTAGCGGTGTAGTAGGAAACAAATGGGCATTTCTCCACCTTGAAAACTGTGATTTCCAGGAAGTATTTCTTTCAGAAACTCACTCAGTTCTCACAGGGAAACAATGCACTAGATGCGGCATTTCTAACAGAGATGGTTTTCTTTTGAGAGGCTTCTGCGTTTCCTCAGCGGAGTTGAATAGGCTGATTTGGAGTAAAGAGAGCCTATCTCCACCTTGAAAACTATGATTTCCAGGAGTTATTAAACAAAAACTAACTTAATTCTCATGGAAAAAATGTGCTAGATGCTGCCCTTTCTGACATTGCTCGTTTTCCTTTGAGAGATACTTGTGCTTCTTCAATACAGCTGAATCGGCCTATTTCGATCAAACTGAGTCTATCTCTGTCTTGTAGCAACTGAAATGAAGTTTCCCTTCAAAAGCTAGCTCAATTCTCACGGGGAGCCAACACACTAGATTCTCCTGTTTCTTACACAGATGGTTTTCTTTCAAGAGATACATTTGTTTTTTCTACGTAGCTGAATAGGTCTATTGGAACTAAAAGAGCCTTTCTCCACGTTGAAATCTATGATTTCCAGGAAGGAGTAAATAAAAAAACTAACTCATTCTCACATGAAAGCAATGTGCTAGATGCTCCTGTTTCTAAGTAGATGGTTTTCCTTTGAGAGATACATGTGTTTCATCAAGTCAGTTGCATAGGCCTATTTGGAACCAAGAGAGCCTATCACCACATTGAGAGATCCACATGGCACTAAGTATTCCTTTCAAAAAGGAACTCAATTCTCACAGGGATACAAATTCTAGAAGCTCCAGAGTGTAACTCACATGATTTGCTTTTCAGACATACTTTATTTTTGTCTACCAACTGAATATGCCTCTTGGAACCAAATTTTTCTTTCTCCTCCTTGAAAACTATGGTTTGAAAGATGTATGCCTTTCGAAAACAAACACAATTCTTACAGGGAAACAATGTGCTGGATGCTCCTGCCATTAACATGGACAGTTTTCTCTCAAGCGATACACTTTTTCATCTAGTCAATTGAATAGGCCTACAGGGAACTTATGAGCTTTTCTCCACTTTGAAAACCATGATTTTCCGCAAGTATTTCTTTCAAAAACTCACTCAAATCTCACTGGGAAACAATGTGGTGGATGCTGTGGCTTCTTACTTTCATGGTTTCATTGGAGAGATTAATTTGTTTCTTCATTTTTGCAGAAGAAGCCTGTTTGGAACAAAATGACTCTTTCTCCCTCTAGAAAACTGATTGGCAGGTAATATTTCTGCATTCGACAGCTATGATTTCCAGGAGTTATTTAACAAAAACTAACTTAATTCTCATGGAAAAAATGTGCTACATGCTGCAGCTTCTAACATAGTTGGTTTTCCTTCGAGAGATACATGTGCGTCTTCAACACAGCTGAACCAGCCTATTTCGATCAAACCAAGTCTATACCTGCCTTGTAGCAACTGAAATGAACTTTCCCTTTCAAAAGCTACCTCAATGCTCACGGGAAGCCAATGCACTAGATGAAACAGATGGCTTTCTTTCAAGAGATACATTTGTTTTTCCAATGTAGCTGAATAGGCTTATTGGAACTAAAGGAGCCTTTCTCCATGTTGAAAACTGTGATTTCCAGGAAGTATTAAATAAAAAAACGAACTCATTTCTCACATGGAAACAATGTGCTAGATGCTTCTCTTTCTAACTAGATGGTTTTCCTTTGAGAGATACATGTGTTTCATCAACTCAGTTCTATAGGCCTATTTGGAAGAAAGAGAGCCTATGTCCGCATTGAAAAATCACGTGGCAGTAAGAATTCCTTTCAAATACACATGCAATGCTAACAGGGATACAAAGTCTTGAAGCTCCAGCTTCTAACTCAAGCGATTTTCTTTTCAGAGATACTTTATTTTTGTCCACTCACCTGAATATGCCTCTTGGAACCAAATTTTCTTTTCTCCTCCTTGAAAAACTAACGTTTTCAGGCAGTATTCCTTTCTACAACCGACACAATACTTACAGAAAACAATTTGCTACATGCTCCTCATATTAACACAGATAGTTTTCTATCAAGCGATACATGTTTTTTGTCAACTCAATTGAATAGGCCTACTGGGAACTTAGGAGCTTTTCTTCACTTTGAAAATCAAGATTTTCAGGAAGTATTTCTTTCAAAAATTCACTCAAATCTCGTTGGGAAACAATGCCCTCGATGCTGCGGCTTCTTACTTTTACAGTTTTCGTTGGAGAGATACATTTGTTTCTTCATTTTTGCTGAAAAGCCTGTTTGGAACAAAACGACTCTTTCTCCCTGTAGAAAACTAAGACTTGCAGGTAGTTTTTCTGTGAACAACCAACTCAATTCTCCATGTAAGAATGTGCAGGAAGCTCCATGTACGAACTCAGATGGCTTTGTTTTGAGAGATACAGGTGTTTCTTCAACTTTGCTGATAAGGCTTATTGGTTACAAAATGAACCTTTCTTTCCTGTGAAATCTATCATCTGCAGGAATATTCCGATCTCTAACTAACTGAATTCTCCAAAGGAAACAATGTGCTAGCTGCAGCCGCTTCTAACTTGGATGGTTTTCTTTGAGAGATACATGGGTGATGTCAACTCGCTTAAGTAGGCCTCTGAACAAAATGACCCTTGCATCACCTTGAAAATTCTACTATTTGGGAAATATGCCTTTCTAAAACAAATTCAATTGCAACAAGTAAACAATGTGCTAATGCTTCAGCTTCTAACCTAGAAGGTTTCCTGTGGTGGGACACATGTGTTTCTCACTCTCCTGAATATGCCTATTTGGGGCAAACAGAGCCACCCTCCCCTTTGAAATACCTATGTTGCAGGAAGCATTCCTCTGAAAAAATGACAGAATTCTCAAAAGGAAACAATGTACTAGAAGCTTCAGCTTCTTACACTGAATGTTTTCTTTTGAGAGATATATGTGCTTGTTCAACATAGGAGAATAGGGTTATCTGGAACAAAATGTGCCTTTACCCACCTTGAAAACTATGATTTTCAGGAAGCATTCCTTTCAAAAACGCACTCCTTTCACACAGGGGAACAAGGTGCTGGAAAGTGTGGCTCCTCACACACATGGTTTTCGTTAGAGAGATCCATGCGATTCTTCAACTTTGCAAGTAGACCTATTGGAAAAAAATGAGCTTTTCTCCACCTTGAAATCTTTGCTTTCTGGAAAGGATTCCTATCAAAATTTGACTCAGTTCTCACAAGGAAACACTATGCTGCATGGTCCTCATTCTAACATAGATGGTTTTGTTTCAAGAGATACATGTGTTTCTTCAACTCAGCTTAATAGCCATATTTAGAGCAAACAGAGTCTATAAACACTTTGAAACACCTAAGTTGCAGGAATAATTCCTTTGAAGAACTAAGTCAATTCTCACAGGGAAACAAAGTGATCGAGGCTCCCCCTTTTAACCCAGATGGATTACTTTGGAGAGATACATGTGCTTCTTCAACTGAATGGAATAAGCCTCTTTGGAAGAAAATGAGGTTTTCAATAGCTTCAAAACTGTGATTTGCAGGAAGTATTGTTTTCAAAAACCAACTCAATTCTCATGGGGACTCAATGTGGTAGATGCTCCTGATTCTGAAACATTTGGATTTTTTGGAGATAGAAGTGTTTTATCAATGTAGCTGAAGAGGCATATTTGTAATAAAGAAAGCCTATCTCCATCTTGAAAAACCCTAATTGCAGGAAGTATTACTTTCCAAAACTAACACTCTTCTCACAGGTAAACAATAGGCAGCATGCTGCACCTTCTACCATACACGGTTTTCTTTGCAGAGATACATGTGTTTCTTCAACTCTGATGAATAGGCCTATTTGGAGCCAAGTGAACCAATCTCCACCTTGAAAAACCTACGTTGCCAAAAGTATTCCTCTGATAAACTAACCTGACTCTCAATGGGAAACTGTGCTTCATTCTCCTTCTTCTAAAATAAATTTTTTTCTTTCGAGAGATACATGTGTTTCTTCAACTGAGCTGAATAGGCCTGTAGAAGCAAGCAGAGCCTATCTCCACTTTGAAAACTAATTTGCAGGAAGTATTTCCTTCAAAAACTAACTCAATTCTCAGGGAAAAAATGTGGTAGAGGCTGCAGCTTCTATCATAGAAGATTTTGGTGATAGATACATGTGTTTCTTCATGTTTGCTGCAGAGGCCTATTTAGAGCAAAGTGAGCCTGTCTCCACCTTGAAGAGCCTAAGAGTCAGGCAGTATTCTGTTCAGAAAATACCACAATTCTCACAGGTAAACAATGCGGTAGATACTCCTGCTTCTAACTCGGACGACTTTCTTTTGAAATATACATGTTTTTCTTCAACTCAGATGAATAGGCCTATTTGGATCAAACAGAGCCTCTCTCCACCATGAAACACCTAAGCCGCAGGAAGTATTCCTTTCAAAAACTGATGCCGTTCCCACAGGGAAACCAGTTGGTGGATGGTCCTCCTTTTAACACAGATGGTTTTCCGTTGAGAGATATTTGTGTTTCCTCAACATAGCTTTATAGGCCTATTTAGAACTAATTGACATTTCTCCACCTTGAAACTTTGATTTGCTTTAAATACTCCTTTCAAAAACTAACTAAATTCACCCTCGGAGACAATGTGCTCAATGCTGCAGCTTCAACATGGATGGTTTTCTTTGGAGAGATCCATGTGTATCTTGAGTGAAGCTGCAGAGCCTGTTTAGATCAAACACAGCCGGTCTTCATCTTGAAACAATAAAGCTGCAGGAAGTCTTCCTTCTCAATACAAACTTAGTCCTCAAAGGGAAACAATGTGCTACAAGCAGCAGCTCCTTGAACAGATGGTTTTCTTTCGAGAGATTTATGTTTTCCTTCAACTTAGCCTTAGCGGTGTAGTAGGAAACAAATGGGCATTTCTCCACCTTGAAAACTGTGATTTCCAGGAAGTATTTCTTTCAGAAACTCACTCAGTTCTCACAGGGAAACAATGCACTAGATGCGGCATTTCTAACAGAGATGGTTTTCTTTTGAGAGGCTTCTGCGTTTCCTCAGCGGAGTTGAATAGGCTGATTTGGAGTAAAGAGAGCCTATCTCCACCTTGAAAACTATGATTTCCAGGAGTTATTAAACAAAAACTAACTTCATTCTCATGGAAAAAATGTGCTAGATGCTGCCCTTTCTGACATTGCTCGTTTTCCTTTGAGAGATACTTGTGCTTCTTCAATACAGCTGAATCGGCCTATTTCGATCAAACTGAGTCTATCTCTGTCTTGTAGCAACTGAAATGAAGTTTCCCTTCAAAAGCTAGCTCAATTCTCACGGGGAGCCAACACACTAGATTCTGCTGTTTCTTACACAGATGGTTTTCTTTCAAGAGATACATTTGTTTTTTCTACGTAGCTGAATAGGTCTATTGGAACTAAAAGAGCCTTTCTCCACGTTGAAATCTATGATTTCCAGGAAGGAGTAAATAAAAAAACTAACTCATTCTCACATGAAAGCAATGTGCTAGATGCTCCTGTTTCTAAGTAGATGGTTTTCCTTTGAGAGATACATGTGTTTCATCAAGTCAGTTGCATAGGCCTATTTGGAACCAAGAGAGCCTATCACCACATTGAGAGATCCACATGGCACTAAGTATTCCTTTCAAAAAGGAACTCAATTCTCACAGGGATACAAATTCTAGAAGCTCCAGAGTGTAACTCACATGATTTGCTTTTCAGACATACTTTATTTTTGTCTACCAACTGAATATGCCTCTTGGAACCAAATTTTTCTTTCTCCTCCTTGAAAACTATGGTTTGAAAGATGTATGCCTTTCGAAAACAAACACAATTCTTACAGGGAAACAATGTGCTGGATGCTCCTACCATTAACATGGACAGTTTTCTCTCAAGCGATACACTTTTTCATCTAGTCAATTGAATAGGCCTACAGGGAACTTATGAGCTTTTCTCCACTTTGAAAACCATGATTTTCCGCAAGTATTTCTTTCAAAAACTCACTCAAATCTCACTGGGAAACAATGTGGTGGATGCTGCGGCTTCTTACTTTCATGGTTTCATTGGAGAGATTCATTTGTTTCTTCATTTTTGCAGAAGAAGCCTGTTTGGAACAAAATGACTCTTTCTCCCTCTAGAAAACTGATTGGCAGGTAATATTTCTGCATTCGACAGCTATGATTTCCAGGAGTTATTTAACAAAAACTAACTTAATTCTCATGGAAAAAAATGTACTACATGCTGCAGCTTCTAACATAGTTGGTTTTCCTTCGAGAGATACATGTGCGTCTTCAACACAGCTGAACCAGCCTATTTCGATCAAACCAAGTCTATACCTGCCTTGTAGCAACTGAAATGAACTTTCCCTTTCAAAAGCTACCTCAATGCTCACGGGAAGCCAATGCACTAGATGAAACAGATGGCTTTCTTTCAAGAGATACATTTGTTTTTCCAATGTAGCTGAATAGGCTTATTGGAACTAAAGGAGCCTTTCTCCATGTTGAAAACTGTGATTTCCAGGAAGTATTAAATAAAAAAACGAACTCATTTCTCACATGGAAACAATGTGCTAGATGCTTCTCTTTCTAACTAGATGGTTTTCCTTTGAGAGATACATGTGTTTCATCAACTCAGTTCTATAGGCCTATTTGGAAGAAAGAGAGCCTATGTCCGCATTGAAAAATCACGTGGCAGTAAGAATTCCTTTCAAATACTCATGCAATGCTAACAGGGATACAAAGTCTTGAAGCTCCAGCTTCTAACTCAAGCGATTTTCTTTTCAGAGATACTTTATTTTTGTCCACTCACCTGAATATGCCTCTTGGAACCAAATTTTCCTTTCTCCTCCTTGAAAAACTAACGTTTTCAGGCAGTATTCCTTTCTACAACTGACACAATTCTTACAGAAAACAATTTGCTACATGCTCCTCATATTAACACAGATAGTTTTCTATCAAGCGATACATGTTTTTTGTCAACTCAATTGAATAGGCCTACTGGGAACTTAGGAGCTTTTCTTCACTTTGAAAATCAAGATTTTCAGGAAGTATTTCTTTCAAAAATTCACTCAAATCTCGTTGGGAAACAATGCCCTAGATGCTGCGGCTTCTTACTTTTACAGTTTTCGTTGGAGAGATACATTTGTTTCTTCATTTTTGCTGAAAAGCCTGATTGGAACAAAACGGCTCTTTCTCCCTCTAGAAAACTAAGACTTGCAGGTAGTTTTTCTGTGAACAACCAACTCAATTCTCCATGTAAAAATGTGCAGGAAGCTCCATGTACGAACTCAGATGGCTTTGTTTTGAGAGATACAGGTGTTTCTTCAACTTTGCTGATAAGGCTTATTGGTTACAAAATGAACCTTTCTTTCCTGTGAAAACTATCCTCTGCAGGAATATTCCGATCTCTAACTAACTGAATTCTCCAAAGGAAACAATGTGCTAGCTGCAGCCGCTTCTAACTTCGATGGTTTTCTTTGAGAGATACATGGGTGATGTCAACTCGCTTAAGTAGGCCTCTGAACAAAATGACCCTTGCATCACCTTGAAAATTCTACTATTTGGGAAATATGCCTTTCTAAAACAAATTCAATTGCAACAAGTAAACAATGTGCTAATGCTTCAGCTTCTAACCTAGAAGGTTTCCTGTGGTGGGACACATGTGTTTCTCACTCTCCTGAATATGCCTATTTGGGGCAAACAGAGCCACCCTCCCCTTTGAAATACCTATGTTGCAGGAAGCATTCCTCTGAAAAAATGACAGAATTCTCAAAAGGAAACAATGTACTAGAAGCTTCAGCTTCTAACACTGAATGTTTTCTTTTGAGAGATATATGTGCTTGTTCAACATAGGAGAATAGGGTTATCTGGAACAAAATGTGCCTTTACCCACCTTGAAAACTATGATTTTCAGGAAGCATTCCTTTCAAAAACGCACTCCTTCCACACAGGGGAACAAGGTGCTGGAAAGTGTGGCTCCTCACACACATGGTTTTCGTTAGAGAGATCCATGTGATTCTTCAACTTTGCAAGTAGACCTATTGGAAAAAAATGAGCTTTTCTCCACCTTGAAATCTTTGCTTTCCGGGAAGGATTCCTGTCAAAATTTCACTGAATTCTCACAAGGAAACACGATGCTGCATGGTCCTCATTCTAACATAGATGGTTTTGTTTCAAGAGATACATGTGTTTCTTCAACTCAGCTTAATAGCCATATTTAGAGCAAACAGAGTCTATAAACACTTTGAAACACCTAAGTTGCTGGAATAATTCCTTTGAAGAACTAAGTCAATCCTCACAGGGAAACAAAGTGATCGAGGCTCCCCCTTTTAACCCAGATGGATTACTTTGGAGAGATACATGTGCTTCTTCAACTGAATGGAATAAGCCTCTTTGGAACAAAATGAGGTTTTCAATAGCTTCAAAACTGTGATTTGCAGGAAGTATTATTTTCAAAAACCAACTCAATTCTCATGGGGACACAATGTGGTAGATGCTCCTGATTCTGACACATTTGGATTTTTTGGAGATACAAGTGTTTTATCAACGTAGCTGAAGAGGCATATTTGTAATAAAGAAAGCCTATCTCCATCTTGAAAAACCCTAATTGCAGGAAGTATTACTTTCCAAAACTAACACTCTTCTCACAGGTAAACAATAGGCAGCATGCTGCACCTTCTACCATACACGGTTTTCTTTGCAGAGATACATGTGTTTCTTCAACTCTGATGAATAGGCCTATTTGGAGCCAAGTGAACCAATCTCCACCTTGAAAAACCTACGTTGCCAAAAGTATTCCTCTGATAAACTAACCTGACTCTCAATGGGAAACTGTGCTTCATTCTCCTTCTTCTAAAATAAATTTTTTTCTTTCGAGAGATACATGTGTTTCTTCAACTGAGCTGAATAGGCCTGTAGAAGCAAGCAGAGCCTATCTCCACTTTGAAAACTAATTTGCAGGAAGTATTTCCTTCAAAAACTAACTCAATTCTCAGGGAAAAAATGTGGTAGAGGCTGCAGCTTCTATCATAGAAGATTTTGGTGATAGATACATGTGTTTCTTCATGTTTGCTGCAGAGGCCTATTTAGAGCAAAGTGAGCCTGTCTCCACCTTGAAGAGCCTAAGAGTCAGGCAGTATTCTGTTCAGAAAATACCACAATTCTCACAGGTAAACAATGCGGTAGATGCTCCTGCTTCTAACTCGGACGACTTTCTTTTGAAATATACATGTTTTTCTTCAACTCAGATGAATAGGCCTATTTGGATCAAACAGAGCCTCTCTCCACCATGAAACACCTAAGCCGCAGGAAGTATTCCTTTCAAAAACTGATGCCGTTCCCACAGGGAAACCAGTTGGTGGATGGTCCTCCTTTTAACACAGATGGTTTTCCGTTGAGAGATATTTGTGTTTCCTCAACATAGCTTTATAGGCCTATTTAGAACTAATTGACATTTCTCCACCTTGAAACTTTGATTTGCTTTAAATACTCCTTTCAAAAACTAACTGAATTCACCCTCGGAGACAATGTGCTCAATGCTGCAGCTTCAACATGGATGGTTTTCTTTGGAGAGATCCATGTGTATCTTGAGTGAAGCTGCAGAGCCTGTTTAGATCAAACACAGCCGGTCTTCATCTTGAAACAATAAAGCTGCAGGAAGTCTTCCTTCTCAATACAAACTTAGTCCTCAAAGGGAAACAATGTGCTACAAGCAGCAGCTCCTTGAACAGATGGTTTTCTTTCGAGAGATTTATGTTTTCCTTCAACTTAGCCTTAGCGGTGTAGTAGGAAACAAATGGGCATTTCTCCACCTTGAAAACTGTGATTTCCAGGAAGTATTTCTTTCAGAAACTCACTCAGTTCTCACAGGGAAACAATGCACTAGATGCGGCATTTCTAACAGAGATGGTTTTCTTTTGAGAGGCTTCTGCGTTTCCTCAGCGGAGTTGAATAGGCTGATTTGGAGTAAAGAGAGCCTATCTCCACCTTGAAAACTATGATTTCCAGGAGTTATTAAACAAAAACTAACTTCATTCTCATGGAAAAAATGTGCTAGATGCTGCCGTTTCTGACATTGCTCGTTTTCCTTTGAGAGATACTTGTGCTTCTTCAATACAGCTGAATCGGCCTATTTCGATCAAACTGAGTCTATCTCTGTCTTGTAGCAACTGAAATGAAGTTTCCCTTCAAAAGCTAGCTCAATTCTCACGGGGAGCCAACACACTAGATTCTCCTGTTTCTTACACAGATGGTTTTCTTTCAAGAGATACATTTGTTTTTTCTACGTAGCTGAATAGGTCTATTGGAACTAAAAGAGCCTTTCTCCACGTTGAAATCTATGATTTCCAGGAAGGAGTAAATAAAAAAACTAACTCATTCTCACATGAAAGCAATGTGCTAGATGCTCCTGTTTCTAAGTAGATGGTTTTCCTTTGAGAGATACATGTGTTTCATCAAGTCAGTTGCATAGGCCTATTTGGAACCAAGAGAGCCTATCACCACATTGAGAGATCCACATGGCACTAAGTATTCCTTTCAAAAAGGAACTCAATTCTCACAGGGATACAAATTCTAGAAGCTCCAGAGTGTAACTCACATGATTTGCTTTTCAGACATACTTTATTTTTGTCTACCAACTGAATATGCCTCTTGGAACCAAATTTTTCTTTCTCCTCCTTGAAAACTATGGTTTGAAAGATGTATGCCTTTCGAAAACAAACACAATTCTTACAGGGAAACAATGTGCTGGATGCTCCTGCCATTAACATGGACAGTTTTCTCTCAAGCGATACACTTTTTCATCTAGTCAATTGAATAGGCCTACAGGGAACTTATGAGCTTTTCTCCACTTTGAAAACCATGATTTTCCGCAAGTATTTCTTTCAAAAACTCACTCAAATCTCACTGGGAAACAATGTGGTGGATGCTGCGGCTTCTTACTTTCATGGTTTCATTGGAGAGATTCATTTGTTTCTTCATTTTTGCAGAAGAAGCCTGTTTGGAACAAAATGACTCTTTCTCCCTCTAGAAAACTGATTGGCAGGTAATATTTCTGCATTCGACAGCTATGATTTCCAGGAGTTATTTAACAAAAACTAACTTAATTCTCATGGAAAAAAATGTACTACATGCTGCAGCTTCTAACATAGTTGGTTTTCCTTCGAGAGATACATGTGCGTCTTCAACACAGCTGAACCAGCCTATTTCGATCAAACCAAGTCTATACCTGCCTTGTAGCAACTGAAATGAACTTTCCCTTTCAAAAGCTACCTCAATGCTCACGGGAAGCCAATGCACTAGATGAAACAGATGGCTTTCTTTCAAGAGATACATTTGTTTTTCCAATGTAGCTGAATAGGCTTATTGGAACTAAAGGAGCCTTTCTCCATGTTGAAAACTGTGATTTCCAGGAAGTATTAAATAAAAAAACGAACTCATTTCTCACATGGAAACAATGTGCTAGATGCTTCTCTTTCTAACTAGATGGTTTTCCTTTGAGAGATACATGTGTTTCATCAACTCAGTTCTATAGGCCTATTTGGAAGAAAGAGAGCCTATGTCCGCATTGAAAAATCACGTGGCAGTAAGAATTCCTTTCAAATACTCATGCAATGCTAACAGGGATACAAAGTCTTGAAGCTCCAGCTTCTAACTCAAGCGATTTTCTTTTCAGAGATACTTTATTTTTGTCCACTCACCTGAATATGCCTCTTGGAACCAAATTTTCCTTTCTCCTCCTTGAAAAACTAACGTTTTCAGGCAGTATTCCTTTCTACAACTGACACAATTCTTACAGAAAACAATTTGCTACATGCTCCTCATATTAACACAGATAGTTTTCTATCAAGCGATACATGTTTTTTGTCAACTCAATTGAATAGGCCTACTGGGAACTTAGGAGCTTTTCTTCACTTTGAAAATCAAGATTTTCAGGAAGTATTTCTTTCAAAAATTCACTCAAATCTCGTTGGGAAACAATGCCCTAGATGCTGCGGCTTCTTACTTTTACAGTTTTCGTTGGAGAGATACATTTGTTTCTTCATTTTTGCTGAAAAGCCTGATTGGAACAAAACGGCTCTTTCTCCCTCTAGAAAACTAAGACTTGCAGGTAGTTTTTCTGTGAACAACCAACTCAATTCTCCATGTAAAAATGTGCAGGAAGCTCCATGTACGAACTCAGATGGCTTTGTTTTGAGAGATACAGGTGTTTCTTCAACTTTGCTGATAAGGCTTATTGGTTACAAAATGAACCTTTCTTTCCTGTGAAAACTATCCTCTGCAGGAATATTCCGATCTCTAACTAACTGAATTCTCCAAAGGAAACAATGTGCTAGCTGCAGCCGCTTCTAACTTCGATGGTTTTCTTTGAGAGATACATGGGTGATGTCAACTCGCTTAAGTAGGCCTCTGAACAAAATGACCCTTGCATCACCTTGAAAATTCTACTATTTGGGAAATATGCCTTTCTAAAACAAATTCAATTGCAACAAGTAAACAATGTGCTAATGCTTCAGCTTCTAACCTAGAAGGTTTCCTGTGGTGGGACACATGTGTTTCTCACTCTCCTGAATATGCCTATTTGGGGCAAACAGAGCCACCCTCCCCTTTGAAATACCTATGTTGCAGGAAGCATTCCTCTGAAAAAATGACAGAATTCTCAAAAGGAAACAATGTACTAGAAGCTTCAGCTTCTAACACTGAATGTTTTCTTTTGAGAGATATATGTGCTTGTTCAACATAGGAGAATAGGGTTATCTGGAACAAAATGTGCCTTTACCCACCTTGAAAACTATGATTTTCAGGAAGCATTCCTTTCAAAAACGCACTCCTTCCACACAGGGGAACAAGGTGCTGGAAAGTGTGGCTCCTCACACACATGGTTTTCGTTAGAGAGATCCATGTGATTCTTCAACTTTGCAAGTAGACCTATTGGAAAAAAATGAGCTTTTCTCCACCTTGAAATCTTTGCTTTCCGGGAAGGATTCCTGTCAAAATTTCACTGAATTCTCACAAGGAAACACGATGCTGCATGGTCCTCATTCTAACATAGATGGTTTTGTTTCAAGAGATACATGTGTTTCTTCAACTCAGCTTAATAGCCATATTTAGAGCAAACAGAGTCTATAAACACTTTGAAACACCTAAGTTGCTGGAATAATTCCTTTGAAGAACTAAGTCAATCCTCACAGGGAAACAAAGTGATCGAGGCTCCCCCTTTTAACCCAGATGGATTACTTTGGAGAGATACATGTGCTTCTTCAACTGAATGGAATAAGCCTCTTTGGAACAAAATGAGGTTTTCAATAGCTTCAAAACTGTGATTTGCAGGAAGTATTATTTTCAAAAACCAACTCAATTCTCATGGGGACACAATGTGGTAGATGCTCCTGATTCTGACACATTTGGATTTTTTGGAGATACAAGTGTTTTATCAACGTAGCTGAAGAGGCATATTTGTAATAAAGAAAGCCTATCTCCATCTTGAAAAACCCTAATTGCAGGAAGTATTACTTTCCAAAACTAACACTCTTCTCACAGGTAAACAATAGGCAGCATGCTGCACCTTCTACCATACACGGTTTTCTTTGCAGAGATACATGTGTTTCTTCAACTCTGATGAATAGGCCTATTTGGAGCCAAGTGAACCAATCTCCACCTTGAAAAACCTACGTTGCCAAAAGTATTCCTCTGATAAACTAACCTGACTCTCAATGGGAAACTGTGCTTCATTCTCCTTCTTCTAAAATAAATTTTTTTCTTTCGAGAGATACATGTGTTTCTTCAACTGAGCTGAATAGGCCTGTAGAAGCAAGCAGAGCCTATCTCCACTTTGAAAACTAATTTGCAGGAAGTATTTCCTTCAAAAACTAACTCAATTCTCAGGGAAAAAATGTGGTAGAGGCTGCAGCTTCTATCATAGAAGATTTTGGTGATAGATACATGTGTTTCTTCATGTTTGCTGCAGAGGCCTATTTAGAGCAAAGTGAGCCTGTCTCCACCTTGAAGAGCCTAAGAGTCAGGCAGTATTCTGTTCAGAAAATACCACAATTCTCACAGGTAAACAATGCGGTAGATGCTCCTGCTTCTAACTCGGACGACTTTCTTTTGAAATATACATGTTTTTCTTCAACTCAGATGAATAGGCCTATTTGGATCAAACAGAGCCTCTCTCCACCATGAAACACCTAAGCCGCAGGAAGTATTCCTTTCAAAAACTGATGCCGTTCCCACAGGGAAACCAGTTGGTGGATGGTCCTCCTTTTAACACAGATGGTTTTCCGTTGAGAGATATTTGTGTTTCCTCAACATAGCTTTATAGGCCTATTTAGAACTAATTGACATTTCTCCACCTTGAAACTTTGATTTGCTTTAAATACTCCTTTCAAAAACTAACTGAATTCACCCTCGAAGACAATGTGCTCAATGCTGCAGCTTCAACATGGATGGTTTTCTTTGGAGAGATCCATGTGTATCTTGAGTGAAGCTGCAGAGCCTGTTTAGATCAAACACAGCCGGTCTTCATCTTGAAACAATAAAGCTGCAGGAAGTCTTCCTTCTCAATACAAACTTAGTCCTCAAAGGGAAACAATGTGCTACAAGCAGCAGCTCCTTGAACAGATGGTTTTCTTTCGAGAGATTTATGTTTTCCTTCAACTTAGCCTTAGCGGTGTAGTAGGAAACAAATGGGCATTTCTCCACCTTGAAAACTGTGATTTCCAGGAAGTATTTCTTTCAGAAACTCACTCAGTTCTCACAGGGAAACAATGCACTAGATGCGGCATTTCTAACAGAGATGGTTTTCTTTTGAGAGGCTTCTGCGTTTCCTCAGCGGAGTTGAATAGGCTGATTTGGAGTAAAGAGAGCCTATCTCCACCTTGAAAACTATGATTTCCAGGAGTTATTAAACAAAAACTAACTTCATTCTCATGGAAAAAATGTGCTAGATGCTGCCGTTTCTGACATTGCTCGTTTTCCTTTGAGAGATACTTGTGCTTCTTCAATACAGCTGAATCGGCCTATTTCGATCAAACTGAGTCTATCTCTGTCTTGTAGCAACTGAAATGAAGTTTCCCTTCAAAAGCTAGCTCAATTCTCACGGGGAGCCAACACACTAGATTCTCCTGTTTCTTACACAGATGGTTTTCTTTCAAGAGATACATTTGTTTTTTCTACGTAGCTGAATAGGTCTATTGGAACTAAAAGAGCCTTTCTCCACGTTGAAATCTATGATTTCCAGGAAGGAGTAAATAAAAAAACTAACTCATTCTCACATGAAAGCAATGTGCTAGATGCTCCTGTTTCTAAGTAGATGGTTTTCCTTTGAGAGATACATGTGTTTCATCAAGTCAGTTGCATAGGCCTATTTGGAACCAAGAGAGCCTATCACCACATTGAGAGATCCACATGGCACTAAGTATTCCTTTCAAAAAGGAACTCAATTCTCACAGGGATACAAATTCTAGAAGCTCCAGAGTGTAACTCACATGATTTGCTTTTCAGACATACTTTATTTTTGTCTACCAACTGAATATGCCTCTTGGAACCAAATTTTTCTTTCTCCTCCTTGAAAACTATGGTTTGAAAGATGTATGCCTTTCGAAAACAAACACAATTCTTACAGGGAAACAATGTGCTGGATGCTCCTACCATTAACATGGACAGTTTTCTCTCAAGCGATACACTTTTTCATCTAGTCAAGTGAATAGGCCTACAGGGAACTTATGAGCTTTTCTCCACTTTGAAAACCATGATTTTCCGCAAGTATTTCTTTCAAAAACTCACTCAAATCTCACTGGGAAACAATGTGGTGGATGCTGCGGCTTCTTACTTTCATGGTTTCATTGGAGAGATTCATTTGTTTCTTCATTTTTGCAGAAGAAGCCTGTTTGGAACAAAATGACTCTTTCTCCCTCTAGAAAACTGATTGGCAGGTAATATTTCTGCATTCGACAGCTATGATTTCCAGGAGTTATTTAACAAAAACTAACTTAATTCTCATGGAAAAAAATGTACTACATGCTGCAGCTTCTAACATAGTTGGTTTTCCTTCGAGAGATACATGTGCGTCTTCAACACAGCTGAACCAGCCTATTTCGATCAAACCAAGTCTATACCTGCCTTGTAGCAACTGAAATGAACTTTCCCTTTCAAAAGCTACCTCAATGCTCACGGGAAGCCAATGCACTAGATGAAACAGATGGCTTTCTTTCAAGAGATACATTTGTTTTTCCAATGTAGCTGAATAGGCTTATTGGAACTAAAGGAGCCTTTCTCCATGTTGAAAACTGTGATTTCCAGGAAGTATTAAATAAAAAAACGAACTCATTTCTCACATGGAAACAATGTGCTAGATGCTTCTCTTTCTAACTAGATGGTTTTCCTTTGAGAGATACATGTGTTTCATCAACTCAGTTCTATAGGCCTATTTGGAAGAAAGAGAGCCTATGTCCGCATTGAAAAATCACGTGGCAGTAAGAATTCCTTTCAAATACTCATGCAATGCTAACAGGGATACAAAGTCTTGAAGCTCCAGCTTCTAACTCAAGCGATTTTCTTTTCAGAGATACTTTATTTTTGTCCACTCACCTGAATATGCCTCTTGGAACCAAATTTTCCTTTCTCCTCCTTGAAAAACTAACGTTTTCAGGCAGTATTCCTTTCTACAACTGACACAATTCTTACAGAAAACAATTTGCTACATGCTCCTCATATTAACACAGATAGTTTTCTATCAAGCGATACATGTTTTTTGTCAACTCAATTGAATAGGCCTACTGGGAACTTAGGAGCTTTTCTTCACTTTGAAAATCAAGATTTTCAGGAAGTATTTCTTTCAAAAATTCACTCAAATCTCGTTGGGAAACAATGCCCTCGATGCTGCGGCTTCTTACTTTTACAGTTTTCGTTGGAGAGATACATTTGTTTCTTCATTTTTGCTGAAAAGCCTGTTTGGAACAAAACGACTCTTTCTCCCTCTAGAAAACTAAGACTTGCAGGTAGTTTTTCTGTGAACAACCAACTCAATTCTCCATGTAAGAATGTGCAGGAAGCTCCATGTACGAACTCAGATGGCTTTGTTTTGAGAGATACAGGTGTTTCTTCAACTTTGCTGATAAGGCTTATTGGTTACAAAATGAACCTTTCTTTCCTGTGAAATCTATCATCTGCAGGAATATTCCGATCTCTAACTAACTGAATTCTCCAAAGGAAACAATGTGCTAGCTGCAGCCGCTTCTAACTTCGATGGTTTTCTTTGAGAGATACATGGGTGATGTCAACTCGCTTAAGTAGGCCTCTGAACAAAATGACCCTTGCATCACCTTGAAAATTCTACTATTTGGGAAATATGCCTTTCTAAAACAAATTCAATTGCAACAAGTAAACAATGTGCTAATGCTTCAGCTTCTAACCTAGAAGGTTTCCTGTGGTGGGACACATGTGTTTCTCACTCTCCTGAATATGCCTATTTGGGGCAAACAGAGCCACCCTCCCCTTTGAAATACCTATGTTGCAGGAAGCATTCCTCTGAAAAAATGACAGAATTCTCAAAAGGAAACAATGTACTAGAAGCTTCAGCTTCTAACACTGAATGTTTTCTTTTGAGAGATATATGTGCTTGTTCAACATAGGAGAATAGGGTTATCTGGAACAAAATGTGCCTTTACCCACCTTGAAAACTATGATTTTCAGGAAGCATTCCTTTCAAAAACGCACTCCTTCCACACAGGGGAACAAGGTGCTGGAAAGTGTGGCTCCTCACACACATGGTTTTCGTTAGAGAGATCCATGCGATTCTTCAACTTTGCAAGTAGACCTATTGGAAAAAAATGAGCTTTTCTCCACCTTGAAATCTTTGCTTTCCGGGAAGGATTCCTGTCAAAATTTCACTGAATTCTCACAAGGAAACACGATGCTGCATGGTCCTCATTCTAACATAGATGGTTTTGTTTCAAGAGATACATGTGTTTCTTCAACTCAGCTTAATAGCCATATTTAGAGCAAACAGAGTCTATAAACACTTTGAAACACCTAAGTTGCTGGAATAATTCCTTTGAAGAACTAAGTCAATCCTCACAGGGAAACAAAGTGATCGAGGCTCCCCCTTTTAACCCAGATGGATTACTTTGGAGAGATACATGTGCTTCTTCAACTGAATGGAATAAGCCTCTTTGGAACAAAATGAGGTTTTCAATAGCTTCAAAACTGTGATTTGCAGGAAGTATTATTTTCAAAAACCAACTCAATTCTCATGGGGACACAATGTGGTAGATGCTCCTGATTCTGACACATTTGGATTTTTTGGAGATACAAGTGTTTTATCAACGTAGCTGAAGAGGCATATTTGTAATAAAGAAAGCCTATCTCCATCTTGAAAAACCCTAATTGCAGGAAGTATTACTTTCCAAAACTAACACTGTTCTCACAGGTAAACAATAGGCAGCATGCTGCACCTTCTACCATACACGGTTTTCTTTGCAGAGATACATGTGTTTCTTCAACTCTGATGAATAGGCCTATTTGGAGCCAAGTGAACCAATCTCCACCTTGAAAAACCTACGTTGCCAAAAGTATTCCTCTGATAAACTAACCTGACTCTCAATGGGAAACTGTGCTTCATTCTCCTTCTTCTAAAATAAATGGTTTTCTTTCGAGAGATACATGTGTTTCTTCAACTGAGCTGAATAGGCCTGTAGAAGCAAGCAGAGCCTATCTCCACTTTGAAAACTAATTTGCAGGAAGTATTTCCTTCAAAAACGAACTCAATTCTCAGGGAAAAAATGTGGTAGAGGCTGCAGCTTCTATCATAGAAGATTTTGGTGATAGATACATGTGTTTCTTCATGTTTGCTGCAGAGGCCTATTTAGAGCAAAGTGAGCCTGTCTCCACCTTGAAGAGCCTAAGAGTCAGGAAGTATTCTGTTCAGAAAATACCACAATTCTCACAGGTAAACAATGCGGTAGATGCTCCTGCTTCTAACTCGGACGACTTTCTTTTGAAATATACATGTTTTTCTTCAACTCAGATGAATAGGCCTATTTGGATCAAACAGAGCCTCTCTCCACCATGAAACACCTAAGCCTCAGGAAGGATTCCTTTCAAAAAGTGATGCTGTTCCCACAGGGAAACCAGTTGGTAGATGGTCCTCCTTTTAACACAGATGGTTTTCCTTTGAGAGATATTTGTGTTTCCTCAACATAGCTTTATAGGCCTATTTAGAACTAATTGACATTTCTCCACCTTGAAACTTTGATTTGCTTTAAATACTCCTTTCAAAAACTAACTGAATTCACCCTCGGAGACAATGTGCTGAATGCTGCAGCTTCAACGTGGATGGTTTTCTTTGGAGAGATCCATGTGTTTCTTGAGTGAAGCTGCAGAGCCTGTTTAGATCAAACACAGCCGGTCTTCATCTTGAAACAATAAAGCTGCAGGAAGTCTTCCTTCTTAATACAAACTTAGTCCTCAAAGGGAAACAATGTGCTACAAGCAGCAGCTCCTTGAACAGATGGTTTTCTTTCGAGAGATTTATGTTTTCCTTCAACTTAGCCTTAGCGGTGTAGTAGGAAACAAATGGGCATTTCTCCACCTTGAAAACTGTGATTTCCAGGAAGTATTTCTTTCAGAAACTCACTCAGTTCTCACAGGGAAACAATGCACTAGATGCGGCATTTCTAACAGAGATGGTTTTCTTTTGAGAGGCTTCTGCGTTTCCTCAGCGGAGTTGAATAGGCTGATTTGGAGTAAAGAGAGCCTATCTCCACCTTGAAAACTATGATTTCCAGGAGTTATTAAACAAAAACTAACTTCATTCTCATGGAAAAAATGTGCTAGATGCTGCCCTTTCTGACATTGCTCGTTTTCCTTTGAGAGATACTTGTGCTTCTTCAATACAGCTGAATCGGCCTATTTCGATCAAACTGAGTCTATCTCTGTCTTGTAGCAACTGAAATGAAGTTTCCCTTCAAAAGCTAGCTCAATTCTCACGGGGAGCCAACACACTAGATTCTCCTGTTTCTTACACAGATGGTTTTCTTTCAAGAGATACATTTGTTTTTTCTACGTAGCTGAATAGGTCTAGTGGAACTAAAAGAGCCTTTCTCCACGTTGAAATCTATGATTTCCAGGAAGGAGTAAATAAAAAAACTAACTCATTCTCACATGAAAGCAATGTGCTAGATGCTCCTGTTTCTAAGTAGATGGTTTTCCTTTGAGAGATACATGTGTTTCATCAAGTCAGTTGCATAGGCCTATTTGGAACCAAGAGAGCCTATCACCACATTGAGAGATCCACATGGCACTAAGTATTCCTTTCAAAAAGGAACTCAATTCTCACAGGGATACAAATTCTAGAAGCTCCAGAGTGTAACTCACATGATTTGCTTTTCAGACATACTTTATTTTTGTCTACCAACTGAATATGCCTCTTGGAACCAAATTTTTCTTTCTCCTCCTTGAAAACTATGGTTTGAAAGATGTATGCCTTTCGAAAACAAACACAATTCTTACAGGGAAACAATGTGCTGGATGCTCCTGCCATTAACATGGACAGTTTTCTCTCAAGCGATACACTTTTTCATCTAGTCAATTGAATAGGCCTACAGGGAACTTATGAGCTTTTCTCCACTTTGAAAACCATGATTTTCCGCAAGTATTTCTTTCAAAAACTCACTCAAATCTCACTGGGAAACAATGTGGTGGATGCTGCGGCTTCTTACTTTCATGGTTTCATTGGAGAGATTCATTTGTTTCTTCATTTTTGCAGAAGAAGCCTGTTTGGAACAAAATGACTCTTTCTCCCTCTAGAAAACTGATTGGCAGGTAATATTTCTGCATTCGACAGCTATGATTTCCAGGAGTTATTTAACAAAAACTAACTTAATTCTCATGGAAAAAAATGTACTACATGCTGCAGCTTCTAACATAGTTGGTTTTCCTTCGAGAGATACATGTGCGTCTTCAACACAGCTGAACCAGCCTATTTCGATCAAACCAAGTCTATACCTGCCTTGTAGCAACTGAAATGAACTTTCCCTTTCAAAAGCTACCTCAATGCTCACGGGAAGCCAATGCACTAGATGAAACAGATGGCTTTCTTTCAAGAGATACATTTGTTTTTCCAATGTAGCTGAATAGGCTTATTGGAACTAAAGGAGCCTTTCTCCATGTTGAAAACTGTGATTTCCAGGAAGTATTAAATAAAAAAACGAACTCATTTCTCACATGGAAACAATGTGCTAGATGCTTCTCTTTCTAACTAGATGGTTTTCCTTTGAGAGATACATGTGTTTCATCAACTCAGTTCTATAGGCCTATTTGGAAGAAAGAGAGCCTATGTCCGCATTGAAAAATCACGTGGCAGTAAGAATTCCTTTCAAATACTCATGCAATGCTAACAGGGATACAAAGTCTTGAAGCTCCAGCTTCTAACTCAAGCGATTTTCTTTTCAGAGATACTTTATTTTTGTCCACTCACCTGAATATGCCTCTTGGAACCAAATTTTCCTTTCTCCTCCTTGAAAAACTAACGTTTTCAGGCAGTATTCCTTTCTACAACTGACACAATTCTTACAGAAAACAATTTGCTACATGCTCCTCATATTAACACAGATAGTTTTCTATCAAGCGATACATGTTTTTTGTCAACTCAATTGAATAGGCCTACTGGGAACTTAGGAGCTTTTCTTCACTTTGAAAATCAAGATTTTCAGGAAGTATTTCTTTCAAAAATTCACTCAAATCTCGTTGGGAAACAATGCCCTAGATGCTGCGGCTTCTTACTTTTACAGTTTTCGTTGGAGAGATACATTTGTTTCTTCATTTTTGCTGAAAAGCCTGATTGGAACAAAACGGCTCTTTCTCCCTCTAGAAAACTAAGACTTGCAGGTAGTTTTTCTGTGAACAACCAACTCAATTCTCCATGTAAAAATGTGCAGGAAGCTCCATGTACGAACTCAGATGGCTTTGTTTTGAGAGATACAGGTGTTTCTTCAACTTTGCTGATAAGGCTTATTGGTTACAAAATGAACCTTTCTTTCCTGTGAAAACTATCCTCTGCAGGAATATTCCGATCTCTAACTAACTGAATTCTCCAAAGGAAACAATGTGCTAGCTGCAGCCGCTTCTAACTTCGATGGTTTTCTTTGAGAGATACATGGGTGATGTCAACTCGCTTAAGTAGGCCTCTGAACAAAATGACCCTTGCATCACCTTGAAAATTCTACTATTTGGGAAATATGCCTTTCTAAAACAAATTCAATTGCAACAAGTAAACAATGTGCTAATGCTTCAGCTTCTAACCTAGAAGGTTTCCTGTGGTGGGACACATGTGTTTCTCACTCTCCTGAATATGCCTATTTGGCGCAAACAGAGCCACCCTCCCCTTTGAAATACCTATGTTGCAGGAAGCATTCCTCTGAAAAAATGACAGAATTCTCAAAAGGAAACAATGTACTAGAAGCTTCAGCTTCTAACACTGAATGTTTTCTTTTGAGAGATATATGTGCTTGTTCAACATAGGAGAATAGGGTTATCTGGAACAAAATGTGCCTTTACCCACCTTGAAAACTATGATTTTCAGGAAGCATTCCTTTCAAAAACGCACTCCTTCCACACAGGGGAACAAGGTGCTGGAAAGTGTGGCTCCTCACACACATGGTTTTCGTTAGAGAGATCCATGCGATTCTTCAACTTTGCAAGTAGACCTATTGGAAAAAAATGAGCTTTTCTCCACCTTGAAATCTTTGCTTTCCGGGAAGGATTCCTGTCAAAATTTCACTGAATTCTCACAAGGAAACACGATGCTGCATGGTCCTCATTCTAACATAGATGGTTTTGTTTCAAGAGATACATGTGTTTCTTCAACTCAGCTTAATAGCCATATTTAGAGCAAACAGAGTCTATAAACACTTTGAAACAACTAAGTTGCTGGAATAATTCCTTTGAAGAACTAAGTCAATCCTCACAGGGAAACAAAGTGATCGAGGCTCCCCCTTTTAACCCAGATGGATTACTTTGGAGAGATACATGTGCTTCTTCAACTGAATGGAATAAGCCTCTTTGGAACAAAATGAGGTTTTCAATAGCTTCAAAACTGTGATTTGCAGGAAGTATTATTTTCAAAAACCAACTCAATTCTCATGGGGACACAATGTGGTAGATGCTCCTGATTCTGACACATTTGGATTTTTTGGAGATACAAGTGTTTTATCAACGTAGCTGAAGAGGCATATTTGTAATAAAGAAAGCCTATCTCCATCTTGAAAAACCCTAATTGCAGGAAGTATTACTTTCCAAAACTAACACTGTTCTCACAGGTAAACAATAGGCAGCATGCTGCACCTTCTACCATACACGGTTTTCTTTGCAGAGATACATGTGTTTCTTCAACTCTGATGAATAGGCCTATTTGGAGCCAAGTGAACCAATCTCCACCTTGAAAAACCTACGTTGCCAAAAGTATTCCTCTGATAAACTAACCTGACTCTCAATGGGAAACTGTGCTTCATTCTCCTTCTTCTAAAGTAAATGGTTTTCTTTCGAGAGATACATGTGTTTCTTCAACTGAGCTGAATAGGCCTGTAGAAGCAAGCAGAGCCTATCTCCACTTTGAAAACTAATTTGCAGGAAGTATTTCCTTCAAAAACGAACTCAATTCTCAGGGAAAAAATGTGGTAGAGGCTGCAGCTTCTATCATAGAAGATTTTGGTGATAGATACATGTGTTTCTTCATGTTTGCTGCAGAGGCCTATTTAGAGCAAAGTGAGCCTGTCTCCACCTTGAAGAGCCTAAGAGTCAGGAAGTATTCTGTTCAGAAAATACCACAATTCTCACAGGTAAACAATGCGGTAGATGCTCCTGCTTCTAACTCGGACGACTTTCTTTTGAAATATACATGTTTTTCTTCAACTCAGATGAATAGGCCTATTTGGATCAAACAGAGCCTCTCTCCACCATGAAACACCTAAGCCTCAGGAAGGATTCCTTTCAAAAAGTGATGCTGTTCCCACAGGGAAACCAGTTGGTAGATGGTCCTCCTTTTAACACAGATGGTTTTCCTTTGAGAGATATTTGTGTTTCCTCAACATAGCTTTATAGGCCTATTTAGAACTAATTGACATTTCTCCACCTTGAAACTTTGATTTGCTTTAAATACTCCTTTCAAAAACTAACTGAATTCACCCTCGGAGACAATGTGCTGAATGCTGCAGCTTCAACGTGGATGGTTTTCTTTGGAGAGATCCATGTGTTTCTTGAGTGAAGCTGCAGAGCCTGTTTAGATCAAACACAGCCGGTCTTCATCTTGAAACAATAAAGCTGCAGGAAGTCTTCCTTCTTAATACAAACTTAGTCCTCAAAGGGAAACAATGTGCTACAAGCAGCAGCTCCTTGAACAGATGGTTTTCTTTCGAGAGATTTATGTTTTCCTTCAACTTAGCCTTAGCGGTGTAGTAGGAAACAAATGGGCATTTCTCCACCTTGAAAACTGTGATTTCCAGGAAGTATTTCTTTCAGAAACTCACTCAGTTCTCACAGGGAAACAATGCACTAGATGCGGCATTTCTAACAGAGATGGTTTTCTTTTGAGAGGCTTCTGCGTTTCCTCAGCGGAGTTGAATAGGCTGATTTGGAGTAAAGAGAGCCTATCTCCACCTTGAAAACTATGATTTCCAGGAGTTATTAAACAAAAACTAACTTAATTCTCATGGAAAAAATGTGCTAGATGCTGCCCTTTCTGACATTGCTCGTTTTCCTTTGAGAGATACTTGTGCTTCTTCAATACAGCTGAATCGGCCTATTTCGATCAAACTGAGTCTATCTCTGTCTTGTAGCAACTGAAATGAAGTTTCCCTTCAAAAGCTAGCTCAATTCTCACGGGGAGCCAACACACTAGATTCTCCTGTTTCTTACACAGATGGTTTTCTTTCAAGAGATACATTTGTTTTTTCTACGTAGCTGAATAGGTCTATTGGAACTAAAAGAGCCTTTCTCCACGTTGAAATCTATGATTTCCAGGAAGGAGTAAATAAAAAAACTAACTCATTCTCACATGAAAGCAATGTGCTAGATGCTCCTGTTTCTAAGTAGATGGTTTTCCTTTGAGAGATACATGTGTTTCATCAAGTCAGTTGCATAGGCCTATTTGGAACCAAGAGAGCCTATCACCACATTGAGAGATCCACATGGCACTAAGTATTCCTTTCAAAAAGGAACTCAATTCTCACAGGGATACAAATTCTAGAAGCTCCAGAGTGTAACTCACATGATTTGCTTTTCAGACATACTTTATTTTTGTCTACCAACTGAATATGCCTCTTGGAACCAAATTTTTCTTTCTCCTCCTTGAAAACTATGGTTTGAAAGATGTATGCCTTTCGAAAACAAACACAATTCTTACAGGGAAACAATGTGCTGGATGCTCCTGCCATTAACATGGACAGTTTTCTCTCAAGTGATACACTTTTTCATCTAGTCAATTGAATAGGCCTACAGGGAACTTATGAGCTTTTCTCCACTTTGAAAACCATGATTTTCCGCAAGTATTTCTTTCAAAAACTCACTCAAATCTCACTGGGAAACAATGTGGTGGATGCTGCGGCTTCTTACTTTCATGGTTTCATTGGAGAGATTCATTTGTTTCTTCATTTTTGCAGAAGAAGCCTGTTTGGAACAAAATGACTCTTTCTCCCTCTAGAAAACTGATTGGCAGGTAATATTTCTGCATTCGACAGCTATGATTTCCAGGAGTTATTTAACAAAAACTAACTTAATTCTCATGGAAAAAAATGTACTACATGCTGCAGCTTCTAACATAGTTGGTTTTCCTTCGAGAGATACATGTGCGTCTTCAACACAGCTGAACCAGCCTATTTCGATCAAACCAAGTCTATACCTGCCTTGTAGCAACTGAAATGAACTTTCCCTTTCAAAAGCTACCTCAATGCTCACGGGAAGCCAATGCACTAGATGAAACAGATGGCTTTCTTTCAAGAGATACATTTGTTTTTCCAATGTAGCTGAATAGGCTTATTGGAACTAAAGGAGCCTTTCTCCATGTTGAAAACTGTGATTTCCAGGAAGTATTAAATAAAAAAACGAACTCATTTCTCACATGGAAACAATGTGCTAGATGCTTCTCTTTCTAACTAGATGGTTTTCCTTTGAGAGATACATGTGTTTCATCAACTCAGTTCTATAGGCCTATTTGGAAGAAAGAGAGCCTATGTCCGCATTGAAAAATCACGTGGCAGTAAGAATTCCTTTCAAATACTCATGCAATGCTAACAGGGATACAAAGTCTTGAAGCTCCAGCTTCTAACTCAAGCGATTTTCTTTTCAGAGATACTTTATTTTTGTCCACTCACCTGAATATGCCTCTTGGAACCAAATTTTCCTTTCTCCTCCTTGAAAAACTAACGTTTTCAGGCAGTATTCCTTTCTACAACTGACACAATTCTTACAGAAAACAATTTGCTACATGCTCCTCATATTAACACAGATAGTTTTCTATCAAGCGATACATGTTTTTTGTCAACTCAATTGAATAGGCCTACTGGGAACTTAGGAGCTTTTCTTCACTTTGAAAATCAAGATTTTCAGGAAGTATTTCTTTCAAAAATTCACTCAAATCTCGTTGGGAAACAATGCCCTAGATGCTGCGGCTTCTTACTTTTACAGTTTTCGTTGGAGAGATACATTTGTTTCTTCATTTTTGCTGAAAAGCCTGTTTGGAACAAAACGGCTCTTTCTCCCTCTAGAAAACTAAGACTTGCAGGTAGTTTTTCTGTGAACAACCAACTCAATTCTCCATGTAAAAATGTGCAGGAAGCTCCATGTACGAACTCAGATGGCTTTGTTTTGAGAGATACAGGTGTTTCTTCAACTTTGCTGATAAGGCTTATTGGTTACAAAATGAACCTTTCTTTCCTGTGAAAACTATCATCTGCAGGAATATTCCGATCTCTAACTAACTGAATTCTCCAAAGGAAACAATGTGCTAGCTGCAGCCGCTTCTAACTTCGATGGTTTTCTTTGAGAGATACATGGGTGATGTCAACTCGCTTAAGTAGGCCTCTGAACAAAATGACCCTTGCATCACCTTGAAAATTCTACTATTTGGGAAATATGCCTTTCTAAAACAAATTCAATTGCAACAAGTAAACAATGTGCTAATGCTTCAGCTTCTAACCTAGAAGGTTTCCTGTGGTGGGACACATGTGTTTCTCACTCTCCTGAATATGCCTATTTGGGGCAAACAGAGCCACCCTCCCCTTTGAAATACCTATGTTGCAGGAAGCATTCCTCTGAAAAAATGACAGAATTCTCAAAAGGAAACAATGTACTAGAAGCTTCAGCTTCTAACACTGAATGTTTTCTTTTGAGAGATATATGTGCTTGTTCAACATAGGAGAATAGGGTTATCTGGAACAAAATGTGCCTTTACCCACCTTGAAAACTATGATTTTCAGGAAGCATTCCTTTCAAAAACGCACTCCTTCCACACAGGGGAACAAGGTGCTGGAAAGTGTGGCTCCTCACACACATGGTTTTCGTTAGAGAGATCCATGCGATTCTTCAACTTTGCAAGTAGACCTATTGGAAAAAAATGAGCTTTTCTCCACCTTGAAATCTTTGCTTTCCGGGAAGGATTCCTGTCAAAATTTCACTGAATTCTCACAAGGAAACACGATGCTGCATGGTCCTCATTCTAACATAGATGGTTTTGTTTCAAGAGATACATGTGTTTCTTCAACTCAGCTTAATAGCCATATTTAGAGCAAACAGAGTCTATAAACACTTTGAAACACCTAAGTTGCTGGAATAATTCCTTTGAAGAACTAAGTCAATCCTCACAGGGAAACAAAGTGATCGAGGCTCCCCCTTTTAACCCAGATGGATTACTTTGGAGAGATACATGTGCTTCTTCAACTGAATGGAATAAGCCTCTTTGGAACAAAATGAGGTTTTCAATAGCTTCAAAACTGTGATTTGCAGGAAGTATTATTTTCAAAAACCAACTCAATTCTCATGGGGACACAATGTGGTAGATGCTCCTGATTCTGACACATTTGGATTTTTTGGAGATACAAGTGTTTTATCAACGTAGCTGAAGAGGCATATTTGTAATAAAGAAAGCCTATCTCCATCTTGAAAAACCCTAATTGCAGGAAGTATTACTTTCCAAAACTAACACTGTTCTCACAGGTAAACAATAGGCAGCATGCTGCACCTTCTACCATACACGGTTTTCTTTGCAGAGATACATGTGTTTCTTCAACTCTGATGAATAGGCCTATTTGGAGCCAAGTGAACCAATCTCCACCTTGAAAAACCTACGTTGCCAAAAGTATTCCTCTGATAAACTAACCTGACTCTCAATGGGAAACTGTGCTTCATTCTCCTTCTTCTAAAATAAATGGTTTTCTTTCGAGAGATACATGTGTTTCTTCAACTGAGCTGAATAGGCCTGTAGAAGCAAGCAGAGCCTATCTCCACTTTGAAAACTAATTTGCAGGAAGTATTTCCTTCAAAAACGAACTCAATTCTCAGGGAAAAAATGTGGTAGAGGCTGCAGCTTCTATCATAGAAGATTTTGGTGATAGATACATGTGTTTCTTCATGTTTGCTGCAGAGGCCTATTTAGAGCAAAGTGAGCCTGTCTCCACCTTGAAGAGCCTAAGAGTCAGGAAGTATTCTGTTCAGAAAATACCACAATTCTCACAGGTAAACAATGCGGTAGATGCTCCTGCTTCTAACTCGGACGACTTTCTTTTGAAATATACATGTTTTTCTTCAACTCAGATGAATAGGCCTATTTGGATCAAACAGAGCCTCTCTCCACCATGAAACACCTAAGCCTCAGGAAGGATTCCTTTCAAAAAGTGATGCCGTTCCCACAGGGAAACCAGTTGGTAGATGGTCCTCCTTTTAACACAGATGGTTTTCCTTTGAGAGATATTTGTGTTTCCTCAACATAGCTTTATAGGCCTATTTAGAACTAATTGACATTTCTCCACCTTGAAACTTTGATTTGCTTTAAATACTCCTTTCAAAAACTAACTGAATTCACCCTCGGAGACAATGTGCTGAATGCTGCAGCTTCAACGTGGATGGTTTTCTTTGGAGAGATCCATGTGTTTCTTGAGTGAAGCTGCAGAGCCTGTTTAGATCAAACACAGCCGGTCTTCATCTTGAAACAATAAAGCTGCAGGAAGTCTTCCTTCTTAATACAAACTTAGTCCTCAAAGGGAAACAATGTGCTACAAGCAGCAGCTCCTTGAACAGATGGTTTTCTTTCGAGAGATTTATGTTTTCCTTCAACTTAGCCTTAGCGGTGTAGTAGGAAACAAATGGGCATTTCTCCACCTTGAAAACTGTGATTTCCAGGAAGTATTTCTTTCAGAAACTCACTCAGTTCTCACAGGGAAACAATGCACTAGATGCGGCATTTCTAACAGAGATGGTTTTCTTTTGAGAGGCTTCTGCGTTTCCTCAGCCGAGTTGAATAGGCTGATTTGGAGTAAAGAGAGCCTATCTCCACCTTGAAAACTATGATTTCCAGGAGTTATTAAACAAAAACTAACTTAATTCTCATGGAAAAAATGTGCTAGATGCTGCCCTTTCTGACATTGCTCGTTTTCCTTTGAGAGATACTTGTGCTTCTTCAATACAGCTGAATCGGCCTATTTCGATCAAACTGAGTCTATCTCTGTCTTGTAGCAACTGAAATGAAGTTTCCCTTCAAAAGCTAGCTCAATTCTCACGGGGAGCCAACACACTAGATTCTCCTGTTTCTTACACAGATGGTTTTCTTTCAAGAGATACATTTGTTTTTTCTACGTAGCTGAATAGGTCTATTGGAACTAAAAGAGCCTTTCTCCACGTTGAAATCTAGGATTTCCAGGAAGGAGTAAATAAAAAAACTAACTCATTCTCACATGAAAGCAATGTGCTAGATGCTCCTGTTTCTAAGTAGATGGTTTTCCTTTGAGAGATACATGTGTTTCATCAAGTCAGTTGCATAGGCCTATTTGGAACCAAGAGAGCCTATCACCACATTGAGAGATCCACATGGCACTAAGTATTCCTTTCAAAAAGGAACTCAATTCTCACAGGGATACAAATTCTAGAAGCTCCAGAGTGTAACTCACATGATTTGCTTTTCAGACATACTTTATTTTTGTCTACCAACTGAATATGCCTCTTGGAACCAAATTTTTCTTTCTCCTCCTTGAAAACTATGGTTTGAAAGATGTATGCCTTTCGAAAACAAACACAATTCTTACAGGGAAACAATGTGCTGGATGCTCCTGCCATTAACATGGACAGTTTTCTCTCAAGCGATACACTTTTTCATCTAGTCAATTGAATAGGCCTACAGGGAACTTATGAGCTTTTCTCCACTTTGAAAACCATGATTTTCCGCAAGTATTTCTTTCAAAAACTCACTCAAATCTCACTGGGAAACAATGTGGTGGATGCTGCGGCTTCTTACTTTCATGGTTTCATTGGAGAGATTCATTTGTTTCTTCATTTTTGCAGAAGAAGCCTGTTTGGAACAAAATGACTCTTTCTCCCTCTAGAAAACTGATTGGCAGGTAATATTTCTGCATTCGACAGCTATGATTTCCAGGAGTTATTTAACAAAAACTAACTTAATTCTCATGGAAAAAATGTGCTACATGCTGCAGCTTCTAACATAGTTGGTTTTCCTTCGAGAGATACATGTGCGTCTTCAACACAGCTGAACCAGCCTATTTCGATCAAACCAAGTCTATACCTGCCTTGTAGCAACTGAAATGAACTTTCCCTTTCAAAAGCTACCTCAATGCTCACGGGAAGCCAATGCACTAGATGAAACAGATGGCTTTCTTTCAAGAGATACATTTGTTTTTCCAATGTAGCTGAATAGGCTTATTGGAACTAAAGGAGCCTTTCTCCATGTTGAAAACTGTGATTTCCAGGAAGTATTAAATAAAAAAACGAACTCATTTCTCACATGGAAACAATGTGCTAGATGCTTCTCTTTCTAACTAGATGGTTTTCCTTTGAGAGATACATGTGTTTCATCAACTCAGTTCTATAGGCCTATTTGGAAGAAAGAGAGCCTATGTCCGCATTGAAAAATCACGTGGCAGTAAGAATTCCTTTCAAATACACATGCAATGCTAACAGGGATACAAAGTCTTGAAGCTCCAGCTTCTAACTCAAGCGATTTTCTTTTCAGAGATACTTTATTTTTGTCCACTCACCTGAATATGCCTCTTGGAAGCAAATTTTCTTTTCTCCTCCTTGAAAAACTAACGTTTTCAGGCAGTATTCCTTTCTACAACTGACACAATACTTACAGAAAACAATTTGCTACATGCTCCTCATATTAACACAGATAGTTTTCTATCAAGCGATACATGTTTTTTGTCAACTCAATTGAATAGGCCTACTGGGAACTTAGGAGCTTTTCTTCACTTTGAAAATCAAGATTTTCAGGAAGTATTTCTTTCAAAAATTCACTCAAATCTCGTTGGGAAACAATGCCCTAGATGCTGCGGCTTCTTACTTTTACAGTTTTCGTTGGAGAGATACATTTGTTTCTTCATTTTTGCTGAAAAGCCTGTTTGGAACAAAACGGCTCTTTCTCCCTCTAGAAAACTAAGACTTGCAGGTAGTTTTTCTGTGAACAACCAACTCAATTCTCCATGTAAAAATGTGCAGGAAGCTCCATGTACGAACTCAGATGGCTTTGTTTTGAGAGATACAGGTGTTTCTTCAACTTTGCTGATAAGGCTTATTGGTTACAAAATGAACCTTTCTTTCCTGTGAAAACTATCATCTGCAGGAATATTCCGATCTCTAACTAACTGAATTCTCCAAAGGAAACAATGTGCTAGCTGCAGCCGCTTCTAACTTCGATGGTTTTCTTTGAGAGATACATGGGTGATGTCAACTCGCTTAAGTAGGCCTCTGAACAAAATGACCCTTGCATCACCTTGAAAATTCTACTATTTGGGAAATATGCCTTTCTAAAACAAATTCAATTGCAACAAGTAAACAATGTGCTAATGCTTCAGCTTCTAACCTAGAAGGTTTCCTGTGGTGGGACACATGTGTTTCTCACTCTCCTGAATATGCCTATTTGGGGCAAACAGAGCCACCCTCCCCTTTGAAATACCTATGTTGCAGGAAGCATTCCTCTGAAAAAATGACAGAATTCTCAAAAGGAAACAATGTACTAGAAGCTTCAGCTTCTAACACTGAATGTTTTCTTTTGAGAGATATATGTGCTTGTTCAACATAGGAGAATAGGGTTATCTGGAACAAAATGTGCCTTTACCCACCTTGAAAACTATGATTTTCAGGAAGCATTCCTTTCAAAAACGCACTCCTTCCACACAGGGGAACAAGGTGCTGGAAAGTGTGGCTCCTCACACACATGGTTTTCGTTAGAGAGATCCATGCAATTCTTCAACTTTGCAAGTAGACCTATTGGAAAAAAATGAGCTTTTCTCCACCTTGAAATCTTTGCTTTCCGGGAAGGATTCCTGTCAAAATTTCACTGAATTCTCACAAGGAAACACGATGCTGCATGGTCCTCATTCTAACATAGATGGTTTTGTTTCAAGAGATACATGTGTTTCTTCAACTCAGCTTAATAGCCATATTTAGAGCAAACAGAGTCTATAAACACTTTGAAACACCTAAGTTGCTGGAATAATTCCTTTGAAGAACTAAGTCAATCCTCACAGGGAAACAAAGTGATCGAGGCTCCCCCTTTTAACCCAGATGGATTACTTTGGAGAGATACATGTGCTTCTTCAACTGAATGGAATAAGCCTCTTTGGAACAAAATGAGGTTTTCAATAGCTTCAAAACTGTGATTTGCAGGAAGTATTATTTTCAAAAACCAACTCAATTCTCATGGGGACACAATGTGGTAGATGCTCCTGATTCCGACACATTTGGATTTTTTGGAGATACAAGTGTTTTATCAACGTAGCTGAAGAGGCATATTTGTAATAAAGAAAGCCTATCTCCATCTTGAAAAACCCTAATTGCAGGAAGTATTACTTTCCAAAACTAACACTGTTCTCACAGGTAAACAATAGGCAGCATGCTGCACCTTCTACCATACACGGTTTTCTTTGCAGAGATACATGTGTTTCTTCAACTCTGATGAATAGGCCTATTTGGAGCCAAGTGAACCAATCTCCACCTTGAAAAACCTACGTTGCCAAAAGTATTCCTCTGATAAACTAACCTGACTCTCAATGGGAAACTGTGCTTCATTCTCCTTCTTCTAAAATAAATGGTTTTCTTTCGAGAGATACATGTGTTTCTTCAACTGAGCTGAATAGGCCTGTAGAAGCAAGCAGAGCCTATCTCCACTTTGAAAACTAATTTGCAGGAAGTATTTCCTTCAAAAACTAACTCAATTCTCAGGGAAAAAATGTGGTAGAGGCTGCAGCTTCTATCATAGAAGATTTTGGTGATAGATACATGTGTTTCTTCATGTTTGCTGCAGAGGCCTATTTAGAGCAAAGTGAGCCTGTCTCCACCTTGAAGAGCCTAAGAGTCAGGAAGTATTCTGTTCAGAAAATACCACAATTCTCACAGGTAAACAATGCGGTAGATGCTCCTGCTTCTAACTCGGACGACTTTCTTTTGAAATATACATGTTTTTCTTCAACTCAGATGAATAGGCCTATTTGGATCAAACAGAGCCTCTCTCCACCATGAAACACCTAAGCCTCAGGAAGGATTCCTTTCAAAAAGTGATGCTGTTCCCACAGGGAAACCAGTTGGTAGATGGTCCTCCTTTTAACACAGATGGTTTTCCTTTGAGAGATATTTGTGTTTCCTCAACATAGCTTTATAGGCCTATTTAGAACTAATTGACATTTCTCCACCTTGAAACTTTGATTTGCTTTAAATACTCCTTTCAAAAACTAACTGAATTCACCCTCGGAGACAATGTGCTGAATGCTGCAGCTTCAACGTGGATGGTTTTCTTTGGAGAGATCCATGTGTATCTTGAGTTAAGCTGCAGAGCCTGTTTAGATCAAACACAGCCGGTCTTCATCTTGAAACAATAAAGCTGCAGGAAGTCTTCCTTCTCAATACAAACTTAGTCCTCAAAGGGAAACAATGTGCTACAAGCAGCAGCTCCTTGAACAGATGGTTTTCTTTCGAGAGATTTATGTTTTCCTTCAACTTAGCCTTAGCGGTGTAGTAGGAAACAAATGGGCGTTTCTCCACCTTGAAAACTGTGATTTCCAGGAAGTATTTCTTTCAGAAACTCACTCAGTTCTCACAGGGAAACAATGCACTAGATGCGGCATTTCTAACAGAGATGGTTTTCTTTTGAGAGGCTTCTGCGTTTCCTCAGCGGAGTTGAATAGGCTGATTTGCAGTAAAGAGAGCCTATCTCCACCTTGAAAACTATGATTTCCAGGATTTATTAAACAAAAACTAACTTCATTCTCATGGAAAAAATGTGCTAGATGCTGCCGTTTCTGACATTGCTCGTTTTCCTTTGAGAGATACTTGTGCTTCTTCAATACAGCTGAATCGGCCTATTTCGATCAAACTGAGTCTATCTCTGTCTTGTAGCAACTGAAATGAAGTTTCCCTTCAAAAGCTAGCTCAATTCTCACGGGGAGCCAACACACTAGATTCTCCTGTTTCTTACACAGATGGTTTTCTTTCAAGAGATACATTTGTTTTTTCTACGTAGCTGAATAGGTCTATTGGAACTAAAAGAGCCTTTCTCCACGTTGAAATCTATGATTTCCAGGAAGGAGTAAATAAAAAAACTAACTCATTCTCACATGAAAGCAATGTGCTAGATGCTCCTGTTTCTAAGTAGATGGTTTTCCTTTGAGAGATACATGTGTTTCATCAAGTCAGTTGCATAGGCCTATTTGGAACCAAGAGAGCCTATCACCACATTGAGAGATCCACATGGCACTAAGTATTCCTTTCAAAAAGGAACTCAATTCTCACAGGGATACAAATTCTAGAAGCTCCAGAGTGTAACTCACATGATTTGCTTTTCAGACATACTTTATTTTTGTCTACCAACTGAATATGCCTCTTGGAACCAAATTTTTCTTTCTCCTCCTTGAAAACTATGGTTTGAAAGATGTATGCCTTTCGAAAACAAACACAATTCTTACAGGGAAACAATGTGCTGGATGCTCCTGCCATTAACATGGACAGTTTTCTCTCAAGCGATACACTTTTTCATCTAGTCAATTGAATAGGCCTACAGGGAACTTATGAGCTTTTCTCCACTTTGAAAACCATGATTTTCCGCAAGTATTTCTTTCAAAAACTCACTCAAATCTCACTGGGAAACAATGTGGTGGATGCTGCGGCTTCTTACTTTCATGGTTTCATTGGAGAGATTCATTTGTTTCTTCATTTTTGCAGAAGAAGCCTGTTTGGAACAAAATGACTCTTTCTCCCTCTAGAAAACTGATTGGCAGGTAATATTTCTGCATTCGACAGCTATGATTTCCAGGAGTTATTTAACAAAAACTAACTTAATTCTCATGGAAAAAATGTGCTACATGCTGCAGCTTCTAACATAGTTGGTTTTCCTTCGAGAGATACATGTGCGTCTTCAACACAGCTGAACCAGCCTATTTCGATCAAACCAAGTCTATACCTGCCTTGTAGCAACTGAAATGAACTTTCCCTTTCAAAAGCTACCTCAATGCTCACGGGAAGCCAATGCACTAGATGAAACAGATGGCTTTCTTTCAAGAGATACATTTGTTTTTCCAATGTAGCTGAATAGGCTTATTGGAACTAAAGGAGCCTTTCTCCATGTTGAAAACTGTGATTTCCAGGAAGTATTAAATAAAAAAACGAACCCATTTCTCACATGGAAACAATGTGCTAGATGCTTCTCTTTCTAACTAGATGGTTTTCCTTTGAGAGATACATGTGTTTCATCAACTCAGTTCTATAGGCCTATTTGGAAGAAAGAGAGCCTATGTCCGCATTGAAAAATCACGTGGCAGTAAGAATTCCTTTCAAATACACATGCAATGCTAACAGGGATACAAAGTCTTGAAGCTCCAGCTTCTAACTCAAGCGATTTTCTTTTCAGAGATACTTTATTTTTGTCCACTCACCTGAATATGCCTCTTGGAACCAAATTTTCTTTTCTCCTCCTTGAAAAACTAACGTTTTCAGGCAGTATTCCTTTCTACAACCGACACAATACTTACAGAAAACAATTTGCTACATGCTCCTCATATTAACACAGATAGTTTTCTATCAAGCGATACATGCTTTTTGTCAACTCAATTGAATAGGCCTACTGGGAACTTAGGAGCTTTTCTTCACTTTGAAAATCAAGATTTTCAGGAAGTATTTCTTTCAAAAATTCACTCAAATCTCGTTGGGAAACAATGCCCTCGATGCTGCGGCTTCTTACTTTTACAGTTTTCGTTGGAGAGATACATTTGTTTCTTCATTTTTGCTGAAAAGCCTGTTTGGAACAAAACGACTCTTTCTCCCTCTAGAAAACTAAGACTTGCAGGTAGTTTTTCTGTGAACAACCAACTCAATTCTCCATGTAAGAATGTGCAGGAAGCTCCATGTACGAACTCAGATGGCTTTGTTTTGAGAGATACAGGTGTTTCTTCAACTTTGCTGATAAGGCTTATTGGTTACAAAATGAACCTTTCTTTCCTGTGAAATCTATCATCTGCAGGAATATTCCGATCTCTAACTAACTGAATTCTCCAAAGGAAACAATGTGCTAGCTGCAGCCGCTTCTAACTTGGATGGTTTTCTTTGAGAGATACATGGGTGATGTCAACTCGCTTAAGTAGGCCTCTGAACAAAATGACCCTTGCATCACCTTGAAAATTCTACTATTTGGGAAATATGCCTTTCTGAAACAAATTCAATTGCAACAAGTAAACAATGTGCTAATGCTTCAGCTTCTAACCTAGAAGGTTTCTTGTGGTGGGACACATGTGTTTCTCACTCTCCTGAATATGCCTATTTGGGGCAAACAGAGCCACCCTCCCCTTTGAAATACCTATGTTGCAGGAAGCATTCCTCTGAAAAAATGACAGAATTCTCAAAAGGAAACAATGTACTAGAAGCTTCAGCTTCTAACACTGAATGTTTTCTTTTGAGAGATATATGTGCTTGTTCAACATAGGAGAATAGGGTTATCTGGAACAAAATGTGCCTTTACCCACCTTGAAAACTATGATTTTCAGGAAGCATTCCTTTCAAAAACGAACTCCTTTCACACAGGGGAACAAGGTGCTGGAAAGTGTGGCTCCTCACACACATGGTTTGCGTTAGAGAGATCCATGCGATTCTTCAACTTTGCAAGTAGACCTATTGGAAAAAAATGAGCTTTTCTCCACCTTGAAATCTTTGCTTTCTGGAAAGGATTCCTGTCAAAATTTGACTCAATTCTCACAAGGAAACACTATGCTGCATGGTCCTCATTCTAACATAGATGGTTTTGTTTCAAGAGATACATGTGTTTCTTCAACTCAGCTTAATAGCCATATTTAGAGCAAACAGAGTCTATAAACACTTTGAAACACCTAAGTTGCAGGAATAATTCCTTTGAAGAACTAAGTCAATTCTCACAGGGAAACAAAGTGATCGAGGCTCCCCCTTTTAACCCAGATGGATTACTTTGGAGAGATACATGTGCTTCTTCAACTGAATGGAATAAGCCTCTTTGGAAGAAAATGAGGTTTTCAATAGCTTCAAAACTGTGATTTGCAGGAAGTATTATTTTCAAAAACCAACTCAATTCTCATGGGGACACAATGTGGTAGATGCTCCTGATTCCGACACATTTGGATTTTTTGGAGATACAAGTGTTTTATCAACGTAGCTGAAGAGGCATATTTGTAATAAAGAAAGCCTATCTCCATCTTGAAAAACCCTAATTGCAGGAAGTATTACTTTCCAAAACTAACACTGTTCTCACAGGTAAACAATAGGCAGCATGCTGCACCTTCTACCATACACGGTTTTCTTTGCAGAGATACATGTGTTTCTTCAACTCTGATGAATAGGCCTATTTGGAGCCAAGTGAACCAATCTCCACCTTGAAAAACCTACGTTGCCAAAAGTATTCCTCTGATAAACTAACCTGACTCTCAATGGGAAACTGTGCTTCATTCTCCTTCTTCTAAAATAAATGGTTTTCTTTCGAGAGATACATGTGTTTCTTCAACTGAGCTGAATAGGCCTGTAGAAGCAAGCAGAGCCTATCTCCACTTTGAAAACTAATTTGCAGGAAGTATTTCCTTCAAAAACTAACTCAATTCTCAGGGAAAAAATGTGGTAGAGGCTGCATCTTCTATCATAGAAGATTTTGGTGATAGATACATGTGTTTCTTCATGTTTGCTGCAGAGGCCTACTTAGAGCGAAGTGAGCCTATCTCCACCTTGAAGAGCCTAAGAGTCAGGAAGTATTCTGTTCAGAAAATACCACAATTCTCACAGGTAAACAATGCGGTAGATGCTCCTGCTTCTAACTCGGACGACTTTCTTTTGAAATATACATGTTTTTCTTCAACTCAGATGAATAGGCCTATTTGGATCAAACAGAGCCTCTCTCCACCATGAAACACCGAAGCCGCAGGAAGTATTCCTTTCAAAAACTGATGCCGTTCCCACAGGGAAACCAGTTGGTAGATGGTCCTCCTTTTAACACAGATGGTTTTCCTTTGAGAGATATTTGTGTTTCCTCAACATAGCTTTATAGGCCTATTTAGAACTAATTGACATTTCTCCACCTTGAAACTTTGATTTGCTTTAAATACTCCTTTCAAAAACTAACTGAATTCACCCTCGGAGACAGTGTGCTCAATGCTGCAGCTTCAACATGGATGGTTTTCTTTGGAGAGATCCATGTGTATCTTGAGTGAAGCTGCAGAGCCTGTTTAGATCAAACACAGCCGGTCTTCATCTTGAAACAATAAAGCTGCAGGAAGTCTTCCTTCTCAATACAAACTTAGTCCTCAAAGGGAAACAATGTGCTACAAGCAGCAGCTCCTTGAACAGATGGTTTTCTTTCGAGAGATTTATGTTTTCCTTCAACTTAGCCTTAGCGGTGTAGTATGAAACAAATGGGCATTTCTCCACCTTGAAAACTGTGATTTCCAGGAAGTATTTCTTTCAGAAACTCACTCAGTTCTCACAGGGAAACAATGCACTAGATGCGGCATTTCTAACAGAGATGGTTTTCTTTTGAGAGGCTTCTGCGTTTCCTCAGCGGAGTTGAATAGGCTGATTTGCAGTAAAGAGAGCCTATCTCCACCTTGAAAACTATGATTTCCAGGAGTTATTAAACAAAAACTAACTTAATTCTCATGGAAAAAATGTGCTAGATGCTGTCGTTTCTGACATTGCTCGTTTTCCTTTGAGAGATACTTGTGCTTCTTCAATACAGCTGAATCGGCCTATTTCGATCAAACTGAGTCTATCTCTGTCTTGTAGCAACTGAAATGAAATTTCCCTTCAAAAGCTAGCTCAATTCTCACGGGGAGCCAACACACTAGATTCTCCTGTTTCTTACACAGATGGTTTTCTTTCAAGAGATACATTTGTTTTTTCTACGTAGCTGAATAGGTCTATTGGAACTAAAAGAGCCTTTCTCCACGTTGAAATCTATGATTTCCAGGAAGGAGTAAATAAAAAAACTAACTCATTCTCACATGAAAGCAATGTGCTAGATGCTCCTGTTTCTAAGTAGATGGTTTTCCTTTGAGAGATACATGTGTTTCATCAAGTCAGTTGCATAGGCCTATTTGGAACCAAGAGAGCCTATCACCACATTGAGAGATCCACATGGCACTAAGTATTCCTTTCAAAAAGGAACTCAATTCTCACAGGGATACAAATTCTAGAAGCTCCAGAGTGTAACTCACATGATTTGCTTTTCAGACATACTTTATTTTTGTCTACCAACTGAATATGCCTCTTGGAACCAAATTTTTCTTTCTCCTCCTTGAAAACTATGGTTTGAAAGATGTATGCCTTTCGAAAACAAACACAATTCTTACAGGGAAACAATGTGCTGGATGCTCCTGCCATTAACATGGACAGTTTTCTCTCAAGCGATACACTTTTTCATCTAGTCAATTGAATAGGCCTACAGGGAACTTATGAGCTTTTCTCCACTTTGAAAACCATGATTTTCCGCAAGTATTTCTTTCAAAACTCACTCAAATCTCACTGGGAAACAATGTGGTGGATGCTGCGGCTTCTTACTTTCATGGTTTCATTGGAGAGATTCATTTGTTTCTTCATTTTTGCAGAAGAAGCCTGTTTGGAACAAAATGACTCTTTCTCCCTCTAGAAAACTGATTGGCAGGTAATATTTCTGCATTCGACAGCTATGATTTCCAGGAGTTATTTAACAAAAACTAACTTAATTCTCATGGAAAAAATGTGCTACATGCTGCAGCTTCTAACATAGTTGGTTTTCCTTCGAAAGATACATGTGCGTCTTCAACACAGCTGAACCAGCCTATTTCGATCAAACCAAGTCTATACCTGCCTTGTAGCAACTGAAATGAACTTTCCCTTTCAAAAGCTACCTCAATGCTCACGGGAAGCCAATGCACCAGATGAAACAGATGGCTTTCTTTCAAGAGATACATTTGTTTTTCCAATGTAGCTGAATAGGCTTATTGGAACTAAAGGAGCCTTTCTCCATGTTGAAAACTGTGATTTCCAGGAAGTATTAAATAAAAAAACGAACTCATTTCTCACATGGAAACAATGTGCTAGATGCTTCTCTTTCTAACTAGATGGTTTTCCTTTGAGAGATACATGTGTTTCATCAACTCAGTTCTATAGGCCTATTTGGAAGAAAGAGAGCATATGTCCGCATTGAAAAATCACGTGGCAGTAAGAATTCCTTTCAAATACTCATGCAATGCTAACAGGGATACAAAGTCTTGAAGCTCCAGCTTCTAACTCAAGCGATTTTCTTTTCAGAGATACTTTATTTTTGTCCACTCACCTGAATATGCCTCTTGGAACCAAATTTTCCTTTCTCCTCCTTGAAAAACTAACGTTTTCAGGCAGTATTCCTTTCTACAACTGACACAATTCTTACAGAAAACAATTTGCTACATGCTCCTCATATTAACACAGATAGTTTTCTATCAAGCGATACATGTTTTTTGTCAACTCAATTGAATAGGCCTACTGGGAACTTAGGAGCTTTTCTTCACTTTGAAAATCAAGATTTTCAGGAAGTATTTCTTTCAAAAATTCACTCAAATCTCGTTGGGAAACAATGCCCTAGATGCTGCGGCTTCTTACTTTTACAGTTTTCGTTGGAGAGATACATTTGTTTCTTCATTTTTGCTGAAAAGCCTGTTTGGAACAAAACGACTCTTTCTCCCTCTAGAAAACTAAGACTTGCAGGTAGTTTTTCTGTGAACAACCAACTCAATTCTCCATGTAAAAATGTGCAGGAAGCTCCATGTACGAACTCAGATGGCTTTGTTTTGAGAGATACAGGTGTTTCTTCAACTTTGCTGATAAGGCTTATTGGTTACAAAATGAACCTTTCTTTCCTGTGAAAACTATCATCTGCAGGAATATTCCGATCTCTAACTAACTGAATTCTCCAAAGGAAACAATGTGCTAGCTGCAGCCGCTTCTAACTTGGATGGTTTTCTTTGAGAGATACATGGGTGATGTCAACTCGCTTAAGTAGGCCTCTGAACAAAATGACCCTTGCATCACCTTGAAAATTCTACTATTTGGGAAATATGCCTTTCTAAAACAAATTCAATTGCAACAAGTAAACAATGTGCTAATGCTTCAGCTTCTAACCTAGAAGGTTTCCTGTGGTGGGACACATGTGTTTCTCACTCTCCTGAATATGCCTATTTGGGGCAAACAGAGCCACCCTCCCCTTTGAAATACCTATGTTGCAGGAAGCATTCCTCTGAAAAAATGACAGAATTCTCAAAAGGAAACAATGTACTAGAAGCTTCAGCTTCTAACACTGAATGTTTTCTTTTGAGAGATATATGTGCTTGTTCAACATAGGAGAATAGGGTTATCTGGAACAAAATGTGCCTTTATCCACCTTGAAAACTATGATTTTCCGGAAGCATTCCTTTCAAAAACGAACTCCTTTCACACAGGGGAACAAGGTGCTGGAAAGTGTGGCTCCTCACACACATGGTTTTCGTTAGAGAGATCCATGCGATTCTTCAACTTTGCAAGTAGACCTATTGGAAAAAAATGAGCTTTTCGCCACCTTGAAATCTTTGCTTTCCGGGAAGGATTCCTGTCAAAATTTCACTGAATTCTCACAAGGAAACACTATGCTGCATGGTCCTCATTCTAACATAGATGGTTTTGTTTCAAGAGATACATGTGTTTCTTCAACTCAGCTTAATAGCCATATTTAGAGCAAACAGAGTCTATAAACACTTTGAAACACCTAAGTTGCAGGAATAATTCCTTTGAAGAACTAAGTCAATTCTCACAGGGAAACAAAGTGATCGAGGCTCCCCCTTTTAACCCAGATGGATTACTTTGGAGAGATACATGTGCTTCTTCAACTGAATGGAATAAGCCTCTTTGGAAGAAAATGAGGTTTTCAATAGCTTCAAAACTGTGATTTGCAGGAAGTATTATTTTCAAAAACCAACTCAATTCTCATGGGGACACAATGTGGTAGATGCTCCTGAGTCCGACACATTTGGATTTTTTGGAGATACATGTGTTTTATCAACGTAGCTGAAGAGGCATATTTGTAATAAAGAAAGCCTATCTCCATCTTGAAAAACCATAATTGCAGGAAGTATTACTTTCAAAAACTAACACAGTTCTCACAGGTAAACAATAGGCAGTATGCTGCACCTTCTACCATACACGGCTTTCTTTGCAGAGATACATGTGTTTCTTCAACTCTGATGAATAGGCCTATTTGGAGCCAAGTGAACCAATCTCCACCTTGAAAAACCTACGTTGCCAAAAGTATTCCTCTGATAAACTAACCTGACTCTCAATGGGAAACTGTGCTTCATTCTCCTTCTTCTAAAATAAATGGTTTTCTTTCGAGAGATACATGTGTTTCTTCAACTGAGCTGAATAGGCCTGTAGAAGCAAGCAGAGCCTATCTCCACTTTGAAAACTAATTTGCAGGAAGTATTTCCTTCAAAAACTAACTCAATTCTCAGGGAAAAAATGTGGTAGAGGCTGCAGCTTCTATCATAGAAGATTTTGGTGATAGATACATGTGTTTCTTCATGTTTGCTGCAGAGGCCTACTTAGAGCGAAGTGAGCCTATCTCCACCTTGAAGAGCCTAAGAGTCAGGAAGTATTCTGTTCAGAAAATACCACAATTCTCACAGGTAAACAATGCGGTAGATGCTCCTGCTTCTAACTCGGACGACTTTCTTTTGAAATATACATGTTTTTCTTCAACTCAGATGAATAGGCCTATTTGGATCAAACAGAGCCTCTCTCCACCATGAAACACCGAAGCCGCAGGAAGTATTCCTTTCAAAAACTGATGCCGTTCCCACAGGGAAACCAGTTGGTAGATGGTCCTCCTTTTAACACAGATGGTTTTCCTTTGAGAGATATTTGTGTTTCCTCAACATAGCTTTATAGGCCTATTTAGAACTAATTGACATTTCTCCACCTTGAAACTTTGATTTGCTTTAAATACTCCTTTCAAAAACTAACTGAATTCACCCTCGGAGACAATGTGCTCAATGCTGCAGCTTCAACATGGATGGTTTTCTTTGGAGAGATCCATGTGTATCTTGAGTGAAGCTGCAGAGCCTGTTTAGATCAAACACAGCCGGTCTTCATCTTGAAACAATAAAGCTGCAGGAAGTCTTCCTTCTCAATACAAACTTAGTCCTCAAAGGGAAACAATGTGCTACAAGCAGCAGCTCCTTGAACAGATGGATTTCTTTCGAGAGATTTATGTTTTCCTTCAACTTAGCCTTAGCGGTGTAGTAGGAAACAAATGGGCATTTCTCCACCTTGAAAACTGTGATTTCCAGGAAGTATTTCTTTCAGAAACTCACTCAGTTCTCACAGGGAAACAATGCACTAGATGCGGCATTTCTAACAGAGATGGTTTTCTTTTGAGAGGCTTCTGCGTTTCCTCAGCGGAGTTGAATAGGCTGATTTGGAGTAAAGAGAGCCTATCTCCACCTTGAAAACTATGATTTCCAGGAGTTATTAAACAAAAACTAACTTAATTCTCATGGAAAAAATGTGCTAGATGCTGCCCTTTCTGACATTGCTCGTTTTCCTTTGAGAGATACTTGTGCTTCTTCAATACAGCTGAATCGGCCTATTTCGATCAAACTGAGTCTATCTCTGTCTTGTAGCAACTGAAATGAAGTTTCCCTTCAAAAGCTAGCTCAATTCTCACGGGGAGCCAACACACTAGATTCTCCTGTTTCTTACACAGATGGTTTTCTTTCAAGAGATACATTTGTTTTTTCTACGTAGCTGAATAGGTCTATTGGAACTAAAAGAGCCTTTCTCCACGTTGAAATCTATGATTTCCAGGAAGGAGTAAATAAAAAAACTAACTCATTCTCACATGAAAGCAATGTGCTAGATGCTCCTGTTTCTAAGTAGATGGTTTTCCTTTGAGAGATACATGTGTTTCATCAAGTCAGTTGCATAGGCCTATTTGGAACCAAGAGAGCCTATCACCACATTGAGAGATCCACATGGCACTAAGTATTCCTTTCAAAAAGGAACTCAATTCTCACAGGGATACAAATTCTAGAAGCTCCAGAGTGTAACTCACATGATTTGCTTTTCAGACATACTTTATTTTTGTCTACCAACTGAATATGCCTCTTGGAACCAAATTTTTCTTTCTCCTCCTTGAAAACTATGGTTTGAAAGATGTATGCCTTTCGAAAACAAACACAATTCTTACAGGGAAACAATGTGCTGGATGCTCCTGCCATTAACATGGACAGTTTTCTCTCAAGCGATACACTTTTTCATCTAGTCAATTGAATAGGCCTACAGGGAACTTATGAGCTTTTCTCCACTTTGAAAACCATGATTTTCCGCAAGTATTTCTTTCAAAAACTCACTCAAATCTCACTGGGAAACAATGTGGTGGATGCTGCGGCTTCTTACTTTCATGGTTTCATTGGAGAGATTCATTTGTTTCTTCATTTTTGCAGAAGAAGCCTGTTTGGAACAAAATGACTCTTTCTCCCTCTAGAAAACTGATTGGCAGGTAATATTTCTGCATTCGACAGCTATGATTTCCAGGAGTTATTTAACAAAAATTAACTTAATTCTCATGGAAAAAATGTGCTACATGCTGCAGCTTCTAACATAGTTGGTTTTCCTTCGAGAGATACATGTGCGTCTTCAACACAGCTGAACCAGCCTATTTCGATAAAACCAAGTCTATACCTGCCTTGTAGCAACTGAAATGAACTTTCCCTTTCAAAAGCTACCTCAATGCTCACGGGAAGCCAATGCACCAGATGAAACAGATGGCTTTCTTTCAAGAGATACATTTGTTTTTCCAATGTAGCTGAATAGGCTTATTGGAACTAAAGGAGCCTTTCTCCATGTTGAAAACTGTGATTTCCAGGAAGTATTAAATAAAAAAACGAACTCATTTCTCACATGGAAACAATGTGCTAGATGCTTCTCTTTCTAACTAGATGGTTTTCCTTTGAGAGATACATGTGTTTCATCAACTCAGTTCTATAGGCCTATTTGGAAGAAAGAGAGCCTATGTCCGCATTGAAAAATCACGTGGCAGTAAGAATTCCTTTCAAATACTCATGCAATGCTAACAGGGATACAAAGTCTTGAAGCTCCAGCTTCTAACTCAAGCGATTTTCTTTTCAGAGATACTTTATTTTTGTCCACTCACCTGAATATGCCTCTTGGAACCAAATTTTCCTTTCTCCTCCTTGAAAAATTAACGTTTTCAGGCAGTATTCCTTTCTACAACTGACACAATTCTTACAGAAAACAATTTGCTACATGCTCCTCATATTAACACAGATAGTTTTCTATCAAGCGATACATGTTTTTTGTCAACTCAATTGAATAGGCCTACTGGGAACTTAGGAGCTTTTCTTCACTTTGAAAATCAAGATTTTCAGGAAGTATTTCTTTCAAAAATTCACTCAAATCTCGTTGGGAAACAATGCCCTAGATGCTGCGGCTTCTTACTTTTACAGTTTTCGTTGGAGAGATACATTTGTTTCTTCATTTTTGCTGAAAAGCCTGTTTGGAACAAAACGACTCTTTCTCCCTCTAGAAAACTAAGACTTGCAGGTAGTTTTTCTGTGAACAACCAACTGAATTCTCCATGTAAAAATGTGCAGGAAGCTCCATGTACGAACTCAGATGGCTTTGTTTTGAGAGATACAGGTGTTTCTTCAACTTTGCTGATAAGGCTTATTGGTTACAAAATGAACCTTTCTTTCCTGTGAAAACTATCATCTGCAGGAATATTCTTATCTCTAACTAACTGAATTCTCCAAAGGAAACAATGTGCTAGCTGCTGCTGCTTCTAACTTGGATGGTTTTCTTTGAGAGATACATGGGTGATGTCAACTCGCTTAAGTAGGCCTCTTTGAACAAAATGACCCTTGCATCACCTTGAAAATTCTACTATTTGGGAAATATGCCTTTCTAAAACAAATTCAATTGCAACAAGTAAACAATGTGCTAATGCTTCAGCTTCAAACCTAGAAGGTTTTCTGTGCTGGGACACATGTGTTTCTCACTCTGCTGAATATGCCTATTTGGGGCAAACAGAGCCACCCTCCCCTTTGAAATACCTATGTTGCAGGAAGCATTCCTCTGAAAAAATGACCGAATTCTCAAAAGGAAACAATGTACTAGAAGCTTCAGCTTCTAACACTGAATGTTTACTTTTGAGAGATATATGTGCTTGTTCAACATAGGAGAATAGGGTTATCTGGAACAAAATGTGCCTTTATCCACCTTGAAAACTATGATTTTCAGGAAGCATTCCTTTCAAAAACGCACTCCTTTCACACAGGGGAACAAGGTGCTGGAAAGTGTGGCTCCTCACACACATGGTTTTCGTTAGAGAGATCCATGCGATTCTTCAACTTTGCAAGTAGACCTATTGGAAAAAAATGAGCTTTTCGCCACCTTGAAATCTTTGCTTTCCGGGAAGGATTCCTGTCAAAATTTCACTGAATTCTCACAAGGAAACACGATGCTGCATGGTCCTCATTCTAACATAGATGGTTTTGTTTCAAGAGATACATGTGTTTCTTCAACTCAGCTTAATAGCCATATTTAGAGCAAACAGAGTCTATAAACACTTTGAAACACCTAAGTTGCAGGAATAATTCCTTTGAAGAACTAAGTCAATTCTCACAGGGAAACAAAGTGATCGAGGCTCCCCCTTTTAACCCAGATGGATTACTTTGGAGAGATACATGTGCTTCTTCAACTGAATGGAATAAGCCTCTTTGGAACAAAATGAGGTTTTCAATAGCTTCAAAACTGTGATTTGCAGGAAGTATTATTTTCAAAAACCAACTCAATTCTCATGGGGACACAATGTGGTAGATGCTCCTGAGTCCGACACATTTGGATTTTTTGGAGATACATGTGTTTTATCAACGTAGCTGAAGAGGCATATTTGTAATAAAGAAAGCCTATCTCCATCTTGAAAAACCCTAATTGCAGGAAGTATTACTTTCCAAAACTAACACAGTTCTCACAGGTAAACAATAGGCAGCATGCTGCACCTTCTACCATACACGGCTTTCTTTGCAGAGATACATGTGTTTCTTCAACTCTGATGAATAGGCCTATTTGGAGCCAAGTAAACCAATCTCCACCTTGAAAAACCTACGTTGCCAAAAGTATTCCTCTGATAAACTAACCTGACTCTCAATGGGAAACTGTGCTTCATTCTCCTTCTTCTAAAATAAATGGTTTTCTTTCGAGAGATACATGTGTTTCTTCAACTGAGCTGAATAGGCCTGTAGAAGCAAGCAGAGCCTATCTCCACTTTGTAAAGTAATTTGCAGGAAGTATTTCCTTCAAAAACTAACTCAATTCTCAGGGAAAAAATGTGGCAGAGGCTGCAGCTTCTATCATAGAAGATTTTGGTGATAGATACATGTGTTTCTTCATGTTTGCTGCAGAGGCCTACTTAGAGCGAAGTGAGCCTATCTCCACCTTGAAGAGCCTAAGAGTCAGGAAGTATTCTGTTCAGAAAATACCACAATTCTCACAGGTAAACAATGCGGTAGATGCTCCTGCTTCTAACTCGGACGACTTTCTTTTGAAATATACATGTTTTTCTTCAACTCAGATGAATAGGCCTATTTGGATCAAACAGAGCCTCTCTCCACCATGAAACACCAAAGCCGCAGGAAGTATTCCTTTCAAAAACTGATGCCGTTCCCACAGGGAAACCAGTTGGTAGATGGTCCTCCTTTTAACACAGATGGTTTTCCTTTGAGAGATATTTGTGTTTCCTCAACATAGCTTTATAGGCCTATTTAGAACTAATTGACATTTCTCCACCTTGAAACTTTGATTTGCTTTAAATACTCCTTTCAAAAACTAACTGAATTCACCCTCGGAGACAGTGTGCTCAATGCTGCAGCTTCAACATGGATGGTTTTCTTTGGAGAGATCCATGTGTATCTTGAGTGAAGCTGCAGAGCCTGTTTAGATCAAACACAGCCGGTCTTCATCTTGAAACAATAAAGCTGCAGGAAGTCTTCCTTCTCAATACAAACTTAGTCCTCAAAGGGAAACAATGTGCTACAAGCAGCAGCTCCTTGAACAGATGGTTTTCTTTCGAGAGATTTATGTTTTCCTTCAACGTAGCCTTAGCGGTGTAGTAGGAAACAAATGGGCATTTCTCCACCTTGAAAACTGTGATTTCCAGGAAGTATTTCTTTCAGAAACTCACTCAGTTCTCACAGGGAAACAATGCACTAGATGCGGCATTTCTAACAGAGATGGTTTTCTTTTGAGAGGCTTCTGCGTTTCCTCAGCGGAGTTGAATAGGCTGATTTGCAGTAAAGAGAGCCTATCTCCACCTTGAAAACTATGATTTCCAGGATTTATTAAACAAAAACTAACTTCATTCTCATGGAAAAAATGTGCTAGATGCTGCCGTTTCTGACATTGCTCGTTTTCCTTTGAGAGATACTTGTGCTTCTTCAATACAGCTGAATCGGCCTATTTCGATCAAACTGAGTCTATCTCTGTCTTGTAGCAACTGAAATGAAATTTCCCTTCAAAAGCTAGCTCAATTCTCACGGGGAGCCAACACACTAGATTCTCCTGTTTCTTACACAGATGGTTTTCTTTCAAGAGATACATTTGTTTTTTCTACGTAGCTGAATAGGTCTATTGGAACTAAAAGAGCCTTTCTCCACGTTGAAATCTATGATTTCCAGGAAGGAGTAAATAAAAAAACTAACTCATTCTCACATGAAAGCAATGTGCTAGATGCTCCTGTTTCTAAGTAGATGGTTTTCCTTTGAGAGATACATGTGTTTCATCAAGTCAGTTGCATAGGCCTATTTGGAACCAAGAGAGCCTATCACCACATTGAGAGATCCACATGGCACTAAGTATTCCTTTCAAAAAGGAACTCAATTCTCACAGGGATACAAATTCTAGAAGCTCCAGAGTGTAACTCACATGATTTGCTTTTCAGACATACTTTATTTTTGTCTACCAACTGAATATGCCTCTTGGAACCAAATTTTTCTTTCTCCTCCTTGAAAACTATGGTTTGAAAGATGTATGCCTTTCGAAAACAAACACAATTCTTACAGGGAAACAATGTGCTGGATCTCCTGCCATTAACATGGACAGTTTTCTCTCAAGCGATACACTTTTTCATCTAGTCAATTGAATAGGCCTACAGGGAACTTATGAGCTTTTCTCCACTTTGAAAACCATGATTTTCCGCAAGTATTTCTTTCAAAAACTCACTCAAATCTCACTGGGAAACAATGTGGTGGATGCTGCGGCTTCTTACTTTCATGGTTTCATTGGAGAGATTCATTTGTTTCTTCATTTTTGCAGAAGAAGCCTGTTTGGAACAAAATGACTCTTTCTCCCTCTAGAAAACTGATTGGCAGGTAATATTTCTGCATTCGACGGCTATGATTTCCAGGAGTTATTTAACAAAAACTAACTTAATTCTCATGGAAAAAATGTGCTACATGCTGCAGCTTCTAACATAGTTGGTTTTCCTTCGAGAGATACATGTGCGTCTTCAACACAGCTGAACCAGCCTATTTCGATCAAACCAAGTCTATACCTGCCTTGTAGCAACTGAAATGAACTTTCCCTTTCAAAAGCTACCTCAATGCTCACGGGAAGCCAATGCACTAGATGAAACAGATGGCTTTCTTTCAAGAGATACATTTGTTTTTCCAATGTAGCTGAATAGGCTTATTGGAACTAAAGGAGCCTTTCTCCATGTTGAAAACTGTGATTTCCAGGAAGTATTAAATAAAAAAACGAACTCATTTCTCACATGGAAACAATGTGCTAGATGCATCTCTTTCTAACTAGATGGTTTTCCTTTGAGAGATACATGTGTTTCATCAACTCAGTTCTATAGGCCTATTTGGAAGAAAGAGAGCCTATGTCCGCATTGAAAAATCACGTGGCAGTAAGAATTCCTTTCAAATACTCATGCAATGCTAACAGGGATACAAAGTCTTCAAGCTCCAGTTTCTAACTCAAGCGATTTTCTTTTCAGAGATACTTTATTTTTGTCCACTCACCTGAATATGCCTCTTGGAACCAAATTTTCCTTTCTCCTCCTTGAAAAACTAACGTTTTCAGGCAGTATTCCTTTCTACAACTGACACAATTCTTACAGAAAACAATTTGCTACATGCTCCTCATATTAACACAGATAGTTTTCTATCAAGCGATACATGTTTTTTGTCAACTCAATTGAATAGGCCTACTGGGAACTTAGGAGCTTTTCTTCACTTTGAAAATCAAGATTTTCAGGAAGTATTTCTTTCAAAAATTCACTCAAATCTCGTTGGGAAACAATGCCCTAGATGCTGCGGCTTCTTACTTTTACAGTTTTCGTTGGAGAGATACATTTGTTTCTTCATTTTTGCTGAAAAGCCTGTTTGGAACAAAACGACTCTTTCTCCCTCTAGAAAACTAAGACTTGCAGGTAGTTTTTCTGTGAACAACCAACTCAATTCTCCATGTAAAAATGTGCAGGAAGCTCCATGTACGAACTCAGATGGCTTTGTTTTGAGAGATACAGGTGTTTCTTCAACTTTGCTGATAAGGCTTATTGGTTACAAAATGAACCTTTCTTTCCTGTGAAAACTATCATCTGCAGGAATATTCCGATCTCTAACTAACTGAATTCTCCAAAGGAAACAATGTGCTAGCTGCAGCCGCTTCTAACTTGGATGGTTTTCTTTGAGAGATACATGGGTGATGTCAACTCGCTTAAGTAGGCCTCTGAACAAAATGACCCTTGCATCACCTTGAAAATTCTACTGTTTGGGAAATATGCCTTTCTAAAACAAATTCAATTGCAACAAGTAAACAATGTGCTAATGCTTCAGCTTCTAAACTAGAAGGTTTCCTGTGGTTGGACACATGTGTTTCTCACTCTCCTGAATATGCCTATTTGGGGCAAACAGAGCCACCCTCCCCTTTGAAATACCTATGTTGCAGGAAGCATTCCTCTGAAAAAATGACAGAATTCTCAAAAGGAAACAATGTACTAGAAGCTTCAGCTTCTAACACTGAATGTTTTCTTTTGAGAGATATATGTGCTTGTTCAACATAGGAGAATAGGGTTATCTGGAACAAAATGTGCCTTTATCCACCTTGAAAACTATGATTTTCAGGAAGCATTCCTTTCAAAAACGAACTCCTTTCACACAGGGGAACAAGGTGCTGGAAAGTGTGGCTCCTCACACACATGGTTTGCGTTAGAGAGATCCATGCGATTCTTCAACTTTGCAAGTAGACCTATTGGAAAAAAATGAGCTTTTCGCCACCTTGAAATCTTTGCTTTCCGGGAAGGATTCCTGTCAAAATTTCACTGAATTCTCACAAGGAAACACGATGCTGCATGGTCCTCATTCTAACATAGATGGTTTTGTTTCAAGAGATACATGTGTTTCTTCAACTCAGCTTAATAGCCATATTTAGAGCAAACAGAGTCTATAAACACTTTGAAACACCTAAGTTGCAGGAATAATTCCTTTGAAGAACTAAGTCAATTCTCACAGGGAAACAAAGTGATCGAGGCTCCCCCTTTTAACCCAGATGGATTACTTTGGAGAGATACATGTGCTTCTTCAACTGAATGGAATAAGCCTCTTTGGAAGAAAATGAGGTTTTCAATAGCTTCAAAACTGTGATTTGCAGGAAGTATTGTTTTCAAAAACCAACTCAATTCTCATGGGGACACAATGTGGTAGATGCTCCTGAGTCCGACACATTTGGATTTTTTGGAGATACAAGTGTTTTATCAACGTAGCTGAAGAGGCATATTTGTAATAAAGAAAGCCTATCTCCATCTTGAAAAACCCTAATTGCAGGAAGTATTACTTTCCAAAACTAACACAGTTCTCACAGGTAAACAATAGGCAGCATGCTGCACCTTCTACCATACACGGCTTTCTTTGCAGAGATACATGTGTTTCTTCAACTCTGATGAATAGGCCTATTTGGAGCCAAGTAAACCAATCTCCACCTTGAAAAACCTACGTTGCCAAAAGTATTCCTCTGATAAACTAACCTGACTCTCAATGGGAAACTGTGCTTCATTCTCCTTCTTCTAAAATAAATGGTTTTCTTTCGAGAGATACATGTGTTTCTTCAACTGAGCTGAATAGGCCTGTATAAGCAAGCAGAGCCTATCTCCACTTTGTAAACTAATTTGCAGGAAGTATTTCCTTCAAAAACTAACTCAATTCTCAGGGAAAAAATGTGGTAGAGGCTGCAGCTTCTATCATAGAAGATTTTGGTGATAGATACATGTGTTTCTTCATGTTTGCTGCAGAGGCCTACTTAGAGCGAAGTGAGCCTATCTCCACCTTGAAGAGCCTAAGAGTCAGGAAGTATTCTGTTCAGAAAATACCACAATTCTCACAGGTAAACAATGCGGTAGATGCTCCTGCTTCTAACTCGGACGACTTTCTTTTGAAATATACATGTTTTTCTTCAACTCAGATGAATAGGCCTATTTGGATCAAACAGAGCCTCTCTCCACCATGAAACACCGAAGCCGCAGGAAGTATTCCTTTCAAAAACTGATGCCGTTCCCACAGGGAAACCAGTTGGTAGATGGTCCTCCTTTTAACACAGATGGTTTTCCTTTGAGAGATATTTGTGTTTCCTCAACATAGCTTTATAGGCCTATTTAGAACTAATTGACATTTCTCCACCTTGAAACTTTGATTTGCTTTAAATACTCCTTTCAAAAACTAACTGAATTCACCCTCGGAGACAGTGTGCTCAATGCTGCAGCTTCAACATGGATGGTTTTCTTTGGAGAGATCCATGTGTATCTTGAGTGAAGCTGCAGAGCCTGTTTAGATCAAACACAGCCGGTCTTCATCTTGAAACAATAAAGCTGCAGGAAGTCTTCCTTCTCAATACAAACTTAGTCCTCAAAGGGAAACAATGTGCTACAAGCAGCAGCTCCTTGAACAGATGGTTTTCTTTCGAGAGATTTATGTTTTCCTTCAACTTAGCCTTAGCGGTGTAGTAGGAAACAAATGGGCATTTCTCCACCTTGAAAACTGTGATTTCCAGGAAGTATTTCTTTCAGAAACTCACTCAGTTCTCACAGGGAAACAATGCACTAGATGCGGCATTTCTAACAGAATGGTTTTCTTTTGAGAGGCTTCTGCGTTTCCTCAGCGGAGTTGAATAGGCTGATTTGCAGTAAAGAGAGCCTATCTCCACCTTGAAAACTATGATTTCCAGGAGTTATTAAACAAAAACTAACTTCATTCTCATGGAAAAAATGTGCTAGATGCTGCCGTTTCTGACATTGCTCGTTTTCCTTTGAGAGATACTTGTGCTTCTTCAATACAGCTGAATCGGCCTATTTCGATCAAACTGAGTCTATCTCTGTCTTGTAGCAACTGAAATGAAGTTTCCCTTCAAAAGCTAGCTCAATTCTCACGGGGAGCCAACACACTAGATTCTCCTGTTCCTTACACAGATGGTTTTCTTTCAAGAGATACATTTGTTTTTTCTACGTAGCTGAATAGGTCTATTGGAACTAAAAGAGCCTTTCTCCACGTTGAAATCTATGATTTCCAGGAAGGAGTAAATAAAAAAACTAACTCATTCTCACATGAAAGCAATGTGCTAGATGCTCCTGTTTCTAAGTAGATGGTTTTCCTTTGAGAGATACATGTGTTTCATCAAGTCAGTTGCATAGGCCTATTTGGAACCAAGAGAGCCTATCACCACATTGAGAGATCCACATGGCACTAAGTATTCCTTTCAAAAAGGAACTCAATTCTCACAGGGATACAAATTCTAGAAGCTCCAGAGTGTAACTCACATGATTTGCTTTTCAGACATACTTTATTTTTGTCTACCAACTGAATATGCCTCTTGGAACCAAATTTTTCTTTCTCCTCCTTGAAAACTATGGTTTGAAAGATGTATGCCTTTCGAAAACAAACACAATTCTTACAGGGAAACAATGTGCTGGATCTCCTGCCATTAACATGGACAGTTTTCTCTCAAGCGATACACTTTTTCATCTAGTCAATTGAATAGGCCTACAGGGAACTTATGAGCTTTTCTCCACTTTGAAAACCATGATTTTCCGCAAGTATTTCTTTCAAAAACTCACTCAAATCTCACTGGGAAACAATGTGGTGGATGCTGCGGCTTCTTACTTTCATGGTTTCATTGGAGAGATTCATTTGTTTCTTCATTTTTGCAGAAGAAGCCTGTTTGGAACAAAATGACTCTTTCTCCCTCTAGAAAACTGATTGGCAGGTAATATTTCTGCATTCGACGGCTATGATTTCCAGGAGTTATTTAACAAAAACTAACTTAATTCTCATGGAAAAAATGTGCTACATGCTGCAGCTTCTAACATAGTTGGTTTTCCTTCGAGAGATACATGTGCGTCTTCAACACAGCTGAACCAGCCTATTTCGATCAAACCAAGTCTATACCTGCCTTGTAGCAACTGAAATGAACTTTCCCTTTCAAAAGCTACCTCAATGCTCACGGGAAGCCAATGCACTAGATGAAACAGATGGCTTTCTTTCAAGAGATACATTTGTTTTTCCAATGTAGCTGAATAGGCTTATTGGAACTAAAGGAGCCTTTCTCCATGTTGAAAACTGTGATTTCCAGGAAGTATTAAATAAAAAAACGAACTCATTTCTCACATGGAAACAATGTGCTAGATGCTTCTCTTTCTAACTAGATGGTTTTCCTTTGAGAGATACATGTGTTTCATCAACTCAGTTCTATAGGCCTATTTGGAAGAAAGAGAGCCTATGTCCGCATTGAAAAATCACGTGGCAGTAAGAATTCCTTTCAAATACTCATGCAATGCTAACAGGGATACAAAGTCTTCAAGCTCCAGCTTCTAACTCAAGCGATTTTCTTTTCAGAGATACTTTATTTTTGTCCACTCACCTGAATATGCCTCTTGGAAAAAAATTTTCCTTTCTCCTCCTTGAAAAACTAACGTTTTCAGGCAGTATTCCTTTCTACAACTGACACAATTCTTACAGAAAACAATTTGCTACATGCTCCTCATATTAACACAGATAGTTTTCTATCAAGCGATACATGTTTTTTGTCAACTCAATTGAATAGGCCTACTGGGAACTTAGGAGCTTTTCTTCACTTTGAAAATCAAGATTTTCAGGAAGTATTTCTTTCAAAAATTCACTCAAATCTCGTTGGGAAACAATGCCCTAGATGCTGCGGCTTCTTACTTTTACAGTTTTCGTTGGAGAGATACATTTGTTTCTTCATTTTTGCTGAAAAGCCTGTTTGGAACAAAACGACTCTTTCTCCCTCTAGAAAACTAAGACTTGCAGGTAGTTTTTCTGTGAACAACCAACTCAATTTTCCATGTAAAAATGTGGTTGAAGCTCCATGTACGAACTCAGATGGCTTTGTTTTGAGAGATACAGGTGTTTCTTCAACTTTGCTGATAAGGCTTATTGGTTACAAAATGAACCTTTCTTTCCTGTGAAAACTATCATCTGCAGGAATATTCCGATCTCTAACTAACTGAATTCTCCAAAGGAAACAATGTGCTAGCTGCAGCCGCTTCTAACTTGGATGGTTTTCTTTGAGAGATACATGGGTGATGTCAACTCGCTTAAGTAGGCCTCTGAACAAAATGACCCTTGCATCACCTTGAAAATTCTACTGTTTGGGAAATATGCCTTTCTAAAACAAATTCAATTGCAACAAGTAAACAATGTGCTAATGCTTCAGCTTCTAACCTAGAAGGTTTCCTGTGGTTGGACACATGTGTTTCTCACTCTCCTGAATATGCCTATTTGGGGCAAACAGAGCCACCCTCCCCTTTGAAATACCTATGTTGCAGGAAGCATTCCTCTGAAAAAATGACAGAATTCTCAAAGGAAACAATGTACTAGAAGCTTCAGCTTCTAACACTGAATGTTTTCTTTTGAGAGATATATGTGCTTGTTCAACATAGGAGAATAGGGTTATCTGGAACAAAATGTGCCTTTATCCACCTTGAAAACTATGATTTTCAGGAAGCATTCCTTTCAAAAACGAACACCTTTCACACAGGGGAACAAGGTGCTGGAAAGTGTGGCTCCTCACACACATGGTTTGCGTTAGAGAGATCCATGCGATTCTTCAACTTTGCAAGTAGACCTATTGGAAAAAAATGAGCTTTTCGCCACCTTGAAATCTTTGCTTTCCGGGAAGGATTCCTGTCAAAATTTCACTGAATTCTCACAAGGAAACACGATGCTGCATGGTCCTCATTCTAACATAGATGGTTTTGTTTCAAGAGATACATGTGTTTCTTCAACTCAGCTTAATAGCCGTATTTAGAGCAAACAGAGTCTATAAACACTTTGAAACACCTAAGTTGCAGGAATAATTCCTTTGAAGAACTAAGTCAATTCTCACAGGGAAACAAAGTGATCGAGGCTCCCCCTTTTAACCCAGATGGATTACTTTGGAGAGATACATGTGCTTCTTCAACTGAATGGAATAAGCCTCTTTGGAAGAAAATGAGGTTTTCAATAGCTTCAAAACTGTGATTTGCAGGAAGTATTATTTTCAAAAACCAACTCAATTCTCATGGGGACACAATGTGGTAGATGCTCCTGAGTCCGACACATTTGGATTTTTTGGAGATACAAGTGTTTTATCAACGTAGCTGAAGAGGCATATTTGTAATAAAGAAAGCCTATCTCCATCTTGAAAAACCCTAATTGCAGGAAGTATTACTTTCCAAAACTAACACAGTTCTCACAGGTAAACAATAGGCAGCATGCTGCACCTTCTACCATACACGGCTTTCTTTGCAGAGATACATGTGTTTCTTCAACTCTGATGAATAGGCCTATTTGGAGCCAAGTGAACCAATCTCCACCTTGAAAAACCTACGTTGCCAAAAGTATTCCTCTGATAAACTAACCTGACTCTCAATGGGAAACTGTGCTTCATTCTCCTTCTTCTAAAATAAATGGTTTTCTTTCGAGAGATACATGTGTTTCTTCAACTGAGCTGAATAGGCCTGTAGAAGCAAGCAGAGCCTATCTCCACTTTGAAAACTAATTTGCAGGAAGTATTTCCTTCAAAAACTAACTCAATTCTCAGGGAAAAAATGTGGTAGAGGCTGCAGCTTCTATCATAGAAGATTTTGGTGATAGATACATGTGTTTCTTCATGTTTGCTGCAGAGGCCTACTTAGAGCGAAGTGAGCCTATCTCCACCTTGAAGAGCCTAAGAGTCAGGAAGTATTCTGTTCAGAAAATACCACAATTCTCACAGGTAAACAATGCGGTAGATGCTCCTGCTTCTAACTCGGACGACTTTCTTTTGAAATATACATGTTTTTCTTCAACTCAGATGAATAGGCCTGTTTGGATCAAACAGAGCCTCTCTCCACCATGAAACACCGAAGCCGCAGGAAGTATTCCTTTCAAAAACTGATGCCGTTCCCACAGGGAAACCAGTTGGTAGATGGTCCTCCTTTTAACACAGATGGTTTTCCTTTGAGAGATATTTGTGTTTCCTCAACATAGCTTTATAGGCCTATTTAGAACTAATTGACATTTCTCCACCTTGAAACTTTGATTTGCTTTAAATACTCCTTTCAAAAACTAACTGAATTCACCCTCGGAGACAGTGTGCTCAATGCTGCAGCTTCAACATGGATGGTTTTCTTTGGAGAGATCCATGTGTATCTTGAGTGAAGCTGCAGAGCCTGTTTAGATCAAACACAGCCGGTCTTCATCTTGAAACAATAAAGCTGCAGGAAGTCTTCCTTCTCAATACAAACTTAGTCCTCAAAGGGAAACAATGTGCTACAAGCAGCAGCTCCTTGAACAGATGGTTTTCTTTCGAGAGATTTATGTTTTCCTTCAACTTAGCCTTAGCGGTGTAGTAGGAAACAAATGGGCATTTCTCCACCTTGAAAACTGTGATTTCCAGGAAGTATTTCTTTCAGAAACTCACTCAGTTCTCACAGGGAAACAATGCACTAGATGCGGCATTTCTAACAGAGATGGTTTTCTTTTGAGAGGCTTCTGCGTTTCCTCAGCGGAGTTGAATAGGCTGATTTGCAGTAAAGAGAGCCTATCTCCACCTTGAAAACTATGATTTCCAGGAGTTATTAAACAAAAACTAACTTCATTCTCATGGAAAAAATGTGCTAGATGCTGCCGTTTCTGACATTGCTCGTTTTCCTTTGAGAGATACTTGTGCTTCTTCAATACAGCTGAATCGGCCTATTTCGATCAAACTGAGTCTATCTCTGTCTTGTAGCAACTGAAATGAAATTTCCCTTCAAAAGCTAGCTCAATTCTCACGGGGAGCCAACACACTAGATTCTCCTGTTTCTTACACAGATGGTTTTCTTTCAAGAGATACATTTGTTTTTTCTACGTAGCTGAATAGGTCTATTGGAACTAAAAGAGCCTTTCTCCACGTTGAAATCTATGATTTCCAGGAAGGAGTAAATAAAAAAACTAACTCATTCTCACATGAAAGCAATGTGCTAGATGCTCCTGTTTCTAAGTAGATGGTTTTCCTTTGAGAGATACATGTGTTTCATCAAGTCAGTTGCATAGGCCTATTTGGAACCAAGAGAGCCTATCACCACATTGAGAGATCCACATGGCACTAAGTATTCCTTTCAAAAAGGAACTCAATTCTCACAGGGATACAAATTCTAGAAGCTCCAGAGTGTAACTCACATGATTTGCTTTTCAGACATACTTTATTTTTGTCTACCAACTGAATATGCCTCTTGGAACCAAATTTTTCTTTCTCCTCCTTGAAAACTATGGTTTGAAAGATGTATGCCTTTCGAAAACAAACACAATTCTTACAGGGAAACAATGTGCTGGATCTCCTGCCATTAACATGGACAGTTTTCTCTCAAGCGATACACTTTTTCATCTAGTCAATTGAATAGGCCTACAGGGAACTTATGAGCTTTTCTCCACTTTGAAAACCATGATTTTCCGCAAGTATTTCTTTCAAAAACTCACTCAAATCTCACTGGGAAACAATGTGGTGGATGCTGCGGCTTCTTACTTTCATGGTTTCATTGGAGAGATTCATTTGTTTCTTCATTTTTGCAGAAGAAGCCTGTTTGGAACAAAATGACTCTTTCTCCCTCTAGAAAACTGATTGGCAGGTAATATTTCTGCATTCGACGGCTATGATTTCCAGGAGTTATTTAACAAAAACTAACTTAATTCTCATGGAAAAAATGTGCTACATGCTGCAGCTTCTAACATAGTTGGTTTTCCTTCGAGAGATACATGTGCGTCTTCAACACAGCTGAACCAGCCTATTTCGATCAAACCAAGTCTATACCTGCCTTGTAGCAACTGAAATGAACTTTCCCTTTCAAAAGCTACCTCAATGCTCACGGGAAGCCAATGCACTAGATGAAACAGATGGCTTTCTTTCAAGAGATACATTTGTTTTTCCAATGTAGCTGAATAGGCTTATTGGAACTAAAGGAGCCTTTCTCCATGTTGAAAACTGTGATTTCCAGGAAGTATTAAATAAAAAAACGAACTCATTTCTCACATGGAAACAATGTGCTAGATGCTTCTCTTTCTAACTAGATGGTTTTCCTTTGAGAGATACATGTGTTTCATCAACTCAGTTCTATAGGCCTATTTGGAAGAAAGAGAGCCTATGTCCGCATTGAAAAATCACGTGGCAGTAAGAATTCCTTTCAAATACTCATGCAATGCTAACAGGGATACAAAGTCTTGAAGCTCCAGCTTCTAACTCAAGCGATTTTCTTTTCAGAGATACTTTATTTTTGTCCACTCACCTGAATATGCCTCTTGGAACCAAATTTTAGTTTCTCCTCCTTGAAAAACTAACGTTTTCAGGCAGTATTCCTTTCTACAACTGACACAATTCTTACAGAAAACAATTTGCTACATGCTCCTCATATTAACACAGATAGTTTTCTATCAAGCGATACATGTTTTTTGTCAACTCAATTGAATAGGCCTACTGGGAACTTAGGAGCTTTTCTTCACTTTGAAAATCAAGATTTTCAGGAAGTATTTCTTTCAAAAATTCACTCAAATCTCGTTGGGAAACAATGCCCTAGATGCTGCGGCTTCTTACTTTTACAGTTTTCGTTGGAGAGATACATTTGTTTCTTCATTTTTGCTGAAAAGCCTGTTTGGAACAAAACGACTCTTTCTCCCTCTAGAAAACTAAGACTTGCAGGTAGTTTTTCTGTGAACAACCAACTCAATTTTCCATGTAAAAATGTGGAGGAAGCTCCATGTACGAACTCAGATGGCTTTGTTTTGAGAGATACAGGTGTTTCTTCAACTTTGCTGATAAGGCTTATTGGTTACAAAATGAACCTTTCTTTCCTGTGAAAACTATCATCTGCAGGAATATTCCGATCTCTAACTAACTGAATTCTCCAAAGGAAACAATGTGCTAGCTGCAGCCGCTTCTAACTTGGATGGTTTTCTTTGAGAGATACATGGGTGATGTCAACTCGCTTAAGTAGGCCTCTGAACAAAATGACCCTTGCATCACCTTGAAAATTCTACTGTTTGGGAAATATGCCTTTCTAAAACAAATTCAATTGCAACAAGTAAACAATGTGCTAATGCTTCAGCTTCTAACCTAGAAGGTTTCCTGTGGTTGGACACATGTGTTTCTCACTCTCCTGAATATGCCTATTTGGGGCAAACAGAGCCACCCTCCCCTTTGAAATACCTATGTTGCAGGAAGCATTCCTCTGAAAAAATGACAGAATTCTCAAAAGGAAACAATGTACTAGAAGCTTCAGCTTCTAACACTGAATGTTTTCTTTTGAGAGATATATGTGCTTGTTCAACATAGGAGAATAGGGTTATCTGGAACAAAATGTGCCTTTATCCACCTTGAAAACTATGATTTTCAGGAAGCATTCCTTTCAAAAACGAACACCTTTCACACAGGGGAACAAGGTGCTGGAAAGTGTGGCTCCTCACACACATGGTTTGCGTTAGAGAGATCCATGCGATTCTTCAACTTTGCAAGTAGACCTATTGGAAAAAAATGAGCTTTTCGCCACCTTGAAATCTTTGCTTTCCGGGAAGGATTCCTGTCAAAATTTCACTGAATTCTCACAAGGAAACACGATGCTGCATGGTCCTCATTCTAACATAGATGGTTTTGTTTCAAGAGATACATGTGTTTCTTCAACTCAGCTTAATAGCCATATTTAGAGCAAACAGAGTCTATAAACACTTTGAAACACCTAAGTTGCAGGAATAATTCCTTTGAAGAACTAAGTCAATTCTCACAGGGAAACAAAGTGATCGAGGCTCCCCCTTTTAACCCAGATGGATTACTTTGGAGAGATACATGTGCTTCTTCAACTGAATGGAATAAGCCTCTTTGGAAGAAAATGAGGTTTTCAATAGCTTCAAAACTGTGATTTGCAGGAAGTATTATTTTCAAAAACCAACTCAATTCTCATGGGGACACAATGTGGTAGATGCTCCTGAGTCCGACACATTTGGATTTTTTGGAGATACAAGTGTTTTATCAACGTAGCTGAAGAGGCATATTTGTAATAAAGAAAGCCTATCTCCATCTTGAAAAACCCTAATTGCAGGAAGTATTACTTTCCAAAACTAACACAGTTCTCACAGGTAAACAATAGGCAGCATGCTGCACCTTCTACCATACACGGCTTTCTTTGCAGAGATACATGTGTTTCTTCAACTCTGATGAATAGGCCTATTTGGAGCCAAGTGAACCAATCTCCACCTTGAAAAACCTACGTTGCCAAAAGTATTCCTCTGATAAACTAACCTGACTCTCAATGGGAAACTGTGCTTCATTCTCCTTCTTCTAAAATAAATGGTTTTCTTTCGAGAGATACATGTGTTTCTTCAACTGAGCTGAATAGGCCTGTAGAAGCAAGCAGAGCCTATCTCCACTTTGAAAACTAATTTGCAGGAAGTATTTCCTTCAAAAACTAACTCAATTCTCAGGGAAAAAATGTGGTAGAGGCTGCAGCTTCTATCATAGAAGATTTTGGTGATAGATACATGTGTTTCTTCATGTTTGCTGCAGAGGCCTACTTAGAGCGAAGTGAGCCTATCTCCACCTTGAAGAGCCTAAGAGTCAGGAAGTATTCTGTTCAGAAAATACCACAATTCTCACAGGTAAACAATGCGGTAGATGCTCCTGCTTCTAACTCGGACGACTTTCTTTTGAAATATACATGTTTTTCTTCAACTCAGATGAATAGGCCTATTTGGATCAAACAGAGCCTCTCTCCACCATGAAACACCAAAGCCGCAGGAAGTATTCCTTTCAAAAACTTATGCCGTTCCCACACGGAAACCAGTTGGTAGATGGTCCTCCTTTTAACACAGATGGTTTTCCTTTGAGAGATATTTGTGTTTCCTCAACATAGCTTTATAGGCCTATTTAGAACTAATTGACATTTCTCCACCTTGAAACTTTGATTTGCTTTAAATACTCCTTTCAAAAACTAACTGAATTCACCCTCGGAGACAATGTGCTCAATGCTGCAGCTTCAACATGGATGGTTTTCTTTGGAGAGATCCATGTGTATCTTGAGTGAAGCTGCAGAGCCTGTTTAGATCAAACACAGCCGGTCTTCATCTTGAAACAATAAAGCTGCAGGAAGTCTTCCTTCTCAATACAAACTTAGTCCTCAAAGGGAAACAATGTGCTACAAGCAGCAGCTCCTTGAACAGATGGTTTTCTTTCGAGAGATTTATGTTTTCCTTCAACTTAGCCTTAGCGGTGTAGTAGGAAACAAATGGGCATTTCTCCACCTTGAAAACTGTGATTTCCAGGAAGTATTTCTTTCAGAAACTCACTCAGTTCTCACAGGGAAACAATGCACTAGATGCGGCATTTCTAACAGAGATGGTTTTCTTTTGAGAGGCTTCTGCGTTTCCTCAGCGGAGTTGAATAGGCTGATTTGCAGTAAAGAGAGCCTATCTCCACCTTGAAAACTATGATTTCCAGGAGTTATTAAACAAAAACTAACTTCATTCTCATGGAAAAAATGTGCTAGATGCTGCCGTTTCTGACATTGCTCGTTTTCCTTTGAGAGATACTTGTGCTTCTTCAATACAGCTGAATCGGCCTATTTCGATCAAACTGAGTCTATCTCTGTCTTGTAGCAACTGAAATGAAGTTTCCCTTCAAAAGCTAGCTCAATTCTCACGGGGAGCCAACACACTAGATTCTCCTGTTTCTTACACAGATGGTTTTCTTTCAAGAGATACATTTGTTTTTTCTACGTAGCTGAATAGGTCTATTGGAACTAAAAGAGCCTTTCTCCACGTTGAAATCTATGATTTCCAGGAAGGAGTAAATAAAAAAACTAACTCATTCTCACATGAAAGCAATGTGCTAGATGCTCCTGTTTCTAAGTAGATGGTTTTCCTTTGAGAGATACATGTGTTTCATCAAGTCAGTTGCATAGGCCTATTTGGAACCAAGAGAGCCTATCACCACATTGAGAGATCCACATGGCACTAAGTATTCCTTTCAAAAAGGAACTCAATTCTCACAGGGATACAAATTCTAGAAGCTCCAGAGTGTAACTCACATGATTTGCTTTTCAGACATACTTTATTTTTGTCTACCAACTGAATATGCCTCTTGGAACCAAATTTTTCTTTCTTCTCCTTGAAAACTATGGTTTGAAAGATGTATGCCTTTCGAAAACAAACACAATTCTTACAGGGAAACAATGTGCTGGATGGTCCTGCCATTAACATGGACAGTTTTCTCTCAAGCGATACACTTTTTCATCTAGTCAATTGAATAGGCCTACAGGGAACTTATGAGCTTTTCTCCACTTTGAAAACCATGATTTTCCGCAAGTATTTCTTTCAAAAACTCACTCAAATCTCACTGGGAAACAATGTGGTGGATGCTGCGGCTTCTTACTTTCATGGTTTCATTGGAGAGATTCATTTGTTTCTTCATTTTTGCAGAAGAAGCCTGTTTGGAACAAAATGACTCTTTCTCCCTCTAGAAAACTGATTGGCAGGTAATATTTCTGCATTCGACAGCTATGATTTCCAGGAGTTATTTAACAAAAACTAACTTAATTCTCATGGAAAAAATGTGCTACATGCTGCAGCTTCTAACATAGTTGGTTTTCCTTCGAGAGATACATGTGCGTCTTCAACACAGCTGAACCAGCCTATTTCGATCAAACCAAGTCTATACCTGCCTTGTAGCAACTGAAATGAACTTTCCCTTTCAAAAGCTACCTCAATGCTCACGGGAAGCCAATGCACTAGATGAAACAGATGGCTTTCTTTCAAGAGATACATTTGTTTTTCCAATGTAGCTGAATAGGCTTATTGGAACTAAAGGAGCCTTTCTCCATGTTGAAAACTGTGATTTCCAGGAAGTATTAAATAAAAAAACGAACTCATTTCTCACATGGAAACAATGTGCTAGATGCATCTCTTTCTAACTAGATGGTTTTCCTTTGAGAGATACATGTGTTTCATCAACTCAGTTCTATAGGCCTATTTGGAAGAAAGAGAGCCTATGTCCGCATTGAAAAATCACGTGGCAGTAAGAATTCCTTTCAAATACTCATGCAATGCTAACAGGGATACAAAGTCTTCAAGCTCCAGCTTCTAACTCAAGCGATTTTCTTTTCAGAGATACTTTATTTTTGTCCACTCACCTGAATATGCCTCTTGGAAGCAAATTTTCCTTTCTCCTCCTTGAAAAACTAACGTTTTCAGGCAGTATTCCTTTCTACAACTGACACAATTCTTACAGAAAACAATTTGCTACATGCTCCTCATATTAACACAGATAGTTTTCTATCAAGCGATACATGTTTTTTGTCAACTCAATTGAATAGGCCTACTGGGAACTTAGGAGCTTTTCTTCACTTTGAAAATCAAGATTTTCAGGAAGTATTTCTTTCAAAAATTCACTCAAATCTCGTTGGGAAACAATGCCCTAGATGCTGCGGCTTCTTACTTTTACAGTTTTCGTTGGAGAGATACATTTGTTTCTTCATTTTTGCTGAAAAGCCTGTTTGGAACAAAACGACTCTTTCTCCCTCTAGAAAACTAAGACTTGCAGGTAGTTTTTCTGTGAACAACCAACTCAATTCTCCATGTAAAAATGTGCAGGAAGCTCCATGTACGAACTCAGATGGCTTTGTTTTGAGAGATACAGGTGTTTCTTCAACTTTGCTGATAAGGCTTATTGGTTACAAAATGAACCTTTCTTTCCTGTGAAAACTATCATCTGCAGGAATATTCCTATCTCTAACTAACTGAATTCTCCAAAGGAAACAATGTGCTAGCTGCTGCCGCTTCTAACTTGGATGGTTTTCTTTGAGAGATACATGGGTGATGTCAACTCGCTTAAGTAGGCCTCTTTGAACAAAATGACCCTTGCATCACCTTGAAAATTCTACTATTTGGGAAATATGCCTTTCTAAAACAAATTCAATTGCAACAAGTAAACAATGTGCTAATGCTTCAGCTTCTAACCTAGAAGGTTTTCTGTGGTGGGACACATGTGTTTCTCACTCTGCTGAATATGCCTATTTGGGGCAAACAGAGCCACCCTCCCCTTTGAAATACCTATGTTGCAGGAAGCATTCCTCTGAAAAAATGACCGAATTCTCAAAAGGAAACAATGTACTAGAAGCTTCAGCTTCTAACACTGAATGTTTTCTTTTGAGAGATATATGTGCTTGTTCAACATAGGAGAATAGGGTTATCTGGAACAAAATGTGCCTTTATCCACCTTGAAAACTATGATTTTCAGGAAGCATTCCTTTCAAAAACGCACTCCTTTCACACAGGGGAACAAGGTGCTGGAAAGTGTGGCTCCTCACACACATGGTTTTCGTTAGAGAGATCCATGCGATTCTTCAACTTTGCAAGTAGACCTGTTGGAAAAAAATGAGCTTTTCCCCACCTTGAAATCTTTGCTTTCCGGGAAGGATTCCTGTCAAAATTTCACTGAATTCTCACAAGGAAACATGATGCTGCATGGTCCTCATTCTAACATAGATGGTTTTGTTTCAAGAGATACATGTGTTTCTTCAACTCAGCTTAATAGCCATATTTAGAGCAAACAGAGTCTATAAACACTTTGAAACACCTAAGTTGCAGGAATAATTCCTTTGAAGAACTAAGTCAATTCTCACAGGGAAACAAAGTGATCGAGGCTCCCCCTTTTAACCCAGATGGATTACTTTGGAGAGATACATGTGCTTCTTCACTGAATGGAATAAGCCTCTTTGGAACAAAATGAGGTTTTCAATAGCTTCAAAACTGTGATTTGCAGGAAGTATTATTTTCAAAAACCAACTCAATTCTCATGGGGACACAATGTGGTAGATGCTCCTGATTCCGACACATTTGGATTTTTTGGAGATACAAGTGTTTTATCAACGTAGCTGAAGAGGCATATTTGTAATAAAGAAAGCCTATCTCCATCTTGAAAAACCCTAATTGCAGGAAGTATTACTTTCCAAAACTAACACAGTTCTCACAGGTAAACAATAGGCAGCATGCTGCACCTTCTACCATACACGGCTTTCTTTGCAGAGATACATGTGTTTCTTCAACTCTGATGAATAGGCCTATTTGGAGCCAAGTGAACCAATCTCCACCTTGAAAAACCTACGTTGCCAAAAGTATTCCTCTGATAAACTAACCTGACTCTCAATGGGAAACTGTGCTTCATTCTCCTTCTTCTAAAATAAATGGTTTTCTTTCGAGAGATACATGTGTTTCTTCAACTGAGCTGAATAGGCCTGTAGAAGCAAGCAGAGCCTATCTCCACTTTGAAAACTAATTTGCAGGAAGTATTTCCTTCAAAAACTAACTCAATTCTCAGGGAAAAAAATGTGGTAGAGGCTGCAGCTTCTATCATAGAAGATTTTGGTGATAGATACATGTGTTTCTTCATGTTTGCTGCAGAGGCCTACTTAGAGCGAAGTGAGCCTATCTCCACCTTGAAGAGCCCAAGAGTCAGGAAGTATTCTGTTAAGAAAATACCACAATTCTCACAGGGAAACAATGTGGTAGATGCTCCTGCTTCTAACTCGGACGACTTTCTTTTGAAATATACATGTTTTTCTTCAACTCAGATGAATGGGCCTATCTGGATCAAACAGAGCCTCTCTCCACCATGAAAAACCTAAGCTGCAGGAAGTACTCCTTTCAAAAACTGATGCAGTTCCCACAGGGAAACCAGTTGGTGGATGGTCCTCCTTTTGACACAGATGGTTTTCCTTTGAGAGATATTTGTGTTTCCTCAACATAGCTTTATAGGCCTATTTAGAACTAATTGACATTTCTCCACCTTGAAACTTTGATTTGCTTTAAATACTCCTTTCAAAAACTAACTGAATTCACCCTCAGAGACAGTGTGCTCAATGCTGCAGCTTCAACATGATGGTGTTCTTTGGAGAGATCCATGTGTATCTTGAGTTAAGCTGCAGAGCCTGTTTAGATCAAACACAGCCAGTCTTCATCTTGAAACAATAAAGCTGCAGGAAGTCTTCCTTCTCAATACAAACTTAGTAATCAAAGGGAAACAATGTGCTACAAGCAGCAGCTCCTTGAACAGATGGTTTTCTTTCGAGAGATTTATGTTTTCCTTCAACTTAGCCTTAGCGGTGTAGTAGGAAACAAATGGGCATTTCTCCACCTTGAAAACTGTGATTTCCAGGAAGTATTTCTGTCAGAAACTCACTCAATTCTCACAGGGAAACAATGCACAAGATGCGGCATTTCTAACAGAGATGGTTTTCTTTTGAGAGGCTTCTGCGTTTCCTCAGCGGAGGTGAATAGGCTGATTTGGAGTAAAGAGAGCCTATCTCCACCTTGAAAACTATGATTTCCAGGAGTTATTAAACAAAAACTAACTTAATTCTCATGGAAAAAATGTGCTAGATGCTGCCGTTTCTGACATTGCTCGTTTTCCTTTGAGAGATACTTGTGCTTCTTCAATACAGCTGAATCGGCCTATTTCGATCAAACTGAGTCTATCTCTGTCTTGTAGCACCTGAAATGAAGTTTCCCTTCAAAAGCTAGCTCAATTGTCACGGGGAGCCAACACACTAGATTCTCCTGTTTCTTACACAGATGGTTTTCTTTCAAGAGATACATTTGTTTTTTCTACTTTGCTGAATAGGTCTATTGGAACTAAAAGAGCCTTTCTCCACGTTGAAATCTAGGATTTCCAGGAAGGAGTAAATAAAAAAACTAACCCCTTCTCACATGAAAGCAATGTGCCAGATGCTCCTGTTTCTAAGTAGATGGTTTTCCATTGAGAGATACATGTGTTTCATCAAGTCAGTTGCATAGGCCCATTTGGAACCAAGAGAGCCTATCACCACATTGAGAGATCCACATGGCACTAAGTATTCCTTTCAAAAAGGAACTCAATTCTCACAGGGATACAAATTCTAGAAGCTCCAGATTGTAACTCACATGATTTGCTTTTCAGACATACTTTATTTTTGTCTACCAACTGAATATGCCTCTTGGAACCAAATTTTTCTTTCTCCTCCTTGAAAGCTATGGTTTGAAAGATGTATGCCTTTCGAAAACAAACACAATTCTTACAGGGAAACAATGTGCTGGATGCTCCTGCCATTAACATGGACAGTTTTCTCTCAAGCGATACACTTTTTCATCTAGTCAATTGAATAGGCCTACAGGGAACTTATGAGCTTTTCTCCACTTTGAAAACCATGATTTTCCGCAAGTATTTCTTTCAAAAACTCACTCAAATCTCACTGGGAAACAATGTGGTGGATGCTGCGGGTTCTTAGTTTCATGGTTTCATTGGAGAGATTCATTTGTTTCTTCATTTTTGCAGAAGAAGCCTGTTTGGAACAAAATGACTCTTTCTCCCTCTAGAAAACTGATTGGCAGGTAATATTTCCGCATTTGAGAGCTATGATTTCCAGGAGTTATTTAACAAAAACTAACTTAATTCTCATGGAAAAAATGTGCTACATGCTGCAGCTAAGAAGCTGCATAGTTGGTTTTCCTTCGAGAGATACATGTGCATCTTCAACACAGCTGAACCAGCCTATTTCCATCAAACCAAGTCTATACCTGCCTTGTAGCAACTGAAATGAACTTTCCCTTTCAAAAGCTACCTCAATGCTCACGGAAAGCCAATGCACTAGATGAAACAGATGGCTTTCTTTCAAGAGATACATTTGTTTTGCCAATGTAGCTGAATAGGCTTATTGGAACTAAAGGAGCCTTTCTCCATGTTGAAAACTGTGATTTCCAGGAAGTATTAAATAAAAAAAAGAACTCATTTCTCACATGGAAACAATGTGCTAGATGCTTGTCTTTCTAACTAGATGGTTTTCCTTTGAGAGATACATGTGTTTCAACAACTCAGTTCTATAGGCCTATTTGGAAGAAAGAGAGCCTATGTCCGCATTGAACAATCACGTGGCCGTAAGAATTCCTTTCAAATACTCATGCAATTCTAACAGGGATACAAAGTCTTGAAGCTCCAGCTTCTAACTCAAGCGATTTTCTTTTCAGAGATACTTTATTTTTGTCCACTCACCTGAATATGCCTCTTGGAAGCAAATTTTCCTTTCTCCTCCTTGAAAAACTAACGTTTTCAGGCAGTATTCCTTTCTACAACTGACACAATTCTTACAGAAAACAATTTGCTACATGCTCCTCATATTAACACAGATAGTTTTCTATCAAGCGATACATGTTTTTTGTCAACTCAATTGAATAGGCCTACTGGGAACTTAGGAGCTTTTCTTCACTTTGAAAATCAAGATTTTCAGGAAGTATTTCTTTCAAAAATTCACTCAAATCTCGTTGGGAAACAATGCCCTAGATGCTGCGGCTTCTTACTTTTACAGTTTTCGTTGGAGAGATACATTTGTTTCTTCATTTTTGCTGAAAAGCCTGTTTGGAACAAAACGACTCTTTCTCCCTGTAGAAAACTAAGACTTGCAGGTAGTTTTTCTGTGAACAACCAACTCAATTCTCCATGTAAAAATGTGGAGGAAGCTCCATGTACGAACTCAGATGGCTTTGTTTTGAGAGATACAGGTGTTTCTTCAACTTTGCTGATAAGGCTTATTGGTTACAAAATGAACCTTTCTTTCCTGTGAAAACTATGATCTGCAGGAATATTCCTATCTCTAACTAACTGAATTCTCCAAAGGAAACAATGTGCTAGCTGCTGCCGCTTCTAACTTGGATGGTTTTCTTTGAGAGATACATGGGTGATGTCAACTCGCTTAAGTAGGCCTCTTTGAAGAAAATGACCCTTGCATCACCTTGAAAATTCTACTATTTGGGAAATATGCCTTTCTAAAACAAATTCAATTGCAACAAGTAAACAATGTGCTAATGCTTCAGCTTCTAACCTAGAAGGTTTTCTGTGGTGGGACATATGTGTTTCTCACTCTGCTGAATATGCCTATTTGGGGCAAACAGAGCCACCCTCCCCTTTGAAATACCTATGTTGCAGGAAGCATTCCTCTGAAAAAATGACCGAATTCTCAAAAGGAAACAATGTACTAGAAGCTTCAGCTTCTAACACTGAGTGTTTTCTTTTGAGAGATATATGTGCTTGTTCAACATAGGAGAATAGGGTTATCTGGAACAAAATGTGCCTTTATCCACCTTGAAAACTATGATTTTCAGGAAGCATTCCTTTCAAAAACGCACTCCTTTCACACAGGGGAACAAGGTGCTGGAAAGTGTGGCTCCTCACACACATGGTTTTCGTTAGAGAGATCCATGCGATTCTTCAACTTTGCAAGTAGACCTATTGGAAAAAAATGAGCTTTTCGCCACCTTGAAATCTTTGCTTTCCGGGAAGGATTCCTGTCAAAATTTCACTCAATTCTCACAAGGAAACACGATGCTGCATGGTCCTCATTCTAACATAGATGGTTTTGTTTCAAGAGATACATGTGTTTCTTCAACTCAGCTTAATAGCCATATTTAGAGCAAACAGAGTCTATAAACACTTTGAAACACCTAAGTTGCAGGAATAATTCCTTTGAAGAACTAAGTCAATTCTCACAGGGAAACAAAGTGATCGAGGCTCCCCCTTTTAACCCAGATGGATTACTTTGGAGAGATACATGTGCTTCTTCACTGAATGGAATAAGCCTCTTTGGAACAAAATGAGGTTTTCAATAGCTTCAAAACTGTGATTTGCAGGAAGTATTATTTTCAAAAACCAACTCAATTCTCATGGGGACACAATGTGGTAGATGCTCCTGATTCCGACACATTTGGATTTTTTGGAGATACAAGTGTTTTATCAACGTAGCTGAAGAGGCATATTTGTAATAAAGAAAGCCTATCTCCATCTTGAAAAACCCTAATTGCAGGAAGTATTACTTTCCAAAACTAACACAGTTCTCACAGGTAAACAATAGGCAGCATGCTGCACCTTCTACCATACACGGCTTTCTTTGCAGAGATACATGTGTTTCTTCAACTCTGATGAATAGGCCTATTTGGAGCCAAGTGAACCAATCTCCACCTTGAAAAACCTACGTTGCCAAAAGTATTCCTCTGATAAACTAACCTGACTCTCAATGGGAAACTGTGCTTCATTCTCCTTCTTCTAAAATAAATGGTTTTCTTTCGAGAGATACATGTGTTTCTTCAACTGAGCTGAATAGGCCTGTAGAAGCAAGCAGAGCCTATCTCCACTTTGAAAACTAATTTGCAGGAAGTATTTCCTTCAAAAACTAACTCAATTCTCAGGGAAAAAAATGTGGTAGAGGCTGCAGCTTCTATCATAGAAGATTTTCGTGATAGATACATGTGTTTCTTCATGTTTGCTGCAGAGGCCTACTTAGAGCGAAGTGAGCCTATCTCCACCTTGAAGAGCCCAAGAGTCAGGAAGTATTCTGTTAAGAAAATACCACAATTCTCACAGGGAAACAATGTGGTAGATGCTCCTGCTTCTAACTCGGACGACTTTCTTTTGAAATATACATGTTTTTCTTCAACTCAGATGAATGGGCCTATCTGGATCAAACAGAGCCTCTCTCCACCATGAAAAACCTAAGGTGCAGGAAGTACTCCTTTCAAAAACTGATGCAGTTCCCACAGGGAAACCAGTTGGTGGATGGTCCTCCTTTTGACACAGATGGTTTTCCTTTGAGAGATATTTGTGTTTCCTCAACATAGCTTTATAGGCCTATTTAGAACTAATTGACATTTCTCCACCTTGAAACTTTGATTTGCTTTAAATACTCCTTTCAAAAACTAACTGAATTCACCCTCGGAGACAGTGTGCTCAATGCTGCAGCTTCAACATGATGGTGTTCTTTGGAGAGATCCATGTGTATCTTGAGTTAAGCTGCAGAGCCTGTTTAGATCAAACACAGCCAGTCTTCATCTTGAAAAAATAAAGCTGCAGGAAGTCTTCCTTCTCAATACAAACTCAGTAATCAAAGGGAAACAATGTGCTACAAGCAGCAGCTCCTTGAACAGATGGTTTTCTTTCGAGAGATTTATGTTTTCCTTCAACTTAGCCTTAGCGGTGTAGTAGGAAACAAATGGGCATTTCTCCACCTTGAAAACTGTGATTTCCAGGAAGTATTTCTGTCAGAAACTCACTCAATTCTCACAGGGAAACAATGCACAAGATGCGGCATTTCTAACAGAGATGGTTTTCTTTTGAGAGGCTTCTGCGTTTCCTCAGCGGAGGTGAATAGGCTGATTTGGAGTAAAGAGAGCCTATCTCCACCTTGAAAACTATGATTTCCAGGAGTTATTAAACAAAAACTAACTTCATTCTCATGGAAAAAATGTGCTAGATGCTGCCGTTTCTGACATTGCTCGTTTTCCTTTGAGAGATACTTGTGCTTCTTCAATACAGCTGAATCGGCCTATTTCGATCAAACTGAGTCTATCTCTGTCTTGTAGCACCTGAAATGAAGTTTCCCTTCAAAAGCTAGCTCAATTGTCACGGGGAGCCAACACACTAGATTCTCCTGTTTCTTACACAGATGGTTTTCTTTCAAGAGATACATTTGTTTTTTCTACTTTGCTGAATAGGTCTATTGGAACTAAAAGAGCCTTTCTCCACGTTGAAATCTAGGATTTCCAGGAAGGAGTAAATAAAAAAACTAACCCCTTCTCACATGAAAGCAATGTGCCAGATGCTCCTGTTTCTAAGTAGATGGTTTTCCATTGAGAGATACATGTGTTTCATCAAGTCAGTTGCATAGGCCCATTTGGAACCAAGAGAGCCTATCACCACATTGAGAGATCCACATGGCACTAAGTATTCCTTTCAAAAAGGAACTCAATTCTCACAGGGATACAAATTCTAGAAGCTCCAGATTGTAACTCACATGATTTGCTTTTCAGACATACTTTATTTTTGTCTACCAACTGAATATGCCTCTTGGAACCAAATTTTTCTTTCTCCTCCTTGAAAGCTATGGTTTGAAAGATGTATGCCTTTCGAAAACAAACACAATTCTTACAGGGAAACAATGTGCTGGATGCTCCTGCTATTAACATGGACAGTTTTCTCTCAAGCGATACACTTTTTCATCTAGTCAATTGAATAGGCCTACAGGGAACTTATGAGCTTTTCTCCACTTTGAAAACCATGATTTTCCGCAAGTATTTCTTTCAAAAACTCACTCAAATCTCACTGGGAAACAATGTGGTGGATGCTGCGGCTTCTTAGTTTCATGGTTTCATTGGAGAGATTCATTTGTTTCTTCATTTTTGCAGAAGAAGCCTGTTTGGAACAAAATGACTCTTTCTCCCTCTAGAAAACTGATTGGCAGGTAATATTTCCGCATTTGAGAGCTATGATTTCCAGGAGTTATTTAACAAAAACTAACTTAATTCTCATGGAAAAAATGTGCTACATGCTGCAGCTTAGAAGCTGCATAGTTGGTTTTCCTTCGAGAGATACATGTGCATCTTCAACACAGCTGAACCAGCCTATTTCCATCAAACCAAGTCTATACCTGCCTTCTAGCAACTGAAATGAACTTTCCCTTTCAAAAGCTACCTCAATGCTCACGGAAAGCCAATGCACTAGATGAAACAGATGGCTTTCTTTCAAGAGATACATTTGTTTTGCCAATGTAGCTGAATAGGCTTATTGGAACTAAAGGAGCCTTTCTCCATGTTGAAAACTGTGATTTCCAGGAAGTATTAAATAAAAAAAAGAACTCATTTCTCACATGGAAACAATGTGCTAGATGCTTGTCTTTCTAACTAGATGGTTTTCCTTTGAGAGATACATGTGTTTCATCAACTCAGTTCTATACGCCTATTTGGAAGAAAGAGAGCCTATGTCCGCATTGAACAATCACGTGGCCGTAACAAATACTCATGCAATTCTAACAGGGATACAAAGTCTTGAAGCTCCAGCTTCTAACTCAAGCGATTTTCTTTTCAGAGATACTTTATTTTTGTCCACTCACCTGAATATGCCTCTTGGAAGCAAATTTTCCTTTCTCCTCCTTGAAAAACTAACGTTTTCAGGCAGTATTCCTTTCTACAACTGACACAATTCTTACAGAAAACAATTTGCTACATGCTCCTCATATTAACACAGATAGTTTTCTATCAAGTGATACATGTTTTTTGTCAACTCAATTGAATAGGCCTACTGGGAACTTAGGAGCTTTTCTTCACTTTGAAAATCAAGATTTTCAGGAAGTATTTCTTTCAAAAATTCACTCAAATCTCGTTGGGAAACAATGCCCTAGATGCTGCGGCTTCTTACTTTTACAGTTTTCGTTGGAGAGATACATTTGTTTCTTCATTTTTGCTGAAAAGCCTGTTTGGAACAAAACGACTCTTTCTCCCTCTAGAAAACTAAGACTTGCAGGTAGTTTTTCTGTGAACAACCAACTCAATTCTCCATGTAAAAATGTGCAGGAAGCTCCATGTACGAACTCAGATGGCTTTGTTTTGAGAGATACAGGTGTTTCTTCAACTTTGCTGATAAGGCTTATTGGTTACAAAATGAACCTTTCTTTCCTGTGAAAACTATCATCTGCAGGAATATTCCTATCTCTAACTAACTGAATTCTCCAAAGGAAACAATGTGCTAGCTGCTGCTGCTTCTAACTTGGATGGTTTTCTTTGAGAGATACATGGGTGATGTCAACTCACTTAAGTAGGCCTCTTTGAACAAAATGACCCTTGCATCACCTTGAAAATTCTACTATTTGGGAAATATGCCTTTCTAAAACAAATTCAATTGCAACAAGTAAACAATGTGCTAATGCTTCAGCTTCTAACCTAGAAGGTTTTCTGTGGTGGGACACATGTGTTTTTCACTCTGCTGAATAAGCCTATTTGGGGCAAACAGAGCCACCCTCCCCTTTGAAATACCTATGTTGCAGGAAGCATTCCTCTGAAAAAATGACAGAATTCTCAAAAGGAAACAATGTACTAGAAGCTTCAGCTTCTAACACTGAATGTTTTCTTTTGAGAGATATATGTGCTTGTTCAACATAGGAGAATAGGGTTATCTGGAACAAAATGTGCCTTTACCCACCTTGAAAACTATGATTTTCAGGAAGCATTCCTTTCAAAAACGCACTCCTTCCACACAGGGGAACAAGGTGCTGGAAAGTGTGGCTCCTCACACACATGGTTTTCGTTAGAGAGATCCATGCGATTCTTCAACTTTGCAAGTAGACCTATTGGAAAAAAATGAGCTTTTCTCCACCTTGAAATCTTTGCTTTCCGGGAAGGATTCCTGTCAAAATTTCACTGAATTCTCACAAGGAAACACGATGCTGCATGGTCCTCATTCTAACATAGATGGTTTTGTTTCAAGAGATACATGTGTTTCTTCAACTCAGCTTAATAGCCATATTTAGAGCAAACAGAGTCTATAAACACTTTGAAACACCTAAGTTGCAGGAATAATTCCTTTGAAGAACTAAGTCAATTCTCACAGGGAAACAAAGTGATCGAGGCTCCCCCTTTTAACCCAGATGGATTACTTTGGAGAGATACATGTGCTTCTTCACTGAATGGAATAAGCCTCTTTGGAACAAAATGAGGTTTTCAATAGCTTCAAAACTGTGATTTGCAGGAAGTATTATTTTCAAAAACCAACTCAATTCTCATGGGGACACAATGTGGTAGATGCTCCTGATTCCGACACATTTGGATTTTTTGGAGATACAAGTGTTTTATCAACGTAGCTGAAGAGGCATATTTGTAATAAAGAAAGCCTATCTCCATCTTGAAAAACCCTAATTGCAGGAAGTATTACTTTCCAAAACTAACACAGTTCTCACAGGTAAACAATAGGCAGCATGCTGCACCTTCTACCATACACGGCTTTCTTTGCAGAGATACATGTGTTTCTTCAACTCTGATGAATAGGCCTATTTGGAGCCAAGTGAACCAATCTCCACCTTGAAAAACCTACGTTGCCAAAAGTATTCCTCTGATAAACTAACCTGACTCTCAATGGGAAACTGTGCTTCATTCTCCTTCTTCTAAAATAAATGGTTTTCTTTCGAGAGATACATGTGTTTCTTCAACTGAGCTGAATAGGCCTGTAGAAGCAAGCAGAGCCTATCTCCACTTTGAAAACTAATTTGCAGGAAGTATTTCCTTCAAAAACTAACTCAATTCTCAGGGAAAAAAATGTGGTAGAGGCTGCAGCTTCTATCATAGAAGATTTTGGTGATAGATACATGTGTTTCTTCATGTTTGCTGCAGAGGCCTACTTAGAGCGAAGTGAGCCTATCTCCACCTTGAAGAGCCCAAGAGTCAGGAAGTATTCTGTTAAGAAAATACCACAATTCTCACAGGGAAACAATGTGGTAGATGCTCCTGCTTCTAACTCGGACGACTTTCTTTTGAAATATACATGTTTTTCTTCAACTCAGATGAATGGGCCTATCTGGATCAAACAGAGCCTCTCTCCACCATGAAAAACCTAAGGTGCAGGAAGTACTCCTTTCAAAAACTGATGCAGTTCCCACAGGGAAACCAGTTGGTGGATGGTCCTCCTTTTGACACAGATGGTTTTCCTTTGAGAGATATTTGTGTTTCCTCAACATAGCTTTATAGGCCTATTTAGAACTAATTGACATTTCTCCACCTTGAAACTTTGATTTGCTTTAAATACTCCTTTCAAAAACTAACTGAATTCACCCTCAGAGACAGTGTGCTCAATGCTGCAGCTTCAACATGATGGTGTTCTTTGGAGAGATCCATGTGTATCTTGAGTTAAGCTGCAGAGCCTGTTTAGATCAAACACAGCCAGTCTTCATCTTGAAAAAATAAAGCTGCAGGAAGTCTTCCTTCCCAATACAAACTCAGTAATCAAAGGGAAACAATGTGCTACAAGCAGCAGCTCCTTGAACAGATGGTTTTCTTTCGAGAGATTTATGTTTTCCTTCAACTTAGCCTTAGCGGTGTAGTAGGAAACAAATGGGCATTTCTCCACCTTGAAAACTGTGATTTCCAGGAAGTATTTCTGTCAGAAACTCACTCAATTCTCACAGGGAAACAATGCACAAGATGCGGCATTTCTAACAGAGATGGTTTTCTTTTGAGAGGCTTCTGCGTTTCCTCAGCGGAGGTGAATAGGCTGATTTGGAGTAAAGAGAGCCTATCTCCACCTTGAAAACTATGATTTCCAGGAGTTATTAAACAAAAACTAACTTCATTCTCATGGAAAAAATGTGCTAGATGCTGCCGTTTCTGACATTGCTCGTTTTCCTTTGAGAGATACTTGTGCTTCTTCAATACAGCTGAATCGGCCTATTTCGATCAAACTGAGTCTATCTCTGTCTTGTAGCAACTGAAATGAAGTTTCCCTTCAAAAGCTAGCTCAATTGTCACGGGGAGCCAACACACTAGATTCTCCTGTTTCTTACACAGATGGTTTTCTTTCAAGAGATACATTTGTTTTTTCTACTTTGCTGAATAGGTCTAGTGGAACTAAAAGAGCCTTTCTCCACGTTGAAATCTAGGATTTCCAGGAAGGAGTAAATAAAAAAACTAACCCCTTCTCACATGAAAGCAATGTGCCAGATGCTCCTGTTTCTAAGTAGATGGTTTTCCATTGAGAGATACATGTGTTTCATCAAGTCAGTTGCATAGGCCCATTTGGAACCAAGAGAGCCTATCACCACATTGAGAGATCCACATGGCACTAAGTATTCCTTTCAAAAAGGAACTCAATTCTCACAGGGATACAAATTCTAGAAGCTCCAGATTGTAACTCACATGATTTGCTTTTCAGACATACTTTATTTTTGTCTACCAACTGAATATGCCTCTTGGAACCAAATTTTTCTTTCTCCTCCTTGAAAGCTATGGTTTGAAAGATGTATGCCTTTCGAAAACAAACACAATTCTTACAGGGAAACAATGTGCTGGATGCTCCTGCCATTAACATGGACAGTTTTCTCTCAAGCGATACACTTTTTCATCTAGTCAATTGAATAGGCCTACAGGGAACTTATGAGCTTTTCTCCACTTTGAAAACCATGATTTTCCGCAAGTATTTCTTTCAAAAACTCACTCAAATCTCACTGGGAAACAATGTGGTGGATGCTGCGGCTTCTTAGTTTCATGGTTTCATTGGAGAGATTCATTTGTTTCTTCATTTTTGCAGAAGAAGCCTGTTTGGAACAAAATGACTCTTTCTCCCTCTAGAAAACTGATTGGCAGGTAATATTTCCGCATTTGAGAGCTATGATTTCCAGGAGTTATTTAACAAAAACTAACTTAATTCTCATGGAAAAAATGTGCTACATGCTGCAGCTTAGAAGCTGCATAGTTGGTTTTCCTTCGAGAGATACATGTGCATCTTCAACACAGCTGAACCAGCCTATTTCCATCAAACCAAGTCTATACCTGCCTTCTAGCAACTGAAATGAACTTTCCCTTTCAAAAGCTACCTCAATGCTCACGGAAAGCCAATGCACTAGATGAAACAGATGGCTTTCTTTCAAGAGATACATTTGTTTTGCCAATGTAGCTGAATAGGCTTATTGGAACTAAAGGAGCCTTTCTCCATGTTGAAAACTGTGATTTCCAGGAAGTATTAAATAAAAAAAAGAACTCATTTCTCACATGGAAACAATGTGCTAGATGCTTGTCTTTCTAACTAGATGGTTTTCCTTTGAGAGATACATGTGTTTCATCAACTCAGTTCTATACGCCTATTTGGAAGAAAGAGAGCCTATGTCCGCATTGAACAATCACGTGGCCGTAACAAATACTCATGCAATTCTAACAGGGATACAAAGTCTTGAAGCTCCAGCTTCTAACTCAAGCGATTTTCTTTTCAGAGATACTTTATTTTTGTCCACTCACCTGAATATGCCTCTTGGAAGCAAATTTTCCTTTCTCCTCCTTGAAAAACTAACGTTTTCAGGCAGTATTCCTTTCTACAACTGACACAATTCTTACAGAAAACAATTTGCTACATGCTCCTCATATTAACACAGATAGTTTTCTATCAAGTGATACATGTTTTTTGTCAACTCAATTGAATAGGCCTACTGGGAACTTAGGAGCTTTTCTTCACTTTGAAAATCAAGATTTTCAGGAAGTATTTCTTTCAAAAATTCACTCAAATCTCGTTGGGAAACAATGCCCTAGATGCTGCGGCTTCTTACTTTTACAGTTTTCGTTGGAGAGATACATTTGTTTCTTCATTTTTGCTGAAAAGCCTGTTTGGAACAAAACGACTCTTTCTCCCTGTAGAAAACTAAGACTTGCAGGTAGTTTTTCTGTGAACAACCAACTCAATTCTCCATGTAAAAATGTGCAGGAAGCTCCATGTACGAACTCAGATGGCTTTGTTTTGAGAGATACAGGTGTTTCTTCAACTTTGCTGATAAGGCTTATTGGTTACAAAATGAACCTTTCTTTCCTGTGAAAACTATCATCTGCAGGAATATTCCGATCTGTAACTAACTGAATTCTCCAAAGGAAACAATGTGCTAGCTGCAGCCGCTTCTAACTTGGATGGTTTTCTTTGAGAGATACATGGGTGATGTCAACTCGCTTAAGTAGGCCTCTGAACAAAATGACCCTTGCATCACCTTGAAAATTCTACTGTTTGGGAAATATGCCTTTCTAAAACAAATTCAATTGCAACAAGTAAACAATGTGCTAATGCTTCAGCTTCTAAACTAGAAGGTTTCCTGTGGTTGGACACATGTGTTTCTCACTCTCCTGAATATGCCTATTTGGGGCAAACAGAGCCACCCTCCCCTTTGAAATACCTATGTTGCAGGAAGCATTCCTCTGAAAAAATGACAGAATTCTCAAAAGGAAACAATGTACTAGAAGCTTCAGCTTCTAACACTGAATGTTTTCTTTTGAGAGATATATGTGCTTGTTCAACATAGGAGAATAGGGTTATCTGGAACAAAATGTGCCTTTATCCACCTTGAAAACTATGATTTTCAGGAAGCATTCCTTTCAAAAACGAACTCCTTTCACACAGGGGAACAAGGTGCTGGAAAGTGTGGCTCCTCACACACATGGTTTTCGTTAGAGAGATCCATGCGATTCTTCAACTTTGCAAGTAGACCTATTGGAAAAAAATGAGCTTTTCTCCACCTTGAAATCTTTGCTTTCCGGGAAGGATTCCTGTCAAAATTTCACTCAATTCTCACAAGGAAACACGATGCTGCATGGTCCTCATTCTAACATAGATGGTTTTGTTTCAAGAGATACATGTGTTTCTTCAACTCAGCTTAATAGCCATATTTAGAGCAAACAGAGTCTATAAACACTTTGAAACACCTAAGTTGCAGGAATAATTCCTTTGAAGAACTAAGTCAATCCTCACAGGGAAACAAAGTGATCGAGGTTCCCCCTTTTAACCCAGATGGATTACTTTGGAGAGATACATGTGCTTCTTCAACTGAATGGAATAAGCCTCTTTGGAACAAAATGAGGTTTTCAATAGCTTCAAAACTGTGATTTGCAGGAAGTATTATTTTCAAAAACCAACTCAATTCTCATGGGGACACAATGTGGTAGATGCTCCTGATTCTGACACATTTGGATTTTTTGGAGATACAAGTGTTTTATCAACGTAGCTGAAGAGGCATATTTGTAATAAAGAAAGCCTATCTCCATCTTGAAAAACCCTAATTGCAGGAAGTATTACTTTCCAAAACTAACACTCTTCTCACAGGTAAACAATAGGCAGCATGCTGCAACTTCTAAAATACACGGTTTTCTTTGCAGAGATACATGTGTTTCTTCAACTCTGATGAATAGGCCTATTTGGAGCCAAGTGAACCAATCTCCACCTTGAAAAACCTACGTTGCCAAAAGTATTCCTCTGATAAACTAACCTGACTCTCAATGGGAAACTGTGCTTCATTCTCCTTCTTCTAAAATAAATTTTTTTCTTTCGAGAGATACATGTGTTTCTTCAACTGAGCTGAATAGGCCTGTAGAAGCAAGCAGAGCCTATCTCCACTTTGAAAACTAATTTGCAGGAAGTATTTCCTTCAAAAACTTACTCAATTCTCAGGGAAAAAATGTGGTAGAGGCTGCAGCTTCTATCATAGAAGATTTTGGTGATAGATACATGTGTTTCTTCATGTTTGCTGCAGAGGCCTATTTAGAGCAAAGTGAGCCTGTCTCCACCTTGAAGAGCCTAAGAGTCAGGAAGTATTCTGTTCAGAAAATACCACAATTCTCACAGGTAAACAATGCGGTAGATGCTCCTGCTTCTAACTCGGACGACTTTCTTTTGAAATATACATGTTTTTCTTCAACTCAGATGAATAGGCCTATTTGGATCAAACAGAGCCTCTCTCCACCATGAAACACCTAAGCCGCAGGAAGTATTCCTTTCAAAAACTGATGCCGTTCCCACAGGGAAACCAGTTGGTAGATGGTCCTCCTTTTAACACAGATGGTTTTCCGTTGAGAGATATTTGTGTTTCCTCAACATAGCTTTATAGGCCTATTTAGAACTAATTGACATTTCTCCACCTTGAAACTTTGATTTGCTTTAAATACTCCTTTCAAAAACTAACTGAATTCAGCCTCGGAGACAATGTGCTCAATGCTGCAGCTTCAACATGGATGGTTTTCTTTGGAGAGATCCATGAGTATCTTGAGTGAAGCTGCAGAGCCTGTTTAGATCAAACACAGCCGGTCTTCATCTTGAAACAATAAAGCTGCAGGAAGTCTTCCTTCTCAATACAAACTTAGTCCTCAAAGGGAAACAATGTGCTACAAGCAGCAGCTCCTTGAACAGATGGTTTTCTTTCGAGAGATTTATGTTTTCCTTCAACTTAGCCTTAGCGGTGTAGTAGGAAACAAATGGGCATTTCTCCACCTTGAAAACTGTGATTTCCAGGAAGTATTTCTTTCAGAAACTCACTCAGTTCTCACAGGGAAACAATGCACTAGATGCGGCATTTCTAACAGAGATGGTTTTCTTTTGAGTGGCTTCTGCGTTTCCTCAGCGGAGTTGAATAGGCTGATTTGCAGTAAAGAGAGCCTATCTCCACCTTGAAAACTATGATTTCCAGGAGTTATTAAACAAAAACTAACTTCATTCTCATGGAAAAAATGTGCTAGATGCTGCCGTTTCTGACATTGCTCGTTTTCCTTTGAGAGATACTTGTGCTTCTTCAATACAGCTGAATCGGCCTATTTCGATCAAACTGAGTCTATCTCTGTCTTGTAGCAACTGAAATGAAGTTTCCCTTCAAAAGCTAGCTCAATTGTCACGGGGAGCCAACACACTAGATTCTCCTGTTTCTTACACAGATGGTTTTCTTTCAAGAGATACATTTGTTTTTTCTACGTAGCTGAATAGGTCTATTGGAACTAAAAGAGCCTTTCTCCACGTTGAAATCTAGGATTTCCAGGAAGGAGTAAATAAAAAAACTAACTCATTCTCACATGAAAGCAATGTGCTAGATGCTCCTGTTTCTAAGTAGATGGTTTTCCTTTGAGAGATACATGTGTTTCATCAACTCAGTTCTATAGGCCTATTTGGAAGAAAGAGAGCCTATGTCCGCATTGAAAAATCACGTGGCAGTAAGAATTCCTTTCAAATACTCATGCAATGCTAACAGGGATACAAAGTCTTGAAGCTCCAGCTTCTAACTCAAGCGATTTTCTTTTCAGAGATACTTTATTTTTGTCCACTCACCTGAATATGCCTCTTGGAACCAAATTTTCCTTTCTCCTCCTTGAAAAACTAACGTTTTCAGGCAGTATTCCTTTCTACAACTGACACAATTCTTACAGAAAACAATTTGCTACATGCTCCTCATATTAACACAGATAGTTTTCTATCAAGCGATACATGTTTTTTGTCAACTCAATTGAATAGGCCTACTGGGAACTTAGGAGCTTTTCTTCACTTTGAAAATCAAGATTTTCAGGAAGTATTTCTTTCAAAAATTCACTCAAATCTCGTTGGGAAACAATGCCCTAGATGCTGCGGCTTCTTACTTTTACAGTTTTCGTTGGAGAGATACATTTGTTTCTTCATTTTTGCTGAAAAGCCTGTTTGGAACAAAACGACTCTTTCTCCCTGTAGAAAACTAAGACTTGCAGGTAGTTTTTCTGTGAACAACCAACTCAATTCTCCATGTAAAAATGTGCAGGAAGCTCCATGTACGAACTCAGATGGCTTTGTTTTGAGAGATACAGGTGTTTCTTCAACTTTGCTGATAAGGCTTATTGGTTACAAAATGAACCTTTCTTTCCTGTGAAAACTATCATCTGCAGGAATATTCCGATCTCTAACTAACTGAATTCTCCAAAGGAAACAATGTGCTAGCTGCTGCTGCTTCTAACTTGGATGGTTTTCTTTGAGAGATACATGGGTGATGTCAACTCGCTTAAGTAGGCCTCTTTGAACAAAATGACCCTTGCATCACCTTGAAAATTCTACTATTTGGGAAATATGCCTTTCTAAAACAAATTCAATTGCAACAAGTAAACAATGTGCTAATGCTTCAGCTTCTAACCTAGAAGGTTTTCTGTGGTGGGACACATGTGTTTCTCACTCTGCTGAATATGCCTATTTGGGGCAAACAGAGCCACCCTCCCCTTTGAAATACCTATGTTGCAGGAAGCATTCCTCTGAAAAAATGACCGAATTTTCAAAAGGAAACAATGTACTAGAAGCTTCAGCTTCTAACACTGAGTGTTTTCTTTTGAGAGATATATGTGCTTGTTCAACATAGGAGAATAGGGTTATCTGGAACAAAATGTGCCTTTATCCACCTTGAAAACTATGATTTTCAGGAAGCATTCCTTTCAAAAACGCACTCCTTTCACACAGGGGAACAAGGTGCTGGAAAGTGTGGCTCCTCACACACATGGTTTTCGTTAGAGAGATCCATGCGATTCTTCAACTTTGCAAGTAGACCTATTGGAAAAAAATGAGCTTTTCGCCACCTTGAAATCTTTGCTTTCCGGGAAGGATTCCTGTCAAAATTTCACTGAATTCTCACAAGGAAACACGATGCTGCATGGTCCTCATTCTAACATAGATGGTTTTGTTTCAAGAGATACATGTGTTTCTTCAACTCAGCTTAATAGCCATATTTAGAGCAAACAGAGTCTATAAACACTTTGAAACACCTAAGTTGCAGGAATAATTCCTTTGAAGAACTAAGTCAATTCTCACAGGGAAACAAAGTGATCGAGGCTCCCCCTTTTAACCCAGATGGATTACTTTGGAGAGATACATGTGCTTCTTCACTGAATGGAATAAGCCTCTTTGGAACAAAATGAGGTTTTCAATAGCTTCAAAACTGTGATTTGCAGGAAGTATTATTTTCAAAAACCAACTCAATTCTCATGGGGACACAATGTGGTAGATGCTCCTGATTCCGACACATTTGGATTTTTGGAGATACAAGTGTTTTATCATCGTAGCTGAAGAGGCATATTTGTAATAAAGAAAGCCTATCTCCATCTTGAAAAACCCTAATTGCAGGAAGTATTACTTTCCAAAACTAACACAGTTCTCACAGGTAAACAATAGGCAGCATGCTGCACCTTCTACCATACACGGCTTTCTTTGCAGAGATACATGTGTTTCTTCAACTCTGATGAATAGGCCTATTTGGAGCCAAGTGAACCAATCTCCACCTTGAAAAACCTACGTTGCCAAAAGTATTCCTCTGATAAACTAACCTGACTCTCAATGGGAAACTGTGCTTCATTCTCCTTCTTCTAAAATAAATGGTTTTCTTTCGAGAGATACATGTGTTTCTTCAACTGAGCTGAATAGGCCTGTAGAAGCAAGCAGAGCCTATCTTCACTTTGAAAACTAATTTGCAGGAAGTATTTCCTTCAAAAACTAACTCAATTCTCAGGGAAAAAAATGTGGTAGAGGCTGCAGCTTCTATCATAGAAGATTTTGGTGATAGATACATGTGTTTCTTCATGTTTGCTGCAGAGGCCTACTTAGAGCGAAGTGAGCCTATCTCCACCTTGAAGAGCCCAAGAGTCAGGAAGTATTCTGTTAAGAAAATACCACAATTCTCACAGGGAAACAATGTGGTAGATGCTCCTGCTTCTAACTCGGACGACTTTCTTTTGAAATATACATGTTTTTCTTCAACTCAGATGAATGGGCCTATCTGGATCAAACAGAGCCTCTCTCCACCATGAAACACCTAAGCCTCAGGAAGGATTCCTTTCAAAAAGTGATGCTGTTCCCACAGGGAAACCAGTTGGTAGATGGTCCTCCTTTTAACACAGATGGTTTTCCTTTGAGAGATATTTGTGTTTCCTCAACATAGCTTTATAGGCCTATTTAGAACTAATTGACATTTCTCCACCTTGAAACTTTGATTTGCTTTAAATACTCCTTTCAAAAACTAACTGAATTCACCCTCGGAGACAATGTGCTCAATGCTGCAGCTTCAACGTGGATGGTTTTCTTTGGAGAGATCCATGTGTTTCTTGAGTGAAGCTGCAGAGCCTGTTTAGATCAAACACAGCCGGTCTTCATCTTGAAACAATAAAGCTGCAGGAAGTCTTCCTTCTTAATACAAACTTAGTCCTCAAAGGGAAACAATGTGCTACAAGCAGCAGCTCCTTGAACAGATCGTTTTCTTTCGAGAGATTTATGTTTTCCTTCAACTTAGCCTTAGCGGTGTAGTAGGAAACAAATGGGCGTTTCCCCACCTTGAAAACTGTGATTTCCAGGAAGTATTTCTTTCAGAAACTCACTCAGTTCTCACAGGGAAACAATGCACTAGATGCGGCATTTCTAACAGAGATGGTTTTCTTTTGAGAGGCTTCTGCGTTTCCTCAGCGGAGTTGAATAGGCTGATTTGCAGTAAAGAGAGCCTATCTCCACCTTGAAAACTATGATTTCCAGGAGTTATTAAACAAAAACTAACTTCATTCTCATGGAAAAAATGTGCTAGATGCTGCCCTTTCTGACATTGCTCGTTTTCCTTTGAGAGATACTTGTGCTTCTTCAATACAGCTGAATTGGCCTATTTCGATCAAACTGAGTCTATCTCTGTCTTGTAGCAACTGAAATGAAGTTTCCCTTCAAAAGGTAGCTCAATTCTCACGGGGAGCCAACACACTAGATTCTCCTGTTTCTTACACAGATGGTTTTCTTTCAAGAGATACATTTGTTTTTTCTACGTAGCTGAATAGGTCTATTGGAACTAAAAGAGCCTTTCTCCACGTTGAAATCTATGATTTCCAGGAAGGAGTAAATAAAAAAACTAACTCATTCTCACATGAAAGCAATGTGCTAGATGCTCCTGTTTCTAAGTAGATGGTTTTCCTTTGAGAGATACATGTGTTTCATCAAGTCAGTTGCATAGGCCTATTTGGAACCAAGAGAGCCTATCACCACATTGAGAGATCCACATGGCACTAAGTATTCCTTTCAAAAAGGAACTCAATTCTCACAGGGATACAAATTCTAGAAGCTCCAGAGTGTAACTCACATGATTTGCTTTTCAGACATACTTTATTTTTGTCTACCAACTGAATATGCCTCTTGGAACCAAATTTTTCTTTCTCCTCCTTGAAAACTATGGTTTGAAAGATGTATGCCTTTCGAAAACAAACACAATTCTTACAGGGAAACAATGTGCTGGATGCTCCTGCCATTAACATGGACAGTTTTCTCTCAAGCGATACACTTTTTCATCTAGTCAATTGAATAGGCCTACAGGGAACTTATGAGCTTTCCTCCACTTTGAAAACCATGATTTTCCGCAAGTATTTCTTTCAAAAACTCACTCAAATCTCACTGGGAAACAATGTGGTGGATGCTGCGGCTTCTTACTTTCATGGTTTCATTGGAGAGATTCATTTGTTTCTTCATTTTTGCAGAAGAAGCCTGTTTGGAACAAAATGACTCTTTCTCCCTCTAGAAAACTGATTGGCAGGTAATATTTCTGCATTCGACAGCTATGATTTCCAGGAGTTATTTAACAAAAACTAACTTAATTCTCATGGAAAAAATGTGCTACATGCTGCAGCTTCTAACATAGTTGGTTTTCCTTCGAGAGATACATGTGCGTCTTCAACACAGCTGAACCAGCCTATTTCGATCAAACCAAGTCTATACCTGCCTTGTAGCAACTGAAATGAACTTTCCCTTTCAAAAGCTACCTCAATGCTCACGGGAAGCCAATGCACTAGATGAAACAGATGGCTTTCTTTCAAGAGATACATTTGTTTTTCCAATGTAGCTGAATAGGCTTATTGGAACTAAAGGAGCCTTTCTCCATGTTGAAAACTGTGATTTCCAGGAAGTATTAAATAAAAAAACGAACTCATTTCTCACATGGAAACAATGTGCTAGATGCTTCTCTTTCTAACTAGATGGTTTTCCTTTGAGAGATACATGTGTTTCATCAACTCAGTTCTATAGGCCTATTTGGAAGAAAGAGAGCCTATGTCCGCATTGAAAAATCACGTGGCAGTAAGAATTCCTTTCAAATACACATGCAATGCTAACAGGGATACAAAGTCTTGAAGCTCCAGCTTCTAACTCAAGCGATTTTCTTTTCAGAGATACTTTATTTTTGTCCACTCACCTGAATATGCCTCTTGGAACCAAATTTTCCTTTCTCCTCCTTGAAAAACTAACGTTTTCAGGCAGTATTCCTTTCTACAACCGACACAATACTTACAGAAAACAATTTGCTACATGCTCCTCATATTAACACAGATAGTTTTCTATCAAGCGATACATGCTTTTTGTCAACTCAATTGAATAGGCCTACTGGGAACTTAGGAGCTTTTCTTCACTTTGAAAATCAAGATTTTCAGGAAGTATTTCTTTCAAAAATTCACTCAAATCTCGTTGGGAAACAATGCCCTCGATGCTGCGGCTTCTTACTTTTACAGTTTTCGTTGGAGAGATACATTTGTTTCTTCATTTTTGCTGAAAAGCCTGTTTGGAACAAAACGACTCTTTCTCCCTCTAGAAAACTAAGACTTGCAGGTAGTTTTTCTGTGAACAACCAACTCAATTCTCCATGTAAGAATGTGCAGGAAGCTCCATGTACGAACTCAGATGGCTTTGTTTTGAGAGATACAGGTGTTTCTTCAACTTTGCTGATAAGGCTTATTGGTTACAAAATGAACCTTTCTTTCCTGTGAAATCTATCATCTGCAGGAATATTCCGATCTCTAACTAACTGAATTCTCCAAAGGACACAATGTGCTAGCTGCAGCCGCTTCTAACTTGGATGGTTTTCTTTGAGAGATACATGGGTGATGTCAACTCGCTTAAGTAGGCCTCTGAACAAAATGACCCTTGCATCACCTTGAAAATTCTACTATTTGGGAAATATGCCTTTCTAAAACAAATTCAATTGCAACAAGTAAACAATGTGCTAATGCTTCAGCTTCTAACCTAGAAGGTTTCCTGTGGTGGGACACATGTGTTTCTCACTCTCCTGAATATGCCTATTTGGGGCAAACAGAGCCACCCTCCCCTTTGAAATACCTATGTTGCAGGAAGCATTCCTCTGAAAAAATGACAGAATTCTCAAAAGGAAACAATGTACTAGAAGCTTCAGCTTCTAACACTGAATGTTTTCTTTTGAGAGATATATGTGCTTGTTCAACATAGGAGAATAGGGTTATCTGGAACAAAATGTGCCTTTACCCACCTTGAAAACTATGATTTTCAGGAAGCATTCCTTTCAAAAACGCACTCCTTTCACACAGGGGAACAAGGTGCTGGAAAGTGTGGCTCCTCACACACATGGTTTTCGTTAGAGAGATCCATGCGATTCTTCAACTTTGCAAGTAGACCTATTGGAAAAAAATGAGCTTTTCTCCACCTTGAAATCTTTGCTTTCTGGAAAGGATTCCTATCAAAATTTGACTCAGTTCTCACAAGGAAACACTATGCTGCATGGTCCTCATTCTAACATAGATGGTTTTGTTTCAAGAGATACATGTGTTTCTTCAACTCAGCTTAATAGCCATATTTAGAGCAAACAGAGTCTATAAACACTTTGAAACACCTAAGTTGCAGGAATAATTCCTTTGAAGAACTAAGTCAATTCTCACAGGGAAACAAAGTGATCGAGGCTCCCCCTTTTAACCCAGATGGATTACTTTGGAGAGATACATGTGCTTCTTCAACTGAATGGAATAAGCCTCTTTGGAACAAAATGAGGTTTTCAATACCTTAAAAACTGTGATTTGCAGGAAGTATTGTTTTCAAAAACCAACTCAATTCTCATGGGGACTCAATGTGGTAGATGCTCCTGATTCTGAAACATTTGGATTTTTTGGAGATAGAAGTGTTTTATCAATGTAGCTGAAGAGGCATATTTGTAATAAAGAAAGCCTATCTCCATCTTGAAAAACCCTAATTGCAGGAAGTATTACTTTCCAAAACTAACACAGTTCTCACAGGTAAACAATAGGCAGCATGCTGCACCTTCTACCATACACGGCTTTCTTTGCAGAGATACATGTGTTTCTTCAACTCTGATGAATAGGCCTATTTGGAGCCAAGTGAACCAATCTCCACCTTGAAAAACCTACGTTGCCAAAAGTATTCCTCTGATAAACTAACCTGACTCTCAATGGGAAACTGTGCTTCATTCTCCTTCTTCTAAAATAAATGGTTTTCTTTCGAGAGATACATGTGTTTCTTCAACTGAGCTGAATAGGCCTGTAGAAGCAAGCAGAGCCTATCTCCACTTTGAAAACTAATTTGCAGGAAGTATTTCCTTCAAAAACTAACTCAATTCTCAGGGAAAAAATGTGGTAGAGGCTGCAGCTTCTATCATAGAAGATTTTGGTGATAGATACATGTGTTTCTTCTTGTTTGCTGCGGAGGCCTACTTAGAGCGAAGTGAGCCTATCTCCACCTTGAAGAGCCTAAGAGTCAGGAAGTATTCTGTTCAGAAAATACCACAATTCTCACAGGTAAACAATGCGGTAGATGCTCCTGCTTCTAACTCGGACGCCTTTCTTTTGAAATATACATTGTTTTCTTCAACTCAGATGAATAGGCCCATTTGGATCAAACAGAGCCTCTCTCCACCATGAAACACCGAAGCCGCAGGAAGTATTACTTTCAAAAACTGATGCCGTTCCCACAGGGAAACCAGTTGGTAGATGGTCCTCCTTTTAACACAGATGGTTTTCCTTTGAGAGATATTTGTGTTTCCTCAACATAGCTTTATAGGCCTATTTAGAACTAACTGACATTTCTCCACCTTGAAACTTTGATTTGCTTTAAATACTCCTTTCAAAAACTAACTGAATTCACCCTCGGAGACAATGTGCTCAATGCTGCAGCTTCAACATGGATGGTTTTCTTTGGAGAGATCCATGTGTACCTTGAGTGAAGCTGCAGAGCCTGTTTAGATCAAACACAGCCGGTCTTCATCTTGAAACAATAAAGCTGCAGGAAATCTTCCTTCTCAATACAAACTTAGTCCTCAAAGGGAAACAATGTGCTACAAGCAGCAGCTCCTTGAACAGATGGTTTTCTTTCGAGAGATTTATGTTTTCCTTCAACTTAGCCTTAGCGGTGTAGTAGGAAACAAATGGGCGTTTCCCCACCTTGAAAACTGTGATTTCCAGGAAGTATTTCTTTCAGAAACTCACTCAGTTCTCACAGGGAAACAATGCACTAGATGCGGCATTTCTAACAGAGATGGTTTTCTTTTGAGAGGCTTCTGCGTTTCCTCAGCGGAGTTGAATAGGCTGATTTGCAGTAAAGAGAGCCTATCTCCACCTTGAAAACTATGATTTCCAGGAGTTATTAAACAAAAACTAACTTAATTCTCATGGAAAAAATGTGCTAGATGCTGCCGTTTCTGACATTGCTCGTTTTCCTTTGAGAGATACTTGTGCTTCTTCAATACAGCTGAATCGGCCTATTTCGATCAAACTGAGTCTATCTCTGTCTTGTAGCAACTGAAATGAAGTTTCCCTTCAAAAGCTAGCTCAATTCTCACGGGGAGCCAACACACTAGATTCTCCTGTTTCTTACACAGATGGTTTTCTTTCAAGAGATACATTTGTTTTTTCTACGTAGCTGAATAGGTCTATTGGAACTAAAAGAGCCTTTCTCCACGTTGAAATCTATGATTTCCAGGAAGGAGTAAATAAAAAAACTAACTCATTCTCACATGAAAGCAATGTGCTAGATGCTCCTGTTTCTAAGTAGATGGTTTTCCTTTGAGAGATACATGTGTTTCATCAAGTCAGTTGCATAGGCCTATTTGCAACCAAGAGAGCCTATCACCACATTGAGAGATCCACATGGCACTAAGTATTCCTTTCAAAAAGGAACTCAATTCTCACAGGGATACAAATTCTAGAAGCTCCAGAGTGTAACACACATGATTTGCTTTTCAGACATACTTTATTTTTGTCTACCAACTGAATATGCCTCTTGGAACCAAATTTTTCTTTCTCCTCCTTGAAAACTATGGTTTGAAAGATGTATGCATTTCGAAAACAAACACAATTCTTACAGGGAAACAATGTGCTGGATGCTCCTGCCATTAACATGGACAGTTTTCTCTCAAGCGATACACTTTTTCATCTAGTCAATTGAATAGGCCTACAGGGAACTTATGAGCTTTTCTCCACTTTGAAAACCATGATTTTCCGCAAGTATTTCTTTCAAAAACTCACTCAAATCTCACTGGGAAACAATGTGGTGGATGCTGCGGCTTCTTACTTTCATGGTTTCATTGGAGAGATTCATTTGTTTCTTCATTTTTGCAGAAGAAGCCTGCTTGGAACAAAATGACTCTTTCTCCCTCTAGAAAACTGATTGGCAGGTAATATTTCTGCATTCGACAGCTATGATTTCCAGGAGTTATTTAACAAAAACTAACTTAATTCTCATGGAAAAAATGTGCTACATGCTGCAGCTTCTAACATAGTTGGTTTTCCTTCGAGAGATACATGTGCATCTTCAACACAGCTGAACCAGCCTATTTCGATCAAACCAAGTCTATACCTGCCTTGTAGCAACTGAAATGAACTTTCCCTTTCAAAAGCTACCTCAATGCTCACGGGAAGCCAATGCACTAGATGAAACAGATGGCTTTCTTTCAAGAGATACATTTGTTTTTCCAATGTAGCTGAATAGGCTTATTGGAACTAAAGGAGCCTTTCTCCATGTTGAAAACTGTGATTTCCAGGAAGTATTAAATAAAAAAACGAACTCATTTCTCACATGGAAACAATGTGCTAGATGCTTCTCTTTCTAACTAGATGGTTTTCCTTTGAGAGATACATGTGTTTCATCAACTCAGTTCTATAGGCCTATTTGGAAGAAAGAGAGCCTATGTCCGCATTGAAAAATCACGTGGCAGTAAGAATTCCTTTCAAATACACATGCAATGCTAACAGGGATACAAAGTCTTGAAGCTCCAGCTTCTAACTCAAGCGATTTTCTTTTCAGAGATACTTTATTTTTGTCCACTCACCTGAATATGCCTCTTGGAACCAAATTTTCCTTTCTCCTCCTTGAAAAACTAACGTTTTCAGGCAGTATTCCTTTCTACAACTGACACAATTCTTACAGAAAACAATTTGCTACATGCTCCTCATATTAACACAGATAGTTTTCTATCAAGCGATACATGTTTTTTGTCAACTCAATTGAATAGGCCTACTGGGAACTTAGGAGCTTTTCTTCACTTTGAAAATCAAGATTTTCAGGAAGTATTTCTTTCAAAAATTCACTCAAATCTCGTTGGGAAACAATGCCCTCGATGCTGCGGCTTCTTACTTTTACAGTTTTCGTTGGAGAGATACATTTGTTTCTTCATTTTTGCTGAAAAGCCTGTTTGGAACAAAACGACTCTTTCTCCCTCTAGAAAACTAAGACTTGCAGGTAGTTTTTCTGTGAACAACCAACTCAATTCTCCATGTAAGAATGTGCAGGAAGCTCCATGTACGAACTCAGATGGCTTTGTTTTGAGAGATACAGGTGTTTCTTCAACTTTGCTGATAAGGCTTATTGGTTACAAAATGAACCTTTCTTTCCTGTGAAATCTATCATCTGCAGGAATATTCCGATCTCTAACTAACTGAATTCTCCAAAGGAAACAATGTGCTAGCTGCAGCCGCTTCTAACTTGGATGGTTTTCTTTGAGAGATACATGGGTGATGTCAACTCGCTTAAGTAGGCCTCTGAACAAAATGACCCTTGCATCACCTTGAAAATTCTACTATTTGGGAAATATGCCTTTCTAAAACAAATTCAATTGCAACAAGTAAACAATGTGCTAATGCTTCAGCTTCTAACCTAGAAGGTTTCCTGTGGTGGGACACATGTGTTTCTCACTCTCCTGAATATGCCTATTTGGGGCAAACAGAGCCACCCTCCCCTTTGAAATACCTATGTTGCAGGAAGCATTCCTCTGAAAAAATGACAGAATTCTCAAAAGGAAACAATGTACTAGAAGCTTCAGCTTCTAACACTGAATGTTTTCTTTTGAGAGATATATGTGCTTGTTCAACATAGGAGAATAGGGTTATCTGGAACAAAATGTGCCTTTACCCACCTTGAAAACTATGATTTTCAGGAAGCATTCCTTTCAAAAACGCACTCCTTTCACACAGGGGAACAAGGTGCTGGAAAGTGTGGCTCCTCACACACATGGTTTTCGTTAGAGAGATCCATGCGATTCTTCAACTTTGCAAGTAGACCTATTGGAAAAAAATGAGCTTTTCTCCACCTTGAAATCTTTGCTTTCTGGAAAGGATTCCTGTCAAAATTTGACTCAATTCTCACAAGGAAACACTATGCTGCATGGTCCTCATTCTAACATAGATGGTTTTGTTTCAAGAGATACATGTGTTTCTTCAACTCAGCTTAATAGCCATATTTAGAGCAAACAGAGTCTATAAACACTTTGAAACACCTAAGTTGCAGGAATAATTCCTTTGAAGAACTAAGTCAATTCTCACAGGGAAACAAAGTGATCGAGGCTCCCCCTTTTAACCCAGATGGATTACTTTGGAGAGATACATGTGCTTCTTCAACTGAATGGAATAAGCCTCTTTGGAAGAAAATGAGGTTTTCAATAGCTTCAAAACTGTGATTTGCAGGAAGTATTATTTTCAAAAACCAACTCAATTCTCATGGGGACACAATGTGGTAGATGCTCCTGATTCCGACACATTTGGATTTTTTGGAGATACAAGTGTTTTATCAACGTAGCTGAAGAGGCATATTTGTAATAAAGAAAGCCTACCTCCATCTTGAAAAACCCTAATTGCAGGAAGTATTACTTTCCAAAACTAACACTGTTCTCACAGGTAAACAATAGGCAGCATGCTGCACCTTCTACCATACACGGTTTTCTTTGCAGAGATACATGTGTTTCTTCAACTCTGATGAATAGGCCTATTTGCAGCCAAGTGAACCAATCTCCACCTTGAAAAACCTACGTTGCCAAAAGTATTCCTCTGATAAACTAACCTGACTCTCAATGGGAAACTGTGCTTCATTCTCCTTCTTCTAAAATAAATGGTTTTCTTTCGAGAGATACATGTGTTTCTTCAACTGAGCTGAATAGGCCTGTAGAAGCAAGCAGAGCCTATCTCCACTTTGAAAACTAATTTGCAGGAAGTATTTCCTTCAAAAACTAACTCAATTCTCAGGGAAAAAATGTGGTAGAGGCTGCAGCTTCTATCATAGAAGATTTTGGTGATAGATACATGTGTTTCTTCATGTTTGCTGCAGAGGCCTATTTAGAGCAAAGTGAGCCTGTCTCCACCTTGAAGAGCCTAAGAGTCAGGAAGTATTCTGTTCAGAAAATACCACAATTCTCACAGGTAAACAATGCGGTAGATGCTCCTGCTTCTAACTCGGACGACTTTCTTTTGAAATATACATGTTTTTCTTCAACTCAGATGAATAGGCCTATTTGGATCAAACAGAGCCTCTCTCCACCATGAAACACCTAAGCCTCAGGAAGGATTCCTTTCAAAAAGTGATGCTGTTCCCACAGGGAAACCAGTTGGTAGATGGTCCTCCTTTTAACACAGATGGTTTTCCTTTGAGAGATATTTGTGTTTCCTCAACATAGCTTTATAGGCCTATTTAGAACTAATTGACATTTCTCCACCTTGAAACTTTGATTTGCTTTAAATACTCCTTTCAAAAACTAACTGAATTCACCCTCGGAGACAATGTGCTGAATGCTGCAGCTTCAACGTGGATGGTTTTCTTTGGAGAGATCCATGTGTATCTTGAGTGAAGCCGCAGAGCCTGTTTAGATCAAACACAGCCGGTCTTCATCTTGAAACAATAAAGCTGCAGGAAGTCTTCCTTCTCAATACAAACTTAGTCCTCAAAGGGAAACAATGTGCTACAAGCAGCAGCTCCTTGAACAGATGGTTTTCTTTCGAGAGATTTATGTTTTCCTTCAACTTAGCCTTAGCGGTGTAGTAGGAAACAAATGGGCATTTCTCCACCTTGAAAACTGTGATTTCCAGGAAGTATTTCTTTCAGAAACTCACTCAGTTCTCACAGGGAAACAATGCACTAGATGCGGCATTTCTAACAGAGATGGTTTTCTTTTGAGAGGCTTCTGCGTTTCCTCAGCGGAGTTGAATAGGCTGATTTGCAGTAAAGAGAGCCTATCTCCACCTTGAAAACTATGATTTCCAGGAGTTATTAAACAAAAACTAACTTAATTCTCATGGAAAAAATGTGCTAGATGCTGCCGTTTCTGACATTGCTCGTTTTCCTTTGAGAGATACTTGTGCTTCTTCAATACAGCTGAATCGGCCTATTTCGATCAAACTGAGTCTATCTCTGTCTTGTAGCAACTGAAATGAAGTTTCCCTTCAAAAGCTAGCTCAATTGTCACGGGGAGCCAACACACTAGATTCTCCTGTTTCTTACACAGATGGTTTTCTTTCAAGAGATACATTTGTTTTTTCTACGTAGCTGAATAGGTCTATTGGAACTAAAAGAGCCTTTCTCCACGTTGAAATCTATGATTTCCAGGAAGGAGTAAATAAAAAAACTAACTCATTCTCACATGAAAGCAATGCGCTAGATGCTCCTGTTTCTAAGTAGATGGTTTTCCTTTGAGAGATACATGTGTTTCATCAAGTCAGTTGCATAGGCCTATTTGGAACCAAGAGAGCCTATCACCACATTGAGAGATCCACATGGCACTAAGTATTCCTTTCAAAAAGGAGCTCAATTCTCACAGGGATACAAATTCTAGAAGCTCCAGAGTGTAACTCACATGATTTGCTTTTCAGACATACTTTATTTTTGTCTACCAACTGAATATGCCTCTTGGAACCAAATTTTTCTTTCTCCTCCTTGAAAACTATGGTTTGAAAGATGTATGCCTTTCGAAAACAAACACAATTCTTACAGGGAAACAATGTGCTGGATGCTCCTGCCATTAACATGGACAGTTTTCTCTCAAGCGATACACTTTTTCATCTAGTCAATTGAATAGGCCTACAGGGAACTTATGAGCTTTTCTCCACTTTGAAAACCATGATTTTCTGCAAGTATTTCTTTCAAAAACTCACTCAAATCTCACTGGGAAACAATGTGGTGGATGCTGCGGCTTCTTACTTTCATGGTTTCATTGGAGAGATTCATTTGTTTCTTCATTTTTGCAGAAGAAGCCTGTTTGGAACAAAATGACTCTTTCTCCCTCTAGAAAACTGATTGGCAGGTAATATTTCTGCATTCGACAGCTATGATTTCCAGGAGTTATTTAACAAAAACTAACTTAATTCTCATGGAAAAAATGTGCTACATGCTGCAGCTTCTAACATAGTTGGTTTTCCTTCGAGAGATACATGTGCGTCTTCAACACAGCTGAACCAGCCTATTTCGATCAAACCAAGTCTATACCTGCCTTGTAGCAACTGAAATGAACTTTCCCTTTCAAAAGCTACCTCAATGCTCACGGAAAGCCAATGCACTAGATGAAACAGATGGCTTTCTTTCAAGAGATACATTTGTTTTTCCAATGTAGCTGAATAGGCTTATTGGAACTAAAGGAGCCTTTCTCCATGTTGAAAACTGTGATTTCCAGGAAGTATTAAATAAAAAAACGAACTCATTTCTCACATGGAAACAATGTGCTAGATGCTTCTCTTTCTAACTAGATGGTTTTCCTTTGAGAGATACATGTATTTCATCAACTCAGTTCTATAGGCCTATTTGGAAGAAAGAGAGCCTATGTCCGCATTGAAAAATCACGTGGCAGTAAGAATTCCTTTCAAATACACATGCAATGCTAACAGGGATACAAAGTCTTGAAGCTCCAGCTTCTAACTCAAGCGATTTTCTTTTCAGAGATACTTTATTTTTGTCCACTCACCTGAATATGCCTCTTGGAACCAAATTTTCCTTTCTCCTCCTTGAAAAACTAACGTTTTCAGGCAGTATTCCTTTCTACAACTGACACAATTCTTACAGAAAACAATTTGCTACATGCTCCTCATATTAACACAGATAGTTTTCTATCAAGCGATACATGTTTTTTGTCAACTCAATTGAATAGGCCTACTGGGAACTTAGGAGCTTTTCTTCACTTTGAAAATCAAGATTTTCAGGAAGTATTTCTTTCAAAAATTCACTCAAATCTCGTTGGGAAACAATGCCCTCGATGCTGCGGCTTCTTACTTTTACAGTTTTCGTTGGAGAGATACATTTGTTTCTTCATTTTTGCTGAAAAGCCTGTTTGGAACAAAACGACTCTTTCTCCCTCTAGAAAACTAAGACTTGCAGGTAGTTTTTCTGTGAACAACCAACTCAATTCTCCATGTAAGAATGTGCAGGAAGCTCCATGTACGAACTCAGATGGCTTTGTTTTGAGAGATACAGGTGTTTCTTCAACTTTGCTGATAAGGCTTATTGGTTACAAAATGAACCTTTCTTTCCTGTGAAATCTATCATCTGCAGGAATATTCCGATCTCTATCTAACTGAATTCTCCAAAGGAAACAATGTGCTAGCTGCAGCCGCTTCTAACTTGGATGGTTTTCTTTGAGAGATACATGGGTGATGTCAACTCGCTTAAGTAGGCCTCTGAACAAAATGACCCTTGCATCACCTTGAAAATTCTACTATTTGGGAAATATGCCTTTCTAAAACAAATTCAATTGCAACAAGTAAACAATGTGCTAATGCTTCAGCTTCTAACCTAGAAGGTTTCCTGTGGTGGGACACATGTGTTTCTCACTCTCCTGAATATGCCTATTTGGGGCAAACAGAGCCACCCTCCCCTTTGAAATACCTATGTTGCAGGAAGCATTCCTCTGAAAAAATGACAGAATTCTCAAAAGGAAACAATGTACTAGAAGCTTCAGCTTCTAACACTGAATGTTTTCTTTTGAGAGATATATGTGCTTGTTCAACATAGGAGAATAGGGTTATCTGGAACAAAATGTGCCTTTACCCACCTTGAAAACTATGATTTTCAGGAAGCATTCCTTTCAAAAACGCACTCCTTTCACACAGGGGAACAAGGTGCTGGAAAGTGTGGCTCCTCACACACATGGTTTTCGTTAGAGAGATCCATGCGATTCTTCAACTTTGCAAGTAGACCTATTGGAAAAAAATGAGCTTTTCTCCACCTTGAAATCTTTGCTTTCTGGAAAGGATTCCTGTCAAAATTTGACTCAATTCTCACAAGGAAACACTATGCTGCATGGTCCTCATTCTAACATAGATGGTTTTGTTTCAAGAGATACATGTGTTTCTTCAACTCAGCTTAATAGCCATATTTAGAGCAAACAGAGTCTATAAACACTTTGAAACACCTAAGTTGCAGGAATAATTCCTTTGAAGAACTAAGTCAATTCTCACAGGGAAACAAAGTGATCGAGGCTCCCCCTTTTAACCCAGATGGATTACTTTGGAGAGATACATGTGCTTCTTCAACTGAATGGAATAAGCCTCTTTGGAAGAAAATGAGGTTTTCAATAGCTTCAAAACTGTGATTTGCAGGAAGTATTATTTTCAAAAACCAACTCAATTCTCATGGGGACACAATGTGGTAGATGCTCCTGATTCCGACACATTTGGATTTTTTGGAGATACAAGTGTTTTATCAACGTAGCTGAAGAGGCATATTTGTAATAAAGAAAGCCTACCTCCATCTTGAAAAACCCTAATTGCAGGAAGTATTACTTTCCAAAACTAACACTGTTCTCACAGGTAAACAATAGGCAGCATGCTGCACCTTCTACCATACACGGTTTTCTTTGCAGAGATACATGTGTTTCTTCAACTCTGATGAATAGGCCTATTTGCAGCCAAGTGAACCAATCTCCACCTTGAAAAACCTACGTTGCCAAAAGTATTCCTCTGATAAACTAACCTGACTCTCAATGGGAAACTGTGCTTCATTCTCCTTCTTCTAAAATAAATGGTTTTCTTTCGAGAGATACATGTGTTTCTTCAACTGAGCTGAATAGGCCTGTAGAAGCAAGCAGAGCCTATCTCCACTTTGAAAACTAATTTGCAGGAAGTATTTCCTTCAAAAACTAACTCAATTCTCAGGGAAAAAATGTGGTAGAGGCTGCAGCTTCTATCATAGAAGATTTTGGTGATAGATACATGTGTTTCTTCATGTTTGCTGCAGAGGCCTATTTAGAGCAAAGTGAGCCTGTCTCCACCTTGAAGAGCCTAAGAGTCAGGAAGTATTCTGTTCAGAAAATACCACAATTCTCACAGGTAAACAATGCGGTAGATGCTCCTGCTTCTAACTCGGACGACTTTCTTTTGAAATATACATGTTTTTCTTCAACTCAGATGAATAGGCCTATTTGGATCAAACAGAGCCTCTCTCCACCATGAAACACCTAAGCCTCAGGAAGGATTCCTTTCAAAAAGTGATGCTGTTCCCACAGGGAAACCAGTTGGTAGATGGTCCTCCTTTTAACACAGATGGTTTTCCTTTGAGAGATATTTGTGTTTCCTCAACATAGCTTTATAGGCCTATTTAGAACTAATTGACATTTCTCCACCTTGAAACTTTGATTTGCTTTAAATACTCCTTTCAAAAACTAACTGAATTCACCCTCGGAGACAATGTGCTGAATGCTGCAGCTTCAACGTGGATGGTTTTCTTTGGAGAGATCCATGTGTATCTTGAGTGAAGCCGCAGAGCCTGTTTAGATCAAACACAGCCGGTCTTCATCTTGAAACAATAAAGCTGCAGGAAGTCTTCCTTCTCAATACAAACTTAGTCCTCAAAGGGAAACAATGTGCTACAAGCAGCAGCTCCTTGAACAGATGGTTTTCTTTCGAGAGATTTATGTTTTCCTTCAACTTAGCCTTAGCGGTGTAGTAGGAAACAAATGGGCGTTTCTCCACCTTGAAAACTGTGATTTCCAGGAAGTATTTCTTTCAGAAACTCACTCAGTTCTCACAGGGAAACAATGCACTAGATGCGGCATTTCTAACAGAGATGGTTTTCTTTTGAGAGGCTTCTGCGTTTCCTCAGCGGAGTTGAATAGGCTGATTTGCAGTAAAGAGAGCCTATCTCCACCTTGAAAACTATGATTTCCAGGAGTTATTAAACAAAAACTAACTTAATTCTCATGGAAAAAATGTGCTAGATGCTGCCGTTTCTGACATTGCTCGTTTTCCTTTGAGAGATACTTGTGCTTCTTCAATACAGCTGAATCGGCCTATTTCGATCAAACTGAGTCTATCTCTGTCTTGTAGCAACTGAAATGAAGTTTCCCTTCAAAAGCTAGCTCAATTCTCACGGGGAGCCAACACACTAGATTCTCCTGTTTCTTACACAGATGGTTTTCTTTCAAGAGATACATTTGTTTTTTCTACGTAGCTGAATAGGTCTATTGGAACTAAAAGAGCCTTTCTCCACGTTGAAATCTATGATTTCCAGGAAGGAGTAAATAAAAAAACTAACTCATTCTCACATGAAAGCAATGTGCTAGATGCTCCTGTTTCTAAGTAGATGGTTTTCCTTTGAGAGATACATGTGTTTCATCAAGTCAGTTGCATAGGCCTATTTGCAACCAAGAGAGCCTATCACCACATTGAGAGATCCACATGGCACTAAGTATTCCTTTCAAAAAGGAACTCAATTCTCACAGGGATACAAATTCTAGAAGCTCCAGAGTGTAACACACATGATTTGCTTTTCAGACATACTTTATTTTTGTCTACCAACTGAATATGCCTCTTGGAACCAAATTTTTCTTTCTCCTCCTTGAAAACTATGGTTTGAAAGATGTATGCATTTCGAAAACAAACACAATTCTTACAGGGAAACAATGTGCTGGATGCTCCTGCCATTAACATGGACAGTTTTCTCTCAAGCGATACACTTTTTCATCTAGTCAATTGAATAGGCCTACAGGGAACTTATGAGCTTTTCTCCACTTTGAAAACCATGATTTTCCGCAAGTATTTCTTTCAAAAACTCACTCAAATCTCACTGGGAAACAATGTGGTGGATGCTGCGGCTTCTTACTTTCATGGTTTCATTGGAGAGATTCATTTGTTTCTTCATTTTTGCAGAAGAAGCCTGCTTGGAACAAAATGACTCTTTCTCCCTCTAGAAAACTGATTGGCAGGTAATATTTCTGCATTCGACAGCTATGATTTCCAGGAGTTATTTAACAAAAACTAACTTAATTCTCATGGAAAAAATGTGCTACATGCTGCAGCTTCTAACATAGTTGGTTTTCCTTCGAGAGATACATGTGCATCTTCAACACAGCTGAACCAGCCTATTTCGATCAAACCAAGTCTATACCTGCCTTGTAGCAACTGAAATGAACTTTCCCTTTCAAAAGCTACCTCAATGCTCACGGGAAGCCAATGCACTAGATGAAACAGATGGCTTTCTTTCAAGAGATACATTTGTTTTTCCAATGTAGCTGAATAGGCTTATTGGAACTAAAGGAGCCTTTCTCCATGTTGAAAACTGTGATTTCCAGGAAGTATTAAATAAAAAAACGAACTCATTTCTCACATGGAAACAATGTGCTAGATGCTTCTCTTTCTAACTAGATGGTTTTCCTTTGAGAGATACATGTGTTTCATCAACTCAGTTCTATAGGCCTATTTGGAAGAAAGAGAGCCTATGTCCGCATTGAAAAATCACGTGGCAGTAAGAATTCCTTTCAAATACACATGCAATGCTAACAGGGATACAAAGTCTTGAAGCTCCAGCTTCTAACTCAAGCGATTTTCTTTTCAGAGATACTTTATTTTTGTCCACTCACCTGAATATGCCTCTTGGAACCAAATTTTCCTTTCTCCTCCTTGAAAAACTAACGTTTTCAGGCAGTATTCCTTTCTACAACTGACACAATTCTTACAGAAAACAATTTGCTACATGCTCCTCATATTAACACAGATAGTTTTCTATCAAGCGATACATGTTTTTTGTCAACTCAATTGAATAGGCCTACTGGGAACTTAGGAGCTTTTCTTCACTTTGAAAATCAAGATTTTCAGGAAGTATTTCTTTCAAAAATTCACTCAAATCTCGTTGGGAAACAATGCCCTCGATGCTGCGGCTTCTTACTTTTACAGTTTTCGTTGGAGAGATACATTTGTTTCTTCATTTTTGCTGAAAAGCCTGTTTGGAACAAAACGACTCTTTCTCCCTCTAGAAAACTAAGACTTGCAGGTAGTTTTTCTGTGAACAACCAACTCAATTCTCCATGTAAGAATGTGCAGGAAGCTCCATGTACGAACTCAGATGGCTTTGTTTTGAGAGATACAGGTGTTTCTTCAACTTTGCTGATAAGGCTTATTGGTTACAAAATGAACCTTTCTTTCCTGTGAAATCTATCATCTGCAGGAATATTCCGATCTCTAACTAACTGAATTCTCCAAAGGAAACAATGTGCTAGCTGCAGCCGCTTCTAACTTGGATGGTTTTCTTTGAGAGATACATGGGTGATGTCAACTCGCTTAAGTAGGCCTCTGAACAAAATGACCCTTGCATCACCTTGAAAATTCTACTATTTGGGAAATATGCCTTTCTAAAACAAATTCAATTGCAACAAGTAAACAATGTGCTAATGCTTCAGCTTCTAACCTAGAAGGTTTCCTGTGGTGGGACACATGTGTTTCTCACTCTGCTGAATATGCCTATTTGGGGCAAACAGAGCCACCCTCCCCTTTGAAATACCTATGTTGCAGGAAGCATTCCTCTGAAAAAATGACAGAATTCTCAAAAGGAAACAATGTACTAGAAGCTTCAGCTTCTAACACTGAATGTTTTCTTTTGAGAGATATATGTGCTTGTTCAACATAGGAGAATAGGGTTATCTGGAACAAAATGTGCCTTTACCCACCTTGAAAACTATGATTTTCAGGAAGCATTCCTTTCAAAAACGCACTCCTTTCACACAGGGGAACAAGGTGCTGGAAAGTGTGGCTCCTCACACACATGGTTTTCGTTAGAGAGATCCATGCGATTCTTCAACTTTGCAAGTAGACCTATTGGAAAAAAATGAGCTTTTCTCCACCTTGAAATCTTTGCTTTCTGGAAAGGATTCCTGTCAAAATTTGACTCAATTCTCACAAGGAAACACTATGCTGCATGGTCCTCATTCTAACATAGATGGTTTTGTTTCAAGAGATACATGTGTTTCTTCAACTCAGCTTAATAGCCATATTTAGAGCAAACAGAGTCTATAAACACTTTGAAACACCTAAGTTGCAGGAATAATTCCTTTGAAGAACTAAGTCAATTCTCACAGGGAAACAAAGTGATCGAGGCTCCCCCTTTTAACCCAGATGGATTACTTTGGAGAGATACATGTGCTTCTTCAACTGAATGGAATAAGCCTCTTTGGAAGAAAATGAGGTTTTCAATAGCTTCAAAACTGTGATTTGCAGGAAGTATTATTTTCAAAAACCAACTCAATTCTCATGGGGACACAATGTGGTAGATGCTCCTGATTCCGACACATTTGGATTTTTTGGAGATACAAGTGTTTTATCAACGTAGCTGAAGAGGCATATTTGTAATAAAGAAAGCCTACCTCCATCTTGAAAAACCCTAATTGCAGGAAGTATTACTTTCCAAAACTAACACTGTTCTCACAGGTAAACAATAGGCAGCATGCTGCACCTTCTACCATACACGGTTTTCTTTGCAGAGATACATGTGTTTCTTCAACTCTGATGAATAGGCCTATTTGCAGCCAAGTGAACCAATCTCCACCTTGAAAAACCTACGTTGCCAAAAGTATTCCTCTGATAAACTAACCTGACTCTCAATGGGAAACTGTGCTTCATTCTCCTTCTTCTAAAATAAATGGTTTTCTTTCGAGAGATACATGTGTTTCTTCAACTGAGCTGAATAGGCCTGTAGAAGCAAGCAGAGCCTATCTCCACTTTGAAAACTAATTTGCAGGAAGTATTTCCTTCAAAAACTAACTCAATTCTCAGGGAAAAAATGTGGTAGAGGCTGCAGCTTCTATCATAGAAGATTTTGGTGATAGATACATGTGTTTCTTCATGTTTGCTGCAGAGGCCTATTTAGAGCAAAGTGAGCCTGTCTCCACCTTGAAGAGCCTAAGAGTCAGGAAGTATTCTGTTCAGAAAATACCACAATTCTCACAGGTAAACAATGCGGTAGATGCTCCTGCTTCTAACTCGGACGACTTTCTTTTGAAATATACATGTTTTTCTTCAACTCAGATGAATAGGCCTATTTGGATCAAACAGAGCCTCTCTCCACCATGAAACACCTAAGCCTCAGGAAGGATTCCTTTCAAAAAGTGATGCTGTTCCCACAGGGAAACCAGTTGGTAGATGGTCCTCCTTTTAACACAGATGGTTTTCCTTTGAGAGATATTTGTGTTTCCTCAACATAGCTTTATAGGCCTATTTAGAACTAATTGACATTTCTCCACCTTGAAACTTTGATTTGCTTTAAATACTCCTTTCAAAAACTAACTGAATTCACCCTCGGAGACAATGTGCTGAATGCTGCAGCTTCAACGTGGATGGTTTTCTTTGGAGAGATCCATGTGTATCTTGAGTGAAGCCGCAGAGCCTGTTTAGATCAAACACAGCCGGTCTTCATCTTGAAACAATAAAGCTGCAGGAAGTCTTCCTTCTCAATAGAAACTTAGTCCTCAAAGGGAAACAATGTGCTACAAGCAGCAGCTCCTTGAACAGATGGTTTTCTTTCGAGAGATTTATGTTTTCCTTCAACTTAGCCTTAGCGGTGTAGTAGGAAACAAATGGGCGTTTCTCCACCTTGAAAACTGTGATTTCCAGGAAGTATTTCTTTCAGAAACTCACTCAGTTCTCACAGGGAAACAATGCACTAGATGCGGCATTTCTAACAGAGATGGTTTTCTTTTGAGAGGCTTCTGCGTTTCCTCAGCGGAGTTGAATAGGCTGATTTGCAGTAAAGAGAGCCTATCTCCACCTTGAAAACTATGATTTCCAGGAGTTATTAAACAAAAACTAACTTAATTCTCATGGAAAAAATGTGCTAGATGCTGCCGTTTCTGACATTGCTCGTTTTCCTTTGAGAGATACTTGTGCTTCTTCAATACAGCTGAATCGGCCTATTTCGATCAAACTGAGTCTATCTCTGTCTTGTAGCAACTGAAATGAAGTTTCCCTTCAAAAGCTAGCTCAATTCTCACGGGGAGCCAACACACTAGATTCTCCTGTTTCTTACACAGATGGTTTTCTTTCAAGAGATACATTTGTTTTTTCTACGTAGCTGAATAGGTCTATTGGAACTAAAAGAGCCTTTCTCCACGTTGAAATCTATGATTTCCAGGAAGGAGTAAATAAAAAAACTAACTCATTCTCACATGAAAGCAATGTGCTAGATGCTCCTGTTTCTAAGTAGATGGTTTTCCTTTGAGAGATACATGTGTTTCATCAAGTCAGTTGCATAGGCCTATTTGCAACCAAGAGAGCCTATCACCACATTGAGAGATCCACATGGCACTAAGTATTCCTTTCAAAAAGGAACTCAATTCTCACAGGGATACAAATTCTAGAAGCTCCAGAGTGTAACACACATGATTTGCTTTTCAGACATACTTTATTTTTGTCTACCAACTGAATATGCCTCTTGGAACCAAATTTTTCTTTCTCCTCCTTGAAAACTATGGTTTGAAAGATGTATGCATTTCGAAAACAAACACAATTCTTACAGGGAAACAATGTGCTGGATGCTCCTGCCATTAACATGGACAGTTTTCTCTCAAGCGATACACTTTTTCATCTAGTCAATTGAATAGGCCTACAGGGAACTTATGAGCTTTTCTCCACTTTGAAAACCATGATTTTCCGCAAGTATTTCTTTCAAAAACTCACTCAAATCTCACTGGGAAACAATGTGGTGGATGCTGCGGCTTCTTACTTTCATGGTTTCATTGGAGAGATTCATTTGTTTCTTCATTTTTGCAGAAGAAGCCTGCTTGGAACAAAATGACTCTTTCTCCCTCTAGAAAACTGATTGGCAGGTAATATTTCTGCATTCGACAGCTATGATTTCCAGGAGTTATTTAACAAAAACTAACTTAATTCTCATGGAAAAAATGTGCTACATGCTGCAGCTTCTAACATAGTTGGTTTTCCTTCGAGAGATACATGTGCATCTTCAACACAGCTGAACCAGCCTATTTCGATCAAACCAAGTCTATACCTGCCTTGTAGCAACTGAAATGAACTTTCCCTTTCAAAAGCTACCTCAATGCTCACGGGAAGCCAATGCACTAGATGAAACAGATGGCTTTCTTTCAAGAGATACATTTGTTTTTCCAATGTAGCTGAATAGGCTTATTGGAACTAAAGGAGCCTTTCTCCATGTTGAAAACTGTGATTTCCAGGAAGTATTAAATAAAAAAACGAACTCATTTCTCACATGGAAACAATGTGCTAGATGCTTCTCTTTCTAACTAGATGGTTTTCCTTTGAGAGATACATGTGTTTCATCAACTCAGTTCTATAGGCCTATTTGGAAGAAAGAGAGCCTATGTCCGCATTGAAAAATCACGTGGCAGTAAGAATTCCTTTCAAATACACATGCAATGCTAACAGGGATACAAAGTCTTGAAGCTCCAGCTTCTAACTCAAGCGATTTTCTTTTCAGAGATACTTTATTTTTGTCCACTCACCTGAATATGCCTCTTGGAACCAAATTTTCCTTTCTCCTCCTTGAAAAACTAACGTTTTCAGGCAGTATTCCTTTCTACAACTGACACAATTCTTACAGAAAACAATTTGCTACATGCTCCTCATATTAACACAGATAGTTTTCTATCAAGCGATACATGTTTTTTGTCAACTCAATTGAATAGGCCTACTGGGAACTTAGGAGCTTTTCTTCACTTTGAAAATCAAGATTTTCAGGAAGTATTTCTTTCAAAAATTCACTCAAATCTCGTTGGGAAACAATGCCCTCGATGCTGCGGCTTCTTACTTTTACAGTTTTCGTTGGAGAGATACATTTGTTTCTTCATTTTTGCTGAAAAGCCTGTTTGGAACAAAACGACTCTTTCTCCCTCTAGAAAACTAAGACTTGCAGGTAGTTTTTCTGTGAACAACCAACTCAATTCTCCATGTAAGAATGTGCAGGAAGCTCCATGTACGAACTCAGATGGCTTTGTTTTGAGAGATACAGGTGTTTCTTCAACTTTGCTGATAAGGCTTATTGGTTACAAAATGAACCTTTCTTTCCTGTGAAATCTATCATCTGCAGGAATATTCCGATCTCTAACTAACTGAATTCTCCAAAGGAAACAATGTGCTAGCTGCAGCCGCTTCTAACTTGGATGGTTTTCTTTGAGAGATACATGGGTGATGTCAACTCGCTTAAGTAGGCCTCTGAACAAAATGACCCTTGCATCACCTTGAAAATTCTACTATTTGGGAAATATGCCTTTCTAAAACAAATTCAATTGCAACAAGTAAACAATGTGCTAATGCTTCAGCTTCTAACCTAGAAGGTTTCCTGTGGTGGGACACATGTGTTTCTCACTCTGCTGAATATGCCTATTTGGGGCAAACAGAGCCACCCTCCCCTTTGAAATACCTATGTTGCAGGAAGCATTCCTCTGAAAAAATGACAGAATTCTCAAAAGGAAACAATGTACTAGAAGCTTCAGCTTCTAACACTGAATGTTTTCTTTTGAGAGATATATGTGCTTGTTCAACATAGGAGAATAGGGTTATCTGGAACAAAATGTGCCTTTACCCACCTTGAAAACTATGATTTTCAGGAAGCATTCCTTTCAAAAACGCACTCCTTTCACACAGGGGAACAAGGTGCTGGAAAGTGTGGCTCCTCACACACATGGTTTTCGTTAGAGAGATCCATGCGATTCTTCAACTTTGCAAGTAGACCTATTGGAAAAAAATGAGCTTTTCTCCACCTTGAAATCTTTGCTTTCTGGAAAGGATTCCTGTCAAAATTTGACTCAATTCTCACAAGGAAACACTATGCTGCATGGTCCTCATTCTAACATAGATGGTTTTGTTTCAAGAGATACATGTGTTTCTTCAACTCAGCTTAATAGCCATATTTAGAGCAAACAGAGTCTATAAACACTTTGAAACACCTAAGTTGCAGGAATAATTCCTTTGAAGAACTAAGTCAATTCTCACAGGGAAACAAAGTGATCGAGGCTCCCCCTTTTAACCCAGATGGATTACTTTGGAGAGATACATGTGCTTCTTCAACTGAATGGAATAAGCCTCTTTGGAAGAAAATGAGGTTTTCAATAGCTTCAAAACTGTGATTTGCAGGAAGTATTATTTTCAAAAACCAACTCAATTCTCATGGGGACACAATGTGGTAGATGCTCCTGATTCCGACACATTTGGATTTTTTGGAGATACAAGTGTTTTATCAACGTAGCTGAAGAGGCATATTTGTAATAAAGAAAGCCTACCTCCATCTTGAAAAACCCTAATTGCAGGAAGTATTACTTTCCAAAACTAACACTGTTCTCACAGGTAAACAATAGGCAGCATGCTGCACCTTCTACCATACACGGTTTTCTTTGCAGAGATACATGTGTTTCTTCAACTCTGATGAATAGGCCTATTTGCAGCCAAGTGAACCAATCTCCACCTTGAAAAACCTACGTTGCCAAAAGTATTCCTCTGATAAACTAACCTGACTCTCAATGGGAAACTGTGCTTCATTCTCCTTCTTCTAAAATAAATGGTTTTCTTTCGAGAGATACATGTGTTTCTTCAACTGAGCTGAATAGGCCTGTAGAAGCAAGCAGAGCCTATCTCCACTTTGAAAACTAATTTGCAGGAAGTATTTCCTTCAAAAACTAACTCAATTCTCAGGGAAAAAATGTGGTAGAGGCTGCAGCTTCTATCATAGAAGATTTTGGTGATAGATACATGTGTTTCTTCATGTTTGCTGCAGAGGCCTATTTAGAGCAAAGTGAGCCTGTCTCCACCTTGAAGAGCCTAAGAGTCAGGAAGTATTCTGTTCAGAAAATACCACAATTCTCACAGGTAAACAATGCGGTAGATGCTCCTGCTTCTAACTCGGACGACTTTCTTTTGAAATATACATGTTTTTCTTCAACTCAGATGAATAGGCCTATTTGGATCAAACAGAGCCTCTCTCCACCATGAAACACCTAAGCCTCAGGAAGGATTCCTTTCAAAAAGTGATGCTGTTCCCACAGGGAAACCAGTTGGTAGATGGTCCTCCTTTTAACACAGATGGTTTTCCTTTGAGAGATATTTGTGTTTCCTCAACATAGCTTTATAGGCCTATTTAGAACTAATTGACATTTCTCCACCTTGAAACTTTGATTTGCTTTAAATACTCCTTTCAAAAACTAACTGAATTCACCCTCGGAGACAATGTGCTGAATGCTGCAGCTTCAACGTGGATGGTTTTCTTTGGAGAGATCCATGTGTATCTTGAGTGAAGCCGCAGAGCCTGTTTAGATCAAACACAGCCGGTCTTCATCTTGAAACAATAAAGCTGCAGGAAGTCTTCCTTCTCAATACAAACTTAGTCCTCAAAGGGAAACAATGTGCTACAAGCAGCAGCTCCTTGAACAGATGGTTTTCTTTCGAGAGATTTATGTTTTCCTTCAACTTAGCCTTAGCGGTGTAGTAGGAAACAAATGGGCGTTTCTCCACCTTGAAAACTGTGATTTCCAGGAAGTATTTCTTTCAGAAACTCACTCAGTTCTCACAGGGAAACAATGCACTAGATGCGGCATTTCTAACAGAGATGGTTTTCTTTTGAGAGGCTTCTGCGTTTCCTCAGCGGAGTTGAATAGGCTGATTTGCAGTAAAGAGAGCCTATCTCCACCTTGAAAACTATGATTTCCAGGAGTTATTAAACAAAAACTAACTTAATTCTCATGGAAAAAATGTGCTAGATGCTGCCGTTTCTGACATTGCTCGTTTTCCTTTGAGAGATACTTGTGCTTCTTCAATACAGCTGAATCGGCCTATTTCGATCAAACTGAGTCTATCTCTGTCTTGTAGCAACTGAAATGAAGTTTCCCTTCAAAAGCTAGCTCAATTCTCACGGGGAGCCAACACACTAGATTCTCCTGTTTCTTACACAGATGGTTTTCTTTCAAGAGATACATTTGTTTTTTCTACGTAGCTGAATAGGTCTATTGGAACTAAAAGAGCCTTTCTCCACGTTGAAATCTATGATTTCCAGGAAGGAGTAAATAAAAAAACTAACTCATTCTCACATGAAAGCAATGTGCTAGATGCTCCTGTTTCTAAGTAGATGGTTTTCCTTTGAGAGATACATGTGTTTCATCAAGTCAGTTGCATAGGCCTATTTGCAACCAAGAGAGCCTATCACCACATTGAGAGATCCACATGGCACTAAGTATTCCTTTCAAAAAGGAACTCAATTCTCACAGGGATACAAATTCTAGAAGCTCCAGAGTGTAACACACATGATTTGCTTTTCAGACATACTTTATTTTTGTCTACCAACTGAATATGCCTCTTGGAACCAAATTTTTCTTTCTCCTCCTTGAAAACTATGGTTTGAAAGATGTATGCATTTCGAAAACAAACACAATTCTTACAGGGAAACAATGTGCTGGATGCTCCTGCCATTAACATGGACAGTTTTCTCTCAAGCGATACACTTTTTCATCTAGTCAATTGAATAGGCCTACAGGGAACTTATGAGCTTTTCTCCACTTTGAAAACCATGATTTTCCGCAAGTATTTCTTTCAAAAACTCACTCAAATCTCACTGGGAAACAATGTGGTGGATGCTGCGGCTTCTTACTTTCATGGTTTCATTGGAGAGATTCATTTGTTTCTTCATTTTTGCAGAAGAAGCCTGCTTGGAACAAAATGACTCTTTCTCCCTCTAGAAAACTGATTGGCAGGTAATATTTCTGCATTCGACAGCTATGATTTCCAGGAGTTATTTAACAAAAACTAACTTAATTCTCATGGAAAAAATGTGCTACATGCTGCAGCTTCTAACATAGTTGGTTTTCCTTCGAGAGATACATGTGCATCTTCAACACAGCTGAACCAGCCTATTTCGATCAAACCAAGTCTATACCTGCCTTGTAGCAACTGAAATGAACTTTCCCTTTCAAAAGCTACCTCAATGCTCACGGGAAGCCAATGCACTAGATGAAACAGATGGCTTTCTTTCAAGAGATACATTTGTTTTTCCAATGTAGCTGAATAGGCTTATTGGAACTAAAGGAGCCTTTCTCCATGTTGAAAACTGTGATTTCCAGGAAGTATTAAATAAAAAAACGAACTCATTTCTCACATGGAAACAATGTGCTAGATGCTTCTCTTTCTAACTAGATGGTTTTCCTTTGAGAGATACATGTGTTTCATCAACTCAGTTCTATAGGCCTATTTGGAAGAAAGAGAGCCTATGTCCGCATTGAAAAATCACGTGGCAGTAAGAATTCCTTTCAAATACACATGCAATGCTAACAGGGATACAAAGTCTTGAAGCTCCAGCTTCTAACTCAAGCGATTTTCTTTTCAGAGATACTTTATTTTTGTCCACTCACCTGAATATGCCTCTTGGAACCAAATTTTCCTTTCTCCTCCTTGAAAAACTAACGTTTTCAGGCAGTATTCCTTTCTACAACTGACACAATTCTTACAGAAAACAATTTGCTACATGCTCCTCATATTAACACAGATAGTTTTCTATCAAGCGATACATGTTTTTTGTCAACTCAATTGAATAGGCCTACTGGGAACTTAGGAGCTTTTCTTCACTTTGAAAATCAAGATTTTCAGGAAGTATTTCTTTCAAAAATTCACTCAAATCTCGTTGGGAAACAATGCCCTCGATGCTGCGGCTTCTTACTTTTACAGTTTTCGTTGGAGAGATACATTTGTTTCTTCATTTTTGCTGAAAAGCCTGTTTGGAACAAAACGACTCTTTCTCCCTCTAGAAAACTAAGACTTGCAGGTAGTTTTTCTGTGAACAACCAACTCAATTCTCCATGTAAGAATGTGCAGGAAGCTCCATGTACGAACTCAGATGGCTTTGTTTTGAGAGATACAGGTGTTTCTTCAACTTTGCTGATAAGGCTTATTGGTTACAAAATGAACCTTTCTTTCCTGTGAAATCTATCATCTGCAGGAATATTCCGATCTCTAACTAACTGAATTCTCCAAAGGAAACAATGTGCTAGCTGCAGCTGCTTCTAACTTGGATGGTTTTCTTTGAGAGATACATGGGTGATGTCAACTCGCTTAAGTAGGCCTCTGAACAAAATGACCCTTGCATCACCTTGAAAATTCTACTATTTGGGAAATATGCCTTTCTAAAACAAATTCAATTGCAACAAGTAAACAATGTGCTAATGCTTCAGCTTCTAACCTAGAAGGTTTCCTGTGGTGGGACACATGTGTTTCTCACTCTGCTGAATATGCCTATTTGGGGCAAACAGAGCCACCCTCCCCTTTGAAATACCTATGTTGCAGGAAGCATTCCTCTGAAAAAATGACAGAATTCTCAAAAGGAAACAATGTACTAGAAGCTTCAGCTTCTAACACTGAATGTTTTCTTTTGAGAGATATATGTGCTTGTTCAACATAGGAGAATAGGGTTATCTGGAACAAAATGTGCCTTTACCCACCTTGAAAACTATGATTTTCAGGAAGCATTCCTTTCAAAAACGCACTCCTTTCACACAGGGGAACAAGGTGCTGGAAAGTGTGGCTCCTCACACACATGGTTTTCGTTAGAGAGATCCATGCGATTCTTCAACTTTGCAAGTAGACCTATTGGAAAAAAATGAGCTTTTCTCCACCTTGAAATCTTTGCTTTCTGGAAAGGATTCCTGTCAAAATTTGACTCAATTCTCACAAGGAAACACTATGCTGCATGGTCCTCATTCTAACATAGATGGTTTTGTTTCAAGAGATACATGTGTTTCTTCAACTCAGCTTAATAGCCATATTTAGAGCAAACAGAGTCTATAAACACTTTGAAACACCTAAGTTGCAGGAATAATTCCTTTGAAGAACTAAGTCAATTCTCACAGGGAAACAAAGTGATCGAGGCTCCCCCTTTTAACCCAGATGGATTACTTTGGAGAGATACATGTGCTTCTTCAACTGAATGGAATAAGCCTCTTTGGAAGAAAATGAGGTTTTCAATAGCTTCAAAACTGTGATTTGCAGGAAGTATTATTTTCAAAAACCAACTCAATTCTCATGGGGACACAATGTGGTAGATGCTCCTGATTCCGACACATTTGGATTTTTTGGAGATACAAGTGTTTTATCAACGTAGCTGAAGAGGCATATTTGTAATAAAGAAAGCCTACCTCCATCTTGAAAAACCCTAATTGCAGGAAGTATTACTTTCCAAAACTAACACTGTTCTCACAGGTAAACAATAGGCAGCATGCTGCACCTTCTACCATACACGGTTTTCTTTGCAGAGATACATGTGTTTCTTCAACTCTGATGAATAGGCCTATTTGCAGCCAAGTGAACCAATCTCCACCTTGAAAAACCTACGTTGCCAAAAGTATTCCTCTGATAAACTAACCTGACTCTCAATGGGAAACTGTGCTTCATTCTCCTTCTTCTAAAATAAATGGTTTTCTTTCGAGAGATACATGTGTTTCTTCAACTGAGCTGAATAGGCCTGTAGAAGCAAGCAGAGCCTATCTCCACTTTGAAAACTAATTTGCAGGAAGTATTTCCTTCAAAAACTAACTCAATTCTCAGGGAAAAAATGTGGTAGAGGCTGCAGCTTCTATCATAGAAGATTTTGGTGATAGATACATGTGTTTCTTCATGTTTGCTGCAGAGGCCTATTTAGAGCAAAGTGAGCCTGTCTCCACCTTGAAGAGCCTAAGAGTCAGGAAGTATTCTGTTCAGAAAATACCACAATTCTCACAGGTAAACAATGCGGTAGATGCTCCTGCTTCTAACTCGGACGACTTTCTTTTGAAATATACATGTTTTTCTTCAACTCAGATGAATAGGCCTATTTAGATCAAACAGAGCCTCTCTCCACCATGAAACACCTAAGCCTCAGGAAGGATTCCTTTCAAAAAGTGATGCTGTTCCCACAGGGAAACCAGTTGGTAGATGGTCCTCCTTTTAACACAGATGGTTTTCCTTTGAGAGATATTTGTGTTTCCTCAACATAGCTTTATAGGCCTATTTAGAACTAATTGACATTTCTCCACCTTGAAACTTTGATTTGCTTTAAATACTCCTTTCAAAAACTAACTGAATTCACCCTCGGAGACAATGTGCTGAATGCTGCAGCTTCAACGTGGATGGTTTTCTTTGGAGAGATCCATGTGTATCTTGAGTGAAGCCGCAGAGCCTGTTTAGATCAAACACAGCCGGTCTTCATCTTGAAACAATAAAGCTGCAGGAAGTCTTCCTTCTCAATACAAACTTAGTCCTCAAAGGGAAACAATGTGCTACAAGCAGCAGCTCCTTGAACAGATGGTTTTCTTTCGAGAGATTTATGTTTTCCTTCAACTTAGCCTTAGCGGTGTAGTAGGAAACAAATGGGCGTTTCTCCACCTTGAAAACTGTGATTTCCAGGAAGTATTTCTTTCAGAAACTCACTCAGTTCTCACAGGGAAACAATGCACTAGATGCGGCATTTCTAACAGAGATGGTTTTCTTTTGAGAGGCTTCTGCGTTTCCTCAGCGGAGTTGAATAGGCTGATTTGCAGTAAAGAGAGCCTATCTCCACCTTGAAAACTATGATTTCCAGGAGTTATTAAACAAAAACTAACTTAATTCTCATGGAAAAAATGTGCTAGATGCTGCCGTTTCTGACATTGCTCGTTTTCCTTTGAGAGATACTTGTGCTTCTTCAATACAGCTGAATCGGCCTATTTCGATCAAACTGAGTCTATCTCTGTCTTGTAGCAACTGAAATGAAGTTTCCCTTCAAAAGCTAGCTCAATTCTCACGGGGAGCCAACACACTAGATTCTCCTGTTTCTTACACAGATGGTTTTCTTTCAAGAGATACATTTGTTTTTTCTACGTAGCTGAATAGGTCTATTGGAACTAAAAGAGCCTTTCTCCACGTTGAAATCTATGATTTCCAGGAAGGAGTAAATAAAAAAACTAACTCATTCTCACATGAAAGCAATGTGCTAGATGCTCCTGTTTCTAAGTAGATGGTTTTCCTTTGAGAGATACATGTGTTTCATCAAGTCAGTTGCATAGGCCTATTTGCAACCAAGAGAGCCTATCACCACATTGAGAGATCCACATGGCACTAAGTATTCCTTTCAAAAAGGAACTCAATTCTCACAGGGATACAAATTCTAGAAGCTCCAGAGTGTAACACACATGATTTGCTTTTCAGACATACTTTATTTTTGTCTACCAACTGAATATGCCTCTTGGAACCAAATTTTTCTTTCTCCTCCTTGAAAACTATGGTTTGAAAGATGTATGCATTTCGAAAACAAACACAATTCTTACAGGGAAACAATGTGCTGGATGCTCCTGCCATTAACATGGACAGTTTTCTCTCAAGCGATACACTTTTTCATCTAGTCAATTGAATAGGCCTACAGGGAACTTATGAGCTTTTCTCCACTTTGAAAACCATGATTTTCCGCAAGTATTTCTTTCAAAAACTCACTCAAATCTCACTGGGAAACAATGTGGTGGATGCTGCGGCTTCTTACTTTCATGGTTTCATTGGAGAGATTCATTTGTTTCTTCATTTTTGCAGAAGAAGCCTGCTTGGAACAAAATGACTCTTTCTCCCTCTAGAAAACTGATTGGCAGGTAATATTTCTGCATTCGACAGCTATGATTTCCAGGAGTTATTTAACAAAAACTAACTTAATTCTCATGGAAAAAATGTGCTACATGCTGCAGCTTCTAACATAGTTGGTTTTCCTTCGAGAGATACATGTGCATCTTCAACACAGCTGAACCAGCCTATTTCGATCAAACCAAGTCTATACCTGCCTTGTAGCAACTGAAATGAACTTTCCCTTTCAAAAGCTACCTCAATGCTCACGGGAAGCCAATGCACTAGATGAAACAGATGGCTTTCTTTCAAGAGATACATTTGTTTTTCCAATGTAGCTGAATAGGCTTATTGGAACTAAAGGAGCCTTTCTCCATGTTGAAAACTGTGATTTCCAGGAAGTATTAAATAAAAAAACGAACTCATTTCTCACATGGAAACAATGTGCTAGATGCTTCTCTTTCTAACTAGATGGTTTTCCTTTGAGAGATACATGTGTTTCATCAACTCAGTTCTATAGGCCTATTTGGAAGAAAGAGAGCCTATGTCCGCATTGAAAAATCACGTGGCAGTAAGAATTCCTTTCAAATACACATGCAATGCTAACAGGGATACAAAGTCTTGAAGCTCCAGCTTCTAACTCAAGCGATTTTCTTTTCAGAGATACTTTATTTTTGTCCACTCACCTGAATATGCCTCTTGGAACCAAATTTTCCTTTCTCCTCCTTGAAAAACTAACGTTTTCAGGCAGTATTCCTTTCTACAACTGACACAATTCTTACAGAAAACAATTTGCTACATGCTCCTCATATTAACACAGATAGTTTTCTATCAAGCGATACATGTTTTTTGTCAACTCAATTGAATAGGCCTACTGGGAACTTAGGAGCTTTTCTTCACTTTGAAAATCAAGATTTTCAGGAAGTATTTCTTTCAAAAATTCACTCAAATCTCGTTGGGAAACAATGCCCTCGATGCTGCGGCTTCTTACTTTTACAGTTTTCGTTGGAGAGATACATTTGTTTCTTCATTTTTGCTGAAAAGCCTGTTTGGAACAAAACGACTCTTTCTCCCTCTAGAAAACTAAGACTTGCAGGTAGTTTTTCTGTGAACAACCAACTCAATTCTCCATGTAAGAATGTGCAGGAAGCTCCATGTACGAACTCAGATGGCTTTGTTTTGAGAGATACAGGTGTTTCTTCAACTTTGCTGATAAGGCTTATTGGTTACAAAATGAACCTTTCTTTCCTGTGAAATCTATCATCTGCAGGAATATTCCGATCTCTAACTAACTGAATTCTCCAAAGGAAACAATGTGCTAGCTGCAGCCGCTTCTAACTTGGATGGTTTTCTTTGAGAGATACATGGGTGATGTCAACTCGCTTAAGTAGGCCTCTGAACAAAATGACCCTTGCATCACCTTGAAAATTCTACTATTTGGGAAATATGCCTTTCTAAAACAAATTCAATTGCAACAAGTAAACAATGTGCTAATGCTTCAGCTTCTAACCTAGAAGGTTTCCTGTGGTGGGACACATGTGTTTCTCACTCTGCTGAATATGCCTATTTGGGGCAAACAGAGCCACCCTCCCCTTTGAAATACCTATGTTGCAGGAAGCATTCCTCTGAAAAAATGACAGAATTCTCAAAAGGAAACAATGTACTAGAAGCTTCAGCTTCTAACACTGAATGTTTTCTTTTGAGAGATATATGTGCTTGTTCAACATAGGAGAATAGGGTTATCTGGAACAAAATGTGCCTTTACCCACCTTGAAAACTATGATTTTCAGGAAGCATTCCTTTCAAAAACGCACTCCTTTCACACAGGGGAACAAGGTGCTGGAAAGTGTGGCTCCTCACACACATGGTTTTCGTTAGAGAGATCCATGCGATTCTTCAACTTTGCAAGTAGACCTATTGGAAAAAAATGAGCTTTTCTCCACCTTGAAATCTTTGCTTTCTGGAAAGGATTCCTGTCAAAATTTGACTCAATTCTCACAAGGAAACACTATGCTGCATGGTCCTCATTCTAACATAGATGGTTTTGTTTCAAGAGATACATGTGTTTCTTCAACTCAGCTTAATAGCCATATTTAGAGCAAACAGAGTCTATAAACACTTTGAAACACCTAAGTTGCAGGAATAATTCCTTTGAAGAACTAAGTCAATTCTCACAGGGAAACAAAGTGATCGAGGCTCCCCCTTTTAACCCAGATGGATTACTTTGGAGAGATACATGTGCTTCTTCAACTGAATGGAATAAGCCTCTTTGGAAGAAAATGAGGTTTTCAATAGCTTCAAAACTGTGATTTGCAGGAAGTATTATTTTCAAAAACCAACTCAATTCTCATGGGGACACAATGTGGTAGATGCTCCTGATTCCGACACATTTGGATTTTTTGGAGATACAAGTGTTTTATCAACGTAGCTGAAGAGGCATATTTGTAATAAAGAAAGCCTACCTCCATCTTGAAAAACCCTAATTGCAGGAAGTATTACTTTCCAAAACTAACACTGTTCTCACAGGTAAACAATAGGCAGCATGCTGCACCTTCTACCATACACGGTTTTCTTTGCAGAGATACATGTGTTTCTTCAACTCTGATGAATAGGCCTATTTGCAGCCAAGTGAACCAATCTCCACCTTGAAAAACCTACGTTGCCAAAAGTATTCCTCTGATAAACTAACCTGACTCTCAATGGGAAACTGTGCTTCATTCTCCTTCTTCTAAAATAAATGGTTTTCTTTCGAGAGATACATGTGTTTCTTCAACTGAGCTGAATAGGCCTGTAGAAGCAAGCAGAGCCTATCTCCACTTTGAAAACTAATTTGCAGGAAGTATTTCCTTCAAAAACTAACTCAATTCTCAGGGAAAAAATGTGGTAGAGGCTGCAGCTTCTATCATAGAAGATTTTGGTGATAGATACATGTGTTTCTTCATGTTTGCTGCAGAGGCCTATTTAGAGCAAAGTGAGCCTGTCTCCACCTTGAAGAGCCTAAGAGTCAGGAAGTATTCTGTTCAGAAAATACCACAATTCTCACAGGTAAACAATGCGGTAGATGCTCCTGCTTCTAACTCGGACGACTTTCTTTTGAAATATACATGTTTTTCTTCAACTCAGATGAATAGGCCTATTTGGATCAAACAGAGCCTCTCTCCACCATGAAACACCTAAGCCTCAGGAAGGATTCCTTTCAAAAAGTGATGCTGTTCCCACAGGGAAACCAGTTGGTAGATGGTCCTCCTTTTAACACAGATGGTTTTCCTTTGAGAGATATTTGTGTTTCCTCAACATAGCTTTATAGGCCTATTTAGAACTAATTGACATTTCTCCACCTTGAAACTTTGATTTGCTTTAAATACTCCTTTCAAAAACTAACTGAATTCACCCTCGGAGACAATGTGCTGAATGCTGCAGCTTCAACGTGGATGGTTTTCTTTGGAGAGATCCATGTGTATCTTGAGTGAAGCCGCAGAGCCTGTTTAGATCAAACACAGCCGGTCTTCATCTTGAAACAATAAAGCTGCAGGAAGTCTTCCTTCTCAATACAAACTTAGTCCTCAAAGGGAAACAATGTGCTACAAGCAGCAGCTCCTTGAACAGATGGTTTTCTTTCGAGAGATTTATGTTTTCCTTCAACTTAGCCTTAGCGGTGTAGTAGGAAACAAATGGGCGTTTCTCCACCTTGAAAACTGTGATTTCCAGGAAGTATTTCTTTCAGAAACTCACTCAGTTCTCACAGGGAAACAATGCACTAGATGCGGCATTTCTAACAGAGATGGTTTTCTTTTGAGAGGCTTCTGCGTTTCCTCAGCGGAGTTGAATAGGCTGATTTGCAGTAAAGAGAGCCTATCTCCACCTTGAAAACTATGATTTCCAGGAGTTATTAAACAAAAACTAACTTAATTCTCATGGAAAAAATGTGCTAGATGCTGCCGTTTCTGACATTGCTCGTTTTCCTTTGAGAGATACTTGTGCTTCTTCAATACAGCTGAATCGGCCTATTTCGATCAAACTGAGTCTATCTCTGTCTTGTAGCAACTGAAATGAAGTTTCCCTTCAAAAGCTAGCTCAATTCTCACGGGGAGCCAACACACTAGATTCTCCTGTTTCTTACACAGATGGTTTTCTTTCAAGAGATACATTTGTTTTTTCTACGTAGCTGAATAGGTCTATTGGAACTAAAAGAGCCTTTCTCCACGTTGAAATCTATGATTTCCAGGAAGGAGTAAATAAAAAAACTAACTCATTCTCACATGAAAGCAATGTGCTAGATGCTCCTGTTTCTAAGTAGATGGTTTTCCTTTGAGAGATACATGTGTTTCATCAAGTCAGTTGCATAGGCCTATTTGCAACCAAGAGAGCCTATCACCACATTGAGAGATCCACATGGCACTAAGTATTCCTTTCAAAAAGGAACTCAATTCTCACAGGGATACAAATTCTAGAAGCTCCAGAGTGTAACACACATGATTTGCTTTTCAGACATACTTTATTTTTGTCTACCAACTGAATATGCCTCTTGGAACCAAATTTTTCTTTCTCCTCCTTGAAAACTATGGTTTGAAAGATGTATGCATTTCGAAAACAAACACAATTCTTACAGGGAAACAATGTGCTGGATGCTCCTGCCATTAACATGGACAGTTTTCTCTCAAGCGATACACTTTTTCATCTAGTCAATTGAATAGGCCTACAGGGAACTTATGAGCTTTTCTCCACTTTGAAAACCATGATTTTCCGCAAGTATTTCTTTCAAAAACTCACTCAAATCTCACTGGGAAACAATGTGGTGGATGCTGCGGCTTCTTACTTTCATGGTTTCATTGGAGAGATTCATTTGTTTCTTCATTTTTGCAGAAGAAGCCTGCTTGGAACAAAATGACTCTTTCTCCCTCTAGAAAACTGATTGGCAGGTAATATTTCTGCATTCGACAGCTATGATTTCCAGGAGTTATTTAACAAAAACTAACTTAATTCTCATGGAAAAAATGTGCTACATGCTGCAGCTTCTAACATAGTTGGTTTTCCTTCGAGAGATACATGTGCATCTTCAACACAGCTGAACCAGCCTATTTCGATCAAACCAAGTCTATACCTGCCTTGTAGCAACTGAAATGAACTTTCCCTTTCAAAAGCTACCTCAATGCTCACGGGAAGCCAATGCACTAGATGAAACAGATGGCTTTCTTTCAAGAGATACATTTGTTTTTCCAATGTAGCTGAATAGGCTTATTGGAACTAAAGGAGCCTTTCTCCATGTTGAAAACTGTGATTTCCAGGAAGTATTAAATAAAAAAACGAACTCATTTCTCACATGGAAACAATGTGCTAGATGCTTCTCTTTCTAACTAGATGGTTTTCCTTTGAGAGATACATGTGTTTCATCAACTCAGTTCTATAGGCCTATTTGGAAGAAAGAGAGCCTATGTCCGCATTGAAAAATCACGTGGCAGTAAGAATTCCTTTCAAATACACATGCAATGCTAACAGGGATACAAAGTCTTGAAGCTCCAGCTTCTAACTCAAGCGATTTTCTTTTCAGAGATACTTTATTTTTGTCCACTCACCTGAATATGCCTCTTGGAACCAAATTTTCCTTTCTCCTCCTTGAAAAACTAACGTTTTCAGGCAGTATTCCTTTCTACAACTGACACAATTCTTACAGAAAACAATTTGCTACATGCTCCTCATATTAACACAGATAGTTTTCTATCAAGCGATACATGTTTTTTGTCAACTCAATTGAATAGGCCTACTGGGAACTTAGGAGCTTTTCTTCACTTTGAAAATCAAGATTTTCAGGAAGTATTTCTTTCAAAAATTCACTCAAATCTCGTTGGGAAACAATGCCCTCGATGCTGCGGCTTCTTACTTTTACAGTTTTCGTTGGAGAGATACATTTGTTTCTTCATTTTTGCTGAAAAGCCTGTTTGGAACAAAACGACTCTTTCTCCCTCTAGAAAACTAAGACTTGCAGGTAGTTTTTCTGTGAACAACCAACTCAATTCTCCATGTAAGAATGTGCAGGAAGCTCCATGTACGAACTCAGATGGCTTTGTTTTGAGAGATACAGGTGTTTCTTCAACTTTGCTGATAAGGCTTATTGGTTACAAAATGAACCTTTCTTTCCTGTGAAATCTATCATCTGCAGGAATATTCCGATCTCTAACTAACTGAATTCTCCAAAGGAAACAATGTGCTAGCTGCAGCTGCTTCTAACTTGGATGGTTTTCTTTGAGAGATACATGGGTGATGTCAACTCGCTTAAGTAGGCCTCTGAACAAAATGACCCTTGCATCACCTTGAAAATTCTACTATTTGGGAAATATGCCTTTCTAAAACAAATTCAATTGCAACAAGTAAACAATGTGCTAATGCTTCAGCTTCTAACCTAGAAGGTTTCCTGTGGTGGGACACATGTGTTTCTCACTCTGCTGAATATGCCTATTTGGGGCAAACAGAGCCACCCTCCCCTTTGAAATACCTATGTTGCAGGAAGCATTCCTCTGAAAAAATGACAGAATTCTCAAAAGGAAACAATGTACTAGAAGCTTCAGCTTCTAACACTGAATGTTTTCTTTTGAGAGATATATGTGCTTGTTCAACATAGGAGAATAGGGTTATCTGGAACAAAATGTGCCTTTACCCACCTTGAAAACTATGATTTTCAGGAAGCATTCCTTTCAAAAACGCACTCCTTTCACACAGGGGAACAAGGTGCTGGAAAGTGTGGCTCCTCACACACATGGTTTTCGTTAGAGAGATCCATGCGATTCTTCAACTTTGCAAGTAGACCTATTGGAAAAAAATGAGCTTTTCTCCACCTTGAAATCTTTGCTTTCTGGAAAGGATTCCTGTCAAAATTTGACTCAATTCTCACAAGGAAACACTATGCTGCATGGTCCTCATTCTAACATAGATGGTTTTGTTTCAAGAGATACATGTGTTTCTTCAACTCAGCTTAATAGCCATATTTAGAGCAAACAGAGTCTATAAACACTTTGAAACACCTAAGTTGCAGGAATAATTCCTTTGAAGAACTAAGTCAATTCTCACAGGGAAACAAAGTGATCGAGGCTCCCCCTTTTAACCCAGATGGATTACTTTGGAGAGATACATGTGCTTCTTCAACTGAATGGAATAAGCCTCTTTGGAAGAAAATGAGGTTTTCAATAGCTTCAAAACTGTGATTTGCAGGAAGTATTATTTTCAAAAACCAACTCAATTCTCATGGGGACACAATGTGGTAGATGCTCCTGATTCCGACACATTTGGATTTTTTGGAGATACAAGTGTTTTATCAACGTAGCTGAAGAGGCATATTTGTAATAAAGAAAGCCTACCTCCATCTTGAAAAACCCTAATTGCAGGAAGTATTACTTTCCAAAACTAACACTGTTCTCACAGGTAAACAATAGGCAGCATGCTGCACCTTCTACCATACACGGTTTTCTTTGCAGAGATACATGTGTTTCTTCAACTCTGATGAATAGGCCTATTTGCAGCCAAGTGAACCAATCTCCACCTTGAAAAACCTACGTTGCCAAAAGTATTCCTCTGATAAACTAACCTGACTCTCAATGGGAAACTGTGCTTCATTCTCCTTCTTCTAAAATAAATGGTTTTCTTTCGAGAGATACATGTGTTTCTTCAACTGAGCTGAATAGGCCTGTAGAAGCAAGCAGAGCCTATCTCCACTTTGAAAACTAATTTGCAGGAAGTATTTCCTTCAAAAACTAACTCAATTCTCAGGGAAAAAATGTGGTAGAGGCTGCAGCTTCTATCATAGAAGATTTTGGTGATAGATACATGTGTTTCTTCATGTTTGCTGCAGAGGCCTATTTAGAGCAAAGTGAGCCTGTCTCCACCTTGAAGAGCCTAAGAGTCAGGAAGTATTCTGTTCAGAAAATACCACAATTCTCACAGGTAAACAATGCGGTAGATGCTCCTGCTTCTAACTCGGACGACTTTCTTTTGAAATATACATGTTTTTCTTCAACTCAGATGAATAGGCCTATTTAGATCAAACAGAGCCTCTCTCCACCATGAAACACCTAAGCCTCAGGAAGGATTCCTTTCAAAAAGTGATGCTGTTCCCACAGGGAAACCAGTTGGTAGATGGTCCTCCTTTTAACACAGATGGTTTTCCTTTGAGAGATATTTGTGTTTCCTCAACATAGCTTTATAGGCCTATTTAGAACTAATTGACATTTCTCCACCTTGAAACTTTGATTTGCTTTAAATACTCCTTTCAAAAACTAACTGAATTCACCCTCGGAGACAATGTGCTGAATGCTGCAGCTTCAACGTGGATGGTTTTCTTTGGAGAGATCCATGTGTATCTTGAGTGAAGCCGCAGAGCCTGTTTAGATCAAACACAGCCGGTCTTCATCTTGAAACAATAAAGCTGCAGGAAGTCTTCCTTCTCAATACAAACTTAGTCCTCAAAGGGAAACAATGTGCTACAAGCAGCAGCTCCTTGAACAGATGGTTTTCTTTCGAGAGATTTATGTTTTCCTTCAACTTAGCCTTAGCGGTGTAGTAGGAAACAAATGGGCATTTCTCCACCTTGAAAACTGTGATTTCCAGGAAGTATTTCTTTCAGAAACTCACTCAGTTCTCACAGGGAAACAATGCACTAGATGCGGCATTTCTAACAGAGATGGTTTTCTTTTGCGAGGCTTCTGCGTTTCCTCAGCGGAGTTGAATATGCTGATTTGGAGTAAAGAGAGCCTATCTCCACCTTGAAAACTATGATTTCCAGGAGTTATTAAACAAAAACTAACTTAATTCTCATGGAAAAAATGTGCTAGATGCTGCCGTTTCTGACATTGCTCGTTTTCCTTTGAGAGATACTTGTGCTTCTTCAATACAGCTGAATCGGCCTATTTCGATCAAACTGAGTCTATCTCTGTCTTGTAGCAACTGAAATGAAGTTTCCCTTCAAAAGCTAGCTCAATTGTCACGGGGAGCCAACACACTAGATTCTCCTGTTTCTTACACAGATGGTTTTCTTTCAAGAGATACATTTGTTTTTTCTACGTAGCTGAATAGGTCTATTGGAACTAAAAGAGCCTTTCTCCACGTTGAAATCTATGATTTCCAGGAAGGAGTAAATAAAAAAACTAACTCATTCTCACATGAAAGCAATGCGCTAGATGCTCCTGTTTCTAAGTAGATGGTTTTCCTTTGAGAGATACATGTGTATCATCAAGTCAGTTACATAGGCCTATTTGGAACCAAGAGAGCCTATCACCACATTGAGAGATCCACATGGCACTAAGTATTCCTTTCAAAAAGGAACTCAATTCTCACAGGGATACAAATTCTAGAAGCTCCAGAGTGTAACTCACATGATTTGCTTTTCAGACATACTTTATTTTTGTCTACCAACTGAATATGCCTCTTGGAACCAAATTTTTCTTTCTCCTCCTTGAAAACTATGGTTTGAAAGATGTATGCATTTCGAAAACAAACACAATTCTTACAGGGAAACAATGTGCTGGATGCTCCTGCCATTAACATGGACAGTTTTCTCTCAAGCGATACACTTTTTCATCTAGTCAATTGAATAGGCCTACAGGGAACTTATGAGCTTTTCTCCACTTTGAAAACCATGATTTTCCGCAAGTATTTCTTTCAAAAACTCACTCAAATCTCACTGGGAAACAATGTGGTGGATGCTGCGGCTTCTTACTTTCATGGTTTCATTGGAGAGATTCATTTGTTTCTTCATTTTTGCAGGAGAAGCCTGCTTGGAACAAAATGACTCTTTCTCCCTCTAGAAAACTGATTGGCAGGTAATATTTCTGCATTCGACAGCTATGATTTCCAGGAGTTATTTAACAAAAACTAACTTAATTCTCATGGAAAAAATGTGCTACATGCTGCAGCTTCTAACATAGTTGGTTTTCCTTCGAGAGATACATGTGCATCTTCAACACAGCTGAACCAGCCTATTTCGATCAAACCAAGTCTATACCTGCCTTGTAGCAACTGAAATGAACTTTCCCTTTCAAAAGCTACCTCAATGCTCACGGGAAGCCAATGCACTAGATGAAACAGATGGCTTTCTTTCAAGAGATACATTCGTTTTTCCAATGTAGCTGAATAGGCTTATTGGAACTAAAGGAGCCTTTCTCCATGTTGAAAATTGTGATTTCCAGGAAGTATTAAATAAAAAAACGAACTCATTTCTCACATGGAAACAATGTGCTAGATGCTTCTCTTTCTAACTAGATGGTTTTCCTTTGAGAGATACATGTGTTTCATCAACTCAGTTCTATAGGCCTATTTGGAAGAAAGAGAGCCTATGTCCGCATTGAAAAATCACGTGGCAGTAAGAATTCCTTTCAAATACTCATGCAATGCTAAGAGGGATACAAAGTCTTCAAGCTCCAGCTTCTAACTCAAGCGATTTTCTTTTCAGAGATACTTTATTTTTGTCCACTCACCTGAATATGCCTCTTGGAACCAAATTTTCCTTTCTCCTCCTTGAAAAACTAACGTTTTCAGGCAGTATTCCTTTCTACAACTGACACAATTCTTACAGAAAACAATTTGCTACATGCTCCTCATATTAACACAGATAGTTTTCTATCAAGCGATACATGTTTTTTGTCAACTCAATTGAATAGGCCTACTGGGAACTTAGAAGCTTTTCTTCACTTTGAAAATCAAGATTTTCAGGAAGTATTTCTTTCAAAAATTCACTCAAATCTCGTTGGGAAACAATGCCCTAGATGCTGCGGCTTCTTACTTTTACAGTTTTCGTTGGAGAGATACATTTGTTTCTTCATTTTTGCTGAAAAGCCTGTTTGGAACAAAACGACTCTTTCTCCCTCTAGAAAACTAAGACTTGCAGGTAGTTTTTCTGTGAACAACCAACTCAATTCTCCATGTAAGAATGTGCAGGAAGCTCCATGTACGAACTCAGATGGCTTTGTTTTGAGAGATACAGGTGTTTCTTCAACTTTGCTGATAAGGCTTATTGGTTACAAAATGAACCTTTCTTTCCTGTGAAATCTATCATCTGCAGGAATATTCCGATCTCTAACTAACTGAATTCTCCAAAGGAAACAATGTGCTAGCTGCAGCCGCTTCTAACTTGGATGGTTTTCTTTGAGAGATACATGGGTGATGTCAACTCGCTTAAGTAGGCCTCTGAACAAAATGACCCTTGCATCACCTTGAAAATTCTACTATTTGGGAAATATGCCTTTCTAAAACAAATTCAATTGCAACAAGTAAACAATGTGCTAATGCTTCAGCTTCTAACCTAGAAGGTTTCCTGTGGTGGGACACATGTGTTTCTCACTCTGCTGAATATGCCTATTTGGGGCAAACAGAGCCACCCTCCCCTTTGAAATACCTATGTTGCAGGAAGCATTCCTCTGAAAAAATGACAGAATTCTCAAAAGGAAACAATGTACTAGAAGCTTCAGCTTCTAACACTGAATGTTTTCTTTTGAGAGATATATGAGCTTGTTCAACATAGGAGAATAGGGTTATCTGGAACAAAATGTGCCTTTATCCACCTTGAAAACTATGATTTTCAGGAAGCATTCCTTTCAAAAACGAACTCCTTTCACACAGGGGAACAAGGTGCTGGAAAGTGTGGCTCCTCACACACATGGTTTTCGTTAGAGAGATCCATGCGATTCTTCAACTTTGCAAGTAGACCTATTGGAAAAAAATGAGCTTTTCTCCACCTTGAAATCTTTGCTTTCCGGGAAGGATTCCTGTCAAAATTTCACTGAATTCTCACAAGGAAACACGATGCTGCATGGTCCTCATTCTAACATAGATGGTTTTGTTTCAAGAGATACATGTGTTTCTTCAACTCAGCTTAATAGCCATATTTAGAGCAAACAGAGTCTATAAACACTTTGAAACACCTAAGTTGCAGGAATAATTCCTTTGAAGAACTAAGTCAATTCTCACAGGGAAACAAAGTGATCGAGGCTCCCCTTTTTAACCCAGATGGATTACTTTGGAGAGATACATGTGCTTCTTCAACTGAATGGAATAAGCCTCTTTGGAAGAAAATGAGGTTTTCAATAGCTTCAAAACTGTGATTTGCAGGAAGTATTATTTTCAAAAACCAACTCAATTCTCATGGGGACACAATGTGGTAGATGCTCCTGATTCCGACACATTCGGATTTTTTGGAGATACAAGTGTTTTATCAACGTAGCTGAAGAGGCATATTTGTAATAAAGAAAGCCTATCTCCATCTTGAAAAACCCTAATTGCAGGAAGTATTACTTTCCAAAACTAACACAGTTCTCACAGGTAAACAATAGGCAGCATGCTGCACCTTCTACCATACACGGCTTTCTTTGCAGAGATACATGTGTTTCTTCAACTCTGATGAATAGGCCTATTTGGAGCCAAGTGAACCAATCTCCACCTTGAAAAACCTACGTTGCCAAAAGTATTCCTCTGATAAACTAACCTGACTCTCAATGGGAAACTGTGCTTCATTCTCCTTTTTCTAAAATAAATGGTTTTCTTTCGAGAGATACATGTGTTTCTTCAACTGAGCTGAATAGGCCTGTAGAAGCAAGCAGAGCCTATCTCCACTTTGAAAACTAATTTGCAGGAAGTATTTCCTTCAAAAACTAACTCAATTCTCAGGGAAAAAATGTGGTAGAGGCTGCAGCTTCTATCATAGAAGATTTTGGTGATAGATACATGTGTTTCTGCATATTTGCTGCAGAGGCCTACTTAGAGCGAAGTGAGCCTATCTTGACCTTGAAGAGCCTAAGAGTCAGGAAGTATTCTGTTCAGAAAATACCACAATTCTCACAGGTAAACAATGCGGTAGATGCTCCTGCTTCTAACTCGGACGACTTTCTTTTGAAATATACATGTTTTTCTTCAACTCAGATGAATAGGCCTATTTGGATCAAACAGAGCCTCTCTCCACCATGAAACACCGAAGCCGCAGGAACGGCATCAAAAACTGATGCCGTTCCCACAGTGAAACCAGTTGGTAGATGGTCCTCCTTTTAACACAGATGGTTTTCCTTTGAGAGATATTTGTGTTTCCTCAACATAGCTTTATACGCCTATTTAGAACTAATTGACATTTCTCCACCTTGAAACTTTGATTTGCTTTAAATACTCCTTTCAAAACCTAACTGAATTCACCCTCGGAGACAATGTGCTCAATGCTGCAGCTTCAACATGGATGGTTTTCTTTGGAGAGATCCACGTGTATCTTGAGTGAAGCTGCAGAGCCTGTTTAGATCAAACACAGCCGGTCTTCATCTTGAAACAATAAAGCTGCAGGAAGTCTTCCTTCTCAATACAAACTTAGTCCTCAAAGGGAAACAATGTGCTACAAGCAGCAGCTCCTTGAACAGATGGTTTTCTTTCGAGAGATTTATGTTTTCCTTCAACTTAGCCTTAGCGGTGTAGTAGGAAACAAATGGGCATTTCTCCACCTTGAAAACTGTGATTTCCAGGAAGTATTTCTGTCAGAAACTCACTCAATTCTCACAGGGAAACAATGCACAAGATGCGGCATTTCTAACAGAGATGGTTTTCTTTTGAGAGGCTTCTGCGTTTCCTCAGCGGAGGTGAATAGGCTGATTTGGAGTAAAGAGAGCCTATCTCCACCTTGAAAACTATGATTTCCAGGAGTTATTAAACAAAAACTAACTTCATTCTCATGGAAAAAATGTGCTAGATGCTGCCGTTTCTGACATTGCTCATTTTCCTTTGAGAGATACTTGTGCTTCTTCAATACAGCTGAATCGGCCTATTTCGATCAAACTGAGTCTATCTCTGTCTTGTAGCAACTGAAATGAAGTTTCCCTTCAAAAGCTAGCTCAATTCTCACGGGGAGCCAACACACTAGATTCTCCTGTTTCTTACACAGATGGTTTTCTTTCAAGAGATACATTTGTTTTTTCTACGTAGCTGAATAGGTCTATTGGAACTAAAAGAGCCTTTCTCCACGTTGAAATCTATGATTTCCAGGAAGGAGTAAATAAAAAAACTAACTCATTCTCACATGAAAGCAATGCGCTAGATGCTCCTGTTTCTAAGTAGATGGTTTTCCTTTGAGAGATACATGTGTTTCATCAAGTCAGTTGCATATGCCTATTTGGAACCAAGAGAGCCTATCACCACATTGAGAGATCCACATGGCACTAAGTATTCCTTTCAAAAATTAACTCAATTCTCACAGGGATACAAATTCTAGAAGCTCCAGAGTGTAACTCACATGATTTGCTTTTCAGACATACTTTATTTTTGTCTACCAACTGAATATGCCTCTTGGAACCAAATTTTTCTTTCTCCTCCTTGAAAACTATGGTTTGAAAGATGTATGCCTTTCGAAAACAAACACAATTCTTACAGGGAAACAATGTGCTGGATGCTCCTGCCATTAACATGGACAGTTTTCTCTCAAGCGATACACTTTTTCATCTAGTCAATTGAATAGGCCTACAGGGAACTTACGAGCTTTTCTCCACTTTGAAAACCATGATTTTCCGCAAGTATTTCTTTCAAAAACTCACTCAAATCTCACTGGGAAACAATGTGGTGGATGCTGCGGCTTCTTACTTTCATGGTTTCATTGGAGAGATTCATTTGTTTCTTCATTTTTGCAGAAGAAGCCTGTTTGGAACAAAATGACTCTTTCTCCCTCTAGAAAACTGATTGGCAGGTAATATTTCTGCATTCGACAGCTATGATTTCCAGGAGTTATTTAACAAAAACTAACTTAATTCTCATGGAAAAAATGTGCTACATGCTGCAGCTTCTAACATAGTTGGTTTTCCTTCGAGAGATACATGTGCGTCTTCAACACAGCTGAACCAGCCTATTTCGATCAAACCAAGTCTATACCTGCCTTGTAGCAACTGAAATGAACTTTCCCTTTCAAAAGCTACCTCAATGCTCACGGGAAGCCAATGCACTAGATGAAACAGATGGCTTTCTTTCAAGAGATACATTTGTTTTTCCAATGTAGCTGAATAGGCTTATTGGAACTAAAGGAGCCTTTCTCCATGTTGAAAACTGTGATTTCCAGGAAGTATTAAATAAAAAAACGAACTCATTTCTCACATGGAAACAATGTGCTAGATGCATCTCTTTCTAACTAGATGGTTTTCCTTTGAGAGATACATGTGTTTCATCAACTCAGTTCTATAGGCCTATTTGGAAGAAAGAGAGCCTATGTCCGCATTGAAAAATCACGTGGCAGTAAGAATTCCTTTCAAATACTCATGCAATGCTAACAGGGATACAAAGTCTTGAAGCTCCAGCTTCTAACTCAAGCGATTTTCTTTTCAGAGATACTTTATTTTTGTCCACTCACCTGAATATGCCTCTTGGAAGCAAATTTTCCTTTCTCCTCCTTGAAAAACTAACGTTTTCAGGCAGTATTCCTTTCTACAACTGACACAATTCTTACAGAAAACAATTTGCTACATGCTCCTCATATTAACACAGATAGTTTTCTATCAAGCGATACATGTTTTTTGTCAACTCAATTGAATAGGCCTACTGGGAACTTAGGAGCTTTTCTTCACTTTGAAAATCAAGATTTTCAGGAAGTATTTCTTTCAAAAATTCACTCAAATCTCGTTGGGAAACAATGCCCTAGATGCTGCGGCTTCTTACTTTTACAGTTTTCGTTGGAGAGATACATTTGTTTCTTCATTTTTGCTGAAAAGCCTGTTTGGAACAAAACGACTCTTTCTCCCTCTAGAAAACTAAGACTTGCAGGTAGTTTTTCTGTGAACAACCAACTCAATTCTCCATGTAAAAATGTGCAGGAAGCTCCATGTACGAACTCAGATGGCTTTGTTTTGAGAGATACAGGTGTTTCTTCAACTTTGCTGATAAGGCTTATTGGTTACAAAATGAACCTTTCTTTCCTGTGAAAACTATCATCTGCAGGAATATTCCGATCTCTAACTAACTGAATTCTCCAAAGGAAACAATGTGCTAGCTGCAGCCGCTTCTAACTTGGATGGTTTTCTTTGAGAGATACATGGGTGACGTCAACTCGCTTAAGTAGGCCTCTGAACAAAATGACCCTTGCATCACCTTGAAAATTCTACTGTTTGGGAAATATGCCTTTCTAAAACAAATTCAATTGCAACAAGTAAACAATGTGCTAATGCTTCAGCTTCTAACCTAGAAGGTTTCCTGTGGTGGGACACATGTGTTTCTCACTCTCCTGAATATGCCTATTTGGGGCAAACAGAGCCACCCTCCCCTTTGAAATACCTATGTTGCAGGAAGCATTCCTCTGAAAAAATGACAGAATTCTCAAAAGGAAACAATGTACTAGAAGCTTCAGCTTCTAACACTGAATGTTTTCTTTTGAGAGATATATGTGCTTGTTCAACATAGGAGAATAGGGTTATCTGGAACAAAATGTGCCTTTATCCACCTTGAAAACTATGATTTTCAGGAAGCATTCCTTTCAAAAACGAACTCCTTTCACACAGGGGAACAAGGTGCTGGAAAGTGTGGCTCCTCACACACATGGTTTGCGTTAGAGAGATCCATGCGATTCTTCAACTTTGCAAGTAGACCTATTGGAAAAAAATGAGCTTTTCGCCACCTTGAAATCTTTGCTTTCCGGGAAGGATTCCTGTCAAAATTTCACTGAATTCTCACAAGGAAACACGATGCTGCATGGTCCTCATTCTAACATAGATGGTTTTGTTTCAAGAGATACATGTGTTTCTTCAACTCAGCTTAATAGCCATATTTAGAGCAAACAGAGTCTATAAACACTTTGAAACACCTAAGTTGCAGGAATAATTCCTTTGAAGAACTAAGTCAATTCTCACAGGGAAACAAAGTGATCGAGGCTCCCCCTTTTAACCCAGATGGATTACTTTGGAGAGATACATGTGCTTCTTCAACTGAATGGAATAAGCCTCTTTGGAAGAAAATGAGGTTTTCAATAGCTTCAAAACTGTGATTTGCAGGAAGTATTATTTTCAAAAACCAACTCAATTCTCATGGGGACACAATGTGGTAGATGCTCCTGAGTCCGACACATTTGGATTTTTTGGAGATACAAGTGTTTTATCAACGTAGCTGAAGAGGCATATTTGTAATAAAGAAAGCCTATCTCCATCTTGAAAAACCCTAATTGCAGGAAGTATTACTTTCCAAAACTAACACAGTTCTCACAGGTAAACAATAGGCAGCATGCTGCACCTTCTACCATACACGGCTTTCTTTGCAGAGATACATGTGTTTCTTCAACTCTGATGAATAGGCCTATTTGCAGCCAAGTGAACCAATCTCCACCTTGAAAAACCTACATGGCCAAAAGTATTCCTCTGATAAACTAACCTGACTCTCAATGGGAAACTGTGCTTCATTCTCCTTCTTCTAAAATAAATGGTTTTCTTTCGAGAGATACATGTGTTTCTTCAACTGAGCTGAATAGGCCTGTAGAAGCAAGCAGAGCCTATCTCCACTTTGAAAACTAATTTGCAGGAAGTATTTCCTTCAAAAACTAACTCAATTCTCAGGGAAAAAATGTGGTAGAGGCTGCAGCTTCTATCATAGAAGATTTTGGTGATAGATACATGTGTTTCTTCATGTTTGCTGCAGAGGCCTACTTAGAGCGAAGTGAGCCTATCTCCACCTTGAAGAGCCTAAGAGTCAGGAAGTATTCTGTTCAGAAAATACCACAATTCTCACAGGTAAACAATGCGGTAGATGCTCCTGCTTCTAACTCGGACGACTTTCTTTTGAAATATACATGTTTTTCTTCAACTCAGATGAATGGGCCTATCTGGATCAAACAGAGCCTCTCTCCACCATGAAACACCTAAGCCGCAGGAAGTATTCCTTTCAAAAACTGATGCCGTTCCCACAGGGAAACCAGTTGGTAGATGGTCCTCCTTTTAACACAGATGGTTTTCCTTTGAGAGATATTTGTGTTTCCTCAACATAGCTTTATAGGCCTATTTAGAACTAATTGACATTTCTCCACCTTGAAACTTTGATTTGCTTTAAATACTCCTTTCAAAACCTAACTGAATTCACCCTCGGAGACAATGTGCTCAATGCTGCAGCTTCAACATGGATGGTTTTCTTTGGAGAGATCCACGTGTATCTTGAGTGAAGCTGCAGAGCCTGTTTAGATCAAACACAGCCGGTCTTCATCTTGAAACAATAAAGCTGCAGGAAGTCTTCCTTCTCAATACAAACTTAGTCCTCAAAGGGAAACAATGTGCTACAAGCAGCAGCTCCTTGAACAGATGGTTTTCTTTCGAGAGATTTATGTTTTCCTTCAACTTAGCCTTAGCGGTGTAGTAGGAAACAAATGGGCATTTCTCCACCTTGAAAACTGTGATTTCCAGGAAGTATTTCTGTCAGAAACTCACTCAATTCTCACAGGGAAACAATGCACAAGATGCGGCATTTCTAACAGAGATGGTTTTCTTTTGAGAGGCTTCTGCGTTTCCTCAGCGGAGGTGAATAGGCTGATTTGGAGTAAAGAGAGCCTATCTCCACCTTGAAAACTATGATTTCCAGGAGTTATTAAACAAAAACTAACTTCATTCTCATGGAAAAAATGTGCTAGATGCTGCCGTTTCTGACATTGCTCATTTTCCTTTGAGAGATACTTGTGCTTCTTCAATACAGCTGAATCGGCCTATTTCGATCAAACTGAGTCTATCTCTGTCTTGTAGCAACTGAAATGAAGTTTCCCTTCAAAAGCTAGCTCAATTCTCACGGGGAGCCAACACACTAGATTCTCCTGTTTCTTACACAGATGGTTTTCTTTCAAGAGATACATTTGTTTTTTCTACGTAGCTGAATAGGTCTATTGGAACTAAAAGAGCCTTTCTCCACGTTGAAATCTATGATTTCCAGGAAGGAGTAAATAAAAAAACTAACTCATTCTCACATGAAAGCAATGCGCTAGATGCTCCTGTTTCTAAGTAGATGGTTTTCCTTTGAGAGATACATGTGTTTCATCAAGTCAGTTGCATATGCCTATTTGGAACCAAGAGAGCCTATCACCACATTGAGAGATCCACATGGCACTAAGTATTCCTTTCAAAAATTAACTCAATTCTCACAGGGATACAAATTCTAGAAGCTCCAGAGTGTAACTCACATGATTTGCTTTTCAGACATACTTTATTTTTGTCTACCAACTGAATATGCCTCTTGGAACCAAATTTTTCTTTCTCCTCCTTGAAAACTATGGTTTGAAAGATGTATGCCTTTCGAAAACAAACACAATTCTTACAGGGAAACAATGTGCTGGATGCTCCTGCCATTAACATGGACAGTTTTCTCTCAAGCGATACACTTTTTCATCTAGTCAATTGAATAGGCCTACAGGGAACTTACGAGCTTTTCTCCACTTTGAAAACCATGATTTTCCGCAAGTATTTCTTTCAAAAACTCACTCAAATCTCACTGGGAAACAATGTGGTGGATGCTGCGGCTTCTTACTTTCATGGTTTCATTGGAGAGATTCATTTGTTTCTTCATTTTTGCAGAAGAAGCCTGTTTGGAACAAAATGACTCTTTCTCCCTCTAGAAAACTGATTGGCAGGTAATATTTCTGCATTCGACAGCTATGATTTCCAGGAGTTATTTAACAAAAACTAACTTAATTCTCATGGAAAAAATGTGCTACATGCTGCAGCTTCTAACATAGTTGGTTTTCCTTCGAGAGATACATGTGCATCTTCAACACAGCTGAACCAGCCTATTTCGATCAAACCAAGTCTATACCTGCCTTGTAGCAACTGAAATGAACTTTCCCTTTCAAAAGCTACCTCAATGCTCACGGGAAGCCAATGCACTAGATGAAACAGATGGCTTTCTTTCAAGAGATACATTCGTTTTTCCAATGTAGCTGAATAGGCTTATTGGAACTAAAGGAGCCTTTCTCCATGTTGAAAATTGTGATTTCCAGGAAGTATTAAATAAAAAAACGAACTCATTTCTCACATGGAAACAATGTGCTAGATGCTTCTCTTTCTAACTAGATGGTTTTCCTTTGAGAGATACATGTGTTTCATCAACTCAGTTCTATAGGCCTATTTGGAAGAAAGAGAGCCTATGTCCGCATTGAAAAATCACGTGGCAGTAAGAATTCCTTTCAAATACTCATGCAATGCTAACAGGGATACAAAGTCTTCAAGCTCCAGCTTCTAACTCAAGCGATTTTCTTTTCAGAGATACTTTATTTTTGTCCACTCACCTGAATATGCCTCTTGGAACCAAATTTTCCTTTCTCCTCCTTGAAAAACTAACGTTTTCAGGCAGTATTCCTTTCTACAACTGACACAATTCTTACAGAAAACAATTTGCTACATGCTCCTCATATTAACACAGATAGTTTTCTATCAAGCGATACATGTTTTTTGTCAACTCAATTGAATAGGCCTACTGGGAACTTAGAAGCTTTTCTTCACTTTGAAAATCAAGATTTTCAGGAAGTATTTCTTTCAAAAATTCACTCAAATCTCGTTGGGAAACAATGCCCTAGATGCTGCGGCTTCTTACTTTTACAGTTTTCGTTGGAGAGATACATTTGTTTCTTCATTTTTGCTGAAAAGCCTGTTTGGAACAAAACGACTCTTTCTCCCTCTAGAAAACTAAGACTTGCAGGTAGTTTTTCTGTGAACAACCAACTCAATTCTCCATGTAAGAATGTGCAGGAAGCTCCATGTACGAACTCAGATGGCTTTGTTTTGAGAGATACAGGTGTTTCTTCAACTTTGCTGATAAGGCTTATTGGTTACAAAATGAACCTTTCTTTCCTGTGAAATCTATCATCTGCAGGAATATTCCGATCTCTAACTAACTGAATTCTCCAAAGGAAACAATGTGCTAGCTGCAGCCGCTTCTAACTTGGATGGTTTTCTTTGAGAGATACATGGGTGATGTCAACTCGCTTAAGTAGGCCTCTGAACAAAATGACCCTTGCATCACCTTGAAAATTCTACTATTTGGGAAATATGCCTTTCTAAAACAAATTCAATTGCAACAAGTAAACAATGTGCTAATGCTTCAGCTTCTAACCTAGAAGGTTTCCTGTGGTGGGACACATGTGTTTCTCACTCTGCTGAATATGCCTATTTGGGGCAAACAGAGCCACCCTCCCCTTTGAAATACCTATGTTGCAGGAAGCATTCCTCTGAAAAAATGACAGAATTCTCAAAAGGAAACAATGTACTAGAAGCTTCAGCTTCTAACACTGAATGTTTTCTTTTGAGAGATATATGAGCTTGTTCAACATAGGAGAATAGGGTTATCTGGAACAAAATGTGCCTTTATCCACCTTGAAAACTATGATTTTCAGGAAGCATTCCTTTCAAAAACGAACTCCTTTCACACAGGGGAACAAGGTGCTGGAAAGTGTGGCTCCTCACACACATGGTTTTCGTTAGAGAGATCCATGCGATTCTTCAACTTTGCAAGTAGACCTATTGGAAAAAAATGAGCTTTTCTCCACCTTGAAATCTTTGCTTTCCGGGAAGGATTCCTGTCAAAATTTCACTGAATTCTCACAAGGAAACACGATGCTGCATGGTCCTCATTCTAACATAGATGGTTTTGTTTCAAGAGATACATGTGTTTCTTCAACTCAGCTTAATAGCCATATTTAGAGCAAACAGAGTCTATAAACACTTTGAAACACCTAAGTTGCAGGAATAATTCCTTTGAAGAACTAAGTCAATTCTCACAGGGAAACAAAGTGATCGAGGCTCCCCTTTTTAACCCAGATGGATTACTTTGGAGAGATACATGTGCTTCTTCAACTGAATGGAATAAGCCTCTTTGGAAGAAAATGAGGTTTTCAATAGCTTCAAAACTGTGATTTGCAGGAAGTATTATTTTCAAAAACCAACTCAATTCTCATGGGGACACAATGTGGTAGATGCTCCTGATTCCGACACATTCGGATTTTTTGGAGATACAAGTGTTTTATCAACGTAGCTGAAGAGGCATATTTGTAATAAAGAAAGCCTATCTCCATCTTGAAAAACCCTAATTGCAGGAAGTATTACTTTCCAAAACTAACACAGTTCTCACAGGTAAACAATAGGCAGCATGCTGCACCTTCTACCATACACGGCTTTCTTTGCAGAGATACATGTGTTTCTTCAACTCTGATGAATAGGCCTATTTGGAGCCAAGTGAACCAATCTCCACCTTGAAAAACCTACGTTGCCAAAAGTATTCCTCTGATAAACTAACCTGACTCTCAATGGGAAACTGTGCTTCATTCTCCTTTTTCTAAAATAAATGGTTTTCTTTCGAGAGATACATGTGTTTCTTCAACTGAGCTGAATAGGCCTGTAGAAGCAAGCAGAGCCTATCTCCACTTTGAAAACTAATTTGCAGGAAGTATTTCCTTCAAAAACTAACTCAATTCTCAGGGAAAAAATGTGGTAGAGGCTGCAGCTTCTATCATAGAAGATTTTGGTGATAGATACATGTGTTTCTGCATATTTGCTGCAGAGGCCTACTTAGAGCGAAGTGAGCCTATCTTGACCTTGAAGAGCCTAAGAGTCAGGAAGTATTCTGTTCAGAAAATACCACAATTCTCACAGGTAAACAATGCGGTAGATGCTCCTGCTTCTAACTCGGACGACTTTCTTTTGAAATATACATGTTTTTCTTCAACTCAGATGAATAGGCCTATTTGGATCAAACAGAGCCTCTCTCCACCATGAAACACCGAAGCCGCAGGAACGGCATCAAAAACTGATGCCGTTCCCACAGTGAAACCAGTTGGTAGATGGTCCTCCTTTTAACACAGATGGTTTTCCTTTGAGAGATATTTGTGTTTCCTCAACATAGCTTTATACGCCTATTTAGAACTAATTGACATTTCTCCACCTTGAAACTTTGATTTGCTTTAAATACTCCTTTCAAAACCTAACTGAATTCACCCTCGGAGACAATGTGCTCAATGCTGCAGCTTCAACATGGATGGTTTTCTTTGGAGAGATCCACGTGTATCTTGAGTGAAGCTGCAGAGCCTGTTTAGATCAAACACAGCCGGTCTTCATCTTGAAACAATAAAGCTGCAGGAAGTCTTCCTTCTCAATACAAACTTAGTCCTCAAAGGGAAACAATGTGCTACAAGCAGCAGCTCCTTGAACAGATGGTTTTCTTTCGAGAGATTTATGTTTTCCTTCAACTTAGCCTTAGCGGTGTAGTAGGAAACAAATGGGCATTTCTCCACCTTGAAAACTGTGATTTCCAGGAAGTATTTCTGTCAGAAACTCACTCAATTCTCACAGGGAAACAATGCACAAGATGCGGCATTTCTAACAGAGATGGTTTTCTTTTGAGAGGCTTCTGCGTTTCCTCAGCGGAGGTGAATAGGCTGATTTGGAGTAAAGAGAGCCTATCTCCACCTTGAAAACTATGATTTCCAGGAGTTATTAAACAAAAACTAACTTCATTCTCATGGAAAAAATGTGCTAGATGCTGCCGTTTCTGACATTGCTCATTTTCCTTTGAGAGATACTTGTGCTTCTTCAATACAGCTGAATCGGCCTATTTCGATCAAACTGAGTCTATCTCTGTCTTGTAGCAACTGAAATGAAGTTTCCCTTCAAAAGCTAGCTCAATTCTCACGGGGAGCCAACACACTAGATTCTCCTGTTTCTTACACAGATGGTTTTCTTTCAAGAGATACATTTGTTTTTTCTACGTAGCTGAATAGGTCTATTGGAACTAAAAGAGCCTTTCTCCACGTTGAAATCTATGATTTCCAGGAAGGAGTAAATAAAAAAACTAACTCATTCTCACATGAAAGCAATGCGCTAGATGCTCCTGTTTCTAAGTAGATGGTTTTCCTTTGAGAGATACATGTGTTTCATCAAGTCAGTTGCATATGCCTATTTGGAACCAAGAGAGCCTATCACCACATTGAGAGATCCACATGGCACTAAGTATTCCTTTCAAAAATTAACTCAATTCTCACAGGGATACAAATTCTAGAAGCTCCAGAGTGTAACTCACATGATTTGCTTTTCAGACATACTTTATTTTTGTCTACCAACTGAATATGCCTCTTGGAACCAAATTTTTCTTTCTCCTCCTTGAAAACTATGGTTTGAAAGATGTATGCCTTTCGAAAACAAACACAATTCTTACAGGGAAACAATGTGCTGGATGCTCCTGCCATTAACATGGACAGTTTTCTCTCAAGCGATACACTTTTTCATCTAGTCAATTGAATAGGCCTACAGGGAACTTACGAGCTTTTCTCCACTTTGAAAACCATGATTTTCCGCAAGTATTTCTTTCAAAAACTCACTCAAATCTCACTGGGAAACAATGTGGTGGATGCTGCGGCTTCTTACTTTCATGGTTTCATTGGAGAGATTCATTTGTTTCTTCATTTTTGCAGAAGAAGCCTGTTTGGAACAAAATGACTCTTTCTCCCTCTAGAAAACTGATTGGCAGGTAATATTTCTGCATTCGACAGCTATGATTTCCAGGAGTTATTTAACAAAAACTAACTTAATTCTCATGGAAAAAATGTGCTACATGCTGCAGCTTCTAACATAGTTGGTTTTCCTTCGAGAGATACATGTGCGTCTTCAACACAGCTGAACCAGCCTATTTCGATCAAACCAAGTCTATACCTGCCTTGTAGCAACTGAAATGAACTTTCCCTTTCAAAAGCTACCTCAATGCTCACGGGAAGCCAATGCACTAGATGAAACAGATGGCTTTCTTTCAAGAGATACATTTGTTTTTCCAATGTAGCTGAATAGGCTTATTGGAACTAAAGGAGCCTTTCTCCATGTTGAAAACTGTGATTTCCAGGAAGTATTAAATAAAAAAACGAACTCATTTCTCACATGGAAACAATGTGCTAGATGCATCTCTTTCTAACTAGATGGTTTTCCTTTGAGAGATACATGTGTTTCATCAACTCAGTTCTATAGGCCTATTTGGAAGAAAGAGAGCCTATGTCCGCATTGAAAAATCACGTGGCAGTAAGAATTCCTTTCAAATACTCATGCAATGCTAACAGGGATACAAAGTCTTGAAGCTCCAGCTTCTAACTCAAGCGATTTTCTTTTCAGAGATACTTTATTTTTGTCCACTCACCTGAATATGCCTCTTGGAAGCAAATTTTCCTTTCTCCTCCTTGAAAAACTAACGTTTTCAGGCAGTATTCCTTTCTACAACTGACACAATTCTTACAGAAAACAATTTGCTACATGCTCCTCATATTAACACAGATAGTTTTCTATCAAGCGATACATGTTTTTTGTCAACTCAATTGAATAGGCCTACTGGGAACTTAGGAGCTTTTCTTCACTTTGAAAATCAAGATTTTCAGGAAGTATTTCTTTCAAAAATTCACTCAAATCTCGTTGGGAAACAATGCCCTAGATGCTGCGGCTTCTTACTTTTACAGTTTTCGTTGGAGAGATACATTTGTTTCTTCATTTTTGCTGAAAAGCCTGTTTGGAACAAAACGACTCTTTCTCCCTCTAGAAAACTAAGACTTGCAGGTAGTTTTTCTGTGAACAACCAACTCAATTCTCCATGTAAAAATGTGCAGGAAGCTCCATGTACGAACTCAGATGGCTTTGTTTTGAGAGATACAGGTGTTTCTTCAACTTTGCTGATAAGGCTTATTGGTTACAAAATGAACCTTTCTTTCCTGTGAAAACTATCATCTGCAGGAATATTCCGATCTCTAACTAACTGAATTCTCCAAAGGAAACAATGTGCTAGCTGCAGCCGCTTCTAACTTGGATGGTTTTCTTTGAGAGATACATGGGTGACGTCAACTCGCTTAAGTAGGCCTCTGAACAAAATGACCCTTGCATCACCTTGAAAATTCTACTGTTTGGGAAATATGCCTTTCTAAAACAAATTCAATTGCAACAAGTAAACAATGTGCTAATGCTTCAGCTTCTAACCTAGAAGGTTTCCTGTGGTGGGACACATGTGTTTCTCACTCTCCTGAATATGCCTATTTGGGGCAAACAGAGCCACCCTCCCCTTTGAAATACCTATGTTGCAGGAAGCATTCCTCTGAAAAAATGACAGAATTCTCAAAAGGAAACAATGTACTAGAAGCTTCAGCTTCTAACACTGAATGTTTTCTTTTGAGAGATATATGTGCTTGTTCAACATAGGAGAATAGGGTTATCTGGAACAAAATGTGCCTTTATCCACCTTGAAAACTATGATTTTCAGGAAGCATTCCTTTCAAAAACGAACTCCTTTCACACAGGGGAACAAGGTGCTGGAAAGTGTGGCTCCTCACACACATGGTTTGCGTTAGAGAGATCCATGCGATTCTTCAACTTTGCAAGTAGACCTATTGGAAAAAAATGAGCTTTTCGCCACCTTGAAATCTTTGCTTTCCGGGAAGGATTCCTGTCAAAATTTCACTGAATTCTCACAAGGAAACACGATGCTGCATGGTCCTCATTCTAACATAGATGGTTTTGTTTCAAGAGATACATGTGTTTCTTCAACTCAGCTTAATAGCCATATTTAGAGCAAACAGAGTCTATAAACACTTTGAAACACCTAAGTTGCAGGAATAATTCCTTTGAAGAACTAAGTCAATTCTCACAGGGAAACAAAGTGATCGAGGCTCCCCCTTTTAACCCAGATGGATTACTTTGGAGAGATACATGTGCTTCTTCAACTGAATGGAATAAGCCTCTTTGGAAGAAAATGAGGTTTTCAATAGCTTCAAAACTGTGATTTGCAGGAAGTATTATTTTCAAAAACCAACTCAATTCTCATGGGGACACAATGTGGTAGATGCTCCTGAGTCCGACACATTTGGATTTTTTGGAGATACAAGTGTTTTATCAACGTAGCTGAAGAGGCATATTTGTAATAAAGAAAGCCTATCTCCATCTTGAAAAACCCTAATTGCAGGAAGTATTACTTTCCAAAACTAACACAGTTCTCACAGGTAAACAATAGGCAGCATGCTGCACCTTCTACCATACACGGCTTTCTTTGCAGAGATACATGTGTTTCTTCAACTCTGATGAATAGGCCTATTTGCAGCCAAGTGAACCAATCTCCACCTTGAAAAACCTACATGGCCAAAAGTATTCCTCTGATAAACTAACCTGACTCTCAATGGGAAACTGTGCTTCATTCTCCTTCTTCTAAAATAAATGGTTTTCTTTCGAGAGATACATGTGTTTCTTCAACTGAGCTGAATAGGCCTGTAGAAGCAAGCAGAGCCTATCTCCACTTTGAAAACTAATTTGCAGGAAGTATTTCCTTCAAAAACTAACTCAATTCTCAGGGAAAAAATGTGGTAGAGGCTGCAGCTTCTATCATAGAAGATTTTGGTGATAGATACATGTGTTTCTTCATGTTTGCTGCAGAGGCCTACTTAGAGCGAAGTGAGCCTATCTCCACCTTGAAGAGCCTAAGAGTCAGGAAGTATTCTGTTCAGAAAATACCACAATTCTCACAGGTAAACAATGCGGTAGATGCTCCTGCTTCTAACTCGGACGACTTTCTTTTGAAATATACATGTTTTTCTTCAACTCAGATGAATGGGCCTATCTGGATCAAACAGAGCCTCTCTCCACCATGAAACACCTAAGCCGCAGGAAGTATTCCTTTCAAAAACTGATGCCGTTCCCACAGGGAAACCAGTTGGTAGATGGTCCTCCTTTTAACACAGATGGTTTTCCTTTGAGAGATATTTGTGTTTCCTCAACATAGCTTTATAGGCCTATTTAGAACTAATTGACATTTCTCCACCTTGAAACTTTGATTTGCTTTAAATACTCCTTTCAAAACCTAACTGAATTCACCCTCGGAGACAATGTGCTCAATGCTGCAGCTTCAACATGGATGGTTTTCTTTGGAGAGATCCACGTGTATCTTGAGTGAAGCTGCAGAGCCTGTTTAGATCAAACACAGCCGGTCTTCATCTTGAAACAATAAAGCTGCAGGAAGTCTTCCTTCTCAATACAAACTTAGTCCTCAAAGGGAAACAATGTGCTACAAGCAGCAGCTCCTTGAACAGATGGTTTTCTTTCGAGAGATTTATGTTTTCCTTCAACTTAGCCTTAGCGGTGTAGTAGGAAACAAATGGGCATTTCTCCACCTTGAAAACTGTGATTTCCAGGAAGTATTTCTGTCAGAAACTCACTCAATTCTCACAGGGAAACAATGCACAAGATGCGGCATTTCTAACAGAGATGGTTTTCTTTTGAGAGGCTTCTGCGTTTCCTCAGCGGAGGTGAATAGGCTGATTTGGAGTAAAGAGAGCCTATCTCCACCTTGAAAACTATGATTTCCAGGAGTTATTAAACAAAAACTAACTTCATTCTCATGGAAAAAATGTGCTAGATGCTGCCGTTTCTGACATTGCTCATTTTCCTTTGAGAGATACTTGTGCTTCTTCAATACAGCTGAATCGGCCTATTTCGATCAAACTGAGTCTATCTCTGTCTTGTAGCAACTGAAATGAAGTTTCCCTTCAAAAGCTAGCTCAATTCTCACGGGGAGCCAACACACTAGATTCTCCTGTTTCTTACACAGATGGTTTTCTTTCAAGAGATACATTTGTTTTTTCTACGTAGCTGAATAGGTCTATTGGAACTAAAAGAGCCTTTCTCCACGTTGAAATCTATGATTTCCAGGAAGGAGTAAATAAAAAAACTAACTCATTCTCACATGAAAGCAATGCGCTAGATGCTCCTGTTTCTAAGTAGATGGTTTTCCTTTGAGAGATACATGTGTTTCATCAAGTCAGTTGCATATGCCTATTTGGAACCAAGAGAGCCTATCACCACATTGAGAGATCCACATGGCACTAAGTATTCCTTTCAAAAATTAACTCAATTCTCACAGGGATACAAATTCTAGAAGCTCCAGAGTGTAACTCACATGATTTGCTTTTCAGACATACTTTATTTTTGTCTACCAACTGAATATGCCTCTTGGAACCAAATTTTTCTTTCTCCTCCTTGAAAACTATGGTTTGAAAGATGTATGCCTTTCGAAAACAAACACAATTCTTACAGGGAAACAATGTGCTGGATGCTCCTGCCATTAACATGGACAGTTTTCTCTCAAGCGATACACTTTTTCATCTAGTCAATTGAATAGGCCTACAGGGAACTTACGAGCTTTTCTCCACTTTGAAAACCATGATTTTCCGCAAGTATTTCTTTCAAAAACTCACTCAAATCTCACTGGGAAACAATGTGGTGGATGCTGCGGCTTCTTACTTTCATGGTTTCATTGGAGAGATTCATTTGTTTCTTCATTTTTGCAGAAGAAGCCTGTTTGGAACAAAATGACTCTTTCTCCCTCTAGAAAACTGATTGGCAGGTAATATTTCTGCATTCGACAGCTATGATTTCCAGGAGTTATTTAACAAAAACTAACTTAATTCTCATGGAAAAAATGTGCTACATGCTGCAGCTTCTAACATAGTTGGTTTTCCTTCGAGAGATACATGTGCGTCTTCAACACAGCTGAACCAGCCTATTTCGATCAAACCAAGTCTATACCTGCCTTGTAGCAACTGAAATGAACTTTCCCTTTCAAAAGCTACCTCAATGCTCACGGGAAGCCAATGCACTAGATGAAACAGATGGCTTTCTTTCAAGAGATACATTTGTTTTTCCAATGTAGCTGAATAGGCTTATTGGAACTAAAGGAGCCTTTCTCCATGTTGAAAACTGTGATTTCCAGGAAGTATTAAATAAAAAAACGAACTCATTTCTCACATGGAAACAATGTGCTAGATGCATCTCTTTCTAACTAGATGGTTTTCCTTTGAGAGATACATGTGTTTCATCAACTCAGTTCTATAGGCCTATTTGGAAGAAAGAGAGCCTATGTCCGCATTGAAAAATCACGTGGCAGTAAGAATTCCTTTCAAATACTCATGCAATGCTAACAGGGATACAAAGTCTTCAAGCTCCAGCTTCTAACTCAAGCGATTTTCTTTTCAGAGATACTTTATTTTTGTCCACTCACCTGAATATGCCTCTTGGAAGCAAATTTTCCTTTCTCCTCCTTGAAAAACTAACGTTTTCAGGCAGTATTCCTTTCTACAACTGACACAATTCTTACAGAAAACAATTTGCTACATGCTCCTCATATTAACACAGATAGTTTTCTATCAAGCGATACATGTTTTTTGTCAACTCAATTGAATAGGCCTACTGGGAACTTAGGAGCTTTTCTTCACTTTGAAAATCAAGATTTTCAGGAAGTATTTCTTTCAAAAATTCACTCAAATCTCGTTGGGAAACAATGCCCTAGATGCTGCGGCTTCTTACTTTTACAGTTTTCGTTGGAGAGATACATTTGTTTCTTCATTTTTGCTGAAAAGCCTGTTTGGAACAAAACGACTCTTTCTCCCTCTAGAAAACTAAGACTTGCAGGTAGTTTTTCTGTGAACAACCAACTCAATTCTCCATGTAAAAATGTGCAGGAAGCTCCATGTACGAACTCAGATGGCTTTGTTTTGAGAGATACAGGTGTTTCTTCAACTTTGCTGATAAGGCTTATTGGTTACAAAATGAACCTTTCTTTCCTGTGAAAACTATCATCTGCAGGAATATTCCGATCTCTAACTAACTGAATTCTCCAAAGGAAACAATGTGCTAGCTGCAGCCGCTTCTAACTTGGATGGTTTTCTTTGAGAGATACATGGGTGACGTCAACTCGCTTAAGTAGGCCTCTGAACAAAATGACCCTTGCATCACCTTGAAAATTCTACTGTTTGGGAAATATGCCTTTCTAAAACAAATTCAATTGCAACAAGTAAACAATGTGCTAATGCTTCAGCTTCTAACCTAGAAGGTTTCCTGTGGTGGGACACATGTGTTTCTCACTCTCCTGAATATGCCTATTTGGGGCAAACAGAGCCACCCTCCCCTTTGAAATACCTATGTTGCAGGAAGCATTCCTCTGAAAAAATGACAGAATTCTCAAAAGGAAACAATGTACTAGAAGCTTCAGCTTCTAACACTGAATGTTTTCTTTTGAGAGATATATGTGCTTGTTCAACATAGGAGAATAGGGTTATCTGGAACAAAATGTGCCTTTATCCACCTTGAAAACTATGATTTTCAGGAAGCATTCCTTTCAAAAACGAACTCCTTTCACACAGGGGAACAAGGTGCTGGAAAGTGTGGCTCCTCACACACATGGTTTGCGTTAGAGAGATCCATGCGATTCTTCAACTTTGCAAGTAGACCTATTGGAAAAAAATGAGCTTTTCGCCACCTTGAAATCTTTGCTTTCCGGGAAGGATTCCTGTCAAAATTTCACTGAATTCTCACAAGGAAACACGATGCTGCATGGTCCTCATTCTAACATAGATGGTTTTGTTTCAAGAGATACATGTGTTTCTTCAACTCAGCTTAATAGCCATATTTAGAGCAAACAGAGTCTATAAACACTTTGAAACACCTAAGTTGCAGGAATAATTCCTTTGAAGAACTAAGTCAATTCTCACAGGGAAACAAAGTGATCGAGGCTCCCCCTTTTAACCCAGATGGATTACTTTGGAGAGATACATGTGCTTCTTCAACTGAATGGAATAAGCCTCTTTGGAAGAAAATGAGGTTTTCAATAGCTTCAAAACTGTGATTTGCAGGAAGTATTATTTTCAAAAACCAACTCAATTCTCATGGGGACACAATGTGGTAGATGCTCCTGAGTCCGACACATTTGGATTTTTTGGAGATACAAGTGTTTTATCAACGTAGCTGAAGAGGCATATTTGTAATAAAGAAAGCCTATCTCCATCTTGAAAAACCCTAATTGCAGGAAGTATTACTTTCCAAAACTAACACAGTTCTCACAGGTAAACAATAGGCAGCATGCTGCACCTTCTACCATACACGGCTTTCTTTGCAGAGATACATGTGTTTCTTCAACTCTGATGAATAGGCCTATTTGCAGCCAAGTGAACCAATCTCCACCTTGAAAAACCTACATGGCCAAAAGTATTCCTCTGATAAACTAACCTGACTCTCAATGGGAAACTGTGCTTCATTCTCCTTCTTCTAAAATAAATGGTTTTCTTTCGAGAGATACATGTGTTTCTTCAACTGAGCTGAATAGGCCTGTAGAAGCAAGCAGAGCCTATCTCCACTTTGAAAACTAATTTGCAGGAAGTATTTCCTTCAAAAACTAACTCAATTCTCAGGGAAAAAATGTGGTAGAGGCTGCAGCTTCTATCATAGAAGATTTTGGTGATAGATACATGTGTTTCTTCATGTTTGCTGCAGAGGCCTACTTAGAACGAAGTGAGCCTATCTCCACCTTGAAGAGCCTAAGAGTCAGGAAGTATTCTGTTCAGAAAATACCACAATTCTCACAGGTAAACAATGCGGTAGATGCTCCTGCTTCTAACTCGGACGACTTTCTTTTGAAATATACATGTTTTTCTTCAACTCAGATGAATAGGCCTATTTGGATCAAACAGAGCCTCTCTCCACCATGAAACACCGAAGCCGCAGGAAGTATTCCTTTCAAAAACTGATGCCGTTCCCACAGGGAAACCAGTTGGTAGATGGTCCTCCTTTTAACACAGATGGTTTTCCTTTGAGAGATATTTGTGTTTCCTCAACATAGCTTTATAGGCCTATTTAGAACTAATTGACATTTCTCCACCTTGAAACTTTGATTTGCTTTAAATACTCCTTTCAAAAACTAACTGAATTCACCCTCGGAGACAATGTGCTCAATGCTGCAGCTTCAACATGGATGGTTTTCTTTGGAGAGATCCATGTGTATCTTGAGTGAAGCTGCAGAGCCTGTTTAGATCAAACACAGCCGGTCTTCATCTTGAAACAATAAAGCTGCAGGAAGTCTTCCTTCTCAATACAAACTTAGTCCTCAAAGGGAAACAATGTGCTACAAGCAGCAGCTCCTTGAACAGATGGTTTTCTTTCGAGAGATTTATGTTTTCCTTCAACTTAGCCTTAGCGGTGTAGTAGGAAACAAATGGGCATTTCTCCACCTTGAAAACTGTGATTTCCAGGAAGTATTTCTTTCAGAAACTCACTCAGTTCTCACAGGGAAACAATGCACTAGATGCGGCATTTCTAACAGAGATGGTTTTCTTTTGAGAGGCTTCTGCGTTTCCTCAGCGGAGTTGAATAGGCTGATTTGCAGTAAAGAGAGCCTATCTCCACCTTGAAAACTATGATTTCCAGGAGTTATTAAACAAAAACTAACTTCATTCTCATGGAAAAAATGTGCTAGATGCTGCCGTTTCTGACATTGCTCGTTTTCCTTTGAGAGATACTTGTGCTTCTTCAATACAGCTGAATCGGCCTATTTCGATCAAACTGAGTCTATCTCTGTCTTGTAGCAACTGAAATGAAGTTTCCCTTCAAAAGCTAGCTCAATTCTCACGGGGAGCCAACACACTAGATTCTCCTGTTTCTTACACAGATGGTTTTCTTTCAAGAGATACATTTGTTTTTTCTACGTAGCTGAATAGGTCTATTGGAACTAAAAGAGCCTTTGTCAACGTTGAAATCTATGATTTCCAGGAAGAAGTAAATAAAAAAACTAACTCATTCTCACATGAAAGCAATGCGCTAGATGCTCCTGTTTCTAAGTAGATGGTTTTCCTTTGAGAGATACATGTGTTTCATCAAGTCAGTTGCATAGGCCTATTTGGAACCAAGAGAGCCTATCACCACATTGAGAGATCCACATGGCACTAAGTATTCCTTTCAAAAAGGAACTCAATTCTCACAGGGATACAAATTCTAGAAGCTCCAGAGTGTAACTCACATGATTTGCTTTTCAGACATACTTTATTTTTGTCTACCAACTGAATGTGCCTCTTGGAACCAAATTTTTCTTTCTCCTCCTTGAAAACTATGGTTTGAAAGATGTATGCCTTTCGAAAACAAACACAATTCTTACAGGGAAACAATGTGCTGGATGCTCCTGCCATTAACATGGACAGTTTTCTCTCAAGCGATACACTTTTTCATCTAGTCAATTGAATAGGCCTACAGGGAACTTATGAGCTTTTCTCCACTTTGAAAACCATGATTTTCTGCAAGTATTTCTTTCAAAAACTCACTCAAATCTCACTGGGAAACAATGTGGTGGATGCTGCGGCTTCTTACTTTCATGGTTTCATTGGAGAGATTCATTTGTTTCTTCATTTTTGCAGAAGAAGCCTGTTTGGAACAAAATGACTCTTTCTCCCTCTAGAAAACTGATTGGCAGGTAATATTTCTGCATTCGACAGCTATGATTTCCAGGAGTTATTTAACAAAAACTAACTTAATTCTCATGGAAAAAATGTGCTACATGCTGCAGCTTCTAACATAGTTGGTTTTCCTTCGAGAGATACATGTGCGTCTTCAACACAGCTGAACCAGCCTATTTCGATCAAACCAAGTCTATACCTGCCTTGTAGCAACTGAAATGAACTTTCCCTTTCAAAAGCTACCTCAATGCTCACGGGAAGCCAATGCACTAGATGAAACAGATGGCTTTCTTTCAAGAGATACATTTGTTTTTCCAATGTAGCTGAATAGGCTTATTGGAACTAAAGGAGCCTTTCTCCATGTTGAAAACTGTGATTTCCAGGAAGTATTAAATAAAAAAACGAACTCATTTCTCACATGGAAACAATGTGCTAGATGCATCTCTTTCTAACTAGATGGTTTTCCTTTGAGAGATACATGTGTTTCATCAACTCAGTTCTATAGGCCTATTTGGAAGAAAGAGAGCCTATGTCCGCATTGAAAAATCACGTGGCAGTAAGAATTCCTTTCAAATACTCATGCAATGCTAACAGGGATACAAAGTCTTGAAGCTCCAGCTTCTAACTCAAGCGATTTTCTTTTCAGAGATACTTTATTTTTGTCCACTCACCTGAATATGCCTCTTGGAAGCAAATTTTCCTTTCTCCTCCTTGAAAAACTAACGTTTTCAGGCAGTATTCCTTTCTACAACTGACACAATTCTTACAGAAAACAATTTGCTACATGCTCCTCATATTAACACAGATAGTTTTCTATCAAGCGATACATGTTTTTTGTCAACTCAATTGAATAGGCCTACTGGGAACTTAGGAGCTTTTCTTCACTTTGAAAATCAAGATTTTCAGGAAGTATTTCTTTCAAAAATTCACTCAAATCTCGTTGGGAAACAATGCCCTAGATGCTGCGGCTTCTTACTTTTACAGTTTTCGTTGGAGAGATACATTTGTTTCTTCATTTTTGCTGAAAAGCCTGTTTGGAACAAAACGACTCTTTCTCCCTCTAGAAAACTAAGACTTGCAGGTAGTTTTTCTGTGAACAACCAACTCAATTCTCCATGTAAAAATGTGCAGGAAGCTCCATGTACGAACTCAGATGGCTTTGTTTTGAGAGATACAGGTGTTTCTTCAACTTTGCTGATAAGGCTTATTGGTTACAAAATGAACCTTTCTTTCCTGTGAAAACTATCATCTGCAGGAATATTCCGATCTCTAACTAACTGAATTCTCCAAAGGAAACAATGTGCTAGCTGCAGCCGCTTCTAACTTGGATGGTTTTCTTTGAGAGATACATGGGTGACGTCAACTCGCTTAAGTAGGCCTCTGAACAAAATGACCCTTGCATCACCTTGAAAATTCTACTGTTTGGGAAATATGCCTTTCTAAAACAAATTCAATTGCAACAAGTAAACAATGTGCTAATGCTTCAGCTTCTAACCTAGAAGGTTTCCTGTGGTGGGACACATGTGTTTCTCACTCTCCTGAATATGCCTATTTGGGGCAAACAGAGCCACCCTCCCCTTTGAAATACCTATGTTGCAGGAAGCATTCCTCTGAAAAAATGACAGAATTCTCAAAAGGAAACAATGTACTAGAAGCTTCAGCTTCTAACACTGAATGTTTTCTTTTGAGAGATATATGTGCTTGTTCAACATAGGAGAATAGGGTTATCTGGAACAAAATGTGCCTTTATCCACCTTGAAAACTATGATTTTCAGGAAGCATTCCTTTCAAAAACGAACTCCTTTCACACAGGGGAACAAGGTGCTGGAAAGTGTGGCTCCTCACACACATGGTTTGCGTTAGAGAGATCCATGCGATTCTTCAACTTTGCAAGTAGACCTATTGGAAAAAAATGAGCTTTTCGCCACCTTGAAATCTTTGCTTTCCGGGAAGGATTCCTGTCAAAATTTCACTGAATTCTCACAAGGAAACACGATGCTGCATGGTCCTCATTCTAACATAGATGGTTTTGTTTCAAGAGATACATGTGTTTCTTCAACTCAGCTTAATAGCCATATTTAGAGCAAACAGAGTCTATAAACACTTTGAAACACCTAAGTTGCAGGAATAATTCCTTTGAAGAACTAAGTCAATTCTCACAGGGAAACAAAGTGATCGAGGCTCCCCCTTTTAACCCAGATGGATTACTTTGGAGAGATACATGTGCTTCTTCAACTGAATGGAATAAGCCTCTTTGGAAGAAAATGAGGTTTTCAATAGCTTCAAAACTGTGATTTGCAGGAAGTATTATTTTCAAAAACCAACTCAATTCTCATGGGGACACAATGTGGTAGATGCTCCTGAGTCCGACACATTTGGATTTTTTGGAGATACAAGTGTTTTATCAACGTAGCTGAAGAGGCATATTTGTAATAAAGAAAGCCTATCTCCATCTTGAAAAACCCTAATTGCAGGAAGTATTACTTTCCAAAACTAACACAGTTCTCACAGGTAAACAATAGGCAGCATGCTGCACCTTCTACCATACACGGCTTTCTTTGCAGAGATACATGTGTTTCTTCAACTCTGATGAATAGGCCTATTTGGAGCCAAGTGAACCAATCTCCACCTTGAAAAACCTACATGGCCAAAAGTATTCCTCTGATAAACTAACCTGACTCTCAATGGGAAACTGTGCTTCATTCTCCTTCTTCTAAAATAAATGGTTTTCTTTCGAGAGATACATGTGTTTCTTCAACTGAGCTGAATAGGCCTGTAGAAGCAAGCAGAGCCTATCTCCACTTTGAAAACTAATTTGCAGGAAGTATTTCCTTCAAAAACTAACTCAATTCTCAGGGAAAAAATGTGGTAGAGGCTGCAGCTTCTATCATAGAAGATTTTGGTGATAGATACATGTGTTTCTTCATGTTTGCTGCAGAGGCCTACTTAGAGGGAAGTGAGCCTATCTCCACCTTGAAGAGCCTAAGAGTCAGGAAGTATTCTGTTCAGAAAATACCACAATTCTCACAGGTAAACAATGCGGTAGATGCTCCTGCTTCTAACTCGGACGACTTTCTTTTGAAATATACATGTTTTTCTTCAACTCAGATGAATAGGCCTATTTGGATCAAACAGAGCCTCTCTCCACCATGAAACACCGAAGCCGCAGGAAGTATTCCTTTCAAAAACTGATGCCGTTCCCACAGGGAAACCAGTTGGTAGATGGTCCTCCTTTTAACACAGATGGTTTTCCTTTGAGAGATATTTGTGTTTCCTCAACATAGCTTTATAGGCCTATTTAGAACTAATTGACATTTCTCCACCTTGAAACTTTGATTTGCTTTAAATACTCCTTTCAAAAACTAACTGAATTCACCCTCGGAGACAATGTGCTCAATGCTGCAGCTTCAACATGGATGGTTTTCTTTGGAGAGATCCATGTGTATCTTGAGTGAAGCTGCAGAGCCTGTTTAGATCAAACACAGCCGGTCTTCATCTTGAAACAATAAAGCTGCAGGAAGTCTTCCTTCTCAATACAAACTTAGTCCTCAAAGGGAAACAATGTGCTACAAGCAGCAGCTCCTTGAACAGATGGTTTTCTTTCGAGAGATTTATGTTTTCCTTCAACTTAGCCTTAGCGGTGTAGTAGGAAACAAATGGGCATTTCTCCACCTTGAAAACTGTGATTTCCAGGAAGTATTTCTTTCAGAAACTCACTCAGTTCTCACAGGGAAACAATGCACTAGATGCGGCATTTCTAACAGAGATGGTTTTCTTTTGAGAGGCTTCTGCGTTTCCTCAGCGGAGTTGAATAGGCTGATTTGCAGTAAAGAGAGCCTATCTCCACCTTGAAAACTATGATTTCCAGGAGTTATTAAACAAAAACTAACTTCATTCTCATGGAAAAAATGTGCTAGATGCTGCCGTTTCTGACATTGCTCGTTTTCCTTTGAGAGATACTTGTGCTTCTTCAATACAGCTGAATCGGCCTATTTCGATCAAACTGAGTCTATCTCTGTCTTGTAGCAACTGAAATGAAGTTTCCCTTCAAAAGCTAGCTCAATTGTCACGGGGAGCCAACACACTAGATTCTCCTGTTTCTTACACAGATGGTTTTCTTTCAAGAGATACATTTGTTTTTTCTACGTAGCTGAATAGGTCTATTGGAACTAAAAGAGCCTTTCTCAACGTTGAAATCTATGATTTCCAGGAAGAAGTAAATAAAAAAACTAACTCATTCTCACATGAAAGCAATGTGCTAGATGCTCCTGTTTCTAAGTAGATGGTTTTCCTTTGAGAGATACATGTGTTTCATCAAGTCAGTTGCATAGGCCTATTTGGAACCAAGAGAGCCTATCACCACATTGAGAGATCCACATGGCACTAAGTATTCCTTTCAAAAAGGAACTCAATTCTCACAGGGATACAAATTCTAGAAGCTCCAGAGTGTAACTCACATGATTTGCTTTTCAGACATACTTTATTTTTGTCTACCAACTGAATGTGCCTCTTGGAACCAAATTTTTCTTTCTCCTCCTTGAAAACTATGGTTTGAAAGATGTATGCCTTTCGAAAACAAACACAATTCTTACAGGGAAACAATGTGCTGGATGCTCCTGCCATTAACATGGACAGTTTTCTCTCAAGCGATACACTTTTTCATCTAGTCAATTGAATAGGCCTACAGGGAACTTATGAGCTTTTCTCCACTTTGAAAACCATGATTTTCTGCAAGTATTTCTTTCAAAAACTCACTCAAATCTCACTGGGAAACAATGTGGTGGATGCTGCGGCTTCTTACTTTCATGGTTTCATTGGAGAGATTCATTTGTTTCTTCATTTTTGCAGAAGAAGCCTGTTTGGAACAAAATGACTCTTTCTCCCTCTAGAAAACTGATTGGCAGGTAATATTTCTGCATTCGACAGCTATGATTTCCAGGAGTTATTTAACAAAAACTAACTTAATTCTCATGGAAAAAATGTGCTACATGCTGCAGCTTCTAACATAGTTGGTTTTCCTTCGAGAGATACATGTGCGTCTTCAACACAGCTGAACCAGCCTATTTCGATCAAACCAAGTCTATACCTGCCTTGTAGCAACTGAAATGAACTTTCCCTTTCAAAAGCTACCTCAATGCTCACGGGAAGCCAATGCACTAGATGAAACAGATGGCTTTCTTTCAAGAGATACATTTGTTTTTCCAATGTAGCTGAATAGGCTTATTGGAACTAAAGGAGCCTTTCTCCATGTTGAAAACTGTGATTTCCAGGAAGTATTAAATAAAAAAACGAACTCATTTCTCACATGGAAACAATGTGCTAGATGCATCTCTTTCTAACTAGATGGTTTTCCTTTGAGAGATACATGTGTTTCATCAACTCAGTTCTATAGGCCTATTTGGAAGAAAGAGAGCCTATGTCCGCATTGAAAAATCACGTGGCAGTAAGAATTCCTTTCAAATACTCATGCAATGCTAACAGGGATACAAAGTCTTCAAGCTCCAGCTTCTAACTCAAGCGATTTTCTTTTCAGAGATACTTTATTTTTGTCCACTCACCTGAATATGCCTCTTGGAACCAAATTTTCCTTTCTCCTCCTTGATAAACTAACGTTTTCAGGCAGTATTCCTTTCTACAACTGACACAATTCTTACAGAAAACAATTTGCTACATGCTCCTCATATTAACACAGATAGTTTTCTATCAAGCGATACATGTTTTTTGTCAACTCAATTGAATAGGCCTACTGGGAACTTAGGAGCTTTTCTTCACTTTGAAAATCAAGATTTTCAGGAAGTATTTCTTTCAAAAATTCACTCAAATCTCGTTGGGAAACAATGCCCTAGATGCTGCGGCTTCTTACTTTTACAGTTTTCGTTGGAGAGATACATTTGTTTCTTCATTTTTGCTGAAAAGCCTGTTTGGAACAAAACGACTCTTTCTCCCTCTAGAAAACTAAGACTTGCAGGTAGTTTTTCTGTGAACAACCAACTCAATTCTCCATGTAAAAATGTGCAGGAAGCTCCATGTACGAACTCAGATGGCTTTGTTTTGAGAGATACAGGTGTTTCTTCAACTTTGCTGATAAGGCTTATTGGTTACAAAATGAACCTTTCTTTCCTGTGAAAACTATCATCTGCAGGAATATTCCGATCTCTAACTAACTGAATTCTCCAAAGGAAACAATGTGCTAGCTGCAGCCGCTTCTAACTTGGATGGTTTTCTTTGAGAGATACATGGGTGACGTCAACTCGCTTAAGTAGGCCTCTGAACAAAATGACCCTTGCATCACCTTGAAAATTCTACTGTTTGGGAAATATGCCTTTCTAAAACAAATTCAATTGCAACAAGTAAACAATGTGCTAATGCTTCAGCTTCTAACCTAGAAGGTTTCCTGTGGTGGGACACATGTGTTTCTCACTCTCCTGAATATGCCTATTTGGGGCAAACAGAGCCACCCTCCCCTTTGAAATACCTATGTTGCAGGAAGCATTCCTCTGAAAAAATGACAGAATTCTCAAAAGGAAACAATGTACTAGAAGCTTCAGCTTCTAACACTGAATGTTTTCTTTTGAGAGATATATGTGCTTGTTCAACATAGGAGAATAGGGTTATCTGGAACAAAATGTGCCTTTATCCACCTTGAAAACTATGATTTTCAGGAAGCATTCCTTTCAAAAATGAACTCCTTTCACACAGGGGAACAAGGTGCTGGAAAGTGTGGCTCCTCACACACATGGTTTGCGTTAGAGAGATCCATGCGATTCTTCAACTTTGCAAGTAGACCTATTGGAAAAAAATGAGCTTTTCGCCACCTTGAAATCTTTGCTTTCCGGGAAGGATTCCTGTCAAAATTTCACTGAATTCTCACAAGGAAACACGATGCTGCATGGTCCTCATTCTAACATACATGGTTTTGTTTCAAGAGATACATGTGTTTCTTCAACTCAGCTTAATAGCCATATTTAGAGCAAACAGAGTCTATAAACACTTTGAAACACCTAAGTTGCAGGAATAATTCCTTTGAAGAACTAAGTCAATTCTCACAGGGAAACAAAGTGATCGAGGCTCCCCCTTTTAACCCAGATGGATTACTTTGGAGAGATACATGTGCTTCTTCAACTGAATGGAATAAGCCTCTTTGGAAGAAAATGAGGTTTTCAATAGCTTCAAAACTGTGATTTGCAGGAAGTATTATTTTCAAAAACCAACTCAATTCTCATGGGGACACAATGTGGTAGATGCTCCTGAGTCCGACACATTTGGATTTTTTGGAGATACAAGTGTTTTATCAACGTAGCTGAAGAGGCATATTTGTAATAAAGAAAGCCTATCTCCATCTTGAAAAACCCTAATTGCAGGAAGTATTACTTTCCAAAACTAACACAGTTCTCACAGGTAAACAATAGGCAGCATGCTGCACCTTCTACCATACACGGCTTTCTTTGCAGAGATACATGTGTTTCTTCAACTCTGATGAATAGGCCTATTTGGAGCCAAGTGAACCAATCTCCACCTTGAAAAACCTACATGGCCAAAAGTATTCCTCTGATAAACTAACCTGACTCTCAATGGGAAACTGTGCTTCATTCTCCTTCTTCTAAAATAAATGGTTTTCTTTCGAGAGATACATGTGTTTCTTCAACTGAGCTGAATAGGCCTGTAGAAGCAAGCAGAGCCTATCTCCACTTTGAAAACTAATTTGCAGGAAGTATTTCCTTCAAAAACTAACTCAATTCTCAGGGAAAAAATGTGGTAGAGGCTGCAGCTTCTATCATAGAAGATTTTGGTGATAGATACATGTGTTTCTTCATGTTTGCTGCAGAGGCCTACTTAGAGGGAAGTGAGCCTATCTCCACCTTGAAGAGCCTAAGAGTCAGGAAGTATTCTGTTCAGAAAATACCACAATTCTCACAGGTAAACAATGCGGTAGATGCTCCTGCTTCTAACTCGGACGACTTTCTTTTGAAATATACATGTTTTTCTTCAACTCAGATGAATAGGCCTATTTGGATCAAACAGAGCCTCTCTCCACCATGAAACACCGAAGCCGCAGGAAGTATTCCTTTCAAAAACTGATGCCGTTCCCACAGGGAAACCAGTTGGTAGATGGTCCTCCTTTTAACACAGATGGTTTTCCTTTGAGAGATATTTGTGTTTCCTCAACATAGCTTTATAGGCCTATTTAGAACTAATTGACATTTCTCCACCTTGAAACTTTGATTTGCTTTAAATACTCCTTTCAAAAACTAACTGAATTCACCCTCGGAGACAATGTGCTCAATGCTGCAGCTTCAACATGGATGGTTTTCTTTGGAGAGATCCATGTGTATCTTGAGTGAAGCTGCAGAGCCTGTTTAGATCAAACACAGCCGGTCTTCATCTTGAAACAATAAAGCTGCAGGAAGTCTTCCTTCTCAATACAAACTTAGTCCTCAAAGGGAAACAATGTGCTACAAGCAGCAGCTCCTTGAACAGATGGTTTTCTTTCGAGAGATTTATGTTTTCCTTCAACTTAGCCTTAGCGGTGTAGTAGGAAACAAATGGGCATTTCTCCACCTTGAAAACTGTGATTTCCAGGAAGTATTTCTTTCAGAAACTCACTCAGTTCTCACAGGGAAACAATGCACTAGATGCGGCATTTCTAACAGAGATGGTTTTCTTTTGAGAGGCTTCTGCGTTTCCTCAGCGGAGTTGAATAGGCTGATTTGCAGTAAAGAGAGCCTATCTCCACCTTGAAAACTATGATTTCCAGGAGTTATTAAACAAAAACTAACTTCATTCTCATGGAAAAAATGTGCTAGATGCTGCCGTTTCTGACATTGCTCGTTTTCCTTTGAGAGATACTTGTGCTTCTTCAATACAGCTGAATCGGCCTATTTCGATCAAACTGAGTCTATCTCTGTCTTGTAGCAACTGAAATGAAGTTTCCCTTCAAAAGCTAGCTCAATTGTCACGGGGAGCCAACACACTAGATTCTCCTGTTTCTTACACAGATGGTTTTCTTTCAAGAGATACATTTGTTTTTTCTACGTAGCTGAATAGGTCTATTGGAACTAAAAGAGCCTTTCTCAACGTTGAAATCTATGATTTCCAGGAAGAAGTAAATAAAAAAACTAACTCATTCTCACATGAAAGCAATGTGCTAGATGCTCCTGTTTCTAAGTAGATGGTTTTCCTTTGAGAGATACATGTGTTTCATCAAGTCAGTTGCATAGGCCTATTTGGAACCAAGAGAGCCTATCACCACATTGAGAGATCCACATGGCACTAAGTATTCCTTTCAAAAAGGAACTCAATTCTCACAGGGATACAAATTCTAGAAGCTCCAGAGTGTAACTCACATGATTTGCTTTTCAGACATACTTTATTTTTGTCTACCAACTGAATGTGCCTCTTGGAACCAAATTTTTCTTTCTCCTCCTTGAAAACTATGGTTTGAAAGATGTATGCCTTTCGAAAACAAACACAATTCTTACAGGGAAACAATGTGCTGGATGCTCCTGCCATTAACATGGACAGTTTTCTCTCAAGCGATACACTTTTTCATCTAGTCAATTGAATAGGCCTACAGGGAACTTATGAGCTTTTCTCCACTTTGAAAACCATGATTTTCTGCAAGTATTTCTTTCAAAAACTCACTCAAATCTCACTGGGAAACAATGTGGTGGATGCTGCGGCTTCTTACTTTCATGGTTTCATTGGAGAGATTCATTTGTTTCTTCATTTTTGCAGAAGAAGCCTGTTTGGAACAAAATGACTCTTTCTCCCTCTAGAAAACTGATTGGCAGGTAATATTTCTGCATTCGACAGCTATGATTTCCAGGAGTTATTTAACAAAAACTAACTTAATTCTCATGGAAAAAATGTGCTACATGCTGCAGCTTCTAACATAGTTGGTTTTCCTTCGAGAGATACATGTGCGTCTTCAACACAGCTGAACCAGCCTATTTCGATCAAACCAAGTCTATACCTGCCTTGTAGCAACTGAAATGAACTTTCCCTTTCAAAAGCTACCTCAATGCTCACGGGAAGCCAATGCACTAGATGAAACAGATGGCTTTCTTTCAAGAGATACATTTGTTTTTCCAATGTAGCTGAATAGGCTTATTGGAACTAAAGGAGCCTTTCTCCATGTTGAAAACTGTGATTTCCAGGAAGTATTAAATAAAAAAACGAACTCATTTCTCACATGGAAACAATGTGCTAGATGCATCTCTTTCTAACTAGATGGTTTTCCTTTGAGAGATACATGTGTTTCATCAACTCAGTTCTATAGGCCTATTTGGAAGAAAGAGAGCCTATGTCCGCATTGAAAAATCACGTGGCAGTAAGAATTCCTTTCAAATACTCATGCAATGCTAACAGGGATACAAAGTCTTCAAGCTCCAGCTTCTAACTCAAGCGATTTTCTTTTCAGAGATACTTTATTTTTGTCCACTCACCTGAATATGCCTCTTGGAACCAAATTTTCCTTTCTCCTCCTTGATAAACTAACGTTTTCAGGCAGTATTCCTTTCTACAACTGACACAATTCTTACAGAAAACAATTTGCTACATGCTCCTCATATTAACACAGATAGTTTTCTATCAAGCGATACATGTTTTTTGTCAACTCAATTGAATAGGCCTACTGGGAACTTAGGAGCTTTTCTTCACTTTGAAAATCAAGATTTTCAGGAAGTATTTCTTTCAAAAATTCACTCAAATCTCGTTGGGAAACAATGCCCTAGATGCTGCGGCTTCTTACTTTTACAGTTTTCGTTGGAGAGATACATTTGTTTCTTCATTTTTGCTGAAAAGCCTGTTTGGAACAAAACGACTCTTTCTCCCTCTAGAAAACTAAGACTTGCAGGTAGTTTTTCTGTGAACAACCAACTCAATTCTCCATGTAAAAATGTGCAGGAAGCTCCATGTACGAACTCAGATGGCTTTGTTTTGAGAGATACAGGTGTTTCTTCAACTTTGCTGATAAGGCTTATTGGTTACAAAATGAACCTTTCTTTCCTGTGAAAACTATCATCTGCAGGAATATTCCGATCTCTAACTAACTGAATTCTCCAAAGGAAACAATGTGCTAGCTGCAGCCGCTTCTAACTTGGATGGTTTTCTTTGAGAGATACATGGGTGACGTCAACTCGCTTAAGTAGGCCTCTGAACAAAATGACCCTTGCATCACCTTGAAAATTCTACTGTTTGGGAAATATGCCTTTCTAAAACAAATTCAATTGCAACAAGTAAACAATGTGCTAATGCTTCAGCTTCTAACCTAGAAGGTTTCCTGTGGTGGGACACATGTGTTTCTCACTCTCCTGAATATGCCTATTTGGGGCAAACAGAGCCACCCTCCCCTTTGAAATACCTATGTTGCAGGAAGCATTCCTCTGAAAAAATGACAGAATTCTCAAAAGGAAACAATGTACTAGAAGCTTCAGCTTCTAACACTGAATGTTTTCTTTTGAGAGATATATGTGCTTGTTCAACATAGGAGAATAGGGTTATCTGGAACAAAATGTGCCTTTATCCACCTTGAAAACTATGATTTTCAGGAAGCATTCCTTTCAAAAATGAACTCCTTTCACACAGGGGAACAAGGTGCTGGAAAGTGTGGCTCCTCACACACATGGTTTGCGTTAGAGAGATCCATGCGATTCTTCAACTTTGCAAGTAGACCTATTGGAAAAAAATGAGCTTTTCGCCACCTTGAAATCTTTGCTTTCCGGGAAGGATTCCTGTCAAAATTTCACTGAATTCTCACAAGGAAACACGATGCTGCATGGTCCTCATTCTAACATACATGGTTTTGTTTCAAGAGATACATGTGTTTCTTCAACTCAGCTTAATAGCCATATTTAGAGCAAACAGAGTCTATAAACACTTTGAAACACCTAAGTTGCAGGAATAATTCCTTTGAAGAACTAAGTCAATTCTCACAGGGAAACAAAGTGATCGAGGCTCCCCCTTTTAACCCAGATGGATTACTTTGGAGAGATACATGTGCTTCTTCAACTGAATGGAATAAGCCTCTTTGGAAGAAAATGAGGTTTTCAATAGCTTCAAAACTGTGATTTGCAGGAAGTATTATTTTCAAAAACCAACTCAATTCTCATGGGGACACAATGTGGTAGATGCTCCTGAGTCCGACACATTTGGATTTTTTGGAGATACAAGTGTTTTATCAACGTAGCTGAAGAGGCATATTTGTAATAAAGAAAGCCTATCTCCATCTTGAAAAACCCTAATTGCAGGAAGTATTACTTTCCAAAACTAACACAGTTCTCACAGGTAAACAATAGGCAGCATGCTGCACCTTCTACCATACACGGCTTTCTTTGCAGAGATACATGTGTTTCTTCAACTCTGATGAATAGGCCTATTTGGAGCCAAGTGAACCAATCTCCACCTTGAAAAACCTACATGGCCAAAAGTATTCCTCTGATAAACTAACCTGACTCTCAATGGGAAACTGTGCTTCATTCTCCTTCTTCTAAAATAAATGGTTTTCTTTCGAGAGATACATGTGTTTCTTCAACTGAGCTGAATAGGCCTGTAGAAGCAAGCAGAGCCTATCTCCACTTTGAAAACTAATTTGCAGGAAGTATTTCCTTCAAAAACTAACTCAATTCTCAGGGAAAAAATGTGGTAGAGGCTGCAGCTTCTATCATAGAAGATTTTGGTGATAGATACATGTGTTTCTTCATGTTTGCTGCAGAGGCCTACTTAGAGCGAAGTGAGCCTATCTCCACCTTGAAGAGCCTAAGAGTCAGGAAGTATTCTGTTCAGAAAATATCACAATTCTCACAGGTAAACAATGCGGTAGATGCTCCTGCTTCTAACTCGGACGACTTTCTTTTGAAATATACATGTTTTTCTTCAACTCAGATGAATAGGCCTATTTGGATCAAACAGAGCCTCTCTCCACCATGAAACACCGAAGCCGCAGGAAGTATTCCTTTCAAAAACTGATGCCGTTCCCACAGGGAAACCAGTTGGTAGATGGTCCTCCTTTTAACACAGATGGTTTTCCTTTGAGAGATATTTGTGTTTCCTCAACATAGCTTTATAGGCCTATTTAGAACTAATTGACATTTCTCCACCTTGAAACTTTGATTTGCTTTAAATACTCCTTTCAAAAACTAACTGAATTCACCCTCGGAGACAATGTGCTCAATGCTGCAGCTTCAACATGGATGGTTTTCTTTGGAGAGATCCATGTGTATCTTGAGTGAAGCTGCAGAGCCTGTTTAGATCAAACACAGCCGGTCTTCATCTTGAAACAATAAAGCTGCAGGAAGTCTTCCTTCTCAATACAAACTTAGTCCTCAAAGGGAAACAATGTGCTACAAGCAGCAGCTCCTTGAACAGATGGTTTTCTTTCGAGAGATTTATGTTTTCCTTCAACTTAGCCTTAGCGGTGTAGTAGGAAACAAATGGGCATTTCTCCACCTTGAAAACTGTGATTTCCAGGAAGTATTTCTTTCAGAAACTCACTCAGTTCTCACAGGGAAACAATGCACTAGATGCGGCATTTCTAACAGAGATGGTTTTCTTTTGAGAGGCTTCTGCGTTTCCTCAGCGGAGTTGAATAGGCTGATTTGCAGTAAAGAGAGCCTATCTCCACCTTGAAAACTATGATTTCCAGGAGTTATTAAACAAAAACTAACTTCATTCTCATGGAAAAAATGTGCTAGATGCTGCCGTTTCTGACATTGCTCGTTTTCCTTTGAGAGATACTTGTGCTTCTTCAATACAGCTGAATCGGCCTATTTCGATCAAACTGAGTCTATCTCTGTCTTGTAGCAACTGAAATGAAGTTTCCCTTCAAAAGCTAGCTCAATTGTCACGGGGAGCCAACACACTAGATTCTCCTGTTTCTTACACAGATGGTTTTCTTTCAAGAGATACATTTGTTTTTTCTACGTAGCTGAATAGGTCTATTGGAACTAAAAGAGCCTTTCTCAACGTTGAAATCTATGATTTCCAGGAAGAAGTAAATAAAAAAACTAACTCATTCTCACATGAAAGCAATGTGCTAGATGCTCCTGTTTCTAAGTAGATGGTTTTCCTTTGAGAGATACATGTGTTTCATCAAGTCAGTTGCATAGGCCTATTTGGAACCAAGAGAGCCTATCACCACATTGAGAGATCCACATGGCACTAAGTATTCCTTTCAAAAAGGAACTCAATTCTCACAGGGATACAAATTCTAGAAGCTCCAGAGTGTAACTCACATGATTTGCTTTTCAGACATACTTTATTTTTGTCTACCAACTGAATGTGCCTCTTGGAACCAAATTTTTCTTTCTCCTCCTTGAAAACTATGGTTTGAAAGATGTATGCCTTTCGAAAACAAACACAATTCTTACAGGGAAACAATGTGCTGGATGCTCCTGCCATTAACATGGACAGTTTTCTCTCAAGCGATACACTTTTTCATCTAGTCAATTGAATAGGCCTACAGGGAACTTATGAGCTTTTCTCCACTTTGAAAACCATGATTTTCTGCAAGTATTTCTTTCAAAAACTCACTCAAATCTCACTGGGAAACAATGTGGTGGATGCTGCGGCTTCTTACTTTCATGGTTTCATTGGAGAGATTCATTTGTTTCTTCATTTTTGCAGAAGAAGCCTGTTTGGAACAAAATGACTCTTTCTCCCTCTAGAAAACTGATTGGCAGGTAATATTTCTGCATTCGACAGCTATGATTTCCAGGAGTTATTTAACAAAAACTAACTTAATTCTCATGGAAAAAATGTGCTACATGCTGCAGCTTCTAACATAGTTGGTTTTCCTTCGAGAGATACATGTGCGTCTTCAACACAGCTGAACCAGCCTATTTCGATCAAACCAAGTCTATACCTGCCTTGTAGCAACTGAAATGAACTTTCCCTTTCAAAAGCTACCTCAATGCTCACGGGAAGCCAATGCACTAGATGAAACAGATGGCTTTCTTTCAAGAGATACATTTGTTTTTCCAATGTAGCTGAATAGGCTTATTGGAACTAAAGGAGCCTTTCTCCATGTTGAAAACTGTGATTTCCAGGAAGTATTAAATAAAAAAACGAACTCATTTCTCACATGGAAACAATGTGCTAGATGCATCTCTTTCTAACTAGATGGTTTTCCTTTGAGAGATACATGTGTTTCATCAACTCAGTTCTATAGGCCTATTTGGAAGAAAGAGAGCCTATGTCCGCATTGAAAAATCACGTGGCAGTAAGAATTCCTTTCAAATACTCATGCAATGCTAACAGGGATACAAAGTCTTCAAGCTCCAGCTTCTAACTCAAGCGATTTTCTTTTCAGAGATACTTTATTTTTGTCCACTCACCTGAATATGCCTCTTGGAACCAAATTTTCCTTTCTCCTCCTTGATAAACTAACGTTTTCAGGCAGTATTCCTTTCTACAACTGACACAATTCTTACAGAAAACAATTTGCTACATGCTCCTCATATTAACACAGATAGTTTTCTATCAAGCGATACATGTTTTTTGTCAACTCAATTGAATAGGCCTACTGGGAACTTAGGAGCTTTTCTTCACTTTGAAAATCAAGATTTTCAGGAAGTATTTCTTTCAAAAATTCACTCAAATCTCGTTGGGAAACAATGCCCTAGATGCTGCGGCTTCTTACTTTTACAGTTTTCGTTGGAGAGATACATTTGTTTCTTCATTTTTGCTGAAAAGCCTGTTTGGAACAAAACGACTCTTTCTCCCTCTAGAAAACTAAGACTTGCAGGTAGTTTTTCTGTGAACAACCAACTCAATTCTCCATGTAAAAATGTGCAGGAAGCTCCATGTACGAACTCAGATGGCTTTGTTTTGAGAGATACAGGTGTTTCTTCAACTTTGCTGATAAGGCTTATTGGTTACAAAATGAACCTTTCTTTCCTGTGAAAACTATCATCTGCAGGAATATTCCGATCTCTAACTAACTGAATTCTCCAAAGGAAACAATGTGCTAGCTGCAGCCGCTTCTAACTTGGATGGTTTTCTTTGAGAGATACATGGGTGACGTCAACTCGCTTAAGTAGGCCTCTGAACAAAATGACCCTTGCATCACCTTGAAAATTCTACTGTTTGGGAAATATGCCTTTCTAAAACAAATTCAATTGCAACAAGTAAACAATGTGCTAATGCTTCAGCTTCTAACCTAGAAGGTTTCCTGTGGTGGGACACATGTGTTTCTCACTCTCCTGAATATGCCTATTTGGGGCAAACAGAGCCACCCTCCCCTTTGAAATACCTATGTTGCAGGAAGCATTCCTCTGAAAAAATGACAGAATTCTCAAAAGGAAACAATGTACTAGAAGCTTCAGCTTCTAACACTGAATGTTTTCTTTTGAGAGATATATGTGCTTGTTCAACATAGGAGAATAGGGTTATCTGGAACAAAATGTGCCTTTATCCACCTTGAAAACTATGATTTTCAGGAAGCATTCCTTTCAAAAACGAACTCCTTTCACACAGGGGAACAAGGTGCTGGAAAGTGTGGCTCCTCACACACATGGTTTGCGTTAGAGAGATCCATGCGATTCTTCAACTTTGCAAGTAGACCTATTGGAAAAAAATGAGCTTTTCGCCACCTTGAAATCTTTGCTTTCCGGGAAGGATTCCTGTCAAAATTTCACTGAATTCTCACAAGGAAACACGATGCTGCATGGTCCTCATTCTAACATAGATGGTTTTGTTTCAAGAGATACATGTGTTTCTTCAACTCAGCTTAATAGCCATATTTAGAGCAAACAGAGTCTATAAACACTTTGAAACACCTAAGTTGCAGGAATAATTCCTTTGAAGAACTAAGTCAATTCTCACAGGGAAACAAAGTGATCGAGGCTCCCCCTTTTAACCCAGATGGATTACTTTGGAGAGATACATGTGCTTCTTCAACTGAATGGAATAAGCCTCTTTGGAAGAAAATGAGGTTTTCAATAGCTTCAAAACTGTGATTTGCAGGAAGTATTATTTTCAAAAACCAACTCAATTCTCATGGGGACACAATGTGGTAGATGCTCCTGAGTCCGACACATTTGGATTTTTTGGAGATACAAGTGTTTTATCAACGTAGCTGAAGAGGCATATTTGTAATAAAGAAAGCCTATCTCCATCTTGAAAAACCCTAATTGCAGGAAGTATTACTTTCCAAAACTAACACAGTTCTCACAGGTAAACAATAGGCAGCATGCTGCACCTTCTACCATACACGGCTTTCTTTGCAGAGATACATGTGTTTCTTCAACTCTGATGAATAGGCCTATTTGGAGCCAAGTGAACCAATCTCCACCTTGAAAAACCTACATGGCCAAAAGTATTCCTCTGATAAACTAACCTGACTCTCAATGGGAAACTGTGCTTCATTCTCCTTCTTCTAAAATAAATGGTTTTCTTTCGAGAGATACATGTGTTTCTTCAACTGAGCTGAATAGGCCTGTAGAAGCAAGCAGAGCCTATCTCCACTTTGAAAACTAATTTGCAGGAAGTATTTCCTTCAAAAACTAACTCAATTCTCAGGGAAAAAATGTGGTAGAGGCTGCAGCTTCTATCATAGAAGATTTTGGTGATAGATACATGTGTTTCTTCATGTTTGCTGCAGAGGCCTACTTAGAGCGAAGTGAGCCTATCTCCACCTTGAAGAGCCTAAGAGTCAGGAAGTATTCTGTTCAGAAAATACCACAATTCTCACAGGTAAACAATGCGGTAGATGCTCCTGCTTCTAACTCGGACGACTTTCTTTTGAAATATACATGTTTTTCTTCAACTCAGATGAATAGGCCTATTTGGATCAAACAGAGCCTCTCTCCACCATGAAACACCGAAGCCGCAGGAAGTATTCCTTTCAAAAACTGATGCCGTTCCCACAGGGAAACCAGTTGGTAGATGGTCCTCCTTTTAACACAGATGGTTTTCCTTTGAGAGATATTTGTGTTTCCTCAACATAGCTTTATAGGCCTATTTAGAACTAATTGACATTTCTCCACCTTGAAACTTTGATTTGCTTTAAATACTCCTTTCAAAAACTAACTGAATTCACCCTCGGAGACAATGTGCTCAATGCTGCAGCTTCAACATGGATGGTTTTCTTTGGAGAGATCCATGTGTATCTTGAGTGAAGCTGCAGAGCCTGTTTAGATCAAACACAGCCGGTCTTCATCTTGAAACAATAAAGCTGCAGGAAGTCTTCCTTCTCAATACAAACTTAGTCCTCAAAGGGAAACAATGTGCTACAAGCAGCAGCTCCTTGAACAGATGGTTTTCTTTCGAGAGATTTATGTTTTCCTTCAACTTAGCCTTAGCGGTGTAGTAGGAAACAAATGGGCATTTCTCCACCTTGAAAACTGTGATTTCCAGGAAGTATTTCTTTCAGAAACTCACTCAGTTCTCACAGGGAAACAATGCACTAGATGCGGCATTTCTAACAGAGATGGTTTTCTTTTGAGAGGCTTCTGCGTTTCCTCAGCGGAGTTGAATAGGCTGATTTGCAGTAAAGAGAGCCTATCTCCACCTTGAAAACTATGATTTCCAGGAGTTATTAAACAAAAACTAACTTCATTCTCATGGAAAAAATGTGCTAGATGCTGCCGTTTCTGACATTGCTCGTTTTCCTTTGAGAGATACTTGTGCTTCTTCAATACAGCTGAATCGGCCTATTTCGATCAAACTGAGTCTATCTCTGTCTTGTAGCAACTGAAATGAAGTTTCCCTTCAAAAGCTAGCTCAATTGTCACGGGGAGCCAACACACTAGATTCTCCTGTTTCTTACACAGATGGTTTTCTTTCAAGAGATACATTTGTTTTTTCTACGTAGCTGAATAGGTCTATTGGAACTAAAAGAGCCTTTCTCAACGTTGAAATCTATGATTTCCAGGAAGGAGTAAATAAAAAAACTAACTCATTCTCACATGAAAGCAATGTGCTAGATGCTCCTGTTTCTAAGTAGATGGTTTTCCTTTGAGAGATACATGTGTTTCATCAAGTCAGTTGCATAGGCCTATTTGGAACCAAGAGAGCCTATCACCACATTGAGAGATCCACATGGCACTAAGTATTCCTTTCAAAAAGGAACTCAATTCTCACAGGGATACAAATTCTAGAAGCTCCAGAGTGTAACTCACATGATTTGCTTTTCAGACATACTTTATTTTTGTCTACCAACTGAATGTGCCTCTTGGAACCAAATTTTTCTTTCTCCTCCTTGAAAACTATGGTTTGAAAGATGTATGCCTTTCGAAAACAAACACAATTCTTACAGGGAAACAATGTGCTGGATGCTCCTGCCATTAACATGGACAGTTTTCTCTCAAGCGATACACTTTTTCATCTAGTCAATTGAATAGGCCTACAGGGAACTTATGAGCTTTTCTCCACTTTGAAAACCATGATTTTCCGCAAGTATTTCTTTCAAAAACTCACTCAAATCTCACTGGGAAACAATGTGGTGGATGCTGCGGCTTCTTACTTTCATGGTTTCATTGGACAGATTCATTTGTTTCTTCATTTTTGCAGAAGAAGCCTGTTTGGAACAAAATGACTCTTTCTCCCTCTAGAAAACTGATTGGCAGGTAATATTTCTGCATTCGACAGCTATGATTTCCAGGAGTTATTTAACAAAAACTAACTTAATTCTCATGGAAAAAATGTGCTACATGCTGCAGCTTCTAACATAGTTGGTTTTCCTTCGAGAGATACATGTGCGTCTTCAACACAGCTGAACCAGCCTATTTCGATCAAACCAAGTCTATACCTGCCTTGTAGCAACTGAAATGAACTTTCCCTTTCAAAAGCTACCTCAATGCTCACGGGAAGCCAATGCACTAGATGAAACAGATGGCTTTCTTTCAAGAGATACATTTGTTTTTCCAATGTAGCTGAATAGGCTTATTGGAACTAAAGGAGCCTTTCTCCATGTTGAAAACTGTGATTTCCAGGAAGTATTAAATAAAAAAACGAACTCATTTCTCACATGGAAACAATGTGCTAGATGCATCTCTTTCTAACTAGATGGTTTTCCTTTGAGAGATACATGTGTTTCATCAACTCAGTTCTATAGGCCTATTTGGAAGAAAGAGAGCCTATGTCCGCATTGAAAAATCACGTGGCAGTAAGAATTCCTTTCAAATACTCATGCAATGCTAACAGGGATACAAAGTCTTCAAGCTCCAGCTTCTAACTCAAGCGATTTTCTTTTCAGAGATACTTTATTTTTGTCCACTCACCTGAATATGCCTCTTGGAACCAAATTTTCCTTTCTCCTCCTTGAAAAACTAACGTTTTCAGGCAGTATTCCTTTCTACAACTGACACAATTCTTACAGAAAACAATTTGCTACATGCTCCTCATATTAACACAGATAGTTTTCTATCAAGCGATACATGTTTTTTGTCAACTCAATTGAATAGGCCTACTGGGAACTTAGGAGCTTTTCTTCACTTTGAAAATCAAGATTTTCAGGAAGTATTTCTTTCAAAAATTCACTCAAATCTCGTTGGGAAACAATGCCCTAGATGCTGCGGCTTCTTACTTTTACAGTTTTCGTTGGAGAGATACATTTGTTTCTTCATTTTTGCTGAAAAGCCTGTTTGGAACAAAACGACTCTTTCTCCCTCTAGAAAACTAAGACTTGCAGGTAGTTTTTCTGTGAACAACCAACTCAATTCTCCATGTAAAAATGTGCAGGAAGCTCCATGTACGAACTCAGATGGCTTTGTTTTGAGAGATACAGGTGTTTCTTCAACTTTGCTGATAAGGCTTATTGGTTACAAAATGAACCTTTCTTTCCTGTGAAAACTATCATCTGCAGGAATATTCCGATCTCTAACTAACTGAATTCTCCAAAGGAAACAATGTGCTAGCTGCAGCCGCTTCTAACTTGGATGGTTTTCTTTGAGAGATACATGGGTGACGTCAACTCGCTTAAGTAGGCCTCTGAACAAAATGACCCTTGCATCACCTTGAAAATTCTACTGTTTGGGAAATATGCCTTTCTAAAACAAATTCAATTGCAACAAGTAAACAATGTGCTAATGCTTCAGCTTCTAAACTAGAAGGTTTCCTGTGGTTGGACACATGTGTTTCTCACTCTCCTGAATATGCCTATTTGGGGCAAACAGAGCCACCCTCCCCTTTGAAATACCTATGTTGCAGGAAGCATTCCTCTGAAAAAATGACAGAATTCTCAAAAGGAAACAATGTACTAGAAGCTTCAGCTTCTAACACTGAATGTTTTCTTTTGAGAGATATATGTGCTTGTTCAACATAGGAGAATAGGGTTATCTGGAACAAAATGTGCCTTTATCCACCTTGAAAACTATGATTTTCAGGAAGCATTCCTTTCAAAAACGAACTCCTTTCACACAGGGGAACAAGGTGCTGGAAAGTGTGGCTCCTCACACACATGGTTTGCGTTAGAGAGATCCATGCGATTCTTCAACTTTGCAAGTAGACCTATTGGAAAAAAATGAGCTTTTCGCCACCTTGAAATCTTTGCTTTCCGGGAAGGATTCCTGTCAAAATTTCACTGAATTCTCACAAGGAAACACGATGCTGCATGGTCCTCATTCTAACATAGATGGTTTTGTTTCAAGAGATACATGTGTTTCTTCAACTCAGCTTAATAGCCATATTTAGAGCAAACAGAGTCTATAAACACTTTGAAACACCTAAGTTGCAGGAATAATTCCTTTGAAGAACTAAGTCAATTCTCACAGGGAAACAAAGTGATCGAGGCTCCCCCTTTTAACCCAGATGGATTACTTTGGAGAGATACATGTGCTTCTTCAACTGAATGGAATAAGCCTCTTTGGAAGAAAATGAGGTTTTCAATAGCTTCAAAACTGTGATTTGCAGGAAGTATTATTTTCAAAAACCAACTCAATTCTCATGGGGACACAATGTGGTAGATGCTCCTGAGTCCGACACATTTGGATTTTTTGGAGATACAAGTGTTTTATCAACGTAGCTGAAGAGGCATATTTGTAATAAAGAAAGCCTATCTCCATCTTGAAAAACCCTAATTGCAGGAAGTATTACTTTCCAAAACTAACACAGTTCTCACAGGTAAACAATAGGCAGCATGCTGCACCTTCTACCATACACGGCTTTCTTTGCAGAGATACATGTGTTTCTTCAACTCTGATGAATAGGCCTATTTGCAGCCAAGTGAACCAATCTCCACCTTGAAAAACCTACATGGCCAAAAGTATTCCTCTGATAAACTAACCTGACTCTCAATGGGAAACTGTGCTTCATTCTCCTTCTTCTAAAATAAATGGTTTTCTTTCGAGAGATACATGTGTTTCTTCAACTGAGCTGAATAGGCCTGTAGAAGCAAGCAGAGCCTATCTCCACTTTGAAAACTAATTTGCAGGAAGTATTTCCTTCAAAAACTAACTCAATTCTCAGGGAAAAAATGTGGTAGAGGCTGCAGCTTCTATCATAGAAGATTTTGGTGATAGATACATGTGTTTCTTCATGTTTGCTGCAGAGGCCTACTTAGAGGGAAGTGAGCCTATCTCCACCTTGAAGAGCCTAAGAGTCAGGAAGTATTCTGTTCAGAAAATACCACAATTCTCACAGGTAAACAATGCGGTAGATGCTCCTGCTTCTAACTCGGACGACTTTCTTTTGAAATATACATGTTTTTCTTCAACTCAGATGAATAGGCCTATTTATATCAAACAGAGCCTCTCTCCACCATGAAACACCGAAGCCGCAGGAAGTATTCCTTTCAAAAACTGATGCCGTTCCCACAGGGAAACCAGTTGGTAGATGGTCCTCCTTTTAACACAGATGGTTTTCCTTTGAGAGATATTTGTGTTTCCTCAACATAGCTTTATAGGCCTATTTAGAACTAATTGACATTTCTCCACCTTGAAACTTTGATTTGCTTTAAATACTCCTTTCAAAAACTAACTGAATTCACCCTCGGAGACAATGTGCTCAATGCTGCAGCTTCAACATGGATGGTTTTCTTTGGAGAGATCCATGTGTATCTTGAGTGAAGCTGCAGAGCCTGTTTAGATCAAACACAGCCGGTCTTCATCTTGAAACAATAAAGCTGCAGGAAGTCTTCCTTCTCAATACAAACTTAGTCCTCAAAGGGAAACAATGTGCTACAAGCAGCAGCTCCTTGAACAGATGGTTTTCTTTCGAGAGATTTATGTTTTCCTTCAACTTAGCCTTAGCGGTGTAGTAGGAAACAAATGGGCATTTCTCCACCTTGAAAACTGTGATTTCCAGGAAGTATTTCTTTCAGAAACTCACTCAGTTCTCACAGGGAAACAATGCACTAGATGCGGCATTTCTAACAGAGATGGTTTTCTTTTGAGAGGCTTCTGCGTTTCCTCAGCGGAGTTGAATAGGCTGATTTGCAGTAAAGAGAGCCTATCTCCACCTTGAAAACTATGATTTCCAGGAGTTATTAAACAAAAACTAACTTCATTCTCATGGAAAAAATGTGCTAGATGCTGCCGTTTCTGACATTGCTCGTTTTCCTTTGAGAGATACTTGTGCTTCTTCAATACAGCTGAATCGGCCTATTTCGATCAAACTGAGTCTATCTCTGTCTTGTAGCAACTGAAATGAAGTTTCCCTTCAAAAGCTAGCTCAATTGTCACGGGGAGCCAACACACTAGATTCTCCTGTTTCTTACACAGATGGTTTTCTTTCAAGAGATACATTTGTTTTTTCTACGTAGCTGAATAGGTCTATTGGAACTAAAAGAGCCTTTCTCAACGTTGAAATCTATGATTTCCAGGAAGAAGTAAATAAAAAAACTAACTCATTCTCACATGAAAGCAATGTGCTAGATGCTCCTGTTTCTAAGTAGATGGTTTTCCTTTGAGAGATACATGTGTTTCATCAAGTCAGTTGCATAGGCCTATTTGGAACCAAGAGAGCCTATCACCACATTGAGAGATCCACATGGCACTAAGTATTCCTTTCAAAAAGGAACTCAATTCTCACAGGGATACAAATTCTAGAAGCTCCAGAGTGTAACTCACATGATTTGCTTTTCAGACATACTTTATTTTTGTCTACCAACTGAATGTGCCTCTTGGAACCAAATTTTTCTTTCTCCTCCTTGAAAACTATGGTTTGAAAGATGTATGCCTTTCGAAAACAAACACAATTCTTACAGGGAAACAATGTGCTGGATGCTCCTGCCATTAACATGGACAGTTTTCTCTCAAGCGATACACTTTTTCATCTAGTCAATTGAATAGGCCTACAGGGAACTTATGAGCTTTTCTCCACTTTGAAAACCATGATTTTCTGCAAGTATTTCTTTCAAAAACTCACTCAAATCTCACTGGGAAACAATGTGGTGGATGCTGCGGCTTCTTACTTTCATGGTTTCATTGGAGAGATTCATTTGTTTCTTCATTTTTGCAGAAGAAGCCTGTTTGGAACAAAATGACTCTTTCTCCCTCTAGAAAACTGATTGGCAGGTAATATTTCTGCATTCGACAGCTATGATTTCCAGGAGTTATTTAACAAAAACTAACTTAATTCTCATGGAAAAAATGTGCTACATGCTGCAGCTTCTAACATAGTTGGTTTTCCTTCGAGAGATACATGTGCGTCTTCAACACAGCTGAACCAGCCTATTTCGATCAAACCAAGTCTATACCTGCCTTGTAGCAACTGAAATGAACTTTCCCTTTCAAAAGCTACCTCAATGCTCACGGGAAGCCAATGCACTAGATGAAACAGATGGCTTTCTTTCAAGAGATACATTTGTTTTTCCAATGTAGCTGAATAGGCTTATTGGAACTAAAGGAGCCTTTCTCCATGTTGAAAACTGTGATTTCCAGGAAGTATTAAATAAAAAAACGAACTCATTTCTCACATGGAAACAATGTGCTAGATGCATCTCTTTCTAACTAGATGGTTTTCCTTTGAGAGATACATGTGTTTCATCAACTCAGTTCTATAGGCCTATTTGGAAGAAAGAGAGCCTATGTCCGCATTGAAAAATCACGTGGCAGTAAGAATTCCTTTCAAATACTCATGCAATGCTAACAGGGATACAAAGTCTTCAAGCTCCAGCTTCTAACTCAAGCGATTTTCTTTTCAGAGATACTTTATTTTTGTCCACTCACCTGAATATGCCTCTTGGAACCAAATTTTCCTTTCTCCTCCTTGATAAACTAACGTTTTCAGGCAGTATTCCTTTCTACAACTGACACAATTCTTACAGAAAACAATTTGCTACATGCTCCTCATATTAACACAGATAGTTTTCTATCAAGCGATACATGTTTTTTGTCAACTCAATTGAATAGGCCTACTGGGAACTTAGGAGCTTTTCTTCACTTTGAAAATCAAGATTTTCAGGAAGTATTTCTTTCAAAAATTCACTCAAATCTCGTTGGGAAACAATGCCCTAGATGCTGCGGCTTCTTACTTTTACAGTTTTCGTTGGAGAGATACATTTGTTTCTTCATTTTTGCTGAAAAGCCTGTTTGGAACAAAACGACTCTTTCTCCCTCTAGAAAACTAAGACTTGCAGGTAGTTTTTCTGTGAACAACCAACTCAATTCTCCATGTAAAAATGTGCAGGAAGCTCCATGTACGAACTCAGATGGCTTTGTTTTGAGAGATACAGGTGTTTCTTCAACTTTGCTGATAAGGCTTATTGGTTACAAAATGAACCTTTCTTTCCTGTGAAAACTATCATCTGCAGGAATATTCCGATCTCTAACTAACTGAATTCTCCAAAGGAAACAATGTGCTAGCTGCAGCCGCTTCTAACTTGGATGGTTTTCTTTGAGAGATACATGGGTGACGTCAACTCGCTTAAGTAGGCCTCTGAACAAAATGACCCTTGCATCACCTTGAAAATTCTACTGTTTGGGAAATATGCCTTTCTAAAACAAATTCAATTGCAACAAGTAAACAATGTGCTAATGCTTCAGCTTCTAACCTAGAAGGTTTCCTGTGGTGGGACACATGTGTTTCTCACTCTCCTGAATATGCCTATTTGGGGCAAACAGAGCCACCCTCCCCTTTGAAATACCTATGTTGCAGGAAGCATTCCTCTGAAAAAATGACAGAATTCTCAAAAGGAAACAATGTACTAGAAGCTTCAGCTTCTAACACTGAATGTTTTCTTTTGAGAGATATATGTGCTTGTTCAACATAGGAGAATAGGGTTATCTGGAACAAAATGTGCCTTTATCCACCTTGAAAACTATGATTTTCAGGAAGCATTCCTTTCAAAAACGAACTCCTTTCACACAGGGGAACAAGGTGCTGGAAAGTGTGGCTCCTCACACACATGGTTTGCGTTAGAGAGATCCATGCGATTCTTCAACTTTGCAAGTAGACCTATTGGAAAAAAATGAGCTTTTCGCCACCTTGAAATCTTTGCTTTCCGGGAAGGATTCCTGTCAAAATTTCACTGAATTCTCACAAGGAAACACGATGCTGCATGGTCCTCATTCTAACATAGATGGTTTTGTTTCAAGAGATACATGTGTTTCTTCAACTCAGCTTAATAGCCATATTTAGAGCAAACAGAGTCTATAAACACTTTGAAACACCTAAGTTGCAGGAATAATTCCTTTGAAGAACTAAGTCAATTCTCACAGGGAAACAAAGTGATCGAGGCTCCCCCTTTTAACCCAGATGGATTACTTTGGAGAGATACATGTGCTTCTTCAACTGAATGGAATAAGCCTCTTTGGAAGAAAATGAGGTTTTCAATAGCTTCAAAACTGTGATTTGCAGGAAGTATTATTTTCAAAAACCAACTCAATTCTCATGGGGACACAATGTGGTAGATGCTCCTGAGTCCGACACATTTGGATTTTTTGGAGATACAAGTGTTTTATCAACGTAGCTGAAGAGGCATATTTGTAATAAAGAAAGCCTATCTCCATCTTGAAAAACCCTAATTGCAGGAAGTATTACTTTCCAAAACTAACACAGTTCTCACAGGTAAACAATAGGCAGCATGCTGCACCTTCTACCATACACGGCTTTCTTTGCAGAGATACATGTGTTTCTTCAACTCTGATGAATAGGCCTATTTGGAGCCAAGTGAACCAATCTCCACCTTGAAAAACCTACATGGCCAAAAGTATTCCTCTGATAAACTAACCTGACTCTCAATGGGAAACTGTGCTTCATTCTCCTTCTTCTAAAATAAATGGTTTTCTTTCGAGAGATACATGTGTTTCTTCAACTGAGCTGAATAGGCCTGTAGAAGCAAGCAGAGCCTATCTCCACTTTGAAAACTAATTTGCAGGAAGTATTTCCTTCAAAAACTAACTCAATTCTCAGGGAAAAAATGTGGTAGAGGCTGCAGCTTCTATCATAGAAGATTTTGGTGATAGATACATGTGTTTCTTCATGTTTGCTGCAGAGGCCTACTTAGAGCGAAGTGAGCCTATCTCCACCTTGAAGAGCCTAAGAGTCAGGAAGTATTCTGTTCAGAAAATACCACAATTCTCACAGGTAAACAATGCGGTAGATGCTCCTGCTTCTAACTCGGACGACTTTCTTTTGAAATATACATGTTTTTCTTCAACTCAGATGAATAGGCCTATTTGGATCAAACAGAGCCTCTCTCCACCATGAAACACCGAAGCCGCAGGAAGTATTCCTTTCAAAAACTGATGCCGTTCCCACAGGGAAACCAGTTGGTAGATGGTCCTCCTTTTAACACAGATGGTTTTCCTTTGAGAGATATTTGTGTTTCCTCAACATAGCTTTATAGGCCTATTTAGAACTAATTGACATTTCTCCACCTTGAAACTTTGATTTGCTTTAAATACTCCTTTCAAAAACTAACTGAATTCACCCTCGGAGACAATGTGCTCAATGCTGCAGCTTCAACATGGATGGTTTTCTTTGGAGAGATCCATGTGTATCTTGAGTGAAGCTGCAGAGCCTGTTTAGATCAAACACAGCCGGTCTTCATCTTGAAACAATAAAGCTGCAGGAAGTCTTCCTTCTCAATACAAACTTAGTCCTCAAAGGGAAACAATGTGCTACAAGCAGCAGCTCCTTGAACAGATGGTTTTCTTTCGAGAGATTTATGTTTTCCTTCAACTTAGCCTTAGCGGTGTAGTAGGAAACAAATGGGCATTTCTCCACCTTGAAAACTGTGATTTCCAGGAAGTATTTCTTTCAGAAACTCACTCAGTTCTCACAGGGAAACAATGCACTAGATGCGGCATTTCTAACAGAGATGGTTTTCTTTTGAGAGGCTTCTGCGTTTCCTCAGCGGAGTTGAATAGGCTGATTTGCAGTAAAGAGAGCCTATCTCCACCTTGAAAACTATGATTTCCAGGAGTTATTAAACAAAAACTAACTTCATTCTCATGGAAAAAATGTGCTAGATGCTGCCGTTTCTGACATTGCTCGTTTTCCTTTGAGAGATACTTGTGCTTCTTCAATACAGCTGAATCGGCCTATTTCGATCAAACTGAGTCTATCTCTGTCTTGTAGCAACTGAAATGAAGTTTCCCTTCAAAAGCTAGCTCAATTGTCACGGGGAGCCAACACACTAGATTCTCCTGTTTCTTACACAGATGGTTTTCTTTCAAGAGATACATTTGTTTTTTCTACGTAGCTGAATAGGTCTATTGGAACTAAAAGAGCCTTTCTCAACGTTGAAATCTATGATTTCCAGGAAGGAGTAAATAAAAAAACTAACTCATTCTCACATGAAAGCAATGTGCTAGATGCTCCTGTTTCTAAGTAGATGGTTTTCCTTTGAGAGATACATGTGTTTCATCAAGTCAGTTGCATAGGCCTATTTGGAACCAAGAGAGCCTATCACCACATTGAGAGATCCACATGGCACTAAGTATTCCTTTCAAAAAGGAACTCAATTCTCACAGGGATACAAATTCTAGAAGCTCCAGAGTGTAACTCACATGATTTGCTTTTCAGACATACTTTATTTTTGTCTACCAACTGAATGTGCCTCTTGGAACCAAATTTTTCTTTCTCCTCCTTGAAAACTATGGTTTGAAAGATGTATGCCTTTCGAAAACAAACACAATTCTTACAGGGAAACAATGTGCTGGATGCTCCTGCCATTAACATGGACAGTTTTCTCTCAAGCGATACACTTTTTCATCTAGTCAATTGAATAGGCCTACAGGGAACTTATGAGCTTTTCTCCACTTTGAAAACCATGATTTTCTGCAAGTATTTCTTTCAAAAACTCACTCAAATCTCACTGGGAAACAATGTGGTGGATGCTGCGGCTTCTTACTTTCATGGTTTCATTGGAGAGATTCATTTGTTTCTTCATTTTTGCAGAAGAAGCCTGTTTGGAACAAAATGACTCTTTCTCCCTCTAGAAAACTGATTGGCAGGTAATATTTCTGCATTCGACAGCTATGATTTCCAGGAGTTATTTAACAAAAACTAACTTAATTCTCATGGAAAAAATGTGCTACATGCTGCAGCTTCTAACATAGTTGGTTTTCCTTCGAGAGATACATGTGCGTCTTCAACACAGCTGAACCAGCCTATTTCGATCAAACCAAGTCTATACCTGCCTTGTAGCAACTGAAATGAACTTTCCCTTTCAAAAGCTACCTCAATGCTCACGGGAAGCCAATGCACTAGATGAAACAGATGGCTTTCTTTCAAGAGATACATTTGTTTTTCCAATGTAGCTGAATAGGCTTATTGGAACTAAAGGAGCCTTTCTCCATGTTGAAAACTGTGATTTCCAGGAAGTATTAAATAAAAAAACGAACTCATTTCTCACATGGAAACAATGTGCTAGATGCATCTCTTTCTAACTAGATGGTTTTCCTTTGAGAGATACATGTGTTTCATCAACTCAGTTCTATAGGCCTATTTGGAAGAAAGAGAGCCTATGTCCGCATTGAAAAATCACGTGGCAGTAAGAATTCCTTTCAAATACTCATGCAATGCTAACAGGGATACAAAGTCTTCAAGCTCCAGCTTCTAACTCAAGCGATTTTCTTTTCAGAGATACTTTATTTTTGTCCACTCACCTGAATATGCCTCTTGGAACCAAATTTTCCTTTCTCCTCCTTGATAAACTAACGTTTTCAGGCAGTATTCCTTTCTACAACTGACACAATTCTTACAGAAAACAATTTGCTACATGCTCCTCATATTAACACAGATAGTTTTCTATCAAGCGATACATGTTTTTTGTCAACTCAATTGAATAGGCCTACTGGGAACTTAGGAGCTTTTCTTCACTTTGAAAATCAAGATTTTCAGGAAGTATTTCTTTCAAAAATTCACTCAAATCTCGTTGGGAAACAATGCCCTAGATGCTGCGGCTTCTTACTTTTACAGTTTTCGTTGGAGAGATACATTTGTTTCTTCATTTTTGCTGAAAAGCCTGTTTGGAACAAAACGACTCTTTCTCCCTCTAGAAAACTAAGACTTGCAGGTAGTTTTTCTGTGAACAACCAACTCAATTCTCCATGTAAAAATGTGCAGGAAGCTCCATGTACGAACTCAGATGGCTTTGTTTTGAGAGATACAGGTGTTTCTTCAACTTTGCTGATAAGGCTTATTGGTTACAAAATGAACCTTTCTTTCCTGTGAAAACTATCATCTGCAGGAATATTCCGATCTCTAACTAACTGAATTCTCCAAAGGAAACAATGTGCTAGCTGCAGCCGCTTCTAACTTGGATGGTTTTCTTTGAGAGATACATGGGTGACGTCAACTCGCTTAAGTAGGCCTCTGAACAAAATGACCCTTGCATCACCTTGAAAATTCTACTGTTTGGGAAATATGCCTTTCTAAAACAAATTCAATTGCAACAAGTAAACAATGTGCTAATGCTTCAGCTTCTAACCTAGAAGGTTTCCTGTGGTGGGACACATGTGTTTCTCACTCTCCTGAATATGCCTATTTGGGGCAAACAGAGCCACCCTCCCCTTTGAAATACCTATGTTGCAGGAAGCATTCCTCTGAAAAAATGACAGAATTCTCAAAAGGAAACAATGTACTAGAAGCTTCAGCTTCTAACACTGAATGTTTTCTTTTGAGAGATATATGTGCTTGTTCAACATAGGAGAATAGGGTTATCTGGAACAAAATGTGCCTTTATCCACCTTGAAAACTATGATTTTCAGGAAGCATTCCTTTCAAAAACGAACTCCTTTCACACAGGGGAACAAGGTGCTGGAAAGTGTGGCTCCTCACACACATGGTTTGCGTTAGAGAGATCCATGCGATTCTTCAACTTTGCAAGTAGACCTATTGGAAAAAAATGAGCTTTTCGCCACCTTGAAATCTTTGCTTTCCGGGAAGGATTCCTGTCAAAATTTCACTGAATTCTCACAAGGAAACACGATGCTGCATGGTCCTCATTCTAACATAGATGGTTTTGTTTCAAGAGATACATGTGTTTCTTCAACTCAGCTTAATAGCCATATTTAGAGCAAACAGAGTCTATAAACACTTTGAAACACCTAAGTTGCAGGAATAATTCCTTTGAAGAACTAAGTCAATTCTCACAGGGAAACAAAGTGATCGAGGCTCCCCCTTTTAACCCAGATGGATTACTTTGGAGAGATACATGTGCTTCTTCAACTGAATGGAATAAGCCTCTTTGGAAGAAAATGAGGTTTTCAATAGCTTCAAAACTGTGATTTGCAGGAAGTATTATTTTCAAAAACCAACTCAATTCTCATGGGGACACAATGTGGTAGATGCTCCTGAGTCCGACACATTTGGATTTTTTGGAGATACAAGTGTTTTATCAACGTAGCTGAAGAGGCATATTTGTAATAAAGAAAGCCTATCTCCATCTTGAAAAACCCTAATTGCAGGAAGTATTACTTTCCAAAACTAACACAGTTCTCACAGGTAAACAATAGGCAGCATGCTGCACCTTCTACCATACACGGCTTTCTTTGCAGAGATACATGTGTTTCTTCAACTCTGATGAATAGGCCTATTTGGAGCCAAGTGAACCAATCTCCACCTTGAAAAACCTACATGGCCAAAAGTATTCCTCTGATAAACTAACCTGACTCTCAATGGGAAACTGTGCTTCATTCTCCTTCTTCTAAAATAAATGGTTTTCTTTCGAGAGATACATGTGTTTCTTCAACTGAGCTGAATAGGCCTGTAGAAGCAAGCAGAGCCTATCTCCACTTTGAAAACTAATTTGCAGGAAGTATTTCCTTCAAAAACTAACTCAATTCTCAGGGAAAAAATGTGGTAGAGGCTGCAGCTTCTATCATAGAAGATTTTGGTGATAGATACATGTGTTTCTTCATGTTTGCTGCAGAGGCCTACTTAGAGCGAAGTGAGCCTATCTCCACCTTGAAGAGCCTAAGAGTCAGGAAGTATTCTGTTCAGAAAATACCACAATTCTCACAGGTAAACAATGCGGTAGATGCTCCTGCTTCTAACTCGGACGACTTTCTTTTGAAATATACATGTTTTTCTTCAACTCAGATGAATAGGCCTATTTGGATCAAACAGAGCCTCTCTCCACCATGAAACACCGAAGCCGCAGGAAGTATTCCTTTCAAAAACTGATGCCGTTCCCACAGGGAAACCAGTTGGTAGATGGTCCTCCTTTTAACACAGATGGTTTTCCTTTGAGAGATATTTGTGTTTCCTCAACATAGCTTTATAGGCCTATTTAGAACTAATTGACATTTCTCCACCTTGAAACTTTGATTTGCTTTAAATACTCCTTTCAAAAACTAACTGAATTCACCCTCGGAGACAATGTGCTCAATGCTGCAGCTTCAACATGGATGGTTTTCTTTGGAGAGATCCATGTGTATCTTGAGTGAAGCTGCAGAGCCTGTTTAGATCAAACACAGCCGGTCTTCATCTTGAAACAATAAAGCTGCAGGAAGTCTTCCTTCTCAATACAAACTTAGTCCTCAAAGGGAAACAATGTGCTACAAGCAGCAGCTCCTTGAACAGATGGTTTTCTTTCGAGAGATTTATGTTTTCCTTCAACTTAGCCTTAGCGGTGTAGTAGGAAACAAATGGGCATTTCTCCACCTTGAAAACTGTGATTTCCAGGAAGTATTTCTTTCAGAAACTCACTCAGTTCTCACAGGGAAACAATGCACTAGATGCAGCATTTCTAACAGAGATGGTTTTCTTTTGAGAGGCTTCTGCGTTTCCTCAGCGGAGTTGAATAGGCTGATTTGCAGTAAAGAGAGCCTATCTCCACCTTGAAAACTATGATTTCCAGGAGTTATTAAACAAAAACTAACTTCATTCTCATGGAAAAAATGTGCTAGATGCTGCCGTTTCTGACATTGCTCGTTTTCCTTTGAGAGATACTTGTGCTTCTTCAATACAGCTGAATCGGCCTATTTCGATCAAACTGAGTCTATCTCTGTCTTGTAGCAACTGAAATGAAGTTTCCCTTCAAAAGCTAGCTCAATTGTCACGGGGAGCCAACACACTAGATTCTCCTGTTTCTTACACAGATGGTTTTCTTTCAAGAGATACATTTGTTTTTTCTACGTAGCTGAATAGGTCTATTGGAACTAAAAGAGCCTTTCTCAACGTTGAAATCTATGATTTCCAGGAAGGAGTAAATAAAAAAACTAACTCATTCTCACATGAAAGCAATGTGCTAGATGCTCCTGTTTCTAAGTAGATGGTTTTCCTTTGAGAGATACATGTGTTTCATCAAGTCAGTTGCATAGGCCTATTTGGAACCAAGAGAGCCTATCACCACATTGAGAGATCCACATGGCACTAAGTATTCCTTTCAAAAAGGAACTCAATTCTCACAGGGATACAAATTCTAGAAGCTCCAGAGTGTAACTCACATGATTTGCTTTTCAGACATACTTTATTTTTGTCTACCAACTGAATGTGCCTCTTGGAACCAAATTTTTCTTTCTCCTCCTTGAAAACTATGGTTTGAAAGATGTATGCCTTTCGAAAACAAACACAATTCTTACAGGGAAACAATGTGCTGGATGCTCCTGCCATTAACATGGACAGTTTTCTCTCAAGCGATACACTTTTTCATCTAGTCAATTGAATAGGCCTACAGGGAACTTATGAGCTTTTCTCCACTTTGAAAACCATGATTTTCCGCAAGTATTTCTTTCAAAAACTCACTCAAATCTCACTGGGAAACAATGTGGTGGATGCTGCGGCTTCTTACTTTCATGGTTTCATTGGAGAGATTCATTTGTTTCTTCATTTTTGCAGAAGAAGCCTGTTTGGAACAAAATGACTCTTTCTCCCTCTAGAAAACTGATTGGCAGGTAATATTTCTGCATTCGACAGCTATGATTTCCAGGAGTTATTTAACAAAAACTAACTTAATTCTCATGGAAAAAATGTGCTACATGCTGCAGCTTCTAACATAGTTGGTTTTCCTTCGAGAGATACATGTGCGTCTTCAACACAGCTGAACCAGCCTATTTCGATCAAACCAAGTCTATACCTGCCTTGTAGCAACTGAAATGAACTTTCCCTTTCAAAAGCTACCTCAATGCTCACGGGAAGCCAATGCACTAGATGAAACAGATGGCTTTCTTTCAAGAGATACATTTGTTTTTCCAATGTAGCTGAATAGGCTTATTGGAACTAAAGGAGCCTTTCTCCATGTTGAAAACTGTGATTTCCAGGAAGTATTAAATAAAAAAACGAACTCATTTCTCACATGGAAACAATGTGCTAGATGCATCTCTTTCTAACTAGATGGTTTTCCTTTGAGAGATACATGTGTTTCATCAACTCAGTTCTATAGGCCTATTTGGAAGAAAGAGAGCCTATGTCCGCATTGAAAAATCACGTGGCAGTAAGAATTCCTTTCAAATACTCATGCAATGCTAACAGGGATACAAAGTCTTCAAGCTCCAGCTTCTAACTCAAGCGATTTTCTTTTCAGAGATACTTTATTTTTGTCCACTCACCTGAATATGCCTCTTGGAACCAAATTTTCCTTTCTCCTCCTTGAAAAACTAACGTTTTCAGGCAGTATTCCTTTCTACAACTGACACAATTCTTACAGAAAACAATTTGCTACATGCTCCTCATATTAACACAGATAGTTTTCTATCAAGCGATACATGTTTTTTGTCAACTCAATTGAATAGGCCTACTGGGAACTTAGGAGCTTTTCTTCACTTTGAAAATCAAGATTTTCAGGAAGTATTTCTTTCAAAAATTCACTCAAATCTCGTTGGGAAACAATGCCCTAGATGCTGCGGCTTCTTACTTTTACAGTTTTCGTTGGAGAGATACATTTGTTTCTTCATTTTTGCTGAAAAGCCTGTTTGGAACAAAACGACTCTTTCTCCCTCTAGAAAACTAAGACTTGCAGGTAGTTTTTCTGTGAACAACCAACTCAATTCTCCATGTAAAAATGTGCAGGAAGCTCCATGTACGAACTCAGATGGCTTTGTTTTGAGAGATACAGGTGTTTCTTCAACTTTGCTGATAAGGCTTATTGGTTACAAAATGAACCTTTCTTTCCTGTGAAAACTATCATCTGCAGGAATATTCCGATCTCTAACTAACTGAATTCTCCAAAGGAAACAATGTGCTAGCTGCAGCCGCTTCTAACTTGGATGGTTTTCTTTGAGAGATACATGGGTGACGTCAACTCGCTTAAGTAGGCCTCTGAACAAAATGACCCTTGCATCACCTTGAAAATTCTACTGTTTGAGAAATATGCCTTTCTAAAACAAATTCAATTGCAACAAGTAAACAATGTGCTAATGCTTCAGCTTCTAAACTAGAAGGTTTCCTGTGGTGGGACACATGTGTTTCTCACTCTCCTGAATATGCCTATTTGGGGCAAACAGAGCCACCCTCCCCTTTGAAATACCTATGTTGCAGGAAGCATTCCTCTGAAAAAATGACAGAATTCTCAAAAGGAAACAATGTACTAGAAGCTTCAGCTTCTAACACTGAATGTTTTCTTTTGAGAGATATATGTGCTTGTTCAACATAGGAGAATAGGGTTATCTGGAACAAAATGTGCCTTTATCCACCTTGAAAACTATGATTTTCAGGAAGCATTCCTTTCAAAAACGAACTCCTTTCACACAGGGGAACAAGGTGCTGGAAAGTGTGGCTCCTCACACACATGGTTTGCGTTAGAGAGATCCATGCGATTCTTCAACTTTGCAAGTAGACCTATTGGAAAAAAATGAGCTTTTCGCCACCTTGAAATCTTTGCTTTCCGGGAAGGATTCCTGTCAAAATTTCACTGAATTCTCACAAGGAAACACGATGCTGCATGGTCCTCATTCTAACATAGATGGTTTTGTTTCAAGAGATACATGTGTTTCTTCAACTCAGCTTAATAGCCATATTTAGAGCAAACAGAGTCTATAAACACTTTGAAACACCTAAGTTGCAGGAATAATTCCTTTGAAGAACTAAGTCAATTCTCACAGGGAAACAAAGTGATCGAGGCTCCCCCTTTTAACCCAGATGGATTACTTTGGAGAGATACATGTGCTTCTTCAACTGAATGGAATAAGCCTCTTTGGAAGAAAATGAGGTTTTCAATAGCTTCAAAACTGTGATTTGCAGGAAGTATTATTTTCAAAAACCAACTCAATTCTCATGGGGACACAATGTGGTAGATGCTCCTGAGTCCGACACATTTGGATTTTTTGGAGATACAAGTGTTTTATCAACGTAGCTGAAGAGGCATATTTGTAATAAAGAAAGCCTATCTCCATCTTGAAAAACCCTAATTGCAGGAAGTATTACTTTCCAAAACTAACACAGTTCTCACAGGTAAACAATAGGCAGCATGCTGCACCTTCTACCATACACGGCTTTCTTTGCAGAGATACATGTGTTTCTTCAACTCTGATGAATAGGCCTATTTGGAGCCAAGTGAACCAATCTCCACCTTGAAAAACCTACATGGCCAAAAGTATTCCTCTGATAAACTAACCTGACTCTCAATGGGAAACTGTGCTTCATTCTCCTTCTTCTAAAATAAATGGTTTTCTTTCGAGAGATACATGTGTTTCTTCAACTGAGCTGAATAGGCCTGTAGAAGCAAGCAGAGCCTATCTCCACTTTGAAAACTAATTTGCAGGAAGTATTTCCTTCAAAAACTAACTCAATTCTCAGGGAAAAAATGTGGTAGAGGCTGCAGCTTCTATCATAGAAGATTTTGGTGATAGATACATGTGTTTCTTCATGTTTGCTGCAGAGGCCTACTTAGAGCGAAGTGAGCCTATCTCCACCTTGAAGAGCCTAAGAGTCAGGAAGTATTCTGTTCAGAAAATACCACAATTCTCACAGGTAAACAATGCGGTAGATGCTCCTGCTTCTAACTCGGACGACTTTCTTTTGAAATATACATGTTTTTCTTCAACTCAGATGAATAGGCCTATTTGGATCAAACAGAGCCTCTCTCCACCATGAAACACCGAAGCCGCAGGAAGTATTCCTTTCAAAAACTGATGCCGTTCCCACAGGGAAACCAGTTGGTAGATGGTCCTCCTTTTAACACAGATGGTTTTCCTTTGAGAGATATTTGTGTTTCCTCAACATAGCTTTATAGGCCTATTTAGAACTAATTGACATTTCTCCACCTTGAAACTTTGATTTGCTTTAAATACTCCTTTCAAAAACTAACTGAATTCACCCTCGGAGACAATGTGCTCAATGCTGCAGCTTCAACATGGATGGTTTTCTTTGGAGAGATCCATGTGTATCTTGAGTGAAGCTGCAGAGCCTGTTTAGATCAAACACAGCCGGTCTTCATCTTGAAACAATAAAGCTGCAGGAAGTCTTCCTTCTCAATACAAACTTAGTCCTCAAAGGGAAACAATGTGCTACAAGCAGCAGCTCCTTGAACAGATGGTTTTCTTTCGAGAGATTTATGTTTTCCTTCAACTTAGCCTTAGCGGTGTAGTAGGAAACAAATGGGCATTTCTCCACCTTGAAAACTGTGATTTCCAGGAAGTATTTCTTTCAGAAACTCACTCAGTTCTCACAGGGAAACAATGCACTAGATGCGGCATTTCTAACAGAGATGGTTTTCTTTTGAGAGGCTTCTGCGTTTCCTCAGCGGAGTTGAATAGGCTGATTTGCAGTAAAGAGAGCCTATCTCCACCTTGAAAACTATGATTTCCAGGAGTTATTAAACAAAAACTAACTTCATTCTCATGGAAAAAATGTGCTAGATGCTGCCGTTTCTGACATTGCTCGTTTTCCTTTGAGAGATACTTGTGCTTCTTCAATACAGCTGAATCGGCCTATTTCGATCAAACTGAGTCTATCTCTGTCTTGTAGCAACTGAAATGAAGTTTCCCTTCAAAAGCTAGCTCAATTGTCACGGGGAGCCAACACACTAGATTCTCCTGTTTCTTACACAGATGGTTTTCTTTCAAGAGATACATTTGTTTTTTCTACGTAGCTGAATAGGTCTATTGGAACTAAAAGAGCCTTTCTCAACGTTGAAATCTATGATTTCCAGGAAGGAGTAAATAAAAAAACTAACTCATTCTCACATGAAAGCAATGTGCTAGATGCTCCTGTTTCTAAGTAGATGGTTTTCCTTTGAGAGATACATGTGTTTCATCAAGTCAGTTGCATAGGCCTATTTGGAACCAAGAGAGCCTATCACCACATTGAGAGATCCACATGGCACTAAGTATTCCTTTCAAAAAGGAACTCAATTCTCACAGGGATACAAATTCTAGAAGCTCCAGAGTGTAACTCACATGATTTGCTTTTCAGACATACTTTATTTTTGTCTACCAACTGAATGTGCCTCTTGGAACCAAATTTTTCTTTCTCCTCCTTGAAAACTATGGTTTGAAAGATGTATGCCTTTCGAAAACAAACACAATTCTTACAGGGAAACAATGTGCTGGATGCTCCTGCCATTAACATGGACAGTTTTCTCTCAAGCGATACACTTTTTCATCTAGTCAATTGAATAGGCCTACAGGGAACTTATGAGCTTTTCTCCACTTTGAAAACCATGATTTTCCGCAAGTATTTCTTTCAAAAACTCACTCAAATCTCACTGGGAAACAATGTGGTGGATGCTGCGGCTTCTTACTTTCATGGTTTCATTGGAGAGATTCATTTGTTTCTTCATTTTTGCAGAAGAAGCCTGTTTGGAACAAAATGACTCTTTCTCCCTCTAGAAAACTGATTGGCAGGTAATATTTCTGCATTCGACAGCTATGATTTCCAGGAGTTATTTAACAAAAACTAACTTAATTCTCATGGAAAAAATGTGCTACATGCTGCAGCTTCTAACATAGTTGGTTTTCCTTCGAGAGATACATGTGCGTCTTCAACACAGCTGAACCAGCCTATTTCGATCAAACCAAGTCTATACCTGCCTTGTAGCAACTGAAATGAACTTTCCCTTTCAAAAGCTACCTCAATGCTCACGGGAAGCCAATGCACTAGATGAAACAGATGGCTTTCTTTCAAGAGATACATTTGTTTTTCCAATGTAGCTGAATAGGCTTATTGGAACTAAAGGAGCCTTTCTCCATGTTGAAAACTGTGATTTCCAGGAAGTATTAAATAAAAAAACGAACTCATTTCTCACATGGAAACAATGTGCTAGATGCATCTCTTTCTAACTAGATGGTTTTCCTTTGAGAGATACATGTGTTTCATCAACTCAGTTCTATAGGCCTATTTGGAAGAAAGAGAGCCTATGTCCGCATTGAAAAATCACGTGGCAGTAAGAATTCCTTTCAAATACTCATGCAATGCTAACAGGGATACAAAGTCTTCAAGCTCCAGCTTCTAACTCAAGCGATTTTCTTTTCAGAGATACTTTATTTTTGTCCACTCACCTGAATATGCCTCTTGGAACCAAATTTTCCTTTCTCCTCCTTGAAAAACTAACGTTTTCAGGCAGTATTCCTTTCTACAACTGACACAATTCTTACAGAAAACAATTTGCTACATGCTCCTCATATTAACACAGATAGTTTTCTATCAAGCGATACATGTTTTTTGTCAACTCAATTGAATAGGCCTACTGGGAACTTAGGAGCTTTTCTTCACTTTGAAAATCAAGATTTTCAGGAAGTATTTCTTTCAAAAATTCACTCAAATCTCGTTGGGAAACAATGCCCTAGATGCTGCGGCTTCTTACTTTTACAGTTTTCGTTGGAGAGATACATTTGTTTCTTCATTTTTGCTGAAAAGCCTGTTTGGAACAAAACGACTCTTTCTCCCTCTAGAAAACTAAGACTTGCAGGTAGTTTTTCTGTGAACAACCAACTCAATTCTCCATGTAAAAATGTGCAGGAAGCTCCATGTACGAACTCAGATGGCTTTGTTTTGAGAGATACAGGTGTTTCTTCAACTTTGCTGATAAGGCTTATTGGTTACAAAATGAACCTTTCTTTCCTGTGAAAACTATCATCTGCAGGAATATTCCGATCTCTAACTAACTGAATTCTCCAAAGGAAACAATGTGCTAGCTGCAGCCGCTTCTAACTTGGATGGTTTTCTTTGAGAGATACATGGGTGACGTCAACTCGCTTAAGTAGGCCTCTGAACAAAATGACCCTTGCATCACCTTGAAAATTCTACTGTTTGGGAAATATGCCTTTCTAAAACAAATTCAATTGCAACAAGTAAACAATGTGCTAATGCTTCAGCTTCTAAACTAGAAGGTTTCCTGTGGTTGGACACATGTGTTTCTCACTCTCCTGAATATGCCTATTTGGGGCAAACAGAGCCACCCTCCCCTTTGAAATACCTATGTTGCAGGAAGCATTCCTCTGAAAAAATGACAGAATTCTCAAAAGGAAACAATGTACTAGAAGCTTCAGCTTCTAACACTGAATGTTTTCTTTTGAGAGATATATGTGCTTGTTCAACATAGGAGAATAGGGTTATCTGGAACAAAATGTGCCTTTATCCACCTTGAAAACTATGATTTTCAGGAAGCATTCCTTTCAAAAACGAACTCCTTTCACACAGGGGAACAAGGTGCTGGAAAGTGTGGCTCCTCACACACATGGTTTGCGTTAGAGAGATCCATGCGATTCTTCAACTTTGCAAGTAGACCTATTGGAAAAAAATGAGCTTTTCGCCACCTTGAAATCTTTGCTTTCCGGGAAGGATTCCTGTCAAAATTTCACTGAATTCTCACAAGGAAACACGATGCTGCATGGTCCTCATTCTAACATAGATGGTTTTGTTTCAAGAGATACATGTGTTTCTTCAACTCAGCTTAATAGCCATATTTAGAGCAAACAGAGTCTATAAACACTTTGAAACACCTAAGTTGCAGGAATAATTCCTTTGAAGAACTAAGTCAATTCTCACAGGGAAACAAAGTGATCGAGGCTCCCCCTTTTAACCCAGATGGATTACTTTGGAGAGATACATGTGCTTCTTCAACTGAATGGAATAAGCCTCTTTGGAAGAAAATGAGGTTTTCAATAGCTTCAAAACTGTGATTTGCAGGAAGTATTATTTTCAAAAACCAACTCAATTCTCATGGGGACACAATGTGGTAGATGCTCCTGAGTCCGACACATTTGGATTTTTTGGAGATACAAGTGTTTTATCAACGTAGCTGAAGAGGCATATTTGTAATAAAGAAAGCCTATCTCCATCTTGAAAAACCCTAATTGCAGGAAGTATTACTTTCCAAAACTAACACAGTTCTCACAGGTAAACAATAGGCAGCATGCTGCACCTTCTACCATACACGGCTTTCTTTGCAGAGATACATGTGTTTCTTCAACTCTGATGAATAGGCCTATTTGGAGCCAAGTGAACCAATCTCCACCTTGAAAAACCTACATGGCCAAAAGTATTCCTCTGATAAACTAACCTGACTCTCAATGGGAAACTGTGCTTCATTCTCCTTCTTCTAAAATAAATGGTTTTCTTTCGAGAGATACATGTGTTTCTTCAACTGAGCTGAATAGGCCTGTAGAAGCAAGCAGAGCCTATCTCCACTTTGAAAACTAATTTGCAGGAAGTATTTCCTTCAAAAACTAACTCAATTCTCAGGGAAAAAATGTGGTAGAGGCTGCAGCTTCTATCATAGAAGATTTTGGTGATAGATACATGTGTTTCTTCATGTTTGCTGCAGAGGCCTACTTAGAGCGAAGTGAGCCTATCTCCACCTTGAAGAGCCTAAGAGTCAGGAAGTATTCTGTTCAGAAAATACCACAATTCTCACAGGTAAACAATGCGGTAGATGCTCCTGCTTCTAACTCGGACGACTTTCTTTTGAAATATACATGTTTTTCTTCAACTCAGATGAATAGGCCTATTTGGATCAAACAGAGCCTCTCTCCACCATGAAACACCAAAGCCGCAGGAAGTATTCCTTTCAAAAACTGATGCCGTTCCCACAGGGAAACCAGTTCGTAGATGGTCCTCCTTTTAACACAGATGGTTTTCCTTTGAGAGATATTTGTGTTTCCTCAACATAGCTTTATAGGCCTATTTAGAACTAATTGACATTTCTCCACCTTGAAACTTTGATTTGCTTTAAATACTCCTTTCAAAAACTAACTGAATTCACCCTCGGAGACAATGTGCTCAATGCTGCAGCTTCAACATGGATGGTTTTCTTTGGAGAGATCCATGTGTATCTTGAGTGAAGCTGCAGAGCCTGTTTAGATCAAACACAGCCGGTCTTCATCTTGAAACAATAAAGCTGCAGGAAGTCTTCCTTCTCAATACAAACTTAGTCCTCAAAGGGAAACAATGTGCTACAAGCAGCAGCTCCTTGAACAGATGGTTTTCTTTCGAGAGATTTATGTTTTCCTTCAACTTAGCCTTAGCGGTGTAGTAGGAAACAAATGGGCATTTCTCCACCTTGAAAACTGTGATTTCCAGGAAGTATTTCTTTCAGAAACTCACTCAGTTCTCACAGGAAAACAATGCACTAGATGCGGCATTTCTAACAGAGATGGTTTTCTTTTGAGAGGCTTCTGCGTTTCCTCAGCGGAGTTGAATAGGCTGATTTGGAGTAAAGAGAGCCTATCTCCACCTTGAAAACTATGATTTCCAGGAGTTATTAAACAAAAACTAACTTCATTCTCATGGAAAAAATGTGCTAGATGCTGCCATTTCTGACATTGCTCGTTTTCCTTTGAGAGATACTTGTGCTTCTTCAATACAGCTGAATCGGCCTATTTCGATCAAACTGAGTCTATCTCTGTCTTGTAGCAACTGAAATGAAGTTTCCCTTCAAAAGCTAGCTCAATTCTCACGGGGAGCCAACACACTAGATTCTCCTGTTTCTTACACAGATGGTTTTCTTTCAAGAGATACATTTGTTTTTTCTACGTAGCTGAATAGGTCTATTGGAACTAAAAGAGCCTTTCTCCACGTTGAAATCTATGATTTCCAGGAAGGAGTAAATAAAAAAACTAACTCATTCTCACATGAAAGCAATGTGCTAGATGCTCCTGTTTCTAAGTAGATGGTTTTCCTTTGAGAGATACATGTGTTTCATCAAGTCAGTTGCATAGGCCTATTTGGAACCAAGAGAGCCTATCACCACATTGAGAGATCCACATGGCACTAAGTATTCCTTTCAAAAAGGAACTCAATTCTCACAGGGATACAAATTCTAGAAGCTCCAGAGTGTAACTCACATGATTTGCTTTTCAGACGTACTTTATTTTTGTCTACCAACTGAATATGCCTCTTGGAACCAAATTTTTCTTTCTCCTCCTTGAAAACTATGGTTTGAAAGATGTATGCCTTTCGAAAACAAACACAATTCTTACAGGGAAACAATGTGCTGGATGCTCCTGCCATTAACATGGACAGTTTTCTCTCAAGCGATACACTTTTTCATCTAGTCAATTGAATAGGCCTACAGGGAACTTATGAGCTTTTCTCCACTTTGAAAACCATGATTTTCCGCAAGTATTTCTTTCAAAAACTCACTCAAATCTCACTGGGAAACAATGTGGTGGATGCTGCGGCTTCTTACTTTCATGGTTTCATTGGAGAGATTCATTTGTTTCTTCATTTTTGCAGAAGAAGCCTGTTTGGAACAAAATGACTCTTTCTCCCTCTAGAAAACTGATTGGCAGGTAATATTTCTGCATTCGACAGCTATGATTTCCAGGAGTTATTTAACAAAAACTAACTTAATTCTCATGGAAAAAATGTGCTACATGCTGCAGCTTCTAACATAGTTGGTTTTCCTTCGAGAGATACATGTGCGTCTTCAACACAGCTGAACCAGCCTATTTCGATCAAACCAAGTCTATACCTGCCTTGTAGTAACTGAAATGAACTTTCCCTTTCAAAAGCTACCTCAATGCTCACGGGAAGCCAATGCACTAGATGAAACAGATGGCTTTCTTTCAAGAGATACATTTGTTTTTCCAATGTAGCTGAATAGGCTTATTGGAACTAAAGGAGCCTTTCTCCATGTTGAAAACTGTGATTTCCAGGAAGTATTAAATAAAAAAACGAACTCATTTCTCACATGGAAACAATGTGCTAGATGCATCTCTTTCTAACTAGATGGTTTTCCTTTGAGAGATACATGTGTTTCATCAACTCAGTTCTATAGGCCTATTTGGAAGAAAGAGAGCCTATGTCCGCATTGAAAAATCACGTGGCAGTAAGAATTCCTTTCAAATACTCATGCAATGCTAACAGGGATACAAAGTCTTCAAGCTCCAGCTTCTAACTCAAGCGATTTTCTTTTCAGAGATACTTTATTTTTGTCCACTCACCTGAATATGCCTCTTGGAACCAAATTTTCCTTTCTCCTCCTTGAAAAACTAACGTTTTCAGGCAGTATTCCTTTCTACAACTGACACAATTCTTACAGAAAACAATTTGCTACATGCTCCTCATATTAACACAGATAGTTTTCTATCAAGCGATACATGTTTTTTGTCAACTCAATTGAATAGGCCTACTGGGAACTTAGGAGCTTTTCTTCACTTTGAAAATCAAGATATTCAGGAAGTATTTCTTTCAAAAATTCACTCAAATCTCGTTGGGAAACAATGCCCTAAATGCTGCGGCTTCTTACTTTTACAGTTTTCGTTGGAGAGATACATTTGTTTCTTCATTTTTGCTGAAAAGCCTGTTTGGAACAAAACGACTCTTTCTCCCTCTAGAAAACTAAGACTTGCAGGTAGTTTTTCTGTGAACAACCAACTCAATTCTCCATGTAAAAATGTGCAGGAAGCTCCATGTACGAACTCAGATGGCTTTGTTTTGAGAGATACAGGTGTTTCTTCAACTTTGCTGATAAGGCTTATTGGTTACAAAATGAACCTTTCTTTCCTGTGAAAACTATCATCTGCAGGAATATTCCGATCTCTAACTAACTGAATTCTCCAAAGGAAACAATGTGCTAGCTGCAGCCGCTTCTAACTTGGATGGTTTTCTTTGAGAGATACATGGGTGACGTCAACTCGCTTAAGTAGGCCTCTGAACAAAATGACCCTTGCATCACCTTGAAAATTCTACTGTTTGGGAAATATGCCTTTCTAAAACAAATTCAATTGCAACAAGTAAACAATGTGCTAATGCTTCAGCTTCTAACCTAGAAGGTTTCCTGTGGTTGGACACATGTGTTTCTCACTCTCCTGAATATGCCTATTTGGGGCAAACAGAGCCACCCTCCCCTTTGAAATACCTATGTTGCAGGAAGCATTCCTCTGAAAAAATGACAGAATTCTCAAAAGGAAACAATGTACTAGAAGCTTCAGCTTCTAACACTGAATGTTTTCTTTTGAGAGATATATGTGCTTGTTCAACATAGGAGAATAGGGTTATCTGGAACAAAATGTGCCTTTATCCACCTTGAAAACTATGATTTTCAGGAAGCATTCCTTTCAAAAACGAACTCCTTTCACACAGGGGAACAAGGTGCTGGAAAGTGTGGCTCCTCACACACATGGTTTGCGTTAGAGAGATCCATGCGATTCTTCAACTTTGCAAGTAGACCTATTGGAAAAAAATGAGCTTTTCGCCACCTTGAAATCTTTGCTTTCCGGGAAGGATTCCTGTCAAAATTTCACTGAATTCTCACAAGGAAACACGATGCTGCATGGTCCTCATTCTAACATAGATGGTTTTGTTTCAAGAGATACATGTGTTTCTTCAACTCAGCTTAATAGCCATATTTAGAGCAAACAGAGTCTATAAACACTTTGAAACACCTAAGTTGCAGGAATAATTCCTTTGAAGAACTAAGTCAATTCTCACAGGGAAACAAAGTGATCGAGGCTCCCCCTTTTAACCCAGATGGATTACTTTGGAGAGATACATGTGCTTCTTCAACTGAATGGAATAAGCCTCTTTGGAAGAAAATGAGGTTTTCAATAGCTTCAAAACTGTGATTTGCAGGAAGTATTATTTTCAAAAACCAACTCAATTCTCATGGGGACACAATGTGGTAGATGCTCCTGAGTCCGACACATTTGGATTTTTTGGAGATACAAGTGTTTTATCAACGTAGCTGAAGAGGCATATTTGTAATAAAGAAAGCCTATCTCCATCTTGAAAAACCCTAATTGCAGGAAGTATTACTTTCCAAAACTAACACAGTTCTCACAGGTAAACAATAGGCAGCATGCTGCACCTTCTACCATACACGGCTTTCTTTGCAGAGATACATGTGTTTCTTCAACTCTGATGAATAGGCCTATTTGGAGCCAAGTGAACCAATCTCCACCTTGAAAAACCTACATTGCCAAAAGTATTCCTCTGATAAACTAACCTGACTCTCAATGGGAAACTGTGCTTCATTCTCCTTCTTCTAAAATAAATGGTTTTCTTTCGAGAGATACATGTGTTTCTTCAACTGAGCTGAATAGGCCTGTAGAAGCAAGCAGAGCCTATCTCCACTTTGAAAACTAATTTGCAGGAAGTATTTCCTTCAAAAACTAACTCAATTCTCAGGGAAAAAATGTGGTAGAGGCTGCAGCTTCTATCATAGAAGATTTTGGTGATAGATACATGTGTTTCTTCATGTTTGCTGCAGAGGCCTACTTAGAGCGAAGTGAGCCTATCTCCACCTTGAAGAGCCTAAGAGTCAGCAAGTATTCTGTTCAGAAAATACCACAATTCTCACAGGTAAACAATGCGGTAGATGCTCCTGCTTCTAACTCGGACGACTTTCTTTTGAAATATACATGTTTTTCTTCAACTCAGATGAATAGGCCTATTTGGATCAAACAGAGCCTCTCTCCACCATGAAACACCAAAGCCGCAGGAAGTATTCCTTTCAAAAACTGATGCCGTTCCCACAGGGAAACCAGTTGGTAGATGGTCCTCCTTTTAACACAGATGGTTTTCCTTTGAGAGATATTTGTGTTTCCTCAACATAGCTTTATAGGCCTATTTAGAACTAATTGACATTTCTCCACCTTGAAACTTTGATTTGCTTTAAATACTCCTTTCAAAAACTAACTGAATTCACCCTCGGAGACAATGTGCTCAATTCTGCAGCTTCAACATGGATGGTTTTCTTTGGAGAGATCCATGTGTATCTTGAGTGAAGCTGCAGAGCCTGTTTAGATCAAACACAGCCAGTCTTCATCTTGAAACAATAAAGCTGCAGGAAGTCTTCCTTCTCAATACAAACTTAGTCCTCAAAGGGAAACAATGTGCTACAAGCAGCAGCTCCTTGAACAGATGGTTTTCTTTCGAGAGATTTATGTTTTCCTTCAACTTAGCCTTAGCGGTGTAGTAGGAAACAAATGGGCATTTCTCCACCTTGAAAACTGTGATTTCCAGGAAGTATTTCTTTCAGAAACTCACTCAGTTCTCACAGGGAAACAATGCACTAGATGCGGCATTTCTAACAGAGATGGTTTTCTTTTGAGAGGCTTCTGTGTTTCCTCAGCGGAGTTGAATAGGCTGATTTGCAGTAAAGAGAGCCTATCTCCACCTTGAAAACTATGATTTCCAGGAGTTATTAAACAAAAACTAACTTCATTCTCATGGAAAAAATGTGCTAGATGCTGCCGTTTCTGACATTGCTCGTTTTCCTTTGAGAGATACTTGTGCTTCTTCAATACAGCTGAATCGGCCTATTTCGATCAAACTGAGTCTATCTCTGTCTTGTAGCAACTGAAATGAAGTTTCCCTTCAAAAGCTAGCTCAATTCTCACGGGGAGCCAACACACTAGATTCTCCTGTTTCTTACACAGATGGTTTTCTTTCAAGAGATACATTTGTTTTTTCTACGTAGCTGAATAGGTCTATTGGAACTAAAAGAGCCTTTCTCCACGTTGAAATCTATGATTTCCAGGAAGGAGTAAATAAAAAAACTAACTCATTCTCACATGAAAGCAATGTGCTAGATGCTCCTGTTTCTAAGTAGATGGTTTTCCTTTGAGAGATACATGTGTTTCATCAAGTCAGTTGCATAGGCCTATTTGGAACCAAGAGAGCCTATCACCACATTGAGAGATCCACATGGCACTAAGTATTCCTTTCAAAAAGGAACTCAATTCTCACAGGGATACAAATTCTAGAAGCTCCAGAGTGTAACTCACATGATTTGCTTTTCAGACATACTTTATTTTTGTCTACCAACTGAATATGAATCTTGGAACCAAATTTTTCTTTCTCCTCCTTGAAAACTATGGTTTGAAAGATGTATGCCTTTCGAAAACAAACACAATTCTTACAGGGAAACAATGTGCTGGATGCTCCTGCCATTAACATGGACAGTTTTCTCTCAAGCGATACACTTTTTCATCTAGTCAATTGAATAGGCCTACAGGGAACTTATGAGCTTTTCTCCACTTTGAAAACCATGATTTTCCGCAAGTATTTCTTTCAAAAACTCACTCAAATCTCACTGGGAAACAATGTGGTGGATGCTGCGGCTTCTTACTTTCATGGTTTCATTGGAGAGATTCATTTGTTTCTTCATTTTTGCAGAAGAAGCCTGTTTGGAACAAAATGACTCTTTCTCCCTCTAGAAAACTGATTGGCAGGTAATATTTCTGCATTCGACAGCTATGATTTCCAGGAGTTATTTAACAAAAACTAACTTAATTCTCATGGAAAAAATGTGCTACATGCTGCAGCTTCTAACATAGTTGGTTTTCCTTCGAGAGATACATGTGCGTCTTCAACACAGCTGAACCAGCCTATTTCGATCAAACCAAGTCTATACCTGCCTTGTAGCAACTGAAATGAACTTTCCCTTTCAAAAGCTACCTCAATGCTCACGGGAAGCCAATGCACTAGATGAAACAGATGGCTTTCTTTCAAGAGATACATTTGTTTTTCCAATGTAGCTGAATAGGCTTATTGGAACTAAAGGAGCCTTTCTCCATGTTGAAAACTGTGATTTCCAGGAAGTATTAAATAAAAAAACGAACTCATTTCTCACATGGAAACAATGTGCTAGATGCTTCTCTTTCTAACTAGATGGTTTTCCTTTGAGAGATACATGTGTTTCATCAACTCAGTTCTATAGGCCTATTTGGAAGAAAGAGAGCCTATGTCCGCATTGAAAAATCACGTGGCAGTAAGAATTCCTTTCAAATACTCATGCAATGCTAACAGGGATACAAAGTCTTCAAGCTCCAGCTTCTAACTCAAGCGATTTTCTTTTCAGAGATACTTTATTTTTGTCCACTCACCTGAATATGCCTCTTGGAACCAAATTTTCCTTTCTCCTCCTTGATAAACTAACGTTTTCAGGCAGTATTCCTTTCTACAACTGACACAATTCTTACAGAAAACAATTTGCTACATGCTCCTCATATTAACACAGATAGTTTTCTATCAAGCGATACATGTTTTTTGTCAACTCAATTGAATAGGCCTACTGGGAACTTAGGAGCTTTTCTTCACTTTGAAAATCAAGATTTTCAGGAAGTATTTCTTTCAAAAATTCACTCAAATCTCGTTGGGAAACAATGCCCTAGATGCTGCGGCTTCTTACTTTTACAGTTTTCGTTGGAGAGATACATTTGTTTCTTCATTTTTGCTGAAAAGCCTGTTTGGAACAAAACGACTCTTTCTCCCTCTAGAAAACTAAGACTTGCAGGTAGTTTTTCTGTGAACAACCAACTCAATTCTCCATGTAAAAATGTGCAGGAAGCTCCATGTACGAACTCAGATGGCTTTGTTTTGAGAGATACAGGTGTTTCTTCAACTTTGCTGATAAGGCTTATTGGTTACAAAATGAACCTTTCTTTCCTGTGAAAACTATCATCTGCAGGAATATTCCGATCTCTAACTAACTGAATTCTCCAAAGGAAACAATGTGCTAGCTGCAGCCGCTTCTAACTTGGATGGTTTTCTTTGAGAGATACATGGGTGACGTCAACTCGCTTAAGTAGGCCTCTGAACAAAATGACCCTTGCATCACCTTGAAAATTCTACTGTTTGGGAAATATGCCTTTCTAAAACAAATTCAATTGCAACAAGTAAACAATGTGCTAATGCTTCAGCTTCTAAACTAGAAGGTTTCCTGTGGTTGGACACATGTGTTTCTCACTCTCCTGAATATGCCTATTTGGGGCAAACAGAGCCACCCTCCCCTTTGAAATACCTATGTTGCAGGAAGCATTCCTCTGAAAAAATGACAGAATTCTCAAAAGGAAACAATGTACTAGAAGCTTCAGCTTCTAACACTGAATGTTTTCTTTTGAGAGATATATGTGCTTGTTCAACATAGGAGAATAGGGTTATCTGGAACAAAATGTGCCTTTATCCACCTTGAAAACTATGATTTTCAGGAAGCATTCCTTTCAAAAACGCACTCCTTTCACACAGGGGAACAAGGTGCTGGAAAGTGTGGCTCCTCACACACATGGTTTTCGTTAGAGAGATCCATGCGATTCTTCAACTTTGCAAGTAGACCTATTGGAAAAAAATGAGCTTTTCGCCACCTTGAAATCTTTGCTTTCCGGGAAGGATTCCTGTCAAAATTTCACTGAATTCTCACAAGGAAACACGATGCTGCATGGTCCTCATTCTAACATAGATGGTTTTGTTTCAAGAGATACATGTGTTTCTTCAACTCAGCTTAATAGCCATATTTAGAGCAAACAGAGTCTATAAACACTTTGAAACACCTAAGTTGCAGGAATAATTCCTTTGAAGAACTAAGTCAATTCTCACAGGGAAACAAAGTGATCGAGGCTCCCCCTTTTAACCCAGATGGATTACTTTGGAGAGATACATGTGCTTCTTCAACTGAATGGAATAAGCCTCTTTGGAAGAAAATGAGGTTTTCAATAGCTTCAAAACTGTGATTTGCAGGAAGTATTATTTTCAAAAACCAACTCAATTCTCATGGGGACACAATGTGGTAGATGCTCCTGAGTCCGACACATTTGGATTTTTTGGAGATACAAGTGTTTTATCAACGTAGCTGAAGAGGCATATTTGTAATAAAGAAAGCCTATCTCCATCTTGAAAAACCCTAATTGCAGGAAGTATTACTTTCCAAAACTAACACAGTTCTCACAGGTAAACAATAGGCAGCATGCTGCACCTTCTACCATACACGGCTTTCTTTGCAGAGATACATGTGTTTCTTCAACTCTGATGAATAGGCCTATTTGGAGCCAAGTGAACCAATCTCCACCTTGAAAAACCTACGTTGCCAAAAGTATTCCTCTGATAAACTAACCTGACTCTCAATGGGAAACTGTGCTTCATTCTCCTTCTTCTAAAATAAATGGTTTTCTTTCGAGAGATACATGTGTTTCTTCAACTGAGCTGAATAGGCCTGTAGAAGCAAGCAGAGCCTATCTCCACTTTGAAAACTAATTTGCAGGAAGTATTTCCTTCAAAAACTAACTCAATTCTCAGGGAAAAAATGTGGTAGAGGCTGCAGCTTCTATCATAGAAGATTTTGGTGATAGATACATGTGTTTCTTCATGTTTGCTGCAGAGGCCTACTTAGAGCGAAGTGAGCCTATCTCCACCTTGAAGAGCCTAAGAGTCAGGAAGTATTCTGTTCAGAAAATACCACAATTCTCACAGGTAAACAATGCGGTAGATTCTCCTGCTTCTAACTCGGACGACTTTCTTTTGAAATATACATGTTTTTCTTCAACTCAGATGAATAGGCCTATTTGGATCAAACAGAGCCTCTCTCCACCATGAAACACCGAAGCCGCAGGAAGTATTCCTTTCAAAAACTGATGCCGTTCCCACTGGGAAACCAGTTGGTAGATGGTCCTCCTTTTAACACAGATGGTTTTCCTTTGAGAGATATTTGTGTTTCCTCAACATAGCTTTATAGGCCTATTTAGAACTAATTGACATTTCTCCACCTTGAAACTTTGATTTGCTTTAAATACTCCTTTCAAAAACTAACTGAATTCACCCTCGGAGACAATGTGCTCAATGCTGCAGCTTCAACATGGATGGTTTTCTTTGGAGAGATCCATGTGTATCTTGAGTGAAGCTGCAGAGCCTGTTTAGATCAAACACAGCCGGTCTTCATCTTGAAACAATAAAGCTGCAGGAAGTCTTCCTTCTCAATACAAACTTAGTCCTCAAAGGGAAACAATGTGCTACAAGCAGCAGCTCCTTGAACAGATGGTTTTCTTTCGAGAGATTTATGTTTTCCTTCAACTTAGCCTTAGCGGTGTAGTAGGAAACAAATGGGCATTTCTCCACCTTGAAAACTGTGATTTCCAGGAAGTATTTCTTTCAGAAACTCACTCAGTTCTCACAGGGAAACAATGCACTAGATGCGGCATTTCTAACAGAGATGGTTTTCTTTTGAGAGGCTTCTGCGTTTCCTCAGCGGAGTTGAATAGGCTGATTTGCAGTAAAGAGAGCCTATCTCCACCTTGAAAACTATGATTTCCAGGAGTTATTAAACAAAAACTAACTTCATTCTCATGGAAAAAATGTGCTAGATGCTGCCGTTTCTGACATTGCTCGTTTTCCTTTGAGAGATACTTGTGCTTCTTCAATACAGCTGAATCGGCCTATTTCGATCAAACTGAGTCTATCTCTGTCTTGTAGCAACTGAAATGAAGTTTCCCTTCAAAAGCTAGCTGAATTCTCACGGGGAGCCAACACACTAGATTCTCCTGTTTCTTACACAGATGGTTTTCTTTCAAGAGATACATTTGTTTTTTCTATGTAGCTGAATAGGTCTATTGGAACTAAAAGAGCCTTTCTCCACGTTGAAATCTATGATTTCCAGGAAGGAGTAAATAAAAAAACTAACTCATTCTCACATGAAAGCAATGTGCTAGATGCTCCTGTTTCTAAGTAGATGGTTTTCCATTGAGAGATACATGTGTTTCATCAAGTCAGTTGCATAGGCCTATTTGGAACCAAGAGAGCCTATCACCACATTGAGAGATCCACATGGCACTAAGTATTCCTTTCAAAAAGGAACTCAATTCTCACAGGGATACAAATTCTAGAAGCTCCAGAGTGTAACTCACATGATTTGCTTTTCAGACATACTTTATTTTTGTCTACCAACTGAATATGCCTCTTGGAACCAAATTTTTCTTTCTCCTCCTTGAAAACTATGGTTTGAAAGATGTATGCCTTTCGAAAACAAACACAATTCTTACAGGGAAACAATGTGCTGGATGCTCCTGCCATTAACATGGACAGTTTTCTCTCAAGCGATACATTTTTTCATCTAGTCAATTGAATAGGCCTACAGGGAACTTATGAGCTTTTCTCCACTTTGAAAACCATGATTTTCCGCAAGTGTTTCTTTCAAAAACTCACTCAATTCTCACTGGGAAACAATGTGGTGGATGCTGCGGCTTCTTACTTTCATGGTTTCATTGGAGAGATTCATTTGTTTCTTCATTTTTGCAGAAGAAGCCTGTTTGGAACAAAATGACTCTTTCTCCCTCTAGAAAACTGATTGGCAGGTAATATTTCTGCATTCGACAGCTATGATTTCCAGGAGTTATTTAACAAAAACTAACTTAATTCTCATGGAAAAAATGTGCTACATGCTGCAGCTTCTAACATAGTTGGTTTTCCTTCGAGAGATACATGTGCGTCTTCAACACAGCTGAACCGGCCTATTTCGATCAAACCAAGTCTATACCTGCCTTGTAGCAACTGAAATGAACTTTCCCTTTCAAAAGCTACCTCAATGCTCACGGGAAGCCAATGCACTAGATGAAACAGATGGCTTTCTTTCAAGAGATACATTTGTTTTTCCAATGTAGCTGAATAGGCTTATTGGAACTAAAGGAGCCTTTCTCCATGTTGAAAACTGTGATTTCCAGGAAGTATTAAATAAAAAAACGAACTCATTTCTCACATGGAAACAATGTGCTAGATGCTTGTCTTTCTAACTAGATGGTTTTCCTTTGAGAGATACATGTGTTTCATCAACTCAGTTCTATAGGCCTATTTGGAAGAAAGAGAGCCTATGTCCGCATTGAAAAATCACGTGGCAGTAAGAATTCCTTTCAAATACTCATGCAATGCTAACAGGGATACAAAGTCTTCAAGCTCCAGCTTCTAACTCAAGCGATTTTCTTTTCAGAGATACTTTATTTTTGTCCACTCACCTGAATATGCCTCTTGGAAAAAAATTTTCCTTTCTCCTCCTTGAAAAACTAACGTTTTCAGGCAGTATTCCTTTCTACAACTGACACAATTCTTACAGAAAACAATTTGCTACATGCTCCTCATATTAACACAGATAGTTTTCTATCAAGCGATACATGTTTTTTGTCAACTCAATTGAATAGGCCTACTGGGAACTTAGGAGCTTTTCTTCACTTTGAAAATCAAGATTTTCAGGAAGTATTTCTTTCAAAAATTCACTCAAATCTCGTTGGGAAACAATGCCCTAGATGCTGCGGCTTCTTACTTTTACAGTTTTCGTTGGAGAGATACATTTGTTTCTTCATTTTTGCTGAAAAGCCTGTTTGGAACAAAACGACTCTTTCTCCCTCTAGAAAACTAAGACTTGCAGGTAGTTTTTCTGTGAACAACCAACTCAATTTTCCATGTAAAAATGTGGAGGAAGCTCCATGTACGAACTCAGATGGCTTTGTTTTGAGAGATACAGGTGTTTCTTCAACTTTGCTGATAAGGCTTATTGGTTACAAAATGAACCTTTCTTTCCTGTGAAAACTATCATCTGCAGGAATATTCCGATCTCTAACTAACTGAATTCTCCAAAGGAAACAATGTGCTAGCTGCAGCCGCTTCTAACTTGGATGGTTTTCTTTGAGAGATACATGGGTGATGTCAACTCGCTTAAGTAGGCCTCTGAACAAAATGACCCTTGCATCACCTTGAAAATTCTACTGTTTGGGAAATATGCCTTTCTAAAACAAATTCAATTGCAACAAGTAAACAATGTGCTAATGCTTCAGCTTCTAACCTAGAAGGTTTCCTGTGGTTGGACACATGTGTTTCTCACTCTCCTGAATATGCCTATTTGGGGCAAACAGAGCCACCCTCCCCTTTGAAATACCTATGTTGCAGGAAGCATTCCTCTGAAAAAATGACAGAATTCTCAAAAGGAAACAATGTACTAGAAGCTTCAGCTTCTAACACTGAATGTTTTCTTTTGAGAGATATATGTGCTTGTTCAACATAGGAGAATAGGGTTATCTGGAACAAAATGTGCCTTTATCCACCTTGAAAACTATGATTTTCAGGAAGCATTCCTTTCAAAAACGCACTCCTTTCACACAGGGGAACAAGGTGCTGGAAAGTGTGGCTCCTCACACACATGGTTTTCGTTAGAGAGATCCATGCGATTCTTCAACTTTGCAAGTAGACCTATTGGAAAAAAATGAGCTTTTCTCCACCTTGAAATCTTTGCTTTCCGGGAAGGATTCCTGTCAAAATTTCACTGAATTCTCACAAGGAATTCACAGGAAGGATTCCTGTCACAAATTCACTGAATTCTCACAAGGAAACACGATGCTGCATGGTCCTCATTCTAACATAGATGGTTTTGTTTCAAGAGATACATGTGTTTCTTCAACTCAGCTTAATACCCATATTTAGAGCAAACAGAGTATATAAACACTTTGAAACACCTAAGTTGCAGGAATAATTCCTTTGAAGAACTAAGTCAATTCTCACAGGGAAACAAAGTGATCGAGGCTCCCCCTTTTAACCCAGATGGATTACTTTGGAGAGATCCATGTGCTTCTTCACTGAATGGAATAAGCCTCTTTGGAACAAAATGAGGTTTTCAATAGCTTCAAAACTGTGATTTGCAGGAAGTATTATTTTCAAAAACCAACTCAATTCTCATGGGGACACAATGTGGTAGATGCTCCTGATTCCGACACATTTGGATTTTTTGGAGATACAAGTGTTTTATCAACGTAGCTGAAGAGGCATATTTGTAATAAAGAAAGCCTATCTCCATCTTGAAAAACCCTAATTGCAGTAAGTATTACTTTCCAAAACTAACACAGTTCTCACAGGTAAACAATAGGCAGCATGCTGCACCTTCTACCATACACGGCTTTCTTTGCAGAGATACATGTGTTTCTTCAACTCTGATGAATAGCCCTATTTGGAGCCAAGTGAACCAATCTCCACCTTGAAAAACCTACGTTGCCAAAAGTATTCCTCTGATAAACTAACCTGACTCTCAATGGGAAACTGTGCTTCATTCTCCTTCTTCTAAAATAAATGGTTTTCTTTCGAGAGATACATGTGTTTCTTCAACTGAGCTGAATAGGCCTGTAGAAGCAAGCAGAGCCTATCTCCACTTTGAAAACTAATTTGCAGGAAGTATTTCCTTCAAAAACTAACTCAATTCTCAGGGAAAAAATGTGGTAGAGGCTGCAGCTTCTATCATAGAAGATTTTGGTGATAGATACATGTGTTTCTTCATGTTTGCTGCAGAGGCCTACTTAGAGCGAAGTGAGCCTATCTCCACCTTGAAGAGCCCAAGAGTCAGGAAGTATTCTGTTAAGAAAATACCACAATTCTCACAGGGAAACAATGTGGTAGATGCTCCTGCTTCTAACTCGGACGACTTTCTTTTGAAATATACATGTTTTTCTTCAACTCAGATGAATGGGCCTATCTGGATCAAACAGAGCCTCTCTCCACCATGAAAAACCTAAGCTGCAGGAAGTATTCCTTTCAAAAACTGATGCAGTTCCCACAGGGAAACCAGTTGGTGGATGGTCCTCCTTTTGACACAGATGGTTTTCCTTTGAGAGATATTTGTGTTTCCTCAACATAGCTTTATAGGCCTATTTAGAACTAATTGACATTTCTCCACCTTGAAACTTTGATTTGCTTTAAATACTCCTTTCAAAAACTAACTGAATTCACCCTCGGAGACAGTGTGCTCAATGCTGCAGCTTCAACATGATGGTGTTCTTTGGAGAGATCCATGTGTATCTTGAGTTAAGCTGCAGAGCCTGTTTAGATCAAACACAGCCAGTCTTCATCTTGAAACAATAAAGCTGCAGGAAGTCTTCCTTCTCAATACAAACTTAGTCCTCAAAGGGAAACAATGTGCTACAAGCAGCAGCTCCTTGAACAGATGGTTTTCTTTCGAGAGATTTATGTTTTCCTTCAACTTAGCCTTAGCGGTGTAGTAGGAAACAAATGGGCATTTTTCCACCTTGAAAACTGTGATTTCCAGGAAGTATTTCTGTCAGAAACTCACTCAATTCTCACAGGGAAACAATGCACAAGATGCGGCATTTCTAACAGAGATGGTTTTCTTTTGAGAGGCTTCTGCGTTTCCTCAGCGGAGGTGAATAGGCTGATTTGGAGTAAAGAGAGCCTATCTCCACCTTGAAAACTATGATTTCCAGGAGTTATTAAACAAAAACTAACTTAATTCTCATGGAAAAAATGTGCTAGATGCTGCCGTTTCTGACATTGCTCGTTTTCCTTTGAGAGATACTTGTGCTTCTTCAATACAGCTGAATCGGCCTATTTCGATCAAACTGAGTCTATCTCTGTCTTGTAGCACCTGAAATGAAGTTTCCCTTCAAAAGCCTGCTCAATTGTCACGGGGAGCCAACACACTAGATTCTCCTGTTTCTTACACAGATGGTTTTCTTTCAAGAGATACATTTGTTTTTTCTACGTAGCTGAATAGGTCTATTGGAACTAAAAGAGCCTTTCTCCACGTTGAAATCTAGGATTTCCAGGAAGGAGTAAATAAAAAAACTAACCCCTTCTCACATGAAAGCAATGTGCCAGATGCTCCTGTTTCTAAGTAGATGGTTTTCCATTGAGAGATACATGTGTTTCATCAAGTCAGTTGCATAGGCCCATTTGGAACCAAGAGAGCCTATCACCACATTGAGAGATCCACATGGCACTAAGTATTCCTTTCAAAAAGGAACTCAATTCTCACAGGGATACAAATTCTAGAAGCTCCAGATTGTAACTCACATGATTTGCTTTTCAGACATACTTTATTTTTGTCTACCAACTGAATATGCCTCTTGGAACCAAATTTTTCTTTCTCCTCCTTGAAAGCTATGGTTTGAAAGATGTATGCCTTTCGAAAACAAACACAATTCTTACAGGGAAACAATGTGCTGGATGCTCCTGCTATTAACATGGACAGTTTTCTCTCAAGCGATACACTTTTTCATCTAGTCAATTGAATAGGCCTACAGGGAACTTATGAGCTTTTCTCCACTTTGAAAACCATGATTTTCCGCAAGTATTTCTTTCAAAAACTCACTCAAATCTCACTGGGAAACAATGTGGTGGATGCTGCGGCTTCTTAGTTTCATGGTTTCATTGGAGAGATTCATTTGTTTCTTCATTTTTGCAGAAGAAGCCTGTTTGGAACAAAATGACTCTTTCTCCCTCTAGAAAACTGATTGGCAGGTAATATTTCCGCATTTGAGAGCTATGATTTCCAGGAGTTATTTAACAAAAACTAACTTAATTCTCATGGAAAAAATGTGCTACATGCTGCAGCTTAGAAGCTGCATAGTTTGTTTTCCTTCGAGAGATACATGTGCATCTTCAACACAGCTGAACCAGCCTATTTCCATCAAACCAAGTCTATACCTGCCTTCTAGCAACTGAAATGAACTTTCCCTTTCAAAAGCTACCTCAATGCTCACGGAAAGCCAATGCACTAGATGAAACAGATGGCTTTCTTTCAAGAGATACATTTGTTTTGCCAATGTAGCTGAATAGGCTTATTGGAACTAAAGGAGCCTTTCTCCATGTTGAAAACTGTGATTTCCAGGAAGTATTAAATAAAAAAAAGAACTCATTTCTCACATGGAAACAATGTGCTAGATGCTTGTCTTTCTAACTAGATGGTTTTCCTTTGAGAGATACATGTGTTTCAACAACTCAGTTCTATAGGCCTAATTGGAAGAAAGAGAGCCTATGTCCGCATTGAACAATCACGTGGCCGTAAGAATTCCTTTCAAATACTCATGCAATTCTAACAGGGATACAAAGTCTTGAAGCTCCAGCTTCTAACTCAAGCGATTTTCTTTTCAGAGATACTTTATTTTTGTCCACTCACCTGAATATGCCTCTTGGAAGCAAATTTTCCTCTCTCCTCCTTGAAAAATAACGTTTTCAGGCAGTATTCCTTTCTACAACTGACACAATTCTTACAGAAAACAATTTGCTACATGCTCCTCATATTAACACAGATAGTTTTCTATCAAGCGATACATGTTTTTTGTCAACTCACTTGAATAGGCCTACTGGGAACTTAGGAGCTTTTCTTCACTTTGAAAATCAAGATTTTCAGGAAGTATTTCTTTCAAAAATTCACTCAAATCTCGTTGGGAAACAATGCCCTAGATGCTGCGGCTTCTTACTTTTACAGTTTTCGTTGGAGAGATACATTTGTTTCTTCATTTTTGCTGAAAAGCCTGTTTGGAACAAAACGACTCTTTCTCCCTCTAGAAAACTAAGACTTGCAGGTAGTTTTTCTGTGAACAACCAACTCAATTCTCCATGTAAAAATGTGCAGGAAGCTCCATGTACGAACTCAGATGGCTTTGTTTTGAGAGATACAGGTGTTTCTTCAACTTTGCTGATAAGGCTTATTGGTTACAAAATGAACCTTTCTTTCCTGTGAAAACTATCATCTGCAGGAATATTCCTATCTCTAACTAACTGAATTCTCCAAAGGAAACAATGTGCTAGCTGCTGCTGCTTCTAACTTGGATGGTTTTCTTTGAGAGATACATGGGTGATGTCAACTCGCTTAAGTAGGCCTCTTTGAACAAAATGACCCTTGCATCACCTTGAAAATTCTACTATTTGGGAAATATGCCTTTCTAAAACAAATTCAATTGCAACAAGTAAACAATGTGCTAATGCTTCAGCTTCTAACCTAGAAGGTTTTCTGTGGTGGGACACATGTGTTTCTCACTCTGCTGAATATGCCTATTTGGGGCAAACAGAGCCACCCTCCCCTTTGAAATACCTATGTTGCAGGAAGCAGTCCTCTGAAAAAATGACCGAATTCTCAAAAGGAAACAATGTACTAGAAGCTTCAGCTTCTAACACTGAATGTTTTCTTTTGAGAGATATATGTGCTTGTTCAACATAGGAGAATAGGGTTATCTGGAACAAAATGTGCCTTTATCCACCTTGAAAACTATGATTTTCAGGAAGCATTCCTTTCAAAAACGCACTCCTTTCACACAGGGGAACAAGGTGCTGGAAAGTGTGGCTCCTCACACACATGGTTTTCGTTAGAGAGATCCATGCGATTCTTCAACTTTGCAAGTAGACCTATTGGAAAAAAATGAGCTTTTCTCCACCTTGAAATCTTTGCTTTCCGGGAAGGATTCCTGTCAAAATTTCACTGAATTCTCACAAGGAAACACGATGCTGCATGGTCCTCATTCTAACATAGATGGTTTTGTTTCAAGAGATACATGTGTTTCTTCAACTCAGCTTAATAGCCATATTTAGAGCAAACAGAGTCTATAAACACTTTGAAACACCTAAGTTGCAGGAATAATTCCTTTGAAGAACTAAGTCAATTCTCACAGGGAAACAAAGTGATCGAGGCTCCCCCTTTTAACCCAGATGGATTACTTTGGAGAGATACATGTGCTTCTTCACTGAATGGAATAAGCCTCTTTGGAACAAAATGAGGTTTTCAATAGCTTCAAAACTGTGATTTGCAGGAAGTATTATTTTCAAAAACCAACTCAATTCTCATGGGGACACAATGTGGTAGATGCTCCTGATTCCGACACATTTGGATTTTTTGGAGATACAAGTGTTTTATCAACGTAGCTGAAGAGGCATATTTGTAATAAAGAAAGCCTATCTCCATCTTGAAAAACCCTAATTGCAGGAAGTATTACTTTCCAAAACTAACACAGTTCTCACAGGTAAACAATAGGCAGCATGCTGCACCTTCTACCATACACGGCTTTCTTTGCAGAGATACATGTGTTTCTTCAACTCTGATGAATAGGCCTATTTGGAGCCAAGTGAACCAATCTCCACCTTGAAAAACCTACGTTGCCAAAAGTATTCCTCTGATAAACTAACCTGACTCTCAATGGGAAACTGTGCTTCATTCTCCTTCTTCTAAAATAAATGGTTTTCTTTCGAGAGATACATGTGTTTCTTCAACTGAGCTGAATAGGCCTGTAGAAGCAAGCAGAGCCTATCTCCACTTTGAAAACTAATTTGCAGGAAGTATTTCCTTCAAAAACTAACTCAATTCTCAGGGAAAAAAATGTGGTAGAGGCTGCAGCTTCTATCATAGAAGATTTTGGTGATAGATACATGTGTTTCTTCATGTTTGCTGCAGAGGCCTACTTAGAGCGAAGTGAGCCTATCTCCACCTTGAAGAGCCCAAGAGTCAGGAAGTATTCTGTTAAGAAAATACCACAATTCTCACAGGGAAACAATGTGGTAGATGCTCCTGCTTCTAACTCGGACGACTTTCTTTTGAAATATACATGTTTTTCTTCAACTCAGATGAATAGGCCTATCTGGATCAAACAGAGCCTCTCTCCACCATGAAAAACCTAAGCTGCAGGAAGTATTCCTTTCAAAAACTGATGCAGTTCCCACAGGGAAACCAGTTGGTGGATGGTCCTCCTTTTGACACAGATGGTTTTCCTTTGAGAGATATTTGTGTTTCCTCAACATAGCTTTATAGGCCTATTTAGAACTAATTGACATTTCTCCACCTTGAAACTTTGATTTGCTTTAAATACTCCTTTCAAAAACTAACTGAATTCACCCTCGGAGACAGTGTGCTCAATGCTGCAGCTTCAACATGATGGTGTTCTTTGGAGAGATCCATGTGTATCTTGAGTTAAGCTGCAGAGCCTGTTTAGATCAAACACAGCCAGTCTTCATCTTGAAACAATAAAGCTGCAGGAAGTCTTCCTTCTCAATACAAACTTAGTAATCAAAGGGAAACAATGTGCTACAAGCAGCAGCTCCTTGAACAGATGGTTTTCTTTCGAGAGATTTATGTTTTCCTTCAACTTAGCCTTAGCGGTGTAGTAGGAAACAAATGGGCATTTCTCCACCTTGAAAACTGTGATTTCCAGGAAGTATTTCTGTCAGAAACTCACTCAATTCTCACAGGGAAACAATGCACAAGATGCGGCATTTCTAACAGAGATGGTTTTCTTTTGAGAGGCTTCTGCGTTTCCTCAGCGGAGGTGAATAGGCTGATTTGGAGTAAAGAGAGCCTATCTCCACCTTGAAAACTATGATTTCCAGGAGTTATTAAACAAAAACTAACTTAATTCTCATGGAAAAAATGTGCTAGATGCTGCCGTTTCTGACATTGCTCGTTTTCCTTTGAGAGATACTTGTGCTTCTTCAATACAGCTGAATCGGCCTATTTCGATCAAACTGAGTCTATCTCTGTCTTGTAGCACCTGAAATGAAGTTTCCCTTCAAAAGCTAGCTCAATTGTCACGGGGAGCCAACACACTAGATTCTCCTGTTTCTTACACAGATGGTTTTCTTTCAAGAGATACATTTGTTTTTTCTACGTAGCTGAATAGGTCTAGTGGAACTAAAAGAGCCTTTCTCCACGTTGAAATCTAGGATTTCCAGGAAGGAGTAAATAAAAAAACTAACCCCTTCTCACATGAAAGCAATGTGCCAGATGCTCCTGTTTCTAAGTAGATGGTTTTCCATTGAGAGATACATGTGTTTCATCAAGTCAGTTGCATAGGCCCATTTGGAACCAAGAGAGCCTATCACCACATTGAGAGATCCACATGGCACTAAGTATTCCTTTCAAAAAGGAACTCAATTCTCACAGGGATACAAATTCTAGAAGCTCCAGATTGTAACTCACATGATTTGCTTTTCAGACATACTTTATTTTTGTCTACCAACTGAATATGCCTCTTGGAACCAAATTTTTCTTTCTCCTCCTTGAAAGCTATGGTTTGAAAGATGTATGCCTTTCGAAAACAAACACAATTCTTACAGGGAAACAATGTGCTGGATGCTCCTGCTATTAACATGGACAGTTTTCTCTCAAGCGATACACTTTTTCATCTAGTCAATTGAATAGGCCTACAGGGAACTTATGAGCTTTTCTCCACTTTGAAAACCATGATTTTCCGCAAGTATTTCTTTCAAAAACTCACTCAAATCTCACTGGGAAACAATGTGGTGGATGCTGCGGCTTCTTAGTTTCATGGTTTCATTGGAGAGATTCATTTGTTTCTTCATTTTTGCAGAAGAAGCCTGTTTGGAACAAAATGACTCTTTCTCCCTCTAGAAAACTGATTGGCAGGTAATATTTCCGCATTTGAGAGCTATGATTTCCAGGAGTTATTTAACAAAAACTAACTTAATTCTCATGGAAAAAATGTGCTACATGCTGCAGCTTAGAAGCTGCATAGTTTGTTTTCCTTCGAGAGATACATGTGCATCTTCAACACAGCTGAACCAGCCTATTTCCATCAAACCAAGTCTATACCTGCCTTCTAGCAACTGAAATGAACTTTCCCTTTCAAAAGCTACCTCAATGCTCACGGAAAGCCAATGCACTAGATGAAACAGATGGCTTTCTTTCAAGAGATACATTTGTTTTGCCAATGTAGCTGAATAGGCTTATTGGAACTAAAGGAGCCTTTCTCCATGTTGAAAACTGTGATTTCCAGGAAGTATTAAATAAAAAAAAGAACTCATTTCTCACATGGAAACAATGTGCTAGATGCTTGTCTTTCTAACTAGATGGTTTTTATTTGAGAGATACATGTGTTTCAACAACTCAGTTCTATAGGCCTATTTGGAAGAAAGAGAGCCTATGTCCGCATTGAACAATCACGTGGCCGTAAGAATTCCTTTCAAATACTCATGCAATTCTAACAGGGATACAAAGTCTTGAAGCTCCAGCTTCTAACTCAAGCGATTTTCTTTTCAGAGATACTTTATTTTTGTCCACTCACCTGAATATGCCTCTTGGAAGCAAATTTTCCTTTCTCCTCCTTGAAAAACTAACGTTTTCAGGCAGTATTCCTTTCTACAACTGACACAATTCTTACAGAAAACAATTTGCTACATGCTCCTCATATTAACACAGATAGTTTTCTATCAAGCGATACATGTTTTTTGTCAACTCAATTGAATAGGCCTACTGGGAACTTAGGAGCTTTTCTTCACTTTGAAAATCAAGATTTTCAGGAAGTATTTCTTTCAAAAATTCACTCAAATCTCGTTGGGAAACAATGCCCTAGATGCTGCGGCTTCTTACTTTTACAGTTTTCGTTGGAGAGATACATTTGTTTCTTCATTTTTGCTGAAAAGCCTGTTTGGAACAAAACGACTCTTTCTCCCTCTAGAAAACTAAGACTTGCAGGTAGTTTTTCTGTGAACAACCAACTCAATTCTCCATGTAAAAATGTGCAGGAAGCTCCATGTACGAACTCAGATGGCTTTGTTTTGAGAGATACAGGTGTTTCTTCAACTTTGCTGATAAGGCTTATTGGTTACAAAATGAACCTTTCTTTCCTGTGAAAACTATCATCTGCAGGAATATTCCGATCTCTAACTAACTGAATTCTCCAAAGGAAACAATGTGCTAGCTGCTGCTGCTTCTAACTTGGGTGGTTTTCTTTGAGAGATACATGGGTGATGTCAACTCGCTTAAGTAGGCCTCTTTGAACAAAATGACCCTTGCATCACCTTGAAAATTCTACTATTTGGGAAATATGCCTTTCTAAAACAAATTCAATTGCAACAAGTAAACAATGTGCTAATGCTTCAGCTTCTAACCTAGAAGGTTTTCTGTGGTGGGACACATGTGTTTCTCACTCTGCTGAATATGCCTATTTGGGGCAAACAGAGCCACCCTCCCCTTTGAAATACCTATGTTGCAGGAAGCATTCCTCTGAAAAAATGACCGAATTCTCAAAAGGAAACAATGTACTAGAAGCTTCAGCTTCTAACACTGAATGTTTTCTTTTGAGAGATATATGTGCTTGTTCAACATAGGAGAATAGGGTTATCTGGAACAAAATGTGCCTTTATCCACCTTGAAAACTATGATTTTCAGGAAGCATTCCTTTCAAAAACGCACTCCTTTCACACAGGGGAACAAGGTGCTGGAAAGTGTGGCTCCTCACACACATGGTTTTCGTTAGAGAGATCCATGCGATTCTTCAACTTTGCAAGTAGACCTATTGGAAAAAAATGAGCTTTTCGCCACCTTGAAATCTTTGCTTTCCGGGAAGGATTCCTGTCAAAATTTCACTGAATTCTCACAAGGAAACACGATGCTGCATGGTCCTCATTCTAACATAGATGGTTTTGTTTCAAGAGATACATGTGTTTCTTCAACTCAGCTTAATAGCCATATTTAGAGCAAACAGAGTCTATAAACACTTTGAAACACCTAAGTTGCAGGAATAATTCCTTTGAAGAACTAAGTCAATTCTCACAGGGAAACAAAGTGATCGAGGCTCCCCCTTTTAACCCAGATGGATTACTTTGGAGAGATACATGTGCTTCTTCACTGAATGGAATAAGCCTCTTTGGAACAAAATGAGGTTTTCAATAGCTTCAAAACTGTGATTTGCAGGAAGTATTATTTTCAAAAACCAACTCAATTCTCATGGGGACACAATGTGGTAGATGCTCCTGATTCCGACACATTTGGATTTTTTGGAGATACAAGTGTTTTATCAACGTAGCTGAAGAGGCATATTTGTAATAAAGAAAGCCTATCTCCATCTTGAAAAACCCTAATTGCAGGAAGTATTACTTTCCAAAACTAACACAGTTCTCACAGGTAAACAATAGGCAGCATGCTGCACCTTCTACCATACACGGCTTTCTTTGCAGAGATACATGTGTTTCTTCAACTCTGATGAATAGGCCTATTTGGAGCCAAGTGAACCAATCTCCACCTTGAAAAACCTACGTTGCCAAAAGTATTCCTCTGATAAACTAACCTGACTCTCAATGGGAAACTGTGCTTCATTCTCCTTCTTCTAAAATAAATGGTTTTCTTTCGAGAGATACATGTGTTTCTTCAACTGAGCTGAATAGGCCTGTAGAAGCAAGCAGAGCCTATCTCCACTTTGAAAACTAATTTGCAGGAAGTATTTCCTTCAAAAACTAACTCAATTCTCAGGGAAAAAAATGTGGTAGAGGCTGCAGCTTCTATCATAGAAGATTTTGGTGATAGATACATGTGTTTCTTCATGTTTGCTGCAGAGGCCTACTTAGAGCGAAGTGAGCCTATCTCCACCTTGAAGAGCCCAAGAGTCAGGAAGTATTCTGTTAAGAAAATACCACAATTCTCACAGGGAAACAATGTGGTAGATGCTCCTGCTTCTAACTCGGACGACTTTCTTTTGAAATATACATGTTTTTCTTCAACTCAGATGAATGGGCCTATCTGGATCAAACAGAGCCTCTCTCCACCATGAAAAACCTAAGCTGCAGGAAGTATTCCTTTCAAAAACTGATGCAGTTCCCACAGGGAAACCAGTTGGTGGATGGTCCTCCTTTTGACACAGATGGTTTTCCTTTGAGAGATATTTGTGTTTCCTCAACATAGCTTTATAGGCCTATTTAGAACTAATTGACATTTCTCCACCTTGAAACTTTGATTTGCTTTAAATACTCCTTTCAAAAACTAACTGAATTCACCCTCGGAGACAGTGTGCTCAATGCTGCAGCTTCAACATGATGGTGTTCTTTGGAGAGATCCATGTGTATCTTGAGTTAAGCTGCAGAGCCTGTTTAGATCAAACACAGCCAGTCTTCATCTTGAAACAATAAAGCTGCAGGAAGTCTTCCTTCTCAATACAAACTTAGTAATCAAAGGGAAACAATGTGCTACAAGCAGCAGCTCCTTGAACAGATGGTTTTCTTTCGAGAGATTTATGTTTTCCTTCAACTTAGCCTTAGCGGTGTAGTAGGAAACAAATGGGCATTTCTCCACCTTGAAAACTGTGATTTCCAGGAAGTATTTCTGTCAGAAACTCACTCAATTCTCACAGGGAAACAATGCACAAGATGCGGCATTTCTAACAGAGATGGTTTTCTTTTGAGAGGCTTCTGCGTTTCCTCAGCGGAGGTGAATAGGCTGATTTGGAGTAAAGAGAGCCTATCTCCACCTTGAAAACTATGATTTCCAGGAGTTATTAAACAAAAACTAACTTAATTCTCATGGAAAAAAATGTGCTAGATGCTGCCGTTTCTGACATTGCTCGTTTTCCTTTGAGAGATACTTGTGCTTCTTCAATACAGCTGAATCGGCCTATTTCGATCAAACTGAGTCTATCTCTGTCTTGTAGCACCTGAAATGAAGTTTCCCTTCAAAAGCTAGCTCAATTGTCACGGGGAGCCAACACACTAGATTCTCCTGTTTCTTACAAGATGGTTTTCTTTCAAGAGATACATTTGTTTTTTCTACTTTGCTGAATAGGTCTATTGGAACTAAAAGAGCCTTTCTCCACGTTGAAATCTAGGATTTCCAGGAAGGAGTAAATAAAAAAACTAACCCCTTCTCACATGAAAGCAATGTGCCAGATGCTCCTGTTTCTAAGTAGATGGTTTTCCATTGAGAGATACATGTGTTTCATCAAGTCAGTTGCATAGGCCCATTTGGAACCAAGAGAGCCTATCACCACATTGAGAGATCCACATGGCACTAAGTATTCCTTTCAAAAAGGAACTCAATTCTCACAGGGATACAAATTCTAGAAGCTCCAGATTGTAACTCACATGATTTGCTTTTCAGACATACTTTATTTTTGTCTACCAACTGAATATGCCTCTTGGAACCAAATTTTTCTTTCTCCTCCTTGAAAGCTATGGTTTGAAAGATGTATGCCTTTCGAAAACAAACACAATTCTTACAGGGAAACAATGTGCTGGATGCTCCTGCTATTAACATGGACAGTTTTCTCTCAAGCGATACACTTTTTCATCTAGTCAATTGAATAGGCCTACAGGGAACTTATGAGCTTTTCTCCACTTTGAAAACCATGATTTTCTGCAAGTATTTCTTTCAAAAACTCACTCAAATCTCACTGGGAAACAATGTGGTGGATGCTGCGGCTTCTTAGTTTCATGGTTTCATTGGAGAGATTCATTTGTTTCTTCATTTTTGCAGAAGAAGCCTGTTTGGAACAAAATGACTCTTTCTCCCTCTAGAAAACTGATTGGCAGGTAATATTTCCGCATTTGAGAGCTATGATTTCCAGGAGTTATTTAACAAAAACTAACTTAATTCTCATGGAAAAAATGTGCTACATGCTGCAGCTTAGAAGCTGCATAGTTGGTTTTCCTTCGAGAGATACATGTGCATCTTCAACACAGCTGAACCAGCCTATTTCGATCAAACCAAGTCTATACCTGCCTTGTAGCAACTGAAATGAACTTTCCCTTTCAAAAGCTACCTCAATGCTCACGGAAAGCCAATGCACTAGATGAAACAGATGGCTTTCTTTCAAGAGATACATTTGTTTTGCCAATGTAGCTGAATAGGCTTATTGGAACTAAAGGAGCCTTTCTCCATGTTGAAAACTGTGATTTCCAGGAAGTATTAAATAAAAAAAAGAACTCATTTCTCACATGGAAACAATGTGCTAGATGCTTGTCTTTCTAACTAGATGGTTTTCCTTTGAGAGATACATGTGTTTCATCAACTCAGTTCTATACGCCTATTTGGAAGAAAGAGAGCCTATGTCCGCATTGAACAATCACGTGGCCGTAAGAATTCCTTTCAAATACTCATTCAATTCTAACAGGGATACAAAGTCTTGAAGCTCCAGCTTCTAACTCAAGCGATTTTCTTTTCAGAGATACTTTATTTTTGTCCACTCACCTGAATATGCCTCTTGGAAGCAAATTTTCCTTTCTCCTCCTTGAAAAACTAACGTTTTCAGGCAGTATTCCTTTCTACAACTGACACAATTCTCACAGAAAACAATTTGCTACATGCTCCTCATATTAACACAGATAGTTTTCTATCAAGCGATACATGTTTTTTGTCAACTCAATTGAATAGGCCTACTGGGAACTTAGGAGCTTTTCTTCACTTTGAAAATCAAGATTTTCAGGAAGTATTTCTTTCAAAAATTCACTCAAATCTCGTTGGGAAACAATGCCCTAGATGCTGCGGCTTCTTACTTTTACAATTTTCGTTGGAGAGATACATTTGTTTCTTCATTTTTGCTGAAAAGCCTGTTTGGAACAAAACGACTCTTTCTCCCTCTAGAAAACTAAGACTTGCAGGTAGTTTTTCTGTGAACAACCAACTCAATTCTCCATGTAAAAATGTGCAGGAAGCTCCATGTACGAACTCAGATGGCTTTGTTTTGAGAGATACAGGTGTTTCTTCAACTTTGCTGATAAGGCTTATTGGTTACAAAATGAACCTTTCTTTCCTGTGAAAACTATCATCTGCAGGAATATTCCAATCTCTAACTAACTGAATTCTCCAAAGGAAACAATGTGCTAGCTGCTGCTGCTTCTAACTTGGATGGTTTTCTTTGATAGATACATGGGTGATGTCAACTCGCTTAAGTAGGCCTCTTTGAACAAAATGACCCTTGCATCACCTTGAAAATTCTACTATTTGGGAAATATGCCTTTCTAAAACAAATTCAATTGCAACAAGTAAACAATGTGCTAATGCTTCAGCTTCTAACCTAGAAGGTTTTCTGTGGTGGGACACATGTGTTTCTCACTCTGCTGAATATGCCTATTTGGGGCAAACAGAGCCACCCTCCCCTTTGAAATACCTATGTTGCAGGAAGCATTCCTCTGAAAAAATGACCGAATTCTCAAAAGGAAACAATGTACTAGAAGCTTCAGCTTCTAACACTGAATGTTTTCTTTTGAGAGATATATGTGCTTGTTCAACATAGGAGAATAGGGTTATCTGGAACAAAATGTGCCTTTATCCACCTTGAAAACTATGATTTTCAGGAAGCATTCCTTTCAAAAACGCACTCCTTTCACACAGGGGAACAAGGTGCTGGAAAGTGTGGCTCCTCACACACATGGTTTTCGTTAGAGAGATCCATGCGATTCTTCAACTTTGCAAGTAGACCTATTGGAAAAAAATGAGCTTTTCGCCACCTTGAAATCTTTGCTTTCCGGGAAGGATTCCTGTCAAAATTTCACTGAATTCTCACAAGGAAACACGATGCTGCATGGTCCTCATTCTAACATAGATGGTTTTGTTTCAAGAGATACATGTGTTTCTTCAACTCAGCTTAATAGCCATATTTAGAGCAAACAGAGTCTATAAACACTTTGAAACACCTAAGTTGCAGGAATAATTCCTTTGAAGAACTAAGTCAATTCTCACAGGGAAACAAAGTGATCGAGGCTCCCCCTTTTAACCCAGATGGATTACTTTGGAGAGATACATGTGCTTCTTCACTGAATGGAATAAGCCTCTTTGGAACAAAATGAGGTTTTCAATAGCTTCAAAACTGTGATTTGCAGGAAGTATTATTTTCAAAAACCAACTCAATTCTCATGGGGACACAATGTGGTAGATGCTCCTGATTCCGACACATTTGGATTTTTTGGAGATACAAGTGTTTTATCAACGTAGCTGAAGAGGCATATTTGTAATAAAGAAAGCCTATCTCCATCTTGAAAAACCCTAATTGCAGGAAGTATTACTTTCCAAAACTAACACAGTTCTCACAGGTAAACAATAGGCAGCATGCTGCACCTTCTACCATACACGGCTTTCTTTGCAGAGATACATGTGTTTCTTCAACTCTGATGAATAGGCCTATTTGGAGCCAAGTGAACCAATCTCCACCTTGAAAAACCTACGTTGCCAAAAGTATTCCTCTGATAAACTAACCTGACTCTCAATGGGAAACTGTGCTTCATTCTCCTTCTTCTAAAATAAATGGTTTTCTTTCGAGAGATACATGTCTTTCTTCAACTGAGCTGAATAGGCCTGTAGAAGCAAGCAGAGCCTATCTCCACTTTGAAAACTAATTTGCAGGAAGTATTTCCTTCAAAAACTAACTCAATTCTCAGGGAAAAAATGTGGTAGAGGCTGCAGCTTCTATCATAGAAGATTTTGGTGATAGATACATGTGTTTCTTCATGTTTGCTGCAGAGGCCTACTTAGAGCGAAGTGAGCCTATCTCCACCTTGAAGAGCCCAAGAGTCAGGAAGTATTCTGTTAAGAAAATACCACAATTCTCACAGGGAAACAATGTGGTAGATGCTCCTGCTTCTAACTCGGACGACTTTCTTTTGAAATATACATGTTTTTCTTCAACTCAGATGAATGGGCCTATCTGGATCAAACAGAGCCTCTCTCCACCATGAAAAACCTAAGCTGCAGGAAGTATTCCTTTCAAAAACTGATGCAGTTCCCACAGGGAAACCAGTTGGTGGATGGTCCTCCTTTTGACACAGATGGTTTTCCTTTGAGAGATATTTGTGTTTCCTCAACATAGCTTTATAGGCCTATTTAGAACTAATTGACATTTCTCCACCTTGAAACTTTGATTTGCTTTAAATACTCCTTTCAAAAACTAACTGAATTCACCCTCGGAGACAGTGTGCTCAATGCTGCAGCTTCAACATGATGGTGTTCTTTGGAGAGATCCATGTGTATCTTGAGTTAAGCTGCAGAGCCTGTTTAGATCAAACACAGCCAGTCTTCATCTTGAAACAATAAAGCTGCAGGAAGTCTTCCTTCTCAATACAAACTTAGTAATCAAAGGGAAACAATGTGCTACAAGCAGCAGCTCCTTGAACAGATGGTTTTCTTTCGAGAGATTTATGTTTTCCTTCAACTTAGCCTTAGCGGTGTAGTAGGAAACAAATGGGCATTTCTCCACCTTGAAAACTGTGATTTCCAGGAAGTATTTCTGTCAGAAACTCACTCAATTCTCACAGGGAAACAATGCACAAGATGCGGCATTTCTAACAGAGATGGTTTTCTTTTGAGAGGCTTCTGCGTTTCCTCAGCGGAGGTGAATAGGCTGATTTGGAGTAAAGAGAGCCTATCTCCACCTTGAAAACTATGATTTCCAGGAGTTATTAAACAAAAACTAACTTAATTCTCATGGAAAAAAATGTGCTAGATGCTGCCGTTTCTGACATTGCTCGTTTTCCTTTGAGAGATACTTGTGCTTCTTCAATACAGCTGAATCGGCCTATTTCGATCAAACTGAGTCTATCTCTGTCTTGTAGCACCTGAAATGAAGTTTCCCTTCAAAAGCTAGCTCAATTGTCACGGGGAGCCAACACACTAGATTCTCCTGTTTCTTACAAGATGGTTTTCTTTCAAGAGATACATTTGTTTTTTCTACTTTGCTGAATAGGTCTATTGGAACTAAAAGAGCCTTTCTCCACGTTGAAATCTAGGATTTCCAGGAAGGAGTAAATAAAAAAACTAACCCCTTCTCACATGAAAGCAATGTGCCAGATGCTCCTGTTTCTAAGTAGATGGTTTTCCATTGAGAGATACATGTGTTTCATCAAGTCAGTTGCATAGGCCCATTTGGAACCAAGAGAGCCTATCACCACATTGAGAGATCCACATGGCACTAAGTATTCCTTTCAAAAAGGAACTCAATTCTCACAGGGATACAAATTCTAGAAGCTCCAGATTGTAACTCACATGATTTGCTTTTCAGACATACTTTATTTTTGTCTACCAACTGAATATGCCTCTTGGAACCAAATTTTTCTTTCTCCTCCTTGAAAGCTATGGTTTGAAAGATGTATGCCTTTCGAAAACAAACACAATTCTTACAGGGAAACAATGTGCTGGATGCTCCTGCTATTAACATGGACAGTTTTCTCTCAAGCGATACACTTTTTCATCTAGTCAATTGAATAGGCCTACAGGGAACTTATGAGCTTTTCTCCACTTTGAAAACCATGATTTTCCGCAAGTATTTCTTTCAAAAACTCACTCAAATCTCACTGGGAAACAATGTGGTGGATGCTGCGGCTTCTTAGTTTCATGGTTTCATTGGAGAGATTCATTTGTTTCTTCATTTTTGCAGAAGAAGCCTGTTTGGAACAAAATGACTCTTTCTCCCTCTAGAAAACTGATTGGCAGGTAATATTTCCGCATTTGAGAGCTATGATTTCCAGGAGTTATTTAACAAAAACTAACTTAATTCTCATGGAAAAAATGTGCTACATGCTGCAGCTTAGAAGCTGCATAGTTGGTTTTCCTTCGAGAGATACATGTGCATCTTCAACACAGCTGAACCAGCCTATTTCCATCAAACCAAGTCTATACCTGCCTTCTAGCAACTGAAATGAACTTTCCCTTTCAAAAGCTACCTCAATGCTCACGGAAAGCCAATGCACTAGATGAAACAGATGGCTTTCTTTCAAGAGATACATTTGTTTTGCCAATGTAGCTGAATAGGCTTATTGGAACTAAAGGAGCCTTTCTCCATGTTGAAAACTGTGATTTCCAGGAAGTATTAAATAAAAAAAAGAACTCATTTCTCACATGGAAACAATGTGCTAGATGCTTGTCTTTCTAACTAGATGGTTTTCCTTTGAGAGATACATGTGTTTCATCAACTCAGTTCTATACGCCTATTTGGAAGAAAGAGAGCCTATGTCCGCATTGAACAATCACGTGGCCGTAAGAATTCCTTTCAAATACTCATTCAATTCTAACAGGGATACAAAGTCTTGAAGCTCCAGCTTCTAACTCAAGCGATTTTCTTTTCAGAGATACTTTATTTTTGTCCACTCACCTGAATATGCCTCTTGGAAGCAAATTTTCCTTTCTCCTCCTTGAAAAACTAACGTTTTCAGGCAGTATTCCTTTCTACAACTGACACAATTCTCACAGAAAACAATTTGCTACATGCTCCTCATATTAACACAGATAGTTTTCTATCAAGCGATACATGTTTTTTGTCAACTCAATTGAATAGGCCTACTGGGAACTTAGGAGCTTTTCTTCACTTTGAAAATCAAGATTTTCAGGAAGTATTTCTTTCAAAAATTCACTCAAATCTCGTTGGGAAACAATGCCCTAGATGCTGCGGCTTCTTACTTTTACAATTTTCGTTGGAGAGATACATTTGTTTCTTCATTTTTGCTGAAAAGCCTGTTTGGAACAAAACGACTCTTTCTCCCTCTAGAAAACTAAGACTTGCAGGTAGTTTTTCTGTGAACAACCAACTCAATTCTCCATGTAAAAATGTGCAGGAAGCTCCATGTACGAACTCAGATGGCTTTGTTTTGAGAGATACAGGTGTTTCTTCAACTTTGCTGATAAGGCTTATTGGTTACAAAATGAACCTTTCTTTCCTGTGAAAACTATCATCTGCAGGAATATTCCAATCTCTAACTAACTGAATTCTCCAAAGGAAACAATGTGCTAGCTGCTGCTGCTTCTAACTTGGATGGTTTTCTTTGATAGATACATGGGTGATGTCAACTCGCTTAAGTAGGCCTCTTTGAACAAAATGACCCTTGCATCACCTTGAAAATTCTACTATTTGGGAAATATGCCTTTCTAAAACAAATTCAATTGCAACAAGTAAACAATGTGCTAATGCTTCAGCTTCTAACCTAGAAGGTTTTCTGTGGTGGGACACATGTGTTTCTCACTCTGCTGAATATGCCTATTTGGGGCAAACAGAGCCACCCTCCCCTTTGAAATACCTATGTTGCAGGAAGCATTCCTCTGAAAAAATGACCGAATTCTCAAAAGGAAACAATGTACTAGAAGCTTCAGCTTCTAACACTGAATGTTTTCTTTTGAGAGATATATGTGCTTGTTCAACATAGGAGAATAGGGTTATCTGGAACAAAATGTGCCTTTATCCACCTTGAAAACTATGATTTTCAGGAAGCATTCCTTTCAAAAACGCACTCCTTTCACACAGGGGAACAAGGTGCTGGAAAGTGTGGCTCCTCACACACATGGTTTTCGTTAGAGAGATCCATGCGATTCTTCAACTTTGCAAGTAGACCTATTGGAAAAAAATGAGCTTTTCGCCACCTTGAAATCTTTGCTTTCCGGGAAGGATTCCTGTCAAAATTTCACTGAATTCTCACAAGGAAACACGATGCTGCATGGTCCTCATTCTAACATAGATGGTTTTGTTTCAAGAGATACATGTGTTTCTTCAACTCAGCTTAATAGCCATATTTAGAGCAAACAGAGTCTATAAACACTTTGAAACACCTAAGTTGCAGGAATAATTCCTTTGAAGAACTAAGTCAATTCTCACAGGGAAACAAAGTGATCGAGGCTCCCCCTTTTAACCCAGATGGATTACTTTGGAGAGATACATGTGCTTCTTCACTGAATGGAATAAGCCTCTTTGGAACAAAATGAGGTTTTCAATAGCTTCAAAACTGTGATTTGCAGGAAGTATTATTTTCAAAAACCAACTCAATTCTCATGGGGACACAATGTGGTAGATGCTCCTGATTCCGACACATTTGGATTTTTTGGAGATACAAGTGTTTTATCAACGTAGCTGAAGAGGCATATTTGTAATAAAGAAAGCCTATCTCCATCTTGAAAAACCCTAATTGCAGGAAGTATTACTTTCCAAAACTAACACAGTTCTCACAGGTAAACAATAGGCAGCATGCTGCACCTTCTACCATACACGGCTTTCTTTGCAGAGATACATGTGTTTCTTCAACTCTGATGAATAGGCCTATTTGGAGCCAAGTGAACCAATCTCCACCTTGAAAAACCTACGTTGCCAAAAGTATTCCTCTGATAAACTAACCTGACTCTCAATGGGAAACTGTGCTTCATTCTCCTTCTTCTAAAATAAATGGTTTTCTTTCGAGAGATACATGTCTTTCTTCAACTGAGCTGAATAGGCCTGTAGAAGCAAGCAGAGCCTATCTCCACTTTGAAAACTAATTTGCAGGAAGTATTTCCTTCAAAAACTAACTCAATTCTCAGGGAAAAAATGTGGTAGAGGCTGCAGCTTCTATCATAGAAGATTTTGGTGATAGATACATGTGTTTCTTCATGTTTGCTGCAGAGGCCTACTTAGAGCGAAGTGAGCCTATCTCCACCTTGAAGAGCCCAAGAGTCAGGAAGTATTCTGTTAAGAAAATACCACAATTCTCACAGGGAAACAATGTGGTAGATGCTCCTGCTTCTAACTCGGACGACTTTCTTTTGAAATATACATGTTTTTCTTCAACTCAGATGAATGGGCCTATCTGGATCAAACAGAGCCTCTCTCCACCATGAAAAACCTAAGCTGCAGGAAGTATTCCTTTCAAAAACTGATGCAGTTCCCACAGGGAAACCAGTTGGTGGATGGTCCTCCTTTTGACACAGATGGTTTTCCTTTGAGAGATATTTGTGTTTCCTCAACATAGCTTTATAGGCCTATTTAGAACTAATTGACATTTCTCCACCTTGAAACTTTGATTTGCTTTAAATACTCCTTTCAAAAACTAACTGAATTCACCCTCAGAGACAGTGTGCTCAATGCTGCAGCTTCAACATGATGGTGTTCTTTGGAGAGATCCATGTGTATCTTGAGTTAAGCTGCAGAGCCTGTTTAGATCAAACACAGCCAGTCTTCATCTTGAAACAATAAAGCTGCAGGAAGTCTTCCTTCTCAATACAAACTTAGTCCTCAAAGGGAAACAATGTGCTACAAGCAGCAGCTCCTTGAACAGATGGTTTTCTTTCGAGAGATTTATGTTTTCCTTCAACTTAGCCTTAGCGGTGTAGTAGGAAACAAATGGGCATTTCTCCACCTTGAAAACTGTGATTTCCAGGAAGTATTTCTGTCAGAAACTCACTCAATTCTCACAGGGAAACAATGCACAAGATGCGGCATTTCTAACAGAGATGGTTTTCTTTTGAGAGGCTTCTGCGTTTCCTCAGCGGAGGTGAATAGGCTGATTTGGAGTAAAGAGAGCCTATCTCCACCTTGAAAACTATGATTTCCAGGAGTTATTAAACAAAAACTAACTTAATTCTCATGGAAAAAATGTGCTAGATGCTGCCGTTTCTGACATTGCTCGTTTTCCTTTGAGAGATACTTGTGCTTCTTCAATACAGCTGAATCGGCCTATTTCGATCAAACTGAGTCTATCTCTGTCTTGTAGCACCTGAAATGAAGTTTCCCTTCAAAAGCTAGCTCAATTGTCACGGGGAGCCAACACACTAGATTCTCCTGTTTCTTACACAGATGGTTTTCTTTCAAGAGATACATTTGTTTTTTCTACGTAGCTGAATAGGTCTAGTGGAACTAAAAGAGCCTTTCTCCACGTTGAAATCTAGGATTTCCAGGAAGGAGTAAATAAAAAAACTAACCCCTTCTCACATGAAAGCAATGTGCCAGATGCTCCTGTTTCTAAGTAGATGGTTTTCCATTGAGAGATACATGTGTTTCATCAAGTCAGTTGCATAGGCCCATTTGGAACCAAGAGAGCCTATCACCACATTGAGAGATCCACATGGCACTAAGTATTCCTTTCAAAAAGGAACTCAATTCTCACAGGGATACAAATTCTAGAAGCTCCAGATTGTAACTCACATGATTTGCTTTTCAGACATACTTTATTTTTGTCTACCAACTGAATATGCCTCTTGGAACCAAATTTTTCTTTCTCCTCCTTGAAAGCTATGGTTTGAAAGATGTATGCCTTTCGAAAACAAACACAATTCTTACAGGGAAACAATGTGCTGGATGCTCCTGCTATTAACATGGACAGTTTTCTCTCAAGCGATACACTTTTTCATCTAGTCAATTGAATAGGCCTACAGGGAACTTATGAGCTTTTCTCCACTTTGAAAACCATGATTTTCCGCAAGTATTTCTTTCAAAAACTCACTCAAATCTCACTGGGAAACAATGTGGTGGATGCTGCGGCTTCTTAGTTTCATGGTTTCATTGGAGAGATTCATTTGTTTCTTCATTTTTGCAGAAGAAGCCTGTTTGGAACAAAATGACTCTTTCTCCCTCTAGAAAACTGATTGGCAGGTAATATTTCCGCATTTGAGAGCTATGATTTCCAGGAGTTATTTAACAAAAACTAACTTAATTCTCATGGAAAAAATGTGCTACATGCTGCAGCTTAGAAGCTGCATAGTTGGTTTTCCTTCGAGAGATACATGTGCATCTTCAACACAGCTGAACCAGCCTATTTCCATCAAACCAAGTCTATACCTGCCTTCTAGCAACTGAAATGAACTTTCCCTTTCAAAAGCTACCTCAATGCTCACGGAAAGCCAATGCACTAGATGAAACAGATGGCTTTCTTTCAAGAGATACATTTGTTTTGCCAATGTAGCTGAATAGGCTTATTGGAACTAAAGGAGCCTTTCTCCATGTTGAAAACTGTGATTTCCAGGAAGTATTAAATAAAAAAAAGAACTCATTTCTCACATGGAAACAATGTGCTAGATGCTTGTCTTTCTAACTAGATGGTTTTCCTTTGAGAGATACATGTGTTTCATCAACTCAGTTCTATACGCCTATTTGGAAGAAAGAGAGCCTATGTCCGCATTGAACAATCACGTGGCCGTAAGAATTCCTTTCAAATACTCATGCAATTCTAACAGGGATACAAAGTCTTGAAGCTCCAGCTTCTAACTCAAGCGATTTTCTTTTCAGAGATACTTTATTTTTGTCCACTCACCTGAATATGCCTCTTGGAACCAAATTTTCCTTTCTCCTCCTTGAAAAACTAACGTTTTCAGGCAGTATTCCTTTCTACAACTGACACAATTCTTACAGAAAACAATTTGCTACATGCTCCTCATATTAACACAGATAGTTTTCTATCAAGCGATACATGTTTTTTGTCAACTCAATTGAATAGGCCTACTGGGAACTTAGGAGCTTTTCTTCACTTTGACAATCAAGATTTTCAGGAAGTATTTCTTTCAAAAATTCACTCAAATCTCGTTGGGAAACAATGCCCTAGATGCTGCGGCTTCTTACTTTTACAATTTTCGTTGGAGAGATACATTTGTTTCTTCATTTTTGCTGAAAAGCCTGTTTGGAACAAAACGACTCTTTCTCCCTCTAGAAAACTAAGACTTGCAGGTAGTTTTTCTGTGAACAACCAACTCAATTCTCCATGTAAAAATGTGCAGGAAGCTCCATGTACGAACTCAGATGGCTTTGTTTTGAGAGATACAGGTGTTTCTTCAACTTTGCTGATAAGGCTTATTGGTTACAAAATGAACCTTTCTTTCCTGTGAAAACTATCATCTGCAGGAATATTCCGATCTCTAACTAACTGAATTCTCCAAAGGAAACAATGTGCTAGCTGCTGCTGCTTCTAACTTGGATGGTTTTCTTTGAGAGATACATGGGTGATGTCAACTCGCTTAAGTAGGCCTCTTTGAACAAAATGACCCTTGCATCACCTTGAAAATTCTACTATTTGGGAAATATGCCTTTCTAAAACAAATTCAATTGCAACAAGTAAACAATGTGCTAATGCTTCAGCTTCTAACCTAGAAGGTTTTCTGTGGTGGGACACATGTGTTTCTCACTCTGCTGAATATGCCTATTTGGGGCAAACAGAGCCACCCTCCCCTTTGAAATACCTATGTTGCAGGAAGCATTCCTCTGAAAAAATGACCGAATTCTCAAAAGGAAACAATGTACTAGAAGCTTCAGCTTCTAACACTGAATGTTTTCTTTTGAGAGATATATGTGCTTGTTCAACATAGGAGAATAGGGTTATCTGGAACAAAATGTGCCTTTATCCACCTTGAAAACTATGATTTTCAGGAAGCATTCCTTTCAAAAACGCACTCCTTTCACACAGGGGAACAAGGTGCTGGAAAGTGTGGCTCCTCACACACATGGTTTTCGTTAGAGAGATCCATGCGATTCTTCAACTTTGCAAGTAGACCTATTGGAAAAAAATGAGCTTTTCGCCACCTTGAAATCTTTGCTTTCCGGGAAGGATTCCTGTCAAAATTTCACTGAATTCTCACAAGGAAACACGATGCTGCATGGTCCTCATTCTAACATAGATGGTTTTGTTTCAAGAGATACATGTGTTTCTTCAACTCAGCTTAATAGCCATATTTAGAGCAAACAGAGTCTATAAACACTTTGAAACACCTAAGTTGCAGGAATAATTCCTTTGAAGAACTAAGTCAATTCTCACAGGGAAACAAAGTGATCGAGGCTCCCCCTTTTAACCCAGATGGATTACTTTGGAGAGATACATGTGCTTCTTCACTGAATGGAATAAGCCTCTTTGGAACAAAATGAGGTTTTCAATAGCTTCAAAACTGTGATTTGCAGGAAGTATTATTTTCAAAAACCAACTCAATTCTCATGGGGACACAATGTGGTAGATGCTCCTGATTCCGACACATTTGGATTTTTTGGAGATACAAGTGTTTTATCAACGTAGCTGAAGAGGCATATTTGTAATAAAGAAAGCCTATCTCCATCTTGAAAAACCCTAATTGCAGGAAGTATTACTTTCCAAAACTAACACAGTTCTCACAGGTAAACAATAGGCAGCATGCTGCACCTTCTACCATACACGGCTTTCTTTGCAGAGATACATGTGTTTCTTCAACTCTGATGAATAGGCCTATTTGGAGCCAAGTGAACCAATCTCCACCTTGAAAAACCTACGTTGCCAAAAGTATTCCTCTGATAAACTAACCTGACTCTCAATGGGAAACTGTGCTTCATTCTCCTTCTTCTAAAATAAATGGTTTTCTTTCGAGAGATACATGTGTTTCTTCAACTGAGCTGAATAGGCCTGTAGAAGCAAGCAGAGCCTATCTCCACTTTGAAAACTAATTTGCAGGAAGTATTTCCTTCAAAAACTAACTCAATTCTCAGGGAAAAAAATGTGGTAGAGGCTGCAGCTTCTATCATAGAAGATTTTGGTGATAGATACATGTGTTTCTTCATGTTTGCTGCAGAGGCCTACTTAGAGCGAAGTGAGCCTATCTCCACCTTGAAGAGCCCAAGAGTCAGGAAGTATTCTGTTAAGAAAATACCACAATTCTCACAGGGAAACAATGTGGTAGATGCTCCTGCTTCTAACTCGGACGACTTTCTTTTGAAATATACATGTTTTTCTTCAACTCAGATGAATGGGCCTATCTGGATCAAACAGAGCCTCTCTCCACCATGAAAAACCTAAGCTGCAGGAAGTATTCCTTTCAAAAACTGATGCAGTTCCCACAGGGAAACCAGTTGGTGGATGGTCCTCCTTTTGACACAGATGGTTTTCCTTTGAGAGATATTTGTGTTTCCTCAACATAGCTTTATAGGCCTATTTAGAACTAATTGACATTTCTCCACCTTGAAACTTTGATTTGCTTTAAATACTCCTTTCAAAAACTAACTGAATTCACCCTCGGAGACAGTGTGCTCAATGCTGCAGCTTCAACATGATGGTGTTCTTTGGAGAGATCCATGTGTATCTTGAGTTAAGCTGCAGAGCCTGTTTAGATCAAACACAGCCAGTCTTCATCTTGAAACAATAAAGCTGCAGGAAGTCTTCCTTCTCAATACAAACTTAGTAATCAAAGGGAAACAATGTGCTACAAGCAGCAGCTCCTTGAACAGATGGTTTTCTTTCGAGAGATTTATGTTTTCCTTCAACTTAGCCTTAGCGGTGTAGTAGGAAACAAATGGGCATTTCTCCACCTTGAAAACTGTGATTTCCAGGAAGTATTTCTGTCAGAAACTCACTCAATTCTCACAGGGAAACAATGCACAAGATGCGGCATTTCTAACAGAGATGGTTTTCTTTTGAGAGGCTTCTGCGTTTCCTCAGCGGAGGTGAATAGGCTGATTTGGAGTAAAGAGAGCCTATCTCCACCTTGAAAACTATGATTTCCAGGAGTTATTAAACAAAAACTAACTTAATTCTCATGGAAAAAATGTGCTAGATGCTGCCGTTTCTGACATTGCTCGTTTTCCTTTGAGAGATACTTGTGCTTCTTCAATACAGCTGAATCGGCCTATTTCGATCAAACTGAGTCTATCTCTGTCTTGTAGCACCTGAAATGAAGTTTCCCTTCAAAAGCTAGCTCAATTGTCACGGGGAGCCAACACACTAGATTCTCCTGTTTCTTACACAGATGGTTTTCTTTCAAGAGATACATTTGTTTTTTCTACGTAGCTGAATAGGTCTAGTGGAACTAAAAGAGCCTTTCTCCACGTTGAAATCTAGGATTTCCAGGAAGGAGTAAATAAAAAAACTAACCCCTTCTCACATGAAAGCAATGTGCCAGATGCTCCTGTTTCTAAGTAGATGGTTTTCCATTGAGAGATACATGTGTTTCATCAAGTCAGTTGCATAGGCCCATTTGGAACCAAGAGAGCCTATCACCACATTGAGAGATCCACATGGCACTAAGTATTCCTTTCAAAAAGGAACTCAATTCTCACAGGGATACAAATTCTAGAAGCTCCAGATTGTAACTCACATGATTTGCTTTTCAGACATACTTTATTTTTGTCTACCAACTGAATATGCCTCTTGGAACCAAATTTTTCTTTCTCCTCCTTGAAAGCTATGGTTTGAAAGATGTATGCCTTTCGAAAACAAACACAATTCTTACAGGGAAACAATGTGCTGGATGCTCCTGCTATTAACATGGACAGTTTTCTCTCAAGCGATACACTTTTTCATCTAGTCAATTGAATAGGCCTACAGGGAACTTATGAGCTTTTCTCCACTTTGAAAACCATGATTTTCCGCAAGTATTTCTTTCAAAAACTCACTCAAATCTCACTGGGAAACAATGTGGTGGATGCTGCGGCTTCTTAGTTTCATGGTTTCATTGGAGAGATTCATTTGTTTCTTCATTTTTGCAGAAGAAGCCTGTTTGGAACAAAATGACTCTTTCTCCCTCTAGAAAACTGATTGGCAGGTAATATTTCCGCATTTGAGAGCTATGATTTCCAGGAGTTATTTAACAAAAACTAACTTAATTCTCATGGAAAAAATGTGCTACATGCTGCAGCTTAGAAGCTGCATAGTTTGTTTTCCTTCGAGAGATACATGTGCATCTTCAACACAGCTGAACCAGCCTATTTCCATCAAACCAAGTCTATACCTGCCTTCTAGCAACTGAAATGAACTTTCCCTTTCAAAAGCTACCTCAATGCTCACGGAAAGCCAATGCACTAGATGAAACAGATGGCTTTCTTTCAAGAGATACATTTGTTTTGCCAATGTAGCTGAATAGGCTTATTGGAACTAAAGGAGCCTTTCTCCATGTTGAAAACTGTGATTTCCAGGAAGTATTAAATAAAAAAAAGAACTCATTTCTCACATGGAAACAATGTGCTAGATGCTTGTCTTTCTAACTAGATGGTTTTCCTTTGAGAGATACATGTGTTTCATCAACTCAGTTCTATACGCCTATTTGGAAGAAAGAGAGCCTATGTCCGCATTGAACAATCACGTGGCCGTAAGAATTCCTTTCAAATACTCATGCAATTCTAACAGGGATACAAAGTCTTGAAGCTCCAGCTTCTAACTCAAGCGATTTTCTTTTCAGAGATACTTTATTTTTGTCCACTCACCTGAATATGCCTCTTGGAAGCAAATTTTCCTTTCTCCTCCTTGAAAAACTAACGTTTTCAGGCAGTATTCCTTTCTACAACTGACACAATTCTTACAGAAAACAATTTGCTACATGCTCCTCATATTAACACAGATAGTTTTCTATCAAGCGATACATGTTTTTTGTCAACTCAATTGAATAGGCCTACTGGGAACTTAGGAGCTTTTCTTCACTTTGAAAATCAAGATTTTCAGGAAGTATTTCTTTCAAAAATTCACTCAAATCTCGTTGGGAAACAATGCCCTAGATGCTGCGGCTTCTTACTTTTACAGTTTTCGTTGGAGAGATACATTTGTTTCTTCATTTTTGCTGAAAAGCCTGTTTGGAACAAAACGACTCATTCTCCCTCTAGAAAACTAAGACTTGCAGGTAGTTTTTCTTTGAACAACCAACTCAATTCTCCATGTAAAAATGTGCAGGAAGCTCCATGTACGAACTCAGATGGCTTTGTTTTGAGAGATACAGGTGTTTCTTCAACTTTGCTGATAAGGCTTATTGGTTACAAAATGAACCTTTCTTTCCTGTGAAAACTATCATCTGCAGGAATATTCCGATCTCTAACTAACTGAATTCTCCAAAGGAAACAATGTGCTAGCTGCTGCTGCTTCTAACTTGGGTGGTTTTCTTTGAGAGATACATGGGTGATGTCAACTCGCTTAAGTAGGCCTCTTTGAACAAAATGACCCTTGCATCACCTTGAAAATTCTACTATTTGGGAAATATGCCTTTCTAAAACAAATTCAATTGCAACAAGTAAACAATGTGCTAATGCTTCAGCTTCTAACCTAGAAGGTTTTCTGTGGTGGGACACATGTGTTTCTCACTCTGCTGAATATGCCTATTTGGGGCAAACAGAGCCACCCTCCCCTTTGAAATACCTATGTTGCAGGAAGCATTCCTCTGAAAAAATGACCGAATTCTCAAAAGGAAACAATGTACTAGAAGCTTCAGCTTCTAACACTGAATGTTTTCTTTTGAGAGATATATGTGCTTGTTCAACATAGGAGAATAGGGTTATCTGGAACAAAATGTACCTTTATCCACCTTGAAAACTATGATTTTCAGGAAGCATTCCTTTCAAAAACGCACTCCTTTCACACAGGGGAACAAGGTGCTGGAAAGTGTGGCTCCTCACACACATGGTTTTCGTTAGAGAGATCCATGCGATTCTTCAACTTTGCAAGTAGACCTATTGGAAAAAAATGAGCTTTTCGCCACCTTGAAATCTTTGCTTTCCGGGAAGGATTCCTGTCAAAATTTCACTGAATTCTCACAAGGAAACACGATGCTGCATGGTCCTCATTCTAACATAGATGGTTTTGTTTCAAGAGATACATGTGTTTCTTCAACTCAGCTTAATAGCCATATTTAGAGCAAACAGAGTCTATAAACACTTTGAAACACCTAAGTTGCAGGAATAATTCCTTTGAAGAACTAAGTCAATTCTCACAGGGAAACAAAGTGATCGAGGCTCCCCCTTTTAACCCAGATGGATTACTTTGGAGAGATACATGTGCTTCTTCACTGAATGGAATAAGCCTCTTTGGAACAAAATGAGGTTTTCAATAGCTTCAAAACTGTGATTTGCAGGAAGTATTATTTTCAAAAACCAACTCAATTCTCATGGGGACACAATGTGGTAGATGCTCCTGATTCCGACACATTTGGATTTTTTGGAGATACAAGTGTTTTATCAACGTAGCTGAAGAGGCATATTTGTAATAAAGAAAGCCTATCTCCATCTTGAAAAACCCTAATTGCAGGAAGTATTACTTTCCAAAACTAACACAGTTCTCACAGGTAAACAATAGGCAGCATGCTGCACCTTCTACCATACACGGCTTTCTTTGCAGAGATACATGTGTTTCTTCAACTCTGATGAATAGGCCTATTTGGAGCCAAGTGAACCAATCTCCACCTTGAAAAACCTACGTTGCCAAAAGTATTCCTCTGATAAACTAACCTGACTCTCAATGGGAAACTGTGCTTCATTCTCCTTCTTCTAAAATAAATGGTTTTCTTTCGAGAGATACATGTGTTTCTTCAACTGAGCTGAATAGGCCTGTAGAAGCAAGCAGAGCCTATCTCCACTTTGAAAACTAATTTGCAGGAAGTATTTCCTTCAAAAACTAACTCAATTCTCAGGGAAAAAATGTGGTAGAGGCTGCAGCTTCTATCATAGAAGATTTTGGTGATAGATACATGTGTTTCTTCATGTTTGCTGCAGAGGCCTACTTAGAGCGAAGTGAGCCTATCTCCACCTTGAAGAGCCCAAGAGTCAGGAAGTATTCTGTTAAGAAAATACCACAATTCTCACAGGGAAACAATGTGGTAGATGCTCCTGCTTCTAACTCGGACGACTTTCTTTTGAAATATACATGTTTTTCTTCAACTCAGATGAATGGGCCTATCTGGATCAAACAGAGCCTCTCTCCACCATGAAAAACCTAAGCTGCAGGAAGTATTCCTTTCAAAAACTGATGCAGTTCCCACAGGGAAACCAGTTGGTGGATGGTCCTCCTTTTGACACAGATGGTTTTCCTTTGAGAGATATTTGTGTTTCCTCAACATAGCTTTATAGGCCTATTTAGAACTAATTGACATTTCTCCACCTTGAAACTTTGATTTGCTTTAAATACTCCTTTCAAAAACTAACTGAATTCACCCTCAGAGACAGTGTGCTCAATGCTGCAGCTTCAACATGATGGTGTTCTTTGGAGAGATCCATGTGTATCTTGAGTTAAGCTGCAGAGCCTGTTTAGATCAAACACAGCCAGTCTTCATCTTGAAACAATAAAGCTGCAGGAAGTCTTCCTTCTCAATACAAACTTAGTCCTCAAAGGGAAACAATGTGCTACAAGCAGCAGCTCCTTGAACAGATGGTTTTCTTTCGAGAGATTTATGTTTTCCTTCAACTTAGCCTTAGCGGTGTAGTAGGAAACAAATGGGCATTTCTCCACCTTGAAAACTGTGATTTCCAGGAAGTATTTCTGTCAGAAACTCACTCAATTCTCACAGGGAAACAATGCACAAGATGCGGCATTTCTAACAGAGATGGTTTTCTTTTGAGAGGCTTCTGCGTTTCCTCAGCGGAGGTGAATAGGCTGATTTGGAGTAAAGAGAGCCTATCTCCACCTTGAAAACTATGATTTCCAGGAGTTATTAAACAAAAACTAACTTAATTCTCATGGAAAAAAATGTGCTAGATGCTGCCGTTTCTGACATTGCTCGTTTTCCTTTGAGAGATACTTGTGCTTCTTCAATACAGCTGAATCGGCCTATTTCGATCAAACTGAGTCTATCTCTGTCTTGTAGCACCTGAAATGAAGTTTCCCTTCAAAAGCTAGCTCAATTGTCACGGGGAGCCAACACACTAGATTCTCCTGTTTCTTACAAGATGGTTTTCTTTCAAGAGATACATTTGTTTTTTCTACTTTGCTGAATAGGTCTATTGGAACTAAAAGAGCCTTTCTCCACGTTGAAATCTAGGATTTCCAGGAAGGAGTAAATAAAAAAACTAACCCCTTCTCACATGAAAGCAATGTGCCAGATGCTCCTGTTTCTAAGTAGATGGTTTTCCATTGAGAGATACATGTGTTTCATCAAGTCAGTTGCATAGGCCCATTTGGAACCAAGAGAGCCTATCACCACATTGAGAGATCCACATGGCACTAAGTATTCCTTTCAAAAAGGAACTCAATTCTCACAGGGATACAAATTCTAGAAGCTCCAGATTGTAACTCACATGATTTGCTTTTCAGACATACTTTATTTTTGTCTACCAACTGAATATGCCTCTTGGAACCAAATTTTTCTTTCTCCTCCTTGAAAGCTATGGTTTGAAAGATGTATGCCTTTCGAAAACAAACACAATTCTTACAGGGAAACAATGTGCTGGATGCTCCTGCTATTAACATGGACAGTTTTCTCTCAAGCGATACACTTTTTCATCTAGTCAATTGAATAGGCCTACAGGGAACTTATGAGCTTTTCTCCACTTTGAAAACCATGATTTTCTGCAAGTATTTCTTTCAAAAACTCACTCAAATCTCACTGGGAAACAATGTGGTGGATGCTGCGGCTTCTTAGTTTCATGGTTTCATTGGAGAGATTCATTTGTTTCTTCATTTTTGCAGAAGAAGCCTGTTTGGAACAAAATGACTCTTTCTCCCTCTAGAAAACTGATTGGCAGGTAATATTTCCGCATTTGAGAGCTATGATTTCCAGGAGTTATTTAACAAAAACTAACTTAATTCTCATGGAAAAAATGTGCTACATGCTGCAGCTTAGAAGCTGCATAGTTTGTTTTCCTTCGAGAGATACATGTGCATCTTCAACACAGCTGAACCAGCCTATTTCCATCAAACCAAGTCTATACCTGCCTTCTAGCAACTGAAATGAACTTTCCCTTTCAAAAGCTACCTCAATGCTCACGGAAAGCCAATGCACTAGATGAAACAGATGGCTTTCTTTCAAGAGATACATTTGTTTTGCCAATGTAGCTGAATAGGCTTATTGGAACTAAAGGAGCCTTTCTCCATGTTGAAAACTGTGATTTCCAGGAAGTATTAAATAAAAAAAAGAACTCATTTCTCACATGGAAACAATGTGCTAGATGCTTGTCTTTCTAACTAGATGGTTTTCCTTTGAGAGATACATGTGTTTCATCAACTCAGTTCTATACGCCTATTTGGAAGAAAGAGAGCCTATGTCCGCATTGAACAATCACGTGGCCGTAAGAATTCCTTTCAAATACTCATTCAATTCTAACAGGGATACAAAGTCTTGAAGCTCCAGCTTCTAACTCAAGCGATTTTCTTTTCAGAGATACTTTATTTTTGTCCACTCACCTGAATATGCCTCTTGGAAGCAAATTTTCCTTTCTCCTCCTTGAAAAACTAACGTTTTCAGGCAGTATTCCTTTCTACAACTGACACAATTCTCACAGAAAACAATTTGCTACATGCTCCTCATATTAACACAGATAGTTTTCTATCAAGCGATACATGTTTTTTGTCAACTCAATTGAATAGGCCTACTGGGAACTTAGGAGCTTTTCTTCACTTTGAAAATCAAGATTTTCAGGAAGTATTTCTTTCAAAAATTCACTCAAATCTCGTTGGGAAACAATGCCCTAGATGCTGCGGCTTCTTACTTTTACAATTTTCGTTGGAGAGATACATTTGTTTCTTCATTTTTGCTGAAAAGCCTGTTTGGAACAAAACGACTCTTTCTCCCTCTAGAAAACTAAGACTTGCAGGTAGTTTTTCTGTGAACAACCAACTCAATTCTCCATGTAAAAATGTGCAGGAAGCTCCATGTACGAACTCAGATGGCTTTGTTTTGAGAGATACAGGTGTTTCTTCAACTTTGCTGATAAGGCTTATTGGTTACAAAATGAACCTTTCTTTCCTGTGAAAACTATCATCTGCAGGAATATTCCAATCTCTAACTAACTGAATTCTCCAAAGGAAACAATGTGCTAGCTGCTGCTGCTTCTAACTTGGATGGTTTTCTTTGATAGATACATGGGTGATGTCAACTCGCTTAAGTAGGCCTCTTTGAACAAAATGACCCTTGCATCACCTTGAAAATTCTACTATTTGGGAAATATGCCTTTCTAAAACAAATTCAATTGCAACAAGTAAACAATGTGCTAATGCTTCAGCTTCTAACCTAGAAGGTTTTCTGTGGTGGGACACATGTGTTTCTCACTCTGCTGAATATGCCTATTTGGGGCAAACAGAGCCACCCTCCCCTTTGAAATACCTATGTTGCAGGAAGCATTCCTCTGAAAAAATGACCGAATTCTCAAAAGGAAACAATGTACTAGAAGCTTCAGCTTCTAACACTGAATGTTTTCTTTTGAGAGATATATGTGCTTGTTCAACATAGGAGAATAGGGTTATCTGGAACAAAATGTGCCTTTATCCACCTTGAAAACTATGATTTTCAGGAAGCATTCCTTTCAAAAACGCACTCCTTTCACACAGGGGAACAAGGTGCTGGAAAGTGTGGCTCCTCACACACATGGTTTTCGTTAGAGAGATCCATGCGATTCTTCAACTTTGCAAGTAGACCTATTGGAAAAAAATGAGCTTTTCGCCACCTTGAAATCTTTGCTTTCCGGGAAGGATTCCTGTCAAAATTTCACTGAATTCTCACAAGGAAACACGATGCTGCATGGTCCTCATTCTAACATAGATGGTTTTGTTTCAAGAGATACATGTGTTTCTTCAACTCAGCTTAATAGCCATATTTAGAGCAAACAGAGTCTATAAACACTTTGAAACACCTAAGTTGCAGGAATAATTCCTTTGAAGAACTAAGTCAATTCTCACAGGGAAACAAAGTGATCGAGGCTCCCCCTTTTAACCCAGATGGATTACTTTGGAGAGATACATGTGCTTCTTCACTGAATGGAATAAGCCTCTTTGGAACAAAATGAGGTTTTCAATAGCTTCAAAACTGTGATTTGCAGGAAGTATTATTTTCAAAAACCAACTCAATTCTCATGGGGACACAATGTGGTAGATGCTCCTGATTCCGACACATTTGGATTTTTTGGAGATACAAGTGTTTTATCAACGTAGCTGAAGAGGCATATTTGTAATAAAGAAAGCCTATCTCCATCTTGAAAAACCCTAATTGCAGGAAGTATTACTTTCCAAAACTAACACAGTTCTCACAGGTAAACAATAGGCAGCATGCTGCACCTTCTACCATACACGGCTTTCTTTGCAGAGATACATGTGTTTCTTCAACTCTGATGAATAGGCCTATTTGGAGCCAAGTGAACCAATCTCCACCTTGAAAAACCTACGTTGCCAAAAGTATTCCTCTGATAAACTAACCTGACTCTCAATGGGAAACTGTGCTTCATTCTCCTTCTTCTAAAATAAATGGTTTTCTTTCGAGAGATACATGTGTTTCTTCAACTGAGCTGAATAGGCCTGTAGAAGCAAGCAGAGCCTATCTCCACTTTGAAAACTAATTTGCAGGAAGTATTTCCTTCAAAAACTAACTCAATTCTCAGGGAAAAAATGTGGTAGAGGCTGCAGCTTCTATCATAGAAGATTTTGGTGATAGATACATGTGTTTCTTCATGTTTGCTGCAGAGGCCTACTTAGAGCGAAGTGAGCCTATCTCCACCTTGAAGAGCCCAAGAGTCAGGAAGTATTCTGTTAAGAAAATACCACAATTCTCACAGGGAAACAATGTGGTAGATGCTCCTGCTTCTAACTCGGACGACTTTCTTTTGAAATATACATGTTTTTCTTCAACTCAGATGAATGGGCCTATCTGGATCAAACAGAGCCTCTCTCCACCATGAAAAACCTAAGCTGCAGGAAGTATTCCTTTCAAAAACTGATGCAGTTCCCACAGGGAAACCAGTTGGTGGATGGTCCTCCTTTTGACACAGATGGTTTTCCTTTGAGAGATATTTGTGTTTCCTCAACATAGCTTTATAGGCCTATTTAGAACTAATTGACATTTCTCCACCTTGAAACTTTGATTTGCTTTAAATACTCCTTTCAAAAACTAACTGAATTCACCCTCGGAGACAGTGTGCTCAATGCTGCAGCTTCAACATGATGGTGTTCTTTGGAGAGATCCATGTGTATCTTGAGTTAAGCTGCAGAGCCTGTTTAGATCAAACACAGCCAGTCTTCATCTTGAAACAATAAAGCTGCAGGAAGTCTTCCTTCTCAATACAAACTTAGTCCTCAAAGGGAAACAATGTGCTACAAGCAGCAGCTCCTTGAACAGATGGTTTTCTTTCGAGAGATTTATGTTTTCCTTCAACTTAGCCTTAGCGGTGTAGTAGGAAACAAATGGGCATTTCTCCACCTTGAAAACTGTGATTTCCAGGAAGTATTTCTGTCAGAAACTCACTCAATTCTCACAGGGAAACAATGCACAAGATGCGGCATTTCTAACAGAGATGGTTTTCTTTTGAGAGGCTTCTGCGTTTCCTCAGCGGAGGTGAATAGGCTGATTTGGAGTAAAGAGAGCCTATCTCCACCTTGAAAACTATGATTTCCAGGAGTTATTAAACAAAAACTAACTTAATTCTCATGGAAAAAAATGTGCTAGATGCTGCCGTTTCTGACATTGCTCGTTTTCCTTTGAGAGATACTTGTGCTTCTTCAATACAGCTGAATCGGCCTATTTCGATCAAACTGAGTCTATCTCTGTCTTGTAGCACCTGAAATGAAGTTTCCCTTCAAAAGCTAGCTCAATTGTCACGGGGAGCCAACACACTAGATTCTCCTGTTTCTTACAAGATGGTTTTCTTTCAAGAGATACATTTGTTTTTTCTACTTTGCTGAATAGGTCTATTGGAACTAAAAGAGCCTTTCTCCACGTTGAAATCTAGGATTTCCAGGAAGGAGTAAATAAAAAAACTAACCCCTTCTCACATGAAAGCAATGTGCCAGATGCTCCTGTTTCTAAGTAGATGGTTTTCCATTGAGAGATACATGTGTTTCATCAAGTCAGTTGCATAGGCCCATTTGGAACCAAGAGAGCCTATCACCACATTGAGAGATCCACATGGCACTAAGTATTCCTTTCAAAAAGGAACTCAATTCTCACAGGGATACAAATTCTAGAAGCTCCAGATTGTAACTCACATGATTTGCTTTTCAGACATACTTTATTTTTGTCTACCAACTGAATATGCCTCTTGGAACCAAATTTTTCTTTCTCCTCCTTGAAAGCTATGGTTTGAAAGATGTATGCCTTTCGAAAACAAACACAATTCTTACAGGGAAACAATGTGCTGGATGCTCCTGCTATTAACATGGACAGTTTTCTCTCAAGCGATACACTTTTTCATCTAGTCAATTGAATAGGCCTACAGGGAACTTATGAGCTTTTCTCCACTTTGAAAACCATGATTTTCTGCAAGTATTTCTTTCAAAAACTCACTCAAATCTCACTGGGAAACAATGTGGTGGATGCTGCGGCTTCTTAGTTTCATGGTTTCATTGGAGAGATTCATTTGTTTCTTCATTTTTGCAGAAGAAGCCTGTTTGGAACAAAATGACTCTTTCTCCCTCTAGAAAACTGATTGGCAGGTAATATTTCCGCATTTGAGAGCTATGATTTCCAGGAGTTATTTAACAAAAACTAACTTAATTCTCATGGAAAAAATGTGCTACATGCTGCAGCTTAGAAGCTGCATAGTTGGTTTTCCTTCGAGAGATACATGTGCATCTTCAACACAGCTGAACCAGCCTATTTCCATCAAACCAAGTCTATACCTGCCTTCTAGCAACTGAAATGAACTTTCCCTTTCAAAAGCTACCTCAATGCTCACGGAAAGCCAATGCACTAGATGAAACAGATGGCTTTCTTTCAAGAGATACATTTGTTTTGCCAATGTAGCTGAATAGGCTTATTGGAACTAAAGGAGCCTTTCTCCATGTTGAAAACTGTGATTTCCAGGAAGTATTAAATAAAAAAAAGAACTCATTTCTCACATGGAAACAATGTGCTAGATGCTTGTCTTTCTAACTAGATGGTTTTCCTTTGAGAGATACATGTGTTTCATCAACTCAGTTCTATACGCCTATTTGGAAGAAAGAGAGCCTATGTCCGCATTGAACAATCACGTGGCCGTAAGAATTCCTTTCAAATACTCATTCAATTCTAACAGGGATACAAAGTCTTGAAGCTCCAGCTTCTAACTCAAGCGATTTTCTTTTCAGAGATACTTTATTTTTGTCCACTCACCTGAATATGCCTCTTGGAAGCAAATTTTCCTTTCTCCTCCTTGAAAAACTAACGTTTTCAGGCAGTATTCCTTTCTACAACTGACACAATTCTCACAGAAAACAATTTGCTACATGCTCCTCATATTAACACAGATAGTTTTCTATCAAGCGATACATGTTTTTTGTCAACTCAATTGAATAGGCCTACTGGGAACTTAGGAGCTTTTCTTCACTTTGAAAATCAAGATTTTCAGGAAGTATTTCTTTCAAAAATTCACTCAAATCTCGTTGGGAAACAATGCCCTAGATGCTGCGGCTTCTTACTTTTACAATTTTCGTTGGAGAGATACATTTGTTTCTTCATTTTTGCTGAAAAGCCTGTTTGGAACAAAACGACTCTTTCTCCCTCTAGAAAACTAAGACTTGCAGGTAGTTTTTCTGTGAACAACCAACTCAATTCTCCATGTAAAAATGTGCAGGAAGCTCCATGTACGAACTCAGATGGCTTTGTTTTGAGAGATACAGGTGTTTCTTCAACTTTGCTGATAAGGCTTATTGGTTACAAAATGAACCTTTCTTTCCTGTGAAAACTATCATCTGCAGGAATATTCCGATCTCTAACTAACTGAATTCTCCAAAGGAAACAATGTGCTAGCTGCTGCTGCTTCTAACTTGGATGGTTTTCTTTGAGAGATACATGGGTGATGTCAACTCGCTTAAGTAGGCCTCTTTGAACAAAATGACCCTTGCATCACCTTGAAAATTCTACTATTTGGGAAATATGCCTTTCTAAAACAAATTCAATTGCAACAAGTAAACAATGTGCTAATGCTTCAGCTTCTAACCTAGAAGGTTTTCTGTGGTGGGACACATGTGTTTCTCACTCTGCTGAATATGCCTATTTGGGGCAAACAGAGCCACCCTCCCCTTTGAAATACCTATGTTGCAGGAAGCATTCCTCTGAAAAAATGACCGAATTCTCAAAAGGAAACAATGTACTAGAAGCTTCAGCTTCTAACACTGAATGTTTTCTTTTGAGAGATATATGTGCTTGTTCAACATAGGAGAATAGGGTTATCTGGAACAAAATGTGCCTTTATCCACCTTGAAAACTATGATTTTCAGGAAGCATTCCTTTCAAAAACGCACTCCTTTCACACAGGGGAACAAGGTGCTGGAAAGTGTGGCTCCTCACACACATGGTTTTCGTTAGAGAGATCCATGCGATTCTTCAACTTTGCAAGTAGACCTATTGGAAAAAAATGAGCTTTTCGCCACCTTGAAATCTTTGCTTTCCGGGAAGGATTCCTGTCAAAATTTCACTGAATTCTCACAAGGAAACACGATGCTGCATGGTCCTCATTCTAACATAGATGGTTTTGTTTCAAGAGATACATGTGTTTCTTCAACTCAGCTTAATAGCCATATTTAGAGCAAACAGAGTCTATAAACACTTTGAAACACCTAAGTTGCAGGAATAATTCCTTTGAAGAACTAAGTCAATTCTCACAGGGAAACAAAGTGATCGAGGCTCCCCCTTTTAACCCAGATGGATTACTTTGGAGAGATACATGTGCTTCTTCACTGAATGGAATAAGCCTCTTTGGAACAAAATGAGGTTTTCAATAGCTTCAAAACTGTGATTTGCAGGAAGTATTATTTTCAAAAACTAACTCAATTCTCATGGGGACACAATGTGGTAGATGCTCCTGATTCCGACACATTTGGATTTTTTGGAGATACAAGTGTTTTATCAACGTAGCTGAAGAGGCATATTTGTAATAAAGAAAGCCTATCTCCATCTTGAAAAACCCTAATTGCAGGAAGTATTACTTTCCAAAACTAACACAGTTCTCACAGGTAAACAATAGGCAGCATGCTGCACCTTCTACCATACACGGCTTTCTTTGCAGAGATACATGTGTTTCTTCAACTCTGATGAATAGGCCTATTTGGAGCCAAGTGAACCAATCTCCACCTTGAAAAACCTACGTTGCCAAAAGTATTCCTCTGATAAACTAACCTGACTCTCAATGGGAAACTGTGCTTCATTCTCCTTCTTCTAAAATAAATGGTTTTCTTTCGAGAGATACATGTGTTTCTTCAACTGAGCTGAATAGGCCTGTAGAAGCAAGCAGAGCCTATCTCCACTTTGAAAACTAATTTGCAGGAAGTATTTCCTTCAAAAACTAACTCAATTCTCAGGGAAAAAAATGTGGTAGAGGCTGCAGCTTCTATCATAGAAGATTTTGGTGATAGATACATGTGTTTCTTCATGTTTGCTGCAGAGGCCTACTTAGAGCGAAGTGAGCCTATCTCCACCTTGAAGAGCCCAAGAGTCAGGAAGTATTCTGTTAAGAAAATACCACAATTCTCACAGGGAAACAATGTGGTAGATGCTCCTGCTTCTAACTCGGACGACTTTCTTTTGAAATATACATGTTTTTCTTCAACTCAGATGAATGGGCCTATCTGGATCAAACAGAGCCTCTCTCCACCATGAAAAACCTAAGCTGCAGGAAGTATTCCTTTCAAAAACTGATGCAGTTCCCACAGGGAAACCAGTTGGTGGATGGTCCTCCTTTTGACACAGATGGTTTTCCTTTGAGAGATATTTGTGTTTCCTCAACATAGCTTTATAGGCCTATTTAGAACTAATTGACATTTCTCCACCTTGAAACTTTGATTTGCTTTAAATACTCCTTTCAAAAACTAACTGAATTCACCCTCGGAGACAGTGTGCTCAATGCTGCAGCTTCAACATGATGGTGTTCTTTGGAGAGATCCATGTGTATCTTGAGTTAAGCTGCAGAGCCTGTTTAGATCAAACACAGCCAGTCTTCATCTTGAAACAATAAAGCTGCAGGAAGTCTTCCTTCTCAATACAAACTTAGTAATCAAAGGGAAACAATGTGCTACAAGCAGCAGCTCCTTGAACAGATGGTTTTCTTTCGAGAGATTTATGTTTTCCTTCAACTTAGCCTTAGCGGTGTAGTAGGAAACAAATGGGCATTTCTCCACCTTGAAAACTGTGATTTCCAGGAAGTATTTCTGTCAGAAACTCACTCAATTCTCACAGGGAAACAATGCACAAGATGCGGCATTTCTAACAGAGATGGTTTTCTTTTGAGAGGCTTCTGCGTTTCCTCAGCGGAGGTGAATAGGCTGATTTGGAGTAAAGAGAGCCTATCTCCACCTTGAAAACTATGATTTCCAGGAGTTATTAAACAAAAACTAACTTAATTCTCATGGAAAAAATGTGCTAGATGCTGCCGTTTCTGACATTGCTCGTTTTCCTTTGAGAGATACTTGTGCTTCTTCAATACAGCTGAATCGGCCTATTTCGATCAAACTGAGTCTATCTCTGTCTTGTAGCACCTGAAATGAAGTTTCCCTTCAAAAGCTAGCTCAATTGTCACGGGGAGCCAACACACTAGATTCTCCTGTTTCTTACACAGATGGTTTTCTTTCAAGAGATACATTTGTTTTTTCTACGTAGCTGAATAGGTCTAGTGGAACTAAAAGAGCCTTTCTCCACGTTGAAATCTAGGATTTCCAGGAAGGAGTAAATAAAAAAACTAACCCCTTCTCACATGAAAGCAATGTGCCAGATGCTCCTGTTTCTAAGTAGATGGTTTTCCATTGAGAGATACATGTGTTTCATCAAGTCAGTTGCATAGGCCCATTTGGAACCAAGAGAGCCTATCACCACATTGAGAGATCCACATGGCACTAAGTATTCCTTTCAAAAAGGAACTCAATTCTCACAGGGATACAAATTCTAGAAGCTCCAGATTGTAACTCACATGATTTGCTTTTCAGACATACTTTATTTTTGTCTACCAACTGAATATGCCTCTTGGAACCAAATTTTTCTTTCTCCTCCTTGAAAGCTATGGTTTGAAAGATGTATGCCTTTCGAAAACAAACACAATTCTTACAGGGAAACAATGTGCTGGATGCTCCTGCTATTAACATGGACAGTTTTCTCTCAAGCGATACACTTTTTCATCTAGTCAATTGAATAGGCCTACAGGGAACTTATGAGCTTTTCTCCACTTTGAAAACCATGATTTTCCGCAAGTATTTCTTTCAAAAACTCACTCAAATCTCACTGGGAAACAATGTGGTGGATGCTGCGGCTTCTTAGTTTCATGGTTTCATTGGAGAGATTCATTTGTTTCTTCATTTTTGCAGAAGAAGCCTGTTTGGAACAAAATGACTCTTTCTCCCTCTAGAAAACTGATTGGCAGGTAATATTTCCGCATTTGAGAGCTATGATTTCCAGGAGTTATTTAACAAAAACTAACTTAATTCTCATGGAAAAAATGTGCTACATGCTGCAGCTTAGAAGCTGCATAGTTGGTTTTCCTTCGAGAGATACATGTGCATCTTCAACACAGCTGAACCAGCCTATTTCCATCAAACCAAGTCTATACCTGCCTTCTAGCAACTGAAATGAACTTTCCCTTTCAAAAGCTACCTCAATGCTCACGGAAAGCCAATGCACTAGATGAAACAGATGGCTTTCTTTCAAGAGATACATTTGTTTTGCCAATGTAGCTGAATAGGCTTATTGGAACTAAAGGAGCCTTTCTCCATGTTGAAAACTGTGATTTCCAGGAAGTATTAAATAAAAAAAAGAACTCATTTCTCACATGGAAACAATGTGCTAGATGCTTGTCTTTCTAACTAGATGGTTTTCCTTTGAGAGATACATGTGTTTCATCAACTCAGTTCTATACGCCTATTTGGAAGAAAGAGAGCCTATGTCCGCATTGAACAATCACGTGGCCGTAAGAATTCCTTTCAAATACTCATGCAATTCTAACAGGGATACAAAGTCTTGAAGCTCCAGCTTCTAACTCAAGCGATTTTCTTTTCAGAGATACTTTATTTTTGTCCACTCACCTGAATATGCCTCTTGGAAGCAAATTTTCCTTTCTCCTCCTTGAAAAACTAACGTTTTCAGGCAGTATTCCTTTCTACAACTGACACAATTCTTACAGAAAACAATTTGCTACATGCTCCTCATATTAACACAGATAGTTTTCTATCAAGCGATACATGTTTTTTGTCAACTCAATTGAATAGGCCTACTGGGAACTTAGGAGCTTTTCTTCACTTTGAAAATCAAGATTTTCAGGAAGTATTTCTTTCAAAAATTCACTCAAATCTCGTTGGGAAACAATGCCCTAGATGCTGCGGCTTCTTACTTTTACAATTTTCGTTGGAGAGATACATTTGTTTCTTCATTTTTGCTGAAAAGCCTGTTTGGAACAAAACGACTCTTTCTCCCTCTAGAAAACTAAGACTTGCAGGTAGTTTTTCTGTGAACAACCAACTCAATTCTCCATGTAAGAATGTGCAGGAAGCTCCATGTACGAACTCAGATGGCTTTGTTTTGAGAGATACAGGTGTTTCTTCAACTTTGCTGATAAGGCTTATTGGTTACAAAATGAACCTTTCTTTCCTGTGAAAACTATCATCTGCAGGAATATTCCGATCTCTAACTAACTGAATTCTCCAAAGGAAACAATGTGCTAGCTGCTGCTGCTTCTAACTTGGATGGTTTTCTTTGAGAGATACATGGGTGATGTCAACTCGCTTAAGTAGGCCTCTTTGAACAAAATGACCCTTGCATCACCTTGAAAATTCTACTATTTGGGAAATATGCCTTTCTAAAACAAATTCAATTGCAACAAGTAAACAATGTGCTAATGCTTCAGCTTCTAACCTAGAAGGTTTTCTGTGGTGGGACACATGTGTTTCTCACTCTGCTGAATATGCCTATTTGGGGCAAACAGAGCCACCCTCCCCTTTGAAATACCTATGTTGCAGGAAGCATTCCTCTGAAAAAATGACCGAATTCTCAAAAGGAAACAATGTACTAGAAGCTTCAGCTTCTAACACTGAATGTTTTCTTTTGAGAGATATATGTGCTTGTTCAACATAGGAGAATAGGGTTATCTGGAACAAAATGTGCCTTTATCCACCTTGAAAACTATGATTTTCAGGAAGCATTCCTTTCAAAAACGCACTCCTTTCACACAGGGGAACAAGGTGCTGGAAAGTGTGGCTCCTCACACACATGGTTTTCGTTAGAGAGATCCATGCGATTCTTCAACTTTGCAAGTAGACCTATTGGAAAAAAATGAGCTTTTCGCCACCTTGAAATCTTTGCTTTCCGGGAAGGATTCCTGTCAAAATTTCACTGAATTCTCACAAGGAAACACGATGCTGCATGGTCCTCATTCTAACATAGATGGTTTTGTTTCAAGAGATACATGTGTTTCTTCAACTCAGCTTAATAGCCATATTTAGAGCAAACAGAGTCTATAAACACTTTGAAACACCTAAGTTGCAGGAATAATTCCTTTGAAGAACTAAGTCAATTCTCACAGGGAAACAAAGTGATCGAGGCTCCCCCTTTTAACCCAGATGGATTACTTTGGAGAGATACATGTGCTTCTTCACTGAATGGAATAAGCCTCTTTGGAACAAAATGAGGTTTTCAATAGCTTCAAAACTGTGATTTGCAGGAAGTATTATTTTCAAAAACTAACTCAATTCTCATGGGGACACAATGTGGTAGATGCTCCTGATTCCGACACATTTGGATTTTTTGGAGATACAAGTGTTTTATCAACGTAGCTGAAGAGGCATATTTGTAATAAAGAAAGCCTATCTCCATCTTGAAAAACCCTAATTGCAGGAAGTATTACTTTCCAAAACTAACACAGTTCTCACAGGTAAACAATAGGCAGCATGCTGCACCTTCTACCATACACGGCTTTCTTTGCAGAGATACATGTGTTTCTTCAACTCTGATGAATAGGCCTATTTGGAGCCAAGTGAACCAATCTCCACCTTGAAAAACCTACGTTGCCAAAAGTATTCCTCTGATAAACTAACCTGACTCTCAATGGGAAACTGTGCTTCATTCTCCTTCTTCTAAAATAAATGGTTTTCTTTCGAGAGATACATGTGTTTCTTCAACTGAGCTGAATAGGCCTGTAGAAGCAAGCAGAGCCTATCTCCACTTTGAAAACTAATTTGCAGGAAGTATTTCCTTCAAAAACTAACTCAATTCTCAGGGAAAAAAATGTGGTAGAGGCTGCAGCTTCTATCATAGAAGATTTTGGTGATAGATACATGTGTTTCTTCATGTTTGCTGCAGAGGCCTACTTAGAGCGAAGTGAGCCTATCTCCACCTTGAAGAGCCCAAGAGTCAGGAAGTATTCTGTTAAGAAAATACCACAATTCTCACAGGGAAACAATGTGGTAGATGCTCCTGCTTCTAACTCGGACGACTTTCTTTTGAAATATACATGTTTTTCTTCAACTCAGATGAATGGGCCTATCTGGATCAAACAGAGCCTCTCTCCACCATGAAAAACCTAAGCTGCAGGAAGTATTCCTTTCAAAAACTGATGCAGTTCCCACAGGGAAACCAGTTGGTGGATGGTCCTCCTTTTGACACAGATGGTTTTCCTTTGAGAGATATTTGTGTTTCCTCAACATAGCTTTATAGGCCTATTTAGAACTAATTGACATTTCTCCACCTTGAAACTTTGATTTGCTTTAAATACTCCTTTCAAAAACTAACTGAATTCACCCTCGGAGACAGTGTGCTCAATGCTGCAGCTTCAACATGATGGTGTTCTTTGGAGAGATCCATGTGTATCTTGAGTTAAGCTGCAGAGCCTGTTTAGATCAAACACAGCCAGTCTTCATCTTGAAACAATAAAGCTGCAGGAAGTCTTCCTTCTCAATACAAACTTAGTAATCAAAGGGAAACAATGTGCTACAAGCAGCAGCTCCTTGAACAGATGGTTTTCTTTCGAGAGATTTATGTTTTCCTTCAACTTAGCCTTAGCGGTGTAGTAGGAAACAAATGGGCATTTCTCCACCTTGAAAACTGTGATTTCCAGGAAGTATTTCTGTCAGAAACTCACTCAATTCTCACAGGGAAACAATGCACAAGATGCGGCATTTCTAACAGAGATGGTTTTCTTTTGAGAGGCTTCTGCGTTTCCTCAGCGGAGGTGAATAGGCTGATTTGGAGTAAAGAGAGCCTATCTCCACCTTGAAAACTATGATTTCCAGGAGTTATTAAACAAAAACTAACTTAATTCTCATGGAAAAAATGTGCTAGATGCTGCCGTTTCTGACATTGCTCGTTTTCCTTTGAGAGATACTTGTGCTTCTTCAATACAGCTGAATCGGCCTATTTCGATCAAACTGAGTCTATCTCTGTCTTGTAGCACCTGAAATGAAGTTTCCCTTCAAAAGCTAGCTCAATTGTCACGGGGAGCCAACACACTAGATTCTCCTGTTTCTTACACAGATGGTTTTCTTTCAAGAGATACATTTGTTTTTTCTACGTAGCTGAATAGGTCTAGTGGAACTAAAAGAGCCTTTCTCCACGTTGAAATCTAGGATTTCCAGGAAGGAGTAAATAAAAAAACTAACCCCTTCTCACATGAAAGCAATGTGCCAGATGCTCCTGTTTCTAAGTAGATGGTTTTCCATTGAGAGATACATGTGTTTCATCAAGTCAGTTGCATAGGCCCATTTGGAACCAAGAGAGCCTATCACCACATTGAGAGATCCACATGGCACTAAGTATTCCTTTCAAAAAGGAACTCAATTCTCACAGGGATACAAATTCTAGAAGCTCCAGATTGTAACTCACATGATTTGCTTTTCAGACATACTTTATTTTTGTCTACCAACTGAATATGCCTCTTGGAACCAAATTTTTCTTTCTCCTCCTTGAAAGCTATGGTTTGAAAGATGTATGCCTTTCGAAAACAAACACAATTCTTACAGGGAAACAATGTGCTGGATGCTCCTGCTATTAACATGGACAGTTTTCTCTCAAGCGATACACTTTTTCATCTAGTCAATTGAATAGGCCTACAGGGAACTTATGAGCTTTTCTCCACTTTGAAAACCATGATTTTCCGCAAGTATTTCTTTCAAAAACTCACTCAAATCTCACTGGGAAACAATGTGGTGGATGCTGCGGCTTCTTAGTTTCATGGTTTCATTGGAGAGATTCATTTGTTTCTTCATTTTTGCAGAAGAAGCCTGTTTGGAACAAAATGACTCTTTCTCCCTCTAGAAAACTGATTGGCAGGTAATATTTCCGCATTTGAGAGCTATGATTTCCAGGAGTTATTTAACAAAAACTAACTTAATTCTCATGGAAAAAATGTGCTACATGCTGCAGCTTAGAAGCTGCATAGTTGGTTTTCCTTCGAGAGATACATGTGCATCTTCAACACAGCTGAACCAGCCTATTTCCATCAAACCAAGTCTATACCTGCCTTCTAGCAACTGAAATGAACTTTCCCTTTCAAAAGCTACCTCAATGCTCACGGAAAGCCAATGCACTAGATGAAACAGATGGCTTTCTTTCAAGAGATACATTTGTTTTGCCAATGTAGCTGAATAGGCTTATTGGAACTAAAGGAGCCTTTCTCCATGTTGAAAACTGTGATTTCCAGGAAGTATTAAATAAAAAAAAGAACTCATTTCTCACATGGAAACAATGTGCTAGATGCTTGTCTTTCTAACTAGATGGTTTTCCTTTGAGAGATACATGTGTTTCATCAACTCAGTTCTATACGCCTATTTGGAAGAAAGAGAGCCTATGTCCGCATTGAACAATCACGTGGCCGTAAGAATTCCTTTCAAATACTCATGCAATTCTAACAGGGATACAAAGTCTTGAAGCTCCAGCTTCTAACTCAAGCGATTTTCTTTTCAGAGATACTTTATTTTTGTCCACTCACCTGAATATGCCTCTTGGAAGCAAATTTTCCTTTCTCCTCCTTGAAAAACTAACGTTTTCAGGCAGTATTCCTTTCTACAACTGACACAATTCTTACAGAAAACAATTTGCTACATGCTCCTCATATTAACACAGATAGTTTTCTATCAAGCGATACATGTTTTTTGTCAACTCAATTGAATAGGCCTACTGGGAACTTAGGAGCTTTTCTTCACTTTGAAAATCAAGATTTTCAGGAAGTATTTCTTTCAAAAATTCACTCAAATCTCGTTGGGAAACAATGCCCTAGATGCTGCGGCTTCTTACTTTTACAATTTTCGTTGGAGAGATACATTTGTTTCTTCATTTTTGCTGAAAAGCCTGTTTGGAACAAAACGACTCTTTCTCCCTCTAGAAAACTAAGACTTGCAGGTAGTTTTTCTGTGAACAACCAACTCAATTCTCCATGTAAGAATGTGCAGGAAGCTCCATGTACGAACTCAGATGGCTTTGTTTTGAGAGATACAGGTGTTTCTTCAACTTTGCTGATAAGGCTTATTGGTTACAAAATGAACCTTTCTTTCCTGTGAAAACTATCATCTGCAGGAATATTCCGATCTCTAACTAACTGAATTCTCCAAAGGAAACAATGTGCTAGCTGCTGCTGCTTCTAACTTGGATGGTTTTCTTTGAGAGATACATGGGTGATGTCAACTCGCTTAAGTAGGCCTCTTTGAACAAAATGACCCTTGCATCACCTTGAAAATTCTACTATTTGGGAAATATGCCTTTCTAAAACAAATTCAATTGCAACAAGTAAACAATGTGCTAATGCTTCAGCTTCTAACCTAGAAGGTTTTCTGTGGTGGGACACATGTGTTTCTCACTCTGCTGAATATGCCTATTTGGGGCAAACAGAGCCACCCTCCCCTTTGAAATACCTATGTTGCAGGAAGCATTCCTCTGAAAAAATGACCGAATTCTCAAAAGGAAACAATGTACTAGAAGCTTCAGCTTCTAACACTGAATGTTTTCTTTTGAGAGATATATGTGCTTGTTCAACATAGGAGAATAGGGTTATCTGGAACAAAATGTGCCTTTATCCACCTTGAAAACTATGATTTTCAGGAAGCATTCCTTTCAAAAACGCACTCCTTTCACACAGGGGAACAAGGTGCTGGAAAGTGTGGCTCCTCACACACATGGTTTTCGTTAGAGAGATCCATGCGATTCTTCAACTTTGCAAGTAGACCTATTGGAAAAAAATGAGCTTTTCGCCACCTTGAAATCTTTGCTTTCCGGGAAGGATTCCTGTCAAAATTTCACTGAATTCTCACAAGGAAACACGATGCTGCATGGTCCTCATTCTAACATAGATGGTTTTGTTTCAAGAGATACATGTGTTTCTTCAACTCAGCTTAATAGCCATATTTAGAGCAAACAGAGTCTATAAACACTTTGAAACACCTAAGTTGCAGGAATAATTCCTTTGAAGAACTAAGTCAATTCTCACAGGGAAACAAAGTGATCGAGGCTCCCCCTTTTAACCCAGATGGATTACTTTGGAGAGATACATGTGCTTCTTCACTGAATGGAATAAGCCTCTTTGGAACAAAATGAGGTTTTCAATAGCTTCAAAACTGTGATTTGCAGGAAGTATTATTTTCAAAAACTAACTCAATTCTCATGGGGACACAATGTGGTAGATGCTCCTGATTCCGACACATTTGGATTTTTTGGAGATACAAGTGTTTTATCAACGTAGCTGAAGAGGCATATTTGTAATAAAGAAAGCCTATCTCCATCTTGAAAAACCCTAATTGCAGGAAGTATTACTTTCCAAAACTAACACAGTTCTCACAGGTAAACAATAGGCAGCATGCTGCACCTTCTACCATACACGGCTTTCTTTGCAGAGATACATGTGTTTCTTCAACTCTGATGAATAGGCCTATTTGGAGCCAAGTGAACCAATCTCCACCTTGAAAAACCTACGTTGCCAAAAGTATTCCTCTGATAAACTAACCTGACTCTCAATGGGAAACTGTGCTTCATTCTCCTTCTTCTAAAATAAATGGTTTTCTTTCGAGAGATACATGTGTTTCTTCAACTGAGCTGAATAGGCCTGTAGAAGCAAGCAGAGCCTATCTCCACTTTGAAAACTAATTTGCAGGAAGTATTTCCTTCAAAAACTAACTCAATTCTCAGGGAAAAAAATGTGGTAGAGGCTGCAGCTTCTATCATAGAAGATTTTGGTGATAGATACATGTGTTTCTTCATGTTTGCTGCAGAGGCCTACTTAGAGCGAAGTGAGCCTATCTCCACCTTGAAGAGCCCAAGAGTCAGGAAGTATTCTGTTAAGAAAATACCACAATTCTCACAGGGAAACAATGTGGTAGATGCTCCTGCTTCTAACTCGGACGACTTTCTTTTGAAATATACATGTTTTTCTTCAACTCAGATGAATGGGCCTATCTGGATCAAACAGAGCCTCTCTCCACCATGAAAAACCTAAGCTGCAGGAAGTATTCCTTTCAAAAACTGATGCAGTTCCCACAGGGAAACCAGTTGGTGGATGGTCCTCCTTTTGACACAGATGGTTTTCCTTTGAGAGATATTTGTGTTTCCTCAACATAGCTTTATAGGCCTATTTAGAACTAATTGACATTTCTCCACCTTGAAACTTTGATTTGCTTTAAATACTCCTTTCAAAAACTAACTGAATTCACCCTCGGAGACAGTGTGCTCAATGCTGCAGCTTCAACATGATGGTGTTCTTTGGAGAGATCCATGTGTATCTTGAGTTAAGCTGCAGAGCCTGTTTAGATCAAACACAGCCAGTCTTCATCTTGAAACAATAAAGCTGCAGGAAGTCTTCCTTCTCAATACAAACTTAGTAATCAAAGGGAAACAATGTGCTACAAGCAGCAGCTCCTTGAACAGATGGTTTTCTTTCGAGAGATTTATGTTTTCCTTCAACTTAGCCTTAGCGGTGTAGTAGGAAACAAATGGGCATTTCTCCACCTTGAAAACTGTGATTTCCAGGAAGTATTTCTGTCAGAAACTCACTCAATTCTCACAGGGAAACAATGCACAAGATGCGGCATTTCTAACAGAGATGGTTTTCTTTTGAGAGGCTTCTGCGTTTCCTCAGCGGAGGTGAATAGGCTGATTTGGAGTAAAGAGAGCCTATCTCCACCTTGAAAACTATGATTTCCAGGAGTTATTAAACAAAAACTAACTTAATTCTCATGGAAAAAATGTGCTAGATGCTGCCGTTTCTGACATTGCTCGTTTTCCTTTGAGAGATACTTGTGCTTCTTCAATACAGCTGAATCGGCCTATTTCGATCAAACTGAGTCTATCTCTGTCTTGTAGCACCTGAAATGAAGTTTCCCTTCAAAAGCTAGCTCAATTGTCACGGGGAGCCAACACACTAGATTCTCCTGTTTCTTACACAGATGGTTTTCTTTCAAGAGATACATTTGTTTTTTCTACTTTGCTGAATAGGTCTAGTGGAACTAAAAGAGCCTTTCTCCACGTTGAAATCTAGGATTTCCAGGAAGGAGTAAATAAAAAAACTAACCCCTTCTCACATGAAAGCAATGTGCCAGATGCTCCTGTTTCTAAGTAGATGGTTTTCCATTGAGAGATACATGTGTTTCATCAAGTCAGTTGCATAGGCCCATTTGGAACCAAGAGAGCCTATCACCACATTGAGAGATCCACATGGCACTAAGTATTCCTTTCAAAAAGGAACTCAATTCTCACAGGGATACAAATTCTAGAAGCTCCAGATTGTAACTCACATGATTTGCTTTTCAGACATACTTTATTTTTGTCTACCAACTGAATATGCCTCTTGGAACCAAATTTTTCTTTCTCCTCCTTGAAAGCTATGGTTTGAAAGATGTATGCCTTTCGAAAACAAACACAATTCTTACAGGGAAACAATGTGCTGGATGCTCCTGCTATTAACATGGACAGTTTTCTCTCAAGCGATACACTTTTTCATCTAGTCAATTGAATAGGCCTACAGGGAACTTATGAGCTTTTCTCCACTTTGAAAACCATGATTTTCCGCAAGTATTTCTTTCAAAAACTCACTCAAATCTCACTGGGAAACAATGTGGTGGATGCTGCGGCTTCTTAGTTTCATGGTTTCATTGGAGAGATTCATTTGTTTCTTCATTTTTGCAGAAGAAGCCTGTTTGGAACAAAATGACTCTTTCTCCCTCTAGAAAACTGATTGGCAGGTAATATTTCCGCATTTGAGAGCTATGATTTCCAGGAGTTATTTAACAAAAACTAACTTAATTCTCATGGAAAAAATGTGCTACATGCTGCAGCTTAGAAGCTGCATAGTTGGTTTTCCTTCGAGAGATACATGTGCATCTTCAACACAGCTGAACCAGCCTATTTCCATCAAACCAAGTCTATACCTGCCTTCTAGCAACTGAAATGAACTTTCCCTTTCAAAAGCTACCTCAATGCTCACGGAAAGCCAATGCACTAGATGAAACAGATGGCTTTCTTTCAAGAGATACATTTGTTTTGCCAATGTAGCTGAATAGGCTTATTGGAACTAAAGGAGCCTTTCTCCATGTTGAAAACTGTGATTTCCAGGAAGTATTAAATAAAAAAAAGAACTCATTTCTCACATGGAAACAATGTGCTAGATGCTTGTCTTTCTAACTAGATGGTTTTCCTTTGAGAGATACATGTGTTTCATCAACTCAGTTCTATACGCCTATTTGGAAGAAAGAGAGCCTATGTCCGCATTGAACAATCACGTGGCCGTAAGAATTCCTTTCAAATACTCATGCAATTCTAACAGGGATACAAAGTCTTGAAGCTCCAGCTTCTAACTCAAGCGATTTTCTTTTCAGAGATACTTTATTTTTGTCCACTCACCTGAATATGCCTCTTGGAAGCAAATTTTCCTTTCTCCTCCTTGAAAAACTAACGTTTTCAGGCAGTATTCCTTTCTACAACTGACACAATTCTTACAGAAAACAATTTGCTACATGCTCCTCATATTAACACAGATAGTTTTCTATCAAGCGATACATGTTTTTTGTCAACTCAATTGAATAGGCCTACTGGGAACTTAGGAGCTTTTCTTCACTTTGAAAATCAAGATTTTCAGGAAGTATTTCTTTCAAAAATTCACTCAAATCTCGTTGGGAAACAATGCCCTAGATGCTGCGGCTTCTTACTTTTACAATTTTCGTTGGAGAGATACATTTGTTTCTTCATTTTTGCTGAAAAGCCTGTTTGGAACAAAACGACTCTTTCTCCCTCTAGAAAACTAAGACTTGCAGGTAGTTTTTCTGTGAACAACCAACTCAATTCTCCATGTAAGAATGTGCAGGAAGCTCCATGTACGAACTCAGATGGCTTTGTTTTGAGAGATACAGGTGTTTCTTCAACTTTGCTGATAAGGCTTATTGGTTACAAAATGAACCTTTCTTTCCTGTGAAAACTATCATCTGCAGGAATATTCCGATCTCTAACTAACTGAATTCTCCAAAGGAAACAATGTGCTAGCTGCTGCTGCTTCTAACTTGGATGGTTTTCTTTGAGAGATACATGGGTGATGTCAACTCGCTTAAGTAGGCCTCTTTGAACAAAATGACCCTTGCATCACCTTGAAAATTCTACTATTTGGGAAATATGCCTTTCTAAAACAAATTCAATTGCAACAAGTAAACAATGTGCTAATGCTTCAGCTTCTAACCTAGAAGGTTTTCTGTGGTGGGACACATGTGTTTCTCACTCTGCTGAATATGCCTATTTGGGGCAAACAGAGCCACCCTCCCCTTTGAAATACCTATGTTGCAGGAAGCATTCCTCTGAAAAAATGACCGAATTCTCAAAAGGAAACAATGTACTAGAAGCTTCAGCTTCTAACACTGAATGTTTTCTTTTGAGAGATATATGTGCTTGTTCAACATAGGAGAATAGGGTTATCTGGAACAAAATGTGCCTTTATCCACCTTGAAAACTATGATTTTCAGGAAGCATTCCTTTCAAAAACGCACTCCTTTCACACAGGGGAACAAGGTGCTGGAAAGTGTGGCTCCTCACACACATGGTTTTCGTTAGAGAGATCCATGCGATTCTTCAACTTTGCAAGTAGACCTATTGGAAAAAAATGAGCTTTTCGCCACCTTGAAATCTTTGCTTTCCGGGAAGGATTCCTGTCAAAATTTCACTGAATTCTCACAAGGAAACACGATGCTGCATGGTCCTCATTCTAACATAGATGGTTTTGTTTCAAGAGATACATGTGTTTCTTCAACTCAGCTTAATAGCCATATTTAGAGCAAACAGAGTCTATAAACACTTTGAAACACCTAAGTTGCAGGAATAATTCCTTTGAAGAACTAAGTCAATTCTCACAGGGAAACAAAGTGATCGAGGCTCCCCCTTTTAACCCAGATGGATTACTTTGGAGAGATACATGTGCTTCTTCACTGAATGGAATAAGCCTCTTTGGAACAAAATGAGGTTTTCAATAGCTTCAAAACTGTGATTTGCAGGAAGTATTATTTTCAAAAACTAACTCAATTCTCATGGGGACACAATGTGGTAGATGCTCCTGATTCCGACACATTTGGATTTTTTGGAGATACAAGTGTTTTATCAACGTAGCTGAAGAGGCATATTTGTAATAAAGAAAGCCTATCTCCATCTTGAAAAACCCTAATTGCAGGAAGTATTACTTTCCAAAACTAACACAGTTCTCACAGGTAAACAATAGGCAGCATGCTGCACCTTCTACCATACACGGCTTTCTTTGCAGAGATACATGTGTTTCTTCAACTCTGATGAATAGGCCTATTTGGAGCCAAGTGAACCAATCTCCACCTTGAAAAACCTACGTTGCCAAAAGTATTCCTCTGATAAACTAACCTGACTCTCAATGGGAAACTGTGCTTCATTCTCCTTCTTCTAAAATAAATGGTTTTCTTTCGAGAGATACATGTGTTTCTTCAACTGAGCTGAATAGGCCTGTAGAAGCAAGCAGAGCCTATCTCCACTTTGAAAACTAATTTGCAGGAAGTATTTCCTTCAAAAACTAACTCAATTCTCAGGGAAAAAAATGTGGTAGAGGCTGCAGCTTCTATCATAGAAGATTTTGGTGATAGATACATGTGTTTCTTCATGTTTGCTGCAGAGGCCTACTTAGAGCGAAGTGAGCCTATCTCCACCTTGAAGAGCCCAAGAGTCAGGAAGTATTCTGTTAAGAAAATACCACAATTCTCACAGGGAAACAATGTGGTAGATGCTCCTGCTTCTAACTCGGACGACTTTCTTTTGAAATATACATGTTTTTCTTCAACTCAGATGAATGGGCCTATCTGGATCAAACAGAGCCTCTCTCCACCATGAAAAACCTAAGCTGCAGGAAGTATTCCTTTCAAAAACTGATGCAGTTCCCACAGGGAAACCAGTTGGTGGATGGTCCTCCTTTTGACACAGATGGTTTTCCTTTGAGAGATATTTGTGTTTCCTCAACATAGCTTTATAGGCCTATTTAGAACTAATTGACATTTCTCCACCTTGAAACTTTGATTTGCTTTAAATACTCCTTTCAAAAACTAACTGAATTCACCCTCAGAGACAGTGTGCTCAATGCTGCAGCTTCAACATGATGGTGTTCTTTGGAGAGATCCATGTGTATCTTGAGTTAAGCTGCAGAGCCTGTTTAGATCAAACACAGCCAGTCTTCATCTTGAAACAATAAAGCTGCAGGAAGTCTTCCTTCTCAATACAAACTTAGTCCTCAAAGGGAAACAATGTGCTACAAGCAGCAGCTCCTTGAACAGATGGTTTTCTTTCGAGAGATTTATGTTTTCCTTCAACTTAGCCTTAGCGGTGTAGTAGGAAACAAATGGGCATTTCTCCACCTTGAAAACTGTGATTTCCAGGAAGTATTTCTGTCAGAAACTCACTCAATTCTCACAGGGAAACAATGCACAAGATGCGGCATTTCTAACAGAGATGGTTTTCTTTTGAGAGGCTTCTGCGTTTCCTCAGCGGAGGTGAATAGGCTGATTTGGAGTAAAGAGAGCCTATCTCCACCTTGAAAACTATGATTTCCAGGAGTTATTAAACAAAAACTAACTTAATTCTCATGGAAAAAATGTGCTAGATGCTGCCGTTTCTGACATTGCTCGTTTTCCTTTGAGAGATACTTGTGCTTCTTCAATACAGCTGAATCGGCCTATTTCGATCAAACTGAGTCTATCTCTGTCTTGTAGCACCTGAAATGAAGTTTCCCTTCAAAAGCTAGCTCAATTGTCACGGGGAGCCAACACACTAGATTCTCCTGTTTCTTACACAGATGGTTTTCTTTCAAGAGATACATTTGTTTTTTCTACTTTGCTGAATAGGTCTAGTGGAACTAAAAGAGCCTTTCTCCACGTTGAAATCTAGGATTTCCAGGAAGGAGTAAATAAAAAAACTAACCCCTTCTCACATGAAAGCAATGTGCCAGATGCTCCTGTTTCTAAGTAGATGGTTTTCCATTGAGAGATACATGTGTTTCATCAAGTCAGTTGCATAGGCCCATTTGGAACCAAGAGAGCCTATCACCACATTGAGAGATCCACATGGCACTAAGTATTCCTTTCAAAAAGGAACTCAATTCTCACAGGGATACAAATTCTAGAAGCTCCAGATTGTAACTCACATGATTTGCTTTTCAGACATACTTTATTTTTGTCTACCAACTGAATATGCCTCTTGGAACCAAATTTTTCTTTCTCCTCCTTGAAAGCTATGGTTTGAAAGATGTATGCCTTTCGAAAACAAACACAATTCTTACAGGGAAACAATGTGCTGGATGCTCCTGCTATTAACATGGACAGTTTTCTCTCAAGCGATACACTTTTTCATCTAGTCAATTGAATAGGCCTACAGGGAACTTATGAGCTTTTCTCCACTTTGAAAACCATGATTTTCCGCAAGTATTTCTTTCAAAAACTCACTCAAATCTCACTGGGAAACAATGTGGTGGATGCTGCGGCTTCTTAGTTTCATGGTTTCATTGGAGAGATTCATTTGTTTCTTCATTTTTGCAGAAGAAGCCTGTTTGGAACAAAATGACTCTTTCTCCCTCTAGAAAACTGATTGGCAGGTAATATTTCCGCATTTGAGAGCTATGATTTCCAGGAGTTATTTAACAAAAACTAACTTAATTCTCATGGAAAAAATGTGCTACATGCTGCAGCTTAGAAGCTGCATAGTTGGTTTTCCTTCGAGAGATACATGTGCATCTTCAACACAGCTGAACCAGCCTATTTCCATCAAACCAAGTCTATACCTGCCTTCTAGCAACTGAAATGAACTTTCCCTTTCAAAAGCTACCTCAATGCTCACGGAAAGCCAATGCACTAGATGAAACAGATGGCTTTCTTTCAAGAGATACATTTGTTTTGCCAATGTAGCTGAATAGGCTTATTGGAACTAAAGGAGCCTTTCTCCATGTTGAAAACTGTGATTTCCAGGAAGTATTAAATAAAAAAAAGAACTCATTTCTCACATGGAAACAATGTGCTAGATGCTTGTCTTTCTAACTAGATGGTTTTCCTTTGAGAGATACATGTGTTTCATCAACTCAGTTCTATACGCCTATTTGGAAGAAAGAGAGCCTATGTCCGCATTGAACAATCACGTGGCCGTAAGAATTCCTTTCAAATACTCATGCAATTCTAACAGGGATACAAAGTCTTGAAGCTCCAGCTTCTAACTCAAGCGATTTTCTTTTCAGAGATACTTTATTTTTGTCCACTCACCTGAATATGCCTCTTGGAAGCAAATTTTCCTTTCTCCTCCTTGAAAAACTAACGTTTTCAGGCAGTATTCCTTTCTACAACTGACACAATTCTTACAGAAAACAATTTGCTACATGCTCCTCATATTAACACAGATAGTTTTCTATCAAGCGATACATGTTTTTTGTCAACTCAATTGAATAGGCCTACTGGGAACTTAGGAGCTTTTCTTCACTTTGAAAATCAAGATTTTCAGGAAGTATTTCTTTCAAAAATTCACTCAAATCTCGTTGGGAAACAATGCCCTAGATGCTGCGGCTTCTTACTTTTACAATTTTCGTTGGAGAGATACATTTGTTTCTTCATTTTTGCTGAAAAGCCTGTTTGGAACAAAACGACTCTTTCTCCCTCTAGAAAACTAAGACTTGCAGGTAGTTTTTCTGTGAACAACCAACTCAATTCTCCATGTAAAAATGTGCAGGAAGCTCCATGTACGAACTCAGATGGCTTTGTTTTGAGAGATACAGGTGTTTCTTCAACTTTGCTGATAAGGCTTATTGGTTACAAAATGAACCTTTCTTTCCTGTGAAAACTATCATCTGCAGGAATATTCCGATCTCTAACTAACTGAATTCTCCAAAGGAAACAATGTGCTAGCTGCTGCTGCTTCTAACTTGGATGGTTTTCTTTGAGAGATACATGGGTGATGTCAACTCGCTTAAGTAGGCCTCTTTGAACAAAATGACCCTTGCATCACCTTGAAAATTCTACTATTTGGGAAATATGCCTTTCTAAAACAAATTCAATTGCAACAAGTAAACAATGTGCTAATGCTTCAGCTTCTAACCTAGAAGGTTTTCTGTGGTGGGACACATGTGTTTCTCACTCTGCTGAATATGCCTATTTGGGGCAAACAGAGCCACCCTCCCCTTTGAAATACCTATGTTGCAGGAAGCATTCCTCTGAAAAAATGACCGAATTCTCAAAAGGAAACAATGTACTAGAAGCTTCAGCTTCTAACACTGAATGTTTTCTTTTGAGAGATATATGTGCTTGTTCAACATAGGAGAATAGGGTTATCTGGAACAAAATGTGCCTTTATCCACCTTGAAAACTATGATTTTCAGGAAGCATTCCTTTCAAAAACGCACTCCTTTCACACAGGGGAACAAGGTGCTGGAAAGTGTGGCTCCTCACACACATGGTTTTCGTTAGAGAGATCCATGCGATTCTTCAACTTTGCAAGTAGACCTATTGGAAAAAAATGAGCTTTTCGCCACCTTGAAATCTTTGCTTTCCGGGAAGGATTCCTGTCAAAATTTCACTGAATTCTCACAAGGAAACACGATGCTGCATGGTCCTCATTCTAACATAGATGGTTTTGTTTCAAGAGATACATGTGTTTCTTCAACTCAGCTTAATAGCCATATTTAGAGCAAACAGAGTCTATAAACACTTTGAAACACCTAAGTTGCAGGAATAATTCCTTTGAAGAACTAAGTCAATTCTCACAGGGAAACAAAGTGATCGAGGCTCCCCCTTTTAACCCAGATGGATTACTTTGGAGAGATACATGTGCTTCTTCACTGAATGGAATAAGCCTCTTTGGAACAAAATGAGGTTTTCAATAGCTTCAAAACTGTGATTTGCAGGAAGTATTATTTTCAAAAACTAACTCAATTCTCATGGGGACACAATGTGGTAGATGCTCCTGATTCCGACACATTTGGATTTTTTGGAGATACAAGTGTTTTATCAACGTAGCTGAAGAGGCATATTTGTAATAAAGAAAGCCTATCTCCATCTTGAAAAACCCTAATTGCAGGAAGTATTACTTTCCAAAACTAACACAGTTCTCACAGGTAAACAATAGGCAGCATGCTGCACCTTCTACCATACACGGCTTTCTTTGCAGAGATACATGTGTTTCTTCAACTCTGATGAATAGGCCTATTTGGAGCCAAGTGAACCAATCTCCACCTTGAAAAACCTACGTTGCCAAAAGTATTCCTCTGATAAACTAACCTGACTCTCAATGGGAAACTGTGCTTCATTCTCCTTCTTCTAAAATAAATGGTTTTCTTTCGAGAGATACATGTGTTTCTTCAACTGAGCTGAATAGGCCTGTAGAAGCAAGCAGAGCCTATCTCCACTTTGAAAACTAATTTGCAGGAAGTATTTCCTTCAAAAACTAACTCAATTCTCAGGGAAAAAAATGTGGTAGAGGCTGCAGCTTCTATCATAGAAGATTTTGGTGATAGATACATGTGTTTCTTCATGTTTGCTGCAGAGGCCTACTTAGAGCGAAGTGAGCCTATCTCCACCTTGAAGAGCCCAAGAGTCAGGAAGTATTCTGTTAAGAAAATACCACAATTCTCACAGGGAAACAATGTGGTAGATGCTCCTGCTTCTAACTCGGACGACTTTCTTTTGAAATATACATGTTTTTCTTCAACTCAGATGAATGGGCCTATCTGGATCAAACAGAGCCTCTCTCCACCATGAAAAACCTAAGCTGCAGGAAGTATTCCTTTCAAAAACTGATGCAGTTCCCACAGGGAAACCAGTTGGTGGATGGTCCTCCTTTTGACACAGATGGTTTTCCTTTGAGAGATATTTGTGTTTCCTCAACATAGCTTTATAGGCCTATTTAGAACTAATTGACATTTCTCCACCTTGAAACTTTGATTTGCTTTAAATACTCCTTTCAAAAACTAACTGAATTCACCCTCGGAGACAGTGTGCTCAATGCTGCAGCTTCAACATGATGGTGTTCTTTGGAGAGATCCATGTGTATCTTGAGTTAAGCTGCAGAGCCTGTTTAGATCAAACACAGCCAGTCTTCATCTTGAAACAATAAAGCTGCAGGAAGTCTTCCTTCTCAATACAAACCTAGTAATCAAAGGGAAACAATGTGCTACAAGCAGCAGCTCCTTGAACAGATGGTTTTCTTTCGAGAGATTTATGTTTTCCTTCAACTTAGCCTTAGCGGTGTAGTAGGAAACAAATGGGCATTTCTCCACCTTGAAAACTGTGATTTCCAGGAAGTATTTCTGTCAGAAACTCACTCAATTCTCACAGGGAAACAATGCACAAGATGCGGCATTTCTAACAGAGATGGTTTTCTTTTGAGAGGCTTCTGCGTTTCCTCAGCGGAGGTGAATAGGCTGATTTGGAGTAAAGAGAGCCTATCTCCACCTTGAAAACTATGATTTCCAGGAGTTATTAAACAAAAACTAACTTAATTCTCATGGAAAAAAATGTGCTAGATGCTGCCGTTTCTGACATTGCTCGTTTTCCTTTGAGAGATACTTGTGCTTCTTCAATACAGCTGAATCGGCCTATTTCGATCAAACTGAGTCTATCTCTGTCTTGTAGCACCTGAAATGAAGTTTCCCTTCAAAAGCTAGCTCAATTGTCACGGGGAGCCAACACACTAGATTCTCCTGTTTCTTACACAGATGGTTTTCTTTCAAGAGATACATTTGTTTTTTCTACTTTGCTGAATAGGTCTAGTGGAACTAAAAGAGCCTTTCTCCACGTTGAAATCTAGGATTTCCAGGAAGGAGTAAATAAAAAAACTAACCCCTTCTCACATGAAAGCAATGTGCCAGATGCTCCTGTTTCTAAGTAGATGGTTTTCCATTGAGAGATACATGTGTTTCATCAAGTCAGTTGCATAGGCCCATTTGGAACCAAGAGAGCCTATCACCACATTGAGAGATCCACATGGCACTAAGTATTCCTTTCAAAAAGGAACTCAATTCTCACAGGGATACAAATTCTAGAAGCTCCAGATTGTAACTCACATGATTTGCTTTTCAGACATACTTTATTTTTGTCTACCAACTGAATATGCCTCTTGGAACCAAATTTTTCTTTCTCCTCCTTGAAAGCTATGGTTTGAAAGATGTATGCCTTTCGAAAACAAACACAATTCTTACAGGGAAACAATGTGCTGGATGCTCCTGCTATTAACATGGACAGTTTTCTCTCAAGCGATACACTTTTTCATCTAGTCAATTGAATAGGCCTACAGGGAACTTATGAGCTTTTCTCCACTTTGAAAACCATGATTTTCCGCAAGTATTTCTTTCAAAAACTCACTCAAATCTCACTGGGAAACAATGTGGTGGATGCTGCGGCTTCTTAGTTTCATGGTTTCATTGGAGAGATTCATTTGTTTCTTCATTTTTGCAGAAGAAGCCTGTTTGGAACAAAATGACTCTTTCTCCCTCTAGAAAACTGATTGGCAGGTAATATTTCCGCATTTGAGAGCTATGATTTCCAGGAGTTATTTAACAAAAACTAACTTAATTCTCATGGAAAAAATGTGCTACATGCTGCAGCTTAGAAGCTGCATAGTTGGTTTTCCTTCGAGAGATACATGTGCATCTTCAACACAGCTGAACCAGCCTATTTCCATCAAACCAAGTCTATACCTGCCTTCTAGCAACTGAAATGAACTTTCCCTTTCAAAAGCTACCTCAATGCTCACGGAAAGCCAATGCACTAGATGAAACAGATGGCTTTCTTTCAAGAGATACATTTGTTTTGCCAATGTAGCTGAATAGGCTTATTGGAACTAAAGGAGCCTTTCTCCATGTTGAAAACTGTGATTTCCAGGAAGTATTAAATAAAAAAAAGAACTCATTTCTCACATGGAAACAATGTGCTAGATGCTTGTCTTTCTAACTAGATGGTTTTCCTTTGAGAGATACATGTGTTTCATCAACTCAGTTCTATACGCCTATTTGGAAGAAAGAGAGCCTATGTCCGCATTGAACAATCACGTGGCCGTAAGAATTCCTTTCAAATACTCATGCAATTCTAACAGGGATACAAAGTCTTGAAGCTCCAGCTTCTAACTCAAGCGATTTTCTTTTCAGAGATACTTTATTTTTGTCCACTCACCTGAATATGCCTCTTGGAAGCAAATTTTCCTTTCTCCTCCTTGAAAAACTAACGTTTTCAGGCAGTATTCCTTTCTACAACTGACACAATTCTTACAGAAAACAATTTGCTACATGCTCCTCATATTAACACAGATAGTTTTCTATCAAGCGATACATGTTTTTTGTCAACTCAATTGAATAGGCCTACTGGGAACTTAGGAGCTTTTCTTCACTTTGAAAATCAAGATTTTCAGGAAGTATTTCTTTCAAAAATTCACTCAAATCTCGTTGGGAAACAATGCCCTAGATGCTGCGGCTTCTTACTTTTACAATTTTCGTTGGAGAGATACATTTGTTTCTTCATTTTTGCTGAAAAGCCTGTTTGGAACAAAACGACTCTTTCTCCCTCTAGAAAACTAAGACTTGCAGGTAGTTTTTCTGTGAACAACCAACTCAATTCTCCATGTAAAAATGTGCAGGAAGCTCCATGTACGAACTCAGATGGCTTTGTTTTGAGAGATACAGGTGTTTCTTCAACTTTGCTGATAAGGCTTATTGGTTACAAAATGAACCTTTCTTTCCTGTGAAAACTATCATCTGCAGGAATATTCCGATCTCTAACTAACTGAATTCTCCAAAGGAAACAATGTGCTAGCTGCTGCTGCTTCTAACTTGGATGGTTTTCTTTGAGAGATACATGGGTGATGTCAACTCGCTTAAGTAGGCCTCTTTGAACAAAATGACCCTTGCATCACCTTGAAAATTCTACTATTTGGGAAATATGCCTTTCTAAAACAAATTCAATTGCAACAAGTAAACAATGTGCTAATGCTTCAGCTTCTAACCTAGAAGGTTTTCTGTGGTGGGACACATGTGTTTCTCACTCTGCTGAATATGCCTATTTGGGGCAAACAGAGCCACCCTCCCCTTTGAAATACCTATGTTGCAGGAAGCATTCCTCTGAAAAAATGACCGAATTCTCAAAAGGAAACAATGTACTAGAAGCTTCAGCTTCTAACACTGAATGTTTTCTTTTGAGAGATATATGTGCTTGTTCAACATAGGAGAATAGGGTTATCTGGAACAAAATGTGCCTTTATCCACCTTGAAAACTATGATTTTCAGGAAGCATTCCTTTCAAAAACGCACTCCTTTCACACAGGGGAACAAGGTGCTGGAAAGTGTGGCTCCTCACACACATGGTTTTCGTTAGAGAGATCCATGCGATTCTTCAACTTTGCAAGTAGACCTATTGGAAAAAAATGAGCTTTTCGCCACCTTGAAATCTTTGCTTTCCGGGAAGGATTCCTGTCAAAATTTCACTGAATTCTCACAAGGAAACACGATGCTGCATGGTCCTCATTCTAACATAGATGGTTTTGTTTCAAGAGATACATGTGTTTCTTCAACTCAGCTTAATAGCCATATTTAGAGCAAACAGAGTCTATAAACACTTTGAAACACCTAAGTTGCAGGAATAATTCCTTTGAAGAACTAAGTCAATTCTCACAGGGAAACAAAGTGATCGAGGCTCCCCCTTTTAACCCAGATGGATTACTTTGGAGAGATACATGTGCTTCTTCACTGAATGGAATAAGCCTCTTTGGAACAAAATGAGGTTTTCAATAGCTTCAAAACTGTGATTTGCAGGAAGTATTATTTTCAAAAACCAACTCAATTCTCATGGGGACACAATGTGGTAGATGCTCCTGATTCCGACACATTTGGATTTTTTGGAGATACAAGTGTTTTATCAACGTAGCTGAAGAGGCATATTTGTAATAAAGAAAGCCTATCTCCATCTTGAAAAACCCTAATTGCAGGAAGTATTACTTTCCAAAACTAACACAGTTCTCACAGGTAAACAATAGGCAGCATGCTGCACCTTCTACCATACACGGCTTTCTTTGCAGAGATACATGTGTTTCTTCAACTCTGATGAATAGGCCTATTTGGAGCCAAGTGAACCAATCTCCACCTTGAAAAACCTACGTTGCCAAAAGTATTCCTCTGATAAACTAACCTGACTCTCAATGGGAAACTGTGCTTCATTCTCCTTCTTCTAAAATAAATGGTTTTCTTTCGAGAGATACATGTGTTTCTTCAACTGAGCTGAATAGGCCTGTAGAAGCAAGCAGAGCCTATCTCCACTTTGAAAACTAATTTGCAGGAAGTATTTCCTTCAAAAACTAACTCAATTCTCAGGGAAAAAATGTGGTAGAGGCTGCAGCTTCTATCATAGAAGATTTTGGTGATAGATACATGTGTTTCTTCATGTTTGCTGCAGAGGCCTACTTAGAGCGAAGTGAGCCTATCTCCACCTTGAAGAGCCCAAGAGTCAGGAAGTATTCTGTTAAGAAAATACCACAATTCTCACAGGGAAACAATGTGGTAGATGCTCCTGCTTCTAACTCGGACGACTTTCTTTTGAAATATACATGTTTTTCTTCAACTCAGATGAATGGGCCTATCTGGATCAAACAGAGCCTCTCTCCACCATGAAAAACCTAAGCTGCAGGAAGTATTCCTTTCAAAAACTGATGCAGTTCCCACGGGGAAACCAGTTGGTGGATGGTCCTCCTTTTGACACAGATGGTTTTCCTTTGAGAGATATTTGTGTTTCCTCAACATAGCTTTATAGGCCTATTTAGAACTAATTGACATTTCTCCACCTTGAAACTTTGATTTGCTTTAAATACTCCTTTCAAAAACTAACTGAATTCACCCTCAGAGACAGTGTGCTCAATGCTGCAGCTTCAACATGATGGTGTTCTTTGGAGAGATCCATGTGTATCTTGAGTTAAGCTGCAGAGCCTGTTTAGATCAAACACAGCCAGTCTTCATCTTGAAACAATAAAGCTGCAGGAAGTCTTCCTTCTCAATACAAACTTAGTCCTCAAAGGGAAACAATGTGCTACAAGCAGCAGCTCCTTGAACAGATGGTTTTCTTTCGAGAGATTTATGTTTTCCTTCAACTTAGCCTTAGCGGTGTAGTAGGAAACAAATGGGCATTTCTCCACCTTGAAAACTGTGATTTCCAGGAAGTATTTCTGTCAGAAACTCACTCAATTCTCACAGGGAAACAATGCACAAGATGCGGCATTTCTAACAGAGATGGTTTTCTTTTGAGAGGCTTCTGCGTTTCCTCAGCGGAGGTGAATAGGCTGATTTGGAGTAAAGAGAGCCTATCTCCACCTTGAAAACTATGATTTCCAGGAGTTATTAAACAAAAACTAACTTAATTCTCATGGAAAAAATGTGCTAGATGCTGCCGTTTCTGACATTGCTCGTTTTCCTTTGAGAGATACTTGTGCTTCTTCAATACAGCTGAATCGGCCTATTTCGATCAAACTGAGTCTATCTCTGTCTTGTAGCACCTGAAATGAAGTTTCCCTTCAAAAGCTAGCTCAATTGTCACGGGGAGCCAACACACTAGATTCTCCTGTTTCTTACACAGATGGTTTTCTTTCAAGAGATACATTTGTTTTTTCTACGTAGCTGAATAGGTCTAGTGGAACTAAAAGAGCCTTTCTCCACGTTGAAATCTAGGATTTCCAGGAAGGAGTAAATAAAAAAACTAACCCCTTCTCACATGAAAGCAATGTGCCAGATGCTCCTGTTTCTAAGTAGATGGTTTTCCATTGAGAGATACATGTGTTTCATCAAGTCAGTTGCATAGGCCCATTTGGAACCAAGAGAGCCTATCACCACATTGAGAGATCCACATGGCACTAAGTATTCCTTTCAAAAAGGAACTCAATTCTCACAGGGATACAAATTCTAGAAGCTCCAGATTGTAACTCACATGATTTGCTTTTCAGACATACTTTATTTTTGTCTACCAACTGAATATGCCTCTTGGAACCAAATTTTTCTTTCTCCTCCTTGAAAGCTATGGTTTGAAAGATGTATGCCTTTCGAAAACAAACACAATTCTTACAGAGAAACAATGTGCTGGATGCTCCTGCTATTAACATGGACAGTTTTCTCTCAAGCGATACACTTTTTCATCTAGTCAATTGAATAGGCCTACAGGGAACTTATGAGCTTTTCTCCACTTTGAAAACCATGATTTTCCGCAAGTATTTCTTTCAAAAACTCACTCAAATCTCACTGGGAAACAATGTGGTGGATGCTGCGGCTTCTTAGTTTCATGGTTTCATTGGAGAGATTCATTTGTTTCTTCATTTTTGCAGAAGAAGCCTGTTTGGAACAAAATGACTCTTTCTCCCTCTAGAAAACTGATTGGCAGGTAATATTTCCGCATTTGAGAGCTATGATTTCCAGGAGTTATTTAACAAAAACTAACTTAATTCTCATGGAAAAAATGTGCTACATGCTGCAGCTTAGAAGCTGCATAGTTGGTTTTCCTTCGAGAGATACATGTGCATCTTCAACACAGCTGAACCAGCCTATTTCCATCAAACCAAGTCTATACCTGCCTTCTAGCAACTGAAATGAACTTTCCCTTTCAAAAGCTACCTCAATGCTCACGGAAAGCCAATGCACTAGATGAAACAGATGGCTTTCTTTCAAGAGATACATTTGTTTTGCCAATGTAGCTGAATAGGCTTATTGGAACTAAAGGAGCCTTTCTCCATGTTGAAAACTGTGATTTCCAGGAAGTATTAAATAAAAAAAAGAACTCATTTCTCACATGGAAACAATGTGCTAGATGCTTGTCTTTCTAACTAGATGGTTTTCCTTTGAGAGATACATGTGTTTCATCAACTCAGTTCTATACGCCTATTTGGAAGAAAGAGAGCCTATGTCCGCATTGAACAATCACGTGGCCGTAAGAATTCCTTTCAAATACTCATGCAATTCTAACAGGGATACAAAGTCTTGAAGCTCCAGCTTCTAACTCAAGCGATTTTCTTTTCAGAGATACTTTATTTTTGTCCACTCACCTGAATATGCCTCTTGGAAGCAAATTTTCCTTTCTCCTCCTTGAAAAACTAACGTTTTCAGGCAGTATTCCTTTCTACAACTGACACAATTCTTACAGAAAACAATTTGCTACATGCTCCTCATATTAACACAGATAGTTTTCTATCAAGCGATACATGTTTTTTGTCAACTCAATTGAATAGGCCTACTGGGAACTTAGGAGCTTTTCTTCACTTTGAAAATCAAGATTTTCAGGAAGTATTTCTTTCAAAAATTCACTCAAATCTCGTTGGGAAACAATGCCCTAGATGCTGCGGCTTCTTACTTTTACAATTTTCGTTGGAGAGATACATTTGTTTCTTCATTTTTGCTGAAAAGCCTGTTTGGAACAAAACGACTCTTTCTCCCTCTAGAAAACTAAGACTTGCAGGTAGTTTTTCTGTGAACAACCAACTCAATTCTCCATGTAAAAATGTGCAGGAAGCTCCATGTACGAACTCAGATGGCTTTGTTTTGAGAGATACAGGTGTTTCTTCAACTTTGCTGATAAGGCTTATTGGTTACAAAATGAACCTTTCTTTCCTGTGAAAACTATCATCTGCAGGAATATTCCGATCTCTAACTAACTGAATTCTCCAAAGGAAACAATGTGCTAGCTGCTGCTGCTTCTAACTTGGATGGTTTTCTTTGAGAGATACATGGGTGATGTCAACTCGCTTAAGTAGGCCTCTTTGAACAAAATGACCCTTGCATCACCTTGAAAATTCTACTATTTGGGAAATATGCCTTTCTAAAACAAATTCAATTGCAACAAGTAAACAATGTGCTAATGCTTCAGCTTCTAACCTAGAAGGTTTTCTGTGGTGGGACACATGTGTTTCTCACTCTGCTGAATATGCCTATTTGGGGCAAACAGAGCCACCCTCCCCTTTGAAATACCTATGTTGCAGGAAGCATTCCTCTGAAAAAATGACCGAATTCTCAAAAGGAAACAATGTACTAGAAGCTTCAGCTTCTAACACTGAATGTTTTCTTTTGAGAGATATATGTGCTTGTTCAACATAGGAGAATAGGGTTATCTGGAACAAAATGTGCCTTTATCCACCTTGAAAACTATGATTTTCCGGAAGCATTCCTTTCAAAAACGCACTCCTTTCACACAGGGGAACAAGGTGCTGGAAAGTGTGGCTCCTCACACACATGGTTTTCGTTAGAGAGATCCATGCGATTCTTCAACTTTGCAAGTAGACCTATTGGAAAAAAATGAGCTTTTCGCCACCTTGAAATCTTTGCTTTCCGGGAAGGATTCCTGTCAAAATTTCACTGAATTCTCACAAGGAAACACGATGCTGCATGGTCCTCATTCTAACATAGATGGTTTTGTTTCAAGAGATACATGTGTTTCTTCAACTCAGCTTAATAGCCATATTTAGAGCAAACAGAGTCTATAAACACTTTGAAACACCTAAGTTGCAGGAATAATTCCTTTGAAGAACTAAGTCAATTCTCACAGGGAAACAAAGTGATCGAGGCTCCCCCTTTTAACCCAGATGGATTACTTTGGAGAGATACATGTGCTTCTTCACTGAATGGAATAAGCCTCTTTGGAACAAAATGAGGTTTTCAATAGCTTCAAAACTGTGATTTGCAGGAAGTATTATTTTCAAAAACCAACTCAATTCTCATGGGGACACAATGTGGTAGATGCTCCTGATTCCGACACATTTGGATTTTTTGGAGATACAAGTGTTTTATCAACGTAGCTGAAGAGGCATATTTGTAATAAAGAAAGCCTATCTCCATCTTGAAAAACCCTAATTGCAGGAAGTATTACTTTCCAAAACTAACACAGTTCTCACAGGTAAACAATAGGCAGCATGCTGCACCTTCTACCATACACGGCTTTCTTTGCAGAGATACATGTGTTTCTTCAACTCTGATGAATAGGCCTATTTGGAGCCAAGTGAACCAATCTCCACCTTGAAAAACCTACGTTGCCAAAAGTATTCCTCTGATAAACTAACCTGACTCTCAATGGGAAACTGTGCTTCATTCTCCTTCTTCTAAAATAAATGGTTTTCTTTCGAGAGATACATGTGTTTCTTCAACTGAGCTGAATAGGCCTGTAGAAGCAAGCAGAGCCTATCTCCACTTTGAAAACTAATTTGCAGGAAGTATTTCCTTCAAAAACTAACTCAATTCTCAGGGAAAAAAATGTGGTAGAGGCTGCAGCTTCTATCATAGAAGATTTTGGTGATAGATACATGTGTTTCTTCATGTTTGCTGCAGAGGCCTACTTAGAGCGAAGTGAGCCTATCTCCACCTTGAAGAGCCCAAGAGTCAGGAAGTATTCTGTTAAGAAAATACCACAATTCTCACAGGGAAACAATGTGGTAGATGCTCCTGCTTCTAACTCGGACGACTTTCTTTTGAAATATACATGTTTTTCTTCAACTCAGATGAATGGGCCTATCTGGATCAAACAGAGCCTCTCTCCACCATGAAAAACCTAAGCTGCAGGAAGTATTCCTTTCAAAAACTGATGCAGTTCCCACAGGGAAACCAGTTGGTGGATGGTCCTCCTTTTGACACAGATGGTTTTCCTTTGAGAGATATTTGTGTTTCCTCAACATAGCTTTATAGGCCTATTTAGAACTAATTGACATTTCTCCACCTTGAAACTTTGATTTGCTTTAAATACTCCTTTCAAAAACTAACTGAATTCACCCTCGGAGACAGTGTGCTCAATGCTGCAGCTTCAACATGATGGTGTTCTTTGGAGAGATCCATGTGTATCTTGAGTTAAGCTGCAGAGCCTGTTTAGATCAAACACAGCCAGTCTTCATCTTGAAACAATAAAGCTGCAGGAAGTCTTCCTTCTCAATACAAACTTAGTAATCAAAGGGAAACAATGTGCTACAAGCAGCAGCTCCTTGAACAGATGGTTTTCTTTCGAGAGATTTATGTTTTCCTTCAACTTAGCCTTAGCGGTGTAGTAGGAAACAAATGGGCATTTCTCCACCTTGAAAACTGTGATTTCCAGGAAGTATTTCTGTCAGAAACTCACTCAATTCTCACAGGGAAACAATGCACAAGATGCGGCATTTCTAACAGAGATGGTTTTCTTTTGAGAGGCTTCTGCGTTTCCTCAGCGGAGGTGAATAGGCTGATTTGGAGTAAAGAGAGCCTATCTCCACCTTGAAAACTATGATTTCCAGGAGTTATTAAACAAAAACTAACTTAATTCTCATGGAAAAAATGTGCTAGATGCTGCCGTTTCTGACATTGCTCGTTTTCCTTTGAGAGATACTTGTGCTTCTTCAATACAGCTGAATCGGCCTATTTCGATCAAACTGAGTCTATCTCTGTCTTGTAGCACCTGAAATGAAGTTTCCCTTCAAAAGCTAGCTCAATTGTCACGGGGAGCCAACACACTAGATTCTCCTGTTTCTTACACAGATGGTTTTCTTTCAAGAGATACATTTGTTTTTTCTACTTTGCTGAATAGGTCTAGTGGAACTAAAAGAGCCTTTCTCCACGTTGAAATCTAGGATTTCCAGGAAGGAGTAAATAAAAAAACTAACCCCTTCTCACATGAAAGCAATGTGCCAGATGCTCCTGTTTCTAAGTAGATGGTTTTCCATTGAGAGATACATGTGTTTCATCAAGTCAGTTGCATAGGCCCATTTGGAACCAAGAGAGCCTATCACCACATTGAGAGATCCACATGGCACTAAGTATTCCTTTCAAAAAGGAACTCAATTCTCACAGGGATACAAATTCTAGAAGCTCCAGATTGTAACTCACATGATTTGCTTTTCAGACATACTTTATTTTTGTCTACCAACTGAATATGCCTCTTGGAACCAAATTTTTCTTTCTCCTCCTTGAAAGCTATGGTTTGAAAGATGTATGCCTTTCGAAAACAAACACAATTCTTACAGGGAAACAATGTGCTGGATGCTCCTGCTATTAACATGGACAGTTTTCTCTCAAGCGATACACTTTTTCATCTAGTCAATTGAATAGGCCTACAGGGAACTTATGAGCTTTTCTCCACTTTGAAAACCATGATTTTCCGCAAGTATTTCTTTCAAAAACTCACTCAAATCTCACTGGGAAACAATGTGGTGGATGCTGCGGCTTCTTAGTTTCATGGTTTCATTGGAGAGATTCATTTGTTTCTTCATTTTTGCAGAAGAAGCCTGTTTGGAACAAAATGACTCTTTCTCCCTCTAGAAAACTGATTGGCAGGTAATATTTCCGCATTTGAGAGCTATGATTTCCAGGAGTTATTTAACAAAAACTAACTTAATTCTCATGGAAAAAATGTGCTACATGCTGCAGCTTAGAAGCTGCATAGTTGGTTTTCCTTCGAGAGATACATGTGCATCTTCAACACAGCTGAACCAGCCTATTTCCATCAAACCAAGTCTATACCTGCCTTCTAGCAACTGAAATGAACTTTCCCTTTCAAAAGCTACCTCAATGCTCACGGAAAGCCAATGCACTAGATGAAACAGATGGCTTTCTTTCAAGAGATACATTTGTTTTGCCAATGTAGCTGAATAGGCTTATTGGAACTAAAGGAGCCTTTCTCCATGTTGAAAACTGTGATTTCCAGGAAGTATTAAATAAAAAAAAGAACTCATTTCTCACATGGAAACAATGTGCTAGATGCTTGTCTTTCTAACTAGATGGTTTTCCTTTGAGAGATACATGTGTTTCATCAACTCAGTTCTATACGCCTATTTGGAAGAAAGAGAGCCTATGTCCGCATTGAACAATCACGTGGCCGTAAGAATTCCTTTCAAATACTCATGCAATTCTAACAGGGATACAAAGTCTTGAAGCTCCAGCTTCTAACTCAAGCGATTTTCTTTTCAGAGATACTTTATTTTTGTCCACTCACCTGAATATGCCTCTTGGAAGCAAATTTTCCTTTCTCCTCCTTGAAAAACTAACGTTTTCAGGCAGTATTCCTTTCTACAACTGACACAATTCTTACAGAAAACAATTTGCTACATGCTCCTCATATTAACACAGATAGTTTTCTATCAAGCGATACATGTTTTTTGTCAACTCAATTGAATAGGCCTACTGGGAACTTAGGAGCTTTTCTTCACTTTGAAAATCAAGATTTTCAGGAAGTATTTCTTTCAAAAATTCACTCAAATCTCGTTGGGAAACAATGCCCTAGATGCTGCGGCTTCTTACTTTTACAATTTTCGTTGGAGAGATACATTTGTTTCTTCATTTTTGCTGAAAAGCCTGTTTGGAACAAAACGACTCTTTCTCCCTCTAGAAAACTAAGACTTGCAGGTAGTTTTTCTGTGAACAACCAACTCAATTCTCCATGTAAGAATGTGCAGGAAGCTCCATGTACGAACTCAGATGGCTTTGTTTTGAGAGATACAGGTGTTTCTTCAACTTTGCTGATAAGGCTTATTGGTTACAAAATGAACCTTTCTTTCCTGTGAAAACTATCATCTGCAGGAATATTCCGATCTCTAACTAACTGAATTCTCCAAAGGAAACAATGTGCTAGCTGCTGCTGCTTCTAACTTGGATGGTTTTCTTTGAGAGATACATGGGTGATGTCAACTCGCTTAAGTAGGCCTCTTTGAACAAAATGACCCTTGCATCACCTTGAAAATTCTACTATTTGGGAAATATGCCTTTCTAAAACAAATTCAATTGCAACAAGTAAACAATGTGCTAATGCTTCAGCTTCTAACCTAGAAGGTTTTCTGTGGTGGGACACATGTGTTTCTCACTCTGCTGAATATGCCTATTTGGGGCAAACAGAGCCACCCTCCCCTTTGAAATACCTATGTTGCAGGAAGCATTCCTCTGAAAAAATGACCGAATTCTCAAAAGGAAACAATGTACTAGAAGCTTCAGCTTCTAACACTGAATGTTTTCTTTTGAGAGATATATGTGCTTGTTCAACATAGGAGAATAGGGTTATCTGGAACAAAATGTGCCTTTATCCACCTTGAAAACTATGATTTTCAGGAAGCATTCCTTTCAAAAACGCACTCCTTTCACACAGGGGAACAAGGTGCTGGAAAGTGTGGCTCCTCACACACATGGTTTTCGTTAGAGAGATCCATGCGATTCTTCAACTTTGCAAGTAGACCTATTGGAAAAAAATGAGCTTTTCGCCACCTTGAAATCTTTGCTTTCCGGGAAGGATTCCTGTCAAAATTTCACTGAATTCTCACAAGGAAACACGATGCTGCATGGTCCTCATTCTAACATAGATGGTTTTGTTTCAAGAGATACATGTGTTTCTTCAACTCAGCTTAATAGCCATATTTAGAGCAAACAGAGTCTATAAACACTTTGAAACACCTAAGTTGCAGGAATAATTCCTTTGAAGAACTAAGTCAATTCTCACAGGGAAACAAAGTGATCGAGGCTCCCCCTTTTAACCCAGATGGATTACTTTGGAGAGATACATGTGCTTCTTCACTGAATGGAATAAGCCTCTTTGGAACAAAATGAGGTTTTCAATAGCTTCAAAACTGTGATTTGCAGGAAGTATTATTTTCAAAAACTAACTCAATTCTCATGGGGACACAATGTGGTAGATGCTCCTGATTCCGACACATTTGGATTTTTTGGAGATACAAGTGTTTTATCAACGTAGCTGAAGAGGCATATTTGTAATAAAGAAAGCCTATCTCCATCTTGAAAAACCCTAATTGCAGGAAGTATTACTTTCCAAAACTAACACAGTTCTCACAGGTAAACAATAGGCAGCATGCTGCACCTTCTACCATACACGGCTTTCTTTGCAGAGATACATGTGTTTCTTCAACTCTGATGAATAGGCCTATTTGGAGCCAAGTGAACCAATCTCCACCTTGAAAAACCTACGTTGCCAAAAGTATTCCTCTGATAAACTAACCTGACTCTCAATGGGAAACTGTGCTTCATTCTCCTTCTTCTAAAATAAATGGTTTTCTTTCGAGAGATACATGTGTTTCTTCAACTGAGCTGAATAGGCCTGTAGAAGCAAGCAGAGCCTATCTCCACTTTGAAAACTAATTTGCAGGAAGTATTTCCTTCAAAAACTAACTCAATTCTCAGGGAAAAAAATGTGGTAGAGGCTGCAGCTTCTATCATAGAAGATTTTGGTGATAGATACATGTGTTTCTTCATGTTTGCTGCAGAGGCCTACTTAGAGCGAAGTGAGCCTATCTCCACCTTGAAGAGCCCAAGAGTCAGGAAGTATTCTGTTAAGAAAATACCACAATTCTCACAGGGAAACAATGTGGTAGATGCTCCTGCTTCTAACTCGGACGACTTTCTTTTGAAATATACATGTTTTTCTTCAACTCAGATGAATGGGCCTATCTGGATCAAACAGAGCCTCTCTCCACCATGAAAAACCTAAGCTGCAGGAAGTATTCCTTTCAAAAACTGATGCAGTTCCCACAGGGAAACCAGTTGGTGGATGGTCCTCCTTTTGACACAGATGGTTTTCCTTTGAGAGATATTTGTGTTTCCTCAACATAGCTTTATAGGCCTATTTAGAACTAATTGACATTTCTCCACCTTGAAACTTTGATTTGCTTTAAATACTCCTTTCAAAAACTAACTGAATTCACCCTCAGAGACAGTGTGCTCAATGCTGCAGCTTCAACATGATGGTGTTCTTTGGAGAGATCCATGTGTATCTTGAGTTAAGCTGCAGAGCCTGTTTAGATCAAACACAGCCAGTCTTCATCTTGAAACAATAAAGCTGCAGGAAGTCTTCCTTCTCAATACAAACTTAGTCCTCAAAGGGAAACAATGTGCTACAAGCAGCAGCTCCTTGAACAGATGGTTTTCTTTCGAGAGATTTATGTTTTCCTTCAACTTAGCCTTAGCGGTGTAGTAGGAAACAAATGGGCATTTCTCCACCTTGAAAACTGTGATTTCCAGGAAGTATTTCTGTCAGAAACTCACTCAATTCTCACAGGGAAACAATGCACAAGATGCGGCATTTCTAACAGAGATGGTTTTCTTTTGAGAGGCTTCTGCGTTTCCTCAGCGGAGGTGAATAGGCTGATTTGGAGTAAAGAGAGCCTATCTCCACCTTGAAAACTATGATTTCCAGGAGTTATAAAACAAAAACTAACTTAATTCTCATGGAAAAAATGTGCTAGATGCTGCCGTTTCTGACATTGCTCGTTTTCCTTTGAGAGATACTTGTGCTTCTTCAATACAGCTGAATCGGCCTATTTCGATCAAACTGAGTCTATCTCTGTCTTGTAGCACCTGAAATGAAGTTTCCCTTCAAAAGCTAGCTCAATTGTCACGGGGAGCCAACACACTAGATTCTCCTGTTTCTTACACAGATGGTTTTCTTTCAAGAGATACATTTGTTTTTTCTACTTTGCTGAATAGGTCTAGTGGAACTAAAAGAGCCTTTCTCCACGTTGAAATCTAGGATTTCCAGGAAGGAGTAAATAAAAAAACTAACCCCTTCTCACATGAAAGCAATGTGCCAGATGCTCCTGTTTCTAAGTAGATGGTTTTCCATTGAGAGATACATGTGTTTCATCAAGTCAGTTGCATAGGCCCATTTGGAACCAAGAGAGCCTATCACCACATTGAGAGATCCACATGGCACTAAGTATTCCTTTCAAAAAGGAACTCAATTCTCACAGGGATACAAATTCTAGAAGCTCCAGATTGTAACTCACATGATTTGCTTTTCAGACATACTTTATTTTTGTCTACCAACTGAATATGCCTCTTGGAACCAAATTTTTCTTTCTCCTCCTTGAAAGCTATGGTTTGAAAGATGTATGCCTTTCGAAAACAAACACAATTCTTACAGGGAAACAATGTGCTGGATGCTCCTGCTATTAACATGGACAGTTTTCTCTCAAGCGATACACTTTTTCATCTAGTCAATTGAATAGGCCTACAGGGAACTTATGAGCTTTTCTCCACTTTGAAAACCATGATTTTCCGCAAGTATTTCTTTCAAAAACTCACTCAAATCTCACTGGGAAACAATGTGGTGGATGCTGCGGCTTCTTAGTTTCATGGTTTCATTGGAGAGATTCATTTGTTTCTTCATTTTTGCAGAAGAAGCCTGTTTGGAACAAAATGACTCTTTCTCCCTCTAGAAAACTGATTGGCAGGTAATATTTCCGCATTTGAGAGCTATGATTTCCAGGAGTTATTTAACAAAAACTAACTTAATTCTCATGGAAAAAATGTGCTACATGCTGCAGCTTAGAAGCTGCATAGTTGGTTTTCCTTCGAGAGATACATGTGCATCTTCAACACAGCTGAACCAGCCTATTTCCATCAAACCAAGTCTATACCTGCCTTCTAGCAACTGAAATGAACTTTCCCTTTCAAAAGCTACCTCAATGCTCACGGAAAGCCAATGCACTAGATGAAACAGATGGCTTTCTTTCAAGAGATACATTTGTTTTGCCAATGTAGCTGAATAGGCTTATTGGAACTAAAGGAGCCTTTCTCCATGTTGAAAACTGTGATTTCCAGGAAGTATTAAATAAAAAAAAGAACTCATTTCTCACATGGAAACAATGTGCTAGATGCTTGTCTTTCTAACTAGATGGTTTTCCTTTGAGAGATACATGTGTTTCATCAACTCAGTTCTATACGCCTATTTGGAAGAAAGAGAGCCTATGTCCGCATTGAACAATCACGTGGCCGTAAGAATTCCTTTCAAATACTCATGCAATTCTAACAGGGATACAAAGTCTTGAAGCTCCAGCTTCTAACTCAAGCGATTTTCTTTTCAGAGATACTTTATTTTTGTCCACTCACCTGAATATGCCTCTTGGAAGCAAATTTTCCTTTCTCCTCCTTGAAAAACTAACGTTTTCAGGCAGTATTCCTTTCTACAACTGACACAATTCTTACAGAAAACAATTTGCTACATGCTCCTCATATTAACACAGATAGTTTTCTATCAAGCGATACATGTTTTTTGTCAACTCAATTGAATAGGCCTACTGGGAACTTAGGAGCTTTTCTTCACTTTGAAAATCAAGATTTTCAGGAAGTATTTCTTTCAAAAATTCACTCAAATCTCGTTGGGAAACAATGCCCTAGATGCTGCGGCTTCTTACTTTTACAATTTTCGTTGGAGAGATACATTTGTTTCTTCATTTTTGCTGAAAAGCCTGTTTGGAACAAAACGACTCTTTCTCCCTCTAGAAAACTAAGACTTGCAGGTAGTTTTTCTGTGAACAACCAACTCAATTCTCCATGTAAAAATGTGCAGGAAGCTCCATGTACGAACTCAGATGGCTTTGTTTTGAGAGATACAGGTGTTTCTTCAACTTTGCTGATAAGGCTTATTGGTTACAAAATGAACCTTTCTTTCCTGTGAAAACTATCATCTGCAGGAATATTCCGATCTCTAACTAACTGAATTCTCCAAAGGAAACAATGTGCTAGCTGCTGCTGCTTCTAACTTGGATGGTTTTCTTTGAGAGATACATGGGTGATGTCAACTCGCTTAAGTAGGCCTCTTTGAACAAAATGACCCTTGCATCACCTTGAAAATTCTACTATTTGGGAAATATGCCTTTCTAAAACAAATTCAATTGCAACAAGTAAACAATGTGCTAATGCTTCAGCTTCTAACCTAGAAGGTTTTCTGTGGTGGGACACATGTGTTTCTCACTCTGCTGAATATGCCTATTTGGGGCAAACAGAGCCACCCTCCCCTTTGAAATACCTATGTTGCAGGAAGCATTCCTCTGAAAAAATGACCGAATTCTCAAAAGGAAACAATGTACTAGAAGCTTCAGCTTCTAACACTGAATGTTTTCTTTTGAGAGATATATGTGCTTGTTCAACATAGGAGAATAGGGTTATCTGGAACAAAATGTGCCTTTATCCACCTTGAAAACTATGATTTTCAGGAAGCATTCCTTTCAAAAACGCACTCCTTTCACACAGGGGAACAAGGTGCTGGAAAGTGTGGCTCCTCACACACATGGTTTTCGTTAGAGAGATCCATGCGATTCTTCAACTTTGCAAGTAGACCTATTGGAAAAAAATGAGCTTTTCGCCACCTTGAAATCTTTGCTTTCCGGGAAGGATTCCTGTCAAAATTTCACTGAATTCTCACAAGGAAACACGATGCTGCATGGTCCTCATTCTAACATAGATGGTTTTGTTTCAAGAGATACATGTGTTTCTTCAACTCAGCTTAATAGCCATATTTAGAGCAAACAGAGTCTATAAACACTTTGAAACACCTAAGTTGCAGGAATAATTCCTTTGAAGAACTAAGTCAATTCTCACAGGGAAACAAAGTGATCGAGGCTCCCCCTTTTAACCCAGATGGATTACTTTGGAGAGATACATGTGCTTCTTCACTGAATGGAATAAGCCTCTTTGGAACAAAATGAGGTTTTCAATAGCTTCAAAACTGTGATTTGCAGGAAGTATTATTTTCAAAAACTAACTCAATTCTCATGGGGACACAATGTGGTAGATGCTCCTGATTCCGACACATTTGGATTTTTTGGAGATACAAGTGTTTTATCAACGTAGCTGAAGAGGCATATTTGTAATAAAGAAAGCCTATCTCCATCTTGAAAAACCCTAATTGCAGGAAGTATTACTTTCCAAAACTAACACAGTTCTCACAGGTAAACAATAGGCAGCATGCTGCACCTTCTACCATACACGGCTTTCTTTGCAGAGATACATGTGTTTCTTCAACTCTGATGAATAGGCCTATTTGGAGCCAAGTGAACCAATCTCCACCTTGAAAAACCTACGTTGCCAAAAGTATTCCTCTGATAAACTAACCTGACTCTCAATGGGAAACTGTGCTTCATTCTCCTTCTTCTAAAATAAATGGTTTTCTTTCGAGAGATACATGTGTTTCTTCAACTGAGCTGAATAGGCCTGTAGAAGCAAGCAGAGCCTATCTCCACTTTGAAAACTAATTTGCAGGAAGTATTTCCTTCAAAAACTAACTCAATTCTCAGGGAAAAAAATGTGGTAGAGGCTGCAGCTTCTATCATAGAAGATTTTGGTGATAGATACATGTGTTTCTTCATGTTTGCTGCAGAGGCCTACTTAGAGCGAAGTGAGCCTATCTCCACCTTGAAGAGCCCAAGAGTCAGGAAGTATTCTGTTAAGAAAATACCACAATTCTCACAGGGAAACAATGTGGTAGATGCTCCTGCTTCTAACTCGGACGACTTTCTTTTGAAATATACATGTTTTTCTTCAACTCAGATGAATGGGCCTATCTGGATCAAACAGAGCCTCTCTCCACCATGAAAAACCTAAGCTGCAGGAAGTATTCCTTTCAAAAACTGATGCAGTTCCCACAGGGAAACCAGTTGGTGGATGGTCCTCCTTTTGACACAGATGGTTTTCCTTTGAGAGATATTTGTGTTTCCTCAACATAGCTTTATAGGCCTATTTAGAACTAATTGACATTTCTCCACCTTGAAACTTTGATTTGCTTTAAATACTCCTTTCAAAAACTAACTGAATTCACCCTCGGAGACAGTGTGCTCAATGCTGCAGCTTCAACATGATGGTGTTCTTTGGAGAGATCCATGTGTATCTTGAGTTAAGCTGCAGAGCCTGTTTAGATCAAACACAGCCAGTCTTCATCTTGAAACAATAAAGCTGCAGGAAGTCTTCCTTCTCAATACAAACCTAGTAATCAAAGGGAAACAATGTGCTACAAGCAGCAGCTCCTTGAACAGATGGTTTTCTTTCGAGAGATTTATGTTTTCCTTCAACTTAGCCTTAGCGGTGTAGTAGGAAACAAATGGGCATTTCTCCACCTTGAAAACTGTGATTTCCAGGAAGTATTTCTGTCAGAAACTCACTCAATTCTCACAGGGAAACAATGCACAAGATGCGGCATTTCTAACAGAGATGGTTTTCTTTTGAGAGGCTTCTGCGTTTCCTCAGCGGAGGTGAATAGGCTGATTTGGAGTAAAGAGAGCCTATCTCCACCTTGAAAACTATGATTTCCAGGAGTTATTAAACAAAAACTAACTTAATTCTCATGGAAAAAAATGTGCTAGATGCTGCCGTTTCTGACATTGCTCGTTTTCCTTTGAGAGATACTTGTGCTTCTTCAATACAGCTGAATCGGCCTATTTCGATCAAACTGAGTCTATCTCTGTCTTGTAGCACCTGAAATGAAGTTTCCCTTCAAAAGCTAGCTCAATTGTCACGGGGAGCCAACACACTAGATTCTCCTGTTTCTTACACAGATGGTTTTCTTTCAAGAGATACATTTGTTTTTTCTACTTTGCTGAATAGGTCTAGTGGAACTAAAAGAGCCTTTCTCCACGTTGAAATCTAGGATTTCCAGGAAGGAGTAAATAAAAAAACTAACCCCTTCTCACATGAAAGCAATGTGCCAGATGCTCCTGTTTCTAAGTAGATGGTTTTCCATTGAGAGATACATGTGTTTCATCAAGTCAGTTGCATAGGCCCATTTGGAACCAAGAGAGCCTATCACCACATTGAGAGATCCACATGGCACTAAGTATTCCTTTCAAAAAGGAACTCAATTCTCACAGGGATACAAATTCTAGAAGCTCCAGATTGTAACTCACATGATTTGCTTTTCAGACATACTTTATTTTTGTCTACCAACTGAATATGCCTCTTGGAACCAAATTTTTCTTTCTCCTCCTTGAAAGCTATGGTTTGAAAGATGTATGCCTTTCGAAAACAAACACAATTCTTACAGGGAAACAATGTGCTGGATGCTCCTGCTATTAACATGGACAGTTTTCTCTCAAGCGATACACTTTTTCATCTAGTCAATTGAATAGGCCTACAGGGAACTTATGAGCTTTTCTCCACTTTGAAAACCATGATTTTCCGCAAGTATTTCTTTCAAAAACTCACTCAAATCTCACTGGGAAACAATGTGGTGGATGCTGCGGCTTCTTAGTTTCATGGTTTCATTGGAGAGATTCATTTGTTTCTTCATTTTTGCAGAAGAAGCCTGTTTGGAACAAAATGACTCTTTCTCCCTCTAGAAAACTGATTGGCAGGTAATATTTCCGCATTTGAGAGCTATGATTTCCAGGAGTTATTTAACAAAAACTAACTTAATTCTCATGGAAAAAATGTGCTACATGCTGCAGCTTAGAAGCTGCATAGTTGGTTTTCCTTCGAGAGATACATGTGCATCTTCAACACAGCTGAACCAGCCTATTTCCATCAAACCAAGTCTATACCTGCCTTCTAGCAACTGAAATGAACTTTCCCTTTCAAAAGCTACCTCAATGCTCACGGAAAGCCAATGCACTAGATGAAACAGATGGCTTTCTTTCAAGAGATACATTTGTTTTGCCAATGTAGCTGAATAGGCTTATTGGAACTAAAGGAGCCTTTCTCCATGTTGAAAACTGTGATTTCCAGGAAGTATTAAATAAAAAAAAGAACTCATTTCTCACATGGAAACAATGTGCTAGATGCTTGTCTTTCTAACTAGATGGTTTTCCTTTGAGAGATACATGTGTTTCATCAACTCAGTTCTATACGCCTATTTGGAAGAAAGAGAGCCTATGTCCGCATTGAACAATCACGTGGCCGTAAGAATTCCTTTCAAATACTCATGCAATTCTAACAGGGATACAAAGTCTTGAAGCTCCAGCTTCTAACTCAAGCGATTTTCTTTTCAGAGATACTTTATTTTTGTCCACTCACCTGAATATGCCTCTTGGAAGCAAATTTTCCTTTCTCCTCCTTGAAAAACTAACGTTTTCAGGCAGTATTCCTTTCTACAACTGACACAATTCTTACAGAAAACAATTTGCTACATGCTCCTCATATTAACACAGATAGTTTTCTATCAAGCGATACATGTTTTTTGTCAACTCAATTGAATAGGCCTACTGGGAACTTAGGAGCTTTTCTTCACTTTGAAAATCAAGATTTTCAGGAAGTATTTCTTTCAAAAATTCACTCAAATCTCGTTGGGAAACAATGCCCTAGATGCTGCGGCTTCTTACTTTTACAATTTTCGTTGGAGAGATACATTTGTTTCTTCATTTTTGCTGAAAAGCCTGTTTGGAACAAAACGACTCTTTCTCCCTCTAGAAAACTAAGACTTGCAGGTAGTTTTTCTGTGAACAACCAACTCAATTCTCCATGTAAAAATGTGCAGGAAGCTCCATGTACGAACTCAGATGGCTTTGTTTTGAGAGATACAGGTGTTTCTTCAACTTTGCTGATAAGGCTTATTGGTTACAAAATGAACCTTTCTTTCCTGTGAAAACTATCATCTGCAGGAATATTCCGATCTCTAACTAACTGAATTCTCCAAAGGAAACAATGTGCTAGCTGCTGCTGCTTCTAACTTGGATGGTTTTCTTTGAGAGATACATGGGTGATGTCAACTCGCTTAAGTAGGCCTCTTTGAACAAAATGACCCTTGCATCACCTTGAAAATTCTACTATTTGGGAAATATGCCTTTCTAAAACAAATTCAATTGCAACAAGTAAACAATGTGCTAATGCTTCAGCTTCTAACCTAGAAGGTTTTCTGTGGTGGGACACATGTGTTTCTCACTCTGCTGAATATGCCTATTTGGGGCAAACAGAGCCACCCTCCCCTTTGAAATACCTATGTTGCAGGAAGCATTCCTCTGAAAAAATGACCGAATTCTCAAAAGGAAACAATGTACTAGAAGCTTCAGCTTCTAACACTGAATGTTTTCTTTTGAGAGATATATGTGCTTGTTCAACATAGGAGAATAGGGTTATCTGGAACAAAATGTGCCTTTATCCACCTTGAAAACTATGATTTTCCGGAAGCATTCCTTTCAAAAACGCACTCCTTTCACACAGGGGAACAAGGTGCTGGAAAGTGTGGCTCCTCACACACATGGTTTTCGTTAGAGAGATCCATGCGATTCTTCAACTTTGCAAGTAGACCTATTGGAAAAAAATGAGCTTTTCGCCACCTTGAAATCTTTGCTTTCCGGGAAGGATTCCTGTCAAAATTTCACTGAATTCTCACAAGGAAACACGATGCTGCATGGTCCTCATTCTAACATAGATGGTTTTGTTTCAAGAGATACATGTGTTTCTTCAACTCAGCTTAATAGCCATATTTAGAGCAAACAGAGTCTATAAACACTTTGAAACACCTAAGTTGCAGGAATAATTCCTTTGAAGAACTAAGTCAATTCTCACAGGGAAACAAAGTGATCGAGGCTCCCCCTTTTAACCCAGATGGATTACTTTGGAGAGATACATGTGCTTCTTCACTGAATGGAATAAGCCTCTTTGGAACAAAATGAGGTTTTCAATAGCTTCAAAACTGTGATTTGCAGGAAGTATTATTTTCAAAAACCAACTCAATTCTCATGGGGACACAATGTGGTAGATGCTCCTGATTCCGACACATTTGGATTTTTTGGAGATACAAGTGTTTTATCAACGTAGCTGAAGAGGCATATTTGTAATAAAGAAAGCCTATCTCCATCTTGAAAAACCCTAATTGCAGGAAGTATTACTTTCCAAAACTAACACAGTTCTCACAGGTAAACAATAGGCAGCATGCTGCACCTTCTACCATACACGGCTTTCTTTGCAGAGATACATGTGTTTCTTCAACTCTGATGAATAGGCCTATTTGGAGCCAAGTGAACCAATCTCCACCTTGAAAAACCTACGTTGCCAAAAGTATTCCTCTGATAAACTAACCTGACTCTCAATGGGAAACTGTGCTTCATTCTCCTTCTTCTAAAATAAATGGTTTTCTTTCGAGAGATACATGTGTTTCTTCAACTGAGCTGAATAGGCCTGTAGAAGCAAGCAGAGCCTATCTCCACTTTGAAAACTAATTTGCAGGAAGTATTTCCTTCAAAAACTAACTCAATTCTCAGGGAAAAAATGTGGTAGAGGCTGCAGCTTCTATCATAGAAGATTTTGGTGATAGATACATGTGTTTCTTCATGTTTGCTGCAGAGGCCTACTTAGAGCGAAGTGAGCCTATCTCCACCTTGAAGAGCCCAAGAGTCAGGAAGTATTCTGTTAAGAAAATACCACAATTCTCACAGGGAAACAATGTGGTAGATGCTCCTGCTTCTAACTCGGACGACTTTCTTTTGAAATATACATGTTTTTCTTCAACTCAGATGAATGGGCCTATCTGGATCAAACAGAGCCTCTCTCCACCATGAAAAACCTAAGCTGCAGGAAGTATTCCTTTCAAAAACTGATGCAGTTCCCACGGGGAAACCAGTTGGTGGATGGTCCTCCTTTTGACACAGATGGTTTTCCTTTGAGAGATATTTGTGTTTCCTCAACATAGCTTTATAGGCCTATTTAGAACTAATTGACATTTCTCCACCTTGAAACTTTGATTTGCTTTAAATACTCCTTTCAAAAACTAACTGAATTCACCCTCAGAGACAGTGTGCTCAATGCTGCAGCTTCAACATGATGGTGTTCTTTGGAGAGATCCATGTGTATCTTGAGTTAAGCTGCAGAGCCTGTTTAGATCAAACACAGCCAGTCTTCATCTTGAAACAATAAAGCTGCAGGAAGTCTTCCTTCTCAATACAAACTTAGTCCTCAAAGGGAAACAATGTGCTACAAGCAGCAGCTCCTTGAACAGATGGTTTTCTTTCGAGAGATTTATGTTTTCCTTCAACTTAGCCTTAGCGGTGTAGTAGGAAACAAATGGGCATTTCTCCACCTTGAAAACTGTGATTTCCAGGAAGTATTTCTGTCAGAAACTCACTCAATTCTCACAGGGAAACAATGCACAAGATGCGGCATTTCTAACAGAGATGGTTTTCTTTTGAGAGGCTTCTGCGTTTCCTCAGCGGAGGTGAATAGGCTGATTTGGAGTAAAGAGAGCCTATCTCCACCTTGAAAACTATGATTTCCAGGAGTTATTAAACAAAAACTAACTTAATTCTCATGGAAAAAATGTGCTAGATGCTGCCGTTTCTGACATTGCTCGTTTTCCTTTGAGAGATACTTGTGCTTCTTCAATACAGCTGAATCGGCCTATTTCGATCAAACTGAGTCTATCTCTGTCTTGTAGCACCTGAAATGAAGTTTCCCTTCAAAAGCTAGCTCAATTGTCACGGGGAGCCAACACACTAGATTCTCCTGTTTCTTACACAGATGGTTTTCTTTCAAGAGATACATTTGTTTTTTCTACGTAGCTGAATAGGTCTAGTGGAACTAAAAGAGCCTTTCTCCACGTTGAAATCTAGGATTTCCAGGAAGGAGTAAATAAAAAAACTAACCCCTTCTCACATGAAAGCAATGTGCCAGATGCTCCTGTTTCTAAGTAGATGGTTTTCCATTGAGAGATACATGTGTTTCATCAAGTCAGTTGCATAGGCCCATTTGGAACCAAGAGAGCCTATCACCACATTGAGAGATCCACATGGCACTAAGTATTCCTTTCAAAAAGGAACTCAATTCTCACAGGGATACAAATTCTAGAAGCTCCAGATTGTAACTCACATGATTTGCTTTTCAGACATACTTTATTTTTGTCTACCAACTGAATATGCCTCTTGGAACCAAATTTTTCTTTCTCCTCCTTGAAAGCTATGGTTTGAAAGATGTATGCCTTTCGAAAACAAACACAATTCTTACAGAGAAACAATGTGCTGGATGCTCCTGCTATTAACATGGACAGTTTTCTCTCAAGCGATACACTTTTTCATCTAGTCAATTGAATAGGCCTACAGGGAACTTATGAGCTTTTCTCCACTTTGAAAACCATGATTTTCCGCAAGTATTTCTTTCAAAAACTCACTCAAATCTCACTGGGAAACAATGTGGTGGATGCTGCGGCTTCTTAGTTTCATGGTTTCATTGGAGAGATTCATTTGTTTCTTCATTTTTGCAGAAGAAGCCTGTTTGGAACAAAATGACTCTTTCTCCCTCTAGAAAACTGATTGGCAGGTAATATTTCCGCATTTGAGAGCTATGATTTCCAGGAGTTATTTAACAAAAACTAACTTAATTCTCATGGAAAAAATGTGCTACATGCTGCAGCTTAGAAGCTGCATAGTTGGTTTTCCTTCGAGAGATACATGTGCATCTTCAACACAGCTGAACCAGCCTATTTCCATCAAACCAAGTCTATACCTGCCTTCTAGCAACTGAAATGAACTTTCCCTTTCAAAAGCTACCTCAATGCTCACGGAAAGCCAATGCACTAGATGAAACAGATGGCTTTCTTTCAAGAGATACATTTGTTTTGCCAATGTAGCTGAATAGGCTTATTGGAACTAAAGGAGCCTTTCTCCATGTTGAAAACTGTGATTTCCAGGAAGTATTAAATAAAAAAAAGAACTCATTTCTCACATGGAAACAATGTGCTAGATGCTTGTCTTTCTAACTAGATGGTTTTCCTTTGAGAGATACATGTGTTTCATCAACTCAGTTCTATACGCCTATTTGGAAGAAAGAGAGCCTATGTCCGCATTGAACAATCACGTGGCCGTAAGAATTCCTTTCAAATACTCATGCAATTCTAACAGGGATACAAAGTCTTGAAGCTCCAGCTTCTAACTCAAGCGATTTTCTTTTCAGAGATACTTTATTTTTGTCCACTCACCTGAATATGCCTCTTGGAAGCAAATTTTCCTTTCTCCTCCTTGAAAAACTAACGTTTTCAGGCAGTATTCCTTTCTACAACTGACACAATTCTTACAGAAAACAATTTGCTACATGCTCCTCATATTAACACAGATAGTTTTCTATCAAGCGATACATGTTTTTTGTCAACTCAATTGAATAGGCCTACTGGGAACTTAGGAGCTTTTCTTCACTTTGAAAATCAAGATTTTCAGGAAGTATTTCTTTCAAAAATTCACTCAAATCTCGTTGGGAAACAATGCCCTAGATGCTGCGGCTTCTTACTTTTACAATTTTCGTTGGAGAGATACATTTGTTTCTTCATTTTTGCTGAAAAGCCTGTTTGGAACAAAACGACTCTTTCTCCCTCTAGAAAACTAAGACTTGCAGGTAGTTTTTCTGTGAACAACCAACTCAATTCTCCATGTAAAAATGTGCAGGAAGCTCCATGTACGAACTCAGATGGCTTTGTTTTGAGAGATACAGGTGTTTCTTCAACTTTGCTGATAAGGCTTATTGGTTACAAAATGAACCTTTCTTTCCTGTGAAAACTATCATCTGCAGGAATATTCCGATCTCTAACTAACTGAATTCTCCAAAGGAAACAATGTGCTAGCTGCTGCTGCTTCTAACTTGGATGGTTTTCTTTGAGAGATACATGGGTGATGTCAACTCGCTTAAGTAGGCCTCTTTGAACAAAATGACCCTTGCATCACCTTGAAAATTCTACTATTTGGGAAATATGCCTTTCTAAAACAAATTCAATTGCAACAAGTAAACAATGTGCTAATGCTTCAGCTTCTAACCTAGAAGGTTTTCTGTGGTGGGACACATGTGTTTCTCACTCTGCTGAATATGCCTATTTGGGGCAAACAGAGCCACCCTCCCCTTTGAAATACCTATGTTGCAGGAAGCATTCCTCTGAAAAAATGACCGAATTCTCAAAAGGAAACAATGTACTAGAAGCTTCAGCTTCTAACACTGAATGTTTTCTTTTGAGAGATATATGTGCTTGTTCAACATAGGAGAATAGGGTTATCTGGAACAAAATGTGCCTTTATCCACCTTGAAAACTATGATTTTCCGGAAGCATTCCTTTCAAAAACGCACTCCTTTCACACAGGGGAACAAGGTGCTGGAAAGTGTGGCTCCTCACACACATGGTTTTCGTTAGAGAGATCCATGCGATTCTTCAACTTTGCAAGTAGACCTATTGGAAAAAAATGAGCTTTTCGCCACCTTGAAATCTTTGCTTTCCGGGAAGGATTCCTGTCAAAATTTCACTGAATTCTCACAAGGAAACACGATGCTGCATGGTCCTCATTCTAACATAGATGGTTTTGTTTCAAGAGATACATGTGTTTCTTCAACTCAGCTTAATAGCCATATTTAGAGCAAACAGAGTCTATAAACACTTTGAAACACCTAAGTTGCAGGAATAATTCCTTTGAAGAACTAAGTCAATTCTCACAGGGAAACAAAGTGATCGAGGCTCCCCCTTTTAACCCAGATGGATTACTTTGGAGAGATACATGTGCTTCTTCACTGAATGGAATAAGCCTCTTTGGAACAAAATGAGGTTTTCAATAGCTTCAAAACTGTGATTTGCAGGAAGTATTATTTTCAAAAACCAACTCAATTCTCATGGGGACACAATGTGGTAGATGCTCCTGATTCCGACACATTTGGATTTTTTGGAGATACAAGTGTTTTATCAACGTAGCTGAAGAGGCATATTTGTAATAAAGAAAGCCTATCTCCATCTTGAAAAACCCTAATTGCAGGAAGTATTACTTTCCAAAACTAACACAGTTCTCACAGGTAAACAATAGGCAGCATGCTGCACCTTCTACCATACACGGCTTTCTTTGCAGAGATACATGTGTTTCTTCAACTCTGATGAATAGGCCTATTTGGAGCCAAGTGAACCAATCTCCACCTTGAAAAACCTACGTTGCCAAAAGTATTCCTCTGATAAACTAACCTGACTCTCAATGGGAAACTGTGCTTCATTCTCCTTCTTCTAAAATAAATGGTTTTCTTTCGAGAGATACATGTGTTTCTTCAACTGAGCTGAATAGGCCTGTAGAAGCAAGCAGAGCCTATCTCCACTTTGAAAACTAATTTGCAGGAAGTATTTCCTTCAAAAACTAACTCAATTCTCAGGGAAAAAATGTGGTAGAGGCTGCAGCTTCTATCATAGAAGATTTTGGTGATAGATACATGTGTTTCTTCATGTTTGCTGCAGAGGCCTACTTAGAGCGAAGTGAGCCTATCTCCACCTTGAAGAGCCCAAGAGTCAGGAAGTATTCTGTTAAGAAAATACCACAATTCTCACAGGGAAACAATGTGGTAGATGCTCCTGCTTCTAACTCGGACGACTTTCTTTTGAAATATACATGTTTTTCTTCAACTCAGATGAATGGGCCTATCTGGATCAAACAGAGCCTCTCTCCACCATGAAAAACCTAAGCTGCAGGAAGTATTCCTTTCAAAAACTGATGCAGTTCCCACGGGGAAACCAGTTGGTGGATGGTCTTCCTTTTGACACAGATGGTTTTCCTTTGAGAGATATTTGTGTTTCCTCAACATAGCTTTATAGGCCTATTTAGAACTAATTGACATTTCTCCACCTTGAAACTTTGATTTGCTTTAAATACTCCTTTCAAAAACTAACTGAATTCACCCTCAGAGACAGTGTGCTCAATGCTGCAGCTTCAACATGATGGTGTTCTTTGGAGAGATCCATGTGTATCTTGAGTTAAGCTGCAGAGCCTGTTTAGATCAAACACAGCCAGTCTTCATCTTGAAACAATAAAGCTGCAGGAAGTCTTCCTTCTCAATACAAACTTAGTCCTCAAAGGGAAACAATGTGCTACAAGCAGAAGCTCCTTGAACAGATGGTTTTCTTTCGAGAGATTTATGTTTTCCTTCAACTTAGCCTTAGCGGTGTAGTAGGAAACAAATGGGCATTTCTCCACCTTGAAAACTGTGATTTCCAGGAAGTATTTCTGTCAGAAACTCACTCAATTCTCACAGGGAAACAATGCACAAGATGCGGCATTTCTAACAGAGATGGTTTTCTTTTGAGAGGCTTCTGCGTTTCCTCAGCGGAGGTGAATAGGCTGATTTGGAGTAAAGAGAGCCTATCTCCACCTTGAAAACTATGATTTCCAGGAGTTATTAAACAAAAACTAACTTAATTCTCATGGAAAAAATGTGCTAGATGCTGCCGTTTCTGACATTGCTCGTTTTCCTTTGAGAGATACTTGTGCTTCTTCAATACAGCTGAATCGGCCTATTTCGATCAAACTGAGTCTATCTCTGTCTTGTAGCACCTGAAATGAAGTTTCCCTTCAAAAGCTAGCTCAATTGTCACGGGGAGCCAACACACTAGATTCTCCTGTTTCTTACACAGATGGTTTTCTTTCAAGAGATACATTTGTTTTTTCTACTTTGCTGAATAGGTCTAGTGGAACTAAAAGAGCCTTTCTCCACGTTGAAATCTAGGATTTCCAGGAAGGAGTAAATAAAAAAACTAACCCCTTCTCACATGAAAGCAATGTGCCAGATGCTCCTGTTTCTAAGTAGATGGTTTTCCATTGAGAGATACATGTGTTTCATCAAGTCAGTTGCATAGGCCCATTTGGAACCAAGAGAGCCTATCACCACATTGAGAGATCCACATGGCACTAAGTATTCCTTTCAAAAAGGAACTCAATTCTCACAGGGATACAAATTCTAGAAGCTCCAGATTGTAACTCACATGATTTGCTTTTCAGACATACTTTATTTTTGTCTACCAACTGAATATGCCTCTTGGAACCAAATTTTTCTTTCTCCTCCTTGAAAGCTATGGTTTGAAAGATGTATGCCTTTCGAAAACAAACACAATTCTTACAGGGAAACAATGTGCTGGATGCTCCTGCTATTAACATGGACAGTTTTCTCTCAAGCGATACACTTTTTCATCTAGTCAATTGAATAGGCCTACAGGGAACTTATGAGCTTTTCTCCACTTTGAAAACCATGATTTTCCGCAAGTATTTCTTTCAAAAACTCACTCAAATCTCACTGGGAAACAATGTGGTGGATGCTGCGGCTTCTTAGTTTCATGGTTTCATTGGAGAGATTCATTTGTTTCTTCATTTTTGCAGAAGAAGCCTGTTTGGAACAAAATGACTCTTTCTCCCTCTAGAAAACTGATTGGCAGGTAATATTTCCGCATTTGAGAGCTATGATTTCCAGGAGTTATTTAACAAAAACTAACTTAATTCTCATGGAAAAAATGTGCTACATGCTGCAGCTTAGAAGCTGCATAGTTGGTTTTCCTTCGAGAGATACATGTGCATCTTCAACACAGCTGAACCAGCCTATTTCCATCAAACCAAGTCTATACCTGCCTTCTAGCAACTGAAATGAACTTTCCCTTTCAAAAGCTACCTCAATGCTCACGGAAAGCCAATGCACTAGATGAAACAGATGGCTTTCTTTCAAGAGATACATTTGTTTTGCCAATGTAGCTGAATAGGCTTATTGGAACTAAAGGAGCCTTTCTCCATGTTGAAAACTGTGATTTCCAGGAAGTATTAAATAAAAAAAAGAACTCATTTCTCACATGGAAACAATGTGCTAGATGCTTGTCTTTCTAACTAGATGGTTTTCCTTTGAGAGATACATGTGTTTCATCAACTCAGTTCTATACGCCTATTTGGAAGAAAGAGAGCCTATGTCCGCATTGAACAATCACGTGGCCGTAAGAATTCCTTTCAAATACTCATGCAATTCTAACAGGGATACAAAGTCTTGAAGCTCCAGCTTCTAACTCAAGCGATTTTCTTTTCAGAGATACTTTATTTTTGTCCACTCACCTGAATATGCCTCTTGGAAGCAAATTTTCCTTTCTCCTCCTTGAAAAACTAACGTTTTCAGGCAGTATTCCTTTCTACAACTGACACAATTCTTACAGAAAACAATTTGCTACATGCTCCTCATATTAACACAGATAGTTTTCTATCAAGCGATACATGTTTTTTGTCAACTCATTTGAATAGGCCTACTGGGAACTTAGGAGCTTTTCTTCACTTTGAAAATCAAGATTTTCAGGAAGTATTTCTTTCAAAAATTCACTCAAATCTCGTTGGGAAACAATGCCCTAGATGCTGCGGCTTCTTACTTTTACAATTTTCGTTGGAGAGATACATTTGTTTCTTCATTTTTGCTGAAAAGCCTGTTTGGAACAAAACGACTCTTTCTCCCTCTAGAAAACTAAGACTTGCAGGTAGTTTTTCTGTGAACAACCAACTCAATTCTCCATGTAAAAATGTGCAGGAAGCTCCATGTACGAACTCAGATGGCTTTGTTTTGAGAGATACAGGTGTTTCTTCAACTTTGCTGATCAGGCTTATTGGTTACAAAATGAACCTTTCTTTCCTGTGAAAACTATCATCTGCAGGAATATTCCGATCTCTAACTAACTGAATTCTCCAAAGGAAACAATGTGCTAGCTGCTGCTGCTTCTAACTTGGATGGTTTTCTTTGAGAGATACATGGGTGATGTCAACTCGCTTAAGTAGGCCTCTTTGAACAAAATGACCCTTGCATCACCTTGAAAATTCTACTATTTGGGAAATATGCCTTTCTAAAACAAATTCAATTGCAACAAGTAAACAATGTGCTAATGCTTCAGGTTCTAACCTAGAAGGTTTTCTGTGGTGGGACACATGTGTTTCTCACTCTGCTGAATATGCCTATTTGGGGCAAACAGAGCCACCCTCCCCTTTGAAATACCTATGTTGCAGGAAGCATTCCTCTGAAAAAATGACCGAATTCTCAAAAGGAAACAATGTACTAGAAGCTTCAGCTTCTAACACTGAATGTTTTCTTTTGAGAGATATATGTGCTTGTTCAACATAGGAGAATAGGGTTATCTGGAACAAAATGTGCCTTTATCCACCTTGAAAACTATGATTTTCCGGAAGCATTCCTTTCAAAAACGCACTCCTTTCACACAGGGGAACAAGGTGCTGGAAAGTGTGGCTCCTCACACACATGGTTTTCGTTAGAGAGATCCATGCGATTCTTCAACTTTGCAAGTAGACCTATTGGAAAAAAATGAGCTTTTCGCCACCTTGAAATCTTTGCTTTCCGGGAAGGATTCCTGTCAAAATTTCACTGAATTCTCACAAGGAAACACGATGCTGCATGGTCCTCATTCTAACATAGATGGTTTTGTTTCAAGAGATACATGTGTTTCTTCAACTCAGCTTAATAGCCATATTTAGAGCAAACAGAGTCTATAAACACTTTGAAACACCTAAGTTGCAGGAATAATTCCTTTGAAGAACTAAGTCAATTCTCACAGGGAAACAAAGTGATCGAGGCTCCCCCTTTTAACCCAGATGGATTACTTTGGAGAGATACATGTGCTTCTTCACTGAATGGAATAAGCCTCTTTGGAACAAAATGAGGTTTTCAATAGCTTCAAAACTGTGATTTGCAGGAAGTATTATTTTCAAAAACCAACTCAATTCTCATGGGGACACAATGTGGTAGATGCTCCTGATTCCGACACATTTGGATTTTTTGGAGATACAAGTGTTTTATCAACGTAGCTGAAGAGGCATATTTGTAATAAAGAAAGCCTATCTCCATCTTGAAAAACCCTAATTGCAGGAAGTATTACTTTCCAAAACTAACACAGTTCTCACAGGTAAACAATAGGCAGCATGCTGCACCTTCTACCATACACGGCTTTCTTTGCAGAGGTACATGTGTTTCTTCAACTCTGATGAATAGGCCTATTTGGAGCCAAGTGAACCAATCTCCACCTTGAAAAACCTACGTTGCCAAAAGTATTCCTCTGATAAACTAACCTGACTCTCAATGGGAAACTGTGCTTCATTCTCCTTCTTCTAAAATAAATGGTTTTCTTTCGAGAGATACATGTGTTTCTTCAACTGAGCTGAATAGGCCTGTAGAAGCAAGCAGAGCCTATCTCCACTTTGAAAACTAATTTGCAGGAAGTATTTCCTTCAAAAACTAACTCAATTCTCAGGGAAAAAATGTGGTAGAGGCTGCAGCTTCTATCATAGAAGATTTTGGTGATAGATACATGTGTTTCTTCATGTTTGCTACAGAGGCCTACTTAGAGCGAAGTGAGCCTATCTCCACCTTGAAGAGCCCAAGAGTCAGGAAGTATTCTGTTAAGAAAATACCACAATTCTCACAGGGAAACAATGTGGTAGATGCTCCTGCTTCTAACTCGGACGACTTTCTTTTGAAATATACATGTTTTTCTTCAACTCAGATGAATAGGCCTATCTGGATCAAACAGAGCCTCTCTCCACCATGAAAAACCTAAGCTGCAGGAAGTATTCCGTTCAAAAACTGATGCAGTTCCCACAGGGAAACCAGTTGGTGGATGGTCCTCCTTTTGACACAGATGGTTTTCCTTTGAGAGATATTTGTGTTTCCTCAACATAGCTTTATAGGCCTATTTAGAACTAATTGACATTTCTCCACCTTGAAACTTTGATTTGCTTTAAATACTCCTTTCAAAAACTAACTGAATTCACCCTCGGAGACAGTGTGCTCAATGCTGCAGCTTCAACATGATGGTGTTCTTTGGAGAGATCCATGTGTATCTTGAGTTAAGCTGCAGAGCCTGTTTAGATCAAACACAGCCAGTCTTCATCTTGAAACAATAAAGCTGCAGGAAGTCTTCCTTCTCAATACAAACTTAGTAATCAAAGGGAAACAATGTGCTACAAGCAGCAGCTCCTTGAACAGATGGTTTTCTTTCGAGAGATTTATGTTTTCCTTCAACTTAGCCTTAGCGGTGTAGTAGGAAACAAATGGGCATTTCTCCACCTTGAAAACTGTGATTTCCAGGAAGTATTTCTGTCAGAAACTCACTCAATTCTCACAGGGAAACAATGCACAAGATGCGGCATTTCTAACAGAGATGGTTTTCTTTTGAGAGGCTTCTGCGTTTCCTCAGCGGAGGTGAATAGGCTGATTTGGAGTAAAGAGAGCCTATCTCCACCTTGAAAACTATGATTTCCAGGAGTTATTAAACAAAAACTAACTTAATTCTCATGGAAAAAATGTGCTAGATGCTGCCGTTTCTGACATTGCTCGTTTTCCTTTGAGAGATACTTGTGCTTCTTCAATACAGCTGAATCGGCCTATTTCGATCAAACTGAGTCTATCTCTGTCTTGTAGCACCTGAAATGAAGTTTCCCTTCAAAAGCTAGCTCAATTGTCACGGGGAGCCAACACACTAGATTCTCCTGTTTCTTACACAGATGGTTTTCTTTCAAGAGATACATTTGTTTTTTCTACTTTGCTGAATAGGTCTAGTGGAACTAAAAGAGCCTTTCTCCACGTTGAAATCTAGGATTTCCAGGAAGGAGTAAATAAAAAAACTAACCCCTTCTCACATGAAAGCAATGTGCCAGATGCTCCTGTTTCTAAGTAGATGGTTTTCCATTGAGAGATACATGTGTTTCATCAAGTCAGTTGCATAGGCCCATTTGGAACCAAGAGAGCCTATCACCACATTGAGAGATCCACATGGCACTAAGTATTCCTTTCAAAAAGGAACTCAATTCTCACAGGGATACAAATTCTAGAAGCTCCAGATTGTAACTCACATGATTTGCTTTTCAGACATACTTTATTTTTGTCTACCAACTGAATATGCCTCTTGGAACCAAATTTTTCTTTCTCCTCCTTGAAAGCTATGGTTTGAAAGATGTATGCCTTTCGAAAACAAACACAATTCTTACAGGGAAACAATGTGCTGGATGCTCCTGCTATTAACATGGACAGTTTTCTCTCAAGCGATACACTTTTTCATCTAGTCAATTGAATAGGCCTACAGGGAACTTATGAGCTTTTCTCCACTTTGAAAACCATGATTTTCCGCAAGTATTTCTTTCAAAAACTCACTCAAATCTCACTGGGAAACAATGTGGTGGATGCTGCGGCTTCTTAGTTTCATGGTTTCATTGGAGAGATTCATTTGTTTCTTCATTTTTGCAGAAGAAGCCTGTTTGGAACAAAATGACTCTTTCTCCCTCTAGAAAACTGATTGGCAGGTAATATTTCCGCATTTGAGAGCTATGATTTCCAGGAGTTATTTAACAAAAACTAACTTAATTCTCATGGAAAAAATGTGCTACATGCTGCAGCTTAGAAGCTGCATAGTTGGTTTTCCTTCGAGAGATACATGTGCATCTTCAACACAGCTGAACCAGCCTATTTCCATCAACCCAAGTCTATACCTGCCTTCTAGCAACTGAAATGAACTTTCCCTTTCAAAAGCTACCTCAATGCTCACGGAAAGCCAATGCACTAGATGAAACAGATGGCTTTCTTTCAAGAGATACATTTGTTTTGCCAATGTAGCTGAATAGGCTTATTGGAACTAAAGGAGCCTTTCTCCATGTTGAAAACTGTGATTTCCAGGAAGTATTAAATAAAAAAAAGAACTCATTTCTCACATGGAAACAATGTGCTAGATGCTTGTCTTTCTAACTAGATGGTTTTCCTTTGAGAGATACATGTGTTTCAACAACTCAGTTCTATAGGCCTATTTGGAAGAAAGAGAGCCTATGTCCGCATTGAACAATCACGTGGCCGTAAGAATTCCTTTCAAATACTCATGCAATTCTAACAGGGATACAAAGTCTTGAAGCTCCAACTTCTAACTCAAGCGATTTTCTTTTCAGAGATACTTTATTTTTGTCCACTCACCTGAATATGCCTCTTGGAAGCAAATTTTCCTTTCTCCTCCTTGAAAAACTAACGTTTTCAGGCAGTATTCCTTTCTACAACTGACACAATTCTTACAGAAAACAATTTGCTACATGCTCCTCATATTAACACAGATAGTTTTCTATCAAGCGATACATGTTTTTTGTCAACTCAATTGAATAGGCCTACTGGGAACTTAGGAGCTTTTCTTCACTTTGAAAATCAAGATTTTCAGGAAGTATTTCTTTCAAAAATTCACTCAAATCTCGTTGGGAAACAATGCCCTAGATGCTGCGGCTTCTTACTTTTACAGTTTTCGTTGGAGAGATACATTTGTTTCTTCATTTTTGCTGAAAAGCCTGTTTGGTACAAAACGACTCTTTCTCCCTCTAGAAAACTAAGACTTGCAGGTAGTTTTTCTGTGAACAACCAACTCAATTCTCCATGTAAAAATGTGCAGGAAGCTCCATGTACGAACTCAGATGGCTTTGTTTTGAGAGATACAGGTGTTTCTTCAACTTTGCTGATAAGGCTTATTGGTTACAAAATGAACCTTTCTTTCCTGTGAAAACTATCATCTGCAGGAATATTCCTATCTCTAACTAACTGAATTCTCCAAAGGAAACAATGTGCTAGCTGCTGCTGCTTCTAACTTGGATGGTTTTCTTTGAGAGATACATGGGTGATGTCAACTCGCTTAAGTAGGCCTCTTTGAACAAAATGACCCTTGCATCACCTTGAAAATTCTACTATTTGGGAAATATGCCTTTCTAAAACAAATTCAATTGCAACAAGTAAACAATGTGCTAATGCTTCAGGTTCTAACCTAGAAGGTTTTCTGTGGTGGGACACATGTGTTTCTCACTCTGCTGAATATGCCTATTTGGGGCAAACAGAGCCACCCTCCCCTTTGAAATACCTATGTTGCAGGAAGCATTCCTCTGAAAAAATGACCGAATTCTCAAAAGGAAACAATGTACTAGAAGCTTCAGCTTCTAACACTGAATGTTTTCTTTTGAGAGATATATGTGCTTGTTCAACATAGGAGAATAGGGTTATCTGGAACAAAATGTGCCTTTATCCACCTTGAAAACTATGATTTTCCGGAAGCATTCCTTTCAAAAACGCACTCCTTTCACACAGGGGAACAAGGTGCTGGAAAGTGTGGCTCCTCACACACATGGTTTTCGTTAGAGAGATCCATGCGATTCTTCAACTTTGCAAGTAGACCTATTGGAAAAAAATGAGCTTTTCGCCACCTTGAAATCTTTGCTTTCCGGGAAGGATTCCTGTCAAAATTTCACTGAAATCTCACAAGGAAACACGATGCTGCATGGTCCTCATTCTAACATAGATGGTTTTGTTTCAAGAGATACATGTGTTTCTTCAACTCAGCTTAATAGCCATATTTAGAGCAAACAGAGTCTATAAACACTTTGAAACACCTAAGTTGCAGGAATAATTCCTTTGAAGAACTAAGTCAATTCTCACAGGGAAACAAAGTGATCGAGGCTCCCCCTTTTAACCCAGATGGATTACTTTGGAGAGATACATGTGCTTCTTCACTGAATGGAATAAGCCTCTTTGGAACAAAATGAGGTTTTCAATAGCTTCAAAACTGTGATTTGCAGGAAGTATTATTTTCAAAAACCAACTCAATTCTCATGGGGACACAATGTGGTAGATGCTCCTGATTCCGACACATTTGGATTTTTTGGAGATACAAGTGTTTTATCAACGTAGCTGAAGAGGCATATTTGTAATAAAGAAAGCCTATCTCCATCTTGAAAAACCCTAATTGCAGGAAGTATTACTTTCCAAAACTAACACAGTTCTCACAGGTAAACAATAGGCAGCATGCTGCACCTTCTACCATACACGGCTTTCTTTGCAGAGATACATGTGTTTCTTCAACTCTGATGAATAGGCCTATTTGGAGCCAAGTGAACCAATCTCCACCTTGAAAAACCTACGTTGCCAAAAGTATTCCTCTGATAAACTAACCTGACTCTCAATGGGAAACTGTGCTTCATTCTCCTTCTTCTAAAATAAATGGTTTTCTTTCGAGAGATACATGTGTTTCTTCAACTGAGCTGAATAGGCCTGTAGAAGCAAGCAGAGCCTATCTCCACTTTGAAAACTAATTTGCAGGAAGTATTTCCTTCAAAAACTAACTCAATTCTCAGGGAAAAAATGTGGTAGAGGCTGCAGCTTCTATCATAGAAGATTTTGGTGATAGATACATGTGTTTCTTCATGTTTGCTGCAGAGGCCTACTTAGAGCGAAGTGAGCCTATCTCCACCTTGAAGAGCCCAAGAGTCAGGAAGTATTCTGTTAAGAAAATACCACAATTCTCACAGGGAAACAATGTGGTAGATGCTCCTGCTTCTAATTCGGACGACTTTCTTTTGAAATATACATGTTTTTCTTCAACTCAGATGAATAGGCCTATCTGTATCAAACAGAGCCTCTCTCCACCATGAAAAACCTAAGCTGCAGGAAGTATTCCTTTCAAAAACTGATGCAGTTCCCACAGGGAAACCAGTTGGTGGATGGTCCTCCTTTTGACACAGATGGTTTTCCTTTGAGAGATATTTGTGTTTCCTCAACATAGCTTTATAGGCCTATTTAGAACTAATTGACATTTCTCCACCTTGAAACTTTGATTTGCTTTAAATACTCCTTTCAAAAACTAACTGAATTCACCCTCGGAGACAGTGTGCTCAATGCTGCAGCTTCAACATGATGGTGTTCTTTGGAGAGATCCATGTGTATCTTCAGTGAAGCTGCAGAGCCTGTTTAGATCAAACACAGCCAGTCTTCATCTTGAAACAATAAAGCTGCAGGAAGTCTTCCTTCTCAATACAAACTTAGTAATCAAAGGGAAACAATGTGCTACAAGCAGCAGCTCCTTGAACAGATGGTTTTCTTTCGAGAGATTTATGTTTTCCTTCAACTTAGCCTTAGCGGTGTAGTAGGAAACAAATGGGCATTTCTCCACCTTGAAAACTGTGATTTCCAGGAAGTATTTCTGTCAGAAACTCACTCAATTCTCACAGGGAAACAATGCACAAGATGCGGCATTTCTAACAGAGATGGTTTTCTTTTGAGAGGCTTCTGCGTTTCCTCAGCGGAGGTGAATAGGCTGATTTGGAGTAAGGAGAGCCTATCTCCACCTTGAAAACTATGATTTCCAGGAGTTATTAAACAAAAACTAACTTAATTCTCATGGAAAAAATGTGCTAGATGCTGCCGTTTCTGACATTGCTCGTTTTCCTTTGAGAGATACTTGTGCTTCTTCAATACAGCTGAATCGGCCTATTTCGATCAAACTGAGTCTATCTCTGTCTTGTAGCACCTGAAATGAAGTTTCCCTTCAAAAGCTAGCTCAATTGTCACGGGGAGCCAACACACTAGATTCTCCTGTTTCTTACACAGATGGTTTTCTTTCAAGAGATACATTTGTTTTTTCTACTTTGCTGAATAGGTCTAGTGGAACTAAAAGAGCCTTTCTCCACGTTGAAATCTAGGATTTCCAGGAAGGAGTAAATAAAAAAACTAACCCCTTCTCACATGAAAGCAATGTGCCAGATGCTCCTGTTTCTAAGTAGATGGTTTTCCATTGAGAGATACATGTGTTTCATCAAGTCAGTTGCATAGGCCCATTTGGAACCAAGAGAGCCTATCACCACATTGAGAGATCCACATGGCACTAAGTATTCCTTTCAAAAAGGAACTCAATTCTCACAGGGATACAAATTCTAGAAGCTCCAGATTGTAACTCACATGATTTCCTTTTCAGACATACTTTATTTTTGTCTACCAACTGAATATGCCTCTTGGAACCAAATTTTTCTTTCTCCTCCTTGAAAGCTATGGTTTGAAAGATGTATGCCTTTCGAAAACAAACACAATTCTTACAGGGAAACAATGTGCTGGATGCTCCTGCTATTAACATGGACAGTTTTCTCTCAAGCGATACACTTTTTCATCTAGTCAATTGAATAGGCCTACAGGGAACTTATGAGCTTTTCTCCACTTTGAAAACCATGATTTTCCGCAAGTATTTCTTTCAAAAACTCACTCAAATCTCACTGGGAAACAATGTGGTGGATGCTGCGGCTTCTTAGTTTCATGGTTTCATTGGAGAGATTCATTTGTTTCTTCATTTTTGCAGAAGAAGCCTGTTTGGAACAAAATGACTCTTTCTCCCTCTAGAAAACTGATTGGCAGGTAATATTTCCGCATTTGAGAGCTATGATTTCCAGGAGTTATTTAACAAAAACTAACTTAATTCTCATGGAAAAAATGTGCTACATGCTGCAGCTTAGAAGCTGCATAGTTGGTTTTCCTTCGAGAGATACATGTGCATCTTCAACACAGCTCAACCAGCCTATTTCCATCAAACCAAGTCTATACCTGCCTTCTAGCAACTGAAATGAACTTTCCCTTTCAAAAGCTACCTCAATGCTCACGGAAAGCCAATGCACTAGATGAAACAGATGGCTTTCTTTCAAGAGATACATTTGTTTTGCCAATGTAGCTGAATAGGCTTATTGGAACTAAAGGAGCCTTTCTCCATGTTGAAAACTGTGATTTCCAGGAAGTATTAAATAAAAAAAAGAACTCATTTCTCACATGGAAACAATGTGCTAGATGCTTGTCTTTCTAACTACATGGTTTTCCTTTGAGAGATACATGTGTTTCAACAACTCAGTTCTATAGGCCTATTTGGAAGAAAGAGAGCCTATGTCCGCATTGAACAATCACGTGGCCGTAAGAATTCCTTTCAAATACTCATGCAATTCTAACAGGGATACAAAGTCTTGAAGCTCCAGCTTCTAACTCAAGCGATTTTCTTTTCAGAGATACTTTATTTTTGTCCACTCACCTGAATATGCCTCTTGGAAGCAAATTTTCCTTTCTCCTCCTTGAAAAACTAACGTTTTCAGGCAGTATTCCTTTCTACAACTGACACAATTCTTACAGAAAACAATTTGCTACATGCTCCACATATTAACACAGATAGTTTTCTATCAAGCGATACTTGTTTTTTGTCAACTCAATTGAATAGGCCTACTGGGAACTTAGGAGCTTTTCTTCACTTTGAAAATCAAGATTTTCAGGAAGTATTTCCTTCAAAAATTCACTCAAATCTCGTTGGGAAACAATGCCCTAGATGCTGCGGCTTCTTACTTTTACAGTTTTCGTTGGAGAGATACATTTGTTTCTTCATTTTTGCTGAAAAGCCTGTTTGGAACAAAATGCCTCATTCTCCCTCTAGAAAACTAAGACTTGCAGGTAGTTTTTCTGTGAACAGCCAACTCAATTCTCCATGTAAAATGTGCAGGAAGCTCCATCTACAAACTCAGATGCCTTTGTTTTGAGAGATACAGGTGTTTCTTCAACTTTGCTGATCAGGCTTATTGGTTACAAAATGAACCTTTCTTTCCTGTGAAAACTATCATCTGCAGGAATATTCCTATCTCTAACTAACTGAGTTCTCCAAAGGAAACAATGTGCTAGCTGCTGCCGCTTCTAACTTGGATGGTTTTCTTTGAGAGTTACATGGGTAATGTCAACTCGCTTAAGTAGGCCTCTTTGAACAAAATGACCCTTGCATCACCTTGAAAATTCTACTATTTGGGAAATATGCCTTTCTAAAACAAATTCAATTGCAAAAAGTAAACAATGTGCTAATGCTTCAGCTTCTAACCTAGAAGGTTTTCTGTGGTGGGACACATGTGTTTCTCACTCTGCTGAATATGCCTATTTGGGGCAAACAGAGCCACCCTCCCCTTTGAAATACCTATGTTGCAGGAAGCATTCCTCTGAAAAAAATGACAGAATTCTCAAAAGGAAACAATGTACTAGAAGCTTCAGCTTCTAACACTGAATGTTTTCTTTTGAGAGATATATGTGCTTGTTCAACATAGGAGAATAGGATTATCTGGAACAAAATATGCCTTTATCCACCTTGAAAACTATGATTTTCAGGAAGCATTCCTTTCAAAAACGAACTCCTTTCACACAGGGAAACAAGGTGCTGGAAATTGTGGCTCCTCACACACATGGTTTTCGTTAGAGAGATCCATGCGATTCTTCAACTTTGCAAGTGGACCTGTTGGAAAAAAATGAGCTTTTCCCCACCTTGAAATCTTTGCTTCCTGGGAAGGATTCCTTTCAAAATTTCACTCAATTCTCACAAGGAAACACTATGCTGCATGGTCCTGATTCTAACATAGATGGTTTTATTTCAAGAGATACATGTGTTTCTTCAACTCAGCTTAATAGCCATATTTAGAGCAAGCAGAGTCTATAAACACTTTGAAACATCTAAGTTGCCGGAATAATTCCTTTGAAGAACTAAGTCAATTCTCACAGGGAAATAAAGTGATAGATGCTCCCCCTCTTACCCAGATGGATTTCTTTGGAGAAATACATGTGCTTCTTCAACTGAGGGGGATCAGCCTCTTTAGAGAAAATGAGCTTTTCAATAGCTTCAAAACTGTGATTTGCAGGAAGTATTATTTTCAAAAACCAACTCAATTCTCATGGGGACACAATGTGGTAGACGCTCCTGATTCCGACACATTTGGATTTTTTGGAGATACAGGTGTTTTATCAACTCAGCTGAAGAGGTATATTTGTAATAAAGAAAGCCTATCTCCATCTTGAAAAACCCTAATTGCAGGAAGAATTCTTTCAAAAACTAACTCAATTCTCACAGGTGAACAATAGGCTGCATGCTGCACCTTCTACCATAGACGGCTTTCTTTGTAGAGATACATGTGTTTCTTCAACTCTGATGAATAGGCCTATTTGGAGCCAAGTGAACCAATCTCCACCTTGAAAAACCTACGTTGCCAAAAGTATTCCTCTGATAAACTAACCTGACTCTCAATGGGAAACTATGTGCTACATTCTCCTTGTTCTAAAATAAATGGTTTTCTTTTGAGAGATACATGTGTTTCTTCAACTGAGCTGAATAGGCCTGTAGAAGCAAGCAGAGCCTATCTCCACTTTGAAAACTGTAATTTGCAGGAAGTATTTCCTTCAAAAACTAACTCAGGTCTCAGGGAAAAAATGGGGTAGAGGCTGCAGCTTCTATCATAGAAGATTTTGGTGATAGATACATGTGTTTCTTCATGTTTGCTGCAGAGGCCTATTTAGAGCGAAGTGAGCCTATCTCAACCTTGAAGAGCCTAAGAGCCAGGAAATATTCTGTTAAGAAAATACCACAATTCTCACAGGTAAACAATGCGGTAGATGCTGCTGCTTCTAACTCGGAAGACTTTGTTTTGAAATATACATGTTTTTCTTCAACTCAGATGAATAGGCCTATTTGGATCAAACAGAGCCTCTCTCCACCATGAAAAACCTAAGCTGCAGGAAGTATTCCTTTCAAAAACTGATGCAGTTCCCACAGGGAATTGTGTTTGTTTTCGAAAGGCATACATCTTTCAAACCATAGTTTTCAAGGAGGAGAAAGAAAAATTTGGTTCCAAGAGGCATATTCAGTTGGTAGACACAAATAAAGTATGTCTGAAAAGCAAATCATGTGAGTTACACTCTGGAGCTTCTAGAATTTGTATCCCTGTGAGAATTGAGTTCCTTTTTGAAAGGAATACTTAGTGCCATGTGGATCTCTCAAGGTGGTGATAGGCTCTCTTGGTTCCAAATAGGCCTATGCAACTGACTTGATGAAACACATGTATCTCTCAAAGGAAAACCATCTACTTAGAAACAGGAGCATCTAGCACATTGCTTTCATATGAGAATGAGTTAGTTTTTTTATTTACTCCTTCCTGGAAATCATAGATTTCAACGTGGAGAAAGGCTCTTTTAGTTCCAATAGACCTATTCAGCTACGTAGAAAAACAAATGTATCTCTTGAAAGAAAACCATCTGTGTAAGAAACAGGAGAATCTAGTGTGTTGGCTCCCCGTGACAATTGAGCTAGCTTTTGAAGGGAAACTTCATTTCAGTTGCTACAAGACAGAGATAGACTCAGTTTGATCGAAATAGGCCGATTCAGCTGTATTGAAGAAGCACAAGTATCTCTCAAAGGAAAACGAGCAATGTCAGAAACGGCAGCATCTAGCACATTTTTTTCCATGAGAATGAAGTTAGTTTTTGTTTAATAACTCCTGGAAATCATAGTTTTCAAGGTGGAGATAGGCTCTCTTTACTCCAAATCAGCCTATTCAACTCCGCTGAAGAAACGCAGAAGCCTCTCAAAAGAAAACCATCTCTGTTAGAAATGCCGCATCTAGTGCATTGTTTCCCTGTGAGAATTGAGTGAGTTTCTGAAAGAAATACTTCCTGGAAATCACAGTTTTCAAGGTGGAGAAATGCCCATTTGTTTCCTACTACACCGCTAAGGCTAAGTTGAAGGAAAACATAAATCTCTCGAAAGAAAACCATCTGTTCAAGGAGCTGCTGCTTGTAGCACATTGTTTCCCTTTGAGGACTAAGTTTGTATTGAGAAGGAAGACTTCCTGCAGCTTTATTGTTTCAAGATGAATACCGGCTGTGTTTGATCTAAACAGGCTCTGCAGCTTAACTCAAGATACACATGGATCTCTCCAAAGAACACCATCATGTTGAAGCTGCAGCATTGAGCACACTGTCTCCGAGGGTGAATTCAGTTAGTTTTTGAAAGGAGTATTTAAAGCAAATCAAAGTTTCAAGGTGGAGAAATGTCAATTAGTTCTAAATAGGCCTATAAAGCTATGTTGAGGAAACACAAATATCTCTCAAAGGAAAACCATCTGTGTCAAAAGGAGGACCATCCACCAACTGGTTTCCCTGTGGGAACTGCATCAGTTTTTGAACGGAATACTTCCTGCAGCTTAGGTTTTTCATGGTGGAGAGAGGCTCTGTTTGATCCAGATAGGCCTATTCATCTGAGTTGAAGAAAAACATGTATATTTCAAAAGAAAGTCGTCCGAGTTAGAAGCAGGAGCATCTACCACATTGTTTCCCTGTGAGAATTGTGGTATTTTCTTAACAGAATACTTCCTGACTCTTGGGCTCTTCAAGGTGGAGATAGGCTCACTTCGCTCTAAATAGGCCTCTGCAGCAAACATGAAGAAACACATGTATCTATCACCAAAATCTTCTATGATAGAAGCTGCAGCCTCTACCCCATTTTTTCCCTGAGACTTGAGTTAGTTTTTGAAGGAAATACTTCCTGCAAATTACAGTTTTCAAAGTGGAGATAGGCTCTGCTTGCTTCTACAGGCCTATTCAGCTCAGTTGAAGAAACACATGTATCTCTGCAAAGAAAGCCGTCTATGGCAGAAGGTGCAGCATGCAGCCTATTGTTCACCTGTGAGAATTGAGTTAGTTTTTGAAAGAATTCTTCCTGCAATTAGGGTTTTTCAAGATGGAGATAGGCTTTCTTTATTACAAATATACCTCTTCAGCTGAGTTGATAAAACACCTGTATCTCCAAAAAATCCAAATGTGTCGGAATCAGGAGCGTCTACCACATTGTGTCCCCATGAGAATTGAGTTGGTTTTTGAAAATAATACTTCCTGCAAATCACAGTTTTGAAGCTATTGAAAAGCTCATTTTCTTCTAAAGAGGCTGATCCCCCTCAGTTGAAGAAGCACATGTATCTCTCCAAAGAAATCCATCTGGGTAAGAGGGGGAGCATCTATCACTTTATTTCCCTGTGAGAATTGACTTAGTTCTTCAAAGGAATTACTCCGGCAACTTAGATGTTTCAAAGTGTTTATAGACTCTGTTTGCTCTAAATATGGCTATTAAGCTGAGTTGAAGAAACACATGTATCTCTTGAAAAAAAACCATCTATGTTAGAATCAGGACCATGCAGCATAGTGTTTCCTTGTGAGAATTGAGTGAAATTTTGAAAGGAATCCTTCCCAGGAAGCAAAGATTTCAAGGTGGGGAAAAGCTCATTTTTTTCCAATAGGTCTACTTGCAAAGTTGAAGAATCGCATGGATCTCTCTAACGAAAAACATCTGTGTGAGAAGCCACACTTTCCAGCACCTTGATTCCCTGTGTGAAAAGAGTTCGTTTTTGAAAGGAATGCTTCCTGAAAATCATAGTTTTCAAGGTGGATAAAGGCACATTTTGTTCCAGATAATCCTATTCTCCTATGTTGAACAAGCACATATATCTCTCAAAAGAAAACATTCAGTGATAGAAGCTGAAGCTTCTAGTACATTGTTTCCTTTTGAGAATTCGGTCATTTTTTCAGAGGAATGCTTCCTGCAACATAGGTATTTCAAAGGGGAGGGTGGCTCTGTTTGCCCCAAATAGGCATATTCAGCAGAGTGAGAAACACATGTGTCCCAGCACAGAAAACCTTCTAGGTTAGAAGCTGAAGCATTAGCACATTGTTTACTTGTTGCAATTGAATTTGTTTTAGAAAGGCATATTTCCCAAATAGTAGAATTTTCAAGGTGATGCAAGGGTCATTTTGTTCAAAGAGGCCTACTTAAGCGAGTTGACATTACCCATGTATCTCTCAAAGAAAACCATCCAAGTTAGAAGCGGCAGCAGCTAGCACATTGTTTCCTTTGGAGAACTCAGTTAGTTAGAGATAGGAATATTCCTTCAGATGATAGTTTTCACAGGAAAGAAAGGTTCATTTTGTAACCAATAAGCCTTATAAGCAAAGTTGAAGAAACACCTGTATCTCTAAAAAAACAAAGGCATCTGAGTTTGTAGATGGAGCTTCCTGCACATTTTACATGGAGAATTGAGTTGGTTGTTCACAGAAAAACTACCTGCAAGTCTTAGTTTTCTACAGGGAGAAAGAGTCATTTTGTTCCAAACAGGCTTTTCAGCAAAAATGAAGAAACAAATGTATCTCTCCAACGAAAACTGTAAAAGTAAGAAGCCGCAGCATCTAGGGCATTGTTTCCCAACGAGATTTGAGTGAATTTTTGAAGGAAATACTTCCTGAAAATCTTGATTTTCAAAGTGAAGAAAAGCTCCTAAGTTCCCAGTAGGCCTATTCAATTGAGTTGACAAAAAGAAAGTATCGCTTGATAGAAAACTATCTGTGTTAATATGAGGAGCATGTAGCAAATTGTTTTCTGTAAGAATTGTGTCAGTTGTAGAAAGGAATACTGCCTGAAAACGTTAGTTTTTCAAGGAGGAGAAAGGTAAATTTGGTTCCAAGAGGCATATTCAGGTGAGTGGACAAAAATAAAGTATCTCTGAAAAGAAAATCGCTTGAGTTAGAAGCTGGAGCTTCAAGACTTTGTATCCCTGTTAGCATTGCATGAGTATTTGAAAGGAATTTTTACGGCCACGTGATTGTTCAATGCGGACATAGGCTCTCTTTCTTCCAAATAGGCGTATAGAACTGAGTTGATGAAACACATGTATCTCTCAAAGGAAAACCATCTAGTTAGAAAGACAAGCATCTAGCACATTGTTTCCATGTGAGAAATGAGTTCTTTTTTTTATTTAATACTTCCTGGAAATCACAGTTTTCAACATGGAGAAAGGCTCCTTTAGTTCCAATAAGCCTATTCAGCTACATTGGCAAAACAAATGTATCTCTTGAAAGAAAGCCATCTGTTTCATCTAGTGCATTGGCTTTCCGTGAGCATTGAGGTAGCTTTTGAAAGGGAAAGTTCATTTCAGTTGCTACAAGGCAGGTATAGACTTGGTTTGATGGAAATAGGCTGGTTGAGCTGTGTTGAAGATGCACATGTATCTCTCGAAGGAAAACCAACTATGTTAGAAGCTGCAGCATGTAGCACATTTTTTCCATGAGAATTAAGTTAGTTTTTGTTAAATAACTCCTGGAAATCATAGCTCTCAAATGCGGAAATATTACCTGCCAATCAGTTTTCTAGAGGGAGAAAGAGTCATTTTGTTCCAAACAGGCTTCTTCTGCAAAAATGAAGAAACAAATGAATCTCTCCAATGAAACCATGAAACTAAGAAGCCGCAGCATCCACCACATTGTTTCCCAGTGAGACTTGAGTGAGTTTTTGAAAGAAATACTTGCGGAAAATCATGGTTTTCAAAGTGGAGAGAAGCTCATAAGTTCCCTGTAGGCCTATTCAATTGACTAGATGAAAAAATGTATCGCTTGAGAGAAAACTGTCCATGTTAATAGCAGGAGCATCCAGCACATTGTTTCCCTGTAAGAATTGTGTTTGTTTTCGAAAGGCATACATCTTTCAAACCATAGCTTTCAAGGAGGAGAAAGAAAAATTTGGTTCCAAGAGGCATATTCAGTTGGTAGACAAAAATAAAGTATGTCTGAAAAGCAAATCATGTGAGTTACAATCTGGAGCTTCTAGAATTTGTATCCCTGTGAGAATTGAGTTCCTTTTTGAAAGGAATACTTAGTGCCATGTGGATCTCTCAATGTGGTGATAGGCTCTCTTGGTTCCAAATGGGCCTATGCAACTGACTTGATGAAACACATGTATCTCTCAATGGAAAACCATCTACTTAGAAACAGGAGCATCTGGCACATTGATTTCATGTGAGAAGGAGTTAGTTTTTTTATTTACTACTTCGTGGAAATAATAGATTTCAATGTGGAGAAAGGCTATTTTAGTTCCAATAGACCTATTCAGCAAAGTAGAAAAAACAAATGTATCTCTTGAAAGAAAACCATCTGTGTAAGAAACAGGAGAATCTAGTGTGTTGGCTCCCCGTGACAATTGAGCTAGCTTTTGAAGGGAAACTTCATTTCAGTTGCTACAAGACAGAGATAGACTCAGTTTGATCGAAATAGGCCGATTCAGCTGTATTGAAGAAGCACAAGTATCTCTTAAAGGAAAACGAGCAATGTCAGAAACGGCAGCATCTAGCACATTTTTTCCATGAGAATTAAGTTAGTTTTTGTTTAATAACTCCTGGAAATCATAGTTTTCAAGGTGGAGATAGGCTCTCTTTACTCCAAATCAGCCTATTCACCTCTGCTGAGGAAACGCAGAAGCCTCTCAAAAGAAAACCATCTCTGTTAGAAATGCCGCATCTTGTGCATTGTTTCCCTGTGAGAATTGAGTGAGTTTCTGACGGAAATACTTCCTGGAAATCACAGTTTTCAAGGTGGAGAAATGCCCATTTGGTTCCTACTACACCGCTAAGGCTAAGTTGAAGGAAAACATAAATCTCTCGAAAGAAAACCATCTGTTCAAGGAGCTGCTGCTTGTAGCACATTGTTTCCCTTTGAGGACTAAGTTTGTATTGAGAAGGAAGACTTCCTGCAGCTTTATTGTTTCAAGATGAAGACTGGCTGTGTTTGATCTAAACAGGCTCTGCAGCTTAACTCAAGATACACATGGATCTCTCCAAAGAACACCATCATGTTGAAGCTGCAGCATTGAGCACACTGTCTCCGAGGGTGAATTCAGATAGTTTTTGAAAGGAGTATTTAAAGCAAATCAAAGTTTCAAGGTGGAGAAATGTCAATTAGTTCTAAATAGGCCTATAAAGCTATGTTGAGGAAACACAAATATCTCTCAAAGGAAAACCATCTGTCTGTGTCAAAAGGAGGACCATCCACCAACTGGTTTCCCTGTGGGAACTGCATCAGTTTTTGAAAGGAATACTTCCTGCAGCTTAGGTTTTTCATGGTGGAGAGAGGCTCTGTTTGATCCAGATAGGCCTATTCATCTGAGTTGAAGAAAAACATGTATATTTCAAAAGAAAGTCGTCCGAGTTAGAAGCAGGAACATCTAACACATTGTTTCCCTGTGAGAATTGTGGTATTTTCTGAACAGAATACTTCCTGACTCTTGGGCTCTTCAAGGTGGAGATAGGCTCACTTCGCTCTAAATAGGCCTCTGCAGCAAACATGAAGAAACACATGTATCTATCACCAAAATCTTCTATGATAGAAGCTGCAGCCTCTACCACATTTTTCCCTGAGAATTGGGTTAGTTTTTGAAGGAAATACTTCCTGCAAATTACAGTTTTCAAAGTCTAGATAGGCTCTGCTTGCTTCTACAGGCCTATTCAGCTCAGTTGAAGAAACACATGTATCTCTCAAAAGAAAACCATTTATTTTAGAACAAGGAGAATATAGCACATAGTTTCCCATTGAGAGTCAGGTTAGTTTATCAGAGGAATACTTTTGACAACGTAGGTTTTTCAAGGTGGAGATTGGTTCACTTGGCTCCAAATAGGCCTATTCATCAGAGTTGAAGAAACACATGTATCTCTGCAAAGAAAGCCGTCTATGGTAGAAGGTGCAGCATGCAGCCTATTGTTCACCTGTGAGAATTGAGTTAGTTTTTGAAAGAATTCTTCCTGCAATTAGGGTTTTTCAAGATGGAGATAGGCTTTCTTTATTACAAATATACCTCTTCAGCTGAGTTGATAAAACACCTGTATCTCCAAAAAATCCAAATGTGTCAGAATCAGGAGCGTCTACCACATTGTGTCCCCATGAGAATTGAGTTGGTTTTTGAAAATAATACTTCCTGCAAATCACAGTTTTGAAGCTATTGAAAAGCTCATTTTCTTCTAAAGAGGCTGATCCCCCTCAGTTGAAGAAGCACATGTATCTCTCCAAAGAAATCCATCTGGGTAAGAGGGGGAGCATCTATGACTTTATTTCCCTGTGAGAATTGACTTAGTTCTTCAAAGGAATTACTCCGGCAACTTAGATGTTTCAAAGTGTTTATAGACTCTGTTTGCTCTAAATATGGCTATTAAGCTGAGTTGAAGAAACACATGTATCTCTTGAAACAAAACCATCTATGTTAGAATCAGGACCATGCAGCATAGTGTTTCCTTGTGAGAATTGAGTGAAATTTTGAAAGGAATCCTTCCCAGGAAGCAAAGATTTCAAGGTGGGGAAAAGCTCATTTTTTTCCAACAGGTCTACTTGCAAAGTTGAAGAATCGCATGGATCTCTCTAACGAAAACCATGTGTGTGAGGAGCCACACTTTCCAGCACCTTGTTCCCCTGTGTGAAAGGAGTTCGTTTTTGAAAGGAATGCTTCCTGAAAATCATAGTTTTCAAGGTGGATAAAGGCACATTTTGTTCCAGATAATCCTATTCTCCTATGTTGAACAAGCACATATATCTCTCAAAAGAAAACATTCAGTGTTAGAAGCTGAAGATTCTAGTACATTGTTTCCTTTTGAGAATTCTGTCCTTTTTTTCAGAGGAATGCTTCCTGCAACATAGGTATTTCAAAGGAGAGGGTGGCTCTGTTTGCCCCAAATAGGCATATTCAGCAGAGTGAGAAACACGTGTGTCCCACCACAGAAAACCTTCTAGGTTAGAAGCTGAAGCATTAGCACATTGTTTACTTGTTGCAATTGAATTTGTTTTAGAAAGGCATATTTCCCAAATAGTAGAATTTTCAAGGTGATGCAAGGGTCATTTTGTTCAAAGAGGCCTACTTAAGCGAGTTGACGTTACCCATGTGTCTCTCAAAGAAAATCATCCAAGTTAGAAGCGGCAGCAGCTAGCACATTGTTTCCTTTGGAGAACTCAGTTAGTTAGAGATAGGAATATTCCTGCAGATGATAGTTTTCACAGGAAAGAAAGGTTCATTTTGTAACCAATAAGCCTTATCAGCAAAGTTGAAGAAACACCTGTATCTCTCAAAACAAAGGCATCTGAGTTTGTAGATGGAGCTTCCTGCACATTTCACATGGAGAATTGAGTTGGTTGTTCACAGAAAAACTACCTGCAAGTATTAGTTTTCTAGAGGGAGAAAGAGTCATTTTGTTCCAAACAGGCTTTTCAGCAAAAATGAAGAAACAAATGTATCTCTCCAACGAAAACTGTAAAAGTAAGAAGCCGCAGCATCTAGGGCATTGTTTCCCAACGAGATTTGAGTGAATTTTTGAAGGAAATGCTTCCTGAAAATCTTGATTTTCAAAGTGAAGAAAAGCTCCTAAGTTCCCAGTAGGCCTATTCAATTGAGTTGACAAGAAACAAGTATCGCTTGATAGAAAACTATCTGTGTTAATATGAGGAGCATGTAGCAAATTGTTTTCTGTAAGAATTGTGTCAGTTGTAGAAAGGAATACTGCCTGAAAACGTTAGTTTTTCAAGGAGGAGAAAGGAAAATTTGCTTCCAAGAGGCATATTCAGGTGAGTGGACAAAAATAAAGTATCTCTGAAAAGAAAATCGCTTGAGTTAGAAGCTGGAGCTTCAAGACTTTGTATCCCTGTTAGAATTGCATGAGTATTTGAAAGGAATTCTTACGGCCACGTGATTGTTCAATGCGGACATAGGCTCTCTTTCTTCCAAATAGGCCTATAGAACTGAGTTGATGAAACACATGTATCTCTCAAAGGAAAACCATCTAGTTAGAAAGAGAAGCATCTAGCACATTGTTTCCATGTGAGAAATGAGTTCTTTTTTTTATTTAATACTTCCTGGAAATCACAGTTTTCAACATGGAGAAAGGCTCCTTTAGTTCCAATAAGCCTATTCAGCTACATTGGCAAAACAAATGTATCTCTTGAAAGAAAGCCATCTGTTTCATCTAGTGCATTGGCTTTCCGTGAGCATTGAGGTAGCTTTTGAAAGGGAAAGTTCATTTCAGTTGCTAGAAGGCAGGTATAGACTTGGGTTGATGGAAATAGGCTGGTTCAGCTGTGTTGAAGATGCACATGTATCTCTCGAAGGAAAACCAACTATGCAGCTTCTAAGCTGCAGCATGTAGCACATTTTTTCCATGAGAATTAAGTTAGTTTTTGTTAAATAACTCCTGGAAATCATAGCTCTCAAATGCGGAAATATTACCTGCCAATCAGTTTTCTAGAGGGAGAAAGAGTCATTTTGTTCCAAACAGGCTTCTTCTGCAAAAATGAAGAAACAAATGAATCTCTCCAATGAAACCATGAAACTAAGAAGCCGCAGCATCCACCACATTGTTTCCCAGTGAGATTTGAGTGAGTTTTTGAAAGAAATACTTGCGGAAAATCATGGTTTTCAAAGTGGAGAAAAGCTCATAAGTTCCCTGTAGGCCTATTCAATTGACTAGATGAAAAAGTGTATCGCTTGAGAGAAAACTGTCCATGTTAATAGCAGGAGCATCCAGCACATTGTTTCCCTGTAAGAATTGTGTTTGTTTTCGAAAGGCATACATCTTTCAAACCATAGCTTTCAAGGAGGAGAAAGAAAAATTTGGTTCCAAGAGGCATATTCAGTTGGTAGACAAAAATAAAGTATGTCTGAAAAGCAAATCATGTGAGTTACAATCTGGAGCTTCTAGAATTTGTATCCCTGTGAGAATTGAGTTCCTTTTTGAAAGGAATACTTAGTGCCATGTGGATCTCTCAATGTGGTGATAGGCTCTCTTGGTTCCAAATGGGCCTATGCAACTGACTTGATGAAACACATGTATCTCTCAATGGAAAACCATCTACTTAGAAACAGGAGCATCTGGCACATTGCTTTCATGTGAGAAGGGGTTAGTTTTTTTATTTACTCCTTCCTGGAAATCCTAGATTTCAACGTGGAGAAAGGCTCTTTTAGTTCCACTAGACCTATTCAGCTACGTAGAAAAAACAAATGTATCTCTTGAAAGAAAACCATCTGTGTAAGAAACAGGAGAATCTAGTGTGTTGGCTCCCCGTGACAATTGAGCTAGCTTTTGAAGGGAAACTTCATTTCAGGTGCTACAAGACAGAGATAGACTCAGTTTGATCGAAATAGGCCGATTCAGCTGTATTGAAGAAGCACAAGTATCTCTCAAAGGAAAACGAGCAATGTCAGAAACGGCAGCATCTAGCACATTTTTTCCATGAGAATTAAGTTAGTTTTTGTTTAATAACTCCTGGAAATCATAGTTTTCAAGGTGGAGATAGGCTCTCTTTACTCCAAATCAGCCTATTCACCTCCGCTGAGGAAACGCAGAAGCCTCTCAAAAGAAAACCATCTCTGTTAGAAATGCCGCATCTTGTGCATTGTTTCCCTGTGAGAACTGAGTGAGTTTCTGACAGAAATACTTCCTGGAAATCACAGTTTTCAAGGTGGAGAAATGCCCATTTGTTTCCTACTACACCGCTAAGGCTAAGTTGAAGGAAAACATAAATCTCTCGAAAGAAAACCATCTGTTCAAGGAGCTGCTGCTTGTAGCACATTGTTTCCCTTTGATTACTAAGTTTGTATTGAGAAGGAAGACTTCCTGCAGCTTTATTGTTTCAAGATGAAGACTGGCTGTGTTTGATCTAAACAGGCTCTGCAGCTTAACTCAAGATACACATGGATCTCTCCAAAGAACACCATCATGTTGAAGCTGCAGCATTGAGCACACTGTCTCCGAGGGTGAATTCAGTTAGTTTTTGAAAGGAGTATTTAAAGCAAATCAAAGTTTCAAGGTGGAGAAATGTCAATTAGTTCTAAATAGGCCTATAAAGCTATGTTGAGGAAACACAAATATCTCTCAAAGGAAAACCATCTGTGTCAAAAGGAGGACCATCCACCAACTGGTTTCCCTGTGGGAACTGCATCAGTTTTTGAAAGGAATACTTCCTGCAGCTTAGGTTTTTCATGGTGGAGAGAGGCTCTGTTTGATCCAGATAGGCCTATTCATCTGAGTTGAAGAAAAACATGTATATTTCAAAAGAAAGTCGTCCGAGTTAGAAGCAGGAGCATCTACCACATTGTTTCCCTGTGAGAATTGTGGTATTTTCTTAACAGAATACTTCCTGACTCTTGGGCTCTTCAAGGTGGAGATAGGCTCACTTCGCTCTAAGTAGGCCTCTGCAGCAAACATGAAGAAACACATGTATCTATCACCAAAATCTTCTATGATAGAAGCTGCAGCCTCTACCACATTTTTTTCCCTGAGAATTGAGTTAGTTTTTGAAGGAAATACTTCCTGCAAATTAGTTTTCAAAGTGGAGATAGGCTCTGCTTGCTTCTACAGGCCTATTCACCTCAGTTGAAGAAACACATGTATCTCTCGAAAGAAAACCATTTATTTTAGAAGAAGGAGAATGAAGCACAGTTTCCCATTGAGAGTCAGGTTAGTTTATCAGAGGAATACTTTTGGCAACGTAGGTTTTTCAAGGTGGAGATTGGTTCACTTGGCTCCAAATAGGCCTATTCATCAGAGTTGAAGAAACACATGTATCTCTGCAAAGAAAGCCGTGTATGGTAGAAGGTGCAGCATGCTGCCTATTGTTTACCTGTGAGAACTGTGTTAGTTTTGGAAAGTAATACTTCCTGCAATTAGGGTTTTTCAAGATGGAGATAGGCTTTCTTTATTACAAATATGCCTCTTCAGCTACGTTGATAAAACACTTGTATCTCCAAAAAATCCAAATGTGTCGGAATCAGGAGCATCTACCACATTGTGTCCCCATGAGAATTGAGTTGGTTTTTGAAAATAATACTTCCTGCAAATCACAGTTTTGAAGCTATTGAAAACCTCATTTTCTTCCAAAGAGGCTTATTCCATTCAGTGAAGAAGCACATGTATCTCTCCAAAGTAATCCATCTGGGTTAAAAGGGGGAGCCTCGATCACTTTGTTTCCCTGTGAGAATTGACTTAGTTCTTCAAAGGAATTATTCCTGCAACTTAGGTGTTCCAAAGTGTTTATAGACTCTGTTTGCTCTAAATATGGCTATTAAGCTGAGTTGAAGAAACACATGTATCTCTTGAAACAAAACCATCTATGTTAGAATCAGGACCATGCAGCATAGTGTTTCCTTGTGAGAATTGAGTGAAATTTTGAAAGGAATCCTTCCCAGGAAGCAAAGATTTCAAGGTGGGGAAAAGCTCATTTTTTTCCAACAGGTCTACTTGCAAAGTTGAAGAATCGCATGGATCTCTCTAACGAAAACCATGTGTGTGAGGAGCCACACTTTCCAGCACCTTGTTCCCCTGTGTGAAAGGAGTGCGTTTTTGAAAGGAATGCTTCCTGAAAATCATAGTTTTCAAGGTGGATAAAGGCACATTTTGTTCCAGATAACCCTATTCTCCTATGTTGAACAAGCACATATATCTCTCAAAAGAAAACATTCAGTGTTAGAAGCTGAAGCTTCTAGTACATTGTTTCCTTTTGAGAATTCTGTCCTTTTTTTCAGAGGAATGCTTCCTGCAACATAGGTATTTCAAAGGGGAGGGTGGCTCTGTTTGCCCCAAATAGGCATATTCAGCAGAGTGAGAAACACATGTGTCCCACCACAGAAAACCTTCTAGGTTAGAAGCTGAAGCATTAGCACATTGTTTACTTGTTGCAATTGAATTTGTTTTAGAAAGGCATATTTCCCAAATAGTAGAATTTTCAAGGTGATGCAAGGGTCATTTTGTTCAAAGAGGCCTACTTAAGCGAGTTGACATTACCCATGTGTCTCTCAAAGAAAACCATCCAAGTTAGAAGCGGCAGCAGCTAGCACATTGTTTCCTTTGGAGAACTCAGTTAGTTAGAGATAGGAATATTCCTGCAGATGATAGTTTTCACAGGAAAGAAAGGTTCATTTTGTAACCAATAAGCCTTATCAGCAAAGTTGAAGAAACACCTGTATCTCTCAAAACAAAGGCATCTGAGTTTGTAGATGGAGCTTCCTGCACATTTCACATGGAGAATTGAGTTGGTTGTTCACAGAAAAACTACCTGCAAGTCTTAGTTTTCTAGAGGGAGAAAGAGTCGTTTTGTTCCAAACAGGCTTTTCAGCAAAAATGAAGAAACAAATGTATCTCTCCAACGAAAACTGTAAAAGTAAGAAGTCGCAGCATCTAGGGCATTGTTCCCCAACGAGATTTGAGTGAATTTTTGAAGGAAATGCTTCCTGAAAATCTTGATTTTACAAAGTGAAGAAAAGCTCCTAAGTTCCCAGTAGGCCTATTCAATTGAGTTGACAAGAAACAAGTATCGCTTGATAGAAAACTATCTGTGTTAATATGAGGAGCATGTAGCAAATTGTTTTCTGTAAGAATTGTGTCAGTTGTAGAAGGGAATACTGCCTGAAAACGTTAGTTTTTCAAGGAGGAGAAAGGAAAATTTGCTTCCAAGAGGCATATTCAGGTGAGTGGACAAAAATAAAGTATCTCTGAAAAGAAAATCGCTTGAGTTAGAAGCTGGAGCTTCAAGACTTTGTATCCCTGTTAGAATTGCATGAGTATTTGAAAGGAATTCTTACGGCCACGTGATTGTTCAATGCGGACATAGGCTCTCTTTCTTCCAAATAGGCCTATAGAACTGAGTTGATGAAACACATGTATCTCTCAAAGGAAAACCATCTAGTTAGAAAGAGAAGCATCTAGCACATTGTTTCCATGTGAGAAATGAGTTCTTTTTTTTATTTAATACTTCCTGGAAATCACAGTTTTCAACATGGAGAAAGGCTCCTTTAGTTCCAATAAGCCTATTCAGCTACATTGGCAAAACAAATGTATCTCTTGAAAGAAAGCCATCTGTTTCATCTAGTGCATTGGCTTTCCGTGAGCATTGAGGTAGCTTTTGAAAGGGAAAGTTCATTTCAGTTGCTAGAAGGCAGGTATAGACTTGGGTTGATGGAAATAGGCTGGTTCAGCTGTGTTGAAGATGCACATGTATCTCTCGAAGGAAAACCAACTATGCAGCTTCTAAGCTGCAGCATGTAGCACATTTTTTCCATGAGAATTAAGTTAGTTTTTGTTAAATAACTCCTGGAAATCATAGCTCTCAAATGCGGAAATATTACCTGCCAATCAGTTTTCTAGAGGGAGAAAGAGTCATTTTGTTCCAAACAGGCTTCTTCTGCAAAAATGAAGAAACAAATGAATCTCTCCAATGAAACCATGAAACTAAGAAGCCGCAGCATCCACCACATTGTTTCCCAGTGAGATTTGAGTGAGTTTTTGAAAGAAATACTTGCGGAAAATCATGGTTTTCAAAGTGGAGAAAAGCTCATAAGTTCCCTGTAGGCCTATTCAATTGACTAGATGAAAAAGTGTATCGCTTGAGAGAAAACTGTCCATGTTAATAGCAGGAGCATCCAGCACATTGTTTCCCTGTAAGAATTGTGTTTGTTTTCGAAAGGCATACATCTTTCAAACCATAGCTTTCAAGGAGGAGAAAGAAAAATTTGGTTCCAAGAGGCATATTCAGTTGGTAGACAAAAATAAAGTATGTCTGAAAAGCAAATCATGTGAGTTACAATCTGGAGCTTCTAGAATTTGTATCCCTGTGAGAATTGAGTTCCTTTTTGAAAGGAATACTTAGTGCCATGTGGATCTCTCAATGTGGTGATAGGCTCTCTTGGTTCCAAATGGGCCTATGCAACTGACTTGATGAAACACATGTATCTCTCAATGGAAAACCATCTACTTAGAAACAGGAGCATCTGGCACATTGCTTTCATGTGAGAAGGGGTTAGTTTTTTTATTTACTCCTTCCTGGAAATCCTAGATTTCAACGTGGAGAAAGGCTCTTTTAGTTCCAATAGACCTATTCAGCAAAGTAGAAAAAACAAATGTATCTCTTGAAAGAAAACCATCTGTGTAAGAAACAGGAGAATCTAGTGTGTTGGCTCCCCGTGACAATTGAGCTAGCTTTTGAAGGGAAACTTCATTTCAGATGCTACAAGACAGAGATAGACTCAGTTTGATCGAAATAGGCCGATTCAGCTGTATTGAAGAAGCACAAGTATCTCTCAAAGGAAAACGAGCAATGTCAGAAACGGCAGCATCTAGCACATTTTTTCCATGAGAATTAAGTTAGTTTTTGTTTAATAACTCCTGGAAATCATAGTTTTCAAGGTGGAGATAGGCTCTCTTTACTCCAAATCAGCCTATTCACCTCCGCTGAGGAAACGCAGAAGCCTCTCAAAAGAAAACCATCTCTGTTAGAAATGCCGCATCTTGTGCATTGTTTCCCTGTGAGAACTGAGTGAGTTTCTGACAGAAATACTTCCTGGAAATCACAGTTTTCAAGGTGGAGAAATGCCCATTTGTTTCCTACTACACCGCTAAGGCTAAGTTGAAGGAAAACATAAATCTCTCGAAAGAAAACCATCTGTTCAAGGAGCTGCTGCTTGTAGCACATTGTTTCCCTTTGATTACTAAGTTTGTATTGAGAAGGAAGACTTCCTGCAGCTTTATTGTTTCAAGATGAAGACTGGCTGTGTTTGATCTAAACAGGCTCTGCAGCTTAACTCAAGATACACATGGATCTCTCCAAAGAACACCATCATGTTGAAGCTGCAGCATTGAGCACACTGTCTCCGAGGGTGAATTCAGTTAGTTTTTGAAAGGAGTATTTAAAGCAAATCAAAGTTTCAAGGTGGAGAAATGTCAATTAGTTCTAAATAGGCCTATAAAGCTATGTTGAGGAAACACAAATATCTCTCAAAGGAAAACCATCTGTGTCAAAAGGAGGACCATCCACCAACTGGTTTCCCTGTGGGAACTGCATCAGTTTTTGAAAGGAATACTTCCTGCAGCTTAGGTTTTTCATGGTGGAGAGAGGCTCTGTTTGATCCAGATAGGCCTATTCATCTGAGTTGAAGAAAAACATGTATATTTCAAAAGAAAGTCGTCCGAGTTAGAAGCAGGAGCATCTACCACATTGTTTCCCTGTGAGAATTGTGGTATTTTCTTAACAGAATACTTCCTGACTCTTGGGCTCTTCAAGGTGGAGATAGGCTCACTTCGCTCTAAGTAGGCCTCTGCAGCAAACATGAAGAAACACATGTATCTATCACCAAAATCTTCTATGATAGAAGCTGCAGCCTCTACCACATTTTTTTCCCTGAGAATTGAGTTAGTTTTTGAAGGAAATACTTCCTGCAAATTAGTTTTCAAAGTGGAGATAGGCTCTGCTTGCTTCTACAGGCCTATTCAGCTCAGTTGAAGAAACACATGTATCTCTCGAAAGAAAACCATTTATTTTAGAAGAAGGAGAATGAAGCACAGTTTCCCATTGAGAGTCAGGTTAGTTTATCAGAGGAATACTTTTGGCAACGTAGGTTTTTCAAGGTGGAGATTGGTTCACTTGGCTCCAAATAGGCCTATTCATCAGAGTTGAAGAAACACATGTATCTCTGCAAAGAAAGCCGTGTATGGTAGAAGGTGCAGCATGCTGCCTATTGTTTACCTGTGAGAACTGTGTTAGTTTTGGAAAGTAATACTTCCTGCAATTAGGGTTTTTCAAGATGGAGATAGGCTTTCTTTATTACAAATATGCCTCTTCAGCTACGTTGATAAAACACTTGTATCTCCAAAAAATCCAAATGTGTCGGAATCAGGAGCATCTACCACATTGTGTCCCCATGAGAATTGAGTTGGTTTTTGAAAATAATACTTCCTGCAAATCACAGTTTTGAAGCTATTGAAAACCTCATTTTCTTCCAAAGAGGCTTATTCCATTCAGTGAAGAAGCACATGTATCTCTCCAAAGTAATCCATCTGGGTTAAAAGGGGGAGCCTCGATCACTTTGTTTCCCTGTGAGAATTGACTTAGTTCTTCAAAGGAATTATTCCTGCAACTTAGGTGTTTCAAAGTGTTTATAGACTCTGTTTGCTCTAAATATGGCTATTAAGCTGAGTTGAAGAAACACATGTATCTCTTGAAACAAAACCATCTATGTTAGAATCAGGACCATGCAGCATAGTGTTTCCTTGTGAGAATTGAGTGAAATTTTGAAAGGAATCCTTCCCAGGAAGCAAAGATTTCAAGGTGGGGAAAAGCTCATTTTTTTCCAACAGGTCTACTTGCAAAGTTGAAGAATCGCATGGATCTCTCTAACGAAAACCATTTGTGTGAGAAGCCACACTTTCCAGCACCTTGTTCCCCTGTGTGAAAGGAGTTCGTTTTTGAAAGGAATGCTTCCTGAAAATCATGGTTTTCAAGGTGGATAAAGGCACATTTTGTTCCAGATAACCCTATTCTCCTATGTTGAACAAGCACATATATCTCTCAAAAGAAAACATTCAGTGTTAGAAGCTGAAGCTTCTAGTACATTGTTTCCTTTTGAGAATTCTGTCCTTTTTTTCAGAGGAATGCTTCCTGCAACATAGGTATTTCAAAGGGGAGGGTGGCTCTGTTTGCCCCAAATAGGCATATTCAGCAGAGTGAGAAACACATGTGTCCCACCACAGAAAACCTTCTAGGTTAGAAGCTGAAGCATTAGCACATTGTTTACTTGTTGCAATTGAATTTGTTTTAGAAAGGCATATTTCCCAAATAGTAGAATTTTCAAGGTGATGCAAGGGTCATTTTGTTCAAAGAGGCCTACTTAAGCGAGTTGACATTACCCATGTGTCTCTCAAAGAAAACCATCCAAGTTAGAAGCGGCAGCAGCTAGCACATTGTTTCCTTTGGAGAACTCAGTTAGTTAGAGATAGGAATATTCCTGCAGATGATAGTTTTCACAGGAAAGAAAGGTTCATTTTGTAACCAATAAGCCTTATCAGCAAAGTTGAAGAAACACCTGTATCTCTCAAAACAAAGGCATCTGAGTTTGTAGATGGAGCTTCCTGCACATTTCACATGGAGAATTGAGTTGGTTGTTCACAGAAAAACTACCTGCAAGTCTTAGTTTTCTAGAGGGAGAAAGAGTCGTTTTGTTCCAAACAGGCTTTTCAGCAAAAATGAAGAAACAAATGTATCTCTCCAACGAAAACTGTAAAAGTAAGAAGTTGCAGCATCTAGGGCATTGTTCCCCAACGAGATTTGAGTGAATTTTTGAAGGAAATGCTTCCTGAAAATCTTGATTTTACAAAGTGAAGAAAAGCTCCTAAGTTCCCAGTAGGCCTATTCAATTGAGTTGACAAGAAACAAGTATCGCTTGATAGAAAACTATCTGTGTTAATATGAGGAGCATGTAGCAAATTGTTTTCTGTAAGAATTGTGTCAGTTGTAGAAGGGAATACTGCCTGAAAACGTTAGTTTTTCAAGGAGGAGAAAGGAAAATTTGCTTCCAAGAGGCATATTCAGGTGAGTGGACAAAAATAAAGTATCTCTGAAAAGAAAATCGCTTGAGTTAGAAGCTGGAGCTTCAAGACTTTGTATCCCTGTTAGAATTGCATGAGTATTTGAAAGGAATTCTTACGGCCACGTGATTGTTCAATGCGGACATAGGCTCTCTTTCTTCCAAATAGGCCTATAGAACTGAGTTGATGAAACACATGTATCTCTCAAAGGAAAACCATCTAGTTAGAAAGAGAAGCATCTAGCACATTGTTTCCATGTGAGAAATGAGTTCTTTTTTTTATTTAATACTTCCTGGAAATCACAGTTTTCAACATGGAGAAAGGCTCCTTTAGTTCCAATAAGCCTATTCAGCTACATTGGCAAAACAAATGTATCTCTTGAAAGAAAGCCATCTGTTTCATCTAGTGCATTGGCTTTCCGTGAGCATTGAGGTAGCTTTTGAAAGGGAAAGTTCATTTCAGTTGCTAGAAGGCAGGTATAGACTTGGGTTGATGGAAATAGGCTGGTTCAGCTGTGTTGAAGATGCACATGTATCTCTCGAAGGAAAACCAACTATGCAGCTTCTAAGCTGCAGCATGTAGCACATTTTTTCCATGAGAATTAAGTTAGTTTTTGTTAAATAACTCCTGGAAATCATAGCTCTCAAATGCGGAAATATTACCTGCCAATCAGTTTTCTAGAGGGAGAAAGAGTCATTTTGTTCCAAACAGGCTTCTTCTGCAAAAATGAAGAAACAAATGAATCTCTCCAATGAAACCATGAAACTAAGAAGCCGCAGCATCCACCACATTGTTTCCCAGTGAGATTTGAGTGAGTTTTTGAAAGAAATACTTGCGGAAAATCATGGTTTTCAAAGTGGAGAAAAGCTCATAAGTTCCCTGTAGGCCTATTCAATTGACTAGATGAAAAAGTGTATCGCTTGAGAGAAAACTGTCCATGTTAATAGCAGGAGCATCCAGCACATTGTTTCCCTGTAAGAATTGTGTTTGTTTTCGAAAGGCATACATCTTTCAAACCATAGCTTTCAAGGAGGAGAAAGAAAAATTTGGTTCCAAGAGGCATATTCAGTTGGTAGACAAAAATAAAGTATGTCTGAAAAGCAAATCATGTGAGTTACAATCTGGAGCTTCTAGAATTTGTATCCCTGTGAGAATTGAGTTCCTTTTTGAAAGGAATACTTAGTGCCATGTGGATCTCTCAATGTGGTGATAGGCTCTCTTGGTTCCAAATGGGCCTATGCAACTGACTTGATGAAACACATGTATCTCTCAATGGAAAACCATCTACTTAGAAACAGGAGCATCTGGCACATTGCTTTCATGTGAGAAGGGGTTAGTTTTTTTATTTACTCCTTCCTGGAAATCCTAGATTTCAACGTGGAGAAAGGCTCTTTTAGTTCCAATAGACCTATTCAGCAAAGTAGAAAAAACAAATGTATCTCTTGAAAGAAAACCATCTGTGTAAGAAACAGGAGAATCTAGTGTGTTGGCTCCCCGTGACAATTGAGCTAGCTTTTGAAGGGAAACTTCATTTCAGGTGCTACAAGACAGAGATAGACTCAGTTTGATCGAAATAGGCCGATTCAGCTGTATTGAAGAAGCACAAGTATCTCTCAAAGGAAAACGAGCAATGTCAGAAACGGCAGCATCTAGCACATTTTTTCCATGAAAATTAAGTTAGTTTTTGTTTAATAACTCCTGGAAATCATAGTTTTCAAGGTGGAGATAGGCTCTCTTTACTCCAAATCAGCCTATTCACCTCCGCTGAGGAAACGCAGAAGCCTCTCAAAAGAAAACCATCTCTGTTAGAAATGCCGCATCTTGTGCATTGTTTCCCTGTGAGAATTGAGTGAGTTTCTGACAGAAATACTTCCTGGAAATCACAGTTTTCAAGGTGGAGAAATGCCCATTTGTTTCCTACTACACCGCTAAGGCTAAGTTGAAGGAAAACATAAATCTCTCGAAAGAAAACCATCTGTTCAAGGAGCTGCTGCTTGTAGCACATTGTTTCCCTTTGATTACTAAGTTTGTATTGAGAAGGAAGACTTCCTGCAGCTTTATTGTTTCAAGATGAAGACTGGCTGTGTTTGATCTAAACAGGCTCTGCAGCTTAACTCAAGATACACATGGATCTCTCCAAAGAACACCATCATGTTGAAGCTGCAGCATTGAGCACACTGTCTCCGAGGGTGAATTCAGTTAGTTTTTGAAAGGAGTATTTAAAGCAAATCAAAGTTTCAAGGTGGAGAAATGTCAATTAGTTCTAAATAGGCCTATAAAGCTATGTTGAGGAAACACAAATATCTCTCAAAGGAAAACCATCTGTGTCAAAAGGAGGACCATCCACCAACTGGTTTCCCTGTGGGAACTGCATCAGTTTTTGAAAGGAATACTTCCTGCAGCTTAGGTTTTTCATGGTGGAGAGAGGCTCTGTTTGATCCAGATAGGCCTATTCATCTGAGTTGAAGAAAAACATGTATATTTCAAAAGAAAGTCGTCCGAGTTAGAAGCAGGAGCATCTACCACATTGTTTCCCTGTGAGAATTGTGGTATTTTCTTAACAGAATACTTCCTGACTCTTGGGCTCTTCAAGGTGGAGATAGGCTCACTTCGCTCTAAGTAGGCCTCTGCAGCAAACATGAAGAAACACATGTATCTATCACCAAAATCTTCTATGATAGAAGCTGCAGCCTCTACCACATTTTTTTCCCTGAGAATTGAGTTAGTTTTTGAAGGAAATACTTCCTGCAAATTAGTTTTCAAAGGGGAGATAGGCTCTGCTTGCTTCTACAGGCCTATTCAGCTCAGTTGAAGAAACACATGTATCTCTCGAAAGAAAACCATTTATTTTAGAAGAAGGAGAATGAAGCACAGTTTCCCATTGAGAGTCAGGTTAGTTTATCAGAGGAATACTTTTGGCAATGTAGGTTTTTCAAGGTGGAGATTGGTTCACTTGGCTCCAAATAGGCCTATTCATCAGAGTTGAAGAAACACATGTATCTCTGCAAAGAAAGCCGTGTATGGTAGAAGGTGCAGCATGCTGCCTATTGTTTACCTGTGAGAACTGTGTTAGTTTTGGAAAGTAATACTTCCTGCAATTAGGGTTTTTCAAGATGGAGATAGGCTTTCTTTATTACAAATATGCCTCTTCAGCTACGTTGATAAAACACTTGTATCTCCAAAAAATCCAAATGTGTCGGAATCAGGAGCATCTACCACATTGTGTCCCCATGAGAATTGAGTTGGTTTTTGAAAATAATACTTCCTGCAAATCACAGTTTTGAAGCTATTGAAAACCTCATTTTGTTCCAAAGAGGCTTATTCCATTCAGTGAAGAAGCACATGTATCTCTCCAAAGTAATCCATCTGGGTTAAAAGGGGGAGCCTCGATCACTTTGTTTCCCTGTGAGAATTGACTTAGTTCTTCAAAGGAATTATTCCTGCAACTTAGGTGTTTCAAAGTGTTTATAGACTCTGTTTGCTCTAAATATGGCTATTAAGCTGAGTTGAAGAAACACATGTATCTCTTGAAACAAAACCATCTATGTTAGAATCAGGACCATGCAGCATAGTGTTTCCTTGTGAGAATTGAGTGAAATTTTGAAAGGAATCCTTCCCAGGAAACAAAGATTTCAAGGTGGGGAAAAGCTCATTTTTTTCCAACAGGTCTACTTGCAAAGTTGAAGAATCGCATGGATCTCTCTAACGAAAACCATTTGTGTGAGAAGCCACACTTTCCAGCACCTTGTTCCCCTGTGTGAAAGGAGTTCGTTTTTGAAAGGAATGCTTCCTGAAAATCATAGTTTTCAAGGTGGATAAAGGCACATTTTGTTCCAGATAACCCTATTCTCCTATGTTGAACAAGCACATATATCTCTCAAAAGAAAACATTCAGTGTTAGAAGCTGAAGCTTCTAGTACATTGTTTCCTTTTGAGAATTCTGTCCTTTTTTTCAGAGGAATGCTTCCTGCAACATAGGTATTTCAAAGGGGAGGGTGGCTCTGTTTGCCCCAAATAGGCATATTCAGCAGAGTGAGAAACACATGTGTCCCACCACAGAAAACCTTCTAGGTTAGAAGCTGAAGCATTAGCACATTGTTTACTTGTTGCAATTGAATTTGTTTTAGAAAGGCATATTTCCCAAATAGTAGAATTTTCAAGGTGATGCAAGGGTCATTTTGTTCAAAGAGGCCTACTTAAGCGAGTTGACATTACCCATGTGTCTCTCAAAGAAAACCATCCAAGTTAGAAGCGGCAGCAGCTAGCACATTGTTTCCTTTGGAGAACTCAGTTAGTTAGAGATAGGAATATTCCTGCAGATGATAGTTTTCACAGGAAAGAAAGGTTCATTTTGTAACCAATAAGCCTTATCAGCAAAGTTGAAGAAACACCTGTATCTCTCAAAACAAAGCCATCTGAGTTTGTAGACGGAGCTTCCTGCACATTTCACATGGAGAATTGAGTTGGTTGTTCACAGAAAAACTACCTGCAAGTCTTAGTTTTCTAGAGGGAGAAAGAGTCGTTTTGTTCCAAACAGGCTTTTCAGCAAAAATGAAGAAACAAATGTATCTCTCCAACGAAAACTGTAAAAGTAAGAAGTCGCAGCATCTAGGGCATTGTTCCCCAACGAGATTTGAGTGAATTTTTGAAGGAAATGCTTCCTGAAAATCTTGATTTTACAAAGTGAAGAAAAGCTCCTAAGTTCCCAGTAGGCCTATTCAATTGAGTTGACAAGAAACAAGTATCGCTTGATAGAAAACTATCTGTGTTAATATGAGGAGCATGTAGCAAATTGTTTTCTGTAAGAATTGTGTCAGTTGTAGAAGGGAATACTGCCTGAAAACGTTAGTTTTTCAAGGAGGAGAAAGGAAAATTTGCTTCCAAGAGGCATATTCAGGTGAGTGGACAAAAATAAAGTATCTCTGAAAAGAAAATCGCTTGAGTTAGAAGCTGGAGCTTCAAGACTTTGTATCCCTGTTAGAATTGCATGAGTATTTGAAAGGAATTCTTACGGCCACGTGATTGTTCAATGCGGACATAGGCTCTCTTTCTTCCAAATAGGCCTATAGAACTGAGTTGATGAAACACATGTATCTCTCAAAGGAAAACCATCTAGTTAGAAAGAGAAGCATCTAGCACATTGTTTCCATGTGAGAAATGAGTTCTTTTTTTTATTTAATACTTCCTGGAAATCACAGTTTTCAACATGGAGAAAGGCTCCTTTAGTTCCAATAAGCCTATTCAGCTACATTGGAAAAACAAATGTATCTCTTGAAAGAAAGCCATCTGTTTCATCTAGTGCATTGGCTTTCCGTGAGCATTGAGGTAGCTTTTGAAAGGGAACGTTCATTTCAGTTGCTAGAAGGCAGGTATAGACTTGGTTTGATGGAAATAGGCTGGTTCAGCTGTGTTGAAGATGCACATGTATCTCTCGAAGGAAAAGCAACTATGTTAGAAGCTGCAGCATGTAGCACATTTTTTCCATGAGAATTAAGTTAGTTTTTGTTAAATAACTCCTGGAAATCATAGCTCTCAAATGCGGAAATATTACCTGCCAATCAGTTTTCTAGAGGGAGAAAGAGTCATTTTGTTCCAAACAGGCTTCTTCTGCAAAAATGAAGAAACAAATGAATCTCTCCAATGAAACCATGAAACTAAGAAGCCGCAGCATCCACCACATTGTTTCCCAGTGAGATTTGAGTGAGTTTTTGAAAGAAATACTTGCGGAAAATCATGGTTTTCAAAGTGGAGAAAAGCTCATAAGTTCCCTGTAGGCCTATTCAATTGACTAGATGAAAAAGTGTATCGCTTGAGAGAAAACTGTCCATGTTAATAGCAGGAGCATCCAGCACATTGTTTCCCTGTAAGAATTGTGTTTGTTTTCGAAAGGCATACATCTTTCAAACCATAGCTTTCAAGGAGGAGAAAGAAAAATTTGGTTCCAAGAGGCATATTCAGTTGGTAGACAAAAATAAAGTATGTCTGAAAAGCAAATCATGTGAGTTACAATCTGGAGCTTCTAGAATTTGTATCCCTGTGAGAATTGAGTTCCTTTTTGAAAGGAATACTTAGTGCCATGTGGATCTCTCAATGTGGTGATAGGCTCTCTTGGTTCCAAATGGGCCTATGCAACTGACTTGATGAAACACATGTATCTCTCAATGGAAAACCATCTACTTAGAAACAGGAGCATCTTGCACATTGCTTTCATGTGAGAAGGAGTTAGTTTTTTTATTTACTACTTCCTGGAAATCATAGATTTCAACGTGGAGAAAGGCTCTTTTAGTTCCAATAGACCTATTCAGCTAAGTAGAAAAAACAAATGTATCTCTTGAAAGAAAACCATCTGTGTAAGAAACAGGAGAATCTAGTGTGTTGGCTCCCCGTGACAATTGAGCTAGCTTTTGAAGGGAAACTTCATTTCAGTTGCTACAAGACACAGATAGACTCAGTTTGATCGAAATAGGCCGATTCAGCTGTATTGAAGAAGCACAAGTATCTCTTAAAGGAAAACGAGCAATGTCAGAAACGGCAGCATCTAGCACATTTTTTCCATGAGAATTAAGTTAGTTTTTGTTTAATAACTCCTGGAAATCATAGTTTTCAAGGTGGAGATAGGCTCTCTTTACTCCAAATCAGCCTATTCACCTCCGCTGAGGAAACGCAGAAGCCTCTCAAAAGAAAACCATCTCTGTTAGAAATGCCGCATCTTGTGCATTGTTTCCCTGTGAGAATTGAGTGAGTTTCTGACAGAAATACTTCCTGGAAATCACAGTTTTCAAGGTGGAGAAATGCCCATTTGTTTCCTACTACACCGCTAAGGCTAAGTTGAAGGAAAACATAAATCTCTCGAAAGAAAACCATCTGTTCAAGGAGCTGCTGCTTGTAGCACATTGTTTCCCTTTGAGGACTAAGTTTGTATTGAGAAGGAAGACTTCCTGCAGCTTTATTGTTTCAAGATGAAGACTGGCTGTGTTTGATCTAAACAGGCTCTGCAGCTTAACTCAAGATACACATGGATCTCTCCAAAGAACACCATCATGTTGAAGCTGCAGCATTGAGCACACTGTCTCCGAGGGTGAATTCAGTTAGTTTTTGAAAGGAGTATTTGAAGCAAATCAAAGTTTCAAGGTGGAGAAATGTCAATTAGTTCTAAATAGGCCTATAAAGCTATGTTGAGGAAACACAAATATCTCTCAAAGGAAAACCATCTGTGTCAAAAGGAGGACCATCCACCAACTGGTTTCCCTGTGGGAACTGCATCAGTTTTTGAAAGGAATACTTCCTGCAGCTTAGGTTTTTCATGGTGGAGAGAGGCTCTGTTTGATCCAGATAGGCCTATTCATCTGAGTTGAAGAAAAACATGTATATTTCAAAAGAAAGTCGTCCGAGTTAGAAGCAGGAGCATCTACCACATTGTTTCCCTGTGAGAATTGTGGTATTTTCTGAACAGAATACTTCCTGACTCTTAGGCTCTTCAAGGTGGAGATAGGCTCACTTCGCTCTAAATAGGCCTCTGCAGCATACATGAAGAAACACATGTATCTATCACCAAAATCTTCTATGATAGAAGCTGCAGCCTCTACCACATTTTTTCCCTGAGACTTGAGTTAGTTTTTGAAGGAAATACTTCCTGCAAATTACAGTTTTCAAAGTGGAGATAGGCTCTGCTTGCTTCTACAGGCCTATTCAGCTCAGTTGAAGAAACACATGTATCTCTCAAAAGAAAACCATTTATTTTAGAACAAGGAGAATGTAGCACATAGTTTCCCATTGAGAGTCAGGTTAGTTTATCAGAGGAATACTTTTGGCAACGTAGGTTTTTCAAGGTGGAGATTGGTTCACTTGGCTCCAAATAGGCCTATTCATCAGAGTTGAAGAAACACATGTATCTCTGCAAAGAAAGCCGTGTATGGTAGAAGGTGCAGCATGCAGCCTATTGTTCACCTGTGAGAATTGAGTTAGTTTTTGAAAGAATTCTTCCTGCAATTAGGGTTTTTCAAGATGGAGATAGGCTTTCTTTATTACAAATATACCTCTTCAGCTGAGTTGATAAAACACCTGTATCTCCAAAAAATCCAAATGTGTCGGAATCAGGAGCGTCTACCACATTGTGTCCCCATGAGAATTGAGTTGGTTTTTGAAAATAATACTTCCTGCAAATCACAGTTTTGAAGCTATTGAAAAGCTCATTTTCTTCTAAAGAGGCTGATCCCCCTCAGTTGAAGAAGCACATGTATCTCTCCAAAGAAATCCATCTGGGTAAGAGGGGGAGCATCTATCACTTTATTTCCCTGTGAGAATTGACTTAATTCTTCAAAGGAATTATTCCGGCAACTTAGATGTTTCAAAGTGTTTATAGACTCTGTTTGCTCTAAATATGGCTATTAAGCTGAGTTGAAGAAACACATGTATCTCTTGAAACAAAACCATCTATGTTAGAATCAGGACCATGCAGCATAGTGTTTCCTTGTGAGAATTGAGTGAAATTTTGAAAGGAATCCTTCCCAGGAAGCAAAGATTTCAAGGTGGGGAAAAGCTCATTTTTTTCCAACAGGTCTACTTGCAAAGTTGAAGAATCGCATGGATCTCTCTAACGAAAACCATGTGTGTGAGAAGCCACACTTTCCAGCACCTTGTTCCCCTGTGTGAAAGGAGTTCGTTTTTGAAAGGAATGCTTCCTGAAAATCATAGTTTTCAAGGTGGATAAAGGCACATTTTGTTCCAGATAACCCTATTCTCCTATGTTGAACAAGCACATATATCTCTCAAAAGAAAACATTCAGTGTTAGAAGCTGAAGCTTCTAGTACATTGTTTCCTTTTGAGAATTCTGTCCTTTTTTTCAGAGGAATGCTTCCTGCAACATAGGTATTTCAAAGGGGAGGGTGGCTCTGTTTGCCCCAAATAGGCATATTCAGCAGAGTGAGAAACACATGTGTCCCACCACAGAAAACCTTCTAGGTTAGAAGCTGAAGCATTAGCACATTGTTTACTTGTTGCAATTGAATTTGTTTTAGAAAGGCATATTTCCCAAATAGTAGAATTTTCAAGGTGATGCAAGGGTCATTTTGTTCAAAGAGGCCTACTTAAGCGAGTTGACATTACCCATGTGTCTCTCAAAGAAAACCATCCAAGTTAGAAGCGGCAGCAGCTAGCACATTGTTTCCTTTGGAGAACTCAGTTAGTTAGAGATAGGAATATTCCTGCAGATGATAGTTTTCACAGGAAAGAAAGGTTCATTTTGTAACCAATAAGCCTTATCAGCAAAGTTGAAGAAACACCTGTATCTCTCAAAACAAAGGCATCTGAGTTTGTAGATGGAGCTTCCTGCACATTTTACATGGAGAATTGAGTTGGTTGTTCACAGAAAAACTACCTGCAAGTCTTAGTTTTCTAGAGGGAGAAAGAGTCATTTTGTTCCAAACAGGCTTTTCAGCAAAAATGAAGAAACAAATGTATCTCTCCAACGAAAACTGTAAAAGTAAGAAGCCGCAGCATCTAGGGCATTGTTTCCCAACGAGATTTGAGTGAATTTTTGAAGGAAAGGCTTCCTGAAAATCTTGATTTTCAAAGTGAAGAAAAGCTCCTAAGTTCCCAGTAGGCCTATTCAATTGAGTTGACAAAAAACAAGTATCGCTTGATAGAAAACTATCTGTGTTAATATGAGGAGCATGTAGCAAATTGTTTTCTGTAAGAATTGTGTCAGTTGTAGAAAGGAATACTGCCTGAAAACGTTTGTTTTTCAAGGAGGAGAAAGGAAAATTTGCTTCCAAGAGGCATATTCAGGTGAGTGGACAAAAATAAAGTATCTCTGAAAAGAAAATCGCTTGAGTTAGAAGCTGGAGCTTCAAGACTTTGTATCCCTGTTAGAATTGCATGAGTATTTGAAAGGAATTCTTACGGCCACGTGATTGTTCAATGCGGACATAGGCTCTCTTTCTTCCAAATAGGCCTATAGAACTGAGTTGATGAAACACATGTATCTCTCAAAGGAAAACCATCTAGTTAGAAAGAGAAGCATCTAGCACATTGTTTCCATGTGAGAAATGAGTTCTTTTTTTTATTTAATACTTCCTGGAAATCACAGTTTTCAACATGGAGAAAGGCTCCTTTAGTTCCAATAAGCCTATTCAGCTACATTGGAAAAACAAATGTATCTCTTGAAAGAAAGTTTCATCTAGTGCATTGGCTTTCCGTGAGCATTGAGGTAGCTTTTGAAAGGGAAAGTTCATTTCAGTTGCTAGAAGGCAGGTATAGACTTGGTTTGATGGAAATAGGCTGGTTCAGCTGTGTTGAAGATGCACATGTATCTCTCGAAGGAAAACCAACTATGTTAGAAGCTGCAGCATGTAGCACATTTTTTCCATGAGAATTAAGTTAATTTTTGTTAAATAACTCCTGGAAATCATAGCTCTCAAATGCGGAAATATTACCTGCCAATCAGTTTTCTAGAGGGAGAAAGACTCATTTTGTTCCAAACAGGCTTCTTCTGCAAAAATGAAGAAACAAATGAATCTCTCCAATGAAACCATGAAACTAAGAAGCCGCAGCATCCACCACATTGTTTCCCAGTGAGATTTGAGTGAGTTTTTGAAAGAAATACTTGCGGAAAATCATGGTTTTCAAAGTGGAGAAAAGCTCATAAGTTCCCTGTAGGCCTATTCAATTGACTAGATGAAAAAATGTATCGCTTGAGAGAAAACTGTCCATGTTAATAGCAGGAGCATCCAGCACATTGTTTCCCTGTAAGAATTGTGTTTGTTTTCGAAAGGCATACATCTTTCAAACCATAGCTTTCAAGGAGGAGAAAGAAAAATTTGGTTCCAAGAGGCATATTCAGTTGGTAGACAAAAATAAAGTATGTCTGAAAAGCAAATCATGTGAGTTACAATCTGGAGCTTCTAGAATTTGTATCCCTGTGAGAATTGAGTTCCTTTTTGAAAGGAATACTTAGTGCCATGTGGATCTCTCAATGTGGTGATAGGCTCTCTTGGTTCCAAATGGGCCTATGCAACTGACTTGATGAAACACATGTATCTCTCAATGGAAAACCATCTACTTAGAAACAGGAGCATCTGGCACATTGCTTTCATGTGAGAAGGAGTTAGTTTTTTTATTTACTACTTCCTGGAAATCATAGATTTCAACGTGGAGAAAGGCTCTTTTAGTTCCAATAGACCTATTCAGCTAAGTAGAAAAAACAAATGTATCTCTTGAAAGAAAACCATCTGTGTAAGAAACAGGAGAATCTAGTGTGTTGGCTCCCCGTGACAATTGAGCTAGCTTTTGAAGGGAAACTTCATTTCAGTTGCTACAAGACACAGATAGACTCAGTTTGATCGAAATAGGCCGATTCAGCTGTATTGAAGAAGCACAAGTATCTCTTAAAGGAAAACGAGCAATGTCAGAAACGGCAGCATCTAGCACATTTTTTCCATGAGAATTAAGTTAGTTTTTGTTTAATAACTCCTGGAAATCATAGTTTTCAAGGTGGAGATAGGCTCTCTTTACTCCAAATCAGCCTATTCACCTCCGCTGAGGAAACGCAGAAGCCTCTCAAAAGAAAACCATCTCTGTTAGAAATGCCGCATCTTGTGCATTGTTTCCCTGTGAGAATTGAGTGAGTTTCTGACAGAAATACTTCCTGGAAATCACAGTTTTCAAGGTGGAGAAATGCCCATTTGTTTCCTACTACACCGCTAAGGCTAAGTTGAAGGAAAACATAAATCTCTCGAAAGAAAACCATCTGTTCAAGGAGCTGCTGCTTGTAGCACATTGTTTCCCTTTGACGACTAAGTTTGTATTGAGAAGGAAGACTTCCTGCAGCTTTATTGTTTCAAGATGAAGACTGGCTGTGTTTGATCTAAACAGGCTCTGCAGCTTAACTCAAGATACACATGGATCTCTCCAAAGAACACCATCATGTTGAAGCTGCAGCATTGAGCACACTGTCTCCGAGGGTGAATTCAGTTAGTTTTTGAAAGGAGTATTTAAAGCAAATCAAAGTTTCAAGGTGGAGAAATGTCAATTAGTTCTAAATAGGCCTATAAAGCTATGTTGAGGAAACACAAATATCTCTCAAAGGAAAACCATCTGTGTCAAAAGGAGGACCATCCACCAACTGGTTTCCCTGTGGGAACTGCATCAGTTTTTGAAAGGAATACTTCCTGCAGCTTAGGTTTTTCATGGTGGAGAGAGGCTCTGTTTGATCCAGATAGGCCCATTCATCTGAGTTGAAGAAAAACATGTATATTTCAAAAGAAAGTCGTCCGAGTTAGAAGCAGGAGCATCTACCACATTGTTTCCCTGTGAGAATTGTGGTATTTTCTTAACAGAATACTTCCTGACTCTTGGGCTCTTCAAGGTGGAGATAGGCTCACTTCGCTCTAAGTAGGCCTCTGCAGCAAACATGAAGAAACACATGTATCTATCACCAAAATCTTCTATGATAGAAGCTGCAGCCTCTACCACATTTTTTTCCCTGAGAATTGAGTTAGTTTTTGAAGGAAATACTTCCTGCAAATTAGTTTTCAAAGTGGAGATAGGCTCTGCTTGCTTCTACAGGCCTATTCAGCTCAGTTGAAGAAACACATGTATCTCTCAAAAGAAAACCATTTATTTTAGAACAAGGAGAATGTAGCACATAGTTTCCCTTTGAGAGTCAGGTTAGTTTATCAGAGGAATACTTTTGGCAACATAGGTTTTTCAAGGTGGAGATTGGTTCACTTGGCTCCAAATAGGCCTATTCATCAGAGTTGAAGAGTATATAGCACATTGTTTCCCTAAGGGAACAGAGTCAGTTATGGAAATGAATACATCCTGGAAATATAGTTTTCCAGGTGGAGAAAGGCTGAATTGTTCCAAATAGGGTTATACAGCCAAGCTGAAGAAAACCATGTATCTCTCCAAAGGAAACCATCTATGTTAGAAGCTGAGGCATGTAGCACACTGTTTCCCTGTGAGGAATGAGTTAGTATTTGAAAAGAATGCTTCCTGCAAATCAGAATTTTCAAGGTGGAGGATGCCTCATTTGGTTCCTAATCGGTCTATTCAGCTGAGTTGAACAAACAAATGAATCTCTGAAAAGAAAAGCATCTATGTTAGAAGCAAGTGCATCTAGCACATATTTCCCCTGTGTGAATTGACATGTTTTTCAAAGGAACACATCCTGCAACTTCAGTGTATCAAAGTGGAGATAGGCTCTGTTTGTTCCAAATAGGCCTAGTCAGCTGAGTTAAACACATGTATCTCTCCAAAGAAAACCACATATTATAGAAGCTGCAACATGTAGCACACTGTTTCTCTGTTAGAACTCCATTAGTTTTTGAAAGGAATACTTCCTGCAAATCATTATTTTCAAAGTGGAGATAGTCTCATTGGAACCAAATAGGACTATTCAGCTAGGTTGAAGACACACATGTATGTCTGAAAATAAAACCATCTGCATTAGAAGCATCAACATTTAGCACATTGTATCACTATGAGTATTGAGTTAGTTTTTGAAAGGAATACGGCCTGCAACTTAGGTGTTTCAAGGTTCAGATAGGATCTGTTTACTCCAATAGCCCTATTGAGCTAAGTTGAAGGAACACATATATCACTCGAAAAAACCAACTGTGTTAGGAGAAGGAGGATGTAGGACATTGTTTCCCTCTTAGATTTGATTTGGTTTATCAGAGGAATACTTCCTGGAACATAAGTGTTTCAAGATGGAGATAAGCTGTGTTTTTTCCAATTAAGGCTATTCAGCTGAGTTGAAGAAACTCGTGTATCTCTCCAAAGAATACCATCGATCTTACAAGCTGCAGTATCTAGCTCTTTGTGTTCTAAGGAGAATTCAGTTAGCTTTTGAAAGGAAAACTTCCTGCAAATCAGACTTTTCAAGGTGGAGGATGGCTCATTTTGTTCCAAAGAGGCCTCTTCTGCTGTGTTGAAAATACACATATATCTCTCCAAAGAAAACCATTAGGATTAGAAGCAGGAGCATCTCCTCATTTTTTCCCTGTGAGAATTGAGTTAGTTTTGGAAAGATAGACTTCCTGCAAGTTAGGTGTTTCTAGGTGGAGACACATTCTGTTTGGGCCAAATAGGCCTATTCAGCTGATTTGAAGTAACACATGTGTCTCTCCGAAGAAGAGCATCTATGTGAGAAGATGCCCCATGTACTACATTGTTTTCCTGTGAGAATTGAGTTAGTTTTTGAAAGGAATACATCCTTCAAGTCATAGTTTTCAAGTTGCAGTAATGCTAATTTCATTCCAAATAAGACTATTCTTTTAAGTTAAAGACAAACATCTATCTCAAAAGAAAACTCGGTGTTAGAAGCAGGAGCTTCTAGCACATGGTTTCCCTGTCAGAACTAATTTCGTTTTTGAAAGGAATATGTCCTCAACTTAGGTGTTGCAAGGTGGAGACACGTTCTGTTTGGGCCAAACAGGCATATTCAGCTGGGTTGAAGAAACACATTATCTCTCCAAAAAAACCATCTATCTTAGAAGCTGCAGCCTCTACACATTGCTTCCCTATGAGAAGCGAGTTAGTTTTGAAAAGAATACTTCCTGCAAATCATACTTTTCAAGGTGGAGAAATGCTCATTTTCTTCCAGTAGGCATATTCAGCTAAGTTGAAGAAACTCATGTATCTCTCCAAAGAAAACTATCTGTGTCAGTATCTGCAGCATCTAGTCCATTGTTTCCCAGTGGGAATTGAGTTATTTTTTTTTCAAAGGAATACTTCCTGGAAATCATAGTTTTCAAGGTGGAGTAATGATCATTTATTTCCAAATAGGCGTATTCAGATAAAATGAAGAAACACATGTATCTCTCGAAAGAAATCCGTCTGTGTCAGAAGCTGCAGCCTCTAGCACATTGTTTCCTCTGAGAATTGATTTAGTTTTTGAAAGGAATACTTCCTACAAGTGAGAGTTTTCAAGGTGGAAAAAGGTTCATTTTGTTCAAATTGGCCTATTCAGCTGAGTTGAAGAAATACATGTATCCCTCTAAAGAAAACCCTCGGTGTTTGAAGCAGGATCATCTCCACATTGTTTCCCTGTGGGAGTTGAGTGGTGTTTTTGAAAGAAATACTTCCTGCAGCTTAGGTGTTTCACGCTGGGGATAGGCTCGCTTTGCTCCAAATAGGCTAATTCTGCTGAGTTCAAGAAACATATGCAGCTTTCCAAAGAAAACCACATATTAGAGAAGCTGCAGTATCTACCACAATGTTTGTCGGTGAGAACTGAGTTAGATTTTGCAAGAAAGGCTTCCTGGAAAACATCATTATCACAGTGGAGGAAGTCTCATGTTGATCCAAGTAGGACTATTCAGCGAAGTTGAAGACACACATATATCTCTAGCAATAAAATCATCCGTGTTAGAAACATAAGCATGGAGTCCACTGTTTCCCTGTGAGTGCTGAGTTTGAATTTGAAAGGAATCTATTCTGCAACTTGTATTTCAAAGTGGAGATATGATGTGTTTACTCCAAGTAGGCATGTCTAGCTAAGTTCAAGACACATAAGGCTCTCCATAAACCATCTATGTAAGAAGGAGGAGCATCTAGCTCATGGCTTCCCTCTGTGAATTGATTTCTATTTTGAAAGGAATACTTTCTGGCACTTAGGTGTTTCCAGGTGTTCATAGGCTGTGTTTGTTGCAAATAGGCCTATTCAACTGACTAGAAGAAACACACGTATCACTCAAATGAAAACCATCCAGTTAGAAGCAGGAGCATCTAGCCCATGGTATTCTTGTGAGATTTAGTGTGTTTTTGAAAGGAATGTTTCTTGCAAGTCATGCTTTTGAAGGTGGACAAAGATTCATTTTGTTTCTATTAGGCCTATTCAGCTAAGGTAAAACCACCCAGGTATCTATCAAATGAATACCACCTGTGTTAGAAGCATGAGCATCTAACACTTTGATTCCCTGTCAGAACTGAGTTAGTTTATGAAAGGAATACTTCCTGCAAAGCACAGTTTTCAAGGTGGAGAAAGTCTCAGTTTGCTCCAAATAGGCCTTTTCAGCTGAGGTGAAGAAACACATGAATCTCGACAACAAAACCATGTATGTTCGAAGCTGCAGCATCTAGAATATGGTTTCCTTGTGTGAGATGAGTTCGTTTTTGAAAGAAATACTTCCTGTCGACCAGAATTTTCAAGGTGGAGAAGGGCTCCTTTTACTCAATATAGGCCTATTCAGCTAACTTGAAGAAACACACGTATCTCTTGAAAGAAAACCATCTGTGTTAGAAACATGAGCATCTAGCATATTGTTTCCCTGTGAGAATAGAGCTATTTTTGATATCAATACTTCCTGCAGCTTAGATGTTTGAAGGTGCACATAGGCACATAGGCTATGTTTGCTCCACAGAGTCCTATTCAGCTGAGTTGAAGAAACATACATGCATCTCTTGAAAGAACACCATCTGAATTAGAACCCTGAGAGTCGACTGCGTTGTTTTCCTCGAATTAGTTAGTTTTTGAAAAGAATACTTCCTGAAAAACATAGTTTTCAATTTGCAGAAAGGCTCATTTTGTTTTTATTATGCCTATTCAGGTATGTTGAAAACATTCAGGTATATCTCGAAAGAAAGCCATCCATGTGAGAAGCAGGAGTATATAGCACATTGTTTCCCTAAGGGAACAGAGTCAGTTATGGAAATGAATACATCCTGGAAATATAGTTTTCCAGGTGGAGAAAGGCTGAATTGTTCCAAATAGGCTTATACAGCCAAGCTGAAGAAAACCATGTATCTCTCCAAAGGAAACCATCTATGTTAGAAGCTGTAGCATGTAGCACACTGTTTCCCTGTGAGCAATGAGTTAGTATTTGAAAAGAATGCTTCCTGCAAATCAGAATTTTCAAGGTGGAGGATGCCTCATTTGGTTCCTAATCGGTCTATTCAGCTGAGTTGAACAAACAAATGAATCTCTGAAAAGAAAAGCATCTATGTTAGAAGCAAGTGCATCTAGCACATATTTCCCCTGTGTGAATTGAGATGTTTTTCAAAGGAACACATCCTGCAACTTCAGTGTATCAAAGTGGAGATAGGCTCTGTTTGTTCCAAATAGGCCTAGTCAGCTGAGTTAAACACATGTATCTCTCCAAAGAAAACCACATATTATAGAAGCTGCAACATGTAGCACACTGTTTCTCTGTTAGAACTCAATTAGTTTTTGAAAGGAATACTTCCTGCAAATCAAAGTGGAGATACTCTCATTGGAACCAAATAAGACTATTCAGCTAAGTTGAAGACACACATATATGTCTGAAAATAAAACCATCTTCATTAGAAGCATGAACATTTAGCACATTGTATCACTATGAGAATTGAGTTAGTTTTTTGAAAGGAATACGTCCTGCAACTTAGGTGTTTCAAGGAGCAGATAGGATCTGTTTACTCCAATAGCCCTATTGAGCTAAGTTGAAGGAACACATATATCTCTCCAAAAAACCAACTGTGTAAGGAGAAGGAGGATCTAGGACATTGTTTCCCTCTTAGATTTGATTTGGTTTATCAGAGGAATACTTCCTGGAACATAGGTGTTTCAAGAGGGAGATAAGCTGTATTTTTAACAATTAAGGCTATTCAGCTGAGTTGAAGAAACTCATGTATCTCTCCAGAGAATACCATCGATCTTACAAGCTGCAGTATCTAGCTCTTTGTGTTCTAAGGAGAATTCAGTTAGCTTTTGAAAGGAAAACTTCCTGCAAATCAGACTTTTCAAGGTGGAGGATGGCTCATTTTGTTCCAAAGAGGCCTCTTCTGCTGTGTTGAAAATACACATATATCTCTCCAAAGAAAACCATTAGGATTAGAAGCAGGAGCATCTCCTCATTTTTTCCCTGTGAGAATTGAGTTAGTTTTGGAAAGATAGACTTCCTGCAAGTTAGGTGTTTCTAGGTGGAGACACATTCTGTTTGGGCCAAATAGGCCTATTCAGCTGATTTGAAGTAACACATGTGTCTCTCCGAAGAAGAGCATCTATGTGAGAAGATGCCCCATGTACTACATTGTTTTCCTGTGAGAATTGAGTTAGTTTTTGAAAGGAATACATCCTTCAAGTCATAGTTTTCAAGTTGCAGTAATGCTAATTTCATTCCAAATAAGACTATTCTTTTAAGTTAAAGACAAACATCTATCTCAAAAGAAAACTCGGTGTTAGAAGCAGGAGCTTCTAGCACATGGTTTCCCTGTCAGAACTAATTTCGTTTTTGAAAGGAATATGTCCTCAACTTAGGTGTTGCAAGGTGGAGACACGTTCTGTTTGGGCCAAACAGGCATATTCAGCTGGATTGAAGAAACACATTATCTCTCCAAAAAAACCATCTATCTTAGAAGCTGCAGCCTCTACACATTGCTTCCCTATGAGAAGCGAGTTAGTTTTGAAAAGCATACTTCCTGCAAATCATACTTTTCAAGGTGGAGAAATGCTCATTTTCTTCCAGTAGGCATATTCAGCTAAGTTGAAGAAACTCATGTATCTCTCCAAAGAAAACTATCTGTGTCAGTATCTGAAACAGCATCCATTGTTTCCCAGTGGGAATTGAGTTATTTTATTTTTCAAAGGAGTACTTCCTGGAAATCATAGTTTTCAAGGTGGAGTAAGGATCATTTATTTCCAAATAGGCGTATTCAGATAAGATGAAGAAACACATGTATCTCTCGAAAGAAATCCGTCTGTGTCAGAAGCTGCAGCCTCTAGCACATTGTTTCCTCTGAGAATTGATTTAGTTTTTGAAAGGAATACTTCCTACAAGTGAGAGTTTTCAAGGTGGAAAAAGGTTCATTTTGTTCAAATTGGCCTATTCAGCTGAGTTGAAGAAATACATGTATCCCTCTAAAGAGAACCCTCGGTGTTTGAAGCAGGAGCATCTCCACATTGTTTCCCTGTGGGAGTTGAGTGGTGTTTTTGAAAGAAATACTTCCTGCAACTTAGGTGTTTCACGCTGGGGATAGGCTCGCTTTGCTCCAAATAGGCTAATTCTGCTGAGTTCAAGAAACATATGCGGCTTTCCAAAGAAAACCACATATTAGAGAAGCTGCAGTATCTACCACAATGTTTGTCGGTGAGAACTGAGTTAGATTTTGCAAGAAAGGCTTCCTGGAAAACATCATTATCACAGTGGAGGAAGTCTCATGTTGATCCAAGTAGGACTATTCAGCGAAGTTGAAGACACACATATATCTCTAGCAATAAAATCATCCGTGTTAGAAACATAAGCATGGAGTCCACTGTTTCCCTGTGAGTGCTGAGTTTGAATTTGAAAGGAATCTATTCTGCAACTTGTATTTCAAAGTGGAGATATGATGTGTTTACTCCAAGAAGGCATGGCTTGCTAAGTTCAAGACACATAAGGCTCTCCATAAACCATCTATGTAAGAAGGAGGAGCATCTAGCTCATGGCTTCCCTCTGTGAATTGATTTCTATTTTGAAAGGAATACTTTCTGGAACTTAGGTGTTTCCAGGTGTTCATAGGCTGTGTTTGTTGCAAATAGGCCTATTCAACTGACTTGAAGAAACACACGTATCACTCAAATGAAAACCATCCAGTTAGAAGCAGGAGCATCTAGCCCATGGTATTCTTGTGAGATTTCGTGTGTTTTTGAAAGGAATGTTTCTTGCAAGTCATGCTTTTGAAGGTGGACAAAGATTCATTTTGTTTCTATTAGGCCTATTCAGCTAAGGTAAAACCACCCAGGTATCTATCAAATGAATACCACCTGTGTTAGAAGCATGAGCATCTAACACTTTGATTCCCTGTCAGAACTGAGTTAGTTTATGAAAGGAATACTTCCTGCAAAGCACAGTTTTCAAGGTGGAGAAAGGCTCATTTTGCTCCAAATAGGCCTATTCAGCTGAGGTGAAGAAACACATGAATCTCGACAACAAAACCATGTACGTTCGAAGCTGCAGCATCTAGAATATGGTTTCCTTGTGTGAGATGAGTTCGTTTTTGAAAGAAATACTTCCTGTCGACCAGAATTTTCAAGGTGGAGAAGGGCTCCTTTTACTCGATATAGGCCTATTCAGCTAACTTGAAGAAACACACGTATCTCTTGAAAAAACCATCTGTGTTAGATACATGAGCATCTAGCATATTGTTTCCCTGTGAGAATAGAGCTATTTTTGACATCAATACTTCCTGCAGCTTAGATGTTTGAAGGTGCACATAGGCACATAGGCTATGTTTGCTCCACAGAGTCCTATTCAGCTGAGTTGAAGAAACATACATGCATCTCTTGAAAGAACACCATCTGAATTAGAACCCTGAGAGTCGACTGCGTTGTTTTCCTCGAATTAGTTAGTTTTTGAAAAGAATACTTCCTGGAAAACATAGTTTTCAATTTGCAGAAAGGCTCATTTTGTTTTTATTATGCCTATTCAGGTATGTTGAAAACATCCAGGTATATCTCGAAAGAAAGCCATCCATGTGAGAAGCAGGAGTATATAGCACATTGTTTCCCTAAGGGAACAGAGTCAGTTATGGAAATGAATACATCCTGGACATATAGTTTTCCAGGTGGAGAAAGGCTGAATTGTTCCAAATAGGCTTATACAGCCAAGCTGAAGAAAACCATGTATCTCTCCAAAGGAAACCATCTATGTTAGAAGCTGTAGCATGTAGCACACTGTTTCCCTGTGAGCAATGAGTTAGTATTTGAAAAGAATGCTTCCTGCAAATCAGAATTTTCAAGGTGGAGGATACCTCATTTGGTTCCTAAACGGTCTATTCAGCTGAGTTGAACAAACAAATGAATCTCTGAGAAGAAAAGCATCTATGTTAGAAGCAAGTGCATCTAGCACATATTTCCCCTGTGTGAATTGACATGTTTTTCAAAGGAACACATCCTGCAACTTCAGTGTATCAAAGTGGAGATAGGCTCTGTTTGTTCCAAATAGGCCTAGTCAGCTGAGTTAAACACATGTATCTCTCCAAAGAAAACCACATATTATAGAAGCTGCAACATGTAGCACACTGTTTCTCTGTTAGAACTCAATTAGTTTTTGAAAGGAATACTTCCTGCAAATCATTATTTTCAAAGTGGAGATACTCTCATTGGAACCAAATAGGACTATTCAGCTAAGTTGAAGACACACATATATGTCTGAAAATAAAACCATCTGCATTAGAAGCATGAACATTTAGCACCTTGTATCACTATGAGAATTGAGTTAGTTTTTTGAAAGGAATACGTCCTGCAACTTAGGTGTTTCAAGGAGCAGATAGGATCTGTTTACTCCAATAGCCCTATTGAGCTAAGTTGAAGGAACACATATATCTCTCCAAAAAACCAACTGTGTAAGGAGAAGGAGGATCTAGGACATTGTTTCCCTCTTAGATTTGATTTGGTTTATCAGAGGAATACTTCCTGGAACATAGGTGTTTCAAGAGGGAGATAAGCTGTGTTTTTCCCAAGTAAGGCTATTCAGCTGAGTTGAAGAAACTCGTGTATCTCTCCAAAGAATACCATCGATCTTACAAGCTGCAGTATCTAGCTCTTTGTGTTCTAATGAGAATTCAGTTAGCTTTTGAAAGGAAAACTTCCTGCAAATCAGACTTTTCAAGGTGGAGGATGGCTCATTTTGTTCCAAAGAGGCCTCTTCTGCTGTGTTGAAAATACACATATATCTCTCCAAAGAAAACCATTAGGATTAGAAGCAGGAGCATCTCCTCATTTTTTCCCTGTGAGAATTGAGTTAGTTTTGGAAAGATAGACTTCCTGCAAGTTAGGTGTTTCTAGGTGGAGACACATTCTGTTTGGGCCAAATAGGCCTATTCAGCTGATTTGAAGTAACACATGTGTCTCTCCGAAGAAGAGCATCTATGTGAGAAGATGCCCCATGTACTACATTGTTTTCCTGTGAGAATTGAGTTAGTTTTTGAAAGGAATACATCCTTCAAGTCATAGTTTTCAAGTTGCAGTAATGCTAATTTCATTCCAAATAAGACTATTCTTTTAAGTTAAAGACAAACATCTATCTCAAAAGAAAACTCGGTGTTAGAAGCAGGAGCTTCTAGCACATGGTTTCCCTGTCAGAACTAATTTCGTTTTTGAAAGGAATATGTCCTCAACTTAGGTGTTGCAAGGTGGAGACACGTTCTGTTTGGGCCAAACAGGCATATTCAGCTGGGTTGAAGAAACACATTATCTCTCCAAAAAAACCATCTATCTTAGAAGCTGCAGCCTCTACACATTGCTTCCCTATGAGAAGCGAGTTAGTTTTGAAAAGAATACTTCCTGCAAATCATACTTTTCAAGGTGGAGAAATGCTCATTTTCTTCCAGTAGGCATATTCAGCTAAGTTAAAGAAACTCATGTATCTCTCCAAAGAAAACTATCTGTGTCAGTATCTGCAGCATCTAGTCCATTGTTTCCCAGTGGGAAATGAGTTATTTTTTTTTTTCAAAGGAATACTTCCTGGAAATCATAGTTTTCAAGGTGGAGTAAGGATCATTTATTTCCAAATAGGCGTATTCAGATAAGATGAAGAAACACATGTATCTCTCGAAAGAAATCCGTCTGTGTCAGAAGCTGCAGCCTCTAGCACATTGTTTCCTCTGAGAATTGATTTAGTTTTTGAAAGGAATACTTCCTACAAGTGAGAGTTTTCAAGGTGGAAAAAGGTTCATTTTGTTCAAATTGGCCTATTCAGCTGAGTTGAAGAAATACATGTATCCCTCTAAAGAGAACCCTCGGTGTTTGAAGCAGGAGCATCTCCACATTGTTTCCCAGTGGGAGTTGAGTGGTGTTTTTGAAAGAAATACTTCCTGCAACTTAGGTGTTTCACGCTGGGGATAGGCTCGCTTTGCTCCAAATAGGCTAATTCTGCTGAGCTCAAGAAACATATGCGGCTTTCCAAAGAAAACCACATATTAGAGAAGCTGCAGTATCTACCACAATGTTTGTCGGTGAGAACTGAGTTAGATTTTGCAAGAAAGGCTTCCTGGAAAACATCATTATCACAGTGGAGGAAGTCTCATATTGATCCAAGTAGGACTATTCAGTGAAGTTGAAGACACACATATATCTCTAGCAATAAAATCATCCATGTTAGAAACATAAGCATGGAGTCCATTGTTTCCCTGTGAGTGTTGAGTTTGAATTTGAAAGGAATCTATTCTGCAACTTGTATTTCAAAGTGGAGATATGATGTGTTTACTCCAAGAAGGCATGGCTTGCTAAGTTCAAGACACATAAGGCTCTCCATAAACCATCTATGTAAGAAGGAGGAGCATCTAGCTCATGGCTTCCCTCTGTGAATTGATTTCTGTTTTGAAAGGAATACTTTCTGGAACTTAGGTGTTTCCAGGTGTTCATAGGCTGTGTTTGTTGCAAATAGGCCTATTCAACTGACTTGAAGAAACACACGTATCACTCAAATGAAAACCATCCAGTTAGAAGCAGGAGCATCTAGCCCATGGTATTCTTGTGAGATTTCGTGTGTTTTTGAAAGGAATGTTTCTTGCAAGTCATGCTTTTGAAGGTGGACAAAGATTCATTTTGTTTCTATTAGGCCTATTCAGCTAAGGTAAAACCACCCAGGTATCTATCAAATGAATACCACCTGTGTTAGAAGCATGAGCATCTAACACTTTGATTCCCTGTCAGAACTGAGTTAGTTTATGAAAGGAATACTTCCTGCAAAGCACAGTTTTCAAGGTGGAGAAAGGCTCATTTTGCTCCAAATAGGCCTATTCAGCTGAGGTGAAGAAACACATGAATCTCGACAACAAAACCATGTATGTTCGAAGCTGCAGCATCTAGAATATGGTTTCCTTGTGTGAGATGATTTCGTTTTTGCATGAAACACTTCCTGTCGACCAGAATTTTCAAGGTGGAGAAGGGCTCCTTTTACTCGATATAGGCCTATTCAGCTAACTTGTAGAAACACACGTATCTCTTGCAAGGAAACCATCTGTGTTAGATACATGAGCATCTAGCATATTGTTTCCCTGTGAGAATAGAGCTATTATTGATATCAATACTTCCTGCAGCTTACATGTTTGAAGGTGCACATAGGCTATGTTTGCTCCACAGAGTCCTATTCAGCTGAGTTGAAGAAACATACATGCATCTCTTGAAAGAACACCATCTGAATTAGAACCCTGAGAGTCGACTGCATTGTTTTAATCGAATTAGTTAGTTTTTGAAAAGAATACTTCCTGAAAAACATAGTTTTCAATTTGCAGAAAGGCTCATTTTGTTTTTATTATGCCTATTCAGGTATGTTGAAAACATCCAGGTATATCTCGAAAGAAAGCCATCCATGTTAGAAGCAGGAGTATATAGCACATTGTTTCCCTAAGGGAACAGAGTCAGTTATGGAAATGAATACATCCTGGAAATATAGTTTTCCAGGTGGAGAAAGGCTCAATTGTTCCAAATAGGCTTATACAGCCAAGCTGAAGAAAACCATGTATCTCTCCAAAGGAAACCATCTATGTTAGAAGCTGTAGCATGTAGCACACTGTTTCCCTGTGAGCAATGAGTTAGTATTTGAAAAGAATGCTTCCTGCAAATCAGAATTTTCAAGGTGGAGGATGCCTCATTTGGTTCCTAATCGGTCTATTCAGCTGAGTTGAACAAACAAATGAATCTCTGAGAAGAAAAGCATCTATGTTAGAAGCAAGTGCATCTAGCACATATTTCCCCTGTGTGAATTGACATGTTTTTCAAAGGAACACATCCTGCAACTTCAGTGTATCAAAGTGGAGATAGGCACTGTTTGTTCCAAATAGGCCTAGTCAGCTGAGTTAAACACATGTATCTCTCCAAAGAAAACCACATATTATAGAAGCTGCAACATGTAGCACACTGTTTCTCTGTTAGAACTCAATTAGTTTTTGAAAGGAATACTTCCTGCAAATCATTATTTTCAAAGTGGAGATACGCTCATTGGAACCAAATAGGACTATTCAGCTAAGTTGAAGACACACATATATGTCTGAAAATAAAACCATCTGCATTAGAAGCATGAACATTTAGCACATTGTATCACTATGAGAATAGAGTTAGTTTTTGAAAGGAATACGTCCTGCAACTTAGGTGTTTCAAGGTGCAGATAGGATCTGTTTACTCCAATAGCCTTATTGAGCTAAGTTGAAGGAACACATATATCTCTCCAAAAAACCAACTGTGTAAGGAGAAGGAGGATCTAGGACATTGTTTCCCTCTTAGATTTGATTTGGTTTATCAGAGGAATACTTCCTGGAACATAGGTGTTTCAAGAGGGAGATAAGCTGTGTTTTTCCCAAGTAAGGCTATTCAGCTGAGTTGAAGAAACTCATGTATCTCTCCAAAGAATACCATCGATCTTACAAGCTGCAGTATCTAGCTCTTTGTGTTCTAATGAGAATTCAGTTAGCTTTTGAAAGGAAAACTTCCTGCAAATCAGACTTTTCAAGGTGGAGGATGGCTCATTTTGTTCGAAAGAGGCCTCTTCTGCTCTGTTGAAAATACACATATATCTCTCCAAAGAAAACCATTAGGATTAGAAGCAGGAGCATCTCCTCATTTTTTCCCTGTGAGAATTGAGTTAGTTTTGGAAAGATAGACTTCCTGCAAGTTAGGTGTTTCTAGGTGGAGACACATTCTGTTTGGGCCAAATAGGCCTATTCAGCTGATTTGAAGTAACACATGTGTCTCTCCGAAGAAGAGCATCTATGTGAGAAGATGCCCCATGTACTACATTGTTTTCCTGTGAGAATTGAGTTAGTTTTTGAAAGGAATACATCCTTCAAGTCATAGTTTTCAAGTTGCAGTAATGCTAATTTCATTCCAAATAAGACTATTCTTTTAAGTTAAAGACAAACATCTATCTCAAAAGAAAACTCGGTGTTAGAAGCAGGAGCTTCTAGCACATGGTTTCCCTGTCAGAACTAATTTCGTTTTTGAAAGGAATATGTCCTCAACTTAGGTGTTGCAAGGTGGAGACACGTTCTGTTTGGGCCAAACAGGCATATTCAGCTGGGTTGAAGAAACACATTATCTCTGCAAAAAAACCATCTATCTTAGAAGCTGCAGCCTCTACACATTGCTTCCCTATGAGAAGCGAGTTAGTTTTGAAAAGAATACTTCCTGCAAATCATACTTTTCAAAGTGGAGAAATGCTCATTTTCTTCCAGTAGGCATATTCAGCTAAGTTGAAGAAACTCATGTATCTCTCCAAAGAAAACTATCTGTGTCAATATCTGCAGCATCTAGTCCATTGTTTCCCAGTGGGAATTGAGTTATTTTTTTTTCAAAGGAATACTTCCTGGAAATCATAGTTTTCAAGGTGGAGTAAGGATCATTTATTTCCAAATAGGCGTATTCAGATAAGATGAAGAAACACATGTATCTCTCGAAAGAAATGCGTCTGTGTCAGAAGCTGCAGCCTCTAGGACATTGTTTCCTCTGAGAATTGATTTAGTTTTTGAAAGGAATACTTCCTACAAGTGAGAGTTTTCAAGGTGGAGAAAGGTTCATTTTGTTCAAATTGGCCTATTCAGCTGAGTTGAAGAAATACATGTATCCCTCTAAAGAGAACCCTCGGTGTTTGAAGCAGGAGCATCTCCACATTGTTTCCCTGTGGGAGTTGAGTGGTGTTTTTGAAAGAAATACTTCCTGCAAGTTAGGTGTTTCATGCTGGGGATAGGCTCGCTTTGCTCCAAATAGGCTAATTCTGCTGAGTTCAAGAAACATATGTGGCTTTCCAAAGAAAACCACATATTAGAGAAGCTGCAGTATCTACCACAATGTTTGTCGGTGGGAACTGAGTTAGATTTTGCAAGAAATGCTTCCTGGAAAACATCATTATCACAGTGGAGGAAGTCTCATTTTGATCCAAGTAGGACTATTCAGCTAAGTTGAAGACACACATATGTCTCTAGCAATAAAATCATCCGTGTTAGAAACATAAGCATGGAGTACATTGTTTCCCTGTGAGTGCTGAGTTTGAATTTGAAAGGAATCTATTCTGCAACTTGTGTTTCAAAGTGGAGATATGATGTGTTTACTCCAAGTAGGCATGTCTAGCTAAGTTGAAGGCACATAAGGCTCTCCATAAACCATCTATGTAAGAAGGAGGAGCACCTAGCTCATGGCTTCCCTCTGTGAATTGATTTCTATTTTGAAAGGAATACTTTCTGGAACTTAGGTGTTTCCAGGTGTTCATAGGCTGTGTTTGTTGCAAATAGGCCTATTCAACTGACTTGAAGAAACACACGTATCACTCAAATGAAAACCATCCAGTTAGAAGCAGGAGCATCTAGCCCAAGGTATTCTTGTGAGATTTAGTGTGTTTTTGAAAGGAATGTTTCTTGCAAGTCATGCTTTTGAAGGTGGACAAAGATTCATTTTGTTTCTATTAGGCCTATTCAGCTAAGGTAAAACCACCCAGGTATCTATCAAATGAATACCACCTGTGTTAGAAGCATGAGCATCTAACACTTTGATTCCCTGTCAGAACTGAGTTAGTTTATGAAAGGAATACTTACTGCAAAGCACAGATTTCAAGGTGGAGAAAGGCTCATTTTGCTCCAAATAGGCCTATTCAGCTGAGGTGAAGAAACACATGAATCTCGACAAAGAAATCCATGTATGTTCGAAGCTGCAGCATCTAGAATATGGTTCCCTTGTGTGAGATGAGTTCGTTTTTGAAAGAAATACTTCCTGTCGACCAGAATTTTCAAGGTGGAGAAGGGCTCCTTTTACTCGATATAGGCCTATTCAGCTAACTTGAAGAAACACACGTATCTCTTGAAAGAAAACCATCTGTGGTAGAAACATGATCATCTAGCATAATGTTTCCCTGTGAGAATAGAGCTATTTTTGATATCAATACTTCCTGCAGCTTAGATGTTTGAAGGTGCACATAGGCTATGTTTGCTCCACAGAGTCCTATTCAGCTGAGTTGAAGAAACATACATGCATCTCTTGAAAGAACACCATCTGAATTAGAACCCTGAGAATCTAGTGCATTGTTTTCCTGGAATTAGTTAGTTTTGGAAAAGAATACTTCCTGGAAAAAATAGTTTTCAATTTGCAGAAAGGCTCATTTTGTTTTTATGATGCCTATTCAGGTATGTTGAAAACATCCAGGTATATCTCGAAAGAAAGCCATCCATGTTAGAAGCAGGAGTATATAGCACATTGTTTCCCTAAGGGAACAGAGTCAGTTATGGAAATGAATACATCCTGGAAATATAGTTTTCCAGGTGGAGAAAGGCTCAATTGTTCCAAATAGGCTTATACAGCCAAGCTGAAGAAAACCATGTATCTCTCCAAAGGAAACCATCTATGTTAGAAGCTGTAGCATGTAGCACACTGTTTCCCTGTGAGCAATGAGTTAGTATTTGAAAAGAATGCTTCCTGCAAATCAGAATTTTCAAGGTGGAGGATGCCTCATTTGGTTCCTAATAGGTCTATTCAGCTGAGTTGAACAAACAAATGAATCTCTGAAAAGAAAAGCATCTATGTTAGAAGCAAGTGCATCTAGCACATATTTCCTCTGTGTGAATTGACATGTTTTTCAAAGGAACACATCCTGCAACTTCAGTGTATCAAAGTGGAGATAGGCTCTGTTTGTTCCAAATAGGCCTAGTCAGCTGTGTTAAACACATGTATCTCTCCAAAGAAAACCTCATATTATAGAAGCTGCAACCTGTAGCACACTGTTTCTCTGTTAGAACTCCATTAGTTTTTGAAAGGAATACTCCCTGCAAATCATTATTTTCAAAGTGGAGATAGTCTCATTGGAACCAAATAGGACTATTCAGCTAAGTTGAAGACACACATATATGTCTGAAAATAAAAACATCTGCATTAGACTTCACGTTAAACGGAGAACCGAGGAGGGCCCCCGGGGCCGCCAGGGGCCGGCGCCCATACGGCTTGGGAAGACGCGGACCAGGTGAGCTTCGCGGTACCGCGGTTCCCCCACAGACAAGCCTTGGCCTGAGCAGCATAGCCCCCTGGACAGACTGACCTCCACCCGGGAAAAAAAGAGAAACTGAGTACTAAGCAATAAGAACAGTTAAGACACGCTGGAAAGAGGGTGGGGCGCCCTGAGTGCTGAAGATTGGGGGAAGGGAATCCTTCCCGGGACTGTAAATAAACGAGCCGGGCGGGCCGGAGAGGCTCTGGCGGGAGCGGGGCGCGCGCCCAGCAACCAGGAGCGGGGAAGCTTGTGAGAGGAGGGAAGACCCACTTCCCAGGTGAACTGTAAATAAACACCCAGGCCTGACAACGCGGGGCAGTGGCATCTTTCCCAGTGCTTGCAAAGGGGAAAGCCTGTAGCAGAGGCAGCCGCACAGGAGAACTCTGAGCAAACAAAGCCTGTGGGACCAGGTGAGTGCTAGCTCACCCCAGAGATCTGCATAAATAACACCGCCAGCTACAGGCTGAGAGCAGCAGGCAGGCAAGCCACAGTTGCAGATACCACTCTCAGAACTGCCTCCAGACGCTTTTTTTTCTTTTTCTCCCTACCTTTGATGAGAGAACAACCGAATTACACCTGCAAGCCGAAAAACTTACTGAAACTGTATTGCATTTGAACTGGGGACACTTGGTGGGACTTTTTTTTTTTATCTTCTGTGTGTGTGTGAGTGTAGTTTTGTTCTACTTTATGCATCCCCTTTGATGAGACAACTACAGAACAACATCTGAGGCACCAACTCCAGGACTGGAGATTGAGACGGACATCCAAATTATTAAGACTGAAATTGCATTGCATATAAACTTGGAAGTTTTTTGGTTTTTTTTTTTTTTTTTAATTTTCTATTTTCCATTTTATTTTAATTCATTTTTATAAATAGATATTACTTTCATATACTTATTTTTAATTTTTTTATCTTTGATTTTCAATCCTCTCTCTGTCACTCTATTGTCTGTTCAGTTTACTGTCGATTAGTACACTAACACTCCCTGTTTATACCTTTGAAACTCTCTTGTCTGATACCTTGTTCTGCTTTCTCCCTCTTGTCTGTATATTTGTTTTCCCCTTTTCTTTAACTTCTTGCTTTCCATCTCAGCTCACTCTTCCATTCTCAATATTACCATTGTTATTATTACAAGCTAGAAAATACTTAATTACACACAGTACAGGGACAGTAACAACACCAAGGACAATGACAGGAAGACAGAAAAAACAAGGAAACCAGTTTCCCCACAGCAAAAAATTAGTACAGGAACCAGAGGGGAATGAAGAGAACAGAAACTCAGAGCCAGACTCCAACAAAATGAAGATAAACTATGCCAAAGGACCCAATGAAGCCTACAAGAATAATTTAAAAGAAGACATACTACAAGTACTCAATGAGAATTTTATAGAGATGATACTGGATAGGGTCAACCAAAATGTACAGGAGACACTCAAGAAATTCCAAGACAATAAAAATAGAGAATTTGAAAAAGCAAAAGAAGAAATAAAGGAAACCATAGAAGCACTGTATAAACACCAAAGTGAAAGAGAGAACACAATGAATAAATGGATAAATGAACTCAGGACAAAAATAGACAACAATAAAGAAGAAAACAGCCAGGATATGGAAAACCTCAGAAAAAAGAACGAAACAGAACTGCAAAACAAAACGGAAGGCCAATCCAGCAGAATAGAACAAACAGAAGACAGAATCTCAGAACTTGAAGATGAAATGGTAATTAAAGGAAAAACTGAAGAACTATTAATTAAACAACTCAAGACCTGTGAAAAGAAAATGCAAGAACTCACTGACTCCATCAAAAGACCAAACTTGAGAATCATGGGCATCGAAGAAGGAGAAGAGGTGCAAGCGAAGGGAATGCGTAATATATTCAACAAAATAATAACGGAAAATTTCCCAAATCTAGAGAAAGATATTCCCATACAAATGCAAGAAGCCTCCAGGACACCAAACAGACCAGATCAAAAGAGAACTACTCCACGACATATCATCATTAAAACAACAAGTTCAGAAACTAAGGAAAGAATATTGAAGGCTGCAAGAGAGAAAAAACAAGTAACATACAAAGGTAAACCCATCAAAATCACAGCAGACTTCTCAACAGAAACATTAAAAGCAAGAAGAGCGTGGGGTGAGATCTTCCGGGCACTGAATGAAAATAACTTCAACCCCAGGATACTCTACCCAGCAAAGCTATCATTCAAAATAGATGGAGCAATAAAAGTCTTCCATGATAAGCAGAAACTAAAACAATATGTGACCACAAAGCCACCATTACAAAAGATTCTGCAAGGGATTCTGCACACAGAAAGTGACACCCAACTTAACCATGAAAAGGCAGGCAGCACCAAACCACAGGATAAGAAAAAGCAAGACAGTAGAGAGTAACATCAAGTTAGGTACACACAATCAAACCTTCAAACAACTAAGATAACTAAATGGCAGGAATCACCACATACCTATCAGTACTAACGCTTAATGTTAATGGACTTAATTCACCCATCAAAAGACACTGTTTGACAAAATGGATTAAAAAAGAAGATCCAACAATTTGTTGCTTACAGGAGACTCATCTCACCGACAGAAATAAGCATATGCTTAGGATGAAAGGCTGGAAGAAGATTTACCAAGCCAATGGCCCCCAAAAACAAGCAGGAGTAGCAATACTTATCTCTGACAAAGTAGACTTCAAACCTACATTGATCAAACGAGATAAAGAAGGACATTCCATACTAATAAAAGGGGAAATAGACCAAAAGGAAATAATAATCATCAATCTGTACGCACCCAATGTCAACGCACCCAATTTCATCAAACATACCTTGAAAGACCTAAAAGCATATATAAACGCCAACACAGTGGTTGTGGGAGACTTTAACACTCCATTATCATCAATAGATAGGTCATCCAAACAAAAACTCAATAAAGAAATCCAAGATCTAAAATATGCAATAGATCAAGTGGACCTAGTAGATGTCTACAGAACATTTCATCCAACCTCTACACAATATACATTCTTCTCAGCAGCCCATGGAACCTTCTCCAAAATAGATCATATCCTAGGGCACAAAGCAAGTCTCAGCAAATATAAGAAAATAGAAATAATACCATGCATACTATCTGACCACAATGCAGTAAAAGTAGAACTCAACAACAAAAGTAAAGACAAAAAACATGCAAACAGCTGGAAACTAAATAACTCATTACTTAATGAAGAATGGATCATCGATGCAATAAAAGAGGAAATTAAAATGTTCCTGGAAGTCAATGAAAATGAAAACACAACCTACCGGAACCTATGGGACACAGCTAAGGCAGTCTTGAGAGGAAAGTTTATAGCCATGAGTGCATATATTAAAAAGATTGAAAGATCCCAAGTCAATGACCTAATGATACATCTCAAACTCCTAGAAAAACAAGAACAAGCAAATCCCAAAACAAATAGAAGGAGAGAAATAATAAAAATAAGAGCTGAAATCAACGAAATAGAAACCAAAAAAACCATACAAAGAATCAATGAAACAAAAAGTTGGTTCTTTGAAAAAATAAACAAGATCGATAGACCCCTGGCAAACCTGACTAAAATGAGGAGAGAAAAAACCCAAATTAGTAGAATCAGGAATGCAAAAGGGGAGATAACAACAAACACCATGGAAGTCCAGGAAATCATCAGAGACTACTTTGAGAACCTATATTCAAATAAATTTGAAAATCTAAAAGAAATGGACAGATTTCTAGATACATATGATCATCCAAAACTGAACCAAGAGGAAATTAATCACCTGAATAGACCTATAACACAAAATGAAATTGAAGCAGCAATCAAGAGTCTCCCCAAAAAGAAAAGTCCAGGACCTGATGGATTCTCTGCTGAATTCTATCAGACCTTTAAAGAAGAACTGATACCAACCCTCCTTAAACTGTTCCATGAAATAGAAAGGGAAGGAAAACTGCCAAACACATTTTATGAAGCCAGTATTACACTTATCCCAAAACCAGGCAAAGATACCTCCAAAAAGGAGAACTATAGGCCAATCTCCTTAGTCAACATTGATGCGAAAATCCTCAACAAAATAATGGCAAATCGAATTCAGCAACACATCAAAAAGATTATTCACCACGACCAGGTAGGCTTCATCCCAGGGATGCAGGGGTGGTTCAACATACGAAAATCAATAAACGTAATAAACCACATTAACAGAAGCAAAGACAAAAACCACTTGATCATCTCAATAGATGCAGAAAAAGCCTTTGATAAGATCCAACATCATTTCATGATAAAAGCTCTAAGAAAACTAGGAATAGAAGGAAAGTTCCTCAACATTATAAAAACTATATATGACAAACCTACAGCCAGCATTATACTTAACGGAGAAAAATTAAAACCATTCCCTCTAAAATCAGGAACCAGACAAGGATGCCCACTATCTCCACTCCTATTCAACATAGTACTGGAATTCCTAGCCAGAGCAATTAGGCAAGAAGAAGGAATAAAAGGAATACAAATAGGTAAAGAAACTGTCAAAATATCCCTATTTGCAGACGACATGATCCTATACCTTAAAGACCCAAAAAACTCTACTCAGAAGCTTCTAGACATCATCAATAGCTATAGCAAAGTAGCAGGATACAAAATCAACATAGAAAAATCATTAGCATTTCTATACACTAACAATGAGCAAACGGAAAAAGAATGTATGAAAACAATTCCATTTACAATAGCCTCAAAAAAAATCAAATACCTAGGTGTAAACCTAACAAAAGATGTGAAAGACCTCTACAAGGAAAACTATACACTTCTGAAGAAAGAGATTGAGGAAGACTATAGAAAGTGGAGAGATCTCCCATGCTCATGGATTGGTAGAATCAACATAGTAAAAATGTCTATACTCCCAAAAGTAATCTACATGTTTAATGCAATTCCCATCAAAATTCCAATGACATTCATCAAAGAGATTGAAAAATCTACTGTTAAATTTATATGGAAAAACAAGAGGCCACGAATAGCCAAGGCAATACTCAGTCAAAAGAACAATGCAGGAGGTATTACAATACCTGACTTCAAACTATATTACAAAGCAATAACAATAAAAACAGCATGGTACTGGCACAAAAACAGACATGAAGACCAGTGGAACAGAATAGAGGATCCAGATATGAAGCCACACAACTATGAGCAACTTATCTTTGACAAAGGAGCTAAAAATATACGATGGAGAAATAGCAGCCTCTTCAACAAAAACTGCTGGGAAAACTGGTTAGCAGTCTGCAAAAAACTGAAACTAGATCCATGTATATCACCCTATACCAAGATTAACTCAAAATGGATCAAGGATCTTAATATCAGACCCCAAACTCTTAAGTTGATACAAGAAAGAGTAGGAAATACTCTGGAGTTAGTAGGTATAGGTAAGAACTTTCTCAATGAAACCCCAGCAGCACAGCAACTAAGAGATAGCATAGATAAATGGGACCTCATAAAACTAAAAAGCTTCTGTTCATCAAAAGAAATGGTCTCTAAACTGAAGAGAACACCCACAGAGTGGGAGAAAATATTTGCCAATTATACATCAGACAAAGGACTGATAACCAGAATATACAGGGAACTTAAAAAACTAAATTCTCCCAAAACTAATGAACCAATAAAGAAATGGGCACGTGAACTAAACAGAACTTTCTCAAAAGAAGAAATTCAAATGGCCAGAAAACACATGAAAAAATGCTCACCATCTCTAGCAATAAAGGAAATGCAAATTAAAACCACACTAAGATTCCACCTCACCCCTGTTAGAACAGCCATCATCAGCAACACCACCAACAACAGGTGTTGGCGAGGATGTGGGGAAAAAGGAACCCTCTTACACTGTTGGTGGGAATGTAGACTAGTACAACCACTCTGGAAAAAAATTTGGAGGCTACTTAAAAAGCTGGACATCGATCTACCATTTGATCCAGCAATACCACTCTTGGGGATATACCCAAAAGACTGTTACTCCAGAGGCACCTGCACATCCATGTTTATTGCGGCACTATTCACAATAGCCAAGTTATGGAAACAGCCAAGATGCCCCACCACTGACGAATGGATTAAGAAAATGTGGTATCTATACACAATGGAATTTTATGCAGCCATGAAGAAGAACGAAATGTTATCATTCGCTGGTAAATGGATGGAATTGGAGAACATCATTCTGAGTGAGGTTAGCCTGGCTCAAAAAACCAAAAATCGTATGTTCTCCCTCATATGTGGACATTAGATCTAGGGCAAACACAACAAGGGGATTGGACTATGAGCACATGATAAAAGCTTTAGCACACAAGGGAGGGGTGAGGATAGGTAAGACACCTAAAAAACTAGCTAGCATTTGTTGCCCTTAATGCAGAGAAACTAAAGCAGATACTTAAAGCAACTGAGGCCAATAGGAAAAGGGGACCAGGTACTAGAGAAAAGGTTAGATCAAAAAGAATTAACCTAGAAGGTAACACCCACGCACAGGAAATCAATGTGAGTCAATGCCCTGTATAGCTATCTTTATCTCAACCAGCAAAACCCCTTGTTCCTTCCTATTATTGCTTATACTCTCTCTACAACAAAATTAGAGATAAGGGCAAAATAGTTTCTGCTGGGTATTGAGGGGGGGAGCGGGAGGGGGTGGAGTGGGTGGTAAGGGAGGGGGTGGGGGCACGGGGGAGAAATAAACCAAGCCTTGTATGCACATATGAATAATAAAAGAAAAATGAAAAAAAAAAAGAAAGAAAAATAAAAGGCAAATAAAATTAAAAAAAAAATCTGCATTACAAGCATGAACATTTAGCACATAGTATCACTATGAGAATTCAGTTAGTTTTTGAAAGGAATACGTCCTGCAACTTAGGTGTTTCAAGGTGCAGATAGGATCTGTTTACTCCAATAGCCCTATTCAGCTAAGTTGAAGGAACACATATATCTCTCCAAAAAACCAACTGTGTTAGGAGAAGGAGGATCTAGGACATTGTTTCCCTCTTAGATTTGATTTGGTTTATCAGAGGAATACTTCCTGGAACATAAGTGTTTCAAGATGGAGATAAGCTGTGTTTTTTCCAATTAAGGCTATTCAGCTGAGTTGAAGAAACTCATGTATCTCTCCAAAGAATACCATCGATCTTACAAGCTGCAGTATCTAGCTCTTTGTGTTCTAATGAGAATTCAGTTAGCTTTTGAAAGGAAAACTTCCTGCAAATCAGACTTTTCAAGGTGGAGGATGGCTCATTTTGTTCCAAAGAGGCCTCTTCTGCTGTGTTGAAAATACACATATATCTCTCCAAAGAAAACCATTAGGATTAGAAGCAGGAGCATCTCCTCATTTTTTCCCTGTGAGAATTGAGTTAGTTTTGGAAAGATAGACTTCCTGCAAGTTAGGTGTTTCTAGGTGGAGACACATTCTGTTTGGGCCAAATAGGCCTATTCAGCTGATTTGAAGTAACACATGTGTCTCTCCGAAGAAGAGCATCTATGTGAGAAGATGCCCCATGTACTACATTGTTTCCCTGTGAGAACTGAGTTAGTTTTTGAAAGGAATACATCCTTCAAGTCATAGTTTTCAAGTTGGAGTAATGGTAATTTCATTCCAAATAAGACTATTCTTTTAAGTTAAAGACAAACATCTATCTCAAAAGAAAACTCGGTGTTAGAAGCAGGAGCTTCTAGCACATTGTTTCCCTGTCAGAAGTAATTTAGTTTTTGAAAGGAATATGTCCTCAACTTAGGTGTTGCAAGGTGGAGACACGTTCTGTTTGGGCCAAACAGGCATATTCAGCTGGGTTGAAGAAACACATTATCTCTGCAAAAAAACCATCTATCTTAGAAGCTGCAGCCTCTACACATTGCTTCCCTATGAGAAGCGAGTTAGTTTTGAAAAGAATACTTCCTGCAAATCATACTTTTCAAGGTGGAGAAATGCTCATTTTCTTCCAGTAGGCATATTCAGCTACATTGAAGAAACTCATGTATCTCTCCAAAGAAAACTATCTGTGTCAGTATCTGCAGCATCTAGTCCATTGTTTCCCAGTGGGAAATGAGTTATTTTTTTTTTCAAAGGAATACTTCCTGGAAATCATAGTTTTCAAGGTGGAGTAAGGATCATTTATTTCCAAATAGGCGTATTCAGATAAGATGAAGAAACACATGTATCTCTCGAAAGAAATCCGTCTGTGTCAGAAGCTGCAGCCTCTAGCACATTGTTTCCTCTGAGAATTGATTTAGTTTTTGAAAGGAATACTTCCTACAAGTGAGAGTTTTCAAGGTGGAAAAAGGTTCATTTTGTTCAAATTGGCCTATTCAGCTGAGTTGAAGAAATACATGTATCCCTCTAAAGAGAACCCTCGGTGTTTGAAGCAGGAGCATCTCCACATTGTTTCCCAGTGGGAGTTGAGTGGTGTTTTTGAAAGAAATACTTCCTGCAACTTAGGTGTTTCACGCTGGGGATAGGCTCGCTTTGCTCCAAATAGGCTAATTCTGCTGAGCTCAAGAAACATATGCGGCTTTCCAAAGAAAACCACATATTAGAGAAGCTGCAGTATCTACCACAATGTTTGTCGGTGAGAACTGAGTTAGATTTTGCAAGAAAGGCTTCCTGGAAAACATCATTATCACAGTGGAGGAAGTCTCATATTGATCCAAGTAGGACTATTCAGTGAAGTTGAAGACACACATATATCTCTAGCAATAAAATCATCCATGTTAGAAACATAAGCATGGAGTCCATTGTTTCCCTGTGAGTGTTGAGTTTGAATTTGAAAGGAATCTATTCTGCAACTTGTATTTCAAAGTGGAGATATGATGTGTTTACTCCAAGAAGGCATGGCTTGCTAAGTTCAAGACACATAAGGCTCTCCATAAACCATCTATGTAAGAAGGAGGAGCATCTAGCTCATGGCTTCCCTCTGTGAATTGATTTCTGTTTTGAAAGGAATACTTTCTGGAACTTAGGTGTTTCCAGGTGTTCATAGGCTGTGTTTGTTGCAAATAGGCCTATTCAACTGACTTGAAGAAACACACGTATCACTCAAATGAAAACCATCCAGTTAGAAGCAGGAGCATCTAGCCCATGGTATTCTTGTGAGATTTCGTGTGTTTTTGAAAGGAATGTTTCTTGCAAGTCATGCTTTTGAAGGTGGACAAAGATTCATTTTGTTTCTATTAGGCCTATTCAGCTAAGGTAAAACCACCCAGGTATCTATCAAATGAATACCACCTGTGTTAGAAGCATGAGCATCTAACACTTTGATTCCCTGTCAGAACTGAGTTAGTTTATGAAAGGAATACTTCCTGCAAAGCACAGTTTTCAAGGTGGAGAAAGGCTCATTTTGCTCCAAATAGGCCTATTCAGCTGAGGTGAAGAAACACATGAATCTCGACAACAAAACCATGTATGTTCGAAGCTGCAGCATCTAGAATATGGTTTCCTTGTGTGAGATGATTTCGTTTTTGCATGAAACACTTCCTGTCGACCAGAATTTTCAAGGTGGAGAAGGGCTCCTTTTACTCGATATAGGCCTATTCAGCTAACTTGTAGAAACACACGTATCTCTTGCAAGGAAACCATCTGTGTTAGATACATGAGCATCTAGCATATTGTTTCCCTGTGAGAATAGAGCTATTATTGATATCAATACTTCCTGCAGCTTACATGTTTGAAGGTGCACATAGGCTATGTTTGCTCCACAGAGTCCTATTCAGCTGAGTTGAAGAAACATACATGCATCTCTTGAAAGAACACCATCTGAATTAGAACCCTGAGAGTCGACTGCATTGTTTTAATCGAATTAGTTAGTTTTTGAAAAGAATACTTCCTGAAAAACATAGTTTTCAATTTGCAGAAAGGCTCATTTTGTTTTTATTATGCCTATTCAGGTATGTTGAAAACATCCAGGTATATCTCGAAAGAAAGCCATCCATGTTAGAAGCAGGAGTATATAGCACATTGTTTCCCTAAGGGAACAGAGTCAGTTATGGAAATGAATACATCCTGGAAATATAGTTTTCCAGGTGGAGAAAGGCTCAATTGTTCCAAATAGGCTTATACAGCCAAGCTGAAGAAAACCATGTATCTCTCCAAAGGAAACCATCTATGTTAGAAGCTGTAGCATGTAGCACACTGTTTCCCTGTGAGCAATGAGTTAGTATTTGAAAAGAATGCTTCCTGCAAATCAGAATTTTCAAGGTGGAGGATGCCTCATTTGGTTCCTAATCGGTCTATTCAGCTGAGTTGAACAAACAAATGAATCTCTGAGAAGAAAAGCATCTATGTTAGAAGCAAGTGCATCTAGCACATATTTCCCCTGTGTGAATTGACATGTTTTTCAAAGGAACACATCCTGCAACTTCAGTGTATCAAAGTGGAGATAGGCTCTGTTTGTTCCAAATAGGCCTAGTCAGCTGAGTTAAACACATGTATCTCTCCAAAGAAAACCACATATTATAGAAGCTGCAACATGTAGCACACTGTTTCTCTGTTAGAACTCAATTAGTTTTTGAAAGGAATACTTCCTGCAAATCATTATTTTCAAAGTGGAGATACGCTCATTGGAACCAAATAGGACTATTCAGCTAAGTTGAAGACACACATATATGTCTGAAAATAAAACCATCTGCATTAGAAGCATGAACATTTAGCACATTGTATCACTATGAGAATAGAGTTAGTTTTTGAAAGGAATACGTCCTGCAACTTAGGTGTTTCAAGGTGCAGATAGGATCTGTTTACTCCAATAGCCTTATTGAGCTAAGTTGAAGGAACACATATATCTCTCCAAAAAACCAACTGTGTAAGGAGAAGGAGGATCTAGGACATTGTTTCCCTCTTAGATTTGATTTGGTTTATCAGAGGAATACTTCCTGGAACATAGGTGTTTCAAGAGGGAGATAAGCTGTGTTTTTCCCAAGTAAGGCTATTCAGCTGAGTTGAAGAAACTCATGTATCTCTCCAAAGAATACCATCGATCTTACAAGCTGCAGTATCTAGCTCTTTGTGTTCTAATGAGAATTCAGTTAGCTTTTGAAAGGAAAACTTCCTGCAAATCAGACTTTTCAAGGTGGAGGATGGCTCATTTTGTTCGAAAGAGGCCTCTTCTGCTCTGTTGAAAATACACATATATCTCTCCAAAGAAAACCATTAGGATTAGAAGCAGGAGCATCTCCTCATTTTTTCCCTGTGAGAATTGAGTTAGTTTTGGAAAGATAGACTTCCTGCAAGTTAGGTGTTTCTAGGTGGAGACACATTCTGTTTGGGCCAAATAGGCCTATTCAGCTGATTTGAAGTAACACATGTGTCTCTCTGAAGAAGAGCATCTATGTGAGAAGATGCCCCATGTACTACATTGTTTCCCTGTGAGAATTGAGTTAGTTTTTGAAAGGAATACATCCTTCAAGTCATAGTTTTCAAGTTGCAGTAATGCTAATTTCATTCCAAATAAGACTATTCTTTTAAGTTAAAGACAAACATCTATCTCAAAAGAAAACTCGGTGTTAGAAGCAGGAGCTTCTAGCACATGGTTTCCCTGTCAGAACTAATTTCGTTTTTGAAAGGAATATGTCCTCAACTTAGGTGTTGCAAGGTGGAGACACGTTCTGTTTGGGCCAAACAGGCATATTCAGCTGGGTTGAAGAAACACATTATCTCTGCAAAAAAACCATCTATCTTAGAAGCTGCAGCCTCTACACATTGCTTCCCTATGAGAAGCGAGTTAGTTTTGAAAAGAATACTTCCTGCAAATCATACTTTTCAAAGTGGAGAAATGCTCATTTTCTTCCAGTAGGCATATTCAGCTAAGTTGAAGAAACTCATGTATCTCTCCAAAGAAAACTATCTGTGTCAATATCTGCAGCATCTAGTCCATTGTTTCCCAGTGGGAATTGAGTTATTTTTTTTTCAAAGGAATACTTCCTGGAAATCATAGTTTTCAAGGTGGAGTAAGGATCATTTATTTCCAAATAGGCGTATTCAGATAAGATGAAGAAACACATGTATCTCTCGAAAGAAATGCGTCTGTGTCAGAAGCTGCAGCCTCTAGGACATTGTTTCCTCTGAGAATTGATTTAGTTTTTGAAAGGAATACTTCCTACAAGTGAGAGTTTTCAAGGTGGAGAAAGGTTCATTTTGTTCAAATTGGCCTATTCAGCTGAGTTGAAGAAATACATGTATCCCTCTAAAGAGAACCCTCGGTGTTTGAAGCAGGAGCATCTCCACATTGTTTCCCTGTGGGAGTTGAGTGGTGTTTTTGAAAGAAATACTTCCTGCAAGTTAGGTGTTTCATGCTGGGGATAGGCTCGCTTTGCTCCAAATAGGCTAATTCTGCTGAGTTCAAGAAACATATGTGGCTTTCCAAAGAAAACCACATATTAGAGAAGCTGCAGTATCTACCACAATGTTTGTCGGTGGGAACTGAGTTAGATTTTGCAAGAAATGCTTCCTGGAAAACATCATTATCACAGTGGAGGAAGTCTCATTTTGATCCAAGTAGGACTATTCAGCTAAGTTGAAGACACACATATGTCTCTAGCAATAAAATCATCCGTGTTAGAAACATAAGCATGGAGTACATTGTTTCCCTGTGAGTGCTGAGTTTGAATTTGAAAGGAATCTATTCTGCAACTTGTGTTTCAAAGTGGAGATATGATGTGTTTACTCCAAGTAGGCATGTCTAGCTAAGTTGAAGGCACATAAGGCTCTCCATAAACCATCTATGTAAGAAGGAGGAGCACCTAGCTCATGGCTTCCCTCTGTGAATTGATTTCTATTTTGAAAGGAATACTTTCTGGAACTTAGGTGTTTCCAGGTGTTCATAGGCTGTGTTTGTTGCAAATAGGCCTATTCAACTGACTTGAAGAAACACACGTATCACTCAAATGAAAACCATCCAGTTAGAAGCAGGAGCATCTAGCCCAAGGTATTCTTGTGAGATTTAGTGTGTTTTTGAAAGGAATGTTTCTTGCAAGTCATGCTTTTGAAGGTGGACAAAGATTCATTTTGTTTCTATTAGGCCTATTCAGCTAAGGTAAAACCACCCAGGTATCTATCAAATGAATACCACCTGTGTTAGAAGCATGAGTATCTAACACTTTGATTCCCTGTCAGAACTGAGTTAGTTTATGAAAGGAATACTTACTGCAAAGCACAGATTTCAAGGTGGAGAAAGGCTCATTTTGCTCCAAATAGGCCTATTCAGCTGAGGTGAAGAAACACATGAATCTCGACAAAGAAATCCATGTATGTTCGAAGCTGCAGCATCTAGAATATGGTTCCCTTGTGTGAGATGAGTTCGTTTTTGAAAGAAATACTTCCTGTCGACCAGAATTTTCAAGGTGGAGAAGGGCTCCTTTTACTCGATATAGGCCTATTCAGCTAACTTGAAGAAACACACGTATCTCTTGAAAGAAAACCATCTGTGGTAGAAACATGATCATCTAGCATAATGTTTCCCTGTGAGAATAGAGCTATTATTGATATCAATACTTCCTGCAGCTTACATGTTTGAAGGTGCACATAGGCTATGTTTGCTCCACAGAGTCCTATTCAGCTGAGTTGAAGAAACATACATGCATCTCTTGAAAGAACACCATCTGAATTAGAACCCTGAGAATCTAGTGCATTGTTTTCCTGGAATTAGTTAGTTTTGGAAAAGAATACTTCCTGGAAAAAATAGTTTTCAATTTGCAGAAAGGCTCATTTTGTTTTTATGATGCCTATTCAGGTATGTTGAAAACATCCAGGTATATCTCGAAAGAAAGCCATCCATGTTAGAAGCAGGAGTATATAGCACATTGTTTCCCTAAGGGAACAGAGTCAGTTATGGAAATGAATACATCCTGGAAATATAGTTTTCCAGGTGGAGAAAGGCTCAATTGTTCCAAATAGGCTTATACAGCCAAGCTGAAGAAAACCATGTATCTCTCCAAAGGAAACCATCTATGTTAGAAGCTGTAGCATGTAGCACACTGTTTCCCTGTGAGCAATGAGTTAGTATTTGAAAAGAATGCTTCCTGCAAATCAGAATTTTCAAGGTGGAGGATGCCTCATTTGGTTCCTAATAGGTCTATTCAGCTGAGTTGAACAAACAAATGAATCTCTGAAAAGAAAAGCATCTATGTTAGAAGCAAGTGCATCTAGCACATATTTCCTCTGTGTGAATTGACATGTTTTTCAAAGGAACACATCCTGCAACTTCAGTGTATCAAAGTGGAGATAGGCTCTGTTTGTTCCAAATAGGCCTAGTCAGCTGTGTTAAACACATGTATCTCTCCAAAGAAAACCTCATATTATAGAAGCTGCAACCTGTAGCACACTGTTTCTCTGTTAGAACTCCATTAGTTTTTGAAAGGAATACTCCCTGCAAATCATTATTTTCAAAGTGGAGATAGTCTCATTGGAACCAAATAGGACTATTCAGCTAAGTTGAAGACACACATATATGTCTGAAAATAAAAACATCTGCATTAGACTTCACGTTAAACGGAGAACCGAGGAGGGCCCCCGGGGCCGCCAGGGGCCGGCGCCCATACGGCTTGGGAAGACGCGGACCAGGTGAGCTTCGCGGTACCGCGGTTCCCCCACAGACAAGCCTTGGCCTGAGCAGCATAGCCCCCTGGACAGACTGACCTCCACCCGGGAAAAAAAGAGAAACTGAGTACTAAGCAATAAGAACAGTTAAGACACGCTGGAAAGAGGGTGGGGCGCCCTGAGTGCTGAAGATTGGGGGAAGGGAATCCTTCCCGGGACTGTAAATAAACGAGCCGGGCGGGCCGGAGAGGCTCTGGCGGGAGCGGGGCGCGCGCCCAGCAACCAGGAGCGGGGAAGCTTGTGAGAGGAGGGAAGACCCACTTCCCAGGTGAACTGTAAATAAACACCCAGGCCTGACAACGCGGGGCAGTGGCATCTTTCCCAGTGCTTGCAAAGGGGAAAGCCTGTAGCAGAGGCAGCCGCACAGGAGAACTCTGAGCAAACAAAGCCTGTGGGACCAGGTGAGTGCTAGCTCACCCCAGAGATCTGCATAAATAACACCGCCAGCTACAGGCTGAGAGCAGCAGGCAGGCAAGCCACAGTTGCAGATACCACTCTCAGAACTGCCTCCAGACGCTTTTTTTTCTTTTTCTCCCTACCTTTGATGAGAGAACAACCGAATTACACCTGCAAGCCGAAAAACTTACTGAAACTGTATTGCATTTGAACTGGGGACACTTGGTGGGACTTTTTTTTTTTATCTTCTGTGTGTGTGTGAGTGTAGTTTTGTTCTACTTTATGCATCCCCTTTGATGAGACAACTACAGAACAACATCTGAGGCACCAACTCCAGGACTGGAGATTGAGACGGACATCCAAATTATTAAGACTGAAATTGCATTGCATATAAACTTGGAAGTTTTTTGGTTTTTTGGTTTTTTTTTGTTTTTTTTTTTAATTTTCTATTTTCCATTTTATTTTAATTCATTTTTATAAATAGATATTACTTTCATATACTTATTTTTAATTTTTTTATCTTTGATTTTCAATCCTCTCTCTGTCACTCTATTGTCTGTTCAGTTTACTGTCGATTAGTACACTAACACTCCCTGTTTATACCTTTGAAACTCTCTTGTCTGATACCTTGTTCTGCTTTCTCCCTCTTGTCTGTATATTTGTTTTCCCCTTTTCTTTAACTTCTTGCTTTCCATCTCAGCTCACTCTTCCATTCTCAATATTACCATTGTTATTATTACAAGCTAGAAAATACTTAATTACACACAGTACAGGGACAGTAACAACACCAAGGACAATGACAGGAAGACAGAAAAAACAAGGAAACCAGTTTCCCCACAGCAAAAAATTAGTACAGGAACCAGAGGGGAATGAAGAGAACAGAAACTCAGAGCCAGACTCCAACAAAATGAAGATAAACTATGCCAAAGGACCCAATGAAGCCTACAAGAATAATTTAAAAGAAGACATACTACAAGTACTCAATGAGAATTTTATAGAGATGATACTGGATAGGGTCAACCAAAATGTACAGGAGACACTCAAGAAATTCCAAGACAATAAAAATAGAGAATTTGAAAAAGCAAAAGAAGAAATAAAGGAAACCATAGAAGCACTGTATAAACACCAAAGTGAAAGAGAGAACACAATGAATAAATGGATAAATGAACTCAGGACAAAAATAGACAACAATAAAGAAGAAAACAGCCAGGATATGGAAAACCTCAGAAAAAAGAACGAAACAGAACTGCAAAACAAAACGGAAGGCCAATCCAGCAGAATAGAACAAACAGAAGACAGAATCTCAGAACTTGAAGATGAAATGGTAATTAAAGGAAAAACTGAAGAACTATTAATTAAACAACTCAAGACCTGTGAAAAGAAAATGCAAGAACTCACTGACTCCATCAAAAGACCAAACTTGAGAATCATGGGCATCGAAGAAGGAGAAGAGGTGCAAGCGAAGGGAATGCGTAATATATTCAACAAAATAATAACGGAAAATTTCCCAAATCTAGAGAAAGATATTCCCATACAAATGCAAGAAGCCTCCAGGACACCAAACAGACCAGATCAAAAGAGAACTACTCCACGACATATCATCATTAAAACAACAAGTTCAGAAACTAAGGAAAGAATATTGAAGGCTGCAAGAGAGAAAAAACAAGTAACATACAAAGGTAAACCCATCAAAATCACAGCAGACTTCTCAACAGAAACATTAAAAGCAAGAAGAGCGTGGGGTGAGATCTTCCGGGCACTGAATGAAAATAACTTCAACCCCAGGATACTCTACCCAGCAAAGCTATCATTCAAAATAGATGGAGCAATAAAAGTCTTCCATGATAAGCAGAAACTAAAACAATATGTGACCACAAAGCCACCATTACAAAAGATTCTGCAAGGGATTCTGCACACAGAAAGTGACACCCAACTTAACCATGAAAAGGCAGGCAGCACCAAACCACAGGATAAGAAAAAGCAAGACAGTAGAGAGTAACATCAAGTTAGGTACACACAATCAAACCTTCAAACAACTAAGATAACTAAATGGCAGGAATCACCACATACCTATCAGTACTAACGCTTAATGTTAATGGACTTAATTCACCCATCAAAAGACACCGTTTGACAAAATGGATTAAAAAAGAAGATCCAACAATTTGTTGCTTACAGGAGACTCATCTCACCGACAGAAATAAGCATATGCTTAGGATGAAAGGCTGGAAGAAGATTTACCAAGCCAATGGCCCCCAAAAACAAGCAGGAGTAGCAATACTTATCTCTGACAAAGTAGACTTCAAACCTACATTGATCAAACGAGATAAAGAAGGACATTCCATACTAATAAAAGGGGAAATAGACCAAAAGGAAATAATAATCATCAATCTGTACGCACCCAATGTCAACGCACCCAATTTCATCAAACATACCTTGAAAGACCTAAAAGCATATATAAACGCCAACACAGTGGTTGTGGGAGACTTTAACACTCCATTATCATCAATAGATAGGTCATCCAAACAAAAACTCAATAAAGAAATCCAAGATCTAAAATATGCAATAGATCAAGTGGACCTAGTAGATGTCTACAGAACATTTCATCCAACCTCTACACAATATACATTCTTCTCAGCAGCCCATGGAACCTTCTCCAAAATAGATCATATCCTAGGGCACAAAGCAAGTCTCAGCAAATATAAGAAAATAGAAATAATACCATGCATACTATCTGACCACAATGCAGTAAAAGTAGAACTCAACAACAAAAGTAAAGACAAAAAACATGCAAACAGCTGGAAACTAAATAACTCATTACTTAATGAAGAATGGATCATCGATGCAATAAAAGAGGAAATTAAAATGTTCCTGGAAGTCAATGAAAATGAAAACACAACCTACCGGAACCTATGGGACACAGCTAAGGCAGTCTTGAGAGGAAAGTTTATAGCCATGAGTGCATATATTAAAAAGATTGAAAGATCCCAAGTCAATGACCTAATGATACATCTCAAACTCCTAGAAAAACAAGAACAAGCAAATCCCAAAACAAATAGAAGGAGAGAAATAATAAAAATAAGAGCTGAAATCAACGAAATAGAAACCAAAAAAACCATACAAAGAATCAATGAAACAAAAAGTTGGTTCTTTGAAAAAATAAACAAGATCGATAGACCCCTGGCAAACCTGACTAAAATGAGGAGAGAAAAAACCCAAATTAGTAGAATCAGGAATGCAAAAGGGGAGATAACAACAAACACCATGGAAGTCCAGGAAATCATCAGAGACTACTTTGAGAACCTATATTCAAATAAATTTGAAAATCTAAAAGAAATGGACAGATTTCTAGATACATATGATCATCCAAAACTGAACCAAGAGGAAATTAATCACCTGAATAGACCTATAACACAAAATGAAATTGAAGCAGCAATCAAGAGTCTCCCCAAAAAGAAAAGTCCAGGACCTGATGGATTCTCTGCTGAATTCTATCAGACCTTTAAAGAAGAACTGATACCAACCCTCCTTAAACTGTTCCATGAAATAGAAAGGGAAGGAAAACTGCCAAACACATTTTATGAAGCCAGTATTACACTTATCCCAAAACCAGGCAAAGACACCTCCAAAAAGGAGAACTATAGGCCAATCTCCTTAGTCAACATTGATGCGAAAATCCTCAACAAAATAATGGCAAATCGAATTCAGCAACACATCAAAAAGATTATTCACCACGACCAGGTAGGCTTCATCCCAGGGATGCAGGGGTGGTTCAACATACGAAAATCAATAAACGTAATAAACCACATTAACAGAAGCAAAGACAAAAACCACTTGATCATCTCAATAGATGCAGAAAAAGCCTTTGATAAGATCCAACATCATTTCATGATAAAAGCTCTAAGAAAACTAGGAATAGAAGGAAAGTTCCTCAACATTATAAAAACTATATATGACAAACCTACAGCCAGCATTATACTTAACGGAGAAAAATTAAAACCATTCCCTCTAAAATCAGGAACCAGACAAGGATGCCCACTATCTCCACTCCTATTCAACATAGTACTGGAATTCCTAGCCAGAGCAATTAGGCAAGAAGAAGGAATAAAAGGAATACAAATAGGTAAAGAAACTGTCAAAATATCCCTATTTGCAGACGACATGATCCTATACCTTAAAGACCCAAAAAACTCTACTCAGAAGCTTCTAGACATCATCAATAGCTATAGCAAAGTAGCAGGATACAAAATCAACATAGAAAAATCATTAGCATTTCTATACACTAACAATGAGCAAACGGAAAAAGAATGTATGAAAACAATTCCATTTACAATAGCCTCAAAAAAAATCAAATACCTAGGTGTAAACCTAACAAAAGATGTGAAAGACCTCTACAAGGAAAACTATACACTTCTGAAGAAAGAGATTGAGGAAGACTATAGAAAGTGGAGAGATCTCCCATGCTCATGGATTGGTAGAATCAACATAGTAAAAATGTCTATACTCCCAAAAGTAATCTACATGTTTAATGCAATTCCCATCAAAATTCCAATGACATTCATCAAAGAGATTGAAAAATCTACTGTTAAATTTATATGGAAAAACAAGAGGCCACGAATAGCCAAGGCAATACTCAGTCAAAAGAACAATGCAGGAGGTATTACAATACCTGACTTCAAACTATATTACAAAGCAATAACAATAAAAACAGCATGGTACTGGCACAAAAACAGACATGAAGACCAGTGGAACAGAATAGAGGATCCAGATATGAAGCCACACAACTATGAGCAACTTATCTTTGACAAAGGAGCTAAAAATATACGATGGAGAAATAGCAGCCTCTTCAACAAAAACTGCTGGGAAAACTGGTTAGCAGTCTGCAAAAAACTGAAACTAGATCCATGTATATCACCCTATACCAAGATTAACTCAAAATGGATCAAGGATCTTAATATCAGACCCCAAACTCTTAAGTTGATACAAGAAAGAGTAGGAAATACTCTGGAGTTAGTAGGTATAGGTAAGAACTTTCTCAATGAAACCCCAGCAGCACAGCAACTAAGAGATAGCATAGATAAATGGGACCTCATAAAACTAAAAAGCTTCTGTTCATCAAAAGAAATGGTCTCTAAACTGAAGAGAACACCCACAGAGTGGGAGAAAATATTTGCCAATTATACATCAGACAAAGGACTGATAACCAGAATATACAGGGAACTTAAAAAACTAAATTCTCCCAAAACTAATGAACCAATAAAGAAATGGGCACGTGAACTAAACAGAACTTTCTCAAAAGAAGAAATTCAAATGGCCAGAAAACACATGAAAAAATGCTCACCATCTCTAGCAATAAAGGAAATGCAAATTAAAACCACACTAAGATTCCACCTCACCCCTGTTAGAACAGCCATCATCAGCAACACCACCAACAACAGGTGTTGGCGAGGATGTGGGGAAAAAGGAACCCTCTTACACTGTTGGTGGGAATGTAGACTAGTACAACCACTCTGGAAAAAAATTTGGAGGCTACTTAAAAAGCTGGACATCGATCTACCATTTGATCCAGCAATACCACTCTTGGGGATATACCCAAAAGACTGTTACTCCAGAGGCACCTGCACATCCATGTTTATTGCGGCACTATTCACAATAGCCAAGTTATGGAAACAGCCAAGATGCCCCACCACTGACGAATGGATTAAGAAAATGTGGTATCTATACACAATGGAATTTTATGCAGCCATGAAGAAGAACGAAATGTTATCATTCGCTGGTAAATGGATGGAATTGGAGAACATCATTCTGAGTGAGGTTAGCCTGGCTCAAAAAACCAAAAATCGTATGTTCTCCCTCATATGTGGACATTAGATCTAGGGCAAACACAACAAGGGGATTGGACTATGAGCACATGATAAAAGCTTTAGCACACAAGGGAGGGGTGAGGATAGGTAAGACACCTAAAAAACTAGCTAGCATTTGTTGCCCTTAATGCAGAGAAACTAAAGCAGATACTTAAAGCAACTGAGGCCAATAGGAAAAGGGGACCAGGTACTAGAGAAAAGGTTAGATCAAAAAGAATTAACCTAGAAGGTAACACCCACGCACAGGAAATCAATGTGAGTCAATGCCCTGTATAGCTATCTTTATCTCAACCAGCAAAACCCCTTGTTCCTTCCTATTATTGCTTATACTCTCTCTACAACAAAATTAGAGATAAGGGCAAAATAGTTTCTGCTGGGTATTGAGGGGGGGAGCGGGAGGGGGTGGAGTGGGTGGTAAGGGAGGGGGTGGGGGCACGGGGGAGAAATAAACCAAGCCTTGTATGCACATATGAATAATAAAAGAAAAATGAAAAAAAAAAAAGAAAGAAAAATAAAAGGCAAATAAAATTAAAAAAAAATCTGCATTACAAGCATGAACATTTAGCACATAGTATCACTATGAGAATTCAGTTAGTTTTTGAAAGGAATACGTCCTGCAACTTAGGTGTTTCAAGGTGCAGATAGGATCTGTTTACTCCAATAGCCCTATTCAGCTAAGTTGAAGGAACACATATATCTCTCCAAAAAACCAACTGTGTTAGGAGAAGGAGGATCTAGGACATTGTTTCCCTCTTAGATTTGATTTGGTTTATCAGAGGAATACTTCCTGGAACATAAGTGTTTCAAGATGGAGATAAGCTGTGTTTTTTCCAATTAAGGCTATTCAGCTGAGTTGAAGAAACTCATGTATCTCTCCAAAGAATACCATCGATCTTACAAGCTGCAGTATCTAGCTCTTTGTGTTCTAATGAGAATTCAGTTAGCTTTTGAAAGGAAAACTTCCTGCAAATCAGACTTTTCAAGGTGGAGGATGGCTCATTTTGTTCCAAAGAGGCCTCTTCTGCTGTGTTGAAAATACACATATATCTCTCCAAAGAAAACCATTAGGATTAGAAGCAGGAGCATCTCCTCATTTTTTCCCTGTGAGAATTGAGTTAGTTTTGGAAAGATAGACTTCCTGCAAGTTAGGTGTTTCTAGGTGGAGACACATTCTGTTTGGGCCAAATAGGCCTATTCAGCTGATTTGAAGTAACACATGTGTCTCTCCGAAGAAGAGCATCTATGTGAGAAGATGCCCCATGTACTACATTGTTTCCCTGTGAGAACTGAGTTAGTTTTTGAAAGGAATACATCCTTCAAGTCATAGTTTTCAAGTTGGAGTAATGGTAATTTCATTCCAAATAAGACTATTCTTTTAAGTTAAAGACAAACATCTATCTCAAAAGAAAACTCGGTGTTAGAAGCAGGAGCTTCTAGCACATTGTTTCCCTGTCAGAAGTAATTTAGTTTTTGAAAGGAATATGTCCTCAACTTAGGTGTTGCAAGGTGGAGACACGTTCTGTTTGGGCCAAACAGGCATATTCAGCTGGGTTGAAGAAACACATTATCTCTGCAAAAAAACCATCTATCTTAGAAGCTGCAGCCTCTACACATTGCTTCCCTATGAGAAGCGAGTTAGTTTTGAAAAGAATACTTCCTGCAAATCATACTTTTCAAGGTGGAGAAATGCTCATTTTCTTCCAGTAGGCATATTCAGCTACATTGAAGAAACTCATGTATCTCTCCAAAGAAAACTATCTGTGTCAGTATCTGCAGCATCTCATCCATTGTTTCCCAGTGAGAATTGAGTTATTTTTTTTTTCTAAGGAATACTTCCTGGAAATCATAGTTTTCAAGGTGGAGTAAGGATCATTTATTTCCAAATAGGCGTATTCAGATAAGATGAAGAAACACATGTATCTCTCGAAAGAAATCCGCCTGTGTCAGATGCTGCAGCCTCTAGCACATTGTTTCCTCTGAGAATTGATTTAGTTTTTGAAAGGAATACTTCCTACAAGTGAGAGTTTTCAAGGAGGAGAAAGGTTCATTTTGTTCAAATTGGCCTATTCAGCTGAGTTGAAGAAATACATGTATCCCTCTAAAGAGAACCCTCGGTGTTTGAAGCAGGAGCATCTCCACATTGTTTCCCTGTGGGAGTTGAGTGGTGTTTTTGAAAGAAATACTTCCTGCAAGTTAGGTGTTTCATGCTGGGGATAGGCTCGCTTTGCTCCAAATAGGCTAATTCTGCTGAGTTCAAGAAACATATGTGGCTTTCCAAAGAAAACCACATATTAGAGAAGCTGCAGTATCTACCACAATGTTTGTCGGTGGGAACTGAGTTAGATTTTGCAAGAAATGCTTCCTGGAAAACATCATTATCACAGTGGAGGAAGTCTCATTTTGATCCAAGTAGGACTATTCAGCTAAGTTGAAGACACACATATGTCTCTAGCAATAAAATCATCCGTGTTAGAAACATAAGCATGGAGTACATTGTTTCCCTGTGAGTGCTGAGTTTGAATTTGAAAGGAATCTATTCTGCAACTTGTGTTTCAAAGTGGAGATATGATGTGTTTACTCCAAGTAGGCATGTCTAGCTAAGTTGAAGGCACATAAGGCTCTCCATAAACCATCTATGTAAGAAGGAGGAGCACCTAGCTCATGGCTTCCCTCTGTGAATTGATTTCTATTTTGAAAGGAATACTTTCTGGAACTTAGGTGTTTCCAGGTGTTCATAGGCTGTGTTTGTTGCAAATAGGCCTATTCAACTGACTTGGAGAAACACACGTATCACTCAAATGAAAACCATCCAGTTAGAAGCAGGAGCATCTAGCCCAAGGTATTCTTGTGAGATTTAGTGTGTTTTTGAAAGGAATGTTTCTTGCAAGTCATGCTTTTGAAGGTGGACAAAGATTCATTTTGTTTCTATTAGGCCTATTCAGCTAAGGTAAAACCACCCAGGTATCTATCAAATGAATACCACCTGTGTTAGAAGCATGAGCATCTAACACTTTGATTCCCTGTCAGAACTGAGTTAGTTTATGAAAGGAATACTTCCTGCAAAGCACAGTTTTCAAGGTGGAGAAAGGCTCATTTTGCTCCAAATAGGCCTATTCAGCTGAGGTGAAGAAACACATAAATCTCGACAAAGAAATCCATGTATGTTCGAAGCTGCAGCATCTAGAATATGGTTTCCTTGTGTGAGATGAGTTCGTTTTTGAAAGAAATACTTCCTGTCGACCAGAATTTTCAAGGTGGAGAAGGGCTCCTTTTACTCGATATAGGCCTATTCAGCTAACTTGAAGAAACACACGTATCTCTTGAAAGAAAACCATCTGTGGTAGAAACATGAGCATCTAGCATATTGTTTCCCTGTGAGAATAGAGCTATTTTTGATATCAATACTTCCTGCAGCTTAGATGTTTGAAGGTGCACATAGGCTATGTTTGCTCCACAGAGTCCTATTCAGCTGAGTTGAAGAAACATACATGCATCTCTTGAAAGAACACCATCTGAATTAGAACCCTGAGAATCTAGTGCATTGTTTTCCTGGAATTAGTTAGTTTTGGAAAAGAATACTTCCTGGAAAAAATAGTTTTCAATTTGCAGAAAGGCTCATTTTGTTTTTATGATGCCTATTCAGGTATGTTGAAAACATCCAGGTATATCTCGAAAGAAAGCCATCCATGTTAGAAGCAGGAGTATATAGCACATTGTTTCCCTAAGGGAACAGAGTCAGTTATGGAAATGAATACATCCTGGAAATATAGTTTTCCAGGTGGAGAAAGGCTCAATTGTTCCAAATAGGCTTATACAGCCAAGCTGAAGAAAACCATGTATCTCTCCAAAGGAAACCATCTATGTTAGAAGCTGTAGCATGTAGCACACTGTTTCCCTGTGAGCAATGAGTTAGTATTTGAAAAGAATGCTTCCTGCAAATCAGAATTTTCAAGGTGGAGGATGCCTCATTTGGTTCCTAATAGGTCTATTCAGCTGAGTTGAACAAACAAATGAATCTCTGAAAAGAAAAGCATCTATGTTAGAAGCAAGTGCATCTAGCACATATTTCCTCTGTGTGAATTGACATGTTTTTCAAAGGAACACATCCTGCAACTTCAGTGTATCAAAGTGGAGATAGGCTCTGTTTGTTCCAAATAGGCCTAGTCAGCTGTGTTAAACACATGTATCTCTCCAAAGAAAACCACATATTATAGAAGCTGCAACCTGTAGCACACTGTTTCTCTGTTAGAACTCCATTAGTTTTTGAAAGGAATACTCCCTGCAAATCATTATTTTCAAAGTGGAGATAGTCTCATTGGAACCAAATAGGACTATTCAGCTAAGTTGAAGACACACATATATGTCTGAAAATAAAAACATCTGCATTAGACTTCACGTTAAACGGAGAACCGAGGAGGGCCCCCGGGGCCGCCAGGGGCCGGCGCCCATACGGCTTGGGAAGACGCGGACCAGGTGAGCTTCGCGGTACCGCGGTTCCCCCACAGACAAGCCTGGGCCAGAGCAGCATAGCCCCCTGGACAGACTGACCTCCACCCGGGAAAAAAAGAGAAACTGAGTACTAAGCAATAAGAACAGTTAAGACACGCTGGAAAGAGGGTGGGGCGCCCTGAGTGCTGAAGATTGGGGGAAGGGAATCCTTCCCGGGACTGTAAATAAACGAGCCGGGCGGGCCGGAGAGGCTCTGGCGGGAGCGGGGCGCGCGCCCAGCAACCAGGAGCGGGGAAGCTTGTGAGAGGAGGGAAGACCCACTTCCCAGGTGAACTGTAAATAAACACCCAGGCCTGACAACGCGGGGCAGTGGCATCTTTCCCAGTGCTTGCAAAGGGGAAAGCCTGTAGCAGAGGCAGCCGCACAGGAGAACTCTGAGCAAACAAAGCCTGTGGGACCAGGTGAGTGCTAGCTCACCCCAGAGATCTGCATAAATAACACCGCCAGCTACAGGCTGAGAGCAGCAGGCAGGCAAGCCACAGTTGCAGATACCACTCTCAGAACTGCCTCCAGACGCTTTTTTTTCTTTTTCTCCCTACCTTTGATGAGAGAACAACCGAATTACACCTGCAAGCCGAAAAACTTACTGAAACTGTATTGCATTTGAACTGGGGACACTTGGTGGGACTTTTTTTTTTTATCTTCTGTGTGTGTGTGAGTGTAGTTTTGTTCTACTTTATGCATCCCCTTTGATGAGACAACTACAGAACAACATCTGAGGCACCAACTCCAGGACTGGAGATTGAGACGGACATCCAAATTATTAAGACTGAAATTGCATTGCATATAAACTTGGAAGTTTTTTGGTTTTTTTTTTTTTTTTTAATTTTCTATTTTCCATTTTATTTTAATTCATTTTTATAAATAGATATTACTTTCATATACTTATTTTTAATTTTTTTATCTTTGATTTTCAATCCTCTCTCTGTCACTCTATTGTCTGTTCAGTTTACTGTCGATTAGTACACTAACACTCCCTGTTTATACCTTTGAAACTCTCTTGTCTGATACCTTGTTCTGCTTTCTCCCTCTTGTCTGTATATTTGTTTTCCCCTTTTCTTTAACTTCTTGCTTTCCATCTCAGCTCACTCTTCCATTCTCAATGAATAATAACCATTGTTATTATTACAAGCTAGAAAATACTTAATTACACACAGTACAGGGACAGTAACAACACCAAGGACAATGACAGGAAGACAGAAAAAACAAGGAAACCAGTTTCCCCACAGCAAAAAATTAGTACAGGAACCAGAGGGGAATGAAGAGAACAGAAACTCAGAGCCAGACTCCAACAAAATGAAGATAAACTATGCCAAAGGACCCAATGAAGCCTACAAGAATAATTTAAAAGAAGACATACTACAAGTACTCAATGAGAATTTTATAGAGATGATACTGGATAGGGTCAACCAAAATGTACAGGAGACACTCAAGAAATTCCAAGACAATAAAAATAGAGAATTTGAAAAAGCAAAAGAAGAAATAAAGGAAACCATAGAAGCACTGTATAAACACCAAAGTGAAAGAGAGAACACAATGAATAAATGGATAAATGAACTCAGGACAAAAATAGACAACAATAAAGAAGAAAACAGCCAGGATATGGAAAACCTCAGAAAAAAGAACGAAACAGAACTGCAAAACAAAACGGAAGGCCAATCCAGCAGAATAGAACAAACAGAAGACAGAATCTCAGAACTTGAAGATGAAATGGTAATTAAAGGAAAAACTGAAGAACTATTAATTAAACAACTCAAGACCTGTGAAAAGAAAATGCAAGAACTCACTGACTCCATCAAAAGACCAAACTTGAGAATCATGGGCATCGAAGAAGGAGAAGAGGTGCAAGCGAAGGGAATGCGTAATATATTCAACAAAATAATAACGGAAAATTTCCCAAATCTAGAGAAAGATATTCCCATACAAATGCAAGAAGCCTCCAGGACACCAAACAGACCAGATCAAAAGAGAACTACTCCACGACATATCATCATTAAAACAACAAGTTCAGAAACTAAGGAAAGAATATTGAAGGCTGCAAGAGAGAAAAAACAAGTAACATACAAAGGTAAACCCATCAAAATCACAGCAGACTTCTCAACAGAAACATTAAAAGCAAGAAGAGCGTGGGGTGAGATCTTCCGGGCACTGAATGAAAATAACTTCAACCCCAGGATACTCTACCCAGCAAAGCTATCATTCAAAATAGATGGAGCAATAAAAGTCTTCCATGATAAGCAGAAACTAAAACAATATGTGACCACAAAGCCACCATTACAAAAGATTCTGCAAGGGATTCTGCACACAGAAAGTGACACCCAACTTAACCATGAAAAGGCAGGCAGCACCAAACCACAGGATAAGAAAAAGCAAGACAGTAGAGAGTAACATCAAGTTAGGTACACACAATCAAACCTTCAAACAACTAAGATAACTAAATGGCAGGAATCACCACATACCTATCAGTACTAACGCTTAATGTTAATGGACTTAATTCACCCATCAAAAGACACCGTTTGACAAAATGGATTAAAAAAGAAGATCCAACAATTTGTTGCTTACAGGAGACTCATCTCACCGACAGAAATAAGCATATGCTTAGGATGAAAGGCTGGAAGAAGATTTACCAAGCCAATGGCCCCCAAAAACAAGCAGGAGTAGCAATACTTATCTCTGACAAAGTAGACTTCAAACCTACATTGATCAAACGAGATAAAGAAGGACATTCCATACTAATAAAAGGGGAAATAGACCAAAAGGAAATAATAATCATCAATCTGTACGCACCCAATGTCAACGCACCCAATTTCATCAAACATACCTTGAAAGACCTAAAAGCATATATAAACGCCAACACAGTGGTTGTGGGAGACTTTAACACTCCATTATCATCAATAGATAGGTCATCCAAACAAAAACTCAATAAAGAAATCCAAGATCTAAAATATGCAATAGATCAAGTGGACCTAGTAGATGTCTACAGAACATTTCATCCAACCTCTACACAATATACATTCTTCTCAGCAGCCCATGGAACCTTCTCCAAAATAGATCATATCCTAGGGCACAAAGCAAGTCTCAGCAAATATAAGAAAATAGAAATAATACCATGCATACTATCTGACCACAATGCAGTAAAAGTAGAACTCAACAACAAAAGTAAAGACAAAAAACATGCAAACAGCTGGAAACTAAATAACTCATTACTTAATGAAGAATGGATCATCGATGCAATAAAAGAGGAAATTAAAATGTTCCTGGAAGTCAATGAAAATGAAAACACAACCTACCGGAACCTATGGGACACAGCTAAGGCAGTCTTGAGAGGAAAGTTTATAGCCATGAGTGCATATATTAAAAAGATTGAAAGATCCCAAGTCAATGACCTAATGATACATCTCAAACTCCTAGAAAAACAAGAACAAGCAAATCCCAAAACAAATAGAAGGAGAGAAATAATAAAAATAAGAGCTGAAATCAACGAAATAGAAACCAAAAAAACCATACAAAGAATCAATGAAACAAAAAGTTGGTTCTTTGAAAAAATAAACAAGATCGATAGACCCCTGGCAAACCTGACTAAAATGAGGAGAGAAAAAACCCAAATTAGTAGAATCAGGAATGCAAAAGGGGAGATAACAACAAACACCATGGAAGTCCAGGAAATCATCAGAGACTACTTTGAGAACCTATATTCAAATAAATTTGAAAATCTAAAAGAAATGGACAGATTTCTAGATACATATGATCATCCAAAACTGAACCAAGAGGAAATTAATCACCTGAATAGACCTATAACACAAAATGAAATTGAAGCAGCAATCAAGAGTCTCCCCAAAAAGAAAAGTCCAGGACCTGATGGATTCTCTGCTGAATTCTATCAGACCTTTAAAGAAGAACTGATACCAACCCTCCTTAAACTGTTCCATGAAATAGAAAGGGAAGGAAAACTGCCAAACACATTTTATGAAGCCAGTATTACACTTATCCCAAAACCAGGCAAAGACACCTCCAAAAAGGAGAACTATAGGCCAATCTCCTTAGTCAACATTGATGCGAAAATCCTCAACAAAATAATGGCAAATCGAATTCAGCAACACATCAAAAAGATTATTCACCACGACCAGGTAGGCTTCATCCCAGGGATGCAGGGGTGGTTCAACATACGAAAATCAATAAACGTAATAAACCACATTAACAGAAGCAAAGACAAAAACCACTTGATCATCTCAATAGATGCAGAAAAAGCCTTTGATAAGATCCAACATCATTTCATGATAAAAGCTCTAAGAAAACTAGGAATAGAAGGAAAGTTCCTCAACATTATAAAAACTATATATGACAAACCTACAGCCAGCATTATACTTAACGGAGAAAAATTAAAACCATTCCCTCTAAAATCAGGAACCAGACAAGGATGCCCACTATCTCCACTCCTATTCAACATAGTACTGGAATTCCTAGCCAGAGCAATTAGGCAAGAAGAAGGAATAAAAGGAATACAAATAGGTAAAGAAACTGTCAAAATATCCCTATTTGCAGACGACATGATCCTATACCTTAAAGACCCAAAAAACTCTACTCAGAAGCTTCTAGACATCATCAATAGCTATAGCAAAGTAGCAGGATACAAAATCAACATAGAAAAATCATTAGCATTTCTATACACTAACAATGAGCAAATGGAAAAAGAATGTATGAAAACAATTCCATTTACAATAGCCTCAAAAAAAATCAAATACCTAGGTGTAAACCTAACAAAAGATGTGAAAGACCTCTACAAGGAAAACTATACACTTCTGAAGAAAGAGATTGAGGAAGACTATAGAAAGTGGAGAGATCTCCCATGCTCATGGATTGGTAGAATCAACATAGTAAAAATGTCTATACTCCCAAAAGTAATCTACATGTTTAATGCAATTCCCATCAAAATTCCAATGACATTCATCAAAGAGATTGAAAAATCTACTGTTAAATTTATATGGAAAAACAAGAGGCCACGAATAGCCAAGGCAATACTCAGTCAAAAGAACAATGCAGGAGGTATTACAATACCTGACTTCAAACTATATTACAAAGCAATAACAATAAAAACAGCATGGTACTGGCACAAAAACAGACATGAAGACCAGTGGAACAGAATAGAGGATCCAGATATGAAGCCACACAACTATGAGCAACTTATCTTTGACAAAGGAGCTAAAAATATACGATGGAGAAATAGCAGCCTCTTCAACAAAAACTGCTGGGAAAACTGGTTAGCAGTCTGCAAAAAACTGAAACTAGATCCATGTATATCACCCTATACCAAGATTAACTCAAAATGGATCAAGGATCTTAATATCAGACCCCAAACTCTTAAGTTGATACAAGAAAGAGTAGGAAATACTCTGGAGTTAGTAGGTATAGGTAAGAACTTTCTCAATGAAACCCCAGCAGCACAGCAACTAAGAGATAGCATAGATAAATGGGACCTCATAAAACTAAAAAGCTTCTGTTCATCAAAAGAAATGGTCTCTAAACTGAAGAGAACACCCACAGAGTGGGAGAAAATATTTGCCAATTATACATCAGACAAAGGACTGATAACCAGAATATACAGGGAACTTAAAAAACTAAATTCTCCCAAAACTAATGAACCAATAAAGAAATGGGCACGTGAACTAAACAGAACTTTCTCAAAAGAAGAAATTCAAATGGCCAGAAAACACATGAAAAAATGCTCACCATCTCTAGCAATAAAGGAAATGCAAATTAAAACCACACTAAGATTCCACCTCACCCCTGTTAGAACAGCCATCATCAGCAACACCACCAACAACAGGTGTTGGCGAGGATGTGGGGAAAAAGGAACCCTCTTACACTGTTGGTGGGAATGTAGACTAGTACAACCACTCTGGAAAAAAATTTGGAGGCTACTTAAAAAGCTGGACATCGATCTACCATTTGATCCAGCAATACCACTCTTGGGGATATACCCAAAAGACTGTTACTCCAGAGGCACCTGCACATCCATGTTTATTGCGGCACTATTCACAATAGCCAAGTTATGGAAACAGCCAAGATGCCCCACCACTGACGAATGGATTAAGAAAATGTGGTATCTATACACAATGGAATTTTATGCAGCCATGAAGAAGAACGAAATGTTATCATTCGCTGGTAAATGGATGGAATTGGAGAACATCATTCTGAGTGAGGTTAGCCTAGCTCAAAAAACCAAAAATCGTATGTTCTCCCTCATATGTGGACATTAGATCTAGGGCAAACACAACAAGGGGATTGGACTATGAGCACATGATAAAAGCTTTAGCACACAAGGGAGGGGTGAGGATAGGTAAGACACCTAAAAAACTAGCTAGCATTTGTTGCCCTTAATGCAGAGAAACTAAAGCAGATACTTAAAGCAACTGAGGCCAATAGGAAAAGGGGACCAGGTACTAGAGAAAAGGTTAGATCAAAAAGAATTAACCTAGAAGGTAACACCCACGCACAGGAAATCAATGTGAGTCAATGCCCTGTATAGCTATCTTTATCTCAACCAGCAAAACCCCTTGTTCCTTCCTATTATTGCTTATACTCTCTCTACAACAAAATTAGAGATAAGGGCAAAATAGTTTCTGCTGGGTATTGAGGGGGGGAGCGGGAGGGGGTGGAGTGGGTGGTAAGGGAGGGGGTGGGGGCAGGGGGGAGAAATAAACCAAGCCTTGTATGCACATATGAATAATAAAAGAAAAATGAAAAAAAAAAGAAAGAAAAATAAAAGGCAAATAAAATTAAAAAAAAATCTGCATTACAAGCATGAACATTTAGCACATAGTATCACTATGAGAATTCAGTTAGTTTTTGAAAGGAATACGTCCTGCAACTTAGGTGTTTCAAGGTGCAGATAGGATCTGTTTACTCCAATAGCCCTATTGAGCTAAGTTGAAGGAACACATATATGTCTCCAAAAAACCAACTGTGTTAGGAGAAGGAGGATCTAGGACATTGTTTCCCTCTTAGATTTGATTTGGTTTTTCAGAGGAATACTTCCTGCAACTGAGGTGTTTCAAGATGGAGATGAGCTCTGTTTTTTCCAAATAAGGCTATTCAGCTGAGTTGAAGAAACTCATGTATCTCTCTAAAAAATACCATCAATCGTAGAAGCTGCAGTATCTAGCACTTTGTGTTCTAAAGAGAATTCAGTTAGATTTTGAAAGGAAAACGTCCTGCATATCAGAGTTTTCCAGATGGAGGATGGCTCATTTTGCTCCAAATAGGCCTTTTCAGCTGTGTTGAAAATACACATATATCTCTCCAAAGAAAACCATTAGGGCTAGAAGTAGGAGCATCTCCACATTTTTTCCCTGTGAGAATTGAGTTAGTTTTTGAGAGATATACTTAGTGCCAGTTAAGTGTTTCAAGGTGGAGACACATTCTGTTTGGGCCAAATAGGCTTATTCAGCTGATTTGAAGGAACACATGTGTCTCTCCAAAGAAGGGCATCTATGTTAGAAGATGCAGCATGTAATACATTGTTTTCCTGTGAGAATTGAGTTCGTTTTTGAAAGGAATACATCCTTCAAATCATAGTTTCCAAGTTGGAGAAATGCTAATTTGATTCCAAATAAGACTATTTATTTAAGTTAAGACAAACATCTATCTCAAAAGAAAACACTGTGTTAGAAGCAGGAGCTTCTAGCACATTGTTTCCCTGTGATTACTAATTTAGTTTTTGAAAGGTATATGTGCTCAACTTAGGTGTTGCAAGGTGGAGACACGTTCTTTTTGGCGAAATAGGCCTGTTCAGCTGAGTTGAAGAAACACATATATCTCTCCAAAAAAAACATCTGTCTTAGAAGCTGCAGCATCTACCAAATTGCTTCCCTGAGAGAAGTGAGTTAGTTTTTGAAAAGAATACTTACTGCCAATCATCGTTTTCAAGGTGGAGAAATGCTCATTTTCTTCCAATTGGCATATTCAGCTAAGTTGAAGAAACTCATGTATCTGTGCAAAGAAAACTATCGGTGTCAGAAGCTGCAGCATCTAGTCCATTCTTTCCCTGTTGCAATTGAGTTATTTTTCTTGAAAGCAATAGTTCCTGGAAATGATAGTTTTCAAGGTTTAGGAAGGATCATATTGTTACAAATAGGCGTGTTCAGATAAGATGAAGAAACACACGTATTTCTCGAAAGAAAACCATCTGTGTCAGAAGCTGCAGCCTCTAGCACATTGTTTCCTCTGAGAATTGATTTAGTTTTTGAAGGGAATACTTCCTACAAGTGAGAGTTTTCAAGGTGGACAAAGGTTCATTTTGTTCAAATTGGCCTATTCAGCTGAGTTGAAGAAATACATGTATCCCTCTAAAGAAAACCCTCTGTGTTTGAAGCAGGAGCATCTCCACATTGTTTCCCTGTGGGAGTTGAGTGGTTTTTTTGACAGAAATACTTCCTGCAACTTAGGTGTTTCATACTGGGGATACGCTCGCTTTGCTCGAAATAGGCTAACTCTGCTGAGTTCAAGAAACATATGTGGCTTCCCAAAGAAAACCACATATTATAGAAGCTGCAGTATCTACCACAATGTCTGTCTGGCAGAACTGAGTTAGGTTTTGCAAGAAATACTTCCTGGAAAACATCATTATCACAGTGGAGGAAGTCTCATTTTGATCCAAGTAGAACTATTCAGCTAAATTGAAGACTCACATATATCTCTAGCAATAAAATCATCCATGTTAGAAGCATAAGCATGTAGCATATTGTTTCCCAGTGAGTGTTGAGTTTGAATTGGAAAGGAATCCATCCTGCAACTTGTGTTTCAAAGTGGAAATATGCTCTGTTTACTCCAAGTAGGCATGTTCAGCTAAGTTGAAGACACATAAGGCTCTCCATAAACCATCCATGTAAGAAGGAGGAGCATCTAGCTCCTGGCTTCCCTCTGTGAATTGATTTATATTTTGAAAGGAATACTTTCTGGAACTTAGTCTGTGTTTGCTGCAAATAGGCCTATTCAAGTGAGTTCAAGAAACACATGTATCACTCCAATGAAAACCATCCATTTAGAAGAAGGAGCATCTAGCCCATGGTTTTCTTGTGAGATTTAGTGTGCTTTTGAAAGGAATGATTCTTGCAAGTCATACTTTTGAAGGTGGACAAAGATTCCTTTGGTTTCTCTTAGGCCTATACACCTAAGTAAAAACCACCCAGGTATGTATCAAATGAAAACCATCTGTGTTAGAAGCATGAGCATCTAAAACTTTGTTTCCTTGTGAGAATTGAGTTAGTTTATGAAAGGAATACTTCCTGCAAATCACAGTTTTCAAGGTGGCGAAAGGCTCATTTTGTTCCAAATAGGCCTATTCAGCTGAGGTGAAGAAACACATGAATCTCAACAAAGAAAACCATGTATGTTCGAAGCTGCAGCATCTACAATATGGTTTCCTTGTGTGAAATCAGTTAGTTTTTGAAAGAAATACTTCCTGTAGACAAGAATTTTCAGGGTGGAGAAGTGCTACTTTTACTCAATATAGGCCTATTCAGCGAAATTGAAGAAACACATGTATCTCTTGAAAGAAAACCATCTGTGTTAGAAACATGAGCATCTAGCATATTGTTTCCCTGTGAGCATTGAGTTAATTTTTGATATAAATCCTTCCTGCAGCTTAGATGTTTGAAGGTGGAGATAGGCTATGTTTGCTCCTCAGAGTCCTATTCAGCTGACTTGAAGATACACATGCCTCTTGAAAGAACACCATCTGTACTAGAACCCTGAGAATCGGGTGCATTGCTTTACTGGAATTAGTTACTTTTTGAAAAGAATACATTCTGGAACTCATAGTTTTCAATTTGGTGAAAGGCTCATTTTGTTTTTACTAGGCCTATTCAGGTATGTTGAAAACATCCAGGTATATCTCGAAAGAAAGCCATCCATTTTAGAAGCAGGAGTATATAGCACATTGTTTCCCTAACAGAACAGAGTCGCTAAATGTAATGCATACCTCCTGGAAATATAGTTTTAAAGGTGGAGAAAGGCCCAATTGTGCTAAATAGGCTTATACAGCCAAGCTGAAGAAAAACATGTATCTCTCCACAGGAAATCATCTATCTTAGAAGCTGTAGCATGTAGCACATTGTTTCCCTCTGAGCAATGAGTTAGTATTTGAAAAGAATATTTCCTGCAAAGCAGAATTTTCAAGGTGGAGGATGCCTCATTTGGTTCCTAATAGGTCTATTCAGCTGAATTGAAGAAACAAATGAATCTCTGAAAAGAAAAGCATCTACGTTAGAAGCAAGTGAATCTAGCACATATTTCCCCGTGCAGCTATTTGGACCAACGGTGATCTTCCTCACACATGAAAAAACTCAGGACTAGTCAGTATTCCTTTCAACAGGTAAATCATTTCTCATAGGGAGACAAGTGGCAAAGTATTCCTGCCTCTCACATATTGCATCCTGCCCTGAGCTACAAGTGATTGTCCATTTCGCTGAAAGTGGGTATTTTTCAAGGAGTGAATGATTCTCCATTGTCAAAGGTTGTCATTTGGCAAGCACTCCTTTCACATGCTAATTCAAATCTCACAGGGAAACAATGTGCTTGCAACTCCTGCTTCAAACCTTGACATCTGCTTGCAAGAGACACAGTGCATGCTCCATTCAGTGGAAAGGGTCTATTGGCACAAAGATGAATTTGCTCACACTGTCAAACCCTTGACAGATAGGCAGTGTTCCTTTTGAATGCTAAATCACTTGAAGCTGCTAAACAAAGTGCTAGAGCATCTTTCTTGTAACCTTTGTGGTTCTCCTACAGGACATACAGTAATCCTTCCCTTCATGGAAACAGGCAATTTTGCACCAAAATCAAGTTCCTCACACTTTCAAACCATGAGAGGCAGTTGGTCTCCTTTTAAAACTTCACTATACTCACACTGTTACACAACTTGCTCGACCCTCTTGCTTCCAACCTAAATAATTTTCTCAGAAGAGCCTCATAACTTCTTGCATTCTCTTCAAAGGGGTGATGTTGCACAAAGGTGATATTCCTCATCCTTGAAAACACTGAGTAGTAGGCAGTATTCCTTGAAACAAGTTACTCAAGTCGCATCCGAAGACAAGCTGCTTCACCCTCCTGCTTTTAACATTCATATTTTGTTTACAACACCCGCAGCGCTGGGTCCAGTCACTTGAAATAAGAGATTTTGCACAAAGTTGAAGGTTCTCACATATAAAAGCACTGAGAGGTATCATTATGTCCTTAAACAGCTAACTCAGTTGAGAATCCTCAACAGAGTGCTAGGCCCTCTTCCTGTTTACAGTAATGTCTCTCTTATAAGACCTGCAGTGCAGCATCCATTCACTCGAATGGGTCAAATTTGAAAAAAACTGGTAGTTCTCATCCATGAAAACCCTGAGAAGTAGGTAGTATTCCTTTAAACAACTCACTCAATTCACAAACTGAAGAAGGTGTTTGACCCTCTTCCTTCTAACATTAATGGATTTCATACAAGAGCAACATTGTTTCTCCATTCATTTCACAGAGGCAATTTTGCACAAAGGTGAGGTTCCTGACTCCTGAAAACTCTGAGAAGAAGGCAGTATTCTTTTAAATAGCTAAGTCAATTCACAATGCTAAACAACATGCTAAACGCTGTTGCTTCAAACATTCATGAGTCTCTTACAAGAGCTACAAGGAATCTACCATTCGCTTGTATGGGATATTTTGCAAAAGTTGGGTTCCTCACCCATGAAAACGCTGAGAGGTAGTCAGTATTCCTTTACCCAGCTAACTCAGTTCACAATGCTGAACAAGGTGGTAGACCCTTTTCTTTCTAACATTAATGATTCTCTCACAAGATCGACAGTGATTCTTCCCATCCTTCTAAGTATGGTATATTGCACATAGGTGGTATTCCTCACCCATGAAAACACTGAGTTGTAGGCATTATTCATTTAAGGCAGTATATCAGTTCGCCTAGGAAAACAAGGTGCTTGACCCTCCTGCTTCTAACATTCATACTTCTCTTCCAAGAGATATAGTGCTGGTTCCATTGACTTGAGGGAGGCAATTTTGCACAAACTTGAGGTTCCTCCACCCATAAAAACACTGAGAGTTAGGCAGTATTCCCTTCAACAGGTAAGTCAATTCACAGTGCTTAACAGGGTGTTAGACCCTCTTGCTTCTAATATTAAAGATTGTCTTCCAAGACCTACAGTATGCCTCCGTTCCCTTGAAAGGGGCTATTTAGCAGAACATTGATTTTAATCCCCCAAAAACACTAAGAGTTAGGCAGTATTCCATTGAACAGGTAACTCAATTCACAGTGCTTCACAGGGTGCTAGACCCTCTTGCTTCTAACATTAATGATTGTCTTCCAAGACGTACGGTATGCCTCCATTCCCTTGAAAGGGGCTATTTAGCAAAACATTGATTTTCCTCCACCTGAAAACACTGAGAGTTAGGAAGTATTCTATTGAACAGGTAACTCAATTCCTAATGCTTAACAAGGTGCTTCACCCTCTTGCTTCTAACACATGCATCTCTTACAGGAGAAACAGTGCTTCTTCCTTCCATTGAAACAGGGTTATTTTGCACAAAGGTAATCTTCGTCATACTGTAAAAGAGTGAGAGACAGGTAGTATTCCTTTGTAAAGCCCACTCAATTCTCACTTTTAAATAACAGTCGAGACCCTCTTGCTGCTGGAATGAATGGTTTTCATACATCCTAAACTGTTCTGGTTCCATTCAGTTGAAGGCAGCTATTTGGCCCAACGGTAATCTTCCTCACACATGAATAAACTGAGGGGTAGTCAGTATTCCTTTCAAGAGGTAACTCATTTCTCATAGGGAGACAAGTGACAAACTATTCCTGCCTCTCACATATTGCATCCTGCCCTGAGCTACAAGTGATTGTGCATTTCGCCGAAAGTGGGTATTTTTCAAGGAGTGAATGATTCTCCATTATCAAAGGCTTTCATTTGCCAAGCACTCCTTTCACATGCTAATTCAACTCTCACAGTAAAACAATGTGCTTGCAACTCCTGCTGCAAACCTTGACATCTGCTTGCCAGACACACAGTGCATGTTCCATTCAGTGGAAAGGGTCTATTGGCACAAAGATGAATTTGCTCACACTGTCAAACCCTTGACAGATAGGCAGTGTTCCTTTTGAATGCTAAATCACTTGAAGCTGCTAAACAAAGTGCTAGAGCATCTTTCTTGTAACATTTATGGTTCTTCTACAAGACATACACTAATCCTTCCCTTCATGGAAACAGGCAATGTTGCTCCAAAATCAAGTTCCTCACACTTTCAAACCGTGAGAGGCAGGTGGTCTTCCTTTTAAAACCACTCTACTCACACTGTTACACAACTTGCTGTACGCTCTTGCTTCCAACTTAAATAATTTTCTCAGAAGAGCCTCAGAACTTCTTCCATTCTCTTCAAAGGGGTGATGTTGCACAAAGGTGATATACCTCATCCTTGAAAACACTGAGTGGTAGGAAGTATTCCTGGAAACAAGTTACTCACGTATCATCCGAAGACAAGCTGCTTCACCCTCCTGCTTGTAACATTCATACTTTTCTTACAACATCCACACAGCTGGGTCCAGTCAGTTGAAAGAGGAGATTTGGCACAAAGTTGAAGGTTCTCACATATAAAAGCACTGAGAGGTATCAGTATGTCCTTAAAGAGGTAACTCAGTTGAGAATCCTCAACAGAGTGCTAGGCTCTCTTCCTGTTAACAGTAATGTCTCTCTTATAAGACCTACAGTGCAGCTTCCATTCACTCGAAAGGGGCAATTTTGAAAAATCCTGGTAGTCCTCATCCCTGAAAACCCTGAGAGGTAGGTAGTATTCCATTAAACAACTCACTCAATTCCCAAAGCTGAAGAAGGTGCTTGACCCTCTTCTTTCTAACATTGATGGATTTCATACAAGAGCAACAGTGTTTCTCTATTCACTTCACAGAGGCAATTTTGCACAAAGGTGAGGTTCCTGACTCCTGAAAACTCTGAGAAGTAGGCAGTATTCCTTTAAACAGCTAAGTCAATTCACAATGCTAAACAACTTGCTACACCCCGTTGCTTCAAACATTCATGAGTCTCTTACAAGAGCTACAAGGAATCTTCCATTCGCTTGTATCGGATATTTTGCCAAAGTTGGATTCCTCACCCATGAAAACGCTGAGAGGTAGGCAGTATTCCTTTACCCAACTAACTCAGTTCACAATGCTGAACAAGGTGGTAGACCCTTTCCTTTCTAACATTAATGATTCTCTCACAAGATCGACAGTGATTCTTCCCTTTTCTCTAAGTGGGTTATTTTGCACAAAGGTGGTATTCCACACCCATGAAAATGCTGAGTTCTCGCACAGGAAATCAATGTGAGTCAATGCCCTGTATAGCTATCCTTATCTCAACCAGCAAAACCCCTTGTTCCTTCCTATTATTGCTTATACTCTCTCTACAACAAAATTAGAGATAAGGGCAAAATAGTTTCTGCTGGGTATTGAGGGGGGGAGCGGGAGGGGGTGGAGTGGGTGGGAAGGGAGGGGGTGGGTGCAAGGGGGAGAAATAAACCAAGCCTTGTATGCACATATGAATAATAAAAGAAAAATGAAAAAAAGAAAATGCTGAGTTGTAGGCATTATTCCTTTAAAGCAGTGTATCAATTCGCCTTGGAAAACAAGATTCTTTACCCTCCTGCTTCTAACATTCATACTTCTCTTCCAAGAGAGGTAGTGCTGGTTCCATTGTCTTGAAAGAGGCAATTTTGCACAAACTTGAGGTTCCTCCACCCTTAAAAGCACTGAGAGTTAGACAGTATTCCCTTCAACAGGTAAGTCAATTCATAGTGCTTAACAGTGTGCTAGACCCTCTTCCTTCTAACATTGATGATTGTCTTACAAGACCTACAATATGCCTTCATTCGCTTGGAAGGGGCTATTTAGCAGAACATTGATTTTCCTCCCCCTTAAAACACTGAGAGTTAGGCAGTATACTATTGAACAGGTAACTCAATTCATAGTGCTTAACAAGGTGCTTGACCCTCTTACTTCTAACACTTATGCATCTCTTACAGGAGAAACAGTGCTTCTTCCTTCCATTGAAACAGGGCTCTTTTGCACGAAGATAATCATCTTCACACTGTAAAAGCCTGAGAGACAGGTAGTATTCCTTTGTAAAGCTCACTCAATTCTCACTTTTAAACAACAGTCGAGACCCTCTTGCTGCTGGAATGAATGGTTTTCGTACATCCTAAACTGTTCTGGTTCCATTCAGGTGAAGGCAGCTATTTGGCCCAACGGTGGTCTTCCTCACACATGAATAAACTGAGGGGTAGTCAGTATTCCTTTCAACAGGTAACTCATTTCTCATAGGGAGAAAAGTGCCAAACTATTCCTGCCTCTCACATATTGCATCCTGCCCTGAGCTACAAGGGATTGTGCATTTCGCCGAAAGTGGGTATTTTTCAAGGAGTGAATGATTCTCCATTGTCAAAGGCTTTCATTTGGCAAGCACTCCTTTCACATGCTAATTCAACTCTCACAGGAAAACAATGTGCTTGCAACTCCTGCTGCAAACCTTGACATCTGCTTGCCAGAGACACAGTGCATGTTCCATTCAGGGGAAAGGGTCTATTGGCACAAAGATTGATTTGCTCATACTGTCAAACCCTTGACAGATAGGCAATGTTCCTTTTGAATGCTAAATCACTTGAAGCTGCTAAACAAAGTGCTAGAGCATCTTTCTTGTAACCTTTATGGTTCTGCTACAAGACATACAGTAATCCTTCCCTTCATGGAATCAGGCAATTTTGCCCCAACATCAAGTTCCTCACACTTTCAAACTGTCAGAGGCAGGTGGTCTTCCTTTTAAAACTTCACTCTACTCACACTGTTACACAACTTGCTGTACGCTCTTGCTTCCAACATAAATAATTTTCTCAGAAGAGCCTCAGAACTTCTTTCATTCTCTTCAAAGGGGTGATGTTGCACAAATGTGATATACCACATCCTTGAAAACACTGATTGGTAGACAGTATTCCTGGAAACAAGTTACTCAAGTATCATCCGAAGACAAGCTGCTTCACCCTCCTGCTTGTAACATTCATACTTTTCTTACAACATCCACACAGCTGGGTCCAGTCAGTTGTAAGAGGAGATTTTGCACAAAGTTGAAGGTTCTCACATATAAAAGCACTGAGAGGTATCAATATGTCCTTAAACAGCTAACTCAGTTGAGAATCCTCAACAGAGTGCTAGGCTCTCTTCCTGTTAACAGTAATGTCTCTCTTATAAGACCTACAGTGCAGCTTCCATTCACTCGAAAGGGGCAATTTTGAAAAATCCTGGTAGTCCTCATCCCTGAAAACCCTGAGAGGTAAGTAGTATTCCATTAAACAACTCACTCAATTCACAAAGCTGAAGAAGGTGCTTGACCCTCTTCCTTTTAACATTGATGGATATCATACAAGAGCAACAGTGTTTCTCCATTCACTTCACACAGGCAATTTTGCACAAAGGTGAGGTTCCTGACTCCTGAAAACTCTGAGAAGTAGGCAGTATTCCTTTAAACAGCTAAGTCAATTCACAATGCTAAACAACTTGCTACACCCTGTTGCTTCAAACATTCATGAGTCTCTTACAAGAGCTACCAGGAATCTTCCATTCGCTTGTATGGGATATTTTACAAAAGTTGAGTTCCTCACCCATGAAAACGCTGAGAGGTAGGCAGTATTCCTTTACCCAGCTAACTCAGTTCACAACGCTGTTCAAGGTGGTAGACATTTCCTTTCTAACATTGATGATTCTCTCACAAGATCAACAGTGATTCTTCCCATCCCTCTAAGTGCGGTATTTTGCACAAAGGTGGTATTGCTCACCCATGAAAACGCTGAATTGTAGGCATTATTCCTTTAAAGCAGTATATATCAATTCGCATTGGAAAACAAGATGCTTGACCCTGCTGCTTCTAACATTCATAGTTCTTTTCTAAGAGATGTAGTGCTGGTTACATTGACTGGAAAGAGGTCATTTTGCACAAACTTGAGGTTCCTCCACCCATAAAAACACTGAGAGTTAGACAATATTCCCTTCAACAGGTAAGTCAATTCACAGTGCTTAACAGGGTGCTAGACCCTCTTCCTTCTAACATTAATGATTGTCTAACAAGACCTACAGTATGCCTCCATTCCCTTCAAAGGGGCTATTTAGCAGAACATTGATTTTCCTCCCCCTGAAAACACTGAGAGTTCGCAGTATTCCATTCAACAGGTAACTCAATTCATAGTGCTTAACAAGATGCTTGACCCTCTTGCTTCTAACACTTATGCATCTCTTACAGGAGAAACAGTGCTTCTTCCTTCCATTGAAACAGGGCTCTTTTGCACAAAGATAATCTTCTTCACACTGTAAATGCCTGAGAGACAGGTAGTATTCCTTTGTAAAGCTCACTCAATTCTCACTTTTAAACAACAGTCGAGACCCTCTTGCTGCTGGAATGAATGGTTTTCATACATCCTAAACTGTTCTGGTTCCATTCAGTTGAAGGCAGCTATTTGGCCCAACGGTGATCTTCCTCACACATGAATAAACTGAGGGGTAGTCAGTATTCCTTTCAACAGGTAACTCATTTCTCATAGGGAGACAAGTGGCAAACTATTCCTGCCTCTCACATACTGCATCCTGCCCTGAGCTACAAGTGAATGTGCATTTCGCCGAAAGTGGGTATTTTTCAAGGAGTGAATGATTCTCCATTGTCAAAGGCTTTCATTTGGCAAGCACTCCTTTCACATGCTAATTCAACTCTCACAGGAAAACAATGTGCTTGCAACTGCTGCTGCAAACCTTGACATCTGCTTGCCAGACACACAGTGCATGTTCCATTCAGTGGAAAGGGTCTATTGGCACAAAGATGGATTTGCTCACACTGTCAAACCCTTGACAGATAGGCAGTGTTCCTTTTGAATGCTAAATCACTTGAAGCTGCTAAACAAATTGCTTGAGCATATTTCTTGTAACCTTTGTGGTTCTCCTACAAGACATACAGTAATCCTTCCCTTCATGGAAACAGGCAATTTTGCCCCAAAATCAAGTTCGCCACACTTTCAAACTGTGAGAGGCAGGTAGTCTTCCTTTTAAAACTTCACTCTACTCACACTGTTACACAACTTCCTGTGCGCTCTTGCTTCCAACCTAAATAATTTAATCAGAAGAGCCTCAGAACTTCTTCCATTCTCTTCAAAGGGGTGATGTTGCACAAAGGTGATATACCTCATCCTTGAAAACACTGAGTGGTAGGCAGTATTCCTGGAAAAAAGTTACTCACGTATCATCCGAAGACAAGCTGCTTCACCCTCCTGCTTGTAACATTCATACTTTTCTTACAACACCCACACAGCTGGGTCCAGTCAGTTGTAAGAGGAGATTTTGCACAAAGTTGAAGGTTCTCACATATAAAAGCACTGAGAGGTATCAGTATGTCCTTAAACAGCTAACTCATTTGAGAATTCTCTACAGAGTGCTAGGCTCTCTTCCTGTTAACAGTAATGTCTCTCTTATAAGACCTACAGTGCAGCTTCCATTCACTCGAAAGGGGCAATTTTGAAAAATCCTGGTAGTCCTCATCCCTGAAAACCCTGAGAGGTAAGTAGTATTCCATTAAACAACTCACTCAATTCCCAAAGCTGAAGAAGGTGCTTGACCCTCTTCTTTCTAACATTGATGGATTTCATACAAGAGCAACAGTGTTTCTCCATTCCCTTCACAAAGGCAATTTTGCACAAAGGTGAGGTTCCTGACTCCTGAAAACTCTGAGAAGTAGGCAGTATTCCTTTAAACAGCTAAGTCAATTCACAATGCTAAACAACTTGCTACACCCTGTTGCTTCAAACATTCATGAGTCTCTTACAAGAGCTACCAGGAATCTTCCATTCGCTTGTATGGGATATTTTGCAAAAGTTGGGTTCCTCACCCATGAAAACGCTGAGAGGTAGGCAGTATTCCTTTACCCAGCTAACTCAGTTCACAATGCTGTTCAAAGTGGTACACCCTTTCCTTTCTAACATTAATGATTCTCTCACAAGATCGACAGTGATTCTTCCCATCCCTCTAAGTGCGGTATTTTGCCCAAAGGTGGTATTCCTCACCCATGAAAACGCTGAGTTGTAGGCATTATTCCTTTAAAGCAGTATATCAATTCGCCTTTGAAAACAAGGTGCTTGACCCTCCTTCTTCTAACATTCATACTTCTCTTCCAAGAGATGTAGTGCTGGTTCCATTGACTTGAAAGAGGCAATTTTGCACAAACTTGAGGTTCCTCCACCCATAAAAACACTGAGAGTTAGACAGTATTCCCTTCAACAGGTAAGTCAATTCACAGTGCTTAACAGGGTGCTAGACCCTCTTGCTTCTAACATTAATGATTGTCTTACAAGACCTACACTATGCCTCCATTCCCTTGGAAGGGGCTATTTAGCAAAACATTGATTTTCCTCCCCCTGAAAACACTGAGAGTTGGCAGTATTCCATTCAACAGGTAACTCAATTCATAGTGCTTAACAAGGTGCTTGACCCTCTTGCTTCTAACACTTATGCATCTCTTACAGGAGAAACAGTGCTTCTTCCTTCCATTGAAACAGGGCTCTTTTGCACAAAGATAATCTTCTTCACACTGTAAATGCCTGAGAGACAGGTAGTATTCCTTTGTAAAGCTCACTCAATTCTCACTTTTAAACAACAGTCGAGACCCTCTTGCTGCTGGAATGAATGGTTTTCATACATCCTAAACTGTTCTGGTTCCATTCAGTTGAAGGCAGCTATTTGGCCCAACGGTGATCTTCCTCACACATGAATAAACTGAGGGGTAGTCAGTATTCCTTTCAACAGGTAACTCATTTCTCATAGGGAGACAAGTGGCAAACTATTCCTGCCTCTCACATACTGCATCCTGCCCTGAGCTACAAGTGAATGTGCATTTCGCCGAAAGTGGGTATTTTTCAAGGAGTGAATGATTCTCCATTGTCAAAGGCTTTCATTTGGCAAGCACTCCTTTCACATGCTAATTCAACTCTCACAGGAAAACAATGTGCTTGCAACTGCTGCTGCAAACCTTGACATCTGCTTGCCAGACACACAGTGCATGTTCCATTCAGTGGAAAGGGTCTATTGGCACAAAGATGGATTTGCTCACACTGTCAAACCCTTGACAGATAGGCAGTGTTCCTTTTGAATGCTAAATCACTTGAAGCTGCTAAACAAAGTGCTTGAGCATCTTTCTTGTAACCTTTGTGGTTCTCCTACAAGACATACAGTAATCCTTCCCTTCATGGAAACAGGCAATTTTGCCCCAAAATCAAGTTCGCCACACTTTCAAACTGTGAGAGGCAGGTGGTCTTCCTTTTAAAACTTCACTCTACTCACACTGTTACACAACTTGCTGTGCGCTCTTGCTTCCAACCTAAATAATTTTCTCAGAAGAGCCTCAGAACTTCTTTCATTCTCTTCAAAGGGGTGATGTTGCACAAATGTGATATACCTCATCCTTGAAAACACTGAGTGGTAGATAGTATTCCTGGAAACAAGTTACTCACGTATCATCCGAAGACAAGCTGCTTCACCCTCCTGCTTGTAACATTCATACTTTTCTTACAACACCCACACAGCTGGGTCCAGTCAGTTGTAAGAGGAGATTTTGCACAAAGTTGAAGGTTCTCACATATAAAAGCACTGAGAGGTATCAATATGTCCTTAAACAGCTAACTCAGTTGAGAATCCTCAACAGAGTGCTAGGCTCTCTTCCTGTTAACAGTAATGTCTCTCTTATAAGACCTACAGTGCAGCTTCCATTCACTCGAAAGGGGCAATTTTGAAAAATCCTGGTAGTCCTCATCCCTGAAAACCCTGAGAGGTAAGTAGTATTCCATTAAACAACTCATTCAATTCACAAAGCTGAAGAATGTGCTTGACCCTCTTCCTTTTAACATTGATGGATATCATACAAGAGCAACAGTGTTTCTCCATTCACTTCACAGAGGCAATTTTGCACAAAGGTGAGGTTCCTGACTCCTGAAAACTCTGAGAAGTAGGCAGTATTCCTTTAAACAGCTAAGTCAATTCACAATGCTAAACAACTTGCTACACCCTGTTGCTTCAAACATTCATGAGTCTCTTACAAGAGCTACCAGGAATCTTCCATTCGCTTGTATGGGATATTTTGCAAAAGTTGGGTTCCTCACCCATGAAAACGCTAAGAGGTAGGCAGTATTCCTTTACCCAGCTAACTCAGTTCACAATGCTGTTCAAGGTGGTAGACCCTTTCTTTTCTAACATTAATGATTCTCTCAGAAGTTCGACAGTGATTCTTCCCATCCCTCTAAGTGCAGTATTTTGCACAAAGGTGGTATTGCTCACCCATGAAAACGCTGAGTTTTAGGCATTATTCCTTTAAAGCAGTATATCAATTCGCATTGGAAAACAAGGTGCTTGACCCTGCTGCTTCTAACATTCATACTTCTTTTCCAAGAGATGTAGTGCTGGTTCCATTGACTGGAAAGAGGTCATTTTGCACAAACTTGAGGTTCCTCCACCCATAAAAACACTGAGAGTTAGACAGTATTCCCTTCAACAGGTAAGTCAATTCACAGTGCTTAACAGGGTGCTAGACCCTCTTCCTTCTAACATTAATGATTGTCTAACAAGACCTACAGTATGCCTCCATTCCCTTGAAAGGAGCTATTTAGCAGAACATTGATTTTCCTCCCCCTGAAAACACTGAGAGTTGGCAGTATTCCATTCAACAGGTAACTCAATTCATAGTGCTTAACAAGATGCTTGACCCTCTTGCTTCTAACACTTATGCATCTCTTACAGGAGAAACAGTGCTTCTTCCTTCCATTGAAACAGGGCTCTTTTGCACAAAGATAATCTTCTTCACACTGTAAATGCCTGAGAGACAGGTAGTATTCCTTTGTAAAGCTCACTCAATTCTCACTTTTAAACAACAGTCGAGACCCTCTTGCTGCTGGAATGAATGGTTTTCATACATCCTAAACTGTTCTGGTTCCATTCAGTTGAAGGCAGCTATTTGGCCCAACGGTGATCTTCCTCACACATGAATAAACTGAGGGGTAGTCAGTATTCCTTTCAACAGGTAACTCATTTCTCATAGGGAGACAAGTGGCAAACTATTCCTGCCTCTCACATACTGCATCCTGCCCTGAGCTACAAGTGAATGTGCATTTCGCCGAAAGTGGGTATTTTTCAAGGAGTGAATGATTCTCCATTGTCAAAGGCTTTCATTTGGCAAGCACTCCTTTCACATGCTAATTCAACTCTCACAGGAAAACAATGTGCTTGCAACTGCTGCTGCAAACCTTGACATCTGCTTGCCAGACACACAGTGCATGTTCCATTCAGTGGAAAGGGTCTATTGGCACAAAGATGGATTTGCTCACACTGTCAAACCCTTGACAGATAGGCAGTGTTCCTTTTGAATGCTAAATCACTTGAAGCTGCTAAACAAAGTGCTTGAGCATCTTTCTTGTAACCTTTGTGGTTCTCCTACAAGACATACAGTAATCCTTCCCTTCATAGAAACAGGCAATTTTGCCCCAAAATCAAGTTCCTCACACTTTCAAACTGTCAGAGGCAGGTGGTCTTCCTTTTAGAACTTCACTCTACTCACACTGTTACACAACTTGCTGTACGCTCTTGCTTCCAACCTAAATAATTTAATCAGAAGAGCCTCAGAACTTCTTCCATTCTCTTCAAAGGGGTGATGTTGCACAAAGGTGATATACCTCATCCTTGAAAACACTGAGTGGTAGGCAGTATTCCTGGAAAAAAGTTACTCACGTATCATCCGAAGACAAGCTGCTTCACCCTCCTGCTTGTAACATTCATACTTTTCTTACAACACCCACACAGCTGGGTCCAGTCAGTTGTAAGAGGAGATTTTGCACAAAGTTGAAGGTTCTCACATATAAAAGCACTGAGAGGTATCAGTATGTCCTTAAACAGCTAACTCATTTGAGAATCCTCAACAGAGTGCTAGGCTCTCTTCCTGTTAACAGTAATGTCTCTCTTATAAGACCTACAGTGCAGCTTCCATTCACTCGAATGGGGCAATTTTGAAAAATCCTGGTAGTCCTCATCCCTGAAAACCCTGAGAGGTAGATAGTATTCCATTAAACAACTCACTCAATTCCCAAAGCTGAAGAAGGTGCATGACCCTCTTCTTTCTAACATTGATGGATTTCATACAAGAGCAACAGTGTTTCTCCATTCCCTTCACAAAGGCAATTTTGCACAAAGGTGAGGTTCCTGACTCCTGAAAACTCTGAGAAGTAGGCAGTATTCCTTTAAACAGCTAAGTCAATTCACAATGCTAAACAACTTGCTACACCCTGTTGCTTCAAACATTCATGAGTCTCTTACAAGAGCTACCAGGAATCTTCCATTCGCTTGTATGGGATATTTTGCAAAAGTTGGGTTCCTCACCCATGAAAACGCTGAGAGGTAGGCAGTATTCCTTTACCCAGCTAACTCAGTTCACAATGCTGTTCAAAGTGGTAGACCCTTTCCTTTCTAACATTAATGATTCTCTCACAAGATCGACAGTGATTCTTCCCATCCCTCTAAGTGCGGTATTTTGCCCAAAGGTGGTATTCCTCACCCATGAAAACGCTGAGTTGTAGGCATTATTCCTTTAAAGCAGTATATCAATTCGCCTTTGAAAACAAGGTGCTTGACCCTCCTGCTTCTAACATTCATACTTCTCTTCCAAGAGATGTAGTGCTGGTTCCATTGACTTGAAAGAGGCAATTTTGCACAAACTTGAGGTTCCTCCACCCATAAAAACACTGAGAGTTAGACAGTATTCCCTTCAACAGGTAAGTCAATTCACAGTGCTTAACAGGGTGCTAGACCCTCTTGCTTCTAACATTAATGATTGTCTTATAAGACCTACACTATGCCTCCATTCCCTTGGAAGGGGCTATTTAGCAAAACATTGATTTTCCTCCACCTGAAAACACAGAGAGTTAGGCAGTATTCCATTCAACAGGTAACTCAATTCATAGTGCTTAACAAGGTGCTTGACCCTCTTGCTTCTAACACATGCATCTCTTACTGGAGAAACAGTGCTTCTTCCTTCCATTGAAACAGGGCTATTTTCCACAAAGGTAATCTTCTTCACACTGTAAATGCCTGAGAGACAGGTAGTATTCCTTTGTAAAGCTCACTCAATTCTCACTTTTAAACAACAGTCGAGACCCTCTTGCTGCTGGAATGAATGCTTTTCATACATCCTAAACTGTTCTGGTTCCATTCAGTTGAAGGCAGCTATTTGGCCCAACGGTGATCTTCCTCACACATGAATAAACTGAGGGGTAGTCAGTATTCCTTTCAACAGGTAACTCATTTCTCATAGGGAGACAAGTGGCAAACTATTCCTGCCTCTCACATACTGCATCCTGCCCTGAGCTACAAGTGAATGTGCATTTCGCCGAAAGTGGGTATTTTTCAAGGAGTGAATGATTCTCCATTGTCAAAGGCTTTCATTTGGCAAGCACTCCTTTCACATGCTAATTCAACTCTCACAGGAAAACAATGTGCTTGCAAATCCTGCTGCAAACCTTGACATCTGCTTGCCAGACACACAGTGCATGTTCCATTCAGTGGAAAGGGTCTATTGGCACAAAGATGGATTTGCTCACACTGTCAAACCCTTGACAGATAGGCAGTGTTCCTTTTGAATGCTAAATCACTTGAAGCTGCTAAACAAAGTGCTTGAGCATCTTTCTTGTAACCTTTGTGGTTCTCCTACAAGACATACAGTAATCCTTCCCTTCATGGAAACAGGCAATTTTGCCCCAAAATCAAGTTCCTCACACTTTCAAACTGTCAGAGGCAGGTGGTCTTAATTTTAAAACTTCACTCTACTCACACTGTTAAACAACTTGCTGTACGCTCTTGCTTCCAACCTAAATAATTTAATCAGAAGAGCCTCAGAACTTCTTCCATTCTCTTCAAAGGGGTGATGTTGCACAAAGGTGATATACCTCATCCTTGAAAACACTGAGTGGTAGACAGTATTCCTGGAAACAAGTTACTCACGTATCATCCGAAGACAAGCTGCTTCACCCTCCTGCTTGTAACATTCATACTTTTCTTACAACACCCACACAGCTGGGTCCAGTCAGTTGTAAGAGGAGATTTTGCACAAAGTTGAAGGTTCTCACATATAAAAGCACTGAGAGGTATCAATATGTCCTTAAACAGCTAACTCAGTTGAGAATCCTCAACAGAGTGCTAGGCTCTCTTCCTGTTAACAGTAATGTCTCTCTTATAAGACCTACAGTGCAGCTTCCATTCACTCGAAAGGGGCAATTTTGAAAAATCCTGGTAGTCCTCATCCCTGAAAACCCTGAGAGGTAAGTAGTATTCCATTAAACAACTCATTCAATTCACAAAGCTGAAGAATGTGCTTGACCCTCTTCCTTTTAACATTGATGGATATCATACAAGAGCAACAGTGTTTCTCCATTCACTTCACAGAGGCAATTTTGCACAAAGGTGAGGTTCCTGACTCCTGAAATCTCTGAGAAGTAGGCAGTATTCCTTTAAACAGCTAAGTCAATTCACAATGCTAAACAACTTGCTACACCCTGTTGCTTCAAACATTCCTGAGTCTCTTACAAGAGCTACCAGGAATCTTCCATTCGCTTGTATGGGATATTTTGCAAAAGTTGGGTTCCTCACCCATGAAAACGCTGAGAGGTAGGCAGTATTCCTTTACCCAGCTAACTCAGTTCACAATGCTGTTCAAGGTGGTAGACCCTTTCCTTTCTAACATTAATGATTCTCTCAGAAGTTCGACAGTGATTCTTCCCATCCCTCTAAGTGCAGTATTTTGCACAAAGGTGGTATTGCTCACCCATGAAAACACTGAGTTGTAGGCATTATTCCTTTAAAGCAGTATATCAATTCGCATTGGAAAACAAGGTGCTTGACCCTCCTGTTTCTAACATTCATACTTCTCTTCCAAGAGTTCTAGTGCTGGTTCCATTGACTTGAAAGAGGCAATTTTGCACAAACTTGAGGTTCCTCCACCCATAAAAACACTGAGAGTTAGACAGTATTCCCTTCAACAGGTAAGTCAATTCACAGTGCTTAACAGGGTGCTAGACCCTCTTGCTTCTAACATTAATGATTGTCTTACAAGACCTACAGTGTGCCTCCATTCCCTTGGAAGGGGCTATTTAGCAGAACATTGATTTTCCTCCCCCTGAAAACACTGAGAGTTGGCAGTATTCCATTCAACAGGTAACTCAATTCATAGTGCTTAACAAGATGCTTGACCCTCTTGCTTATAACACTTATGCATCTCTTACAGGAGAAACAGTGCTTCTTCCTTCCATTGAAACAGGGCTCTTTTGCACAAAGATAATCTTCTTCACACTGTAAATGCCTGAGAGACAGGTAGTATTCCTTTGTAAAGCTCACTCAATTCTCACTTTTAAACAACAGTCGAGACCCTCTTGCTGCTGGAATGAATGGTTTTCATACATCCTAAACTGTTCTGGTTCCATTCAGTTGAAGGCAGCTATTTGGCCCAACGGTGATCTTCCTCACACATGAATAAACTGAGGGGTAGTCAGTATTCCTTTCAACAGGTAACTCATTTCTCATAGGGAGACAAGTGGCAAACTATTCCTGCCTCTCACATACTGCATCCTGCCCTGAGCTACAAGTGAATGTGCATTTCGCCGAAAGTGGGTATTTTTCAAGGAGTGAATGATTCTCCATTGTCAAAGGCTTTCATTTGGCAAGCACTCCTTTCACATGCTAATTCAACTCTCACAGGAAAACAATGTGCTTGCAACTGCTGCTGCAAACCTTGACATCTGCTTGCCAGACACACAGTGCATGTTCCATTCAGTGGAAAGGGTCTATTGGCACAAAGATGGATTTGCTCACACTGTCAAACCCTTGACAGATAGGCAGTCTTCCTTTTGAATGCTAAATCACTTGAAGCTGCTAAACAAAGTGCTTGAGCATCTTTCTTGTAACCTTTGTGGTTCTCCTACAAGACATACAGTAATCCTTCCCTTCATGGAAACAGGCAAATTTGCCCCAAAATCAAGTTCCTCACACTTTCAAACTGTGAGAGGCAGGTGGTCTTCCTTTTAAAACTTCACTCTACTCACACTGTTACACAACTTGCTGTGCGCTCTTGCTTCCAACCTAAATAATTTTCTCAGAAGAGCCTCAGAACTTCTTTCATTCTCTTCAAAGGGGTGATGTTGCACAAATGTGATATACCTCATCCTTGAAAACACTGAGTGGTGGATAGTATTCCTGGAAACAAGTTACTCACGTATCATCCGAAGACAAGCTGCTTCACCCTCCTGCTTGTAACATTCATACTTTTCTTACAACACCCACACAGCTGGGTCCAGTCAGTTGTAAGAGGAGATTTTGCACAAAGTTGAAGGTTCTCACATATAAAAGCACTGAGAGGTATCAATATGTCCTTAAACAGCTAACTCAGTTGAGAATCCTCAACAGAGTGCTAGGCTCTCTTCCTGTTAACAGTAATGTCTCTCTTATAAGACCTACAGTGCAGCTTCCATTCACTCGAAAGGGGCAATTTTGAAAAATCCTGGTAGTCCTCATCCCTGAAAACCCTGAGAGGTAAGTAGTATTCCATTAAACAACTCATTCAATTCACAAAGCTGAAGAATGTGCTTGACCCTCTTCCTTTTAACATTGATGGATATCATACAAGAGCAACAGTGTTTCTCCATTCACTTCACAGAGGCAATTTTGCACAAAGGTGAGGTTCCTGACTCCTGAAAACTCTGAGAAGTAGGCAGTATTCCTTTAAACAGCTAAGTCAATTCACAATGCTAAACAACTTGCTACACCCTGTTGCTTCAAACATTCATGAGTCTCTTACAAGAGCTACCAGGAATCTTCCATTCGCTTATATGGGATATTTTGCAAAAGTTGGGTTCCTCACCCATGAAAACGCTAAGAGGTAGGCAGTATTCCTTTACCCAGCTAACTCAGTTCACAATGCTGTTCAAGGTGGTAGACCCTTTCTTTTCTAACATTAATGATTCTCTCAGAAGTTCGACAGTGATTCTTCCCATCCCTCTAAGTGCAGTATTTTGCACAAAGGTGGTATTGCTCACCCATGAAAACGCTGAGTTTTAGGCATTATTCCTTTAAAGCAGTATATCAATTCGCATTGGAAAACAAGGTGCTTGACCCTGCTGCTTCTAACATTCATACTTCTTTTCCAAGAGATGTAGTGCTGGTTCCATTGACTGGAAAGAGGTCATTTTGCACAAACTTGAGGTTCCTCCACCCATAAAAACACTGAGAGTTAGACAGTATTCCCTTCAACAGGTAAGTCAATTCACAGTGCTTAACAGGGTGCTAGACCCTCTTCCTTCTAACATTAATGATTGTCTAACAAGACCTACAGTATGCCTCCATTCCCTTGAAAGGAGCTATTTAGCAGAACATTGATTTTCTTCCCCCTGAAAACACTGAGAGTTGGCAGTATTCCATTCAACAGGTAACTCAATTCATAGTGCTTAACAAGATGCTTGACCCTCTTGCTTCTAACACTTATGCATCTCTTACAGGAGAAACAGTGCTTCTTCCTTCCATTGAAACAGGGCTCTTTTGCACAAAGATAATCTTCTTCACACTGTAAATGCCTGAGAGACAGGTAGTATTCCTTTGTAAAGCTCACTCAATTCTCACTTTTAAACAACAGTCGAGACCCTCTTGCTGCTGGAATGAATGGTTTTCATACATCCTAAACTGTTCTGGTTCCATTCAGTTGAAGGCAGCTATTTGGCCCAACGGTGATCTTCCTCACACATGAATAAACTGAGGGGTAGTCAGTATTCCTTTCAACAGGTAACTCATTTCTCATAGGGAGACAAGTGGCAAACTATTCCTGCCTCTCACATACTGCATCCTGCCCTGAGCTACAAGTGAATGTGCATTTCGCCGAAAGTGGGTATTTTTCAAGGAGTGAATGATTCTCCATTGTCAAAGGCTTTCATTTGGCAAGCACTCCTTTCACATGCTAATTCAACTCTCACAGGAAAACAATGTGCTTGCAACTGCTGCTGCAAACCTTGACATCTGCTTGCCAGACACACAGTGCATGTTCCATTCAGTGGAAAGGGTCTATTGGCACAAAGATGGATTTGCTCACACTGTCAAACCCTTGACAGATAGGCAGTGTTCCTTTTGAATGCTAAATCACTTGAAGCTGCTAAACAAAGTGCTTGAGCATCTTTCTTGTAACCTTTGTGGTTCTCCTACAAGACATACAGTAATCCTTCCCTTCATGGAAACAGGCAATTTTGCCCCAAAATCAAGTTCCTCACACTTTCAAACTGTGAGAGGCAGGTGGTCTTCCTTTTAAAACTTCACTCTACTCACACTGTTACACAACTTGCTGTACGCTCTTGCTTCCAACCTAAATAATTTAATCAGAAGAGCCTCAGAACTTCTTCCATTCTCTTCAAAGGGGTGATGTTGCACAAAGGTGATATACCTCATCCTTGAAAACACTGAGTGGTAGCCAGTATTCCTGGAAACAAGTTACTCACGTATCATCCGAAGACAAGCTGCTTCACCCTCCTGCTTGTAACATTCATACTTTTCTTACAACACCCACACAGCTGGGTCCAGTCAGTTGTAAGAGGAGATTTTGCACAAAGTTGAAGGTTCTCACATATAAAAGCACTGAGAGGTATCAATATGTCCTTAAACAGCTAACTCAGTTGAGAATCCTCAACAGAGTGCTAGGCTCTCTTCCTGTTAACAGTAATGTCTCTCTTATAAGACCTACAGTGCAGCTTCCATTCACTCGAATGGGGCAATTTTGAAAAATCCTGGTAGTCCTCATCCCTGAAAACCCTGAGAGGTAGGTAGTATTCCATTAAACAACTCACTCAATTCCCAAAGCTGAAGAAGGTGCATGACCCTCTTCTTTCTAACATTGATGGATTTCATACAAGAGCAACAGTGTTTCTCCATTCCCTTCACAAAGGCAATTTTGCACAAAGGTGAGGTTCCTGACTCCTGAAAACTCTGAGAAGTAGGCAGTATTCCTTTAAACAGCTAAGTCAATTCACAATGCTAAACAACTTGCTACACCCTGTTGCTTCAAACATTCATGAGTCTCTTACAAGAGCTACCAGGAATCTTCCATTCGCTTGTATGGGATATTTTGCAAAAGTTGGGTTCCTCACCCATGAAAACGCTGAGAGGTAGGCAGTATTCCTTTACCCAGCTAACTCAGTTCACAATGCTGTTCAAAGTGGTACACCCTTTCCTTTCTAACATTAATGATTCTCTCACAAGATCGACAGTGATTCTTCCCATCCCTCTAAGTGCGGTATTTTGCCCAAAGGTGGTATTCCTCACCCATGAAAACGCTGAGTTGTAGGCATTATTCCTTTAAAGCAGTATATCAATTCGCCTTTGAAAACAAGGTGCTTGACCCTCCTGCTTCTAACATTCATACTTCTCTTCCAAGAGATGTAGTGCTGGTTCCATTGACTTGAAAGAGGCAATTTTGCACAAACTTGAGGTTCCTCCACCCATAAAAACACTGAGAGTTAGACAGTATTCCCTTCAACTGGTAAGTCAAATCACAGTGCTTAACAGGGTGCTAGACCCTCTTGCTTCTAACATTAATGATTGTCTTACAAGACCTACACTATGCCTCCCTTCCCTTGGAAGGGGCTATTTAGCAAAACATTGATTTTCCTCCACCTGAAAACACAGAGAGTTAGGCAGTATTCCATTCAACAGGTAACTCAATTCATAGTGCTTAACAAGGTGCTTGACCCTCTTGCTTCTAACACTTATGCATCTCTTACAGGAGAAACAGTGCTTCTTCCTTCCATTGAAACAGGGCTCTTTTGCACAAAGATAATCTTCTTCACACTGTAAATGCCTGAGAGACAGGTAGTATTCCTTTGTAAAGCTCACTCAATTCTCACTTTTAAACAACAGTCGAGACCCTCTTGCTGCTGGAATGAATGGTTTTCATACATCCTAAACTGTTCTGGTTCCATTCAGTTGAAGGCAGCTATTTGGCCCAACGGTGATCTTCCTCACACATGAATAAACTGAGGGGTAGTCAGTATTCCTTTCAACAGGTAACTCATTTCTCATAGGGAGACAAGTGGCAAACTATTCCTGCCTCTCACATACTGCATCCTGCCCTGAGCTACAAGTGAATGTGCATTTCGCCGAAAGTGGGTATTTTTCAAGGAGTGAATGATTCTCCATTGTCAAAGGCTTTCATTTGGCAAGCACTCCTTTCACATGCTAATTCAACTCTCACAGGAAAACAATGTGCTTGCAACTGCTGCTGCAAACCTTGACATCTGCTTGCCAGACACACAGTGCATGTTCCATTCAGTGGAAAGGGTCTATTGGCACAAAGATGGATTTGCTCACACTGTCAAACCCTTGACAGATAGGCAGTCTTCCTTTTGAATGCTAAATCACTTGAAGCTGCTAAACAAAGTGCTTGAGCATCTTTCTTGTAACCTTTGTGGTTCTCCTACAAGACATACAGTAATCCTTCCCTTCATGGAAACAGGCAAATTTGCCCCAAAATCAAGTTCCTCACACTTTCAAACTGTGAGAGGCAGGTGGTCTTCCTTTTAAAACTTCACTCTACTCACACTGTTACACAACTTGCTGTGCGCTCTTGCTTCCAACCTAAATAATTTTCTCAGAAGAGCCTCAGAACTTCTTTCATTCTCTTCAAAGGGGTGATGTTGCACAAATGTGATATACCTCATCCTTGAAAACACTGAGTGGTGGATAGTATTCCTGGAAACAAGTTACTCACGTATCATCCGAAGACAAGCTGCTTCACCCTCCTGCTTGTAACATTCATACTTTTCTTACAACACCCACACAGCTGGGTCCAGTCAGTTGTAAGAGGAGATTTTGCACAAAGTTGAAGGTTCTCACATATAAAAGCACTGAGAGGTATCAATATGTCCTTAAACAGCTAACTCAGTTGAGAATCCTCAACAGAGTGCTAGGCTCTCTTCCTGTTAACAGTAATGTCTCTCTTATAAGACCTACAGTGCAGCTTCCATTCACTCGAAAGGGGCAATTTTGAAAAATCCTGGTAGTCCTCATCCCTGAAAACCCTGAGAGGTAAGTAGTATTCCATTAAACAACTCATTCAATTCACAAAGCTGAAGAATGTGCTTGACCCTCTTCCTTTTAACATTGATGGATATCATACAAGAGCAACAGTGTTTCTCCATTCACTTCACAGAGGCAATTTTGCACAAAGGTGAGGTTCCTGACTCCTGAAAACTCTGAGAAGTAGGCAGTATTCCTTTAAACAGCTAAGTCAATTCACAATGCTAAACAACTTGCTACACCCTGTTGCTTCAAACATTCATGAGTCTCTTACAAGAGCTACCAGGAATCTTCCATTCGCTTATATGGGATATTTTGCAAAAGTTGGGTTCCTCACCCATGAAAACGCTAAGAGGTAGGCAGTATTCCTTTACCCAGCTAACTCAGTTCACAATGCTGTTCAAGGTGGTAGACCCTTTCTTTTCTAACATTAATGATTCTCTCAGAAGTTCGACAGTGATTCTTCCCATCCCTCTAAGTGCAGTATTTTGCACAAAGGTGGTATTGCTCACCCATGAAAACGCTGAGTTTTAGGCATTATTCCTTTAAAGCAGTATATCAATTCGCATTGGAAAACAAGGTGCTTGACCCTGCTGCTTCTAACATTCATACTTCTTTTCCAAGAGATGTAGTGCTGGTTCCATTGACTGGAAAGAGGTCATTTTGCACAAACTTGAGGTTCCTCCACCCATAAAAACACTGAGAGTTAGACAGTATTCCCTTCAACAGGTAAGTCAATTCACAGTGCTTAACAGGGTGCTAGACCCTCTTCCTTCTAACATTAATGATTGTCTAACAAGACCTACAGTATGCCTCCATTCCCTTGAAAGGAGCTATTTAGCAGAACATTGATTTTCTTCCCCCTGAAAACACTGAGAGTTGGCAGTATTCCATTCAACAGGTAACTCAATTCATAGTGCTTAACAAGATGCTTGACCCTCTTGCTTCTAACACTTATGCATCTCTTACAGGAGAAACAGTGCTTCTTCCTTCCATTGAAACAGGGCTCTTTTGCACAAAGATAATCTTCTTCACACTGTAAATGCCTGAGAGACAGGTAGTATTCCTTTGTAAAGCTCACTCAATTCTCACTTTTAAACAACAGTCGAGACCCTCTTGCTGCTGGAATGAATGGTTTTCATACATCCTAAACTGTTCTGGTTCCATTCAGTTGAAGGCAGCTATTTGGCCCAACGGTGATCTTCCTCACACATGAATAAACTGAGGGGTAGTCAGTATTCCTTTCAACAGGTAACTCATTTCTCATAGGGAGACAAGTGGCAAACTATTCCTGCCTCTCACATACTGCATCCTGCCCTGAGCTACAAGTGAATGTGCATTTCGCCGAAAGTGGGTATTTTTCAAGGAGTGAATGATTCTCCATTGTCAAAGGCTTTCATTTGGCAAGCACTCCTTTCACATGCTAATTCAACTCTCACAGGAAAACAATGTGCTTGCAACTGCTGCTGCAAACCTTGACATCTGCTTGCCAGACACACAGTGCATGTTCCATTCAGTGGAAAGGGTCTATTGGCACAAAGATGGATTTGCTCACACTGTCAAACCCTTGACAGATAGGCAGTGTTCCTTTTGAATGCTAAATCACTTGAAGCTGCTAAACAAAGTGCTTGAGCATCTTTCTTGTAACCTTTGTGGTTCTCCTACAAGACATACAGTAATCCTTCCCTTCATGGAAACAGGCAATTTTGCCCCAAAATCAAGTTCCTCACACTTTCAAACTGTGAGAGGCAGGTGGTCTTCCTTTTAAAACTTCACTCTACTCACACTGTTACACAACTTGCTGTACGCTCTTGCTTCCAACCTAAATAATTTAATCAGAAGAGCCTCAGAACTTCTTCCATTCTCTTCAAAGGGGTGATGTTGCACAAAGGTGATATACCTCATCCTTGAAAACACTGAGTGGTAGCCAGTATTCCTGGAAACAAGTTACTCACGTATCATCCGAAGACAAGCTGCTTCACCCTCCTGCTTGTAACATTCATACTTTTCTTACAACACCCACACAGCTGGGTCCAGTCAGTTGTAAGAGGAGATTTTGCACAAAGTTGAAGGTTCTCACATATAAAAGCCCTGAGAGGTATCAATATGTCCTTAAACAGCTAACTCAGTTGAGAATCCTCAACAGAGTGCTAGGCTCTCTTCCTGTTAACAGTAATGTCTCTCTTATAAGACCTACAGTGCAGCTTCCATTCACTCGAATGGGGCAATTTTGAAAAATCCTGGTAGTCCTCATCCCTGAAAACCCTGAGAGGTAGGTAGTATTCCATTAAACAACTCACTCAATTCCCAAAGCTGAAGAAGGTGCATGACCCTCTTCTTTCTAACATTGATGGATTTCATACAAGAGCAACAGTGTTTCTCCATTCCCTTCACAAAGGCAATTTTGCACAAAGGTGAGGTTCCTGACTCCTGAAAACTCTGAGAAGTAGGCAGTATTCCTTTAAACAGCTAAGTCAATTCACAATGCTAAACAACTTGCTACACCCTGTTGCTTCAAACATTCATGAGTCTCTTACAAGAGCTACCAGGAATCTTCCATTCGCTTGTATGGGATATTTTGCAAAAGTTGGGTTCCTCACCCATGAAAACGCTGAGAGGTAGGCAGTATTCCTTTACCCAGCTAACTCAGTTCACAATGCTGTTCAAAGTGGTACACCCTTTCCTTTCTAACATTAATGATTCTCTCACAAGATCGACAGTGATTCTTCCCATCCCTCTAAGTGCGGTATTTTGCCCAAAGGTGGTATTCCTCACCCATGAAAACGCTGAGTTGTAGGCATTATTCCTTTAAAGCAGTATATCAATTCGCCTTTGAAAACAAGGTGCTTGACCCTCCTGCTTCTAACATTCATACTTCTCTTCCAAGAGATGTAGTGCTGGTTCCATTGACTTGAAAGAGGCAATTTTGCACAAACTTGAGGTTCCTCCACCCATAAAAACACTGAGAGTTAGACAGTATTCCCTTCAACTGGTAAGTCAAATCACAGTGCTTAACAGGGTGCTAGACCCTCTTGCTTCTAACATTAATGATTGTCTTACAAGACCTACACTATGCCTCCCTTCCCTTGGAAGGGGCTATTTAGCAAAACATTGATTTTCCTCCACCTGAAAACACAGAGAGTTAGGCAGTATTCCATTCAACAGGTAACTCAATTCATAGTGCTTAACAAGGTGCTTGACCCTCTTGCTTCTAACACTTATGCATCTCTTACAGGAGAAACAGTGCTTCTTCCTTCCATTGAAACAGGGCTCTTTTGCACAAAGATAATCTTCTTCACACTGTAAAAGCCTGAGAGACAGGTAGTATTCCTTTGTAAAGCTCACTCAATTCTCACTTTTAAACAACAGTCGAGACCCTCTTGCTGCTGGAATGAATGGTTTTCATACATCCTAAACTGTTCTGGTTCCATTCAGTTGAAGGCAGCTATTTGGCCCAACGGTGATCTTCCTCACACATGAATAAACTGAGGGGTAGTCAGTATTCCTTTCAACAGGTAACTCATTTCTCATAGGGAGACAAGTGGCAAACTATTCCTGCCTCTCACATACTGCATCCTGCCCTGAGCTACAAGTGTATGTGCATTTCGCCGAAAGTGGGTATTTTTCAAGGAGTGAATGATTCTCCATTGTCTAAGGCTTTCATTTGGCAAGCACTCCTTTCACATGCTAATTCAACTCTCACAGGAAAACAATGTGCTTGCAACTGCTGCTGCAAACCTTGACATCTGCTTGCCAGACACACAGTGCATGTTCCATTCAGTGGAAAGGGTCTATTGGCACAAAGATGGATTTGCTCACACTGTCAAACCCTTGACAGATAGGCAGTGTTCCTTTTGAATGCTAAATCACTTGAAGCTGCTAAACAAAGTGCTTGAGCATCTTTCTTGTAACCTTTGTGGTTCTCCTACAAGACATACAGTAATCCTTCCCTTCATGGAAACAGGCAATTTTGCCCCAAAATCAAGTTCGCCACACTTTCAAACTGTGAGAGGCAGGTGGTCTTCCTTTTAAAACTTCACTCTACTCACACTGTTACACAACTTCCTGTGCGCTCTTGCTTCCAACCTAAATAATTTTCTCAGAAGAGCCTCAGAACTTCTTTCATTCTCTTCAAAGGGGTGATGTTGCACAAATGTGATATACCTCATCCTTGAAAACACTGAGTGGTAGATAGTATTCCTGGAAACAAGTTACTCACGTATCATCCGAAGACAAGCTGCTTCACCCTCCTGCTTGTAACATTCATACTTTTCTTACAACACCCACACAGCTGGGTCCAGTCAGTTGTAAGAGGAGATTTTGCACAAAGTTGAAGGTTCTCACATATAAAAGCACTGAGAGGTATCAATATGTCCTTAAACAGCTAACTCAGTTGAGAATTCTCAACAGAGTGCTAGGCTCTCTTCCTGTTAACAGTAATGTCTCTCTTATAAGACCTACAGTGCAGCTTCCATTCACTCGAAAGGGGCAATTTTGAAAAATCCTGGTAGTCCTCATCCCTGAAAACCCTGAGAGGTAAGTAGTATTCCATTAAACAACTCATTCAATTCACAAAGCTGAAGAATGTGCTTGACCCTCTTCCTTTTAACATTGATGGATATCATACAAGAGCAACAGTGTTTCTCCATTCACTTCACAGAGGCAATTTTGCACAAAGGTGAGGTTCCTGACTCCTGAAAACTCTGAGAAGTAGGCAGTATTCCTTTAAACAGCTAAGTCAATTCACAATGCTAAACAACTTGCTACACCCTGTTGCTTCAAACATTCATGAGTCTCTTACAAGAGCTACCAGGAATCTTCCATTCGCTTGTATGGGATATTTTGCAAAAGTTGGGTTCCTCACCCATGAAAACGCTAAGAGGTAGGCAGTATTCCTTTACCCAGCTAACTCAGTTCACAATGCTGTTCAAGGTGGTAGACCCTTTCTTTTCTAACATTAATGATTCTCTCAGAAGTTCGACAGTGATTCTTCCCATCCCTCTAAGTGCAGTATTTTGCACAAAGGTGGTATTGCTCACCCATGAAAACGCTGAGTTTTAGGCATTATTCCTTTAAAGCAGTATATCAATTCGCAATGGAAAACAAGGTGTTTGACCCTGCTGCTTCTAACATTCATACTTCTTTTCCAAGAGATGTAGTGCTGGTTCCATTGACTGGAAAGAGGTCATTTTGCACAAACTTGAGGTTCCTCCACCCATAAAAACACTGAGAGTTAGACAGTATTCCCTTCAACAGGTAAGTCAATTCACAGTGCTTAACAGGGTGCTAGACCCTCTTCCTTCTAACATTAATGATTGTCTAACAAGACCTACAGTATGCCTCCATTCCCTTGAAAGGAGCTATTTAGCAGAACATTGATTTTCTTCCCCCTGAAAACACTGAGAGTTGGCAGTATTCCATTCAACAGGTAACTCAATTCATAGTGCTTAACAAGATGCTTGACCCTCTTGCTTCTAACACTTATGCATCTCTTACAGGAGAAACAGTGCTTCTTCCTTCCATTGAAACAGGGCTCTTTTGCACAAAGATAATCTTCTTCACACTGTAAATGCCTGAGAGACAGGTAGTATTCCTTTGTAAAGCTCACTCAATTCTCACTTTTAAACAACAGTCGAGACCCTCTTGCTGCTGGAATGAATGGTTTTCATACATCCTAAACTGTTCTGGTTCCATTCAGTTGAAGGCAGCTATTTGGCCCAACGGTGATCTTCCTCACACATGAATAAACTGAGGGGTAGTCAGTATTCCTTTCAACAGGTAACTCATTTCTCATAGGGAGACAAGTGGCAAACTATTCCTGCCTCTCACATACTGCATCCTGCCCTGAGCTACAAGTGAATGTGCATTTCGCCGAAAGTGGGTATTTTTCAAGGAGTGAATGATTCTCCATTGTCAAAGGCTTTCATTTGGCAAGCACTCCTTTCACATGCTAATTCAACTCTCACAGGAAAACAATGTGCTTGCAACTGCTGCTGCAAACCTTGACATCTGCTTGCCAGACACACAGTGCATGTTCCATTCAGTGGAAAGGGTCTATTGGCACAAAGATGGATTTGCTCACACTGTCAAACCCTTGACAGATAGGCAGTGTTCCTTTTGAATGCTAAATCACTTGAAGCTGCTAAACAAAGTGCTTGAGCATCTTTCTTGTAACCTTTGTGGTTCTCCTACAAGACATACAGTAATCCTTCCCTTCATGGAAACAGGCAATTTTGCCCCAAAATCAAGTTCCTCACACTTTCAAACTGTGAGAGGCAGGTGGTCTTCCTTTTAAAACTTCACTCTACTCACACTGTTACACAACTTGCTGTACGCTCTTGCTTCCAACCTAAATAATTTAATCAGAAGAGCCTCAGAACTTCTTCCATTCTCTTCAAAGGGGTGATGTTGCACAAAGGTGATATACCTCATCCTTGAAAACACTGAGTGGTAGCCAGTATTCCTGGAAAAAAGTTACTCACGTATCATCCGAAGACAAGCTGCTTCACCCTCCTGCTTGTAACATTCATACTTTTCTTACAACACCCACACAGCTGGGTCCAGTCAGTTGTAAGAGGAGATTTTGCACAAAGTTGAAGGTTCTCACATATAAAAGCACTGAGAGGTATCAATATGTCCTTAAACAGCTAACTCAGTTGAGAATCCTCAACAGAGTGCTAGGCTCTCTTCCTGTTAACAGTAATGTCTCTCTTATAAGACCTACAGTGCAGCTTCCATTCACTCGAATGGGGCAATTTTGAAAAATCCTGGTAGTCCTCATCCCTGAAAACCCTGAGAGGTAGGTAGTATTCCATTAAACAACTCACTCAATTCCCAAAGCTGAAGAAGGTGCATGACCCTCTTCTTTCTAACATTGATGGATTTCATACAAGAGCAACAGTGTTTCTCCATTCCCTTCACAAAGGCAATTTTGCACAAAGGTGAGGTTCCTGACTCCTGAAAACTCTGAGAAGTAGGCAGTATTCCTTTAAACAGCTAAGTCAATTCACAATGCTAAACAACTTGCTACACCCTGTTGCTTCAAACATTCATGAGTCTCTTACAAGAGCTACCAGGAATCTTCCATTCGCTTGTATGGGATATTTTGCAAAAGTTGGGTTCCTCACCCATGAAAACGCTGAGAGGTAGGCAGTATTCCTTTACCCAGCTAACTCAGTTCACAATGCTGTTCAAAGTGGTACACCCTTTCCTTTCTAACATTAATGATTCTCTCACAAGATCGACAGTGATTCTTCCCATCCCTCTAAGTGCGGTATTTTGCCCAAAGGTGGTATTCCTCACCCATGAAAACGCTGAGTTGTAGGCATTATTCCTTTAAAGCAGTATATCAATTCGCCTTTGAAAACAAGGTGCTTGACCCTCCTGCTTCTAACATTCATACTTCTCTTCCAAGAGATGTAGTGCTGGTTCCATTGACTTGAAAGAGGCAATTTTGCACAAACTTGAGGTTCCTCCACCCATAAAAACACTGAGAGTTAGACAGTATTCCCTTCAACTGGTAAGTCAAATCACAGTGCTTAACAGGGTGCTAGACCCTCTTGCTTCTAACATTAATGATTGTCTTACAAGACCTACACTATGCCTCCATTCCCTTGGAAGGGGCTATTTAGCAAAACATTGATTTTCCTCCACCTGAAAACACAGAGAGTTAGGCAGTATTCCATTCAACAGGTAACTCAATTCATAGTGCTTAACAAGGTGCTTGACCCTCTTGCTTCTAACACTTATGCATCTCTTACAGGAGAAACAGTGCTTCTTCCTTCCATTGAAACAGGGCTCTTTTGCACAAAGATAATCTTCTTCACACTGTAAAAGCCTGAGAGACAGGTAGTATTCCTTTGTAAAGCTCACTCAATTCTCACTTTTAAACAACAGTCGAGACCCTCATGCTGCTGGAATGAATGGTTTTCATACATCCTAAACTGTTCTGGTTCCATTCAGTTGAAGGCAGCTATTTGGCCCAACGGTGATCTTCCTCACACATGAATAAACTGAGGGGTAGTCAGTATTCCTTTCAACAGGTAACTCATTTCTCATAGGGAGACAAGTGGCAAACTATTCCTGCCTCTCACATACTGCATCCTGCCCTGAGCTACAAGTGTATGTGCATTTCGCCGAAAGTGGGTATTTTTCAAGGAGTGAATGATTCTCCATTGTCAAAGGCTTTCATTTGGCAAGCACTCCTTTCACATGCTAATTCAACTCTCACAGGAAAACAATGTGCTTGCAACTGCTGCTGCAAACCTTGACATCTGCTTGCCAGACACACAGTGCATGTTCCATTCAGTGGAAAGGGTCTATTGGCACAAAGATGGATTTGCTCACACTGTCAAACCCTTGACAGATAGGCAGTGTTCCTTTTGAATGCTAAATCACTTGAAGCTCCTAAACAAAGTGCTTGAGCATCTTTCTTGTAACCTTTGTGGTTCTCCTACAAGACATACAGTAATCCTTCCCTTCATGGAAACAGGCAATTTTGCCCCAAAATCAAGTTCGCCACACTTTCAAACTGTGAGAGGCAGGTGGTCTTCCTTTTAAAACTTCACTCTACTCACACTGTTACACAACTTCCTGTGCGCTCTTGCTTCCAACCTAAATAATTTTCTCAGAAGAGCCTCAGAACTTCTTTCATTCTCTTCAAAGGGGTGATGTTGCACAAATGTGATATACCTCATCCTTGAAAACACTGAGTGGTAGATAGTATTCCTGGAAACAAGTTACTCACGTATCATCCGAAGACAAGCTGCTTCACCCTCCTGCTTGTAACATTCATACTTTTCTTACAACACCCACACAGCTGGGTCCAGTCAGTTGTAAGAGGAGATTTTGCACAAAGTTGAAGGTTCTCACATATAAAAGCACTGAGAGGTATCAATATGTCCTTAAACAGCTAACTCAGTTGAGAATTCTCAACAGAGTGCTAGGCTCTCTTCCTGTTAACAGTAATGTCTCTCTTATAAGACCTACAGTGCAGCTTCCATTCACTCGAAAGGGGCAATTTTGAAAAATCCTGGTAGTCCTCATCCCTGAAAACCCTGAGAGGTAAGTAGTATTCCATTAAACAACTCATTCAATTCACAAAGCTGAAGAATGTGCTTGACCCTCTTCCTTTTAACATTGATGGATATCATACAAGAGCAACAGTGTTTCTCCGTTCACTTCACAGAGGCAATTTTGCACAAAGGTGAGGTTCCTGACTCCTGAAAACTCTGAGAAGTAGGCAGTATTCCTTTAAACAGCTAAGTCAATTCACAATGCTAAACAACTTGCTACACCCTGTTGCTTCAAACATTCATGAGTCTCTTACAAGAGCTACCAGGAATCTTCCATTCGCTTGTATGGGATATTTTGCAAAAGTTGGGTTCCTCACCCATGAAAACGCTAAGAGGTAGGCAGTATTCCTTTACCCAGCTAACTCAGTTCACAATGCTGTTCAAGGTGGTAGACCCTTTCTTTTCTAACATTAATGATTCTCTCAGAAGTTCGACAGTGATTCTTCCCATCCCTCTAAGTGCAGTATTTTGCACAAAGGTGGTATTGCTCACCCATGAAAACGCTGAGTTTTAGGCATTATTCCTTTAAAGCAGTATATCAATTCGCAATGGAAAACAAGGTGTTTGACCCTGCTGCTTCTAACATTCATACTTCTTTTCCAAGAGATGTAGTGCTGGTTCCATTGACTGGAAAGAGGTCATTTTGCACAAACTTGAGGTTCCTCCACCCATAAAAACACTGAGAGTTAGACAGTATTCCCTTCAACAGGTAAGTCAATTCACAGTGCTTAACAGGGTGCTAGACCCTCTTCCTTCTAACATTAATGATTGTCTAACAAGACCTACAGTATGCCTCCATTCCCTTGAAAGGAGCTATTTAGCAGAACATTGATTTTCCTCCCCCTGAAAACACTGAGAGTTGGCAGTATTCCATTCAACAGGTAACTCAATTCATAGTGCTTAACAAGATGCTTGACCCTCTTGCTTCTAACACTTATGCATCTCTTACAGGAGAAACAGTGCTTCTTCCTTCCATTGAAACAGGGCTCTTTTGCACAAAGATAATCTTCTTCACACTGTAAATGCCTGAGAGACAGGTAGTATTCCTTTGTAAAGCTCACTCAATTCTCACTTTTAAACAACAGTCGAGACCCTCTTGCTGCTGGAATGAATGCTTTTCATACATCCTAAACTGTTCTGGTTCCATTCAGTTGAAGGCAGCTATTTGGCCCAACGGTGATCTTCCTCACACATGAATAAACTGAGGGGTAGTCAGTATTCCTTTCAACAGGTAACTCATTTCTCATAGGGAGACAAGTGGCAAACTATTCCTGCCTCTCACATACTGCATCCTGCCCTGAGCTACAAGTGAATGTGCATTTCGCCGAAAGTGGGTATTTTTCAAGGAGTGAATGATTCTCCATTGTCAAAGGCTTTCATTTGGCAAGCACTCCTTTCACATGCTATTTCAACTCTCACAGGAAAACAATGTGCTTGCAACTGCTGCTGCAAACCTTGACATCTGCTTGCCAGACACATAGTGCATGTTCCATTCAGTGGAAAGGGTCTATTGGCACAAAGATGGATTTGCTCACACTGTCAAACCCTTGACAGATAGGCAGTGTTCCTTTTGAATGCTAAATCACTTGAAGCTGCTAAACAAAGTGCTTGAGCATCTTTCTTGTAACCTTTGTTGTTCTCCTACAAGACATACAGTAATCCTTCCCTTCATGGAAACAGGCAATTTTGCCCCAAAATCAAGTTCCTCATACTTTCAAACTGTCAGAGGCAGGTGGTCTTCCTTTTAAAACTTCACTCTACTCACACTGTTACACAACTTGCTGTACGCTCTTGCTTCCAACCTAAATAATTTAATCAGAAGAGCCTCAGAACTTCTTCCATTCTCTTCAAAGGGGTGATGTTGCACAAAGGTGATATACCTCATCCTTGAAAACACTGAGTGGTAGGCAGTATTCCTGGAAACAAGTTACTCACGTATCATCCGAAGACAAGCTGCTTCACCCTCCTGCTTGTAACATTCATACTTTTCTTACAACACCCACACAGCTGGGTCCAGTCAGTTGTAAGAGGAGATTTTGCACAAAGTTGAAGGTTCTCACATATAAAAGCACTGAGAGGTATCAGTATGTCCTTAAACAGCTAACTCATTTGAGAATTCTCAACAGAGTGCTAGGCTCTCTTCCTGTTAACAGTAATGTCTCTCTTATAAGACCTACAGTGCAGCTTCTATTCACTCGAATGGGGCAATTTTGAAAAATCCTGGTAGTCCTCATCCCTGAAAACCCTGAGAGGTAGGTAGTATTCCATTAAACAACTCACTCAATTCCCAAAGCTGAAGAAGGTGCTTGACCCTCTTCTTTCTAACATTGATGGATTTCATACAAGAGCAACAGTGTTTCTCCATTCCCTTCACAAAGGTAATTTTGCACAAAGGTGAGGTTCCTGACTCCTGAAAACTCTGAGAAGTAGGCAGTATTCCTTTAAACAGCTAAGTCAATTCACAATGCTAAACAACTTGCTACACCCTGTTGCTTCAAACATTCATGAGTCTCTTACAAGAGCTACCAGGAATCTTCCATTCGCTTGTATGGGATATTTTGCAAAAGTTGGGTTCCTCACCCATGAAAACGCTGAGAGGTAGGCAGTATTCCTTTACCCAGCTAACTCAGTTCACAATGCTGTTCAAGGTGGTAGACCCTTTCTTTTCTAACATTAATGATTCTCTCAGAAGTTCGACAGTGATTCTTCCCATCCCTCTAAGTGCAGTATTTTGCACAAAGGTGGTATTGCTCACCCATGAAAACGCTGAGTTGTAGGCATTATTCCTTTAAAGCAGTATATCAATTCGCCTTTGAAAACAAGGTGCTTGACCCTCCTGCTTCTAACATTCATACTTCTCTTCCAAGAGATGTAGTGCTGGTTCCATTGACTTGAAAGAGGCAATTTTGCACAAACTTGAGGTTCCTCCACCCATAAAAACACTGAGAGTTAGACAGTATTCCCTTCAACAGGTAAGTCAATTCACAGTGCTTAACAGGGTGCTAGACCCTCTTGCTTCTAACATTAATGATTGTCTAACAAGACCTACACTATGCCTCCATTCCCTTGGAAGGGGCTATTTAGCAAAACATTGATTTTCCTCCACCTGAAAACACAGAGAGTTAGGCAGTATTCCATTCAACAGGTAACTCAATTCATAGTGCTTAACAAGGTGCTTGACCCTCTTGCTTCTAACACATGCATCTCTTACTGGAGAAACAGTGCTTCTTCCTTCCATTGAAACAGGGCTATTTTCCACAAAGGTAATCTTCTTCACACTGTAAATGCCTGAGAGACAGGTAGTATTCCTTTGTAAAGCTCACTCAATTCTCACTTTTAAACAACAGTCGAGACCCTCTTGCTGCTGGAATGAATGCTTTTCATACATCCTAAACTGTTCTGGTTCCATTCAGTTGAAGGCAGCTATTTGGCCCAACGGTGATCTTCCTCACACATGAATAAACTGAGGGGTAGTCAGTATTCCTTTCAACAGGTAACTCATTTCTCATAGGGAGACAAGTGGCAAACTATTCCTGCCTCTCACATACTGCATCCTGCCCTGAGCTACAAGTGAATGTGCATTTCGCCGAAAGTGGGTATTTTTCAAGGAGTGAATGATTCTCCATTGTCAAAGGCTTTCATTTGGCAAGCACTCCTTTCACATGCTAATTCAACTCTCACAGGAAAACAATGTGCTTGCAAATCCTGCTGCAAACCTTGACATCTGCTTGCCAGACACACAGTGCATGTTCCATTCAGTGGAAAGGGTCTATTGGCACAAAGATGGATTTGCTCACACTGTCAAACCCTTGACAGATAGGCAGTGTTCCTTTTGAATGCTAAATCACTTGAAGCTGCTAAACAAAGTGCTTGAGCATCTTTCTTGTAACCTTTGTGGTTCTCCTACAAGACATACAGTAATCCTTCCCTTCATGGAAACAGGCAATTTTGCCCCAAAATCAAGTTCCTCACACTTTCAAACTGTCAGAGGCAGGTGGTCTTAATTTTAAAACTTCACTCTACTCACACTGTTAAACAACTTGCTGTACGCTCTTGCTTCCAACCTAAATAATTTAATCAGAAGAGCCTCAGAACTTCTTCCATTCTCTTCAAAGGGGTGATGTTGCACAAAGGTGATATACCTCATCCTTGAAAACACTGAGTGGTAGACAGTATTCCTGGAAACAAGTTACTCACGTATCATCCGAAGACAAGCTGCTTCACCCTCCTGCTTGTAACATTCATACTTTTCTTACAACACCCACACAGCTGGGTCCAGTCAGTTGTAAGAGGAGATTTTGCACAAAGTTGAAGGTTCTCACATATAAAAGCACTGAGAGGTATCAATATGTCCTTAAACAGCTAACTCAGTTGAGAATCCTCAACAGAGTGCTAGGCTCTCTTCCTGTTAACAGTAATGTCTCTCTTATAAGACCTACAGTGCAGCTTCCATTCACTCGAAAGGGGCAATTTTGAAAAATCCTGGTAGTCCTCATCCCTGAAAACCCTGAGAGGTAAGTAGTATTCCATTAAACAACTCATTCAATTCACAAAGCTGAAGAATGTGCTTGACCCTCTTCCTTTTAACATTGATGGATATCATACAAGAGCAACAGTGTTTCTCCATTCACTTCACAGAGGCAATTTTGCACAAAGGTGAGGTTCCTGACTCCTGAAAACTCTGAGAAGTAGGCAGTATTCCTTTAAACAGCTAAGTCAATTCACAATGCTAAACAACTTGCTACACCCTGTTGCTTCAAACATTCCTGAGTCTCTTACAAGAGCTACCAGGAATCTTCCATTCGCTTGTATGGGATATTTTGCAAAAGTTGGGTTCCTCACCCATGAAAACGCTGAGAGGTAGGCAGTATTCCTTTACCCAGCTAACTCAGTTCACAATGCTGTTCAAGGTGGTAGACCCTTTCCTTTCTAACATTAATGATTCTCTCAGAAGTTCGACAGTGATTCTTCCCATCCCTCTAAGTGCAGTATTTTGCACAAAGGTGGTATTGCTCACCCATGAAAACACTGAGTTGTAGGCATTATTCCTTTAAAGCAGTATATCAATTCGCATTGGAAAACAAGGTGCTTGACCCTCCTGTTTCTAACATTCATACTTCTCTTCCAAGAGTTCTAGTGCTGGTTCCATTGACTTGAAAGAGGCAATTTTGCACAAACTTGAGGTTCCTCCACCCATAAAAACACTGAGAGTTAGACAGTATTCCCTTCAACAGGTAAGTCAATTCACAGTGCTTAACAGGGTGCTAGACCCTCTTGCTTCTAACATTAATGATTGTCTTACAAGACCTACAGTGTGCCTCCATTCCCTTGGAAGGGGCTATTTAGCAGAACATTGATTTTCCTCCCCCTGAAAACACTGAGAGTTGGCAGTATTCCATTCAACAGGTAACTCAATTCATAGTGCTTAACAAGATGCTTGACCCTCTTGCTTATAACACTTATGCATCTCTTACAGGAGAAACAGTGCTTCTTCCTTCCATTGAAACAGGGCTCTTTTGCACAAAGATAATCTTCTTCACACTGTAAATGCCTGAGAGACAGGTAGTATTCCTTTGTAAAGCTCACTCAATTCTCACTTTTAAACAACAGTCGAGACCCTCTTGCTGCTGGAATGAATGGTTTTCATACATCCTAAACTGTTCTGGTTCCATTCAGTTGAAGGCAGCTATTTGGCCCAACGGTGATCTTCCTCACACATGAATAAACTGAGGGGTAGTCAGTATTCCTTTCAACAGGTAACTCATTTCTCATAGGGAGACAAGTGGCAAACTATTCCTGCCTCTCACATACTGCATCCTGCCCTGAGCTACAAGTGAATGTGCATTTCGCCGAAAGTGGGTATTTTTCAAGGAGTGAATGATTCTCCATTGTCAAAGGCTTTCATTTGGCAAGCACTCCTTTCACATGCTAATTCAACTCTCACAGGAAAACAATGTGCTTGCAACTGCTGCTGCAAACCTTGACATCTGCTTGCCAGACACACAGTGCATGTTCCATTCAGTGGAAAGGGTCTATTGGCACAAAGATGGATTTGCTCACACTGTCAAACCCTTGACAGATAGGCAGTCTTCCTTTTGAATGCTAAATCACTTGAAGCTGCTAAACAAAGTGCTTGAGCATCTTTCTTGTAACCTTTGTGGTTCTCCTACAAGACATACAGTAATCCTTCCCTTCATGGAAACAGGCAAATTTGCCCCAAAATCAAGTTCCTCACACTTTCAAACTGTGAGAGGCAGGTGGTCTTCCTTTTAAAACTTCACTCTACTCACACTGTTACACAACTTGCTGTGCGCTCTTGCTTCCAACCTAAATAATTTTCTCAGAAGAGCCTCAGAACTTCTTTCATTCTCTTCAAAGGGGTGATGTTGCACAAATGTGATATACCTCATCCTTGAAAACACTGAGTGGTGGATAGTATTCCTGGAAACAAGTTACTCACGTATCATCCGAAGACAAGCTGCTTCACCCTCCTGCTTGTAACATTCATACTTTTCTTACAACACCCACACAGCTGGGTCCAGTCAGTTGTAAGAGGAGATTTTGCACAAAGTTGAAGGTTCTCACATATAAAAGCACTGAGAGGTATCAATATGTCCTTAAACAGCTAACTCAGTTGAGAATCCTCAACAGAGTGCTAGGCTCTCTTCCTGTTAACAGTAATGTCTCTCTTATAAGACCTACAGTGCAGCTTCCATTCACTCGAAAGGGGCAATTTTGAAAAATCCTGGTAGTCCTCATCCCTGAAAACCCTGAGAGGTAAGTAGTATTCCATTAAACAACTCATTCAATTCACAAAGCTGAAGAATGTGCTTGACCCTCTTCCTTTTAACATTGATGGATATCATACAAGAGCAACAGTGTTTCTCCATTCACTTCACAGAGGCAATTTTGCACAAAGGTGAGGTTCCTGACTCCTGAAAACTCTGAGAAGTAGGCAGTATTCCTTTAAACAGCTAAGTCAATTCACAATGCTAAACAACTTGCTACACCCTGTTGCTTCAAACATTCATGAGTCTCTTACAAGAGCTACCAGGAATCTTCCATTCGCTTGTATGGGATATTTTGCAAAAGTTGGGTTCCTCACCCATGAAAACGCTAAGAGGTAGGCAGTATTCCTTTACCCAGCTAACTCAGTTCACAATGCTGTTCAAGGTGGTAGACCCTTTCTTTTCTAACATTAATGATTCTCTCAGAAGTTCGACAGTGATTCTTCCCATCCCTCTAAGTGCAGTATTTTGCACAAAGGTGGTATTGCTCACCCATGAAAACGCTGAGTTTTAGGCATTATTCCTTTAAAGCAGTATATCAATTCGCATTGGAAAACAAGGTGCTTGACCCTGCTGCTTCTAACATTCATACTTCTTTTCCAAGAGATGTAGTGCTGGTTCCATTGACTGGAAAGAGGTCATTTTGCACAAACTTGAGGTTCCTCCACCCATAAAAACACTGAGAGTTAGACAGTATTCCCTTCAACAGGTAAGTCAATTCACAGTGCTTAACAGGGTGCTAGACCCTCTTCCTTCTAACATTAATGATTGTCTAACAAGACCTACAGTATGCCTCCATTCCCTTGAAAGGAGCTATTTAGCAGAACATTGATTTTCTTCCCCCTGAAAACACTGAGAGTTGGCAGTATTCCATTCAACAGGTAACTCAATTCATAGTGCTTAACAAGATGCTTGACCCTCTTGCTTCTAACACTTATGCATCTCTTACAGGAGAAACAGTGCTTCTTCCTTCCATTGAAACAGGGCTCTTTTGCACAAAGATAATCTTCTTCACACTGTAAATGCCTGAGAGACAGGTAGTATTCCTTTGTAAAGCTCACTCAATTCTCACTTTTAAACAACAGTCGAGACCCTCTTGCTGCTGGAATGAATGGTTTTCATACATCCTAAACTGTTCTGGTTCCATTCAGTTGAAGGCAGCTATTTGGCCCAACGGTGATCTTCCTCACACATGAATAAACTGAGGGGTAGTCAGTATTCCTTTCAACAGGTAACTCATTTCTCATAGGGAGACAAGTGGCAAACTATTCCTGCCTCTCACATACTGCATCCTGCCCTGAGCTACAAGTGAATGTGCATTTCGCCGAAAGTGGGTATTTTTCAAGGAGTGAATGATTCTCCATTGTCAAAGGCTTTCATTTGGCAAGCACTCCTTTCACATGCTAATTCAACTCTCACAGGAAAACAATGTGCTTGCAACTGCTGCTGCAAACCTTGACATCTGCTTGCCAGACACACAGTGCATGTTCCATTCAGTGGAAAGGGTCTATTGGCACAAAGATGGATTTGCTCACACTGTCAAACCCTTGACAGATAGGCAGTGTTCCTTTTGAATGCTAAATCACTTGAAGCTGCTAAACAAAGTGCTTGAGCATCTTTCTTGTAACCTTTGTGGTTCTCCTACAAGACATACAGTAATCCTTCCCTTCATGGAAACAGGCAATTTTGCCCCAAAATCAAGTTCCTCACACTTTCAAACTGTGAGAGGCAGGTGGTCTTCCTTTTAAAACTTCACTCTACTCACACTGTTACACAACTTGCTGTACGCTCTTGCTTCCAACCTAAATAATTTAATCAGAAGAGCCTCAGAACTTCTTCCATTCTCTTCAAAGGGGTGATGTTGCACAAAGGTGATATACCTCATCCTTGAAAACACTGAGTGGTAGCCAGTATTCCTGGAAACAAGTTACTCACGTATCATCCGAAGACAAGCTGCTTCACCCTCCTGCTTGTAACATTCATACTTTTCTTACAACACCCACACAGCTGGGTCCAGTCAGTTGTAAGAGGAGATTTTGCACAAAGTTGAAGGTTCTCACATATAAAAGCACTGAGAGGTATCAATATGTCCTTAAACAGCTAACTCAGTTGAGAATCCTCAACAGAGTGCTAGGCTCTCTTCCTGTTAACAGTAATGTCTCTCTTATAAGACCTACAGTGCAGCTTCCATTCACTCGAATGGGGCAATTTTGAAAAATCCTGGTAGTCCTCATCCCTGAAAACCCTGAGAGGTAGGTAGTATTCCATTAAACAACTCACTCAATTCCCAAAGCTGAAGAAGGTGCATGACCCTCTTCTTTCTAACATTGATGGATTTCATACAAGAGCAACAGTGTTTCTCCATTCCCTTCACAAAGGCAATTTTGCACAAAGGTGAGGTTCCTGACTCCTGAAAACTCTGAGAAGTAGGCAGTATTCCTTTAAACAGCTAAGTCAATTCACAATGCTAAACAACTTGCTACACCCTGTTGCTTCAAACATTCATGAGTCTCTTACAAGAGCTACCAGGAATCTTCCATTCGCTTGTATGGGATATTTTGCAAAAGTTGGGTTCCTCACCCATGAAAACGCTGAGAGGTAGGCAGTATTCCTTTACCCAGCTAACTCAGTTCACAATGCTGTTCAAAGTGGTACACCCTTTCCTTTCTAACATTAATGATTCTCTCACAAGATCGACAGTGATTCTTCCCATCCCTCTAAGTGCGGTATTTTGCCCAAAGGTGGTATTCCTCACCCATGAAAACGCTGAGTTGTAGGCATTATTCCTTTAAAGCAGTATATCAATTCGCCTTTGAAAACAAGGTGCTTGACCCTCCTGCTTCTAACATTCATACTTCTCTTCCAAGAGATGTAGTGCTGGTTCCATTGACTTGAAAGAGGCAATTTTGCACAAACTTGAGGTTCCTCCACCCATAAAAACACTGAGAGTTAGACAGTATTCCCTTCAACTGGTAAGTCAAATCACAGTGCTTAACAGGGTGCTAGACCCTCTTGCTTCTAACATTAATGATTGTCTTACAAGACCTACACTATGCCTCCCTTCCCTTGGAAGGGGCTATTTAGCAAAACATTGATTTTCCTCCACCTGAAAACACAGAGAGTTAGGCAGTATTCCATTCAACAGGTAACTCAATTCATAGTGCTTAACAAGGTGCTTGACCCTCTTGCTTCTAACACTTATGCATCTCTTACAGGAGAAACAGTGCTTCTTCCTTCCATTGAAACAGGGCTCTTTTGCACAAAGATAATCTTCTTCACACTGTAAAAGCCTGAGAGACAGGTAGTATTCCTTTGTAAAGCTCACTCAATTCTCACTTTTAAACAACAGTCGAGACCCTCTTGCTGCTGGAATGAATGGTTTTCATACATCCTAAACTGTTCTGGTTCCATTCAGTTGAAGGCAGCTATTTGGCCCAACGGTGATCTTCCTCACACATGAATAAACTGAGGGGTAGTCAGTATTCCTTTCAACAGGTAACTCATTTCTCATAGGGAGACAAGTGGCAAACTATTCCTGCCTCTCACATACTGCATCCTGCCCTGAGCTACAAGTGTATGTGCATTTCGCCGAAAGTGGGTATTTTTCAAGGAGTGAATGATTCTCCATTGTCAAAGGCTTTCATTTGGCAAGCACTCCTTTCACATGCTAATTCAACTCTCACAGGAAAACAATGTGCTTGCAACTGCTGCTGCAAACCTTGACATCTGCTTGCCAGACACACAGTGCATGTTCCATTCAGTGGAAAGGGTCTATTGGCACAAAGATGGATTTGCTCACACTGTCAAACCCTTGACAGATAGGCAGTGTTCCTTTTGAATGCTAAATCACTTGAAGCTGCTAAACAAAGTGCTTGAGCATCTTTCTTGTAACCTTTGTGGTTCTCCTACAAGACATACAGTAATCCTTCCCTTCATGGAAACAGGCAATTTTGCCCCAAAATCAAGTTCGCCACACTTTCAAACTGTGAGAGGCAGGTGGTCTTCCTTTTAAAACTTCACTCTACTCACACTGTTACACAACTTCCTGTGCGCTCTTGCTTCCAACCTAAATAATTTTCTCAGAAGAGCCTCAGAACTTCTTTCATTCTCTTCAAAGGGGTGATGTTGCACAAATGTGATATACCTCATCCTTGAAAACACTGAGTGGTAGATAGTATTCCTGGAAACAAGTTACTCACGTATCATCCGAAGACAAGCTGCTTCACCCTCCTGCTTGTAACATTCATACTTTTCTTACAACACCCACACAGCTGGGTCCAGTCAGTTGTAAGAGGAGATTTTGCACAAAGTTGAAGGTTCTCACATATAAAAGCACTGAGAGGTATCAATATGTCCTTAAACAGCTAACTCAGTTGAGAATTCTCAACAGAGTGCTAGGCTCTCTTCCTGTTAACAGTAATGTCTCTCTTATAAGACCTACAGTGCAGCTTCCATTCACTCGAAAGGGGCAATTTTGAAAAATCCTGGTAGTCCTCATCCCTGAAAACCCTGAGAGGTAAGTAGTATTCCATTAAACAACTCATTCAATTCACAAAGCTGAAGAATGTGCTTGACCCTCTTCCTTTTAACATTGATGGATATCATACAAGAGCAACAGTGTTTCTCCATTCACTTCACAGAGGCAATTTTGCACAAAGGTGAGGTTCCTGACTCCTGAAAACTCTGAGAAGTAGGCAGTATTCCTTTAAACAGCTAAGTCAATTCACAATGCTAAACAACTTGCTACACCCTGTTGCTTCAAACATTCATGAGTCTCTTACAAGAGCTACCAGGAATCTTCCATTCGCTTGTATGGGATATTTTGCAAAAGTTGGGTTCCTCACCCATGAAAACGCTAAGAGGTAGGCAGTATTCCTTTACCCAGCTAACTCAGTTCACAATGCTGTTCAAGGTGGTAGACCCTTTCTTTTCTAACATTAATGATTCTCTCAGAAGTTCGACAGTGATTCTTCCCATCCCTCTAAGTGCAGTATTTTGCACAAAGGTGGTATTGCTCACCCATGAAAACGCTGAGTTTTAGGCATTATTCCTTTAAAGCAGTATATCAATTCGCAATGGAAAACAAGGTGTTTGACCCTGCTGCTTCTAACATTCATACTTCTTTTCCAAGAGATGTAGTGCTGGTTCCATTGACTGGAAAGAGGTCATTTTGCACAAACTTGAGGTTCCTCCACCCATAAAAACACTGAGAGTTAGACAGTATTCCCTTCAACAGGTAAGTCAATTCACAGTGCTTAACAGGGTGCTAGACCCTCTTCCTTCTAACATTAATGATTGTCTAACAAGACCTACAGTATGCCTCCATTCCCTTGAAAGGAGCTATTTAGCAGAACATTGATTTTCTTCCCCCTGAAAACACTGAGAGTTGGCAGTATTCCATTCAACAGGTAACTCAATTCATAGTGCTTAACAAGATGCTTGACCCTCTTGCTTCTAACACTTATGCATCTCTTACAGGAGAAACAGTGCTTCTTCCTTCCATTGAAACAGGGCTCTTTTGCACAAAGATAATCTTCTTCACACTGTAAATGCCTGAGAGACAGGTAGTATTCCTTTGTAAAGCTCACTCAATTCTCACTTTTAAACAACAGTCGAGACCCTCTTGCTGCTGGAATGAATGGTTTTCATACATCCTAAACTGTTCTGGTTCCATTCAGTTGAAGGCAGCTATTTGGCCCAACGGTGATCTTCCTCACACATGAATAAACTGAGGGGTAGTCAGTATTCCTTTCAACAGGTAACTCATTTCTCATAGGGAGACAAGTGGCAAACTATTCCTGCCTCTCACATACTGCATCCTGCCCTGAGCTACAAGTGAATGTGCATTTCGCCGAAAGTGGGTATTTTTCAAGGAGTGAATGATTCTCCATTGTCAAAGGCTTTCATTTGGCAAGCACTCCTTTCACATGCTAATTCAACTCTCACAGGAAAACAATGTGCTTGCAACTGCTGCTGCAAACCTTGACATCTGCTTGCCAGACACACAGTGCATGTTCCATTCAGTGGAAAGGGTCTATTGGCACAAAGATGGATTTGCTCACACTGTCAAACCCTTGACAGATAGGCAGTGTTCCTTTTGAATGCTAAATCACTTGAAGCTGCTAAACAAAGTGCTTGAGCATCTTTCTTGTAACCTTTGTGGTTCTCCTACAAGACATACAGTAATCCTTCCCTTCATGGAAACAGGCAATTTTGCCCCAAAATCAAGTTCCTCACACTTTCAAACTGTGAGAGGCAGGTGGTCTTCCTTTTAAAACTTCACTCTACTCACACTGTTACACAACTTGCTGTACGCTCTTGCTTCCAACCTAAATAATTTAATCAGAAGAGCCTCAGAACTTCTTCCATTCTCTTCAAAGGGGTGATGTTGCACAAAGGTGATATACCTCATCCTTGAAAACACTGAGTGGTAGCCAGTATTCCTGGAAAAAAGTTACTCACGTATCATCCGAAGACAAGCTGCTTCACCCTCCTGCTTGTAACATTCATACTTTTCTTACAACACCCACACAGCTGGGTCCAGTCAGTTGTAAGAGGAGATTTTGCACAAAGTTGAAGGTTCTCACATATAAAAGCACTGAGAGGTATCAATATGTCCTTAAACAGCTAACTCAGTTGAGAATCCTCAACAGAGTGCTAGGCTCTCTTCCTGTTAACAGTAATGTCTCTCTTATAAGACCTACAGTGCAGCTTCCATTCACTCGAATGGGGCAATTTTGAAAAATCCTGGTAGTCCTCATCCCTGAAAACCCTGAGAGGTAGGTAGTATTCCATTAAACAACTCACTCAATTCCCAAAGCTGAAGAAGGTGCATGACCCTCTTCTTTCTAACATTGATGGATTTCATACAAGAGCAACAGTGTTTCTCCATTCCCTTCACAAAGGCAATTTTGCACAAAGGTGAGGTTCCTGACTCCTGAAAACTCTGAGAAGTAGGCAGTATTCCTTTAAACAGCTAAGTCAATTCACAATGCTAAACAACTTGCTACACCCTGTTGCTTCAAACATTCATGAGTCTCTTACAAGAGCTACCAGGAATCTTCCATTCGCTTGTATGGGATATTTTGCAAAAGTTGGGTTCCTCACCCATGAAAACGCTGAGAGGTAGGCAGTATTCCTTTACCCAGCTAACTCAGTTCACAATGCTGTTCAAAGTGGTACACCCTTTCCTTTCTAACATTAATGATTCTCTCACAAGATCGACAGTGATTCTTCCCATCCCTCTAAGTGCGGTATTTTGCCCAAAGGTGGTATTCCTCACCCATGAAAACGCTGAGTTGTAGGCATTATTCCTTTAAAGCAGTATATCAATTCGCCTTTGAAAACAAGGTGCTTGACCCTCCTGCTTCTAACATTCATACTTCTCTTCCAAGAGATGTAGTGCTGGTTCCATTGACTTGAAAGAGGCAATTTTGCACAAACTTGAGGTTCCTCCACCCATAAAAACACTGAGAGTTAGACAGTATTCCCTTCAACTGGTAAGTCAAATCACAGTGCTTAACAGGGTGCTAGACCCTCTTGCTTCTAACATTAATGATTGTCTTACAAGACCTACACTATGCCTCCATTCCCTTGGAAGGGGCTATTTAGCAAAACATTGATTTTCCTCCACCTGAAAACACAGAGAGTTAGGCAGTATTCCATTCAACAGGTAACTCAATTCATAGTGCTTAACAAGGTGCTTGACCCTCTTGCTTCTAACACTTATGCATCTCTTACAGGAGAAACAGTGCTTCTTCCTTCCATTGAAACAGGGCTCTTTTGCACAAAGATAATCTTCTTCACACTGTAAAAGCCTGAGAGACAGGTAGTATTCCTTTGTAAAGCTCACTCAATTCTCACTTTTAAACAACAGTCGAGACCCTCTTGCTGCTGGAATGAATGGTTTTCATACATCCTAAACTGTTCTGGTTCCATTCAGTTGAAGGCAGCTATTTGGCCCAACGGTGATCTTCCTCACACATGAATAAACTGAGGGGTAGTCAGTATTCCTTTCAACAGGTAACTCATTTCTCATAGGGAGACAAGTGGCAAACTATTCCTGCCTCTCACATACTGCATCCTGCCCTGAGCTACAAGTGTATGTGCATTTCGCCGAAAGTGGGTATTTTTCAAGGAGTGAATGATTCTCCATTGTCAAAGGCTTTCATTTGGCAAGCACTCCTTTCACATGCTAATTCAACTCTCACAGGAAAACAATGTGCTTGCAACTGCTGCTGCAAACCTTGACATCTGCTTGCCAGACACACAGTGCATGTTCCATTCAGTGGAAAGGGTCTATTGGCACAAAGATGGATTTGCTCACACTGTCAAACCCTTGACAGATAGGCAGTGTTCCTTTTGAATGCTAAATCACTTGAAGCTCCTAAACAAAGTGCTTGAGCATCTTTCTTGTAACCTTTGTGGTTCTCCTACAAGACATACAGTAATCCTTCCCATCATGGAAACAGGCAATTTTGCCCCAAAATCAAGTTCGCCACACTTTCAAACTGTGAGAGGCAGGTGGTCTTCCTTTTAAAACTTCACTCTACTCACACTGTTACACAACTTCCTGTGCGCTCTTGCTTCCAACCTAAATAATTTTCTCAGAAGAGCCTCAGAACTTCTTTCATTCTCTTCAAAGGGGTGATGTTGCACAAATGTGATATACCTCATCCTTGAAAACACTGAGTGGTAGATAGTATTCCTGGAAACAAGTTACTCACGTATCATCCGAAGACAAGCTGCTTCACCCTCCTGCTTGTAACATTCATACTTTTCTTACAACACCCACACAGCTGGGTCCAGTCAGTTGTAAGAGGAGATTTTGCACAAAGTTGAAGGTTCTCACATATAAAAGCACTGAGAGGTATCAATATGTCCTTAAACAGCTAACTCAGTTGAGAATTCTCAACAGAGTGCTAGGCTCTCTTCCTGTTAACAGTAATGTCTCTCTTATAAGACCTACAGTGCAGCTTCCATTCACTCGAAAGGGGCAATTTTGAAAAATCCTGGTAGTCCTCATCCCTGAAAACCCTGAGAGGTAAGTAGTATTCCATTAAACAACTCATTCAATTCACAAAGCTGAAGAATGTGCTTGACCCTCTTCCTTTTAACATTGATGGATATCATACAAGAGCAACAGTGTTTCTCCGTTCACTTCACAGAGGCAATTTTGCACAAAGGTGAGGTTCCTGACTCCTGAAAACTCTGAGAAGTAGGCAGTATTCCTTTAAACAGCTAAGTCAATTCACAATGCTAAACAACTTGCTACACCCTGTTGCTTCAAACATTCATGAGTCTCTTACAAGAGCTACCAGGAATCTTCCATTCGCTTGTATGGGATATTTTGCAAAAGTTGGGTTCCTCACCCATGAAAACGCTAAGAGGTAGGCAGTATTCCTTTACCCAGCTAACTCAGTTCACAATGCTGTTCAAGGTGGTAGACCCTTTCTTTTCTAACATTAATGATTCTCTCAGAAGTTCGACAGTGATTCTTCCCATCCCTCTAAGTGCAGTATTTTGCACAAAGGTGGTATTGCTCACCCATGAAAACGCTGAGTTTTAGGCATTATTCCTTTAAAGCAGTATATCAATTCGCAATGGAAAACAAGGTGTTTGACCCTGCTGCTTCTAACATTCATACTTCTTTTCCAAGAGATGTAGTGCTGGTTCCATTGACTGGAAAGAGGTCATTTTGCACAAACTTGAGGTTCCTCCACCCATAAAAACACTGAGAGTTAGACAGTATTCCCTTCAACAGGTAAGTCAATTCACAGTGCTTAACAGGGTGCTAGACCCTCTTCCTTCTAACATTAATGATTGTCTAACAAGACCTACAGTATGCCTCCATTCCCTTCAAAGGGGCTATTTAGCAGAACATTGATTTTCCTCCCCCTGAAAACACTGAGAGTTGGCAGTATTCCATTCAACAGGTAACTCAATTCATAGTGCTTAACAAGATGCTTGACCCTCTTGCTTCTAACACTTATGCATCTCTTACAGGAGAAACAGTGCTTCTTCCTTCCATTGAAACAGGGCTCTTTTGCACAAAGATAATCTTCTTCACACTGTAAATGCCTGAGAGACAGGTAGTATTCCTTTGTAAAGCTCACTCAATTCTCACTTTTAAACAACAGTCGAGACCCTCTTGCTGCTGGAATGAATGCTTTTCATACATCCTAAACTGTTCTGGTTCCATTCAGTTGAAGGCAGCTATTTGGCCCAACGGTGATCTTCCTCACACATGAATAAACTGAGGGGTAGTCAGTATTCCTTTCAACAGGTAACTCATTTCTCATAGGGAGACAAGTGGCAAACTATTCCTGCCTCTCACATACTGCATCCTGCCCTGAGCTACAAGTGAATGTGCATTTCGCCGAAAGTGGGTATTTTTCAAGGAGTGAATGATTCTCCATTGTCAAAGGCTTTCATTTGGCAAGCACTCCTTTCACATGCTATTTCAACTCTCACAGGAAAACAATGTGCTTGCAACTGCTGCTGCAAACCTTGACATCTGCTTGCCAGACACATAGTGCATGTTCCATTCAGTGGAAAGGGTCTATTGGCACAAAGATGGATTTGCTCACACTGTCAAACCCTTGACAGATAGGCAGTGTTCCTTTTGAATGCTAAATCACTTGAAGCTGCTAAACAAAGTGCTTGAGCATCTTTCTTGTAACCTTTGTTGTTCTCCTACAAGACATACAGTAATCCTTCCCTTCATAGAAACAGGCAATTTTGCCCCAAAATCAAGTTCCTCATACTTTCAAACTGTCAGAGGCAGGTGGTCTTCCTTTTAAAACTTCACTCTACTCACACTGTTACACAACTTGCTGTACGCTCTTGCTTCCAACCTAAATAATTTAATCAGAAGAGCCTCAGAACTTCTTCCATTCTCTTCAAAGGGGTGATGTTGCACAAAGGTGATATACCTCATCCTTGAAAACACTGAGTGGTAGGCAGTATTCCTGGAAAAAAGTTACTCACGTATCATCCGAAGACAAGCTGCTTCACCCTCCTGCTTGTAACATTCATACTTTTCTTACAACACCCACACAGCTGGGTCCAGTCAGTTGTAAGAGGAGATTTTGCACAAAGTTGAAGGTTCTCACATATAAAAGCACTGAGAGGTATCAGTATGTCCTTAAACAGCTAACTCATTTGAGAATTCTCAACAGAGTGCTAGGCTCTCTTCCTGTTAACAGTAATGTCTCTCTTATAAGACCTACAGTGCAGCTTCTATTCACTCGAATGGGGCAATTTTGAAAAATCCTGGTAGTCCTCATCCCTGAAAACCCTGAGAGGTAGGTAGTATTCCATTAAACAACTCACTCAATTCCCAAAGCTGAAGAAGGTGCTTGACCCTCTTCTTTCTAACATTGATGGATTTCATACAAGAGCAACAGTGTTTCTCCATTCCCTTCACAAAGGTAATTTTGCACAAAGGTGAGGTTCCTGACTCCTGAAAACTCTGAGAAGTAGGCAGTATTCCTTTAAACAGCTAAGTCAATTCACAATGCTAAACAACTTGCTACACCCTGTTGCTTCAAACATTCATGAGTCTCTTACAAGAGCTACCAGGAATCTTCCATTCGCTTGTATGGGATATTTTGCAAAAGTTGGGTTCCTCACCCATGAAAACGCTGAGAGGTAGGCAGTATTCCTTTACCCAGCTAACTCAGTTCACAATGCTGTTCAAGGTGGTAGACCCTTTCTTTTCTAACATTAATGATTCTCTCAGAAGTTCGACAGTGATTCTTCCCATCCCTCTAAGTGCAGTATTTTGCACAAAGGTGGTATTGCTCACCCATGAAAACGCTGAGTTGTAGGCATTATTCCTTTAAAGCAGTATATCAATTCGCATTGGAAAACAAGGTGCTTGACCCTGCTGCTTCTAACATTCATACTTCTTTTCCAAGAGATGTAGTGCTGGTTCCATTGACTGGAAAGAGGTCATTTTGCACAAACTTGAGGTTCCTCCACCCATAAAAACACTGAGAGTTAGACAGTATTCCCTTCAACAGGTAAGTCAATTCACAGAGCTTAACAGGGTGCTAGACCCTCTTCCTTCTAACATTAATGATTGTCTAACAAGACCTACAGTATGCCTCCATTCCCTTGAAAGGAGCTATTTAGCAGAACATTGATTTTCCTCCCCCTGAAAACACTGAGAGTTGGCAGTATTCCATTCAACAGGTAACTCAATTCATAGTGCTTAACAAGATGCTTGACCCTCTTGCTTCTAACACTTATGCATCTCTTACAGGAGAAACAGTGCTTCTTCCTTCCATTGAAACAGGGCTCTTTTGCACAAAGATAATCTTCTTCACACTGTAAATGCCTGAGAGACAGGTAGTATTCCTTTGTAAAGCTCACTCAATTCTCACTTTTAAACAACAGTCGAGACCCTCTTGCTGCTGGAATGAATGGTTTTCATACATCCTAAACTGTTCTGGTTCCATTCAGTTGAAGGCAGCTATTTGGCCCAACGGTGATCTTCCTCACACATGAATAAACTGAGGGGTAGTCAGTATTCCTTTCAACAGGTAACTCATTTCTCATAGGGAGACAAGTGGCAAACTATTCCTGCCTCTCACATACTGCATCCTGCCCTGAGCTACAAGTGAATGTGCATTTCGCCGAAAGTGGGTATTTTTCAAGGAGTGAATGATTCTCCATTGTCAAAGGCTTTCATTTGGCAAGCACTCCTTTCACATGCTAATTCAACTCTCACAGGAAAACAATGTGCTTGCAACTGCTGCTGCAAACCTTGACATCTGCTTGCCAGACACACAGTGCATGTTCCATTCAGTGGAAAGGGTCTATTGGCACAAAGATGGATTTGCTCACACTGTCAAACCCTTGACAGATAGGCAGTGTTCCTTTTGAATGCTAAATCACTTGAAGCTGCTAAACAAAGTGCTTGAGCATATTTCTTGTAACCTTTGTGGTTCTCCTACAAGACATACAGTAATCCTTCCCTTCATGGAAACAGGCAATTTTGCCCCAAAATCAAGTTCGCCACACTTTCAAACTGTGAGAGGCAGGTAGTCTTCCTTTTAAAACTTCACTCTACTCACACTGTTACACAACTTCCTGTGCGCTCTTGCTTCCAACCTAAATAATTTAATCAGAAGAGCCTCAGAACTTCTTCCATTCTCTTCAAAGGGGTGATGTTGCACAAAGGTGATATACCTCATCCTTGAAAACACTGAGTGGTAGGCAGTATTCCTGAAAAAAAGTTACTCACGTATCATCCGAAGACAAGCTGCTTCACCCTCCTGCTTGTAACATTCATACTTTTCTTACAACACCCACACAGCTGGGTCCAGTCAGTTGTAAGAGGAGATTTTGCACAAAGTTGAAGGTTCTCACATATAAAAGCACTGAGAGGTATCAGTATGTCCTTAAACAGCTAACTCATTTGAGAATTCTCTACAGAGTGCTAGGCTCTCTTCCTGTTAACAGTAATGTCTCTCTTATAAGACCTACAGTGCAGCTTCCATTCACTCGAAAGGGGCAATTTTGAAAAATCCTGGTAGTCCTCATCCCTGAAAACCCTGAGAGGTAGGTAGTATTCCATTAAACAACTCACTCAATTCCCAAAGCTGAAGAAGGTGCTTGACCCTCTTCTTTCTAACATTGATGGATTTCATACAAGAGCAACAGTGTTTCTCCATTCCCTTCACAAAGGCAATTTTGCACAAAGGTGAGGTTCCTGACTCCTGAAAACTCTGAGAAGTAGGCAGTATTCCTTTAAACAGCTAAGTCAATTCACAATGCTAAACAACTTGCTACACCCTGTTGCTTCAAACATTCATGAGTCTCTTACAAGAGCTACCAGGAATCTTCCATTCGCTTGTATGGGATATTTTGCAAAAGTTGGGTTCCTCACCCATGAAAACGCTGAGAGGTAGGCAGTATTCCTTTACCCAGCTAACTCAGTTCACAATGCTGTTCAAAGTGGTAGACCCTTTCCTTTCTAACACTAATGATTCTCTCACAAGATCGACAGTGATTCTTCCCATCCCTCTAAGTGCGGTATTTTGCACAAAGGTGGTATTCCTCACCCATGAAAACGCTGAGTTGTAGGCATTATTCCTTTAAAGCAGTATATCAATTCGCCTTTGAAAACAAGGTGCTTGACCCTCCTGCTTCTAACATTCATACTTCTCTTCCAAGAGATGTAGTGCTGGTTCCATTGACTTGAAAGAGGCAATTTTGCACAAACTTGAGGTTCCTCCACCCATAAAAACACTGAGAGTTAGACAGTATTCCCTTCAACAGGTAAGTCAAATCACAGTGCTTAACAGGGTGCTAGACCCTCTTGCTTCTAACATTAATGATTGTCTTACAAGACCTACACTATGCCTCCATTCCCTTGGAAGGGGCTATTTAGCAAAACATTGATTTTCCTCCACCTGAAAACACAGAGAGTTAGGCAGTATTCCATTCAACAGGTAACTCAATTCATAGTGCTTAACAAGGTGCTTGACCCTCTTGCTTCTAACACTTATGCATCTCTTACAGGAGAAACAGTGCTTCTTCCTTCCATTGAAACAGGGCTCTTTTGCACAAAGATAATCTTCTTCACACTGTAAAAGCCTGAGAGACAGGTAGTATTCCTTTGTAAAGCTCACTCAATTCTCACTTTTAAACAACAGTCGAGACCCTCTTGCTGCTGGAATGAATGGTTTTCATACATCCTAAACTGTTCTGGTTCCATTCAGTTGAAGGCAGCTATTTGGCCCAACGGTGATCTTCCTCACACATGAATAAACTGAGGGGTAGTCAGTATTCCTTTCAACAGGTAACTCATTTCTCATAGGGAGACAAGTGGCAAACTATTCCTGCCTCTCACATACTGCATCCTGCCCTGAGCTACAAGTGTATGTGCATTTCGCCGAAAGTGGGTATTTTTCAAGGAGTGAATGATTCTCCATTGTCAAAGGCTTTCATTTGGCAAGCACTCCTTTCACATGCTAATTCAACTCTCACAGGAAAACAATGTGCTTGCAACTGCTGCTGCAAACCTTGACATCTGCTTGCCAGACACACAGTGCATGTTCCATTCAGTGGAAAGGGTCTATTGGCACAAAGATGGATTTGCTCACACTGTCAAACCCTTGACAGATAGGCAGTGTTCCTTTTGAATGCTAAATCACTTGAAGCTGCTAAACAAAGTACTTGAGCATCTTTCTTGTAACCTTTGTTGTTCTCCTACAAGACATACAGTAATCCTTCCCTTCATAGAAACAGGCAATTTTGCCCCAAAATCAAGTTCCTCACACTTTCAAACTGTCAGAGGCAGGTGGTCTTCCTTTTAAAACTTCACTCTACTCACACTGTTACACAACTTGCTGCACGCTCTTGCTTCCAACCTAAATAATTTTCTCAGAAGAGCCTCAGAACTTCTTCCATTCTCTTCAAAGGGGTGATGTTGCACAAAGGTGATATAACTCATCCTTGAAAACACTGAGTGGTAGGCAGTATTCCTGGAAAAAAGTTACTCACGTATCATCCGAAGACAAGCTGCTTCACCCTCCTGCTTGTAACATTCATACTTTTCTTACAACACCCACACAGCTGGGTCCAGTCAGTTGTAAGAGGAGATTTTGCACAAAGTTGAAGGTTCTCACATATAAAAGCACTGAGAGGTATCAGTATGTCCTTAAACAGCTAACTCATTTGAGAATTCTCAACAGAGTGCTAGGCTCTCTTCCTGTTAACAGTAATGTCTCTCTTATAAGACCTACAGTGCAGCTTCTATTCACTCGAATGGGGCAATTTTGAACAATCCTGGTAGTCCTCATCCCTGAAAACCCTGAGAGGTAGGTAGTATTCCATTAAACAACTCACTCAATTCAGAAAGCTGAAGAAGGTGCTTGACCCTCTTCTTTCTAACATTGATGGATTTCATACAAGAGCAACAGTGTTTCTCCATTCCCTTCACAAAGGCAATTTTGCACAAAGGTGAGGTTCCTGACTCCTGAAAACTCTGAGAAGTAGGCAGTATTCCTTTAAACAGCTAAGTCAATTCACAATGCTAAACAACTTGCTACACCCTGTTGCTTCAAACATTCATGAGTCTCTTACAAGAGCTACCAGGAATCTTCCATTCGCTTGTATGGGATATTTTGCAAAAGTTGGGTTCCTCACCCATGAAAACGCTGAGAGGTAGGCAGTATTCCTTTACCCAGCTAACTCAGTTCACAATGCTGTTCAAGGTGGTAGACCCTTTCTTTTCTAACATTAATGATTCTCTCAGAAGTTCGACAGTGATTCTTCCCATCCCTCTAAGTGCAGTATTTTGCACAAAGGTGGTATTGCTCACCCATGAAAACGCTGAGTTGTAGGCATTATTCCTTTAAAGCAGTATATCAATTCGCATTGGAAAACAAGGTGCTTGACCCTGCTGCTTCTAACATTCATTCTTCTTTTCCAAGAGATGTAGTGCTGGTTCCATTGACTGGAAAGAGGTCATTTTGCACAAACTTGAGGTTCCTCCACCCATAAAAACACTGAGAGTTAGACAGTATTCCCTTCAACAGGTAAGTCAATTCACAGAGCTTAACAGGGTGCTAGACCCTCTTCCTTCTAACATTAATGATTGTCTAACAAGACCTACAGTATGCCTCCATTCCCTTGAAAGGAGCTATTTAGCAGAACATTGATTTTCCTCCCCCTGAAAACACTGAGAGTTGGCAGTATTCCATTCAACAGGTAACTCAATTCATAGTGCTTAACAAGATGCTTGACCCTCTTGCTTCTAACACTTATGCATCTCTTACAGGAGAAACAGTGCTTCTTCCTTCCATTGAAACAGGGCTCTTTTGCACAAAGATAATCTTCTTCACACTGTAAATGCCTGAGAGACAGGTAGTATTCCTTTGTAAAGCTCACTCAATTCTCACTTTTAAACAACAGTCGAGACCCTCTTGCTGCTGGAATGAATGGTTTTCATACATCCTAAACTGTTCTGGTTCCATTCAGTTGAAGGCAGCTATTTGGCCCAACGGTGATCTTCCTCACACATGAATAAACTGAGGGGTAGTCAGTATTCCTTTCAACAGGTAACTCATTTCTCATAGGGAGACAAGTGGCAAACTATTCCTGCCTCTCACATACTGCATCCTGCCCTGAGCTACAAGTGAATGTGCATTTCGCCGAAAGTGGGTATTTTTCAAGGAGTGAATGATTCTCCATTGTCAAAGGCTTTCATTTGGCAAGCACTCCTTTCACATGCTAATTCAACTCTCACAGGAAAACAATGTGCTTGCAACTGCTGCTGCAAACCTTGACATCTGCTTGCCAGACACACAGTGCATGTTCCATTCAGTGGAAAGGGTCTATTGGCACAAAGATGGATTTGCTCACACTGTCAAACCCTTGACAGATAGGCAGTGTTCCTTTTGAATGCTAAATCACTTGAAGCTGCTAAACAAAGTGCTTGAGCATCTTTCTTGTAACCTTTGTGGTTCTCCTACAAGACATACAGTAATCCTTCCCTTCATGGAAACAGGCAATTTTGCCCCAAAATCAAGTTCGCCACACTTTCAAACTGTGAGAGGCAGGTAGTCTTCCTTTTAAAACTTCACTCTACTCACACTGTTACACAACTTCCTGTGCGCTCTTGCTTCCAACCTAAATAATTTAATCAGAAGAGCCTCAGAACTTCTTCCATTCTCTTCAAAGGGGTGATGTTGCACAAAGGTGATATACCTCATCCTTGAAAACACTGAGTGGTAGGCAGTATTCCTGAAAAAAAGTTACTCACGTATCATCCGAAGACAAGCTGCTTCACCCTCCTGCTTGTAACATTCATACTTTTCTTACAACACCCACACAGCTGGGTCCAGTCAGTTGTAAGAGGAGATTTTGCACAAAGTTGAAGGTTCTCACATATAAAAGCACTGAGAGGTATCAGTATGTCCTTAAACAGCTAACTCATTTGAGAATTCTCTACAGAGTGCTAGGCTCTCTTCCTGTTAACAGTAATGTCTCTCTTATAAGACCTACAGTGCAGCTTCCATTCACTCGAAAGGGGCAATTTTGAAAAATCCTGGTAGTCCTCATCCCTGAAAACCCTGAGAGGTAGGTAGTATTCCATTAAACAACTCACTCAATTCCCAAAGCTGAAGAAGGTGCTTGACCCTCTTCTTTCTAACATTGATGGATTTCATACAAGAGCAACAGTGTTTCTCCATTCCCTTCACAAAGGCAATTTTGCACAAAGGTGAGGTTCCTGACTCCTGAAAACTCTGAGAAGTAGGCAGTATTCCTTTAAACAGCTAAGTCAATTCACAATGCTAAACAACTTGCTACACCCTGTTGCTTCAAACATTCATGAGTCTCTTACAAGAGCTACCAGGAATCTTCCATTCGCTTGTATGGGATATTTTGCAAAAGTTGGGTTCCTCACCCATGAAAACGCTGAGAGGTAGGCAGTATTCCTTTACCCAGCTAACTCAGTTCACAATGCTGTTCAAAGTGGTAGACCCTTTCCTTTCTAACATTAATGATTCTCTCACAAGATCGACAGTGATTCTTCCCATCCCTCTAAGTGCGGTATTTTGCCCAAAGGTGGTATTCCTCACCCATGAAAACGCTGAGTTGTAGGCATTATTCCTTTAAAGCAGTATATCAATTCGCCTTTGAAAACAAGGTGCTTGACCCTCCTGCTTCTAACATTCATACTTCTCTTCCAAGAGATGTAGTGCTGGTTCCATTGACTTGAAAGAGGCAATTTTGCACAAACTTGAGGTTCCTCCACCCATAAAAACACTGAGAGTTAGACAGTATTCCCTTCAACAGGTAAGTCAAATCACAGTGCTTAACAGGGTGCTAGACCCTCTTGCTTCTAACATTAATGATTGTCTTACAAGACCTACACTATGCCTCCATTCCCTTGGAAGGGGCTATTTAGCAAAACATTGATTTTCCTCCACCTGAAAACACAGAGAGTTAGGCAGTATTCCATTCAACAGGTAACTCAATTCATAGTGCTTAACAAGGTGCTTGACCCTCTTGCTTCTAACACTTATGCATCTCTTACAGGAGAAACAGTGCTTCTTCCTTCCATTGAAACAGGGCTCTTTTGCACAAAGATAATCTTCTTCACACTGTAAAAGCCTGAGAGACAGGTAGTATTCCTTTGTAAAGCTCACTCAATTCTCACTTTTAAACAACAGTCGAGACCCTCTTGCTGCTGGAATGAATGGTTTTCATACATCCTAAACTGTTCTGGTTCCATTCAGTTGAAGGCAGCTATTTGGCCCAACGGTGATCTTCCTCACACATGAATAAACTGAGGGGTAGTCAGTATTCCTTTCAACAGGTAACTCATTTCTCATAGGGAGACAAGTGGCAAACTATTCCTGCCTCTCACATACTGCATCCTGCCATGAGCTACAAGTGTATGTGCATTTCGCCGAAAGTGGGTATTTTTCAAGGAGTGAATGATTCTCCATTGTCAAAGGCTTTCATTTGGCAAGCACTCCTTTCACATGCTAATTCAACTCTCACAGGAAAACAATGTGCTTGCAACTGCTGCTGCAAACCTTGACATCTGCTTGCCAGACACACAGTGCATGTTCCATTCAGTGGAAAGGGTCTATTGGCACAAAGATGGATTTGCTCACACTGTCAAACCCTTGACAGATAGGCAGTGTTCCTTTTGAATGCTAAATCACTTGAAGCTGCTAAACAAAGTGCTTGAGCATCTTTCTTGTAACCTTTGTGGTTCTCCTACAAGACATACAGTAATCCTTCCCTTCATGGAAACAGGCAATTTTGCCCCAAAATCAAGTTCGCCACACTTTCAAACTGTGAGAGGCAGGTGGTCTTCCTTTTAAAACTTCACTCTACTCACACTGTTACACAACTTGCTGTGCGCTCTTGCTTCCAACCTAAATAATTTTCTCAGAAGAGCCTCAGAACTTCTTTCATTCTCTTCAAAGGGGTGATGTTGCACAAATATGATATACCTCATCCTTGAAAACACTGAGTGGTAGATAGTATTCCTGGAAACAAGTTACTCACGTATCATCCGAAGACAAGCTGCTTCACCCTCCTGCTTGTAACATTCATACTTTTCTTACAACACCCACACAGCTGGGTCCAGTCAGTTGTAAGAGGAGATTTTGCACAAAGTTGAAGGTTCTCACATATAAAAGCACTGAGAGGTATCAATATGTCCTTAAACAGCTAACTCAGTTGAGAATCCTCAACAGAGTGCTAGGCTCTCTTCCTGTTAACAGTAATGTCTCTCTTATAAGACCTACAGTGCAGCTTCCATTCACTCGAAAGGGGCAATTTTGAAAAATCCTGGTAGTCCTCATCCCTGAAAACCCTGAGAGGTAAGTAGTATTCCATTAAACAACTCATTCAATTCACAAAGCTGAAGAATGTGCTTGACCCTCTTCCTTTTAACATTGATGGATGTCATACAAGAGCAACAGTGTTTCTCCATTCACTTCACAGAGGCAATTTTGCACAAAGGTGAGGTTCCTGACTCCTGAAAACTCTGAGAAGTAGGCAGTATTCCTTTAAACAGCTAAGTCAATTCACAATGCTAAACAACTTGCTACACCCTGTTGCTTCAAACATTCATGAGTCTCTTACAAGAGCTACCAGGAATCTTCCATTCGCTTGTATGGGATATTTTGCAAAAGTTGGGTTCCTCACCCATGAAAACGCTAAGAGGTAGGCAGTATTCCTTTACCCAGCTAACTCAGTTCACAATGCTGTTCAAGGTGGTAGACCCTTTCTTTTCTAACATTAATGATTCTCTCAGAAGTTCGACAGTGATTCTTCCCATCCCTCTAAGTGCAGTATTTTGCACAAAGGTGGTATTGCTCACCCATGAAAACGCTGAGTTTTAGGCATTATTCCTTTAAAGCAGTATATCAATTCGCATTGGAAAACAAGGTGTTTGACCCTGCTGCTTCTAACATTCATACTTCTTTTCCAAGAGATGTAGTGCTGGTTGCATTGACTGGAAAGAGGTCATTTTGCACAAACTTGAGGTTCCTCCACCCATAAAAACACTGAGAGTTAGACAGTATTCCCTTCAACAGGTAAGTCAATTCACAGTGCTTAACAGGGTGCTAGACCCTCTTCCTTCTAACATTAATGATTGTCTAACAAGACCTACAGTATGCCTCCATTCCCTTCAAAGGGGCTATTTAGCAGAACATTGATTTTCCTCCCCCTGAAAACACTGAGAGTTGGCAGTATTCCATTCAACAGGTAACTCAATTCATAGTGCTTAACAAGATGCTTGACCCTCTTGCTTCTAACACTTATGCATCTCTTACAGGAGAAACAGTGCTTCTTCCTTCCATTGAAACAGGGCTCTTTTGCACAAAGATAATCTTCTTCACACTGTAAATGCCTGAGAGACAGGTAGTATTCCTTTGTAAAGCTCACTCAATTCTCACTTTTAAACAACAGTCGAGACCCTCTTGCTGCTGGAATGAATGCTTTTCATACATCCTAAACTGTTCTGGTTCCATTCAGTTGAAGGCAGCTATTTGGCCCAACGGTGATCTTCCTCACACATGAATAAACTGAGGGGTAGTCAGTATTCCTTTCAACAGGTAACTCATTTCTCATAGGGAGACAAGTGGCAAACTATTCCTGCCTCTCACATACTGCATCCTGCCCTGAGCTACAAGTGAATGTGCATTTCGCCGAAAGTGGGTATTTTTCAAGGAGTGAATGATTCTCCATTGTCAAAGGCTTTCATTTGGCAAGCACTCCTTTCACATGCTATTTCAACTCTCACAGGAAAACAATGTGCTTGCAACTGCTGCTGCAAACCTTGACATCTGCTTGCCAGACACATAGTGCATGTTCCATTCAGTGGAAAGGGTCTATTGGCACAAAGATGGATTTGCTCACACTGTCAAACCCTTGACAGATAGGCAGTGTTCCTTTTGAATGCTAAATCACTTGAAGCTGCTAAACAAAGTGCTTGAGCATCTTTCTTGTAACCTTTGTTGTTCTCCTACAAGACATACAGTAATCCTTCCCTTCATAGAAACAGGCAATTTTGCCCCAAAATCAAGTTCCTCACACTTTCAAACTGTCAGAGGCAGGTGGTCTTCCTTTTAAAACTTCACTCTACTCACACTGTTACACAACTTGCTGTACGCTCTTGCTTCCAACCTAAATAATTTAATCAGAAGAGCCTCAGAACTTCTTCCATTCTCTTCAAAGGGGTGATGTTGCACAAAGGTGATATACCTCATCCTTGAAAACACTGAGTGGTAGGCAGTATTCCTGGAAAAAAGTTACTCACGTATCATCCGAAGACAAGCTGCTTCACCCTCCTGCTTGTAACATTCATACTTTTCTTACAACACCCACACAGCTGGGTCCAGTCAGTTGTAAGAGGAGATTTTGCACAAAGTTGAAGGTTCTCACATATAAAAGCACTGAGAGGTATCAGTATGTCCTTAAACAGCTAACTCATTTGAGAATTCTCAACAGAGTGCTAGGCTCTATTCTTGTTAACAGTAATGTCTCTCTTATAAGACCTACAGTACAGCTTCTATTCACTCGAATGGGGCAATTTTGAAAAATCCTGGTAGTCCTCATCCCTGAAAACCCTGAGAGGTAGGTAGTATTCCATTAAACAACTCACTCAATTCCCAAAGCTGAAGAAGGTGCTTGACCGTCTTCTTTCTAACATTGATGGATTTCATACAAGAGCAACAGTGTTTCTCCATTCCCTTCACAAAGGCAATTTTGCACAAAGGTGAGGTTCCTGACTCCTGAAAACTCTGAGAAGTAGGCAGTATTCCTTTAAACAGCTAAGTCAATTCACAATGCTAAACAACTTGCTACACCCTGTTGCTTCAAACATTCATGAGTCTCTTACAAGAGCTACCAGGAATCTTCCATTCGCTTGTATGGGATATTTTGCAAAAGTTGGGTTCCTCACCCATGAAAACGCTGAGAGGTAGGCAGTATTCCTTTACCCAGCTAACTCAGTTCACAATGCTGTTCAAGGTGGTAGACCCTTTCTTTTCTAACATTAATGATTCTCTCAGAAGTTCGACAGTGATTCTTCCCATCCCTCTAAGTGCAGTATTTTGCACAAAGGTGGTATTGCTCACCCATGAAAACGCTGTGTTGTAGGCATTATTCCTTTAAAGCAGTATATCAATTCGCATTGGAAAACAAGGTGCTTGACCCTGCTGCTTCTAACATTCATACTTCTTTTCCAAGAGATGTAGTGCTGGTTCCATTGACTGGAAAGAGGTCATTTTGCACAAACTTGAGGTTCCTCCACCCATAAAAACACTGAGAGTTAGACAGTATTCCCTTCAACAGGTAAGTCAATTCACAGAGCTTAACAGGGTGCTAGACCCTCTTCCTTCTAACATTAATGATTGTCTAACAAGACCTACAGTATGCCTCCATTCCCTTGAAAGGAGCTATTTAGCAGAACATTGATTTTCCTCCCCCTGAAAACACTGAGAGTTGGCAGTATTCCATTCAACAGGTAACTCAATTCATAGTGCTTAACAAGATGCTTGACCCTCTTGCTTCTAACACTTATGCATCTCTTACAGGAGAAACAGTGCTTCTTCCTTCCATTGAAACAGGGCTCTTTTGCACAAAGATATTCTTCTTCACACTGTAAATGCCTGAGAGACAGGTAGTATTCCTTTGTAAAGCTCACTCAATTCTCACTTTTAAACAACAGTCGAGACCCTCTTGCTGCTGGAATGAATGGTTTTCATACATCCTAAACTGTTCTGGTTCCATTCAGTTGAAGGCAGCTATTTGGCCCAACGGTGATCTTCCTCACACATGAATAAACTGAGGGGTAGTCAGTATTCCTTTCAACAGGTAACTCATTTCTCATAGGGAGACAAGTGGCAAACTATTCCTGCCTCTCACATACTGCATCCTGCCCTGAGCTACAAGTGAATGTGCATTTCGCCGAAAGTGGGTATTTTTCAAGGAGTGAATGATTCTCCATTGTCAAAGGCTTTCATTTGGCAAGCACTCCTTTCACATGCTAATTCAACTCTCACAGGAAAACAATGTGCTTGCAACTGCTGCTGCAAACCTTGACATCTGCTTGCCAGACACACAGTGCATGTTCCATTCAGTGGAAAGGGTCTATTGGCACAAAGATGGATTTGCTCACACTGTCAAACCCTTGACAGATAGGCAGTGTTCCTTTTGAATGCTAAATCACTTGAAGCTGCTAAACAAAGTGCTTGAGCATATTTCTTGTAACCTTTGTGGTTCTCCTACAAGACATACAGTAATCCTTCCCTTCATGGAAACAGGCAATTTTGCCCCAAAATCAAGTTCGCCACACTTTCAAACTGTGAGAGGCAGGTAGTCTTCCTTTTAAAACTTCACTCTACTCACACTGTTACACAACTTCCTGTGCGCTCTTGCTTCCAACCTAAATAATTTAATCAGAAGAGCCTCAGAACTTCTTCCATTCTCTTCAAAGGGGTGATGTTGCACAAAGGTGATATACCTCATCCTTGAAAACACTGAGTGGTAGGCAGTATTCCTGAAAAAAAGTTACTCACGTATCATCCGAAGACAAGCTGCTTCACCCTCCTGCTTGTAACATTCATACTTTTCTTACAACACCCACACAGCTGGGTCCAGTCAGTTGTAAGAGGAGATTTTGCACAAAGTTGAAGGTTCTCACATATAAAAGCACTGAGAGGTATCAGTATGTCCTTAAACAGCTAACTCATTTGAGAAATCTCTACAGAGTGCTAGGCTCTCTTCCTGTTAACAGTAATGTCTCTCTTATAAGACCTACAGTGCAGCTTCCATTCACTCGAAAGGGGCAATTTTGAAAAATCCTGGTAGTCCTCATCCCTGAAAACCCTGAGAGGTAGGTAGTATTCCATTAAACAACTCACTCAATTCCCAAAGCTGAAGAAGGTGCTTGACCCTCTTCTTTCTAACATTGATGGATTTCATACAAGAGCAACAGTGTTTCTCCATTCCCTTCACAAAGGCAATTTTGCACAAAGGTGAGGTTCCTGACTCCTGAAAACTCTGAGAAGTAGGCAGTATTCCTTTAAACAGCTAAGTCAATTCACAATGCTAAACAACTTGCTACACCCTGTTGCTTCAAACATTCATGAGTCTCTTACAAGAGCTACCAGGAATCTTCCATTCGCTTGTATGGGATATTTTGCAAAAGTTGGGTTCCTCACCCATGAAAACGCTGAGAGGTAGGCAGTATTCCTTTACCCAGCTAACTCAGTTCACAATGCTGTTCAAAGTGGTAGACCCTTTCCTTTCTAACACTAATGATTCTCTCACAAGATCGACAGTGATTCTTCCCATCCCTCTAAGTGCGGTATTTTGCACAAAGGTGGTATTCCTCACCCATGAAAACGCTGAGTTGTAGGCATTATTCCTTTAAAGCAGTATATCAATTCGCCTTTGAAAACAAGGTGCTTGACCCTCCTGCTTCTAACATTCATACTTCTCTTCCAAGAGATGTAGTGCTGGTTCCATTGACTTGAAAGAGGCAATTTTGCACAAACTTGAGGTTCCTCCACCCATAAAAACACTGAGAGTTAGACAGTATTCCCTTCAACAGGTAAGTCAAATCACAGTGCTTAACAGGGTGCTAGACCCTCTTGCTTCTAACATTAATGATTGTCTTACAAGACCTACACTATGCCTCCATTCCCTTGGAAGGGGCTATTTAGCAAAACATTGATTTTCCTCCACCTGAAAACACAGAGAGTTAGGCAGTATTCCATTCAACAGGTAACTCAATTCATAGTGCTTAACAAGGTGCTTGACCCTCTTGCTTCTAACACTTATGCATCTCTTACAGGAGAAACAGTGCTTCTTCCTTCCATTGAAACAGGGCTCTTTTGCACAAAGATAATCTTCTTCACACTGTAAAAGCCTGAGAGACAGGTAGTATTCCTTTGTAAAGCTCACTCAATTCTCACTTTTAAACAACAGTCGAGACCCTCTTGCTGCTGGAATGAATGGTTTTCATACATCCTAAACTGTTCTGGTTCCATTCAGTTGAAGGCAGCTATTTGGCCCAACGGTGATCTTCCTCACACATGAATAAACTGAGGGGTAGTCAGTATTCCTTTCAACAGGTAACTCATTTCTCATAGGGAGACAAGTGGCAAACTATTCCTGCCTCTCACATACTGCATCCTGCCCTGAGCTACAAGTGTATGTGCATTTCGCCGAAAGTGGGTATTTTTCAAGGAGTGAATGATTCTCCATTGTCAAAGGCTTTCATTTGGCAAGCACTCCTTTCACATGCTAATTCAACTCTCACAGGAAAACAATGTGCTTGCAACTGCTGCTGCAAACCTTGACATCTGCTTGCCAGACACACAGTGCATGTTCCATTCAGTGGAAAGGGTCTATTGGCACAAAGATGGATTTGCTCACACTGTCAAACCCTTGACAGATAGGCAGTGTTCCTTTTGAATGCTAAATCACTTGAAGCTGCTAAACAAAGTACTTGAGCATCTTTCTTGTAACCTTTGTTGTTCTCCTACAAGACATACAGTAATCCTTCCCTTCATAGAAACAGGCAATTTTGCCCCAAAATCAAGTTCCTCACACTTTCAAACTGTCAGAGGCAGGTGGTCTTCCTTTTAAAACTTCACTCTACTCACACTGTTACACAACTTGCTGCACGCTCTTGCTTCCAACCTAAATAATTTTCTCAGAAGAGCCTCAGAACTTCTTCCATTCTCTTCAAAGGGGTGATGTTGCACAAAGGTGATATAACTCATCCTTGAAAACACTGAGTGGTAGGCAGTATTCCTGGAAAAAAGTTACTCACGTATCATCCGAAGACAAGCTGCTTCACCCTCCTGCTTGTAACATTCATACTTTTCTTACAACACCCACACAGCTGGGTCCAGTCAGTTGTAAGAGGAGATTTTGCACAAAGTTGAAGGTTCTCACATATAAAAGCACTGAGAGGTATCAGTATGTCCTTAAACAGCTAACTCATTTGAGAATTCTCAACAGAGTGCTAGGCTCTCTTCCTGTTAACAGTAATGTCTCTCTTATAAGACCTACAGTGCAGCTTCTATTCACTCGAATGGGGCAATTTTGAACAATCCTGGTAGTCCTCATCCCTGAAAACCCTGAGAGGTAGGTAGTATTCCATTAAACAACTCACTCAATTCCCAAAGCTGAAGAAGGTGCTTGACCCTCTTCTTTCTAACATTGATGGATTTCATACAAGAGCAACAGTGTTTCTCCATTCCCTTCACAAAGGCAATTTTGCACAAAGGTGAGGTTCCTGACTCCTGAAAACTCTGAGAAGTAGGCAGTATTCCTTTAAACAGCTAAGTCAATTCACAATGCTAAACAACTTGCTACACCCTGTTGCTTCAAACATTCATGAGTCTCTTACAAGAGCTACCAGGAATCTTCCATTCGCTTGTATGGGATATTTTGCAAAAGTTGGGTTCCTCACCCATGAAAACGCTGAGAGGTAGGCAGTATTCCTTTACCCAGCTAACTCAGTTCACAATGCTGTTCAAGGTGGTAGACCCTTTCTTTTCTAACATTAATGATTCTCTCAGAAGTTCGACAGTGATTCTTCCCATCCCTCTAAGTGCAGTATTTTGCACAAAGGTGGTATTGCTCACCCATGAAAACGCTGAGTTGTAGGCATTATTCCTTTAAAGCAGTATATCAATTCGCATTGGAAAACAAGGTGCTTGACCCTGCTGCTTCTAACATTCATTCTTCTTTTCCAAGAGATGTAGTGCTGGTTCCATTGACTGGAAAGAGGTCATTTTGCACAAACTTGAGGTTCCTCCACCCATAAAAACACTGAGAGTTAGACAGTATTCCCTTCAACAGGTAAGTCAATTCACAGAGCTTAACAGGGTGCTAGACCCTCTTCCTTCTAACATTAATGATTGTCTAACAAGACCTACAGTATGCCTCCATTCCCTTGAAAGGAGCTATTTAGCAGAACATTGATTTTCCTCCCCCTGAAAACACTGAGAGTTGGCAGTATTCCATTCAACAGGTAACTCAATTCATAGTGCTTAACAAGATGCTTGACCCTCTTGCTTCTAACACTTATGCATCTCTTACAGGAGAAACAGTGCTTCTTCCTTCCATTGAAACAGGGCTCTTTTGCACAAAGATAATCTTCTTCACACTGTAAATGCCTGAGAGACAGGTAGTATTCCTTTGTAAAGCTCACTCAATTCTCACTTTTAAACAACAGTCGAGACCCTCTTGCTGCTGGAATGAATGGTTTTCATACATCCTAAACTGTTCTGGTTCCATTCAGTTGAAGGCAGCTATTTGGCCCAACGGTGATCTTCCTCACACATGAATAAACTGAGGGGTAGTCAGTATTCCTTTCAACAGGTAACTCATTTCTCATAGGGAGACAAGTGGCAAACTATTCCTGCCTCTCACATACTGCATCCTGCCCTGAGCTACAAGTGAATGTGCATTTCGCCGAAAGTGGGTATTTTTCAAGGAGTGAATGATTCTCCATTGTCAAAGGCTTTCATTTGGCAAGCACTCCTTTCACATGCTAATTCAACTCTCACAGGAAAACAATGTGCTTGCAACTGCTGCTGCAAACCTTGACATCTGCTTGCCAGACACACAGTGCATGTTCCATTCAGTGGAAAGGGTCTATTGGCACAAAGATGGATTTGCTCACACTGTCAAACCCTTGACAGATAGGCAGTGTTCCTTTTGAATGCTAAATCACTTGAAGCTGCTAAACAAAGTGCTTGAGCATCTTTCTTGTAACCTTTGTGGTTCTCCTACAAGACATACAGTAATCCTTCCCTTCATGGAAACAGGCAATTTTGCCCCAAAATCAAGTTCGCCACACTTTCAAACTGTGAGAGGCAGGTAGTCTTCCTTTTAAAACTTCACTCTACTCACACTGTTACACAACTTCCTGTGCGCTCTTGCTTCCAACCTAAATAATTTAATCAGAAGAGCCTCAGAACTTCTTCCATTCTCTTCAAAGGGGTGATGTTGCACAAAGGTGATATACCTCATCCTTGAAAACACGGAGTGGTAGGCAGTATTCCTGAAAAAAAGTTACTCACGTATCATCCGAAGACAAGCTGCTTCACCCTCCTGCTTGTAACATTCATACTTTTCTTACAACACCCACACAGCTGGGTCCAGTCAGTTGTAAGAGGAGATTTTGCACAAAGTTGAAGGTTCTCACATATAAAAGCACTGAGAGGTATCAGTATGTCCTTAAACAGCTAACTCATTTGAGAATTCTCTACAGAGTGCTAGGCTCTCTTCCTGTTAACAGTAATGTCTCTCTTATAAGACCTACAGTGCAGCTTCCATTCACTCGAAAGGGGCAATTTTGAAAAATCCTGGTAGTCCTCATCCCTGAAAACCCTGAGAGGTAGGTAGTATTCCATTAAACAACTCACTCAATTCCCAAAGCTGAAGAAGGTGCTTGACCCTCTTCTTTCTAACATTGATGGATTTCATACAAGAGCAACAGTGTTTCTCCATTCCCTTCACAAAGGCAATTTTGCACAAAGGTGAGGTTCCTGACTCCTGAAAACTCTGAGAAGTAGGCAGTATTCCTTTAAACAGCTAAGTCAATTCACAATGCTAAACAACTTGCTACACCCTGTTGCTTCAAACATTCATGAGTCTCTTACAAGAGCTACCAGGAATCTTCCATTCGCTTGTATGGGATATTTTGCAAAAGTTGGGTTCCTCACCCATGAAAACGCTGAGAGGTAGGCAGTATTCCTTTACCCAGCTAACTCAGTTCACAATGCTGTTCAAAGTGGTAGACCCTTTCCTTTCTAACACTAATGATTCTCTCACAAGATCGACAGTGATTCTTCCCATCCCTCTAAGTGCGGTATTTTGCACAAAGGTGGTATTCCTCACCCATGAAAACGCTGAGTTGTAGGCATTATTCCTTTAAAGCAGTATATCAATTCGCCTTTGAAAACAAGGTGCTTGACCCTCCTGCTTCTAACATTCATACTTCTCTTCCAAGAGATGTAGTGCTGGTTCCATTGACTTGAAAGAGGCAATTTTGCACAAACTTGAGGTTCCTCCACCCATAAAAACACTGAGAGTTAGACAGTATTCCCTTCAACAGGTAAGTCAAATCACAGTGCTTAACAGGGTGCTAGACCCTCTTGCTTCTAACATTAATGATTGTCTTACAAGACCTACACTATGCCTCCATTCCCTTGGAAGGGGCTATTTAGCAAAACATTGATTTTCCTCCACCTGAAAACACAGAGAGTTAGGCAGTATTCCATTCAACAGGTAACTCAATTCATAGTGCTTAACAAGGTGCTTGACCCTCTTGCTTCTAACACTTATGCATCTCTTACAGGAGAAACAGTGCTTCTTCCTTCCATTGAAACAGGGCTCTTTTGCACAAAGATAATCTTCTTCACACTGTAAAAGCCTGAGAGACAGGTAGTATTCCTTTGTAAAGCTCACTCAATTCTCACTTTTAAACAACAGTCGAGACCCTCTTGCTGCTGGAATGAATGGTTTTCATACATCCTAAACTGTTCTGGTTCCATTCAGTTGAAGGCAGCTATTTGGCCCAACGGTGATCTTCCTCACACATGAATAAACTGAGGGGTAGTCAGTATTCCTTTCAACAGGTAACTCATTTCTCATAGGGAGACAAGTGGCAAACTATTCCTGCCTCTCACATACTGCATCCTGCCCTGAGCTACAAGTGTATGTGCATTTCGCCGAAAGTGGGTATTTTTCAAGGAGTGAATGATTCTCCATTGTCAAAGGCTTTCATTTGGCAAGCACTCCTTTCACATGCTAATTCAACTCTCACAGGAAAACAATGTGCTTGCAACTGCTGCTGCAAACCTTGACATCTGCTTGCCAGACACACAGTGCATGTTCCATTCAGTGGAAAGGGTCTATTGGCACAAAGATGGATTTGCTCACACTGTCAAACCCTTGACAGATAGGCAGTGTTCCTTTTGAATGCTAAATCACTTGAAGCTGCTAAACAAAGTACTTGAGCATCTTTCTTGTAACCTTTGTTGTTCTCCTACAAGACATACAGTAATCCTTCCCTTCATAGAAACAGGCAATTTTGCCCCAAAATCAAGTTCCTCACACTTTCAAACTGTCAGAGGCAGGTGGTCTTCCTTTTAAAACTTCACTCTACTCACACTGTTACACAACTTGCTGCACGCTCTTGCTTCCAACCTAAATAATTTTCTCAGAAGAGCCTCAGAACTTCTTCCATTCTCTTCAAAGGGGTGATGTTGCACAAAGGTGATATAACTCATCCTTGAAAACACTGAGTGGTAGGCAGTATTCCTGGAAAAAAGTTACTCACGTATCATCCGAAGACAAGCTGCTTCACCCTCCTGCTTGTAACATTCATACTTTTCTTACAACACCCACACAGCTGGGTCCAGTCAGTTGTAAGAGGAGATTTTGCACAAAGTTGAAGGTTCTCACATATAAAAGCACTGAGAGGTATCAGTATGTCCTTAAACAGCTAACTCATTTGAGAATTCTCAACAGAGTGCTAGGCTCTCTTCCTGTTAACAGTAATGTCTCTCTTATAAGACCTACAGTGCAGCTTCTATTCACTCGAATGGGGCAATTTTGAACAATCCTGGTAGTCCTCATCCCTGAAAACCCTGAGAGGTAGGTAGTATTCCATTAAACAACTCACTCAATTCCCAAAGCTGAAGAAGGTGCTTGACCCTCTTCTTTCTAACATTGATGGATTTCATACAAGAGCAACAGTGTTTCTCCATTCACTTCACAGAGGCAATTTTGCACAAAGGTGAGGTTCCTGACTCCTGAAAACTCTGAGAAGTAGGCAGTATTCCTTTAAACATCTAAGTCAATTCACAATGCTAAACAACTTGCTACACCCTGTTGCTTCAAACATTCATGAGTCTCTTACAAGAGCTACCAGGAATCTTCCATTCGCTTGTATGGGATATTTTGCAAAAGTTGGGTTCCTCACCCATGAAAACGCTGAGAGGTAGGCAGTATTCCTTTACCCAGCTAACTCAGTTCACAATGCTGTTCAAGGTGGTAGACCCTTTCTTTTCTAACATTAATGATTCTCTCAGAAGTTCGACAGTGATTCTTCCCATCCCTCTAAGTGCAGTATTTTGCACAAAGGTGGTATTGCTCACCCATGAAAACGCTGAGTTGTAGGCATTATTCCTTTAAAGCAGTATATCAATTCGCATTGGAAAACAAGGTGCTTGACCCTGCTGCTTCTAACATTCATTCTTCTTTTCCAAGAGATGTAGTGCTGGTTCCATTGACTGGAAAGAGGTCATTTTGCACAAACTTGAGGTTCCTCCACCCATAAAAACACTGAGAGTTAGACAGTATTCCCTTCAACAGGTAAGTCAATTCACAGAGCTTAACAGGGTGCTAGACCCTCTTCCTTCTAACATTAATGATTGTCTAACAAGACCTACAGTATGCCTCCATTCCCTTGAAAGGAGCTATTTAGCAGAACATTGATTTTCCTCCCCCTGAAAACACTGAGAGTTGGCAGTATTCCATTCAACAGGTAACTCAATTCATAGTGCTTAACAAGATGCTTGACCCTCTTGCTTCTAACACTTATGCATCTCTTACAGGAGAAACAGTGCTTCTTCCTTCCATTGAAACAGGGCTCTTTTGCACAAAGATAATCTTCTTCACACTGTAAATGCCTGAGAGACAGGTAGTATTCCTTTGTAAAGCTCACTCAATTCTCACTTTTAAACAACAGTCGAGACCCTCTTGCTGCTGGAATGAATGGTTTTCATACATCCTAAACTGTTCTGGTTCCATTCAGTTGAAGGCAGCTATTTGGCCCAACGGTGATCTTCCTCACACATGAATAAACTGAGGGGTAGTCAGTATTCCTTTCAACAGGTAACTCATTTCTCATAGGGAGACAAGTGGCAAACTATTCCTGCCTCTCACATACTGCATCCTGCCCTGAGCTACAAGTGAATGTGCATTTCGCCGAAAGTGGGTATTTTTCAAGGAGTGAATGATTCTCCATTGTCAAAGGCTTTCATTTGGCAAGCACTCCTTTCACATGCTAATTCAACTCTCACAGGAAAACAATGTGCTTGCAACTGCTGCTGCAAACCTTGACATCTGCTTGCCAGACACACAGTGCATGTTCCATTCAGTGGAAAGGGTCTATTGGCACAAAGATGGATTTGCTCACACTGTCAAACCCTTGACAGATAGGCAGTGTTCCTTTTGAATGCTAAATCACTTGAAGCTGCTAAACAAAGTGCTTGAGCATCTTTCTTGTAACCTTTGTGGTTCTCCTACAAGACATACAGTAATCCTTCCCTTCATGGAAACAGGCAATTTTGCCCCAAAATCAAGTTCGCCACACTTTCAAACTGTGAGAGGCAGGTAGTCTTCCTTTTAAAACTTCACTCTACTCACACTGTTACACAACTTCCTGTGCGCTCTTGCTTCCAACCTAAATAATTTAATCAGAAGAGCCTCAGAACTTCTTCCATTCTCTTCAAAGGGGTGATGTTGCACAAAGGTGATATACCTCATCCTTGAAAACACTGAGTGGTAGGCAGTATTCCTGAAAAAAAGTTACTCACGTATCATCCGAAGACAAGCTGCTTCACCCTCCTGCTTGTAACATTCATACTTTTCTTACAACACCCACACAGCTGGGTCCAGTCAGTTGTAAGAGGAGATTTTGCACAAAGTTGAAGGTTCTCACATATAAAAGCACTGAGAGGTATCAGTATGTCCTTAAACAGCTAACTCATTTGAGAATTCTCTACAGAGTGCTAGGCTCTCTTCCTGTTAACAGTAATGTCTCTCTTATAAGACCTACAGTGCAGCTTCCATTCACTCGAAAGGGGCAATTTTGAAAAATCCTGGTAGTCCTCATCCCTGAAAACCCTGAGAGGTAGGTAGTATTCCATTAAACAACTCACTCAATTCCCAAAGCTGAAGAAGGTGCTTGACCCTCTTCTTTCTAACATTGATGGATTTCATACAAGAGCAACAGTGTTTCTCCATTCCCTTCACAAAGGCAATTTTGCACAAAGGTGAGGTTCCTGACTCCTGAAAACTCTGAGAAGTAGGCAGTATTCCTTTAAACAGCTAAGTCAATTCACAATGCTAAACAACTTGCTACACCCTGTTGCTTCAAACATTCATGAGTCTCTTACAAGAGCTACCAGGAATCTTCCATTCGCTTGTATGGGATATTTTGCAAAAGTTGGGTTCCTCACCCATGAAAACGCTGAGAGGTAGGCAGTATTCCTTTACCCAGCTAACTCAGTTCACAATGCTGTTCAAAGTGGTAGACCCTTTCCTTTCTAACATTAATGATTCTCTCACAAGATCGACAGTGATTCTTCCCATCCCTCTAAGTGCGGTATTTTGCCCAAAGGTGGTATTCCTCACCCATGAAAACGCTGAGTTGTAGGCATTATTCCTTTAAAGCAGTATATCAATTCGCCTTTGAAAACAAGGTGCTTGACCCTCCTGCTTCTAACATTCATACTTCTCTTCCAAGAGATGTAGTGCTGGTTCCATTGACTTGAAAGAGGCAATTTTGCACAAACTTGAGGTTCCTCCACCCATAAAAACACTGAGAGTTAGACAGTATTCCCTTCAACAGGTAAGTCAAATCACAGTGCTTAACAGGGTGCTAGACCCTCTTGCTTCTAACATTAATGATTGTCTTACAAGACCTACACTATGCCTCCATTCCCTTGGAAGGGGCTATTTAGCAAAACATTGATTTTCCTCCACCTGAAAACACAGAGAGTTAGGCAGTATTCCATTCAACAGGTAACTCAATTCATAGTGCTTAACAAGGTGCTTGACCCTCTTGCTTCTAACACTTATGCATCTCTTACAGGAGAAACAGTGCTTCTTCCTTCCATTGAAACAGGGCTCTTTTGCACAAAGATAATCTTCTTCACACTGTAAAAGCCTGAGAGACAGGTAGTATTCCTTTGTAAAGCTCACTCAATTCTCACTTTTAAACAACAGTCGAGACCCTCTTGCTGCTGGAATGAATGGTTTTCATACATCCTAAACTGTTCTGGTTCCATTCAGTTGAAGGCAGCTATTTGGCCCAACGGTGATCTTCCTCACACATGAATAAACTGAGGGGTAGTCAGTATTCCTTTCAACAGGTAACTCATTTCTCATAGGGAGACAAGTGGCAAACTATTCCTGCCTCTCACATACTGCATCCTGCCATGAGCTACAAGTGTATGTGCATTTCGCCGAAAGTGGGTATTTTTCAAGGAGTGAATGATTCTCCATTGTCAAAGGCTTTCATTTGGCAAGCACTCCTTTCACATGCTAATTCAACTCTCACAGGAAAACAATGTGCTTGCAACTGCTGCTGCAAACCTTGACATCTGCTTGCCAGACACACAGTGCATGTTCCATTCAGTGGAAAGGGTCTATTGGCACAAAGATGGATTTGCTCACACTGTCAAACCCTTGACAGATAGGCAGTGTTCCTTTTGAATGCTAAATCACTTGAAGCTGCTAAACAAAGTGCTTGAGCATCTTTCTTGTAACCTTTGTGGTTCTCCTACAAGACATACAGTAATCCTTCCCTTCATGGAAACAGGCAATTTTGCCCCAAAATCAAGTTCGCCACACTTTCAAACTGTGAGAGGCAGGTGGTCTTCCTTTTAAAACTTCACTCTACTCACACTGTTACACAACTTGCTGTGCGCTCTTGCTTCCAACCTAAATAATTTTCTCAGAAGAGCCTCAGAACTTCTTTCATTCTCTTCAAAGGGGTGATGTTGCACAAATATGATATACCTCATCCTTGAAAACACTGAGTGGTAGATAGTATTCCTGGAAACAAGTTACTCACGTATCATCCGAAGACAAGCTGCTTCACCCTCCTGCTTGTAACATTCATACTTTTCTTACAACACCCACACAGCTGGGTCCAGTCAGTTGTAAGAGGAGATTTTGCACAAAGTTGAAGGTTCTCACATATAAAAGCACTGAGAGGTATCAATATGTCCTTAAACAGCTAACTCAGTTGAGAATCCTCAACAGAGTGCTAGGCTCTCTTCCTGTTAACAGTAATGTCTCTCTTATAAGACCTACAGTGCAGCTTCCATTCACTCGAAAGGGGCAATTTTGAAAAATCCTGGTAGTCCTCATCCCTGAAAACCCTGAGAGGTAAGTAGTATTCCATTAAACAACTCATTCAATTCACAAAGCTGAAGAATGTGCTTGACCCTCTTCCTTTTAACATTGATGGATGTCATACAAGAGCAACAGTGTTTCTCCATTCACTTCACAGAGGCAATTTTGCACAAAGGTGAGGTTCCTGACTCCTGAAAACTCTGAGAAGTAGGCAGTATTCCTTTAAACAGCTAAGTCAATTCACAATGCTAAACAACTTGCTACACCCTGTTGCTTCAAACATTCATGAGTCTCTTACAAGAGCTACCAGGAATCTTCCATTCGCTTGTATGGGATATTTTGCAAAAGTTGGGTTCCTCACCCATGAAAACGCTAAGAGGTAGGCAGTATTCCTTTACCCAGCTAACTCAGTTCACAATGCTGTTCAAGGTGGTAGACCCTTTCTTTTCTAACATTAATGATTCTCTCAGAAGTTCGACAGTGATTCTTCCCATCCCTCTAAGTGCAGTATTTTGCACAAAGGTGGTATTGCTCACCCATGAAAACGCTGAGTTTTAGGCATTATTCCTTTAAAGCAGTATATCAATTCGCATTGGAAAACAAGGTGTTTGACCCTGCTGCTTCTAACATTCATACTTCTTTTCCAAGAGATGTAGTGCTGGTTCCATTGACTGGAAAGAGGTCATTTTGCACAAACTTGAGGTTCCTCCACCCATAAAAACACTGAGAGTTAGACAGTATTCCCTTCAACAGGTAAGTCAATTCACAGTGCTTAACAGGGTGCTAGACCCTCTTCCTTCTAACATTAATGATTGTCTAACAAGACCTACAGTATGCCTCCATTCCCTTCAAAGGGGCTATTTAGCAGAACATTGATTTTCCTCCCCCTGAAAACACTGAGAGTTGGCAGTATTCCATTCAACAGGTAACTCAATTCATAGTGCTTAACAAGATGCTTGACCCTCTTGCTTCTAACACTTATGCATCTCTTACAGGAGAAACAGTGCTTCTTCCTTCCATTGAAACAGGGCTCTTTTGCACAAAGATAATCTTCTTCACACTGTAAATGCCTGAGAGACAGGTAGTATTCCTTTGTAAAGCTCACTCAATTCTCACTTTTAAACAACAGTCGAGACCCTCTTGCTGCTGGAATGAATGCTTTTCATACATCCTAAACTGTTCTGGTTCCATTCAGTTGAAGGCAGCTATTTGG